>NW_024543076.1:36360000-37682981 GCF_018167655.1 Microtus oregoni | reverse complement strand
GTGTGGGCGTTGAAAATCTTGATGCTGAGCATGGAAACTAAAGTTTCATGTTATTCTCCTGAAGATTTTTCTTCTCAGTGCTTAAGAATAACTTGGTGAATGTTTGAATAGTCAGTGATGACAGTTTCAGAAATAAAATCTCTTCACTGCATAATTACAGTCCTCCACCACTGTCTCCTGCCATAGACCATGTCCATTCATTTGTAATAACTCAATGATGCTTAAGCACGTTCTGATGCTTCTAATGTGACAGTAGCAACTACTGAAATTGCAATTCAAATTGTGGCAAATTTACTTCATTCACCAAACCTAAAATTACGTTATCCTTAGAGAATGTTTTCATTGTTTACACAAACCACGCTACATCTACCCATCTGTAATAGCAGCCTTTCTGTACCTGAACACATTCTACTATTAATTTCTATTTCTTGCACTGGAAAAAAAGAGACAGAAAAAAATAGGTTTACAGGACACAAAACAGTCAGATGCTGATACCTGATCATGAAATGTCTTCCTTTACTATACCCATGGAACCTCTATTTGTGTGACTTCTTTTGACTCCTACTGAAATTCACTTCATGCCCTATACAACTGAGAAACTCTATACCAATGACAATTTCTGATGACCTACAAGGTTTCTGGGAAACTCCTAATGGCTGTCATGCATTTCTTCTGACACTTTTTCCTTTCTTTCTTTTTCTTTTTTTTTAATTTAAGGTATTTAACTGAAAACTAGGAGGAGACAGTAATTCAGTCAATGTGGTACTACATATCAATAATTAGCTATTTTTTTTAGATATTATTTCAAGATGAGTGTGTTTGTGAAATGTGTCTATACTCATTATATATAAAAAAGCTATGTGCTTTGATGACTAAAATAATTGTCTGTTCTTGATTTTTTTGAATATTATTTATTAGTTGGAAATGCAACAATTTATAAGTAGTAACATTGTATGTATGCATTGGTCTCTCTCTATATAATTTAACATGTTTCTTTATATTTGTGATACAAAAATGTCATATTAAGTAATGCTTGTAATCCTTTAAATCTTGAATATTCACACTGTTGTTTGTCCTTCTTGTTTTCTGTTTTGAAAATAACCAAGAGCTAGATGGGAAAGTCTATGTCTGCTCTATCTGGTTGACTAAGGACATTAATAGCTGAATTCACACACGCTTTGTGAAAACTGCCATCCAATTCTCCCCTAAAATATGTTTCTGAAAATGTCATGCAAAGATTCTTACCCATTCATCGTGCTATGTTTGCCCCTTAGTTCCTGATACAGATCCCTATAGCCACTGTGAAACACACAACTCATGCACACTCAAACAATTTGAAATTTTTTATTGTTCATGTTTTTACCATGTATTATATTCAATCATTATGATTGTCATGTGAAATTGTCAAATAACTTAAGAATTTTGTGACCTTGCATGATATTTCATGCTCTTTATATTATCATAATTTTAAAGAGTGTCATGTATTTTTTTTTTTTTTTTTTTTTTTTTAGTTTTTCGAGACAGGGTTTCTCTGTAGCTTTAAAGCCTGTCCTGGCACTCGCTCTTGTAGACCAGGCTGGCCTCGAACTCACAGAGATCCGCCTGCCTCTGCCTCCCGAGTGCTGGGATTAAAGGCGTGCGCCACCACCGCCCGGCTAGTGTCATGTATTTTTAAAATATTTTTTAAATATTCATTTAAAAATATGGATTAAGTACATAAAGATTTTGAGCACTCTTTCAGGCCTTTGCTATACAACAGTAAAGTATAAGGCAAGCTTACAGAATTTGTATCTTTTACCTCCCTTTCAATGTGAGTGCGTGAGTGTGTGTGTGTGTGTGTGTGTGTGTGTGTGTTGGGGTCTTGTATTCAACCATACAAGTTTAGAAACTGGTGTGTTAAATTTTATTAATTTTTTTCTTGCACCTTTAAAGTTCATACTTCTAGAAATAAATGCCAGCCATGACAGGGACATCACTAATAACTATGCTATGCACATCAGGTCTTCTTATGGATGAACAGCTCTGTTTCCTTTCTGTTTTTCCTAAGCAATCATTCATTTTTCTCATAATATATACTTCTCTCTTCCAGTTCAAAATTCCTGATGGCAGAAAGCATCACCCAATAAACATTTTCTTTTAAGATACTCTCATCAGGCATTATTTTCCCCATAAGAAGATATTAATCCATTTTCAGGGCAGCTTAAAGATTAAATGACACCAAGTAGGTGGCATTTCCAGGCATGTTGTTGAAAGAGTGCTGTGTTTTTCTCTTTAATTTGCTTGGTAGCTCTTGCCTATAATAGTTAGTAAGCTTTTGTTATTTAGCTCAGTTCCACAAAGTCAGACAGAAAAAAATATATTCCTTAATCTATCTATAAATTATTGATGTTTATAAGAGCCCTCCTTCTTCAGACTAAACTTCCTGAAGCCCTGGGAAATTTCCTTAAGGACTGGTAAAACATTTCTTCACCAGACACAGCTCATGTGTCAAACAGAAATTTGAGCACGTCAGACAGTGAGAACTATCTCTCACTTGTGCTCCGAAAAATCAGGTTCTCACATATCACATTCTGGTCATTAGATGTTTGGGTGGGACTCTTTGGAGCGGAGACATTTTTTTAAAGGAACATTTAAACTACTCTGTTGACCCATCTTGAATTTTGTGCCCAAGACAGGCTTTATTATTTTTATGTGAATCTTTCTAAGAGGCTTCCTTTCCATATTCCACTTGTACAATTAGTTACTGAAAGAATGCTTTGCATGCCTTCTATTACAGCTCATTTTTAATTAACTAAGAACTGAGTGCTTATTATGCCAAATGCAGTCTAGACGATCCTCTAAATATAGACATTGTAAGATAATGAAGGCACGGTCAAGTTTCTGTTGAGCTCACATTTGATTCCAGTTTTTAAATGCTTTATGTGGCTGAATATACAGAATGAAGTCAGAAAAAAGTATAGTATGTAAGAAACTATTTTAACAACTACAGTAATCAATTCCTTGACAGATGATGCAAGCTTATACCAAAGATTTGTTGGATTATATTTTCTGCAGAGTATACACAAAATTAATGATCAGAATTATCCATTTATCTACTCTCTTGCAGTATTGTTGTACCGGATTAAAATACCACTCATAGCTAACTCCCAGAGATCAACTCTGCCTTTGCTACAACTGAACATCTGTCTAACTTACAATCACTCTGACAATGTCTCTCTTTCTTTTCTACAAATAGAACAGTAGAACTGTAATAGTTATGACTGTTTTGGCTACGTATTTAAAGATATTTTGAAATATGAAAACCTAATTTACATCATAAAAATGTAAATTTGAAGGATGACACAAACCAAAAATAATACATTGTTCAAAATGTAACGATTTGTGTATAAGGAATCTGATTTTCCGTACATGCGCATGCTCATATGTAGGCATATATCTATTTAATCAGTATAAACCAAGAGAACGTCTATTTAAAATAAATGGCAAATTATTCACAAACTATTTTTATTCTGTTTAATGGAAAAAAACTTGTCAAAACTAAAACGTCAATATAAGATGGGCATATTTGTTGATATTTCCTCAAAATTTATAGTGTTTGATGTTATTTTAGCGTCTGAGATAAGCCCATTTCCTTGTTGACAACAGAAGAAAAGCCACGATAACAATAGCCCCTATATTTAACTGTGTATTAAGTTCGCTAAATTGTTAAACTTGATCTTGCTATTTCAAATACCTATACAAAACCTGCTGTTTCCATAAAAACTATCTATTAGCATGAAAGATAAAATTGGTATGGCCAATCCTTAGATGGCTCATATTTTTTATATCTTCAAATATGAACTAAGAACAGATTTCTAAACGGCTTTACAAAACCCAGACTATTTACTACTGACAGCACAAAAGCCACACACATACAAATGAGTTCTTTTCTGTCATGACTAAATAGATTGTGGATTGTTTTTTTAACTTTTTTGTTTCTACTTTTCAATTTTTTCTTAACCATCTTCTTGTGTCCTGTTCTCTGTGTGTCCTTTCTTTGTGTCTCTTGCTACAGTTTTTCCTGTCTTTCTTTATTTATGTTTTTTTAACTTTCTTGTTCCTTTTTTTTCTCTGAGCATCCCTCAGGCCCCTGCCACTCTGTGCTCTTCCTTGTCTTTTCCCCCCTAGCAGTCTGATTAATATGCCTGATGTCTCTTTCGTTTTCAAATATTTGCTTCTCAGTTTAGGTTTTTCTTCTTTTCAGTTTATGATCTGTCTTACCTGAATTAAATTTTTATTTCACTTCTGAAAATGTATGTTGCTCTCTTTGTTTCTTTTGTACTAGAGTCTTGTAGAACCTAATCTTGTGTGTGTATATACATATATATATATATATCACAATGCTTTGGTCTTTTCTTAGTTTTCTGCACTTTAAAATTTTCAGTTTCCTCTTTGACTTTAATGTTGTGTTCTACATTTTCCTGTACAGATTTTATTTTTATCATTTATTATCTATGATATTATCTTCCAGTCAATAAATCATAGTGAAAACACAGCAATCAAATTATTTCAAACCTAACTTTTATTATATTTTAAATATGATACTAAAATAGAAAGTATACATTTCTGCTGTTATAGTTTTAGCTGATAAAATGCACGCAAATACCTTTTCTGTTCATTGAGAAATCCGGCTGCTTTATGATGACTGTACGTCGTGTTTGTCTTCAGTCACCACTTTCATGAGAGTCATTCTTTGCTTAAGAAATAGAAATTATATGAGTGACAAAGTCAGACACTTATTTCAGGCTGTTCTTTGATGGAATTCATTCATTTTTTTCTTTTTGCTCTTGTCTGTTTGATTCAGAGAAATCTTAACACAAGCCATATGTTTGCTGTGTTCAGGCCAGAGGCTTCCCTTTGCTCAGTGGGTGCTCTGCCTCCCTTAAGGTGGGTGAGGGAGTGTGGATGTTGATCTTGCTCATAGCTGCTTGCAAAGCTCATTCTTGCAGGTGACACTCCTTTTATTGTTGCTGATGGAGAATTACCTTAGAAAATGTTGCAAATGAAAAAGGGACAAAGTATTGCTTCTGCAAATCAGAGCACATTAATCCTATCTTCATCGCAAACGAAGCATTTTGTCTTGAGTCACAATCCAAACTGATATCAAAATATTTTCTGGGGTTCCACTGCTGATCTATAATGTATTTATAATAGACAAGACTGAAAATCCTGTGTGGCCAATTATGCTGAGCAAAGCATAGTTAAAGAATTTTAAGTCTTGTGATGCAATATATTTTAAAGTATTGGCTTAAAGATTACTAGTGCATAAATGAGACAGAGCTTCCTTTTTCTTAAACTAAATTGTATCAAGAAGCATCAGAGATAAATTGTACCACATACACATTGTTGTAGTTCTGTTTGCCTTTTTGTAAATCCAACTATTTAAATAAGTGAGAAAATATGTAAAAGGGTGGATATTTATTTTTTATTTGTGAAAATTAAAATTAAAGCTTAGGGAATTATAGTGAGAATTTAAAGAGATTGGTATCTTTAAATGGCTATATCTAACTGCACCACAAATTGACTTATTTACTTATATTTCTTATATTTCTCTGAGGCTGAAAGCACTGTGTTCTGCTGTTAAGAAGCACACACTCACACATCTGCACAAGTCTACCAGAAAAGGGCTGTGAATGACAGACATTAAGTAATGTGTAGAATAAGGACACAACTTTTGCAACACATGATTTTAAAATTAAGGAGTGCTCTTCATTTGACCAATGACAGTTCCCTAGGCCTATGAATATTGTTCTCGGTGATCATCTGTTAATATTAAAGTTTCACAATATTGAAAGGAATGATCAAATAGCTTCTAGTTACATATAAACTAAAGAACTTTTAGTTCAAATATTCTGAAATATTTAGTTACAGAAATACCTTGAAATATTCTGACTGTCTTTTCCCTCAGGAGTCAAAAATAGTGACAGTCTCCTAACAGATTATATAATAATATACACAAAGATGTCATCTATCTATCTATCATCTATCTATCTATCTATCTATCTATCTATACATACATATATATGTTTATAACTCTGTGTGTGTAATTATGGGTTTCCATTTTTAAAAATTATTATGGAATAAAGTTTCAAATTCTTTAATATTGCTCTTATAGGATAAATACTGGAAGTGAAATTCAAGAATTAATAATAAACATTTTGTGCCTTTATGTCCCTGTTTCTTTTCTTTAGCCCAATTCTATAGTAACATATTTTAACATTATATTCTATTTATTTTCCTAAAGTATCAGCCCTATATTTAGATTGTATATTTTAACAACAATTGCTTTCACCTCCATAATCTATCTGGTATGTTTCTGTTTGAAAAGGTTGGAATGCTTCAGAGAAACGATATATTCTAAACACTAACTACACTTCAGTCATCTAAGTACCGATGAGAACAAATTCTGAAGAAATGAAACATTTAGGTAGATACACTGAAAAATAGAGAGTTTTATTTAAAAATCTATATAATACACTTAAATTAGCTCAGCAATGTGCCACATAGCATAGTATTTTTAATTTTTAATATTGTATTGCTTTAAGCTTTAGTTTCTTTCTTTCTTTCTTTCTTTCTTTCTTTCTTTCTTTCTTTTTTTAAATGCTGTTTCAGGCTTTGCTGATTGCTTCTAGGACCCCAACTTACTGGAAGTGTGAAAATGCTTTTGGGGAAAAAGGGAGAAGTAAGCCAATGTAGTGGAACATGTGAACATTTTAATCATTTACTCTATTGCCTTGAATGTTGAAGACTTCTGAGAAGGCGGTCAGAGATGGTTACCTTGAGTGTCACGGAGCCCCTCATCCTATGTCTGATTCAAGATCTGGTGTACTCTGCGATCCACCTTGCAGTGGTGTGCCACGCATGCCCTGCGTCGCTGCTCAACGATAACAAAGCAGCACCTCTGATGCGGGTCTGCGGGCGGAAGTGGCTCAGGGTCCCTGTCTTGCTCTGATGTCCTTTGTGGCAATGTACTCCGTGTGTTAAACCTGGCGGCAAACTGTTGAAAGAGGGCACAGGAGAGGGTTGGTTTCATAAACTCGTTATTTTTCCATTTCCCTTCCTTCTTCCCTTCAGTCTTTTCTTTTTTTTAATATAGGAAAAACTACTTTTTAGTACTAGGTGTGAAAGGAGCACAGAATAAGAATTTACAACGATAGAAGCTGCATGGAATTTGTATCATTTTCCTTTCATTCTTTAGCCTTTGTCCCTGTAATACAAATGTCACAGAAGTAAGAATAAAAGATCTCAGGCTTTAGGATTGAATGATAGCTCATTCACATGACAATGACTACTGCGCCGAGGACAGAACATTTCTCAGAACACAGCCATTCCTGTGGCAATGATTACAATGACAAGGAGAAATGGCGCAAAACTAACCAATTCTGTGATATTTATAAGAGATCTTATATAACTCCTTTAATGTGGTCGTATGCATTATACCAGCTAAAGGGGTGAAGTGTGGTATGAAATAGGAGGTTTCCCTTTAGTTCCAAAGGCAACCTATTTAGCGTGAATTTTTTGCATGAGACATCTAGGGAGAATCTCGGCTTCTACCAGTAGGTGTCGCTGGAATCAACAGAAATACCCCAGGGGCTTTGGAAACTGATGTTAGGAGACAACCCCACGGGACACAATGAAAATAAAACATTTTATCCATGATAAATTTTGTGTAAGACAAATGAAGTAAAAAGCTCTGCATAATTTTAGTTTTAATTGTCTCCACAAAGTCTGATAAGTTCTTCCCGTCGGGTGTAGAGTGTCTAGCGTACTCTGGGAGACTATGTCTCAGGAGCTTGGATTTTACGAACGTGCAGCTACTGGGTTTGCCTTCCCTGTTAGACTGAGATTTAGTGGATTTACTGCTCTCTTGCCAAGTAGCTGGGGCTTCTGTTTAACCCTTGCTTGGACTTTTCTTATTCTTTTTTTCCAGATTTAGAATGAAGATGAAAAGGCTGCTAGGCAAAGCAGACCCTTGTTTTTCCACTTTTTCTAGGAGCCATGTAGGGCAGGGGTGGGCACCAGAGTGTTGAAAACAGTTTTTCTTCTTTGTTAGCCCTCCTGCTTTCTTCCACTGAGTGTCAGGAATTGCTGGTTTTGACATCTGTCACCCCATCTGAAATATTCAATATCTGTGAAATGCTGTCAAAGTGTGTGTGTGCAATCACACACTCCAACATTTTGTTCTATTGGGGAAATTTTGCAAACTCTATGACATAATAAATTGGACTCTCACTGTTAGCTTCTGCTTGGTATTTGCGTGTCACAAAAACCACATTATTTTCACATGGCAGTTCCGTACAGGCCAATTTAAGCACTCATAACTGCCTCAGTTTGCCATGGACTCTTGCACAGTTTCAAAGATCCACATTATATCGGGCAGCATAAGAAGAGAACCATGCATCCCTCCTTACCTGTCTTCTTTTTCCTACATTCTAGTGTTTCCACCCAGGAAGAATATCCCAATATTTGTAGTCTTAATACACTATCTCCATGTCTTTTCTGTAAATGTTAGATTATCTATATGAGCCCCCTAACAATACAACCTGATTAATTGGAGACAAATGTATACATAGCTCAACTCTGTTGAAGTTTTCTGAGCCTCTGTATAGAATGGCATACCATATCCAACCTGACCTTAGAGGGGCCTTCTTAACATTGACTGAAATTCTGATAACCTGGCATGATATGTTTAGCTTGTTCCGAAGCTTGTCCTAAGAGTGTTCTGGTTTTTTTCTGTGTCCCTTGAAGTGCTGGTAAAGGTGACAGCCTCACAGATCTCTTTTGTTCCAGTCTAAAAAAAAATCCGTCAGATTTCCATTAGTCCTCGTGGCTCTTTTGAACACCAGGCTTTTATTTCACACTTAAAAGAAAATCTGTCAAGAATTTTGCTCACCAAATATATCCTACCTACAGACGTCAGTTGGTGGCGATTAGATTCTACATATGAGACACCCATTTAAAATATCCAATCTTTTGTCACTCTAATTCTATGCCTTTAAAATAATGACCACTATTTGCCACACTTACAAAGCTCCATAGTCCACTTGGACGTAGTCTTGAGAAAAGGTTGGATGTCAGAGATGTAATGTCAGACATCTTCTATGGGAAAATAAGAGCAAGTGAGATACACATGTAGCTATTGTATTTTTTTTTTCTTTTCAGCATTGTAGGTGAAATCACACTGAACACTGGACTGACCTACTTCATTCCAGAGGCAGAAGTAGGTAGCACACAAATAATTGTTTTCATTTAAATGTAAAATTGCCTACACACTATAAGAAAAAGAAGTATCTGTTTGGGCGATAAATGCAATGAGGCCCCTTTAAGAGCTCTCTCCTGGTCAGCTTCTCTAGTCTCTCTGGCACATAAGATGGCCTGATCCTCTTTTCTGGAATTCTGTCAATTAGTTTTGTGTCTGCCACCCTAAAGTCTCTGAAATTGCTTATTCTGTGAGATTTCAATATTTTCTCTGATGACATTTCTTGATTCTCAACATAGGAATTCTTAGAAGTTTTGAATTCACTTTGTCCATATAAATCTGGCAATCAAGATTTCCTGCAGTTTAATTTGCTTTCTGTTGAGGATTTAAATGATATTATCCCAAAGCTTTAGCCAACCACTTCCAGTCCCTAATCCGTGGCCTTCCTCCCTGTCTCGGTTTTCTTGGTTTAGCTTAACCCTCGTGGTTAATCTCTGACTTCTGTTAAATTGCCATCATATTTGGAATCTGCAATTGTAACTTTTCTTTAAAAAAAAAAAAGGTCTAGTTCACAAAGGACAAAATGCCTACATATATCACCTTTTTTTAAAATTTAACTAAGAGCAGAGGAAGAGAGTCAATGCTAGGCAGCTCTAAGAATATCTTAACTGTCATCAGATCTAGAATGCATTTCAGTCAGGATTTTGTCCTTTCATAGCACACAAATTGCCCTTCTCTGTATTAGGATCTGTCTGTCTAGCAGACACGTTTTCTGGCTATCTGGTCCTGCTCCTGCAGGGTCTTTCCTCTGTTTGCAACAGGAAATTCATTAAAATACCTTTCAACCCTACAAAAGTCTATCTGGCACTGTTTGTTTTGTTCTTACTTAATTCCAGTTTCATTCAGCTATGAGTTGTCAACAGATTCTGTCCCTTGCATCTTCAGGACCCTCTGGGTTGGATCTGCACGCTACAGAGATTTATACACCAGCATGTGCACAGCTCTGGGAGACATGCTCTGCTCAGCCACATATACACAGATGACATGCAGATCACTCGCTCTGCTGCAAGAAATGTTATACAAGCTCTTTTCAGTGGATCTGTTTATTTGGCTGGCTGACTTGATATAGGGCAATTGCCAAATTTTTCTAAAATTGAATCCAGATAAGACAGAATTCCTTGTGATTGAATCTTATCCCTTGGTCGATCAACACTCTTCAGTCACGTTAGAAGTTGGCAACTAAACTCTAGTGTTGGTCTCCAAAGGGAAAACCTGGGTTTTATACTTGACTCTGCTCTGTCATGTATGGACTGTGTAAATATCAATATTAAATTGCCATATTTTCCTCTAATAAATACATCAGGAAAAAAGCAAATCATATTTATTCAAGCTTTGGAGGATTGCTTTCTGATTTCTAACTTTCATATAGAACACTGAATTTCCTTGTTAATTATGTAGGTATGAGAACCATTGCCTCAATACATATATTTCAGTACTAATATCAAAGAATATTAGTGATACTTATCCCTTTATAAATGCCACATTGAATCTTATTTACTACCTACATACTGTTTTAAAATCAATAAATTATGAAATTTTAGAAGAAAACATGCGGACCCTATCTTGCTCAACTAACTGCCTTACCTTGTGGAATATTGCAGGAAGCATTGTATCCTATTACAACAGAAACCTCAGTTTGGGATGAATTAAGGTAAGCAGATATTTGATAATTTTATACCTGGCATTCAGCATTAGGGGACTGGTTGGAAGATTATTTCTTATGTCATAGTCACACTGACTTATAGATCATTATTGCTGAGATTATCCATGAATGCCAGTAGTACGTGACAGTTGAAGGCTAATATAATTATGGGCTAATAAAAGATGTAAGAATTAGTTAATAAGAAAGCCTGAGCTAATAGGCCTATCAATTTATAATTAATAAAGGTCTCTTTGTGTTTCTTTGGGATTGAATGGCTGACGGACTGTGTGGGACAGGAACCTTACTTAGTCAACAAATGGTACCGCATAAAACCTGAGAGATTTTGGGAAGTAATTCTAAACAAAAAAGAACAGAGTAAAGTACAGCTTCTTCATAGCAACATTTTTCTCAGGTGGACTCTGTTTGCGAGAGGAAAGTGCATCTATTTTAAGAGAGGCTTCCTGACTCAACTTAGCTATAAAAACCTTGCAGCTTTTTTAAGAGGCCTCATCACAAAACACTTAAATGGTGTTTATGAATAGCTGACAGCATGCTTCTTGGAGGTGGCAGGGACCTTGAAACTCCATAGAGTTGTGGCAATAAACATGATTCTCACCAGTACCTCCACCATGAAGTCTAAACTCTCAGGATGCTAAGGCATGGGATGGATCCAGCAGTCAAAGCCACAGCTTTAATCCTAGCCATATTGCTTAGGAAATTAAAGACTCATGTGGTCAGAAAAAGAGAGATATACAGTAAAGATAGATTCAGATGCAGAAAATCTCTGAATGGGTTACACTATGTTTCAAAAATATAGAGAGATTTGGGAAATAAAATCCTTTAAAAAGAGAGTAGTTGGGTGTGATGGCACACACCTTTAATCCCAGCACTTGCTAGCAGATGTAGGTGGTTCTCTGTGAGTTCAAGGACAGCCTGGTCTTCAAAGTGAGTTCCAGGACAACCAAAGATACACAGAGAAATGCTGTTCTCAAAAAAATTAAAAACAGAGATAAAAGCAATATAGTTTAAAATAAAGCCACATAAAGAGGGAAAATACACAGAAAATATGAATACTGTATGTTATTGTATTTTCTTTGAATGATTTGATGGCTGAGGAAAGAAACAACAGCTGCTAAAAACCATTTGATTACAAATGCTGCTGGATTAATACAGAATATATATTTTGAAAATGCGTTGACTTCAAAATTTAAGTCAAAGGATAGGTTATTTTGGATAAGAAGTTTTGCTTTTATCTTCACAAAATGATAGGTTGTGGATTCTTTCTGGGTCAGAAAAATCAGGTTTGATTAAGAAAGATCACCCTGAAAAATCTCTGATAGGAGTGGATGGCCCAAATAATTCAACATTTTGGAGGACCTCTGTTGGGATTTCCTCTGAATTCTACATCCAGAAGAGCCCCAAGACCATTGGCTAAGATGATTAAGTCTCACAGAATATTTCAGTCCGGACTTAACCATAATTTTAAGTTTTCTTTAGGTCCCCATAAGATCATTAGCACCCCCAATAAGCAGGAAGTATCCTCACAAACTATACCCACATTCCCAAAATATTGGCCAAGCAGTTTATAATAACGTAGGCCTCTGTGTATCTCTTTGGGACTGAACAGCAGCAGGACTGGGCGGGATAGAAACTCTGTCAACAGCATGTGACCAGTGATCATGTGCATCTTTAAACAGAACTTTCATTTCAAGTAAAAATGATCCCTCCTCAAGTGATATTAATGATGACATTTAATCAGGGCATAGGGCTATGTATATTCTGCCTTTAATTCCATATTTTGATCCAAAAGATTGTATCTACAGGCAGCAATATAAGATGTCCAGTCTGTAACGACCATCTGAATTACTGTCTCTAAAAAAAGCAATCTCTGTGTAAATTAAATGAGACTTTTAAGTGAATTCTTTTTCTAGACACATGAATGTCAACAGCAAAGAAAAAATGGAAACTAAAACAACCCCACTTTAAGCCTTTTTTCCGTTTCATCCACCAAACAGGTAATAAACTTCAGTGACTTGCTTTCAACCCAGAAAGTTGTAAATCCATGATCCAAATACCCATTTGCATAGGTAGCATTAAAATTACAAGGATAGATTGATCACATGGAAAGGGTGTAAATAATAAAAAAACTTGGTTGATAAAACTTTTATTTTTATTTTAAAAGAAAACAGCTATCTTTCTTCATTTTTCATACAAATCCCAGTTCCCATTCCCTCCCCTTCTCCCATTTCCTCCACTTTTCTCCCCACCCCCTACCCACTCCTCAGAGAAGGTAAGGTACATTGCATTAAGAATGTTCAAGGCCCATTCTACTATATCTGTGTTGAACAAGGTATCCATCCAAAGAGAATGGGGTCCCAAAAGGCCAATACAGCAGTAGGGATAAATCCCGGTGCCGCTGCCAGTCTCTTTTCAGTCTGCTACATCCATACAGCTTTCAGTTACATTCAGAGTGTCTAATATGGTCCTATGCTGTTTCCTTCCCTGTCCGGCTAGCGTTGGTGAGCATTATCCCAGGTAAACTGTTTCAGTGGGTGTCCTCATCATGGTCTTGACCTCTTTGCTCATGTTCTCACCCTTTCCACTCTTCAACAGGACATTGGGAGCTCAGCCCAGTGCACTACTGTGGGTCTCTGCCTCTGTTTCCATTATTTGCTGGATGAAGGACCTATGATGACATTTAAGAAATTCATCAATCTGACTGGCTATAAGGCAAGGCCAGTTAAGATATCCTCTCTACTATTGCTTTGGATCTTAGGTGGACTCATCTTTGTGGATTCCTGGAAATTTCTCAAGTTCAAGTTTTCTTGCTAGCCCCATAATGGCTCCATCAATCAAGAAAACTTTCCTTGCTTTCCTCTGTCCTTCCTCTATCTTGACTATCCTGTTTTCTCGAGTTCTCCTCCCCCTCTCCTTCTCCCTTCCTCTTTCCTTATGTCCTCCCATCTTCCCCCACTCCCATGCTGTTACTGTAAGAGGCTGTTTGTTAGTTCCCAGCTGTTCATCCCCAAAATAACCACAAAGAAACTGTTTTAATTAAATCAGTGCTTGGCCCATTAGCTCTAGTTTCTTATTGGCTGGCTCTTAATATTAATTTAACCAATTTCCATTAATCTGTGTATTGCCACATGGAAGGGGCTTACTGACAATGTTTTGGCATGTCTGTCTCTGGCAGCAGCTCCATGACTTCTCTACTCTGCCTCCTTCCTCTCAGCATTCAGTTTAGTTTTCTCTACCTAGCTCTGTTATACTCTATAAGTCCAAGCCAGTTTTCTTTATGCATTAATGGTAATCACAGTATACAGAGGGGAATCTCACATCACCTCTCCTTTTTTGTTGAAATAAAAAGGAAGGTTTTAACTTTAACATAGTAAAATTACATATAACAAAACAGTTATCAAGCAAAAATTGTAGTTACAATATTTATATCTACTTTATTTTTTAACATAACTAAAGAAAACTATAATTATAACTATAAATTCTTCAACTCCATCAAAGACCTCTGAAGGATTTAGGGTCTGAGCTGTCAGGCAGCTGGGAAAAAAGCAAGCAGCCTTCCTACTACAAATTGGTGCTCCAACATGTTTGACTAAATCCATGTAAAGCCTAAGGAAGCTTATAAAGGAATCCTAGACACAAAAGAACAGAGTTAAGTATGGTTTAGTAGTGGTATTTTCTTGGGTGGGTTTTGTTTGCTAGAAGCAAGCAGAGGCATGACTCCTTTAAGAGAGATCTTACTGATTCAGCAATAGCAAAAAAAATCCACACTGTTTTGAAATGCTGGCTTTCTGGGCCATGCTGCCAGTGTGACCTCTGGCTCTTTCAGTTGGGTGAGCATTTAAATGGGGTTTGTGAGCAGACTGCTACAACTTGCTTAATTGCAATGTAGACTGGCTGTGTGCCTAAAAATGGAACTTTGAGCATGGGTCTCAGAGGCAATGAATAGCTCCACCACGCTGGAATAGGCAGAAAAAGCAGGCAGAGTTGAATTATCCCTAGCAATGCCACAACATAGATTCTTAAGAAGCACTTAGCATTTTAAGAAACACTTCTGGTCAGAAAGTAATTACAGATATGCAATAAAGACAAATACAGATGGAAAAGTCTTCTAAATGGGTCACAGTGTTGGATTAATCTATGTAGGCTTGGGAGAGAAAAGAAAAAAGTATAGACAGTTATAAAAGGAAGTAAATGGTTCAAAAATAGTGAAACAAAGTCTTTAAAGAGACAGTACAATCTTAGATTAAATGAGTAAAAAGATAATAAGCCACATAAAAATAGACAGAGAGTCTGGATTATGTATATTACTGTATTTTCTTTGATTTTTTTTGAGTGTGAAGGAGCTAAGAAATCAACATATCTACTTTGAAGCTATTTTGAATTTAAAATTTGAGTCTACAGATATGTTGCTTTGGAAAAGATATTTTTTTTTGTTTCCACAGAGGATAAAAACCTGTGAAATTCTTCCTGGCTATTGTGGTTTAATGGAATAATACCCCCTGAAAGGTTGCTTTGAACTCCCAACAAAAAATTACTTTAACCAACAAAAAGCAGGAAGCAATTTGAAGAGAACTACACCCAAATCCCCAAATATTCTTTATAAATGCTTGCTTATATTTAAATGGGGATATACTATTGAGATTTGCATTGGTATGGATCTTGGTATATTTATACAAGTTTAAGGTCAATTTTAGTATATGTTTATTTCTGCTCTTGATTAAGATATTGTGTTTGTACAGCTCATTTGAAAATGTAATGTATATTTAAGAAATACAGGTTAATAGATTGTCATATATAATAGTCAAGCTTGTAGTCAGGTGAGTTAGGTTTTCTAGATATACAGAGATACATTTCAGATGGATAGGAATTCTTCAAATCTTTCAAAGAACTTCAGAATATGCATTTATGTTTTAAGAATTTAGGACTTGCTGTGAGGAAGAAGGTGGAGTCAAAAAGAAGCCATAAAGCCATCTCCAGAGACAGACATGCTGCAACATTGCTGGTAGGCCAAAAGCCTCGTGGTAAGAGGTAAAATAATGGAGATGGGTTAATTATTAAAGTAAGAGCTAGCTAACAATATGCTTAAATAATTGCAAAAGCCATGATTTAATTAATACCATTTTTGTGTGGTTATTTTGGGAGTGTGGGCACCCAGGAAACACACTAGCAGCCTCCTATACCATGCTCCCAATTTTCTCAGGAGATCTTGTCTATTCCCTTTCCCAAGTAGATCTATATATGTTTTTCCTTAGGGTTCACCTTGTTACTTAGTTTCTTTAGGGTCGTGGCCTATACAATTGTTGTTCTTTGCTTTAAAGCTAGTACCCACTTATGAGAGAGTACATACCACGTGCTGTAGGAATTCCTACCACCAGTAGCCTTTAAGTTACCTGCCCACTTGGGCATGGCCTCTTATACTATATATGCCAATGAAAAGCACATGTTTGGCCTCTTTCCCAGCTGCTGGATTCAGTTGCTGTTCCTTGTTTGAGCAGAGAATTGTGATCTGTGAGTCTACCCCTAAATAAATAACCCTCTATTATACTCACTTCTGAGCTAGTGTGGGATTTCTTTTAAGAGTCTTTTTTCATCTAGCTCCTACATGGACGTGGACTCCACACCCACGAGGTGTGCCAGCTTAAAGGCCTAGATCCACAGCCCAGAAAGACTCCCTTTCCCACCCACTTGATTGCTTTTACTTATGTAGTTTTCTTGTAGAACCTCTGTTACAGTGGAGCTTACTGCATGCTGTGACTTGGAAATTTCCCAAGGGTACACATGCCCCACAACCCCACTGTTGCATTCCCTGCTGCAGCTCTCTGTCATGTGGTCACTTGCACAGCTTCAAGTTTGTGCTCCCCAAACACGAGTTCTGGGTTTTTTGCTCCATGTATGGAATTGATTTAATTGCCTTTAATTTGTGAAGCAATATATTTCTCAATATTTAACCAGTACCAAGGTGAAAAAGCCAAAGTGGCTCAGGATTGTTGATGGCACCAGGTTGTGCCATTAGTCGCAACTCTGCAACCATGACACCTGCTGGACAATAAAGATTATTACACCTTAAACGATTTACCACACCTCCTACCAGGTAAATATTTTATTAATTAATAAATCAATAAAGTTGAATGTTATATAATGGCAGATACTATTGCCATTGAAACTTCTAGTAACTTTTTTGATAATACTATGGGTTATATTCTGCAAGGCTTATATGGTTATTGTGATTCATCCATTTATTACATATTGGGACTCAGAAATAGAAATGTATTTTGCAATATACCATTGAGTAGAACTCCATTCTTTATCCATTCTTCAATTGAGAAGCATTTAGGTTGTTTACATGTTCTGTCTATTGCAAATAATGTTGCTATGAACAGAGTTGGACAAGTGTTCTTGCAGTATGATTGAGGACATTTTGAGTATATGCCCAAAAGGGGTATTGCTGGATCCTGAGGTGGGTTAATTCCTAATTTTCTGAAAAAACTGCCATTCCGATTCACAGAGTGGTTTTACAAGTTTGCATTCCCACCAGCAATGGAGGAGTGCTCCCCTTAATCTACATCCTCTCCAGCATAAGTTGACATTGGTGTTTTTGATCTTAGCCATTATGACTGGTTTAAGATGGTATCTCAGAGTAATTTTGTTTTGCATTTCCCTGATGGCTAAGGATGTTGAATATTTCCTTAAGTGTTTTTCAGCCATTTAAGAATCTTCTTTTGAGAATTTGCTGTTTAGATCTCTATCCATTTTTTTCGTTGGATTTCTTGGAATTTTGAAGTCTAATTTCTTGAGTTCTTTATATATTTTTGATTTCAGTTCTCCATCTGATGTGGGGTTGGCAAAGATCTTTTCCCTTTCCGTAGGCTGCTTTCTGTGTTATTGACTGTTTCCTTTTCCTTAGAGAAGCTTCTCAGTTTCAGAAGGTCACATTTATTTATTACTGCTCTCAGTGTCTGTGCTACTGGTGTTATATTTAGGAAGTGGCCTCCTGTGCCTATGTGTTCAAGGCTACTTTCCACTTTTTCTTCTATGAGATTCAGTGTGGTTAGATTGATATTGAGGTCTTTGATCTATCTGGTCTTGAGTTTTGTGGATGGGGATAGATATGGACCTACTTACTTTTTTCTATAAGTTGACATCCAGTTTTGCCACCATTTGTTGAAGATGCTTTATTTTTTCCATTGTATAATTTTGTTTTTTTTTGTGTCAAAAATCAGGTGTTCATAGGTGTGTAGATTAATATCAGGGTATTCATTTTGATTGTATTGGTCAACCTGTCTGTTTTTATTCTAATACCAAGCTATTCTAATTACTGTAGCTCTATAATAGAGCTTGATGTCAGGGAAGGTGATGCCTCTGGAAGTTCCTTTACCATAGAGGATCGTTTTGACTATTCTGGGTTTTTGTTTTTTTCATATGAAGCGGATTATTTTTCTTTCAGGGTCTGTGAAGAATTGCATTGGTATTTTAATGGGGATTGCATTGAATCTGTAGATTGTTTTTAGTAGTATTGCCATTTTTATTATGTTGATTCTACCTATCCAAGAGCATGGGAGACATTAACATTTTCTGAAAACATCTTCAATTTCGTTCTTCAAAGCCTTAAAGTTCTTGTTGAATAGAACTTTCACTTCTTTGGTTAGTATTACCCCAAGATATTTTACATTATTTGTAGCTAATGTGAAGGGTGATGTTTCTCTGATTTTTCTCAGCTTCTGTAGAATGATAAATAATTATTAAGTGATCATATGCTCATTAAATATAATTTATATATTCTTAAATGGAAGGATTTTTAGGACATAGTTAATTATAACAAAAGAATAACATTGATTCTTTCTCCCCATATTAAACTAACATTAAAAGTCATTTTAAAAGCTACATATGGAACCCAATTTCATTTTAAAAATCCCAAATTGCATCTTCTTTGAAAGGAATTTAAATGAAGTCAGCTTGTAATAGTGGATGGATTTTATATCCCAGCTATGCATCTTATGGTACTAAGTAAAACCTCCAGTGCCAAGAATGGATTGTATCTTGTTGAGTCAAGAGCCAAAGGTATCTCATAGACTTTCAAAATATCAGACTGTTGGTTAGCCTCTGCAACCTGACAGTATGACCATATTGCTGAAGATACTCCTAACTCATGTTATCAACCATGAGGAAATTAAGCAGTGCCTAACTAAAAAGTTTACCCTATTGACTAGTGTTCATGGTCCTTAAAGGCATTTTATGTGCTACAGAAGGAGAAAGATCAATATCAGCCAGCTACAAACCCTTCCACAGCACCCTATCTGCAAGACATACTGGTGTAATAGTAGCAACATATTATGTGAGAAATCAACCACTTTTTGATTAGATTTAGGCCTTACTCCATAAGATGGGACTCAAAACTAATCCTGTTAAAAGGACCAAGAACATAAGACAATGAATGGTCATGAGTCCTACTATTTTTTTCTGCTAAAGAAACATAGCAATAATAAGACTCTTAAAGACATATTATAACTTTTATGTGGTTTGAAAGAAAATGGCCTCTAAATGGAGTAGCACTATTAGAAAGTGTGGCCTTGTTGGAGGCAGTGTGTCATTGTGAAGGTGGGCTTTGATGCCTCTTTTGCACATACTTCTCTCAATGTGACCATCTGCTGCCCGCGTATCAAGATGTAGGTTGCACCATGTTTGCCTGCATACTGCCATGCTCCCGTCCATGATGATAAGAAATAAACTTCTAAAAATATAAAACACCCCAATTAAATATTTTTTTCTTTATAAGAGTTGCTGAGGTCACTGTCTCGCCTCACAGCAATGAAACCTTGTCTAAGACAGAACTTGGTACCAGGAACTGAGATATTGTTTTGGTAAGTCTGACCATGCTTTTGTTTGGGGGAATTGATACCTTGAGTTTGGAAAGCAGTGGAATGCTGTAAGCATTGCTTAATGGGCCGTAATAGTAGAAGCATAGAAGACACTGCTATTAAGAGTTATTTGAATTATTGATGACTGGTTAAGATGTTTCAGAGGAGAAGAACTTTAGTATGTTATTTAGAGATAGTCCTTGTGTTATTTTGGTGATTTCTTTGCCCTTGTCTGAAGAGTCTGCCTGAGACTAAAGTGAAGAATTTTGATAAATTTATTTGGCAGAGAAAATATCAAAACTGTCTAGTATAAACTATTGTGTGATTATTTGTAGTAACTCTTATTAAGATTTTATAATGAAAAGGAGCAAGTTGAGTAAATTAAAAAGAAAATATTTAGAAAAGACGGGTACTGGAAGTAGAATAGTGATAAGTCCTCTTTTTAAGGAGATAAGCAGGTTTTAAATGCAGACAAAAGCAAGTGGTGAGCTCAGGGTAAATCCCACCCAGCTACATTTTCAACTAGTGAAAAGAAACTAAAGACAATCTTAGAGCCAGGTGTGGTGGTTCACACCTTCAATCCCAGCACAATGAAGGTAGAGGCTGGCAGATCTCTGAGTCTGAGGTCAGCTTGGTCTAGAGATCCTGTTTCAGGATAGCCAAGATTATACAGTGAATAACAGAAAACTGGTGAATATGTAATTGAACAAGGGGCCATGTTCCAGAATCAATAAGCAGCAGAACTTGTCTGCTTCAATCATGTAGTTGAAGAGTTAAGGATAGAAGAAAGAGGCAATGGAATTTGCCTCTGTGAATAAGGAAAGTCTCTGAGACCAGACACATGTCAGGTGTGTCCCTGAATGGAAGCCTAGAGAGGCCATTGTATGAAGCTCTAAAGCTGAATCTTGTATTGCCTTGGAGACCACAAGATGTTATAGATGCCAGAGTCATGAAACAAACTTCTAACAGGGAGAAGAATCAGTCCAAGAGAAAAAAGTGTATTACAGTCAACAAAGCTGAAAGGAGTTGGAGATTTGAAGAGTATTTTGACGTCAGGCATGGAGATGCAGGGTTTAGAGTTTGCCCAGCTTGTATCTGTTCATGCTTTGGTCTAGTATTTCCTTGCTACACTCCTTTTTCTAAGTTTTGGAATGGCAATGTATACCCTGTGCCATTATGCTAGAAACATGTGATCTGTTTTTTTTTTTAATTTTTACTTTATATTGATTCCAGTTAAGAGATTGCATGGCTTTAAACTTTAAATCACTGTTGAAACTGTGATAGACTATAGGATCTTTTGAATTTTGACTGAAGAAATTTTTGTATTATAATATGGCTGCAAAACTTTTGGAGTCAGGGTGTGGAATGTGGTGGTTTGAAAGAAAATGGTTCCCAAAGGGAGTGAAACTATTAGGAGGTGTGGCCTTGTTGGATGAAGCATATCATTGTGGGAGTGCCTTTGAAAACCCTTTTGCTAATGGCCTCAGTATGACACTGAGTTCCCATCTTGTTGCCTTGCATATCAAGATGTAGTCAGCACCATGTACTCCTAGCCATAGTCACAATGTACTAAAACTCTGAAAATGAAAGCCACCCCAATTAATTACTTTTCCCTTATAAGAATTATCAAAGTCATGGTGTCTCTTCACAGCAATAGAAGCCCTAACACACACAAACATAGAGCAGAACATAACACAACCCTCATTAGAAGTTTCTTCTTCCAGTGCATGGTAATGAACACAGAGATGCACACGGTGACAATATGCAGAGAGTGAGGGAGTCTGGAGCACCGAACCCTGGATGGGATGTCCTTAGCAAATCATTTCCTTCAAGGCTAAGGGATCTATGCAGAAGAGACACAGGAAGATTTTAGAAGATAGGGGTGGTAGTTCACTTCAAGAAAATAGTCTTCCAGATACATTAGGATTTATAAACATATGAACTCATGGAGATTGTCACTGCATGCACAAGACCTTCACTAGTTCAAACCAGATATAAATCCCAATACTGAGAAGAAGTGGACACAAAGACTGACCCCTAACCAAGAAGGTATTTATTTGCAATTGATACCTTTGCTGGCAAAGGGAAAATCAGTTTTCTCAAATATAGTGTCTCTGTGTATATCAACCACACTTTATGGTAGACCCATAACCAGGAGCGTTTGGCCAAAACAGAAGAGAACACTAAGGTTTTACCTTTTATTTTCAGTTTTGCTATTTTTTGTCTCATTTACTTTTGGGTGGATACTAATGTGGAAACCATCTGGAACAACTTGGGTGAGGCTAAAGGCTTTAATAAGTATGTATTTTAAGTAAAAATATTAATTAAAATAATCAAAAGAGGATCTGAAGAATATAAAATATATCAAAGTCCATTGGGGAAGTATAAAAAATACCAATGAGCATGACTTTTTATTGCTTGGGTACCTTTAGAAGAGACTTATAAATATTAGTATAAGAGTATAATATAAGGGCACACCAAAAATTTAATAAAAATTATTATTTGTAAGAAAGATCAGTGGTTCTCAACCTACCTAATGCTTTAATTCTTTAATACAGTTCCTCATGTTGTAGTGACCCCCAAGCATGAAATTATTTTTGTTGCTGCTTCATATTTGTAATTTTGGTACTCTTATATATTGTAATATAAATATCTGATATGAAAGATATCTGAGATGCAACCCTTGTGAAAGAATCATTCGTCTCCCAAAGAGGTCCTGGTCCATGGGTTTAGAACTGCTTAGTTAGAGAGATATCTCAGTAGTTAAGAGTACATTTTACTCTTTCAGATGAACTGGGTAACGTTCCAAGCACCCAGATTCAACTCTTAGATCCCACATCAGACAGCTTATACCTGCCTGGAACTACAGTTCTAGAAGTTCCAGTGCCTTCTTCTGACCTTCTTGAATACTTGTGTATACTCGGTACCCTATACATAAACTTACGCAAACATACATGCACATACAAATTAACAAATCAGTCCTTTTACAAACTTTTGTAATAGATGAGGTGTGAGAGTAAGGACGGAGTGAGAATAAAATGCTTGCTGTATTTTTTTTCTTTAATATTTTATCCCCAAGTGGATGAGGATTGAACCTATGACCTAACACATATAGTTAGCAACAATTTTACTTCTAGTTAATTTCAAGACTTCCATGAGTTTTAATGCAGAATCTTTCAAAAGAGTAAATTAAGCAAACTATATTTATATTTAATTGTTTACTATACTCATTAAAATTAATTGCTACAGTTCTTACAGAACTTTTATAAAAAACTATGATTTTCTATATTGATTAGGCAACCAGGTTCTAAAGCAGAATAACTGCTCTGAATACAGAACTTTCACTATGCTGATGATCTACACTATGTTGTTGTATGTGTGACCTGATGAACACAATGTACTTCATTTGTACTCAGTTTGATACAACAAACTAAGACTCCTTTACAGGGTTGTTTTGAAGGTAAAAACGTATGGTAAAGGATTAAACAAAAATGACTTTTTTCATGGCACCATGGGTACTAAATGAGACATTTTTCTAGAATATTCCTATAATGAAAATGCACTCAGTTTAGAGAAATTCTGTGATTTTTTTTGTGTCTAAATAAATAGAAGACATAACATTTATCTTACCAATTATCCAAAAATGTGTATGTTTTATTACTCATTTGTAGTGACATAAAACAGATTTTAAAATGACAAATATAACTTTTAGACAAGATGGAGGCAAATATGGCTGTGCCACTTTAGGGTTTTTTTTTTTTTGCCATCTACTTCAAATTCATCTTTAAGATATAAGAGTAGATTGTAAAATCAGGTAGGATCGATATTCCTATCTCCCCTTGTAGCTCTGACAGTCATAATCTATAGCCATGCTTTGTATGATTCATAGGCAAATTAACCAGGTAAATCCAGGGTCAGAATTTTTAACCAGTGAAATGGGAGGATGAAGCAGTAGTGTTTAGTGTTTAAGGTAGAATATCAAGCTTTTTTTTTTTTTTTTTTTTTTTTTTAGTTTCCTGAAGTTAAACCGTGCTTGCATGGTAAGGTAGAGAAGGAGAAACAAGGTGACTCTAGTAGATTTTAATTTGTAAAAATTATTTGATTATATTTGTATGTGTAAGATTTTTATGGATATCTAGACACTAAAAGCATATGTATCACCCTCTGATTCCAGAACAGGACTTAGATTATTAGAAGCCTTTGTGTACATGCTTGGAATTGGATCTGGATCTTCTGGAAAAGATCCAGTGGTCATTAACTGGTGAAACAAATTTCCAGGCCCAACAGATGTATTTTTGATAAAGCTATCTGTGATGGAGGTTCAGTTAAAAAGAATCGGTGCTTCATTAGGCAATCATGGTTCCATAGTTCTGAAAAAAGAATTCAGCAGGGACTGTATGTAGCACTGAAAATAAAAGTGACCAAGCAGAAATCTCTCTCACTTTTTGTTTTATTTCAAGTTTTGTTTTTTGTTTGTTTTCTTTTTCTTTCCCCCATTCCCATGAGAACCTTTTCTTCAGCTGTTAGAAGGACTCTAGAGTGCATAATGATCTGTCCAAATATCTTCTGTTGGGACTGACTTTGCCTCTCACCAGTTGCTGGATAACTAAATTACTTATTTCTTGGAGCTACTTGTGTCTCTCTGGGCATGGTTATCAGCAGAGTACTGGCTTTCACAGAGGGGATATCCCATCACAGAATGACAATAGGATCTGGACACCAATTGCCTGAGATTGGGATTTTTTTGAAGAGCCATCAGTTTACATAATTGATTAAGGCCTCACATCAATATACCATATCTACTTAGGGTCAAACTCTTGCCTGCCTCTTCTGTTACAGTTTTTATTATTTCTTTTCCAGTATTGCTGCTGTGAATAATTCTGCAACAGCCATTGGAATAATCTACTTCCAAAGAACCCAATCCAATGTTGACATCATGGTAACTTCATGGTAGACTTGCCTTGTTTCACTTTGCATTTGCTTTTTGAAGTAGCACGTGCCATCCTCTGAATACAAGGAGGTCATAGCATTCAGAATCAATATGTCTAACTCCTTCTTTGCATCATTCTGTCATTCAAGTATGTCTCTTGACTGAGCTATTCCTAAATTTCAGAGAATTTTGTCACAAGTTCTCAGTAATTTCTAGATTTTTTTCTCCAGAAAACTTTTCAGAATTTATAGGCTTGACCAAATGAAAAATAACTTGTTCCTTAAAATCCATTTGAAGCTTACTCCAGACCAATATCAACACCAAGCCTTTATTTTTTTATAGATTCTTGTTTATATTGGGTCATAGGTCAATATTTATTTAGAGTACATGGGGAAAATTCATCTCCAACTCCTGATTCATACCACAGAAGAGTTGATAAAAGTTGCAAACTGAAAACTACAACTGAGAAATTGAAAATAATTTCTGAATTTCAATAACTTGACAGTACAATTAAAACAAGTCACTAGGTTTAGATATCACTAGGGTTGACAGTATATTACAAAGGGAGTGGATGCCAAAACGTAGGGTCATCAGGGTTACTTGTTGGTGCCCACCACTCCAGACAATGCTTGTACTCTTTGTGACTTGTTAAGCACAATGAAGCTTCCTTTTAAGACATTAAATTTCTAAAAGACACCTTTTCCCCTGATAACTACTTCAATTGTTTCCTGAGGCACTCAAGTATATAAATTTGATGAAAATTTAGCATTTTAAAGGTTGGCTGAAGAAAAATCATTCCTATTGTGGTCAGAGAAAATGGATCTTGTTTATTTTCATCATCTACTTATTATTGACTTAAGCTTAGTTTCTATAAAGCAGTTTCATTTAGAAATATAAAGCAATAAGTTTAGCTTATTGACTTTATCTTATTGTTTTTGAAAAACAGTTACTGTTTTAGAATTTCATACACATGAATAGGTATTTTGATAAAATCCACCCACTATTGCTTTTCTTCCAAGTCATTCCCTAGCATCTCCACACAGATTGATACTAATCATGAGCTATTTTTATTTTTTATTAATATTTTAGTTGGAACATTTTTTAAAAAAAACTGTCTTTTTCATTTTGCATGCTAATCCCAGTTCCCACTCCCTACTGCCTGCCCTCCTCATACTTCCTCTACCTTCCTCCCACCCCACACCTCATTTACTTCTTAGAGAGGGTAAGGCTTCCTATGGTGAGTCAACAAAGTCTATCACATTGTTTTGAGGTAGAACCAAGGCCCTACATACTATATCTAGGTTGAATAGTATATTCCTCCAAAAAGAATGGGTTCCAAAAAGCCAGTAAAAGTAGTAGGAAAAAATTCTTGTCTCACTGCTAGTGTCCCCACAGTCCCTACAGTCTACCCCAGCCATACAACTTTCACTCATATTCAGAGGGCCTAGTTTAGTCCCTTGCTGTCAGGGCAGAGTTGGTGGGTTCCCATTAGCTCAGATAAGCTGTTTCAGTTGGTCCACCCATCATTGTCTTGACTTTTGTTTATATTCTCACACATCTCACTCTTCAATTGTACTTTGGGAGCTATGACCAGTGATTTGCTGTGGATCTCTGCATCTCCTTCCATCAGTTGCTGGATTATAGTTCTATAATGACATTTAATATATTCATCAATCTGACTACAGGGCAGGGCCAATTCAGGCACCCTCTCCACTAGGGTCTTTGCTGGGGACATCCTTCTAGATTCTTGGGAATGTCTCTAGTGCAAGGTTTCTCACTAGCCCAATAATGGCTCCTTCAATCAAAATATCTTTTTCTTACTTTCCTCTGTCCTTTCCCCATCTTCACCATTCCATTTCTTTAAGTTCTCCTCCCTTTCTTCTTCTCCCCTTCTGCTCTCCCTTCTTCCTCACACCCCACGCTCCCAATTTTCTCAGGAGATCTTGTCTATGTCTCCTCCCCAGGGGATCTATATATGTTTCGCTTATGATTTTCTTTGTTACTTAGTTTCTCTGGGTTTGCAGATTTAGGCTTGTTACCTTTGCTTTACAGATAATATCCACTTATGAATAAGTACATACCATGCTCGTCTTTCTGGGTCTGGGTTACCTTACTCAGGATGGGTTTTTTTTTTTTTTTGTTTTTTTTTTTTTGTTCCACACATTTTCATTCAAAATTCAAGATGTCATTGTTTTTCACAGCTAAATAGAACTTCATTGTACAAATGTACCACATTTTCTTTATCCATTCTTTGATTGAGGGGAAGGTTCTGGATATTACAAATAATGCTGCTATAAACATAGGTGAAAAAATTTCTTTGTAGTATGATTAAACATCCTTTGTGTATATACCCAAGAGTGGTATTGATGGATCTTGAGGTAGGTTGATTCTCAATTTTCTGAGAAACTGCCATACTGATTTTCAATGTGGTTTTACAAGTTTGCATTCCAACCAACATGAAAGCAGGATCCATGTTTTTATTTTTTATTAAATTTTTTCTTCATTGTACATTCCAACCACAGTTCCTCCTTGTGCACTTTCCCCCCACCCTTTATCTACTCCTCAGACAAGGAAAGGCCTCTCATGGGGAGTCAACAAAGCCTCAGATAAAATAATTGAAGAAGGACTAAGACTTTCCTCCCTGTATCAAGATTGAGCAAGGTGTCATGGTGTGAAAAATCCTTCTATCTATGTGTTACTTTTATTGGTAAATGATTAGGACAGAATAGAGCTACATGAGGTGGGGGGAATTAAGCTGAATGATGGGAGGAAGAAGGCTGAGTCAGAGAGAAGCCATGGAGCCAACAGAGGAAAAAGACGCAAGCTGCCAACCAGAATTTTGCCTGTAGGATATGAGCTTCATGGTAAAATATAAAATAATAGAAATTGATTAATTTAAAAGATAAGAGTAAGCTAGAAATATGTATAAGCTAACATGCCAAGCAGTGTTGTAATTGATACAGTTTCTGAGTGGCTATTTCAGGGCTGAGTAGCCAGGAACAAACACACAGTCCTCCTATAACAGATTGGAACCCAGGGTGGGGCCATAGGAAATGTTCTCAAAACAGCCAGCTCATGCACCAGGGATAGATCCTGGTCCCACTCTGAGGGGTCCCACAAGCAGACCAAGTTACACAATTGCCACCCATATGTAGAGGGTCTAGTACAGTCCAATGTAGGCTCCCCAGCTGTTGTTCTGGAGCCCATGAATTCCCAGTAGCCTGTGTCTGTGGTAAAATTTTGTTTGTGTTTTAATAAAGCTTTTCTTAAGATCAGAGTGTGTAGCTGACCATACTAGTCAGCCATAGAGGCCAGGCAGTTGTGGCACACACTTTTAATCCAAGTACTTGGGAGACAGAAGCAGACAGATCTCTGTTAGTTCAAGACAACTCTGGGCTACACAAGATTAAATCAGTCTAAAAGAGAAATAGAGTCAAATGGTGGAGACTTAGACCTTTAATCCCAGCACTAGAAAGGTAGAAATGGAAAGTGATACGGCTGGGTGGAGAAAGAAATGTAAGGCAGGAGGAGGCAGGAGCTTGCATTCAGTCTGAACATTCAGTCTAATGACTTGTATAGACAGCATAGCCCACTTAGTCTGAGGATTTGTAGAGACAAGATTTTGTCCCATTGGTTCTGAGGATTTTGTAGAGGTAAAAACTAGTGACTGGCTGCTCTGCTTCTCCCATCCTTCAGCTTTCGCCCTCTAATAGCTGACTCTGGGTTTTTATTATTAAGACAAATTAGAATTTGAGAAACATGGCTCAGCTTTACTAGCTGGTCAACAGGCAAGCCTCCTCAGGTAGGCTGCTCAAACACTCCCCCATAAATCACACTCTGTAATCTTCAAGTCCCACTCTGCCTCAAACCTAACCTTTCCCTGTGACCTCAGTGACACAGAGCAGTCAAAGATGTGAGTGACCAGCTTTTCAACTGAACAGCCCAGTACTTAAGACCTAGATCCTGAACAAAATTCTAGGGCCCTCCACCAATGGCCTCAGTTTCACCAATCCGTCAGTGAAAGCAGGCCACTTCAACACCCTCTATTGATCAGACCTTGTAATCTACAAGTCCCACTCCATCCCCAAACCCATCCATCCATAGATACATCAGTAGCTCTCTGAGTCACAGGCAGAGACTGCACAGAGTGGATCAAGAGTGGTAACCTAAGACACAGACAGCAACAGTAAAAAACTGGCCAAAGAGAGGACTGACCCCTGAGGTATAGATACCAAAAAGGATTAAACCACAAGGTAAAGACACTGCCTACACCAATTGGAGCAAGAGACAGGTTTGCACCAATTCAAGAATACATTGAACAACCTGTAAAGCAACATGGCAACACCAGAACACAGTGGTCCTGCAAATGTAAGACCAGAACATCCTTACCCAGAAGAAAATGACCTTAAATATAACTTTATGAAATGATAGAGACACTTAAAGAGGAATTGAAAAATTTCCTTAAAAAACTGGAGTAAAAGGCAAAGAAAAATGGAAAGAAATTAATAAATCTCTTAAAGAAAGCCAAGAAAACTAGGCAAAAAACCAATCAAACAAATGAAGCAAACAGTTAGAACAGTTCAAGACTTGAAAACTGAAATAGAGTAAATAAAAAAAAAACACAAACCAAGGGAATTCTGTAAAAGTAAAATCTGGGTAAACAAGCAGGAACTACAGATGCAAACATAACCAACAAGATATAAGAGATGGAAAATAGAACTTCAGGCCTAGAAGGATAGAAGAAATAGATTCATTGGTCAAATAAAATGTTAAATCATACAAACTCTTAAACATGAAATATCCAAGAAATCTAGGACACCATGAAAAGACCAAACCTAGGTACAATGGGGATAGAACAAGAAGAACTCTAGCTCAAAGGCACAGAAAATATGTTCAGACAAATCATAGGAAAAACTTTCTCAACCTAGAGAAGAATAAGTCTATAAATGCATAAGAAACTAACAGAGCACAAAATAAACTGGACCATAAAAAAGGTTCCCTTGCCATATAATAATAAAAGCACTAAACATACATTATAAAGAAAGAATATTAAGAGTTGCAAAGAAAAACAATCGAGTAACATAAAAAGACAAACCTATCAGAATTATACTTGACATCTCAATTGAAACCCTGAAAGAAAGAAGGTCCTGGACAGATGTGCTATAGACACTAAGAGACCATAGATGTAAGCCCAGACTACTATACCCAGCAAAGCTTTTGATCACCATAGACAAAGAAATCAAGGTATTCCATGACAAAAGCAGATTTAAACATACTTACCCACAAACCTAGTCTTACAGAAAGTAATAGAAGGAAATTTCCAACACAAGGAAGTTTGTTGCACTTACAAAAATAAAGGCAACAGATAACTTCACACCATCAAATCCCAAAGAAAGAAAACACAAAAACACTACAACCAAAAATAACAAGAATTAATACTCACTCGTCATTAATATCCCCTAATATCAATGGACTCAGTTCACTTATTAAAAAGGCACAGGATAAAGAATGGATATGAAAACATGATCTATCCTTCTGTGTCATACAAGAAACACAGCTCAACATCAAAGACAGATATTACCTCAGAGTAAAGAGTTGGGAAAAGATTTTTCAACCAAATGAACCCAAGAAACAATCAGGTGTAGTTATCCTAATATCAAAACACTTAGACTTCAAACTAAAATCAATCAGAAGAGATGCAAAGGACATTTCATACTCATCACAGGAAAAATGCATCAAGAATTCTCAATCATGAACATCTATGTTCCAAATAGAAGTGCACCCACTTAAGTAAAAGAAATATTAGTAAAGCTTTAATTGTTCATCAAACCCCACACACTAATATTAGTAGACTTCAACACCCCACTCTCATCAATGGACAGGTCAGTCAGACAGAGCCTAACAGAGAAATAAAGGAACTAACAGATGTCATGACTCAAATGGACGTAACAGACATCTATAGAACATTTCAACCAAACACAAAAGAATAGTACCTCATGGAACCTTCTCTATACTTGGCCACATACTCAGTAACAAAACAAACTCAACAGACACAAAAAAATCAGAATAATGCCTTATATCTTATCAGATCACCATGGCTTAAATTTAAAATTCAACAACAACACTAATTGCAGAAAGCCTAAAAACTCACGGAAATTCAACAGTGCTCAATTGAATCACCCCTGTGTCAAAGAAGAAATAAAAAAATTAAAGACTTCCTGGAGTTCAACAAAAATGAATGCACAACATACCCAAACCTATGGCACACAATGAAATCAGTGCTAAGAGGAAAGTTTATAGTGCTTAGTGCCTACATTAAGATAGAAGAGAGTCACACTAGTGACTTTACAGTACACCTGAAAGCTCTCGAACAAGAAGAAGACTCACCCAGGATGAGTAGATGATAGAAAATAAACAAATTGAAGATTGAAATCAATAAAATAAGAACAAAGAGAAGAATATAAAGAATCAATGACACAAAGAGTTGGTTCTTTGAGAAAATTAACAAGATACACCAACCTCTATCCAAATTAATCAAAAAGTTGAGAGTGAACATCCAAATTTAAAAAATCAGAAATGAAGAGGAGATCATAACAACAGACACTGAGGTAATCCAGAGAATCACTAGATCATACTTTAAAAACCTGTAATCCACAAAATTGGAAAATCTTAAAGAATTGAACAATTTTCTGGATAGCTACCACATACCAAACTCAAATTAAGTCCAGATGAACAATTAAAACAGGCCTATAATCCCTAAGGAAGTAGAAGCCATCAACAAAAGTCTCCTAACCAAAAATGTCCAGGGCCCAATGGTTTAAGTGCAGAATTCTATGAGAACTTCAAAGAAGAGCTAATACCTAAACCCCTCACATTGTTCCACACAATAGAAACAGAAGGAAAATTGCCAAACTCCTTTATTTGAGTTTACAGTTACTCTGATACCCAAACAACACAAAGATTCAACTAAAAAAAGAGAGTTGAAGAGTTACAGATCAATCTCCCTCATGAACATTAACGCAAAAAAATTAATTTTTTTATTGAGAAAAGGAATAAAAAGATACGCCTCCTCCCAGCCTCCCATTTCCCTCCCCTTCCTCCCACCCTTCTCCCCTCCTCCCACTCCTCATCCACTCCCTCTCCAGTCCAAAGAGTAAAAAATTTATTAAAATACTGGCAAACCGAATACAAGGACACATCAAAATAATTATTCAACATGATCACGTGGGCTTCATCCTAGAAATGCAAGAATGAATTAACATCTGAAAATCTATCTATATAATCTGCCATGTAAATAAACTGAAAGAAAAAATATATGATCATCTCACTAGATGCTGAAAAAATATTCAACAAAGTCCAACATCTCTTCATGATAAAAAAAAAAGCTTGGAGAGATCAGGGATACAAGGAAAGTAATAAAAACAATATACAGCCAGGTAACAGTCAACATCAAATCAGGAGAGAAACTCAAAGTGATTCCATTAAAATCAGGAACAAGAGAAGACAATCTACTCTCTCCATATGTATTCAACATAGTACTTGGAGTTCTAGCTAGAGCAATAAGACAATAAAAAGAGACAAAGGGGGTATAATTTGGAAAGGAAGAAGTAAAACTTTCTCTATTTGCAGAAGATTTGATACTATACATAAGTGAACCCCCAAAATTCTACAAGATAACTCATACAGCTGATAAAGACCTTCAGTAATATGACAGAACTAAGATCAATTTAAAAAATTAGTAGCCCTTCTATATACAAATAATAAAGTAGCTGAGGTAGAAATCAGAGAAACATCACCATTTATAAGAGCCACAAGTAATATAATATAAAATATCTTAGGTTAACACTAACCAAAGAAGTGAAAGTCCTTCTTGACAAGAACTTTAAGTCTTTGAAGAAAGAAACTGAAGACAGTATTAGAAAATATTGTTTCCTATGTTCTTGGATAGGTAGGATCAGCATAATAAAAATGGCAATAGTATCAAAAGCAATCTACAGATTCAATGCAATCCCTATCAAGATGCCAGCACAGTTCTTCACAGACATTGAAAGAACAATACTCAACATCATAGGGAAAAATAAAAAACCCAAAAAACCAAAACAATCCTGTTCAATAAAGGAACTTGCAGAGGCGTCACCATCCCTAACATCAAGCTCCATTACAGAGCTACAGTAATTAAAGCAGCTTAGTAGTGTCATAAAAACAAAAAGGTTGACCAATAGAATCTAAACAAACACCCTGATATTAATTCACACACTTACAAACACCTGATTTTTGATAAGAAATCTAAAATTATACAATGGAAAAACGAAAGCATCTTCAAGAAATGGTGATAGATCCATATCTATCCCCATCCACAAACCTCAAAACCAAATGGTTTGAGGACCTCAATATAAATCTATCAATACCAAACCTCAGAGAAAAGAAAGTGGAAAGTAGCTTTGAATGCATGGGCATGGGAGACCACTTCTTAAATATAACACCAGTAGCACAGACACTGAGAGGAACAATAAATTAATGTGACCTTCTGAAACTGAAAATCTTTTATAAGACAAAAGACACAATCAATAAGACAAAACAGCACCCTGCTGAATGGTACTGAATGTACGAATTCTACATCAGAGAGAAGACTGATCTCCAAAATATATAAAGAACTCAAGAAAATAGGCATCAAAATACCAAATAATCCAATTTAAGAAGTGGGGTACAGATCTAAACAGAATTCTCAACAGAAAAAGTTTAAGTGCCTGAAAGGGACTTAAGGAATGCCTCGACATGAAAATGCAAATCAAAATGGTTCTGAGATATCATCTTACACCAATAAGAATGGCTAAAATCAAAAACACCTATGATAGCTTATGCTGGAGAGGATGCAGAGTAAGGTGAACACTCATCCGTTGCTGGTAGGAGTGCAAACTTGTACAGCTACTTCTGACAAACCAGTATGATAGTTTCTCAAAAAATTGGAAATTAACCTATCTCAAGACCTAGCAATACCACTCTTGGACATATACCTAAAGGACACCTACTCAACAGTCTTCATAACAGCATTATTTGTAATAAACAAACTAAATGCTCCTCATCTGAAGAATGGATAAATAAAATGAGGTGTATTTACACAATTGATTATTATTCAGTGGTTAAAAAAAATGACATCTTGAAACTTGTATGTAAATGTGTAGAACTAAAAAAACATATTGAGTAAGGAACCTCAAACCTAGAAAGACAAACATGGTACGTATTCACTTTTAAGTGGATATTAGATGTAAAACAAAAGATAACCAGTTTATAGTCCATGATCACCGAGAAGCTAAGAAACAAGGATAAGCCTAAGAGAAGCATACATGGATCCCTCTGGAAAGGGGAAATAGACAAGATCTCCTGAGAAAATTGAGATCCCCATCATGGTCTTGACTCACTGGAACAGCTTGCCTGAGCTAATGGAGGTCACAGACTCTGGACTGACATCAGGGAAACCAGCATAGAACTGAACTCTGAATGTGGGTGATAGTTATGACTGGGGAAGACTGTGGGGCCATTGACAGTGGGACTAAGATTTATCCCTACTACTTGTACTGGCTTTTTGGAACCCATTATCATTAGGGAAATACCTTGCTTAGCCTAGATATAATGGGGAGGGCCTTGGTCCTGTCCCATACTTATGTGCTAGATTTTTTGGAACCCTGTAGTAATAGGGGCGGCGGTGCTGCGTTCCCAGCACCCTGGCTGCCTGCTTGGCTAGCTTATGCCCGGAAATAATTACACGGACACTGTATTCTTTTAATCACTGCTTGGCCCATTTCTATCTAGCCTCTTCTAGGCTAATTCTCACATATTAATTTAGCCCATTTCTAATCATCTGTGTAGCGCCCCTAGGTGCGCTTACCAGGAAGATTCTAGTCCATCCTGGGTCGGAGCTTCATCGTGTGTGTCTGCCCAGGAGCCGGGAGCATGACGTCTCTCTGAGGCGTCTGCTCCAGAGAGGAGAGCTGTGGAGTCTGAGCTCACTTCCTCTTCTTCCCAGCTTTCTGTTCTGTTTACTCCTTCCACCTATCTTTTAACCAATGAGGGCCAAACAGTTTCTTTTGGGAAAAATTACCCTCTCTGAGAGTGGATGAGTTGTGGAGTTGGGGGAAATTACAGGGAGCAGAAGGAGAGAAAGGATTGGGAACTGGGATTGGTATGTAAAATGAGAAAAAATTGTTTTATAAAAATAAATTAATTAATTAAAGAAAGAATTTGAGCAACATGTGTTAGCTGTCTCTGTGAATTTTGCTGTCGTGATCTTGACCCCTCATTGATACGCACTTCCTTGGTAGTCGCATTTTTTTTTTTCAAGATGGGTTCACAGTAAGCAGGGTCTCCATGGCTCCTTTGAGGGAGGTGCAGTAAAAACTGCATGGCTACTTAAAAAAAAAGGCTGGCTTCCTGGTTCACCAACTACAATGTCTCTGACTTTTTGGGAAGTCTAGCTATGGAACGTTTAAAGGGGATTTATGAGGTAAGTGCTACAAGTTGTTTAATGTCAACATAAAACCATTGGGTACCTGAAAATGGGACTCTGAGCAGAGTACGCAGAGGCAAATGGACTTCCACCGTGTTGAACTGGGTGGAGCCAAAAGGCAAAGCAGACTTAGTCCTAGCCATCCTGCTTAAGATTTAAGACTAAAGATATGCACTAAAGACAGATTCAGATGACAAAGACCTCTAAATGGGTCACAGTGCTCGATAAATCCATGTAGGCTTGAGAGAGAAAGGAAAAAGAGTAGACAGTTACAATATAAAGGCATGCAGATAATCATAGATTAAAGGAGTAAAGATATAAAATAAATATTAAACTTGTAGAAAATGTAATAGAGTAAGAAAAATATGCCATGTAAAGATGGACTATACATTGAGAGTCTGGATTATGTATATTATTGTGTTTTCTTTGAACGTTTTTCATTCATACTGGAATTTTGGCAGACTTGATCTTATGTGGTTCTTGTGCATGCAGCCACAACCACTATTATAGCTTTATGTTTGCAATTATGCTGTTATGTGCAACAAATACTGTTTTCCTACAGTTCTCTATAATACCTAATTCTTAAAATATCTGTGCCTCCTCTTCTGTGGTGATCCCTGAGCCTTTGGGAAAAGGGAATGTTATAGTCATCCCATTTATAAATGGGCACTTCATAGTCTACACACTTACTAGTTGCATGTTCTTTGCACACTAACTGGTTGTGGGTTTCTATGCTATCTACTATCTACTGTAAAAAAGGAAAGAAAGGAAAGTTGTGTGAATTAATAGAGGCACTACCCTATGTAGATAAAGACAGTAACTTAAGCGGCAGTTTATGCTATTCCATTTAGTAAGATAACATGCATTATCATGTTTTCCTGTAGAGACAATGACCTATCAGTCACATTTTTGTTTTGATTTATTTTGTTTAGCTCTGGTAACAGTAGTCAACATCAGTTCCATCTCATGTAGTTGGCTTCAAATCCAAAAAGAAGTGGCTGGCCATTCTCATAAAATTTATTTCACTCTTACAGCACTAAGTATTTCTTGCCAGGGATCTAATTATTGTAGCTCAAAAGGTTGTCAGTTGGGTAAGACTGTGTACTGGGAAAACATAGGAGCCATATGTAGAAGAATACATCTAGATCCTTATTTCTCAACAAATCTTTGCTAAAATTTTGATGGTAATAGCATTATATCTGTAGACGACTTTTGGTAAGATGGCCAATATTTTTCAATATTAAGTCTATAAACAATTGAGCAGTGGAAGGTCTTTTTATCCTCTGAGATCTTCCTCAGTTTTTCTTCCGTGTATTCATATGTCCCTTGTGCTTATTTTCATCTTGGTTAGATTTATTCCAAGATTTATTTATTTACTTATTTACTTTGCTTCCCTGATTTGTTTTGTGTTGTTTTGTCTTAGATACACAGGAAGACTACAGAGAATTTTTCATGTATTAAATTGTACCTTACAGCTTTGCTTAATGTACTTATCAGATGCAGAAGTCCTCTGGTAGAGTCTAGAAAGTCATTTAAATGCAAAGTGGTGTGGGGCAATTGTCTATATTCTGTCATTTATGTTTTAAATAAATGCTGATTGGCCAGTAGCCAGGCAGGAAGTATAATCAGAACAACCAGACAGGAAGTAGAGGTGGGGCAATGAGAACAGAAGAATTCTGGGAAGGAGGAAGCCCATTTCTCCCTAGTCCTGTCCCAACTACACTAGAAGGAAGATGTGATTACCCCGTTGACAAAGGTACCGAGCCATGTGGCTAACATATATAAGAATAATGTGCTAATATACATTATAAGAGCTAATATGAAGCCTAAGCTAATGGGACAATCTGTTTATACTAATGTAGAACTCTGTGTGATTTCATTGGGACCTAAAGACTGTGGGAACTGGGCAGAACAAGGACCGGGCAGGACAGATACCATCTTTTGGCTTCCAGTTTTGGTCATCCGCTGCTAGCCTCCTATGGACTCTCCTTCTGGAAATACAGGGAAAATTTAATTTTTATGAACTAGCATTTGGTGTAAAATTTTATCACAACAGAAAAGTAACTAGTACAGATATTTGTAAACAAAGTGTGGAGTACTGTTTTGAAGGCGACTATATTGAGTGTGTAAACTATTAAATTTATTCTTTGGAGTGATATTGAAACTTTAGAAGTTTTATGTAGAATAGCAATTGAATGCTGTAATAGAATATAATGGGCATTATAGTAGAGACCTGGAAAGAAATGGAAATGGTGAGGGCCAGATATTTGTGTGATACTTTGGCAAAGAGATTACATTGCTGACTGCAAAGGAGGTATGATATAGCTATCAAAATCCTATGAAAAAAAATTACAGATACTGGACATGGAACTATAGGATCTTGTATTTTTTCCTGTCAGATTTATATCTTGCCCCCACTGTGACCCCATTCTTAAATATTTTAATGGGAAAACTCCCCCATGTTCCATTCATACAATTTTAAAAATTATAATTGGCTTTTAGTGAGTTAGCCAATACTTCTCTTTTGTCTTCCAGGTATGACCCTGTTTTGCACATGATCCATTCTGTTGGGGAAGTTTTTCACTGAGCTTTTTATATGCCTTTTGCATTCCAGTTTGGCTTTTCTTCAGAAATTCTCTTTATTGATTTTTGTTTTCATAACTTGAACTGACTTTCTCATTTAAGTCAGCAATTTATTTTTGTTATCTTAGAACATAATCATATCCTGTTGAGTTATTTCAATATATTTATAATCATTCTTTTAAATTCCTTGTCTGGCATACCTTCCAGGTCATTTTCATTAGGATTCCTCACTATGGGATTAGTAAGTTTTCATGGAATTCATTGCTATTTTAAAAAACGGTTTTCAATTTTCTTCTGGGACTTGTGCATCTAAAGCAACGTGTTAGTTGTATATTTCTTTTTTCTTAAATCACCTTTCTTTTTTTAGTGTGGGTGTTAGAAGATTCACTGTAATAGGGTTGGGATAATGTTCAAATATTGTTGTATTTATATTAAGAAGAACGATAGGCCCTTTTGTATTCATAATGAGACTATCACTGGTCTCTCAGTATTCATCTCATTCTCCATAAGCAGACACTATCCAAGATCAGCATACTCCTTGCTGGTCCTCTCTTCTGTTGCCTCTTATTGTTACTCTCCAAGTCTGGCTTTTTTACCGTGTGAAAATCTTGGTAGGCTGGTGGTTGGGGGCAGGAGTTCTTGGACAGTTAGATTTTTAGTCAGAAGGACTATGGGGTTAGGAGTCTTAGGGTTGCACTGGTCATTGTGATCCTGGAGACTGGGTAGACTATAGTTTAGGAAGGAGTGGAGCACAGTTGAGTTGTAAGGACAGGATATTCTAGATGATTTGGGTGATCTGTAGCAAATAGAGGTAAGCTCCTAGAGGATCTAAGAGGCCTATGGAGTGTCAAAAGTGATTCCTAACCAATAAGTCAGTGATACTAAATTGCAGTGAAGATGCAGTACGTAATTGACGGGAAGGAGAAGAATCTACTATTAGGGGGTAATAGCAGAACAGGAGAAATGGAATACTATCCAAATAGGGAGGAAATTGGTCTGCCTGAGGAGTTCCTGAGAAACATGGCAGGTCTTTGGAAGAAAAAGAGCAGGCCTACCTGATGGTGAGGAGAATGGCAGACCAAAAAGGGATTTTAGATATTATTTTGATTATTTCTCTTTTGACCTTTCAACAGACTATATTAACTAAGTAGAATTCATAATACATCTATCTTCCATATTTAATAGAAATATTTTATAATTTTATATTTACATGAATCCTCATATTTTCCCAACAGTATCTTTTTCTATTCTCTAGTGTCATTTTAAATTGTAAAATACTTTCATGATCATTCTGCATTTCTTTTATCACATTTTTTCTGATTTACATTGAACATGCATCTTACTCTAAGTAAAAAACAACGGGGCAAAAATCTGATATAGGAAGTTCTTCTGTATATGTGTCGCTTTTATTTTTTTTATTAATGTATAAAAAAATCTCCATTAACCTGTGATAGGACAGAGTAAAGCTAGACATGGAAAACTAAGCTGAATGCTGGGAGAAAGAAGGCAGAGTCAGAGAGATGCCATTTAGCCTTGCCAGAGACAGACGCCCAACAGAACCTTGCCAATAAATCATAGCCATGTAGTAATACACAGATTTATAGAAATGGGTTAGATTAAGATGCAAGAGTTAGCCAATAAAAAGCTAGAGTTAATGATCAGAGCAGTGACTTAATTAATACAGTTTCTTTGTGGTTATTTCGGGGCTGAACATCCAGAAACAAATAAGTGACTCTCCTACAACAAATTGGCACTCTAACATGTGCTAGCTAAATCTATATAAAACCTGAGAGGGCATGGAAAGGAATTCTAGACACTAAACAAACAAATTTTAACCTCATTTTTTTTTTTTGGATGGTTTCTGTTCGCTGGTGGTATGCTGCAACTTCTTTAAGAGAGGCCTTTCTGATTTAGCAGTAGTAGCAAAAAAAAAAAAAAAAAAAAAAAAAAAAAAAAACCCAACCCAAACCAAACCAAACAAAACGGAAAACAGACAAACAAACGACAAAAAAGAACAGTTTCACTTTTTTTTTCTTTTTAAAAGTGCAGTTTCAAAATGGCAGCACAAACCACTCTGGTTATTTCAGGAGGCCAAGCACTTGAATGGCATTTGTCGAACCCATGTGCTTATGTGCCCACTGAGGGTCAGGAGGAAAGTAGATTAGACCATGCTCATGGCTCAGTACTCCCTACCAGGGCAAGCAGCGCAATTAGATCTACTAGGCACATGTGTGCAAGTAGGAGAGCATGGTGGATTCCTGCCACCAAATGGAGAGATATTTCCAGGTCATGCAATGTACTTCATGGAAGATTTTGCACAAATAAAAAGGGTTTATGTGCTGCATGCTTCTTTTCAGACATAAAGTGGTATGAGTGACTCCTACCTGGTCCCAGAACTGAAAGTTATGGTACCTCCATCATTTTGAAAAGTGGATAGAGGCAGTGCCTACACCCAGCGCCTCTGTGACAAATCTGCTTACCATTTTTAAAGCACTCTAGAACAGAAAAGGATTACAGATACACAATTGGGTAGATTCAGACATAAAAGACCTCTAAACAAGACACAGTGTTGTTTTTTTTTTTAATGTTAGTAGACTTGGGAAAGCGAGAAAGAAAAGAGCAAAGAGACAGTAAATGTAATATAAAAGAGTACAGACAGCCATAGTTTAAAAGTGTAAAGATAATAAAATAAAAATTAAACTTATAGAAAAGTAAAATAATATAAAAATAAGCCATGTAAACATAGAATACACACAGGGAGTCTGAATTATTTATATTATTGTATTTTCTTTTAATTTTTTGACTCTGAAGGAGTTAAGTACAGAGAGAAATTTCATTGTACTGGTAAGCTAAATCAGCATATATATTTTGAAGGTATCTTGACTTCAAAATTTGGGTCTGAGGATTTGTTGCTTTGGAAAAGAGATTTTTCTTTTGTTTCCACAGAAAATAATAACTTATGGATTGCTTCCACACTAATATGGATTGATGGACCAAAATCCCCCTGAAAGGTCACTGTGAGCAACCCCAAAAATTACTTCACCCAAGAAAAAGCAGGAAACAGTTTGGAGAGTAGTATGCCCAAATTCCCTAAATGATTGTTTATAAAGTTTTGTTTATATTTGAAGGGGGATATGCTATATAGATTTGTATTGTATGGATCTTGCTCTATTGATACAAATTTAGGATCAATTTTGTAATATGTATATTTCTGCTCTAGATTAAGATGTTGTGTTTGTGCAAATCATTTAAAATGTAATATGTAATTAAGAAATACAGGTTATTAAAGAATAATTTACAATAGTCAAGCTTGTAGTCATGTTAGTTGGGTTTTCTAGATATATAGAGATTTATTTCAGTTAGATAGGTTTTCTTCAAACCTTTCAGAGACCTTCACAGTATGACATTTAAAATGTTTTAGTGCTTAGGCTTTGAGACACATCTGCATCTGGCAGTACTAATCTACCTCAAGAAAAAGACGGGCACTGAAGAAGTTCCTTATGGCACTGGTTAGCCATTGGGTAAGAAACTGCTCTTGCCTGGACTACTTGATGCTATGCTGTATATACTGGACATGCAGGACCCACAGAGAAATGTGTTGAACTTGCCTAAAGGTGGGAAGGTTCTCTGTGGTTCCTGCTACATGAGTCTGACAGACATTCTGCAGGACACAGAAGAAAGCAACTGATGGACTTTGTCATTACAAGGCAGAACAGATATTCAAATTTCCTGCTTTATGAAAAAGTCTGCTGAATACTATGGTCCTGTAGGCTGAAGATGGACTTTCCAATGATACAGAAGAACTTTGGGTGACTCTCCTGGCAATGAGATGTAGCCAGGTAGCCCCACCAGAGACAGATGCCCAATTGAACCTTGCTGGTAAGCCACAGCCATGTAGTGATACACAGATTAAATAGAAATGTGTTAAGATGTAAGAGTTTGCCAATATGAAGCTAGAGATAATGGGCCAAGTAGTGATAATTGATACAGTTTCTGTGAGGTTATTTCAAGGCTGAGCAGCTGGGAATAAACAAGCAGGCCTCCTACCACAAAAATCAACTTCAAACACAGGGTTTGGAATCATTCAAATGACTTTAACACCAACAGTGTATGTGTGTGTGTGTTTGTATGTGTGTGTGTGTGTGGTGTATGTATGCATATGTATTTCTTTGTGTGTGTATGCACATGATTATGTAGTTTAGAAGTCAATATCATGTACCTTCTCTTTCATACTACACACCATTTCTTTGAAACAGGGTCTCCTTACTGGATCTGAAGCTTACCTTCTTGAGCAGCAAGCCTGGTAATTCTCCTGCCTCCTTCTTCCTAGAACTGGGATTATTTTCTCTGCTATTGTGCTGGGTTCTGATAACCCCATGTCAGGTACTCACACTTGCACCATAAGTGCATTCTTGAATAAACTACTTCTGTCAGACACTAGCAAACTTTAAGCAATAAAATCCACAAGCTATTTTTTCAATAGGAGATCAGAAATGTTGTACCATGTTAGTAATTTACTGGTAGTACACTGTTGATTTCCCTCTAACTGTTATATTGAGGTCTAGAGTTTCTGTAAGTACATGTACTCTATTTCTAAATATGACAACAAATGATAGAGTAAATGACCAGGGAAACTAACCTGAGTAGACAGAAGTTTATGTTGGTGACTTCCTATCCTGCCACTCCATCATCTTGTCCTCAGTATGTGCCTTATGTACTGCTGATGACAACTATCTCAACTTGGAAATGCAAAACCAACAATTCTTGAGATGGAAACAGACTCTTTTAGTCATATTTTGGCACTACAAATTTAAAATTAGACCCTACTTCAAACGAGCTTTTTTTTTTAAATTAGGAAACATCCCAAAGAAAAGGCCTCCCATCCAACTAACACTGAACTATTATGCTAATTGAAATGGCCACTGTATAAAACTTGGGTGGATCTGAAGAAAGTACTTGTTATTCTAGTCTCAGTTTCCAACCACATTCATTTCTACTAAAATTGTGTTTTCTTTTGAGCACAGTCTGATTGGCTATAAGTGCTACTAATGCTATTAAATAACCAGTTTTTCATCACTCCTTTATATTTAAGGATCAAACATGTAACCACTGCCTATTTTCTAATGATAAAGTTCCATAAGCGGAAGAAATACTTGGATAATTATCTCATTGTAATTAGGTTTTCTGAATGATCACACATTTCCTTCAAATTTTACTGAGCTGAAACTCTAAGTTACGCAAATAATACTATGAGAAACATAATTTTACAGTTTGGGCAATTTAAGTTCAAAAATTGAATATATATGTATATATGGACAGAAGGCTCAAACTTGGTCATTCTATATATGGTATTTGGGATGGATTTCTCTTCCCATTCCTCTTTGTTATTCTTCTTTGTCAGTACCTATGACTCATATGGATATGCCAAGATCCTTTAAAGGAGCTTTGAAGGAAATAATACCAGGGCAGACAGCAGAAGATAGATGTTATTTTTAGTTAATGAACTGCACTTTTATCTACTGACAGAATTATTTAATATATATTCAATTAAAATTTATTCAAGAGTATGTGTGTTTGTGTGCATGCTCGTGAGTGCTCCTGTGTTCCTCTGTTGAGAAAACATATGTCATGATCATATGCAACTCAGAATGAAAATTTTACTAGATTCTTCTTATGCCATTTTTCAGAAGTTTCTGTAATGTCTCCTTCTGTAGGAAGGCTTGTAGCTTGTGGTTACCTGCCAACTGGAGCATGGAGTCTGATTTTGTCTGATGTGCTTGTCTGTTTCCAATTTCCAGGTGGGTCTATATATGTTTTTCTTTAGGTTCACCTTATTACTTAGCTTCTTTAGGATCATGAACTATAGGCTCAATGTCCTTTGTTTATGACTAGTATCTACTTATCCACTTATGAGTGAGTACATACCATATTCATTTTTGGGGGGTCTGAGTTACCTCACTCAGGATAGTGTTTTCTAATTCCATCCATTTGCATACAAAATTCAAGACATAATTGTTTTTCACCTCCGAGTAGTACTCTAATGTGTAGATGTGCCACATCTAGATTGTTTCCAGGTTCTGACTATTACAAATAATGCTGCTATTAACATATTTGAACAAATGCTTTTGTAGTATGACTGGGCATCTCTTGGGTATATTCCCAAGAATGGTATTGCTGGATCCTGAGGTAGGTTGAGTTCCAGTTTTCTGAGAAATCTCCACACTGATTTTCAAAGTGGTTGATCAAGTTTGCATTCCCACCAGCAATGGATGAGTGTTCTCACAGGAGACCATTTCCTAAATATAACCCCAGTAGCACAGACAATAAGAGCAACAATAAATAAATTGGTCCTCCTGAAGCTAAGAAGCTTCTGTAAATCAAAGGACACAGTCAATAAGACAAAAAGGCAGCCTACTGGATGGGAAAAAATGTTCACCAGCCCCACATCAGAAAAAGGACTGATCTCCAAAATATATAAAGAACTCAAGAAATTAGACATTAAAATTCTAAATAACCCAATTAAAAAAATGGTGCACTGAACTAAACAGAGAACTCTCAACAGAAGAATTTCAAATGGCCAAAATATATTTAAGGACATGTTCAACTTCCTTAGATATCAGGGAAATGCAAATCAAGGCAATTCTGAGATAGCATCTTACACCTGTCAGAATGGCTAAGATCAAAAACACTAATGATAGCTTATGATGGAGAGGATTTGGAGTAAGAGTCATCTAACTTTAATCCCAGTATGAAGGAGGTTGAGACAGGAAGGAACATGACTAGGCAGAAAGAGGAATATAAAGTGGGAGGTGACAGAAGCTCAATGCAGTCTAAGGATTCCTAGAGACAGTATCACTCCTTCAGTCTGAGAATTGGTAGAGGTAAGAATTCTCTGGTGACTGGTCACTCTACTTCTCTGAACCTTCAGCTTCACTCCTGATAGCTGACTCCGAGTTTTTATTTTTAAGACCAATTAGAATTCATGCTATGAATTTTTCATTACACAGTTTCATGTTCTTGCCATCATTCTTTTGATATATTTTTTGGGGATTTTCATGTTGTATCTTATCACAAGTAATTAAACATCCTAAAGTATAGTCTTCTCTCAGTTTTCCCTGAGTTTTTAATTGTTTATTTTTTTCCCACAAAGTCACCTTATTCCTATATCTATTCTAAAGTAAAAATTAACTGAAAGGAATATCTCAGAGAAAAAATATTCACATCCTTTTTTGTTGTTCTGACTAAATTCAGCAAAACACCAACCACATTTACACATTTATTTTTTAATTTTTATAATTTATTTGGTTTTACTTTATGCACATTTTTGTCTTATGACCATATATGTCTATGTATAAATTTCAGTTCTGTTCTGAATACAGAGGTGTATGGAAGTGTCGTAATTTATTTACAGAGGCCTTTGCTCTTGAAGATTTATATCACCACCCATTTCTGTTGCTAGCAATATTGCCACTTTAACACATTTTTGGACACGTCTCCTTCATGACTGTGTTGCTCCTACATGGTGGGTTTGTAAAGTAAATCAGCAATGCCAAAAAGATTAAATGCCCTTTTACAATATGATATACATATCTCTGCCAATGAAAGTACCATATAACTATCATTACAATTCCACCTGCCTAAAAGTAAATATTTATGATTAAGATTCAGATTGTGTTTACTGAAGGTGTCTTTGGGGACCAGATACTGCAGTGCATAGCAAATCCTTACTGGATAAACAAATCAAGGCCTTTTCTGTGGAATAATCCTTATATATGGACACTGTGACGAGGTGTTGCTTCCATTTTTAATGAAAAAATTTGATTGGTTGATGACCAGGAAGGATTTTGGGGGCAGAGAAAATGCTGGGGAGAAGAGTAGAGTCAGAGCTGCCATGAAACATAGAACATTAGCCCAGATTTTTATTTTTAATATTTAATGCTTTGAAGAAAATAATTACTTTAATCCAAATATTGATGTCATTACCTCCTTATCTAAAATTCTCGAATAGTTTGCATTGTTATTATTTCTGTGTTATCACATAATGCCCCATGAATTTAGGTATTGTCTTCTAAGAGGTAGTATTATTTTTGAAAATAATATTGTTTGGGAGTTCCCTGGGCCCATTGTTACATTAGATTGTGGACAGATACTTTCAAAAAAGTCTTATATAAATACATCTTAATGTCCAAATTGTAGTAAATTTCTTGTCGATATTTTTATATTATTTTGTAGTATGAATTTTAAAGTAGAAATCATAATTTCTTAATGATTGTTTCTTAATTAAATAAAGATGCTTCCTATGCCACACCCTGTAGAGAATGCATTACTCTGCCAATAAACAGATGACTGATGTCTATAGTTCATGCATTTGAGTGTTCTCAGAATCGCATGGTACATCTTGGAGAAGTCACCTTTTAATACCACCAAATGGTTTCTTCTAATTCTGCAATATGTGGCAGATTTTATATGAGACTTTTGCGGACAGTCTGTGGCTTCTTCTTCTGGGGTTTAAATGTTTGTTGCCTTTGCAATTTGCACTGATTGCTTAAGAGAATGGTTTGTTTTGCAAGACTGCTTTTAGTTTAGTGGGTTCTGTGCATAGTTAGCTACAGTGCTTTTGTTTTGTGGTGATGGTTCAGTCTTTTTGAGGCATTTACTACATTCTTACAAATTACACATAATACAGAAGGCTGATTTTCTCCATACATGGAAAAGACACACATACACACACCCTGTATTTAATTAAGTAAAGAACCTGATTAAATGAATTCACATCAAATAATAAGAGAAAATGATGGAGTCAAAAAGAATAGAGACATGCTTTGCCTTATTCCGTATCTTAGAGTTCTTAAAACATTTTCATATTTTAAACAAGTTTATTATTCTTTACATTGTTTGATGACTTTAAATTCAGCAGGTAAATTACCGTTTCTGTTTTATGCTTTGAATAACAGCAGTACTCTGTATACAACATATTATATGATGTAAATACAAGATATATGATATTTATGAACACAACATTCACACAGGCATAAGGAAATCTTGGAAAAGGCTTATTTTATAGTGACGGATAATTAGTCACTAACATTTAAGAAACTTATAAAGCTTATGGTCTGTAGCAGGGTAGAATTTAAGCAGCTCTTGGTGTTTTAAATGACTCATTTTTGTGATTATGCTCTAATAACATTCCTAGCATTAATTCTTCCAAGATAGTTGTGGAGATAGTTTTGAAATGCCATGTCACTTCTGTATTGACAAATAGTTTCACAAATGATTTTCCTTATATAATTTTACAATAAAAAGGTACATATGGGCCACAACTTTTGCTGTTTCAAGATTATACAGCATGTGACGTGCAAATTCCAAATCAGTTGGTTATTTTTTTCTTTTCATTTCTTTTTTTTTTGAGAGAAGGTTTATCTATAGCTTTGGAGCCTATCCTGCCTGTCCTGGACATAGCTCTTGTAGATTAGGCTGGCCTCAAAGTCACAAAGATATCCTTGTTTCTGCCTCTCAAGTGCTAGGATTAAAGGCATGTACCACTGCCCAGCATGTTTTTTTTTTGTTGTTGTTGTTTTTTGAGAGAAGAAAGGAAGAAGGGAGTGCTAGAGGATTGGGGAAGAGGCACAGGAGAGGAGAGGACAGAGGGAAAAAGTAAGAAAATGATCTCAATAATTGCACAATTATTGCCTTCAAACATAAGTGTATGGGCTGTGGGATCTTCTCTCTAATCAAATATTTTATCCTCAGATAAGTATCAATAGAACCTAATGACCCAGAAAAACCTTCATTCATCTTCACTGGCACAGTAATTCTCATAAACCCTTGTTACTTTCTATCAGCATCTTATTTGTAGTTTTTATTTTGTTGTTGTTGTTATTTTCTAATTGGGCTTCTAATTAATTTCATGCTTTTTTCCCTCGACTAGACTATGAGACCAGAGGTTGTTATCTTTTTATATCCGTATTCTGTTCGCTTTGATAAGCATATGACACTGTTCACTTCACTTAGAATTTGCACTGGCATTGCCACTTGGAAAAGCACTGCCAAATTCAACCATATAACAAGATATCTGATGTCCCCCACTATCCATGTTTTTAGTATTTCTATCTTCTAGTGGGAATAGCAACACCTGTATTAACACAGATATTTGAGCTCTCGCGTTTCTGGTACTTAAAAGAGATCTTTATGATTATATTGCTCAGGATGATGCAATTGTACAGACAATGGTGGTGAAGTGACGTTGACATTTATGTCATTATCAACAATTTTATTGTCAGCATTGCTGTTCAATGAAATAACTTCTGTGTGCCAAAACTGAGTAAATAGAAATACAACTGAAGGAAAATGAATCATAATTATAGATACAAATAGAGGACATACAAACTGAGGCGAACTGTGCACAGTTGAGATTGTAAGAGATGGTCCTTGCCTCCTGAAGAATGAATGTATAATTCTAGAGAACCATGAGGAGTTGAGTTTGAAAGAAACAGCCCTTGACTTCTGGAGAAGAAAAGTGTGTTCTATGACTAATATCTGAACGATTATATCATAGCTCTTACACTCAAACTTTCAGGTTTTATCTTTAATTATTCATGATAAATTCTAATTGTGTTAATAATCATAATTAGTCCTACCTATACCTTCACTAAGCATCAGACAGACTTGTGAAAGAGCTTCATTAATCTTTGGTATCAAACATTATTAAGTACCTGCCTTCCATAATCCTGCATTTCCTAGTCGAAGGTGCCAGGGAATATATGATCTCATGAAACTCCCACTTGTTTAATCATTTGTGAAAAAATCTGTTGTTTTTAATATTTTTTCAGTGTGTGCATTGTGTGTGTGTGTGTGTGTGTGTGTGTGAGAGAGAGAGAGAGAGAGAGAGAGAGAGAGACAGAGAGAGAGACGGAGAGAGAGAGAGAGACGGAGAGAGAGAGACAGAGAGAGAGAGAGAGAGAGAGAGAGAGAGAGAGAGAGAGAGAGACCCATCCTTGTGATTAGAGGTTGTTAGGACTTTGAGTCTTCAGATTTAAAATTTAAGTAATTATGCTTTAATGTCTTAAAAGACTGGTTTTTAATTTATAACATCACATTTTTTAGAAAATCATATTTATCTCTATTATTTCTCTGATCTCATTCTCCTCATATAACTATCTTTTGGCAACACTCTCCTGAATTCTGTATCATCAGAAGTTTCATTAACATCTTATCACTGCTATGATCCTGTTGACATTTCTTAATCTCAAGAGTTAAGAGCAGCAGTACATTCGTTTCAGAAATAGACTCACAATGATGAACTGGAACACAAGTGTAGGCCATGTGTTAGGTAGAAACTTAATTGAACATCAACCTTTAATTATTTTGACAGAGTGATATTGGCCTATCTGTACCTGTCTGTACTAATCCTTATATTAACATGTTTCACAGATGGCTTCTAACGTCCCTAAATACCAATAACTCTTCCTTTCCATATTCTACAAGCTTAAATTTGAAATGCTTTTTTTAAAGGGTCAAAACTCATAATTTATTTTTATAATCACATATTAAGCATTCACTTGTCTCATGCATGCATACACAATAGAAATATAATTAAAAATAGTCGTACCACTATGAAGGATTGTAAATTCAATATATAAAATGCTATCACCTTTAGATATACTCTGTCAGGCAGGAATGGCAAATTTGGACCCTGTCTTGTGGTAATATTTTGTTTGTTTCTGACAAAACTTCCCTGAAAATCACAGGGCGGAACTAGCCCCTAGTTAACCATAGAGTGCAAGCATTGGTGTCTCACCACTTTAATCCCAGCACTTGGGAGAACATAGCATAAAGGTTAGGAGTTCAAAGCTACCCTGTGCTATCTGAGGCCGGAAGTGGAGGCTCACTATGACTATTATCCCAGCACTAGCAAGGTGAAAACAGAAATATAAATCAGGTGGAGGAAGGATATTAAGTGTATTCAGTCTGAGGTTTCATAGACACAGGATACCCCTTTGGTCTGAGGATTCAGTATATGTAAGAACTAATGGCTGGCTTCTCTGCTCCTCTGATCTTCCAGCATTAACCCCTATATCTGACTGCGGGTTTTTATTATTAAGGCCAATTAGAATTCACATGACACTGTCTTGATTCATTTAGAGTACTCAATGTACCAGACTATAGAGCCTGTCTTATGGCCATACCCAAATGTCCATAACACGTGAATGTTCATGTGTCACACAATACTCATACATTTGATTATTAATTCTATGTGATTGACAAAGAAAGGGATGCACATAGGTTAATTAAGTTGTTTAAAGCCTCACATGAACCCATATGAAACCTAGATACTCAATCCAGCTGTTTGTGACCAAAGTTTTGTCAAAGCTCCATTTCTGTCACTCCAATGCTGCATTGCACTTCGTTGAGTTCTGGTAAAGTTTTTGATAAAGTTAGAGGTAAGCATCATTCTTTTTCCTTTGACTTCTTGTGTGATTTTGGTAAAGAATGCTGAATTGACATATTTATAAAGCAGTCTGTTTTTGTGGGTAGAATGTTATTGTAAGAATGGATCGGGTTGCATAAGCACATAGCTGTTATTTGGAAATGATGTACCTTCACACTGCACCAGAGGGAATAGAACCATGCAGTTCTTGGCCCCTGGACTGAATTAATCAAAAAGAAACTGATTTGTTGGTGGGAAGTGAGGTTAAACTCAGCAGAGAACTGACCACAGTTCTGTAATTATGGGTTTCATGTTAATTTGAGGATTCAGTTGTGTCTTGTATTATTATTCCTTCCAAGTTACTTAAGTTCTTCTTTTGTTCCTTCTTATAAATAGGGGTAAAAAGTAAGTAATGTTTATAAGGTAGTTAACTCTGTTGGATGCAATAATACCCAAAACATTTATCTCAGTTCTTTTCAAATGGTTAATTTTTTTCAGGATGTTTGTTTAATAATTTCAGCAAGAATTCTGTTTAATCAGATTATATAACTTCATAAATCCCAGTGCACTTACTTTTGATCCCTAAATTGTCAAGAATATTTTAAATGAAAATGTAAAATATCTTTACTGGCATTCCCATGAAGCTGTTCTGATGGGAAACATTCTCAGGCTATTGGTGAGAAGTAGAAGCTGAGGGACATTCCCTGTCTCATATGTTCTTGGTGAGGAAGTCATGGAAAGGTTTCAAGTGGGCCCAGTCAGCACTCACTGCATACACAGCCTTTTCCCTCTATACTGTTCCTTTTATATTTCCTGACATTCTGGCCGTTACTTGCCCATCGACATGTTGCTGGCCTTTGACAGTTTTGGGTGTAAGGCTGGGGAATATACTGAAAGGTTGGGTGACATCCACAACCCATGTGTTGACTAGCTGCATGAGAGATGAGGCAGAAAGCAAGTTCTGTTCAGTTTACAGAAGGTGGAATGAGTTCCATATGTTTACCATGGAGGCCGCCCATGTGTGCACAGTAAGGACTTTCCCAGGGCCTATATTTAACTTCCATGCAAAGTGCAGGCTTCCCTAAAACCTTCACCGCGTTTACCCATGTGTCTGTGTAACTCAGAGGCTTTGCTTTGTGAATCACACTGAGTAAAGCAGTACTCTTGCCCACATGAGCTATTAATTTATTTACATAACACAAGAGGCCTACATTTGTGTGTGTGTGTGTGTGTGTGTGTGTGTGTGTGTGCATGCATGGGTGTGTCTAATTCATGTTTGAGGTTTTGTCTCCGACCCCGCACCCACAGTGTCTTCTGGACTTCAGTGATCTGCTTTTCTCTTGGACTACTACTCAAATCATTGTGTTGGTACTTTCCTCTGCCATGTGCAAGGAAGCAGTAGTTTTTCACATTTCAGTTGCCTAATTCTGAAGTCTCCCAAGGCGAAATTGTTCAGATTGCCTCCTTTGACCATATTCATGAATCTTAAAGTTGACTGAAAACAAATAGATTGCCCAGAATAAACCCTGATACAGTGAGCTCTCGATTGAAAGACAGTGAGAACTCTAGCATTGAAGATACTGATAGTTACCTTAGTGAGTTCGGAGGTACAGAAATGGCCGCAGAACTCCTCTCCTTCCTTTACTCTCTATACACTTAGTTTCTTTGTGCATGAAAATTTTCTCAAAGTTCATCAACACATGAGATAGAAAAGATAATGTATCTCTTCACATCAAAGATAAAATTTCTTACGAAAATGCCTCATCACCACTGAATAGATTTCTTTTTATTTTATTTTTCATACATATAATACATAAAATATGGTTATTAGTATTAATATTTTCCTCAAAATTCACATGATTGTTACATTTATAGATACGTATCATTTTATATCTCAGTGAAACTTCTCTTGGTTTTCATTAGTGTTAATTCAGTTTTCAAGGCCTTATTAGTCTTACTAATAAGGTATTATCACTTCATGTATATAAAGATTTTTTAAATACATTTATTTTTTGTGTACATGGTTTGGGTGTATGTGTGTATTTGTGTGTATGTGATGATCATGTGTTGACATGCATGTAAAAGTTAGAGGACAACTTTGTGGAATCAGTTCTATTCTTTCTTCCTTTAAGAGGCTGCCAGGGATCAAACTCAGGTCACCAGGCTTGCATGGCAAGCACCTTTACCCACTGATCTAACTCTCTGGCCCCTGAAAATATTTGTAAACTTATCATTATGCTTTTTGAATTTGACGTTGTGTTATTCTATGTTACTTTGGTTTCACTGTGTGTGACTCCACAAACATCTCTCCAAATTCTTTAACCACCTTAAAGGAATTCTGGCGACAGGAGAAAGTAGAAAAGGAATAAGAGATATATAACTTTCTTCCCACCCCACAATTAACACATGAAGAAAGAACTTAGTGAAAACAGTAATTCCCTGAAGAGATGTGGGTTTTGTTTCTAAGCCAACATACTTGCTCTGTGAGTTCATCAGCTGTCATTTGGTAAATGAACTTCAGCTTCTAGAACCAATTTGAAGTGTGTTAGCAATTTGGAACACAAACTGCTCTTATTGTTTAATTTAAGGATGTACATACTCTATATGTGAACTAGAGGAGTTGTAAAGAACCACACCCATTGGAAAATCCCCAAGAAATCTCTGAGAAACTATTCCTCTTGGCAAAGAAACCTTTTATTGTCTGGCCTATGCATAAAATATTCATTTTATCCTTAGACAATAAAGCAATGTTTTATGAACATGACAACAATTATCACAAAATTCCATTATGTCAGTGATTTTCAAATTATAGGTATGTATTGTGCTGCCTATGATAACTCTTTGGTTGGTGCTGGTAATATTTGAGAGGATAATGGCAGAATGTACAGTGCTTTACATATCAGTAAGAGTGAAGTTGAAACAATATCAGAATTCACTGCTGAAACTACAAATAAGCTCCCCAGTGTGAAATACACTTTTTAGATATGTGTAAATGTATCTGTCTATAAATGGATATGCATGTGCTATATCACTGAGTAAAATATATTTTCCTGTGATTGAGTATAAAAATGACAGCTGTAGAAATAAACCAATATACTTTTAAATATAAGTAGTGTTGTTTCTTGTCTATTACTTCAGAGGCATGGGAAATAAAGGAAGAATTTACTTTCTGTGTTTCTAAATTTAATCAACAGGTTAAAAACTAGCAGTTTTTTACACATAGATAATAAGTGGTTTTGTGAACATTTAGTAAAAAAGTGTATTAATTATTTTTAATATTGACATCTTCCTATGCAACACTTTCACTATTTTCCAACAAGAAAATACCAAAATTCCAAACAACAAAATCTAGTGGGGGCTTGGAGGCTCTCCATTGAGGAAAATTGTTTTCTTCTGATCTCAGAATTTATTAAACCCTGAAATTACACACACACACACACACACACACACACACACACACACATTTGCATTTACTAATTATAACTATAGACTATAGAGACTGGGAGAAGGGAATATCTTTCTTCATGATCTCTGGGCTTTCAGTTCCTACACCTGAATCCTGCAATTGTGAAGTGTTTTCGGTATTCAAGCTCCGAAGAGCAGATAAAGGTAATGGTAATAGCCTATATTGCTTTACGAGTCACTTGGACTCCTTTGACCAACAACTTGTGGATTTTTATGCCTGGTCCTGAGGTTTTTGATTAGATATTTTAAGATATTTTTGAATCATCTTGTTTCTTAAAGAATAAATTAAATGAACATATAACTAAACGTAGGAAGAAAAGTAGGAAAAAGTTGACTAGACATGAGCAGAAGTTATGCACATGGCATAAAGTTCCTATCCTTCAAACATAAGGAGTATAAAAGTCACTGTTCCATGTGACCATGGAAATTTTGCAGGGGTTGGTAAATCATACTTCAATTGTTCATAAAATAATTCTTAATTTAATTGTAACTTTTTAAATTAAATCTTGCGATAGAAAAACACCCTGTGAAATGGCAAAATTCTCAAATGATCATTCTAGTTAACTTTAGACTTTGAGAAAAGACAACTTTATGAAGGCTTCCAAGCTTGATTATAATATCCTACTGCTAGAAACACTGCGTGTGTTGGTCATAGTACTTGGGGAAATCAAATGGGTACTAACCAGGAAGGGATCTCCCTGCAGCATAGCTTTGTTAGTGCTTTGTAGGCTGCTGGAAGAAAAATCAGATGCAGTCTTAACCAGTGATGAACCTGAGAACTATAATAATGACAAGCATGACAAGGTGGGCACATGGGAACAATAATAATGCTGCTAGTATGAGGACAATCAACTACTTACTGATTGTATTTTAAGCCAAATATATAGGAGGAAACACATACATGATACTATAAATTTGACCAAGAACCCATGGTAGGGTATCACACATGTCTTAAGGATGAACCTACTACGATTGCTCTGCTGAGTGTACATATTATGTAATTAAACTCTCTAATTTCAATCTCTGCACTGGTAGAAGAGTGTATCTCTGAGGTATCATCAGGGGTGTTCCTTTGTTACAGTACACAATGTTTAATACAGAAACTCACCACTGGCCATGTACAGGGAATAAATATGGATAGAGTGCTCAGCCACATATGAGGAATCGATATTATCACTTTTTCAAGGTGTGGGAATAACTGAGGAAGAAGGGAGAGAAAGACTGAACTAAGTTTTGTAAAGGATCAAAGAAAACATAGTGTCTTCTGAAATGACAGGACGCATTTCTCAGAAACTCACAACTCCTGTGCTTGCTTGCAAAATGTTTGTCAAAATCCTAGCATGGAGTCACAAAAAGGTAATGAGTCCTCACTCCTTTTTTTATTTTTATTGATATCTATATTTTCCTCTGCTTCCCTCCCTGCCTCTCCCCTCCCTTTCAACCCTCCTCCAAGATCTCTAAGCTCCCAATTTACTCAGGAGATCTTGTCTTTTTCTACTTCCCAAGTAAATTAGATCTATGCATGTCTCTCTTAGCGTCCTCATTGTTGTCTAAGTTCTCTGTGATTGTGATTTGTGGGTTGGTTTTCTTTGCTTCATATTTATAAACCACTTATGAGTAAGTACATTGAATACTTGTGTTTCTATGTCTTGGTTACCTTACTCAAAATGATGTTTTCTAGCTCTACCCATTTTCTGCATAATTCAAGCTGTTGTTATTTTTTTCTGCTGTGTAGTACTCCATTGTGTAAATGTACCACATTTTTCTTATCCATTCTTTGGTCAAGAGGCATTTAGGTTGTTTTCAGGTTTTGGCTGTTACAGACAATGCTGCTATGAACATAATTGAGCACATGTCCTTGTGACATGATTGAGCATCCTTTGGATATATACGCAAAAGTGGTATTACTGTGTCTTGAAGAAGTTGTTTCCTAATTTTCTGAGAAATCGCCACACTGACATCCAAAGGGGCTGTACCAGCTTGCATTTCCACCAGGAATGCAGAAATGTTCTCTTTACCTCAAAACCTCTCCAGCATAAGTTGCCATCAGTGTTTTTCATCTTGGCCATTTTTACAGGTGTAAAATGGAATCTCAGAGTTGTTTTGATTTGCATTTCTCTGATGTTCAACTAAGGATGTTGAACATTTCCTTAAGTGTCTTTCAGCTATTTTAGATTCCTCTGTTGAGAGTTCACTGTTTAGGTCTGTACTCCATTTTTATTTTTATTTTTTTGATTATGTATTCTTTTGATGACCAATTTCTTGAGTAATTTGTATATTTTGGAGATCAGATCTCTGTCTGATGTGGGTTAGAAAATTTCTTTTCCCATTTTATAGGCTGTTGTTTTGTCTTGTTGACCATGTCTTTTGCTTTGCAGAAGCTTTTCAGTTTCAGGAGGTCCCATTTATTTATTGTTTCTCTCAGTGTCTTTGCTGTTGGGGTTATATTTAGGAAGTCATTTCCTGTGCCAATGCATTCAAAAGTACTTCCCACTTTCTCTTCTATAATGTTCAGTATGGCTGGCTTAATGTTGAGGTCTTTGATCCATTTTGGATTAAGTTTTGTGCATAGTGATAGGTATGGGTCTATTTTCATTCTTCTACATGCTGATATCCGGTTATGCCAGCACATTTGTTAAATATGCTTTTTTTCATTTGATATTTCATTTCTTGTTTTCCTCTTTGCTGCTGAAATGCATTTGCAGTTCCAGTCAGGGCAATGTTTTTACAGCTGTTTCAGTTTAATTTTTTATCTTACCTTAACATCAAAACCTGGTATGATTTACATGTTGAAATGATATGTTACACAAATGTGACCACTCAAATTTCATCCTGAGAATTGAGTGCAAGTCCTTATTTGTATTTCCGTAGTGCAGCTACCAGGAAACACAGAGTACTGTATGTTTTATACTGTATGTTGATTGGATAGTGCCTTTGTAAAGGGTTAGCAGAACAACTGAATATCAACACGGAAGCCCGAAGACATGGAAACATGACTAGACCATGGACCACAGTCCATGTAACTGAGCTCTATACAAAACATCTACTAAAATTCATAGAAAAAAGTATGTACTCTTGAGAGAAAAATAACTTTTAGGTAGTACAAAATGTATGAGCCATAACAGAAAAGTAACGATAATTAGGCATCACAATAAAACAGTGAAAGTGAACAGTAAAATTACAATGCCAGTCACACACTGGAAAATATATTGAAAAATGAATGAAAACTTCTTACTACCTCACAAATAAAACGGCACTCCAATGGGACAGAATGGCAAAAATATTAAGAAAGCAATCAATAAAAACATAGCCATTCTACAGCCCAGTAAGCCCCTCAATATTCTTAAAGGTTCACAGATTAAAATTGCAATGGAATACCACGTCATACACTATGATGATTAAAACTCAAAGCTGGTAGTACCAATGCTTGATACGCAATTACAAAATATGAGTCCTTCTACTTTGCACGTGAAGTTGCTGAATGTATTGCATTTGCAGTTTCTTATAAATTTAAATGTATTTCTGCTATAAGACTGAGCAATTCCATAATACCCAAGAGCAATACATAAACTTGCTAGAGCAAGTGACTGCAAATTCCCTAATTCTGAACAAATTATAAACAATTCTTGCCCCCATATGGTAAACAAAACAGAGTATATAAATATAGTGGAACATAGTGCAGCAGGAAGAAAGGATTGGATTACAGCAAAGGAAACAAAAATGCATCTCAAAAGTAAAATGTAATGAGCAAAACAGTTAGAGCCAAAGTAGTAGACTGTGTGTCTGTTTTCATGAATCTCTATCAAAGGTAAATGAGCCCATCACCACAGGAAGCACGTGAGGATTATATAGAATGAAGAACAATGGCATCTATTGACATCATTGGGTGGGTGCAGGATCACTATATAGAATCATATTTTAATATAACCTTGATAAAAATGACACGAATTTTAGTTTGGGAGCTTTAAAATATTGCCCTGTGGGATGATAGTCAATAATGTTAATGAATATATATTTCCAAAGCAATCACAATGTATATTGAATGTCTAATTAATTCAGAAATTATAGATGTTTAAATAAATATTTATTCTTATTTCAAATTATAGAATGCACAGATTAGTTGAAATATCATATCATAGGTATTATATATATTTATTCATATATATGTTTAAGTAAAAACAAATTTGAAAGGGTAAAGTATTAAAAGAGATAAATGGAAGAAGAGGCATTTTGGTGTCAGGTAGAAACCAGGAGCAAGGGAAACTCCCAGGAATCTACGAGGGTAGCCCAACTAAGAATTCTAGCAATATTGGGTAGGTAAACACTGTGACCAGATAAGATTTCCAGTGGAGTGACTGGGACACCACCAACTCAGTCACATAACCTTCAACCTATAGTCTGTTTATGCCTATGGGATGTGCTGGGATAAGGGTGACATAGAGATTGTGGGAGTGGTCAACAATTGACTATTCCAGTCTGAGACTCAGGCCCCAAAAGTATCAGGACCTGATACTTCCTGGAGTGCCAGGACCCAGGGACTTGATGGCTCAGACACCAAGGAGAGAATCAAACACAATTGGGAAAAAAAGGACAATATAATGATGCCTAAAGATAACCTGTTGTACTCATCAATTGGGACCTATCCCAACTGTCATCAAAAAGGACACATCCAGTTACTGATGAAAAGAAATGCAGAGACCCATAGCCAAACATTAGGCCAAGCTCAGAGAATCCTGCTGAAGAGAGGAATGAAGGATTTTGGGATCTATAGGTGCTAAGAACATTACAAGAAAACCCACAGAATGAACTAAACTTGGCTCTTAGAGTCTGAACTGACAACCAGAGAGCCTGCATGAGACTGACCTAGTTCCTCTACATATATGTGATAACTGTGTAGCTTGGTCTGCTTGTGGGATTCCTAACAGTGAGGCAAGAGGCTTCTCTACCTCTTTGGCTGGCTTTTTGAAAACTAGTCCTCATACTGGATTGTGTGGCCTAGCCTTAATGGTATGGGGCTGAGTCTTACTGCAACTTTATATGTCATGTTTTGTTGATATCCATGAGAGGCCTGCCCTTTTCTGAACAAAAATAGAGGAGGAGTGAATTGAGAGGGAGGCAGAGGGAAGATGTGGAGGATGGAATGGGAAGAGAGAAGAGAGGGAAAACTGTGGTCAGGATGCAAAAATAAATTTAATTTAAAAATTACAAGAAATAAATTTAATGTTAGTCTGAAGATATAGCTTAATGTATGATTTGCCTAATGTAGCCATATCTGCTTTTATCCTTTGTACTGCCAAATGTAAATAAAAACATACAATACAAATTTTAAGATAAAACTAATTAATTATAAAGATTCACATGTCAATGAACTGAAAAATTAAGTTTCTTGTCTTTTGGAGTAGTTGAGTTGTTATTGAACACATGGTATCTTATATCAACAGGATCATTATGCTCTAAATTAAACAAGCAAAACAAATTTGGAGAAGTTGCAGAAAGTAAATTTTAGTTTAGTAGCGAGTTCTGAGAACTAGACTCCACAGAAATAAACTTTGTTCACTTTTTAAAAATTATTATGTTTTTTTAGTTAATATATGAGCTAGTAATATCTTATCAGGTATATTATAAAATACATTGAAAATTAAATTTGGTATTAACTAGTCTGTAAGACAATAAATAATATTAAAATATATGATAGAGTTTTTGCCTATGATACTTTGTGTAAGATGAATTTATATTTCACTAGTACATGGTGCTAAAGAAATGGTGTTAAATTTGAGAACAGACTACTTTTTAAGAAGTACATAATCTGAAAAATATAAAACAGCAAAAAATATAGCCAGATGCAAGGAATCCCATAATAGGGGTATTTGTAAAATAGATCAATAGTGCTATATTATTAATGTATCATCACTTCCTGAAATATTTTAAGTATTGGTTGGGAATAATTGGAAGAATTAGTTAAATCATGAACTATTTATGCAATAACAAATTATGTATGATTTTGGAGATTTTATTAAAATAGAAACTGTTTCTGAGAGCACTTCCAGTAAAAATCTGAATTATGTTTCCAACCACAAATGTGTTTATTATCTGATTTATACAATCCAGGAAAGGCTCAGGAAAAATGGGAATGATTAGCTCATTCATCATTGAAAATTGTTAGGGCATCTGCAGTTTTTTCATGTAGATATAAATAATTAGCTATGGACTACTCACAGACATAGTTCCCCTGAATTGCATCATATTTGACAAGTTACCTAGTTACCTCTCTTACTGTACAGGAATCTACCTAGCCTTGATGGAAGCAGTATAGTGTAGCATAATTTATAATCAAAACAGACTCTTCAGATTCAGAAACTATAACTTGGTAGTCATCTATACATCTAATTAATTTATTATACATACTCTATAATTTATTTATTTATTTACTTATGTTTTCACTTTTATCTGACTGAAAAGGGTCATGAATAAGTGATGTTGCAATGATGCATTGATATAAAATTTATTTTCTCAAGAAGCATCATTGGATTTGAGAACTGAAAAAACTCTCCAAATTTAAAATACATAGAAAGTGGGAAGTCTCATACTTTCCTTCTTTATTCCATTTATACTCACAGTGAATTCATGATATATTGAGTTTAAAATGAATCCCTGTTTTACCTTACGTTCTGTGGAATGGATCATAAACTCTATATTGTTTAATGAGGATTGATTGAGCCATTTCATTTGGATGAAAATGGCTCCCATAGGATCATATGTTTGAATGATTGACCATCAGTTGACAAAACTGTTTGGGAAGGACAAAGAGGTGTGGCATTGTTGGAGGAGATGGGTCTCTATGGATGACATTGGAGGTGGGGATTCTTTTTTGGTGGGGGGGTTGTTTTTATTTTTTTGTTCAACTGTTTTTCTTTATCTTTTTTCTTAATTTAAAAATTTAATTTTCCGTATTAACCCCAGTTCCTCCCCCCTCTTTTCCCCTTCTGTCACCCTGCACTTCTCCCATCCCAACATCCTGGGAGTCAACAAAGTCTAGTATATCAAGTTGAGGCAGGGCCAAACCCTCCTGCCTGTATCATGGCTGAGCAAGGTATCCCACCATAGAGAATGGACTCCAAAAAGCCAGTGTCTGGGTGCATTTGAGATGTGAGAGACTGGTGCCATTCCCAATGTCTTTCTCTGAAGCAAGCTATGGATCAAGGTATGAGGTCTAAGCTACTGCTCCCGCACTGTGCCTTCCTGCCTGCTGCTGTATTCATCATTATAGTCCTGAATACTAACCCTCTGAAACTGTAAGCCCCAAATAAACCTTTTCTTTAAAAAAAAATAAAATGAAGAAGTTAAAGTTCTCTTACTCTTCTTTAATTTCTATATGGGAGATTTGGGAATCAAGAATTAGTACCATAAAAATATTAAAATAAACCTAATAGCAAAGATAACACTTAGTATCATTAAATAAATCAATATTAACTCCCATTTACCTTAAAGCACAAATTTATTACATGAAAAGAGGCTCAAATGGACTTAGTGTGGGACTCACTATAGCTCAGTCCTTCCCATTAAATGTTAGGGTACCTGGCTAAGTCACCTTGGTGTATATCAGTGTCACTGTGGCACAGGGAACCTCTTTGTAGACCTTCCTCTTGGCTCTCCACAGTATTAGCCTTTCTATATCACAGAACATGCATTTTAGCTTTGATTATGTTCTCTACTTTTTCAGTCATCTTTCTGTTTTTGTACAACATATTAATAATTTAGGTACACATTGTTTATCAGTAATCACAGTAATTATTGAAACTAATCTTTCACACTTCTGCTCCTTTTGTAGGAAATACTGTCTTACTACCTTATCTTTTCAACTTTTCTAATAACCCCTCATATTCTGTGACTTTATTCTGGGCTGACAGTTTTACATCGTTGGGAAGAGGGGACTTCAAGTGAGGCATTTCATCTATCACATTGGAAAATGGATATATCTATGGGTGATTTCCTTGATTGCTGATTGATGGAGTATGGCCCAATTCACCGTGGACAGTAAAATACATGGGTAGGTGGTAGAGCAAGTTATGGAGAGACAGTGAGTATGTATAGTTTAGTTCCTGTAAGATCTTCAGATTATGCCTCCACATTCCTGTTATTACAACCTGCTTTGCTTTTTCTAGCTGATGGACTATAAATTTAATATAAAATGAACTGTTTTCTTCTCCAAATTGCTTTTGGACCATGTTTTATCATGACAACAGAAAGCAAGCTAAGACACATGTGTTTTTAGAAAAGAAGACATTATATCAGGGATGTATATTTTCATGATGGAGAAAAGGAAACACCCATGTTAAATGGTCTACAGGGCCCTGTCTGTATATGCTAGAATTTATATTACCCATCAGATTCAAGATTTAAGAAAAAAAGAAAATTTTTGGTTTGTATCACCAGAACTTAACACAATGCCTTGGGATTATTACATTCCATCTCTGTATCTAATAATTATTTTGAAACAAGTCAATATGTGCATCAATGATAGCTAGAGATATATAGAAAATATTGCATATACAGCATAGATCAGGATGCAATTCTCTAATTTACACCTTTGTACTCTAAAATTAGCCCCTATACATAAAGTTACTTTGATATAAAAAGCATTGTTTTCTGTACTTATATTTAGAAAATATGCTAAAACTTACCTCTGCAGCCAGGTAAACATTTGCATCCATCCTTCAGAAAATATTAGAAAAAAACTCACAATTTCATGCAGGATTTATTGTTAGTGAGAAATGATTTATATATTAAGGTGAACACTATTTTAAGTTTATCTGCCCCTTTAGTTTGAAACTTGCTTCTCTGAAGGGGACAGAAAATGGTAATCACTAAATAGCTTCTTCTATATGTTGACCAATTATATTCAATAAGTAAAATAATTATATTATGCTTTTCAATGCTTTCATTTGGAGCTTCAGTTAATTTTTGTTTTAATGTTAAATAATTTTTAAGATAATAAAAGCTAATTATATTATGCAGAAAAGTTTAGATATATTTATGTTAAATGAGAATCAATGCAATGACTATGAGCTTAATTCTAATATTATTGATGAAAGTGTTTGCTGTTTTAACCTTAATTAATTCCTTACACAGAAACTAGAGTGATCAAAGTATACAGGTAGATGTGACCAAGACTGCTGTACTTTTAGTTTTGGATTCACACTTAATTACTAATTGCCAGAGCATACCATAATAAGCTTAGATTTGCAGAAAAGCTAATTGATGCTTATGTTTTCTTCTATGTTCTATTGTCATACTATTTCACCCCCAGAAATTCTATTTCTAATTTCTAAATATTAAATTTTTCTCATATTTTAAGGATCAGTATCTCTTTAAGTTATGATTGCCTTCTTTTCAGCTTACAAACATATAAAAATCACCATGGGACTTAGCTTTTTAACTACTGATTATAACATCTGCCTCATTTTTTTCTGATTCTATTATTCCATCTTTTAAATGTTACATTTTCTTCTTATTTACATTTTTTTTTGAGACACGGTTCCTCTGTAGCTTTGGAGCCTCTCCTGGAACTAGATCTTATATTTATTTATTTGTTTGTTTGTTTGTTTTTTGGTTTTTCGAGACAGGATTTCTCTGTGGTTTTGGAGCCTGTCCTGGAACTCGCTCTTGTAGACCAGGCTGGTCTCGAACTCACAGAGATCCGCCTGCCTCTGCCTTCCGAGTGCTGGGGTTAAAGGGGTGCGCCACCACCGCCCGACTGGAACTAGCTCTTATAGACAAGGCTGGCCATGAACTCACAGAGATGCTTCTGTCACAGAGATGCTTCTTTAATCCCTGCTTCTGCCTTCCCAGTGAAGGGATTAAAGGCGTGTGCTTTGTAATTTTATTGCACGTGTTAAAGCTCACATGTAAATTTAAATGTTTTATTTTATTTTTAAATCTTATTCTGGAATATAATTAAGAAAAAATGTTCCTTTTGAGGCTATTTTTGTCAACATTATTAAATATAACCAAAATAGAAAATAGTTTAGAGAGAATAGACATACGAATTCCTCTCCTAACTCGTGGGGCATGTATTACATTATAGCAAATTATATTTGCATGCTTTTTAAATGAAGCATTTATAAAAATTTCTCACAGTAATTGGAGTACTTAACATTTTCAAATATTTCACCCATATGAAATTCATTTCAGTAGTAAAAATGAGGAAACTGCCTATGTTGTTTTTATGAATTAACAGTCTGTTCTAGTTTTAACACCAATACTTTTCTAAATCATCTGTAGCCTTCATGCTCCTGGCTTTTACAGTTTGCCATTGTCATTAACAGTCTTATAATGCCTATTGCCAATCATAAGCCTGTCTAATCAATGTCTAAAGGCTTTGCTTTAGGATGATTTATCACTTTTAGTTGTTAAAGGGTATAGCACCAGTTCCTATTATTCAATCCTAACAAGAAGTTAATTGTACCTTAGTACCATACAAAGAGTTCCAAATTTACCTATCACAAATCCCTGCTTGCTGGCACTCCTCTCCACACTTGGGTTCCCTAGATAATGCCTCCTTAGAACTAAGTATTTATAAAGATTGCTTCAAACATTATTTGTTGACAAAAATATATTTCTAATTCTACTGATTAAAAATATTGGAATTATATAAAATTTTTATCATTCTCTTTTATTACATATTGATTCCCCTATTTTTCAAGACTTCAAAAATATATTTCAGTAGTGACAAGAGAAATAAAATGAAAGACACCTTTGTGCCATGAAATTTATGTCATATGAACAATGTTTCATTTCATTTGTTGAAAACTCTACCAAAAGTGACTAAAATTTTATCTTGAATATCAATAGAATGAAAACAAGGAATTCAAATTTGATTAAAATAGTTATTAAACTTAATAAATTTAAACTTAATGTTGATTGTTCACAAAATTGCCATTCCTTTCATCACTGTAAGCACAGAATTAGTGACTTAAGATTCCTGGTATAAGATCAAACTCATGTCTGTAACACAGCATACAGTGTTTGCCAAGAGGCAAATTTCCAAATGCTTTTTTCCCAATAGATGGACAGAGCATGTGATCATCAGAATTTAAACTTAAGAGAAAAATCAGACAATTTTAAAGCAAATTTCTAAAACTGGACATTGACACTTATTTTTTTCATCTGAGAGAAACAAGAGCCTTGCAATCTCTTCCACTACACATTCTAATGTGGCATGAAAACCTTTTAAATCCTCTAGTGACCAAGACTTGATTACGTATTTGGGATGATGCATTCTCTTATTAAAATTTCATGTGTCAATTTATTACAATTTTGGTAAATTGATCACACAAATATTTTCAGGAATATTAACCCATATAATAGCATATTTTTAAAATGCTGTTTAAAATACCTCTTTAAATATTAAGAAATTTTTACAGAGATTAGTACCAGGAAGATGATAGAGATAAGTATATTTTCTATTAATTTAGTTCCCAAGTAAAATAGGTTGCAGCATATACGATATATTAGAAAATGAATTCATAAGTATAGACTCCTCTACATGGCTATAAATGCACAAAGTCTGCAATCAAAATGACATCTTTCTCCCTCTGTCTCTGCCTATCTGTCTTTCTTTCTCTCGTTCTCTTCTCCTTTCTCTCTCCCTTCTTCTCTCCTTCCCCTCTCTCCTTCCCTTGCTCTGTCTCTGTCTCTGTCTCTGTCTCTCTCTCTCTCTCTCTCTCTCACACACACACACACACACACACACACACCTGTTCTCTGAAGAAGAATGTGTTTTACATTCTTTGCCTATAGAAAAGAACAAACAATCTTGTTTCGCTGAGAATTTGCCTCCTTGCTCTGTTATAGCTGGAGCCTATTCCTATCCTATCTGTACATTAGAGGCGAACAGAGAACATGTCTGTGTGCTATGTTGATAGTCACCATAAACAAATATTTATACAGTTGAGATCAGAGATAGAAAAATGTCAGCACCAAATCCACCCATGATGGCACATACACCAGACAGATGACAAAGTCTGGCTCAAGTTATAAAGGCTTGTGAGACACTTGAATCATATTTTGCAACCCTTGAAAGAATTCAAGTTAGAGATTAGCAGAAACCAGGCTCAGTTCTGTCCATAATCCCCTTTATCTGTCTTCTAGCCAACAAAATGAAAACTTTAAAGCCCAAGTGACAAATAGAGTGTGAAGGACCTTCTACTGAATTTCAGAAAAAAAAATGAGACTGCTGTGTGTGTTGAAAATGGTTTCTTGTGCTATTTTTGCTTGTGCTGTCAGTTGTGACAATATGAATAAAGCCCCAAATGCTAATTTTTGCTGGGCTCATTAGTAGGTCTAACATCAATAAATTAACAACTCTAATAATATTCTGGTGATATAGAATAACAACTTGTTTTTGGAAGGTAAATTAATGTGAAAGTAAATGATCATATTATCCAGAAGCTTATCAAATTACTGGCAATTGAGCATATAGACGTCGGAAAATCTCTAGGGATAGTCCTTGCTGCAGTAAAACGCTAGTGAGTTGGAAAACAGAAAGCAGACAAACTGTGAAGCATACAGTGTAAGGCATCCTGTGCAGGTGGGACACCAGCAGCTGCACAGAGAAACGTGCAGATCATAGATGTGAGATCTGTTCTCCTTTATCAGTGAGTGCGGTGTCAAGGGAGAAGAGCAGAATGCAATGAAAAGATTCATAGACTCATCACATTTAAATTCATTCTCTGAAAAACGGAGAAAGCTGAGGCATCAAGTCAGCAGGTTAGAGCCAACATACATTATAAATTCCACTTTCTACCCTCAACAAATATTCATAGCAACCAAAGTGTAGCAACAAAGAGAAAGGGAATGAAGAGAGTAAGTTGCCCAACTTATATAAAGTATATGGAGGGGAGATGTGTAATGCAGAACTTAAAGAGAAGCTCATGTTCAACATTAAAAACAATACATACAAAATTCCTAAAATTGATTAATATTGTCACTATTGTTGTTATTATGGTTATTTACAGGGACTGAACTTTCACTGTCTATTGGTGTTTCATGACAAACAAAATATATACTGAAAGACAGAAATATTTTTTTTTCCCAGAGTAGTACTGAGGATGCTTAGCTGTCTAAAGTAAATTTGTATTTCTTCTTAAAATTCCCCCAGGAACAGGTAACTAAACACATTTCCTTCAGTGAGAGGCAAGCAGGAATTATCACACATGACTCTCAGTTCTGTAGTTTCTCATGATATCTAAGGAGCATTAAAAGTATTTTGCCACTTGAAACAAGACTAACAATTTTAAACTACTCACACATGCTTTTGCCAGGATTGGGCCTACTGCATAATGTCCGGGAAGAAAGTAAATACAGAATAACACACACTAAATATGACACTAATCAGGAAATTGCCAACTTGGGGCAACATTCAAAAGTAAAAGGGTAGAAAATAATAATACTAAATAAAGAGTGAGTAAAAACAGAATTAAAACACTCAAAAAACAAACTTAGGAATCAAATTTTATATGCTTTTTATGGCCTGAGTAAAGAAGAAGAAGAAGCAGGAGGAGGAGGAGGAGAAGGAGGAGGAGGAGGAGGATTCATTTACACTCTAAAATATCAGGAGTGCATAGAGAAATCTAGATGATAAATAAAAATTAAGCTCTCATTCGCCTGCAGACTGTGTTAACGAGCAATGAAACCAATCAAATGATTTAAACATATACAAAGCACGTATATCAACAGATGTCAATAACCAGTACATACATTTAGATATTTTTCTGAATACATTTTCAATGTGTTTTACAGGATCATATTCTTGACACAATGGCATGAACATACATGTAAACAGAAAAATCCGTGGACACTACAAAGCAACCGTGTACAGTACAAAGATTCAGTTCAGCAAGCTATAATATTAAAGCATGAATTGAAAATATTCAGATTAAGACAGCCATGCCAGTTTCTTAAGAACAAGGAAAATGAGGGTAACAGAAGGGGCAGAAGGAGAAAATGGATAAGAAGCAACTTTGTGAGTTTTACTATCATATATTATGCAGATACACTGGCTTAGAGTCAAAAACCAAAAAATAAAAGAGGTCTAGAACCTTGTGAGTTTTCCTATCATATGTTGTCCAGATATATTGGTTTACAGTCAAAAACCAAAAAATAAAAGTGGTCTAGAAATGGAAGCTGTGGAAGTGTTTTTAGTGATGGTAGCATATGGAAATAAGGCCTTCTTGTTTGCTTTTTATTGTAAAATGGAAATATTTCTTTCCACAATGGCTTTCTGTACCTTCTACTGCAGTGGTCGTACTGAAGTGTCATCCTTCATATTTCCTGGTCTCTGGAATATTTTTCAATGCTTTGCTCACATCAAGATTCAGTTATAATATTGCAAGTATTATTCAGAAATCTAATTTATTTCATGAATATCTTCAGCCTCTCTCTATCCTTCAACTAGAATCTAGAAATGAGGATGGTTGTTGTGGCTTAGTTAACAAGTCACTTGCTACATTATATTTTAATATTTTAAATATTATATTTTAAATGTTACAACTCTAATACTCACAGCTATCTTGAAAATTCTTACTAATTTTTATACAGTATATGGCTTTCACCATATTGTATATTTTACAAATTCTTTGAACAAATAGAATGAATTTTAGCTCATCCCAATGCAGATTATATTTTACAACTTTCAATTAAAAATGAAACTTTTGTTTTCATCCTCCCTAAAATAAATATTGCCTTAAAAATCCAAAATAATTGCATTAAAATTAATCTTAGCATTATTAATTTCCACATTGGCTAAATATTCTTTTATTTTAGTTACTAGTATGGAGCAAAATAGACATTTAAAGCCAAATAAAAGTTGGAAAAAACAAATGCATGTTCCATAGTTAGAGAAGAAAAGAGGTTCTTCATTATTGAAGTTAGTGTGAAGATAAATAAAAACATCGTGCTCATGCATATATTATATACAAAAAGTAAGTTATACCACCAATCACACTGCTATTTTTAGCTAGTTAAAATCAGACATCATAACAAAAATTCTACAAGTCATATGTGACTCATTTCAAATTATAATTGTAAAAAAATAATAAGACTTTATAAAATTTGTAAAATGAGCATAAAACCTTAAAGAAAGCATCAATTTTATCTTGGGTATTGAAAGTTTCAATTTAGTCACACAAATATAATATCTCCAAAATTAAAATTAATTCTAATTTTACAATACATGTGTTATCATATTGATTATATTTTTTCTAAGTTACAAAAAATCAATGAAATGATATAAACAAAACTTCAAATAAACATGTTTTTGCACTTGACAAGCATGCAAGAAAAGCAATTTTAATTATCTGAAATATTTTTTTCAAATTCTTTACTTTCTAATAATGTTTCCCCCTGGATTGTGCCCCATTACTTATTTTTTAATGCACATTGGTCAATTTTGAAATCATATAAATGCCACTAACACAAAAAGATGCATAAGTTTGTGTTCATATACATCTGTTCATACTTATTTATTATATTTCAATAAAACTGAAGAAAAAGAAACTCTCAACAAAAGAATGAGGAGACATGAAAGGGGTTTGAGGGAGGGTGGCTGGGAGGAATTGGTAGGAGAAAAGAGAAGGGAAAAGTGTTACAATTGTATTTCAGTTTAAATAGATTAGAATTAAAAATAAAAGGCTAGAGAATTATTCCTAGGAAACTTTATTCCACACTATCCTAGTTATAAAAATATTCATATATATTCATTCAAGATGATCAAGGGATGCTCCTAATATAGGATTTTAAGATCTAATGGATACAAGGTTCCTTCCCGTTACTCCTTTAGATTACTCACCTGTTCAACATTTTATCATTCGTAGAATTCAAAGGTGCCTAAGGTTTCCCTCTGTTTATGACTTAGAATCAAAAGAAGTGAATCAAATTCCACAGATCTTTTCTGTCCCACCTTCCCCATTGATCCCTGAGCCTTAGGTACAGGTGTTACAGAAATGTCAATTGGGATGGGCAATACATGGTCATGTTTTCTCTGCATTTTGTTTGGTTGTATTTTTCCTTTTATGGCCTCTGTCTGTTTCAACCAGATGTTTCTTTCAGGAGAAATGAAGCATATATACTCATCTATTGATTATCCAGAACCAGTAGGTAGCCCAGATATTATACACACTGAAGTTATATATGCAGACTGAGCAGGTTGCCCTTATATATTAAAGGAATATGCGTGCACACACACACACACACACACACACACACACACACACACACAATTAAGGCAATAGAGGTTTTGAATTTGAGATAGAACTGAGGAAATGTTTGAAGAACAAAAGGGAAATGACAAAACTATGTAATTATATTTTAATTAAAAAGCAAAACACTCTAAATTAAAAACAAAATCACTGATCGTCTATATTAAGGTGACCAAACTGGCAAGAATGTAGTCCTTTGTCTTTTTGGATTAAGCTACCCCTACAATCAATAAGTGTAATGAAATAATTTTATTTTCCATTAGAATTTGTGTTAGAATGTACAATTAAACTTTTCTTATTCTCCCTTACAAATGTAGCTTATTGCAACAAGGAAGGGTTGTGAAATGGAGGCTGTGAAGGAAAGGCCTGCACATAGCTGTCTTGCTGGTGACTAAGATTAGGAGTCATAGGAGCGACACAGGAAAATAAAAAGAAGCAAGAGAGCAGATTAAAGCTAATGTTCTACTGTTGCCATTGTTAATCTATCTTAGTAAGAAACATCCATTCATAATAATAATTTTATCTAGACTTTGAAATTATACATGAAATATCAAAATCATAAAAGTATTAATAATTTGATTCAATCAGAAATTTAGAAAATTGGGTCAGCACCATAGATCTTTTTGTTGGAAACAAATAAGTTGAACCATCTAAGTCATTAATTATTCTTTGTCAACGAGGTGGACAGAAATTTTATTATGTACAGGTCAGTTGTGGGCCAGAGGCTATTTATTATTTTCATCAATGACCTGGATGATAGGAATGTCTGTGAACTTAGTAATTTACAGTCCTCTTTCATAGGAAAGCCTGATTAACACTTTGAATATCAAGATCAGAACTCAGCATGACCATGATATGACCTCAACAAATTGGAGAAGTGTTTTAAGCAGTGCAGTTCAATAAAACCACGACAGATATAGTTGTTAAGAAAATTGAGAAGGAAATGAAAATTATAATAATGAGCATAATGTTGTGAATGTGGAATGTGTTTGCTAAAGCGGGATCACAAAATATGATGGAATAAATAATATTGAAATGGTTTGACTAAAGAATTAAATACTAGTTTTTTTCTTGTTTCTTTTGGTCTTTCTCCACGACATAGTACTATCCTTCCTTCCTTCCTTCCTTCCTTCCTTCCTTCCTTCCTTCCTTCCTCCTTTCCTTCCTTTTTTCCTTTTTTCCTTCCTTCCTTCCTTCCTTCCTTCCTTCTTTCTTTACTTCCTTCCTTCCTGACTTCACTTCTTTCCTCCTTCTTTTTCTCCTCCTCCTTTTTATTCTCCTCTTCCCATCACCTGCTTCATGATAGAGTCATGCTAAGTAACAAAGTCATTCTTAAAATTACCATAGTCCAGGTTGACAACAAATTGTTGATCTTCTGCCTTAACCTCCTTAGTGCTAAAATTAGAAGCCTAAATCTCTACGCCTTATATATCATAATATATAATATATATTATCAATTGTCATAATATCCATATTATGTATTGCATATTCTTTGGATAAAATTAAATATAATTATAAGATATATTAAGAAGGAAAATATATTTGTGATATAAATGTTGATAATTTTTGTTTTAATGTGTCATAAAATGACAATGTTCTTTATGCTAAGGTAAATTTGTGCTTGTGAACTATTTTTCAGATTACCCTAGTGTGTATTAGAGTATACTATTCTTTTATAGTTTACATATCCTTTTGATAGTTGAAAAAATAACTTTCAGTAATTATAGTGTCATTTGTCTGAAATATGAGAAAATCTAAATATTACAGATCAGGTATTTTATTTTTAGCAATTTTTAGAAAAGAGCTTAATCATTTTATAACTCTTTTAAGATGTCTATTTTTCATGGGATAGAAAGTCATATCTGTTAAGGGTAAATGACTTATTTCTGAAAACACTATTCTTGTTTTATACAAAGAGAACTGAAATCAATATAGGACTAAGCAATTAATATTTACCATAATCACTTATTTTTAAAACTTCGCACATGAATATATAGAATTATGATGAAGATCTGCCCCAGTATGTGTCTGGGAGGAGGTGATCTGGTCCCAAGGAAGATGTATAGAGTTGGGATGGGGACGTATGATAACACACAATCTGAGGGTGAATCAGGATGACTGCCAGCAGCTTTAATTGAGAACACACTATACTTTTTATACTGTATAGTTGCACACATTATTAAAAGGGAGACCAGGGGCCTGTGAGCTAGGATGTGACTTGAGACCAGGTCTTGAAGAAGCTAGCCTTGACATAGATAATAGGTACTAGTCATATGTTAATGAAAGGGCTGCAAGTTCTACTTGCTACAAGTAAGAAGAATGAATGTTTTATCAAGCGAGAATTTTGCTCAAATGTCCCAGGAAATGGAGATCCTTATCCAAGTGCCTGACCTGGGGAAAAGGTCATCTTGTGGGAGCAGACTCTATAATACAATTCTCTTAGTCTTACTATAGGGGCCTGTTCCCTCATAATGCTCCCAAAAGGGAAGGTCCTGGTGTTTTACTCTTGTTCCACAATACCTTGAAGAGGGAATAAATTATTCATGTTTGTCTAACATTATAATCATCTGGCAATCACTATCAATTAAGGCTGCAAAATTTCATATATCTGAGCATGTGAAGAAGCCTAGGTATTGTTCATTCTTATTTTAAGTCAATTACATCACTACTGTCTATTACCTACAATGAACCCAAATCCCTCAAAAAGTGAGGACATTCAGATACTCCACCTAGGTTGCATCTCTAAGTACTAACACTTCTGTGTGTTATGAATTTATCCTAATGCGAGCTCTCTGCTGGCATAAAAATCCCAAATCACAACAAGCCAAATTAAGAATACCCAAGTTTAATGGGATTCCTGCACTCTCAGGTGGCTCCAATGGGGACCAGGCAAGCTGCCAACGCGACAGGGGGCACATGTTTCTCCTTTGGGAACTCACTTAAATACCCTGTGGGAGTGGTCCTGACCCACCAGGGAGGGGTCAGGACCTGGCATCTGGGGTTTGGAGTCCAGACCAATACAACTCTCAGGGCTGGGGGCTGGGGGATACACTCCCAACTTAACATTCCAGACTCTTTGGATATAGGGATGACAGGAAATTGAAGTGATAATTGTGACCAACAATTTAGGGTCTCTTGGAAAAAGGGGCATTGACTCAAGTCTGGCTACTTCCTGAATGTGTAGGTTGATATGGGGAAGGGGAGAGCTGGGTGTTTTTGAGTCCACACTCAGCGAGAGATGTGGCTGGAAAGCCATCCCATGTATTGGCATCCTGGAGACATCAGGCATCTATCTGTTCATTGGGAGAGGTGAGAAGGCAGGTGTCTAGGAAGAAAATATTGTTATTACCAAAGATGAGTGTGCCTTTCATTGTGGCATCCCGGAAAACTGGAGGGTAGAAGGTCCAGCCTGCAGAATGGACCAAGTGTCCTGAGTAGGTGCCCACTTGAGCCTGGAGAGATGGTACCAGGATGGGTGTCTTAAGAGCTTGGCAGCAGAGAGGGTGGTGAGGATTACAATGTAAAGTCCTGTTCATCGAGGTTCGAGAGACCTAGGAGTTAACTGTTTGAGGAGTACTCTGTCCTCTGGGAGAGCGGGTCAGGTTTAGGGGCATTAGGTTCCACTGTTGTGGTGGCAGGGAGACAACTGTCAGTGTGTAAATGGAGAAGGGACCTTAAAAGAGAGAGGTAGGGTAAGTACCCCACCAGTAGAGGAGTTTGAACTGGGAGGTGATGGTTAAGGAGAAAGGCCCTGCCATAAAGCAGCTCAAATGGGCTCAGGCACAGAGGGGAACATGGGATGACTCTGAAGTGAGTAAGTGCAATGGGGAGAAGGGAGGGCTAAGACAACCTGAGTTCAGTGGAAAACTTGGTTAGCTGTTGTTTGATGAGTCCATTGACCTTCTGGATGGATTGTGGGACACCAAACCGAGGAATGATTTGGTCCAGGAGTACCTGAGCCACCACATCTGCTGTTTCCCTGGAGACTGGAAACACTTCTATCCATCCTATAAAAGTGTCCACAAGTGTTAAGAGATAACAGAGTTTTTTCTGAGTAGGCACATGAGTGAAATCAACCTGCCAATCTTTGCCCAGTTGGTGTCCACGAAGCTGGTATAGAGACTGATGTATGTGGAGAGCCCCTTGTTTGACCTGGGCATATGTCTGGCAGAGAAGTGGACTTGTAAAATACGATCTTGGAGATGGGTGAGGTCAAAAGGGGCCTCCAAGAAGCAGAACAAAGCTTTGGGGAAGTGGCTAAGTATATCTCCACCCAATAAACTGGGCAAGCAGGTATCACTAAGAAAGAATGAGAGAAAAATTGTCTTGCAAAAATGTGGGGGAGTGGCAAAGTTTTAAGTAGGGAGAAATGGTTCCCATCTACCCCCATAACTGAAATTGGTGAGGGGAACATAAGGCCTGAATGAGATGTTAGAACAGAATAGGTAGCTCCCGTGTTCCATAGAAAAACAATGGACTTTCCTGCTACCTGCAGCTTTACCCTAGGCTCAGATAGGTTTATGGGGTACACCAAGTCTGGGCAGCATCAATCTTCTGCAATGCTGAGAAGTTCGAAGGCTGGCACAGTTTCACTTGCTGATGGTGGGACCAGACCTTTGTGGCATGGCTTAGAGGACAAGCCTGCATGGGGGCATTGTGTTTTTTAGTGTCCAGGTTGCTGGCAGATAGGGCATTAATCTCGGAAGAGGCATAGTGCAATATCGTGCCACATAACCATTTAGGCCACACTTGAAACAGCTTGCCTGTGAGGTTGACTTGGGCTGGGCTCCACCAGGGTTGAGCCTTGTGGTTGGCTTCCCTTGTCCCCCTTCCTGTGACCTTAGGGCAGCTACTAAAGCCTGGGCCTGTAGGTTAGCTGCTTGCTGTAGCCTTGTCTGATGGGAAGACTCAGCTGTTTCTTCTCTGGCACTAAAACTTTGAAGTCCATTTTCATCAATTCCTGTGTAGGGGTTTGGGGGACCCTCCTCAATCTTTCTTAACATTTTCCTAATATCTGGTTCCGACTGAGAAATAAAATGGGTAGGCAGAAGGATTAGTAAAAAAGGAACCTAGCCACTTTTCTATCTGAGAGAGATTTGGAAGAGAAAAGGGAACATGAACTTTCATAATGACATTAACTCATGCCACCTCTGGGAGAGGACAGAGAAGGGCGGAGTTATGGTGGGATCTGGTATGGGAGGAGTCTGGGAAGGATTTGGAGAGGCTAGCTCAGTGAGCAGGAGGGTCCAAAGGTGGGGAGATGAGGTGGGGGGAAGGGAAAGGTGGGTAAGGTGGAAGTTGATAGAATGGGAAGGAGAGGATGTGGAGAATATTCCTCCACAGGAGGAGGTTGGGCAGTGTGGGCTTGAAGGAGTGGAGGAGGGGCCAGTACCTTTCTTTGGCTACATGGTGCTGCCAGACACTGACTACTACGGGAAGGCTGAGAGTACAGAGCCCCAAAAACATGGACATATGTAAGCCCTGCCCATTTGTCCTTAGGGCGGCAAAAATTTCCAGGTCCCAGAGGCCCCTACCCCAATCTATTCCTTCTCCATAATCACTAAGAAAGGGGGCTAGCTACTCATAGACTTTAGCAAAGCATGACATATCAAACTTCCATAAGATCAAACACCTCTCCCTGTGTTCAGGTTGGGTTGGGAACTCCACTAAGAGGAATAGGTTTCCAAGAGTCAATAAAAGCACCAGGGATAGCCCTATTCCCATTACCAGGAGTTCCACATAAAGACCAAGCTTTACAATTGTCACATATATGCAGAGGGCCTAGGTCAGTCCACACAGGCTCCCTGGTTTTTGGTTCATACTCTGTGAGTTTCCATGAGCCAGCCTACTGGTTTCTGTGGGGGTTCCTGTGATGTTCCTAACCCCTATTTCTACTATCCCTCCTTTCTCTCCTCAGCATGGTGGCCCAATATTTAGATGTGGGTCTCTAAATTTGCCTCCATCAGTCACTGGATTAATACTCTCCAATAACAACCAGGATAGTAACAAACCTGATCACCGGGGATGACCAATTTAGGCCTACATCCACTGCTGCCAGGAATCTTAGCTGGGGCATTCTTGTAGACTTCTGGGAGTTTCCGCTTTATCAGGCTTCTATCTGAATCTGTAAAGACCCATTTTTAGTTCTTTCTCCGCATTGTCCCCCTCTGACAATACCCCAACCCAATCCCTCAAGTTCCCATGCCTACATACCCTAGTACACCCAGGCGATATCTTTTATTTCCCTTTCTCAGGAAGATCCATGTGTTCCCTTAGGCTCTCCTTGTTATCTAGCCTCTCTGAGTCTGTGCATTGCAACATAGTTATCCTTTACTTTACATTTAATATCAACCTATAAGTGAGTACATATTAAATTTGTCTAGAAGGGTCTGGGTTACCTCATTCAGGAGGATTTTTTTTTTCTGATTCCATCCATTTGCTTTCAAATTTCCTAATATCATTGTTCTTAACAGCTGAGTAACAATCCATTGTGTAAGTGTACCACATTTTTCTATCCATTCTTCAGTTGAGGGGCATCTATGTTGTTTTCAGGTTCTGATAATGACAAATGAAGCTCCTATGAACATAGTTAACAAATGTCCTTGTTTGAGTATCCTGTGGGTTTATGCCCAAGAGTGGTATTGCTTGTTCTAAAAGTAGACAGATTACCAATTTTCTGAGAAACCACTATACTGATTTCCCAAATGGCCGTAAAAGTTGGCACTCCCACCAACAAATGAGCAGTGTTTCCCTTGCTCCACATCCTTTCCAATATGAGTTGCGGCTTGTATTTTTAATCTCAGCCATTCTTACAGATCTGTAAAATGAACCTGAGTCATTTTCACTTGTATTTCCCTGATAGGTAAGCACGAAAATCATTTCTTTAAATATTTCTCTGCCGTTTGAGATTCTTCTGTTGATAATACTTTGTTTAGGTCAGTGCCTAATTTTTTAATTGGATTATTTTGTTTATGATGTCAAGTTTCTTGAGTTCTTTATTTAATTTAGGAATCCACCCTCTCTGTTGGATCTGAAGTTGATAAAGAATTTTTCCTATATTGTAGGTTGCTCATTTGTCAGTATTTTTTGCCAATAAGTTCATGAGGGAAATAGGTCTGTAATTCTGTTTTTTAGTTGAGTCTTTGTGTGGTTCAGGTATCAAGATAATGTGGCGTCATAAAAATAATTTAGCAAAGTTTCTTTAATTATGTGGAATAATATGAGAAATACTGGTATTAGCTCTTTTTTGAAGTACAGTAGACTTTTGCACTGAAACTACTGACCCTGGATTTCCTTGGTTGGGAGAATTTTAATGACTGCATTTCTTTCCTTAGTGGTTATTGATCAGTTTAAATTATCTATCTGGCCTTGATTTAATTTTGTGATGTGATACCTATCAATAAATTTGTCCATTCCATTTAGATTTTACAATCTTGTGGAATATACTTTCTTTCTAGTATGATCTAATGATTCTCTGGATTTTCTACGTGTCTGTTGTTATGTTTCCTTTTCATTTCTTATTTTGTTAATTTGAATATTCTCTCTCTGCCTTTTAGTTAGTTTGGATAAGGGTTTGTCTATCTTGTTGATTTTCTTATAAAAACAGCTCTTTGTTTCATTTTTTGTATTGTTTCTTTGTTTCAATTTTATTGATTTAAGTACTCAGATTATTTCTTGCCATCTACTTCTCTTGAGTTTATTTGCTTATTTTTTGTTCTAGAGCTTTGAGACATACTGTTAAGTCATTAGTATGAAATTCCTAATTTTTGAATGTATTTAGTGCTATAAACGTTCCCCTCAACACCACTTTTATTGTGTCCCATAATTTTGGATATGTCATACCTTCATTTTCTTTAAATTCTAGGAAGTCTTTAATTTCTTTATTATTTTTTCCATGACCCATTTGTAATTTAGTAGAGAGTTATTCAGTTTTCATGATTTTGTAGGTTTTCTATAATTTATGTTTTGTTGCAATTCATATTTAATTCATGATGGTCTGAAAAGATATAGGGGTCATTCCAACTATTTTACTTGTTAACATTAGATTTGTGAATGAGCATGTGATCAATTTTAGAGAATGCTCCATGAAGTTCTGAGTAAAAAATATATTTTTTAGTGTTTGGGTAATACAGTTCATTTGAGTCATAAGATCCATTAGTTCTAATATTTCTTTGTTTACTTTCTATCTTGATGGCATGTCTTCCAATAAAGCTTCTCTGGCTGTTCTTTATGATGATATGGGCTGTATGTTGGTGTAGGGCATCTGTTCTTCCTACTGGTGTGGACTGTCTTTGGGCCTATGGAGTCTGCTGGTGTTCTGTTCTGGCTTGTGTGGCCTGGGCGTCTTCTAGTTGATTTGATCTGTGCTTCAGTGGATGAATCCCACTGGGATTGGTGGTGGGGGATATGCAATAGCAGAGCCAGGGTCAAGATGGAATGGCAATGGCCTGGGGAAAGGTTGCAGTGGACAGAATCCAGGAAGGAATCTGCTGTTAAGTGGGTCATTCACCCTTTCTGGTTGGTGTAGCCTGAGTAAATGTTTTCTGGGGTTGCAAGGTGGGGCCAGTCAGCTGTGGGGCTGGGAATTAGTTGGGAGAGTATGGCTTTGGGTCTCTTTGAGTGTGGCAGAATCCAGGTAGGGATGAAATTCTGCTTGTAAGAGAACCACTCACCTGTTCTGTTGTATTCTGTGCCTCAGTGCCTGTAGTCCACAAGGACTACAAGTTGGAGACCCAGAAGTAGCAGGATCAGGGACCAGCTGAGATAGTGTTGGGCTGGGTAAGGGTTGCAGTGGGCAGAATGAGGTGAGGGTACAGTTCTGCTGTTAGGTGAGTCTCTCACACTTTCTGAATGATGGGATATTAGTGTTTTTCTATACAATGTCTACTTTAAAGAGCTTCTTTATTGCCATATGAAATTGTGTCATTGTGGCACATTCTATAGACTTCTATAGGAATGTCTAAATCCCAGCATTGGTCATATAGTAATAAAATCCTACCTTTGAATTTAGGCCAGTTAATTTTATTTCATAGGAAAATAGCAAGATATATTCTTCTAAACAATCTTGAACATTTAAAAAATAGGTTAGACATCTATAGTTACCAGTAATATTATATACATACATATATATATATATTCCTACATATGATGATATTATATAGTTCTTATTATTGTAGTAGGCTTCCATTGCTATAACAAATAGCTGAGCTAAACCAACTGAAAAAGAATAAAGGCTTAATGAGAACTGGTGCTGTAGATCTATCCTTGCTGGTACTTAAAGGCTAAATCAAGAGAAACAAAAGTTCAAGCTGTATTTCTGCTAGAGTGAATTAAAGGCCAGTTTGATCAACTTAGTAAGATACTATCTCAGGCTAAGAAGTGAGCTGGTAATTTAGCATAAAGAAAGAAAACTTCGCACACACGCATAAGGCTCTCACATACAGAAAAAGAAGAAGGGATTATTACTGCTCAGTTTGAAAGGTATAAGTTCATGCTTGCTTGTTTTCAGTATTTGGGCATAATACACCTTTGGGAACATGCAACATTGGAGGACACCAAATTGCCTCATTTCTGAGAATCAAAAAAGAAAGGCAAGATTAGTCTCAGAAGCCCAGCCATGTCTCTTTTCCAATGACCTAGAACTTCCCTGTGTACCCTTTTTAAATCTTCTGCCATCTCCAATAACAACAAATAAGACAACTAGCCTTTAAAATGATGATGTTTCGGGGGTATTAAGGAAGATAACTACAGAAAGAATATCTCATTGTAGAAATAGTGCTTTGAAAAAAATTGAAACTTAATATACTGTAAGGTACTTTAAAGAGCATGTAAGCTAGTTCACACTCTGAAATGAGGTTGGGTACCAACTGAGATCTGCCATACAGTCATGGGCATTAAAAGAGCCACAGTAGTCCCTGTTCTGCTCTGAAGTTTCCATTCCTCAAGCACTCAGGTTATCCTAAAGAAGTCTTTTACAGGACTTCTTCCCATCCTGCCACTTCCTCCAACTTTCCACCACCCTACCTTCTCATCCTCTCCTCAGAAAGGGTCAGGCTTCCCATGGAAAGTCAACAAGGCTGACACTTCACTTTGAGGCACAACCAAATCCATGCCCCCTATATCTAGACTGAGTAAGGTATCTCTCCAAAAAAGAATATGCTCCTAGACGCCAGTTCAATCACTAGTGAAAAATCCTGGTACCACTGCAAATGACTCCACAAACTGTTCAAGCCTCAGAACCGCCCCCCACATTCAGTGCCTGGTCCTATGCAGATTCTTCCAGAATCAGTGAGCTCTCATGAGCTCAGGTCAGCTGTTTCTGTGCATATCTCCATCATGGTTTTGACCCCTTTCCTCATATTATTGCTCCTCCTTTTCTTGGTCTGGTCTCAGGGAGCTCGGCCCACTGTTCACTATAGATTTCTGTATCTGCTTCCTTCAGTTGGTCGTTGAATGTTCTATAATGACAGTAAGGTAGTCACCAGTCTGATTACAGGGGAAGGCCAATTTGGGTGTCCTTTCCACTGCTGCTTGGAGTTTTAGCTTGGGTCATCTTTGAGGATTCCTGGGAATTTCCCTAATGCTGTTTCTGTATAGCCCTTTAATGGCTCCTTCATTCCATCACTGTCCTTTCCCCTTCTGAGCGCCCCATGCTCTCATGTTCTTGTCCTCCCTCCCCTGCTTTCATTGCTCTCCACTTCTACCTCCCCCCCCCAAATTTTCTTAGGAGGTCTTGTCTGTTTCCCCTTTCCAAGGGGATCCATGTATGTCTCTCTTAGGATTCTCCTTGTTACTTAGCTTCTCTGGAATCATGGATAATAAACTGTTTTTGTTTTTGCTTTATGTCTAATAACCCCTTATGAATGAATGTATGGGCACATGAGACCACTTCTTAAATATAACACCAGTAGTACAGACACTGAGAGCAACAATAAATGGGACATCCTTAAATTGAGAATCTTCTGTAAGGCAAAGGACATGGTCACAAAGACAAAATGGCAGCCTACTGAATGTGAAAAAGTCTTTTCTAACCCCACTTTGTAGAGAGGACTGATTCCAAAATATATAAATGGCTCAAGAAACTAGAAATAAAATTACCAAATAATATAATCAAAAAATGGGGTACAGATCTAAACAGAGAATCCTCAACAGAAGAGTTGCAAATGGCCAAAAGACACTTAAGGAACTGCTCAGCATCTTTAGTCATAAGGGAATGTCATGCTAATGAGAGAGAACTGATTCTATATCCACACTACCATGAATGTAGATATATAGGGAGTGTGGTAATTTGAGTGAGAATTGCTCCCATAGATTCATGTTGGAATACTTCATTCCCAGTTGGTGGAACTTTTGAGGAAGAACTAGGAGGTATCGCCTTGCTGGAAGAGGAATGTCATTGGAGGTTGTGTTTGAATTACCAAAATCCCACTCCATTCCTAGTTAAAGCTGTCTGCCTTATACTTGTGGATCAAGATGTAAGCTCCCAACTCTTGCTTTAGCATCATGACTGCCTGCTTGCTACCATGTCCTGTCCATTTTTCATGGTCATGGACTCAACGCCCTGAAATTATGTGCCCTGAATAACCCTTCTATCAATTGCCTTGGTTGTGGTGTCACAGTAATAGAAAATTAACTAAGACAGGGAGTGTATATAAAAAAATCATAATATGTATTTGACAAAATGATAATTGTTAATTGGGAAATATGTTTTGAAATGGGTATATACCTTCAAGAACCTGAAAAAATGGAGAAAATTCATTATAAAATTATTTATTAATCCAGGTTGCATACATAAATTGCATCTTTTATTTATTCTGTCTTTTGTATTCTGTAGTAATTTCATATAAGACATTCGTCATTGTTTCTTGCCCGGAATACTACAATAGTATATTCAATAAGCACTATAATGCCAGCATCTGATCTTTATCTTCTACTTTGGTCTTATAATTATCTTTAAAAAGTCTTTCCATAAGTTTTATAAATGTTAAGTGCCCTCAAAACCCCATAGGGTAGTATATCCTATGTTTATGAATGTCATCTGATAGCTGTTGAATTTGTTCCTTTTCTCATCACTGCAAACAAATCCCTGGTAAGAAGGAGCTTAAGGGAAGAAGAGTTTACTCTGAGGCACGGTTCAAAGGTCAAGTCTACCATAGAAGGGAAGGCATAAAGATAACTTGTGCCTCCAGGAAATATTTACAGAAGCTTGAAGTTGCTTTCTCATATCTACGTAGGTTTGTACGCAGAGAGAAAGCAGGAACCAAAGCCAAGGTATAAATAGCTCTAAATAACAAGTCTTTTCAGTCCCCAGTCATGCCCTTCCAGCAAGTTGACTGTACCAACCAAAGGTTTCCCAAACAGCTACTAGCTGTGGAGCCAGTGTTCAAACATGTGAAGGGACAATTTATATACAGATCATAACATTTCTCACCAGTCTAAACCATTCTGGTTGAGGTGATAAAATAGAAAAGTAAGTGCAGCACAATGGAACTCAATTATATCTCAGCCCTACCGGAAAGTGTCATCCTAACTAGTTTCATCTGTCTATGATCTGTTGTTTATAACTCATACTAAGAAACATAAATTGAGAATCATATGTGCATATATATATATATATGTTTCTTAAAATTATATAAGTGTCTTAAAATTTCTTAAAAATTAGATTTAAAAGTGTTAGTGCATGGATATATGTGTCCTATGTATGCACAATGGCCATATAAGACAGAAGAGGATGTGAGGCCCCTAGAAATGATGTTAGAGACAGGTATGAGCTGTCACGTATGTGCTAAGGACTGAACCCAGGTCCACTTTAAGAGGGGTAAGCACTCTGTTTTACCCAGTTTCTCAATAACATTTAAAGATATAGTTTAAAAAAAACAAACACAATGAATAAAAATATAAATGCCATATTGAGGCACATTATTGTTAACATAGTTTGAAAATGTTGTATGAATGAAGAAACTTAATGGATGTGTAGGCATTGTTCATAGTTATAATACATCGATTAAAATAAAATAAAACCCTGACCTGGTGACAAATACCTGTACTCCAGCCCTTGAGAATTTGAGGCATGACAATTTTCAAACAGAGAGTAATCCAGTCTACAAAATGAAACCATGTCTCAATAAAACAAAAACCAAAGCAAACACAAAGTCATAAAATAAAATTAAAGTAGAGCAACAATAGTAAAATCAAGGATACAATATAGATTTTCATATCTTAAATAGTCTGGAATGGTAATCAGAGGATCAAAGAAAAAGTAATGAAATTCTTCTAAATAAATAGAGCTAAAATTAGCAACAATGATGGAAAATATGGACATGAAATGTGATTCAAGCAAATCAATTTAACGTGTTCAGAATTAGAATCTATTGTTCAAAGATATCATCAATAGGAATTTCTAGGTTTTAAAGAAAAAGATATCATCAACTATACTTTAGATAAAACTTCCTGTTTCATTTTCATCCAAATGCATATGTTTCAAAATATCTGTAATGTTTCATTAAAATATATATTCATTGACACCTAATCCTTTCTTGCCTGTAAAACCTACTTAATATTGGATATTAATTTGATTATTAAAAATTAACACCCTAATGTTTCAGCAACATAAATAGACCTTCAAAATGAGTATAATTATTAAAATATTTTTGAAATTCTGGAGACAGGACTCAGTCATTAAGAACAGATATTGCTTATGGAAGGGGCTAGAACCTAAATCAAATGCTTGCAATTACCTATATCTCTAGTTCCAGGCATAATTAATTCCTGGGCCTTTGGAAGGTATCATTGGTCATGGTCACAAAGCCATTGAGACAGACAGACAGACAGACAAACATACACATATACACAAATATACACACACTCACACAAATACACATATACTCACACAATTAAAAATAAAGTGCATATTTAAAAAATAAAATTCATTTTATAATTGGGTTGGTTAGCCTTTTACGGTCTAGTTTCTTGAGTTCTTTATATATTTTGGAGATCAGACCTTTGTCAGTTGCGGGGTTGGTGAAGATCTTAACCCAGTTAGTGGGTTGCCTTTGTGTCTTAGCGACAGTGTCCTTTGCTTTACAGAAGCTTCTCAGTCTCAGGAGGTCCCATTTATTCAATGAGGTCCTTAATGTCTGTGCTGCTGGGGTTCTATGTAAGAAGTGGTCTCCTGTGCCCATGTGTTGTAGAGTACTTCCCACTTTCTCTTCTATCAGGTTCAGTGTGTTCAGACTGATATTGAGGTCTTTAATCCATTTGGACTTGAGTTTTGTGCATGGTGATAGATATGGATCTATTTTCATTCTTCTACAGGTTGACATCCAGTTTTGCCAGCACAATTTGTTGAAGATGCTCTCTAGCAGCATTGTTTGTGATAGCCAGAACCTGGAAACAACCTAGATGCCCTTCAATGGAAGAATGGATGAAGAAAGTATGGAATATATACATATTAGAGTATTACTCAGCAGTAAGAAACAAGGACTTCTTGAATTTTGCATACAAATGGATGGAAATAGAAAACACTATCCTGAGTGAGGTAAGCCAGACCCAAAAAGAGGAACATGGGATGTACTCACTCATATTTGGTTTCTAGCCATAAACCAAGGACATTGAGCCTATAATTAGTGATCCTATAGAAGCTAAATAAGGAGAACCCAAAGAAAAACATATAGGCATCCTCCTGAATATTAACCTTCAGCAAGCGATGAAAGGAGACAGAGACAGAGACCCACATTGGAGCACAGGACTGAATTCTCAAGGTCCAAATCAGGAGCAGAAGGAGAGAGAGCACGAGCAAGGAACTCAGGACCGTGAGTGGTGCACCCACACACTGAGACAATGGGGATGTTCTACTGGGAACTCACCAAGACCAGCTGCCCTGAGTCTGGAAAAGCCTAGGATAAAACCGGACTCTCTGAACATAGCGGACAATGAGGACTACTGAGAACTCAAGAACAATGGCAATGGGTTTCTGATCCTACTGCACGTACTGGCTTTGTGGGAGCCTAGGCAGTTTGGATGCTCAACTTACTAGACCTGGATGGAGGTGGGGGGTTCCTTGGACTTCCCACAGGACAGGGAACCCTGATTGCTTTTCGGGCTGGGGGGGGGACTTAATTGGGGGAGGGGGAGGGAAATGGGAGGCGGTGGCTGGGAAGAGACAGAAATCTTTAATAAATAAATAAATTAAAAAAAAAGAAATGAGAAAATACTAAAAAAAATTCATATTAGTTTGATGGAGCAAACAGTAAAATTATCTGTGCTTTCCAATCACTATAAATTTAATAATAAGTTCTGAATTATAGCTATATTTTATAGTCTATAGTCATCTATTGTACTTTAGATAAGGGATCACTTGCTGAGATCATAGTGCCTCTCTAAGTAGAGAATAAGAATTGAAGTCTTCTCAGTTAATCATATAGGAATTGAGATTCACATGGATGAACTCATATGGCTCATAAGACTAGGAACAAGAATATTAATCCATGATGGTAGAGGTTTCTTTTCCTTCCTACTTCATAAAGAGAGGAAAGTAACTGAAGAAGACATAGAGTAAAACAAAATAAAATAAATTTTATATTTATTCTTTTTTATTATCTATTTATTTCCTCATTTATTGAATAATATCTTTCAATCAAATCAAAGTTTCAGATCTGGAACTTTGAATAAGAATGGTTGTTTGGAGACTGCTGTCAGAACCTTGAGAATCTCCAGCATTATGCTGAGCTTAATTTTACATAAATTACATTACATAAATTTACATAAATTACAAAACAAGCATTCTGCATTGGTCTAGCAACATAGAGACACTATGCGCTAATTCCTTGTAAGTTAGACCTTGCATATGTTTTCTTCTCATTGTAGAAACGTAGTAAGTTGTGAGTGAAACTTTGCTGTCACACATTCGGTCAATGGGTGCAGAAGACATCTGTGGCAATGGTACTGACTTCAGTTTGAGAGCAGTGCATATCTTCTGGGGCCTAGGTTAGAAATATGAACCCCTCATTAGTTCTGAGTTTGTTGAACTGCCCTTTAATCCACTGCAGTTGTCTTTGATAGAAGTCATTCTGCTTTCAGAGAAAGTAGACATCTGTTCTGACTGGCTTTCTATGCAGTTCATCGCAGAGAACCTTACAATGTTTGAGAGCATATTTTTTTATAAATATACATGAATATTTTAAAATACAAACTGTTGATGATTGGGATGAAAAACTTTATACAGCTCCATTTCTTTTTTTCTGTAACAATATTTTTATTGCTTTTTATTGAGCTCTACATTTTTCTTTGCTCCCCTCCCTTTCTCTCTTCTCCTCTTCAGTCCTCCCCCAAAGTCCCCATGCTCCCAATTTACTCAGGAGATCTTGTCTTTTTCTACTTCCCATGTAGATTATATTTCTTTTTCCTCTTCTTTTGGCTTGACTATTTCCATCCCATGTGTAAAGCTTTCAAAGTTAGTATTTGTTCTCTTATTAGAAATTAAAATGTTTTGAGGCATTTTTTTAAAATCATAAAAGCCTTGCATTCCATATGTTGGCAAAAATTCCATAAAACCTGACAATGTTTCAAACAAAAAAACTCAACAATAATTGTTTGAAAAAATATAGTCAGATGTATGTGTCTCTATTATTGTGCATGTGTGTCTATGTATCTTAATGACACTTTGCTGTTGTTATTTGGTTTACAGTACTTTAATAGACTCATCTTTGAGACTAGGTAATTCCCTAGGCATTAGAGTGGTGGTATGGATTGGACTGTGGGACTGAAAGTGATGAAACATCTGTACTGGTAAAGTTTTTCTCTCCTAAAGCAGAAATTTTGAATTTGTCCTATTTGTGGTTACTTAAACTATTCTGATCAAACTAAAAAATGTGATGCTTCTATATTTTTTCTATTCAAATATGTACATAGAAGGAAATTACATGCATCCTGGTGGCTAAGAGTTTCTTTGAAAAACAGTTCATGTATAAATTTTCCTGTGAATAAAGAATAACTAAAAATAATCAGAGTATTAATTTGATATAGTTCAAGCTATTTTCTTCATTATTGTGCCAATTTATAATAACTCATGAGATTAAGTTAGTGATACCAAATGGAATCTCTCAAATACACCCACTCTCATTTATAACTGTCTTTGACTCCTGAGATTCAATAGATGTTCCGATAAAAGCACCTACCTACAGGGGAGACCTAGATTTGCTTCTCTTGTTTCTCTAGCTGGTATTCTAATTTTCTAATTCTTAACCAACAGTGTTGATATTTTTCATATTTCTGTGAGATTTTTAAACCAAATATTTGTTGAATGTAATTCCTACTTTTTATGAGGTGTGACCTTTGAAAACTCATGGAGATGACATGGATGCTTCCTGGGGAAGCATAATATTGATTTCCTGTAGCGCTCTCTAGGCAACTTATATTAAAATGTTTTGGTTCATTTGGGCCTTTTAGTTGTTTCTCTTTGCTTTTGAGTACAGCTGTTCATGCTTAAATTTAGATATACATACAATATATCTATAAATATAGATATCTATAAGGTAAAGAGTAGAGATTAAATATTCTACGAATATATTATTCTTGGATAAGTAAAACTGTCCAGTGACTCCATCTGTTGTGCTTATGAACACATTAGTGCATTAGCCAAATTTTCTTTTTCTCTTCCTGGCAATTCCATGATGGCAGTGGTAGTACTAAAACAAGTCCATTCCATTGAAAACCAAGACTTATTCCAGCAGCAACAAATTGTTCTTGAAAGCAACCAGAAACCCAGCTGAAATAAACTGGGACTTGTGGTACAATGAGAGACTTCTTGTCCCACAACACTTATTCCATTGTTTCCTCCTTATAGAACTCATATTTATAGTACAGTATGAAAGCTCTTTGATGATCCTCAATCTCACATGTATTTTCCTTTGGTATTTTAGAGCAACTCAAACCAATACAGATAGTAATTATAGTGATCCAAGGAACTAAAAGGGAAGGGAGGGGAGCAGAGAAAAAACATAGCACAAAAAAAAATTAAAAAAAGAAAGGAAATGATAAGGTGAAGATTTGGACATGGTTCAGTGTCCACCTTGTTGACAAGAAGCACATCATACCAAGTAGTAATTGCAAAATACAGAGTCACACCCCAAACTAAGTATTACCAATTATTTTTATGGATAGCCTCATATTGGTGGAGATATCTGCATACTGTTGCTTGAAAGTTTGAATAACATAGGTTGTGTTGTACATGATATGGTGGGCCATGCTTCTGAAGGAAAAAATACTAGATATTTAACAAACAATAAAAGCTAAGTGTGATATCAATTATCTCTGTGGCAGTATACCAAAAGACCCCTATCTCTTCCTTAAAGATGATTAGGACACAGAAATATTAAAAACATGAATCTAAGTTGAAATTTCTGCAAGCAGACCCCTGAGGGTGAAATATGGAGATACTTAAGATTTATTTTAAAGGGTACTTATATTTGGGGGGGGGGTTCTTTTTTTCTGTCCAAAATTCTATACTATTTGATCTTGGGAGAGCTTCAGAAGCTTCTCCTCAACGTGCTTTGCTACCTCTCAATGCTTTCCCTGCCCTTAAACTAACTATAAGGCTTATAGCTTTATTTTGAAGTCCCAAGATAACTTGCATGGAGACAGGGAGGACCCTGTGAAGGAGATGAACTAGTAAAATGAAACAAAAATGCAAAACTGAGCTAGACTGTGTTATCAAGAACCAAAGACACAGCACTGGAATTGGAATGTAAAATGACTAATCAACGGTGTTAGGATAAAATATTGGTAAGAATATGTTGGCCTTTTCACATTGTTTTCCAGTGGAATATGTTGTATGATGACAGAAGTAATGAGGCACTGACTGTTTTTACTTCTTTCAGTGCTCTTGTAAGCATGGGAAATACGATGACCAATGCTGAACCTCTGATTTGTATCTGCAGTTCTTATTCCAACTGATATCTAATATCAAGGGCCTAGTTTATCCCCAGCTGGCTCATCTATCTGTCGTCACAGAAGTGGATTTGAATTCTTATAAAGAATTTGTCTTTTATGCCATTGCAAACTCAAATAATGGGCTAAGGAAATTTATGGAATACCTGACCATCAAGATAGGTATATGCAGCATAACATCTAAGAAGGAGTCTCATTAAATAGGAAATGTGTGTGACAGCATTCATGACCATGATGGTAACAGTTATGTCACTATGTGCCAGTCAGAAGCATCTAATTTCATAGAATGTTTGAATAGAGTGTTCTTCCTCTCTTTTCCTCCTTCCCTTTCTCCCTCCCACCTTTCCTCCCTCACTCTCTTTTCTGTGCTTTCTTGTCTTTCAAGTTGACATAGGATCTCAGGTTTTTTGTGTAGCTGAGGATCACTTTTAGTTCTGGATTCTTTTGCCTTCAACTGCCAAGTAAAGAGATTCCATTTCCTGCCACTGTACCCAGCTGGCAGAATGGCTTTGTAAGAGTACGAATAAACACTACCTTAGAGTCTATTCCGAAAAACAGAGACTGTTATCCTTCAGGACGGATCATATTAGAGTGTATTTTATGACTCTATGTCCCCAAGTGTCATAGATTTAGATAATGTCAGGCATCTGAGGAATCAGCATCATGGCACAAATAATCAGTCGGGAATAATAGAAGTACTTTGGCTATTTTATCCATCATAAGCAAAGAGAGAAACTCACAAGGAGTTTTCATGGAATGACACTAAAATGTACCAAGTGGCCCCACTCAAATATTGGGCTGACTTGTTCAGTAACTCAGGTCTGAGAGCATGATACTTAATACACACTAACAACTTTAGGAATAATATTTGAATAACATTACTAAGACTAAGACTTTCTAAAATAAATATTGGACAGTATTCTCCATGAATATGGTTAAGTTTCATTCAGATCTTTCTAGGGAAAGTATAGTAGAAATCCTTGTAGAGGACATTTGACAAGCATGCGTGAATTGAAAACTGAAAACTGAGATTTCTCCAGAACTGATTGGTTATATTCTACTTTATTCAATTAGGGTTTACCTTTAGCTGAGATATTTAATTTAATCTGCAAAGTACATTACTCTCTTCTTTTCCTCACCCTGTTCCCTATGCCTTAACAACACTATGTGTAACATCCATTTTGTTTTATTATGTCTCTTTTAACAGTGAACATGAAACTCTAATTTTTATTTTCACCTGTTTCTCCATAAACCCTAGAACAGACATTAAAAGACCAAATAATCAAATAAAAATGGGGTACAGATCTAAATAGACAACTCTCAACTGAAGAATCTCAAATGGATTAATAAATTAGTCAAAGAAATGCAACTCCAAACAACTCTGAGATACCATCTTACACCTGTTAGAATGGTCAAGATTGAAAACTCTGATAACAACTTATGTTGGGAGGATGTGAAATGAGGGGAATACTTGTTCATCACTGGTGGGAGTGCAAACTTGTACAGACACTTTAAAAATCAATATGGGAGTTTCTCAGAAAAATGGGAATTCGTCTACCTCAATACCCAGAAATACCACTTTTGGGCATATACCCAAAGCATATGTGCTCATACCACAAGGACATTTGCTCAACTATGTGTATAGCATCATTATTTGTAATAACAAGATCTTGGGAAAAATCTAGATGCCCCTAAGCCAAAGAATGTATAAAGAAAATGTGGTACATTTACATGGAGTACTACTCAGTGGAGGGGGGGGGGGCAATGACATCTTGGATTTGCAGGCAAGTGGACAGAGCTAGAAAAAGTAATCCTGAGTGAGGCAACCCAGACCTAGAAAGACAAATATAACATCTACTCACTCATAAGTAGATATTAGACATAAAGCAAAGGAAAATCAGGCTACAGTCTACAACATAGGCAATAAAGAGGAACCTAAGAGAGACATACAAGGATTTGTCTATGAGGAGGAATAAAGACAAGATCTCCTGAGTAAATTGGGAGTGTGGGGGGCAGGGGGCAGGGTGGAAGGAGAAAGGGGAAGAGAGAGGGGAGTGGGTAAAAATAGATAGCACATTCCTATTCAAACAATTAAAATGAGAAGAAAAAAAAAGATACTGTTTTGCCCTAAACAAGGAGATCCCAAATCAATTTAACTGGCCTTATGGAGTCAGGCATTAATGTTTGTAAAAGATTCTTGGATATTTCTGAGTGGATATGCTGCCAGAATTAAAACCAACTGGTAATAGAAAAACAGAAGTGTGGGAAAGAGAGGGAGATGACTGTTGTCCCCCTTTTCTGAGGTAATATAAAACTTGTCCATTTGAAATGTTTGCTGAGGTGAAAGCTGTAACTATATTTTATTAGACTTATATATTCTTAGAAGACTTTGACTCACTCATGTCCCATTTATTTTTATTACTTTTTTATTTATTTTGTTATGTGAAATGGTGTGTGTGTGTGTGTGTGTGTGTGTGTGTGTGTGTGTGTGTGTGCAGATTTAACCATAATGGAGGTTAGAGGAGAAATTGAAGGATTTGGGAGTCTTTCTTTACTTCCACCATTTGACTTCCGGGGATTGAACTTAGGTTATTTCATTGCCAGTTTGTGTCTTTACTTGCTGAGCCATCTTAGTGTCCTTTACATTATTTCTCCATTGTCTAAATAAAACCACGTTTTCACCTCAACTACACACCCATTCTTTTCAAGAGATAGATAGCCACAGAACAGCATTGTTCATTCCACTTAATAATAGCCAGGGGCTTTCAATCTGTATCAATTTTGTAAACACATATTGAAAACTGTGAATTTATTCATTTATTTTCACACATTGATGTCAGGTTATTAGTAATTTTTTGTTATTCTTAAATGACATAGGCACAAGCACATGAAGGTTTAAACCTGAACAAATAGCAATTGGGTGTGGAGGTGCCAGGCTGTGGGGCCTTTCTGCTGGTTTGCTCATTGAGGTATGGTGCTTGAACATGGCTAATATGGCAGGTATAAGCTATGGATTTTTGTCTTTTTTAATTGATTTATATTGAGCTCAACATTTTTCTCTGCTCCCCTCTTTGCCTCTCTCTTTCTCTTGAGCCCTCTCCCAAAATTCCCATGCTCCCAATTTACTAAGGATATCTTGTCTTTTTCTACAGCTCATGTAAATTAGATCTATGTATTTCTCTCTTAGATTCCCTATTGTTGTCTAGCTTCTCTGGGATTGTGATTTGTGGGCTGGTTTTCTTTGCTTTATGTTTAAAGACCACTTATGAGTGAGTACATGTGATAATTGTATTTTGGGGTCTTGGTTACCTCACTCAAAATGATGTTTTCTATCTTTCTTTATTTGCCTAAAAAATTCAAGATGTCATTTTTTTTCTGCTGTGTAGTACTCCATTGTGTAAATGTACCACATTTTCTTTATCCATTCTTCGGTCAAAGGACATTTAGGTTGTTTTCAGGTTCTGGATATGACAAACAACGCTCCTGTGAACATAGTTGAGCACATGTCCTTGTGGCACAAAATTGAGCATCCTTGATACATACCCAAAAATATTATTAATGGATTTTGAGCAAGGTTGTTTCCCAATTTTCTGAAAAATTGCCACATTGGCATCCAAAAGGGCTGTATTACCACCAGCTTGTATTACCACCAGCAATGCAGGAATGTTCCCTTTGCCCCACAACCTCTCCCGCATAAGTTATCATAAGTAATTTTGATTTTGGCCATTGTGTAAGATGGAATCTCAGAGTTGTTTTGATGTGCATTTCTCTGATGGCTAAGGATGTTGAAGATTCCCTTACGTGTCTTTCAGGTAGAGTTCTCTGTTTAGGTCTGTAATCTATTTTTTTTAATTAGATTATTTGTCCTTTTGATGACCAATTTCTTGAGTTCTTTGTATATTTTGGAGATCAGACCTCTCTCTGATGAAGATCATTTCCCATTCTGTAGGTGGTCATTTTGTCTTGTTGACCATGTCCTTTGCTTTACAGAAGCTTTTCAGTTTCAGGAGGTCCTATTTATTTACTGTTTCTCTCAGTGTCTATGCTACTGAGGTTATATTTAGGAAGTGGTCTCCTGCACCAATGCATTCAAGTGTACTTCCCACTTTCTCTTCTATAAAGTTCAATTTTGAGGTCTTTGATTTATTTGGACTGTAGTTTTATGTATGATGATAGATACAAATCTATTTTCATTTTCTACATGTTGATATCCAGCACCATTTTTAAAATATGCTTTCTTTTTTCCATTTGCTATTTTTTTGCTTCTTTGCCAAAAATCAGGTGTTTGAAAGTGTGTGGACTAATGTCTGGGTCTTCGATTTGGTTACATTGGTCCTCTTGTCTGGTTTTATGTCATAACCAGGCTGTTTTCAGTACTGTAGCTCTGTAGTAGAGAAAATATCATTTTTAACCTCAGCTCCTTGAGACTTAGTGATCTGCCACATAGAAATTTCCACATGTTCTGCTTCACTTCATTATTCCTGCAAATAGCATCCTGGTAAAAGAGTGGACAATATCAGCAGCATGAGAATTCAAGTCCAGGCAGTCACTGCCACTAAGTGGCTGCATACTGGCAGAGTGTCCCTGAGAAATCGGCCTTGCTCGGTATCAACACGTTTCTTGGATAGAACAGCACAAGGATTTCTAATCTTCTGCATTCCACTCCTGGGTTGCTCAGTCATTTCACAGAGACTTCTGGTAACAATTAATACAGCCATAAAAAGAGGGAAAATAACAAGAGAAAACATGCACATAGATTGAAAGCAGATATCTGGATGCTGGTGTCCCACAAATTTAGATCAACCACATGTCTGCCTGGAAATGTGTAACTCGCATTCATAAGTGATGCTATCATATAACGGCTGATGGAGAAATCACAACGGAGTCCATTTGTACATTCTGGAATTAATATCTATGTGCGGATAATTAAGAGAACAATAAAACACACAAAATGAATATACACAGGGGAAGACTGGAGCTCCACATCATCCAAATGTGTCATTTTGTGGAAACCTTAGGGAAATAAAGCTTTATGGGGTACTGGAGGAGAGGATTGCTGCTGGAACTAGAAATTCACAGTCTTGCAGTTTGGAAACAAAGCTTTCAGTTAATAAGAATGTGTACCAGAATTAAACACACCACTCCTGTTATTATAGTCAGAATTCTGGGCCTAATTCCCATGTGCTGTCCTGGAAATGGTTGTTACAAACTTCTCTTGTGAGCATGCGCTCAAGCAAGCCTTGGCAGCGTCGAATGAGTTCTAAAACAACTCCTTCCTGGTGCTGAGGTACACATTCTTCTAATGTTACAAAGGTTTTAAGAGGCACAAGAGCTACTAGTTCCAGGACAGGCTCCAAAACCACAGAGAAACCCTGTCTCGAAAAACCAAAAAAAAAAAAAAAAAAAAAAAAAAAAAAAAAAAAAAAAAAAAAAAAAAAGAGGCACATTGGTTTCAGGAGTGCCTCAGTGCATTTTAAGTGAGTACATCTTTGTTTTTGATGCAATGGAAATGTTTTTGAATGTGGCAGAGGACACTGAACGCCAATGACAAGACAGTAAACTGTGCCTTCATCACAGGGCCTTCCTGATATTAAGAATGTGTGTTGAAGTGATACAGATATAAGGCTAAGATGGCTTCAGTGGTTTGAATGCTCTGTTTATATGCTTTATGGCAGAATGCTGCAGCTTCTGGGGGAAAACAAGGCTCATGTCCCAGGCACAATTAAGTGCACATGCAGCTCTTCATGCACAACGCACCACACTTAGATTCTTTTTTAGAAACTAAATTTCTAAATCAAAATGCTTACATGTCAATCATTGGTGCATGCGATGTGCAAGTACGTGTGCCAATGTGGAAGTATGCACAGTTTTTGCATGCAGTGTATAAGTGTGCAAACGTACAAGCATGAATGTGTACATGCATGTAACAGGAGTACTGACTTGCTTTTAGCTTTCTCTGTAGTTTTTTAAAAATAAACTCAAATGAAATTAAAATATATGATGATATTTATAGGTGATTTTTAAAGAAAATTTAAAAAAAATCTTCAACACAATAGAATGTCTGAATACAGTTTCTAATTATTTCCAGACATCTACTTCCTTGCAGCAAGTGAGACAAAATGCAGTAAACATATGTAATAGTATAAACGGAAAGCTGGCAGGCACTAATTGTTTTAGATACATATAGCCTCAAATCATTTACCTTTAAAACATTCTTAACAAATGAATACAAACACATCTGTCAGATGTGGGATAATAAGACTAAGTGAAAAATCTTACCATATATTTTTAGATCACTAATGATGTAACCCCCTCTCAACACCAATAAAACAAAATGAAAATCAACCATATTATCCATATAAACTCTGCAATATATCATTCTTGTTTTTTTATTTATTATTTTATTTTTTATATTCCAATGACAGTTCTCCCTCCCACTCTTACTCCCACCCCCTTCTCCCTCCAACCCACCCTCCATCCACTCTTCCTTCTGGGTAAGGGCTCCCATGGGGAGTCAGTAAAGCCAGGCACATTTAGTTGAGGTAGAACCAAGCCCCACCACTCTACATTAAGGCTAAGCATGGCGTTGCACCATAGGGGATGGGCTTCAACAAACTAGCTCATGCACCAGGGATAGATCCTGGTCCTCCTGCCAGGGATTCCTTAGGTAGTCCAAGCTTCACCACTGTCTCCCACACATAGAGGCCCTAGTTTGGTCCCATGGAGCCTCCACAGCTGTCAGTCTAGAGTTCCCGAGTTTCCGCAATCTTGTGTCTTTCCCCTTGACCATCTCATTCTCTCATGTTCTCATTCCCTCTACTTTATCGGCCCCCTCACCTCCAGTTTACCCAGGAGATCTCATCTATTTCCCCTTTCCAGGGTTATCTATGTCTCCCTCTTAGGGTCTTCTTTGTTACCTAGCTTCTCTGGATCTGTGGACTGTGGTCTGGTTATCCTTTGCTTTACATCTAATATCAACTTATTAGTAAGTACATACTATGTTTGTCTTTTTGTTTTTCTGAGTCTGAGAAACCTTTCTCAGGATGTCTTTGCCTGAAGATTTCATGATGTCCTTGTTTTTTTACAGCTGTGTAATGTTCCATCGTATAATTGTGCCACATTTTCTTTACGTAATCGTCACTTGAGGGGCAAATAGATAATTCTTATTTCATGGTCTTTGTTCCTTGCATTCGGATAATTCATCTGCATATCACCATGAGAAACAGAATTTCCCTTACATCAACAAAAGGTTTTCGACTACGGAAAGACTATTGTTGTAAGAAAAGGGTACATTCCTAAAGATAAATATTGTCAACATGATTTTTGCTTTCCATTTTAAAATATAAAGATGCTAGTAAAAGCACACTTTAGAAGGTTTGGCTAAGGGAAAGGAGATCCACCTGCCAAGGAAGAGTGTGGGAATGTCTTCTTCAGAAGCAGTAATCTGGAAGATGATCAGATCCTGTGTTCATAAGACTGAACCAGCCTACCCCAGGAAGGATGTTCAGAAAAGGGGCTTTTGAGTGCTGATGATATCTGTTCTCTGATTAGAAGCCTAGAACTGATAATTCTAGAGACAATGAGTAAACTTTTGGCTTATGACAAACTCGTGGAAAGTGAAGTGGTTTGCTATAGAATGGTCCACACCTGTCTTTGTCATTTCTGCCATGCACTCCATCACCAATGCAGCTCTCATTCTCTGGAATATAAGTCATCTAAACTTCTGGAAAGTAAAGGTCACTTTTCCATCTAATTTATGGATTAAAAAGGTTTCAATTAAATTAATGTCTCACTGTGAATCTGATATATAGAAGATATCTGTACGCAAGTGTATGGGTGTGTCTGTGTCGGTGTTTTCGTTTGTTTTCGCGAATGTCTATGTGGCCATATATATGAGTTTATTTGTCTTTCTCTCTGCCTCTGTCTCTCTGTCTCTGTCTCTGTCTCTCTCTCTCTCTCTCTCTCTCTCTCTCTCTCTCTCTCTCTCTGTGTGTGTGTGTGTGAGACAAAGCTGTCAGTTCCTTTGATATAGAGCACAGAGGATGGAGCTGGCACATGATACTGTTTCTTTAGGAGAGCAGTCTTATCATTAGGAACTTCCCAGACCAGAAGTTCACTTTTCAATGAAATTATAGCAAAATAAATAGCCAGTTATAAATCTTTTTGGGGTATCTGTTTACTAGTGACTCAGGGATATTATTGGCTCACTTAGTGATTTTTTTAACCTCAATACCTTTTACAATGCAGACATTCTTGTTCATTGATTTATTTAAATATGTGATTTTGCAGAATGTTGTTTATTCAGGTAACATTATATAGACTGAATAAGTTGCATTTATGTACTTAGGAATTTGTGAGTGTGTGTGTGTGTGTGTGTGTGTGTGTGTGTGTTAAGAAAAAGTAAAGTACCCACTAACCAGATAAGGAGCAGTCAGAAGCAGTGCTGGTTGGTGGTGGATCTGCCCAGCATATGGTAAAAGCACACAGACAACTGCGGGCATTTTCTAACTCTGGACATCACTAATACCAAAATGTCAATGGACTCTCAAGAATTGCAATGCAAAAAAATGCTTTTTGAAATGCACTCTCAATGGAGACAGTGGTTAGTAAAAGTGCATACACAATCTGGTGTCAAAATCTAGACAAATAATTTCAGTAATTGTGTCTTCAATTCTATGTGTTATGCAGATATAAATAGCCTTCCAGGTTCATGGGACTATAGAGAGGGCTTCATGCAGAAACAATATACCATGTATAATACATTAGCACATAAATGAGAACAAATATTTCCAGTCACAAACTGTAAACTATATTTCATGAACAAAAGACCTTTGAAAATAATCCAAACCCAGTGATTAGTTTGTTTTAGGATGTGTGGTTTTCTTCTAGGATACATGTCTTGTAGCACATGAGGTACATCTGAGATAAGCATGCAAAGCTCTGACTCAGGAAGGAAATACAACATGACATTCATCAGTTCATTCCATATTGTCACATAATTGACCCCTTCTAACAGCTTTATTAAGCAGTGTGTACAAAATTAATATAATTGAACACCTATAACAAATTTTCAGATAGAGAGAGATGAAAGGTAGACACATGCACATAGATAAATGGTCTCAAAGTACAAAATCCAAGACAAGGTGAAACAAATTTCTAGAATATTTAAGGAGGGATCCACAGAAGTTATTGAATTTTGTCTTTGCCTATAGGGAGCATTTAAAGGAAAATGCCATTCAATCAAAGACTTTATAGCTCAAAATGTATTGAGGAGAAAACTGGATTTTGAAACATGACAGTCAGTGGAATAAAAATTTCAAAAACCAGAGGTGCTACTTACATGTTTGCAGAACAATTAACAAGTTGACATGTCCGTCTTCAGGAAGTGCAGAATGTCTGGCCTGCTTCATCATGGCAGGAACACACAAAAGTAAGTCTCCCTCTCCATTGAGCTCTAACCTATTTCCTCTAGGTTGCCTGCTTGCCTTCCTTCAGCACCTCATTATTAACAGCCCCAGCATCAGCAAAGTTACTTTTATATACGCATCAAATAAATAATGCAAACCTATCAGTCATCTATTTCAGCATTTTAACCTAGTAGATAATTGTAACTGAACTTTGAACATAAGCTCTGGAATCTGAGTCTTGTTTTTGTCTTTTAATCACTGTGCGGACTTCAATGATATATTAATTGTGTTTTCAGAGCTGTAGTTTAGTATTCTGAAAAAAGGGGATGATATTTCCTGCTCATCTGTCATACAGACCAAAAAATGTAAATGCTATTTATGTCTTCCTTTGGAATTATAATGTGGTATCAATATCTTAATGGCTGTGATATCAGTAGTGTCTGTTGAAGGAGGGTGAAAATGAACTTTTGTTAGCTTACTGTGCTAAGCTTTATCGATTCAAAACGAAAGGGAACTTCAAGAAAAGAATTCTTATTTTCTACTCTCAATCCAACCAATTGTTCCTCATCTGACAGTGGGTTTAACTTTCTGGATCTTGGTATTTCTCAGGTGAGCATCCAGAATAAAAAAGTTAATATTTGTAAATATAATCTATTCACTCGGATAATTTATGTCTCGCCTATATATTTTCAGGGCTGTCAGTTTGTATTGGAGAACCAACGGGTGTGCTATTCCCAGAGAAGACTACATCTCCAACTTTCAGCATTGCTGGGCTGCCTGTAGTTCTTTTGTGTAGTTTATATTTAGGAATATCTATCTATCCATCTATCTATCTGCAAGCAATAAAAATTAATAAAAGGGAGACATTAATTTGAAATTGAGCAAAAAGGGATATATATGAGGGTTAGGAAAAAGAAAAGGAAAAGAAGAAATGTAATTGTATTATAATCTCCAAAATGTCTAAAAACCAGTTAACATGCATTTAGTTTTTTATTTATTTTGTGGTTTTTATATAGAGTAGTTTGTAAATTTTTAAACATACAAGCAATTGTATAGAGATAATAAAAGAGAACTAAGTCTCAAAACCTGCATGGTTTGCTTTAGCCATTTTGTTGGTCATATTTGTCTGCTTACCCTGTTCTTTTTCAATGACACTGTGTTTCCTTCTACATTTCCAGTTGTATTATGTTTCTGGCAATGTTAATGACAGGCACTAACAAAGTAATATATTCAGATTAGGCTTAATGTGCTATGCACATATAAAGTGCTATTGCTGTCATGGTTTTTCCAGAAAATTCTGGTATCATTCATTTAACAGGTATTGCTTGAATTCATGTATATCTCTGTCTTCTTAATATCCATTTAAAATTTTATAATGTCATAATACTCAAATTAAGAAGTAAACATTGTCCTTTGATGTTTTCCTGAGATTCATAATGAGTATGGAAGAGTTTAGTTTTATCCCCATGCATAAACTAAGCCATTAGCATTAGTCTTTAAGAAAGAAAAGCACCATTCAAGGTCCTCTTGTTCCTGGTTCTCACACTTAGGCACAGTTCCCTCAGGTTTCCTTATAAGCTATAGCATTCTCAAAGAATTAGCTGTGGGCAAAGAAGAAATCGAGACTCCTCTGGGATAATCAAGTGAATTCCCCTGGGACAGGCAAACAGGAGTGAAACAAGGACTTGAGTATTTTCAAGCACAGCCTTGGATTTGGGGCCCTTGTCCACTTACACGAAGGGATTTTAAACAAAAAGGTATTGGCTTACTTTAAGAAGTACAAAGTTTATTTAAGAGCCCCTGATTTCTTTAGAATATGATCTGAGTATTGGCAATGAACAGAAACACGTGATTTTTGCAACATGTGTCCACATGTGGCTCATGAACTCCACATGTGCTCTTTCCCTAGGTCCCGTGACCTTGCTGAGGATCACATGTGCTTTACATATGCTCTCTACGGTTCACATCTGCTTTCAACATTTCTCCCTGACAGTAGACACCCTTGTTATATTACCATTTGCTGTAATAATTAAATTCAAGGAACTGAACTTGAGAGGACTTTGTGGGGGAGGGTCTGTTAGTTTTGATTTATATTTGGTGTGTGTTGAGTGATGCCTATTATAACTGCTTATCGTTTCTTTGTGGGCACACTGTTGCTCCGTTTAACCTCACTGAAAACAGACTAATCCAAGTATGTCCTTAAGCTCCTGTGACTCATAAAGGTTATCATTTTAGAGGAGACCTTGAAAACTTATTCTGGATTTAAAGCAAAAAGTAAATAAATAAGATGACATTTCCAAGAGGCAAGGTTTCTTTATATTGTACATACAGAGCTGAAAGCATATAAATATACACTCTGAATAACAGGATGTTAATCAAAGAAAAACTAAATTTAAAGGGGACACATTACTCTTAGGTCCAAGCACAAATGCAAAAAGAGAATTAACATGGACATGTGTCTGTTTTGCTTAGATCAGGAGAAAGTGAAACTCTTTGTAATTTAATAAATTATTTTCTGTTGGAGTAAGCATGCTAATTATCTTTCATTTCACCTTCAGCAGTGATCTTTTCAAGTCCATAGCTGTGTATGAATATATGCTACCCATTAAACAGAGAAGAAATGTCTTTATTAATTATGGAGCATTTGTTTTCATCTATCTTTGAAAAACATTTTAAAATTAGTCTTACATCCTGAATAAAAGAATCGAACATTTAATAAAATCTGAGAAGCCATGACTCTATTTTCTGTCTTTTCCAAATGCATGGATATAATGCTCATTAATGTTAATAATAGTTGGAAGTAAATGAAGTGTATCGGATTGTAGCCACCTTATCCATACCCAAAGTAGGAATGTGGCGCCCCTCAGCCAACAAGTTACCTAATGCTCTGTTGGCCAAATGTTAAAAGAGATTTGGTGCTGTAGGCGATTAAATCCAGTCTGCCCCTGAGGACCATGCAGCCGTAAATAAGCATTTTAAACTAATCTCAGCCTCTAATGAAGAACAGGGGAATTTTCAATCAGTAATCAGAAACAGCTTTGGAAGTACAGGCATAACGGTATGCATATTTTGATTTGGTGCATAGAACATGCATTGTTTGAGAGACATTCCAAAGGGTGGATCTCACTGTGTTTCTCGATATCTAGTGGATTTTGAACATTTAAAGACTTTAGAGACAACAGAATAGAATAAAATTAGAAAGTCTAGTAAGAAAAGACTATGTTTAATTAAAGAGAAATGACAAAGGAAATAATGGAAGAAATAATAGACACAGTCAAAAAATATGTGAAAAGCAAATTATGTCTGTGATTATCTGTGTAGATCTTGCATGCTGTTTTACGTATATATAGGAACAAACTTGTAAACAGAAAGAAAGCATCCTCTCTCATAACATGAAATAACAAGTGCATTAACAGTCCACAAGCTACTCTGGTTAACGAGTCATCAGAATTCTCTGGAGTACACACAATTCCATTCCATATTGTTGAGTATACTTAGAACAGAGAAGCAAACATTACAGGAATGGTAGGTCAGAGGGGGAAATGTGAAAGCTCATCCTAAGAGAGGAAGACTTAGACTGTTGGGATGGACATGATTTAAAATGCTTGCCCACTTCTGTAGATATCACCAGTCTGACTAAAGTGGACACTCAAAAATAGTCTATTTTGATTCATTTTTTCTCCTGTTTAGTGTTCATATCATTTTATACCTCCTGCTGAATGTGGACTTAAAGTTCAGTGTAATATGAATTCAAAAATATTATGTGATGCAAATAATAGCCAAATGTGAAGTACTGGCAAGAAATTGGAAGCAAGAGTTGATAAGGCATCTTTGATTTATACCATGGCTTGCTTTTCATATACTAGCCCCTCTGACAACACTGTCTTAGAGCAAGTAGGAGATAAGGCTTTAGTTTGTCATTTACTGTCATACTGAAGTACATGAGTATCATGAGAGTAATGGCTAAGGATACAAGGTTAAAGCATGGCAGGGATAAACACAAATGTTGTGGAGATAGTGAGCCTTTCCACAGTAGACTTAGATTCACAGTCCGTCTTCCCTCGTTGATATTGCGATAAACAGATGCTCCCATGCTTGTCAGTGTTTTATTCAACATAGCAAAGAACTGGAATCACCTAGATATCCATCACCAGGTGAAGGGACATTGAACATTATATATATGTATGTGTGTGTGTGTATGTGTGTGTGTGTACACATACATTTTATACAATTTTATAGGTGTAAGGAAAAATGCAATAACAAAGTTTGAAGGAAATAGATGACTTAGAAGGCATATTTCAATAATAAATATTTGAAAAAAATGAGTACATAAATTTAGGAAAAGTTATGCAACCTCAGAAGACAAAAGGGAAAACCAAACAAAGAATAAAATGAATGGTCTTCCTCAATTACAGAGCCTAGTGACTAATATATGGATAAATGTAAACATATGTATGTGTGAAACATATAGAAAAATTAAATGAAACGCTAATATTAGATTAAGAAGAACTGAGTGTAGGTTATATACATGATTCAGGAAAAGAAGATATAAATCTAATTGTTTTTATGGTTTTAAATCTATTAATGATGTTTGGTATGGTTTGGTGGTGTATAAAACATATTTGATAGTGAAAGTATAAAATACAATGTGAGGTGCCTCAGCATAAAAATGACTGTTCTACCTGTATAGAAGTTCAGTAGATGTGTAGACTCCAGGTTTGATTAATGCCTATCGAAGATTCTTTTCACCTGCTTCCAAGGTTTGTTTGCTTGTTTTTTAAATAACAAAAGAATTTAATTTTTAAGTAATCATCAAAAATCTAAACTTTACACCAAACTCCAGCCTCTCACAGATAACTTACTTACCTCTGTTTTTACAGTGTCTTAAAATGCACTTTCGTCTCTTCAGATAATCATACCCAACTGTTGAGTTAATCTTAACATCTTTCTCACTTCTAAATCTAAACTGTGAACAAATTACTGGAATTGTTCCCATTTCTGCATAGACTTAATTACTTAATTCTAAGTTTTCTTTTCTTTTCTTTTCTTTTCTTTTCTTTTCTTTTCTTTTTTTCCAGACAGGGTTTCTCTGTAGTTTTTGGAGCCCGTTCTGGAACTAGCTCTTGTAGAAGGCCAGATTGGTCTCAAACTCACAGATATTCTCCTGCCTCTTCCTCCTGCGTGCTGGGATTAAAGTCATGTGCCACCACCGCCCGGCTTTTAAAATTTGTAGCGCAGACTGGCCTCGAACTTGTGATCCTCCTGCCTCTGCCTCCTTCAGCAAATCCTACCAGTGTGTACCACTACAACCGGCAATTCCAAGTTTTCATTCATCTTACTTTTTGGCATTCTTTTTCATGTTTGTGATTATTTCTCATTAGCTCTTTAGCATCTCATTTACTTCCACATTGCATTAGCATTCACCTTATAATCTATGTGCAATATAGTCACAAAATGTTGGTACTCTTATTTTTAAAAATCATATCTTGTTGAAATAAGAGTGGCGGGACTCTAGGTTATGCCCCGAAATAATTACACGGAAACTGTATTCTTTTAATACTGCTTGGCCCATTTCTATCTAGCCTCTTCTAGGCTAACTCTCGCACCTGGACTAGCCCAGTTCTAATCATCTATGTAGCACTGGTCTTACCGGTAAGATTCTAGCCTATGTCCATCCTGGGTCGGAGCTTCATCGCGTGCATCTTCCCAGGAGCGGGGAGCATGGTGTCTCTCTGAGGCGTCTGCCCCGAGAGGAAGAGAGTCTGAGCTCACTTCCTCTTCCTCCCAGCATTCTGTTCTGTTTACTCCACCTACCTATGTTCTAACCAATAAAATGGGCCAAGGCAGTTCCTTTATTAGCCAATGACCTTCCTCCATCAATATCTAATTATTTCACCTCTCTGTTCAAGTTCCTCTAGGGTTTCACATTTCAGAGAGTGTAAAAGTCACACTTCTTTCAAACACAGAAGCCAGAATGTCTGAAGCAAATTGAAGTAAGAAAAGTGATTATGAGGGTCAGACATTCTGGCTTCTGTGATGCCACAAACACTAAGCATTATCCTGCCAAAAAAGGCATTAACACTTTCTGATATCTTGATCCTTAAAAAGTCAAGCTTTAAGATCATCTTGGATTACTGGCCCTCTTCCTCTAGGACTGTACTCAGATGTCATGTTATTGACTAACTGACATTTCTTAGCTATATTTTTTCTTCATTGCATAAATCCAAAACACAGTATCCATGTGTCCTTGTTGTCTAGAACAGTACAAAACACAGACGGCATTCAATAGACATTTACAAAGTCAATTAATTCTTTCATGATAAGTTTAAAATAACCATACAAATCTAATTAAAATTTGAAGCACAAGAGAAAGTGGTAGGCAGAGGGAAGTGGTTAAAGAATGGCGAAAACAACACTAGTAGCACTGTCAGAGCTGTATGGAGTCTGATGAGGGACACTATATTTAAACAGAAGATGCAGATATTGATCACCAGCTTACTCAATGAGGAGGACATTTTTTTTTCTAAATTCATTGTCGATTTTACCCCATGAGATAAAGACTGGCATTACTCTCTTTTCAAAGATGAGAATACAACTGCAGAGAGAGATCAAATACTTGGGTAAGTTCCTCCTTTAGGATAATCAAAGAGTTCAAGCCAAAGCAATGTGCTTCTGGATGCTTCTTTGGAAGGTATTATCTCTTTGTTTAGGTGACAGGACCTGCATCTGTCTTACTTTGACCAAGTAGAACTGCTGAACTTTTAGACTTGAGTACGTAGTTGTGGCATTATTTCAATCGTTTTGCATTGGATCTTTTTGAAAATTAACCCTGTACAGATAGTAATAGACTAGAGAATAGGATGTGTATGTATATATAAGCACAGCACACAACCAGTTCATGAATATTCACTTTACTCATATGTATTATTCTCATTGAGCAACACTATAAACTCACTGCATATCTTAAATTTGTGTACTGAATCCAGTTTGTAGAGTAAGACCAGACTGACTATTTCTTATAGGATTTAACAAGTTAGAGGGTTTTATGCGAATGGCATCTGGGATTTAAGCCTAATAGACTATCACATAAAATTAGCATGTTAAATACTCATGGAGTTGCATAGAAAGTTTCACTATGCTGTAGTCTCATTAGTGTCCATGAACATGTGTAGATAGGTTGGGTCAGTAAATAAGTCCACTTGAAGGGCAAACAGCATCCAGCTGGAAAGATGAGTCAGTGATTTGTTGCCAAATGCATGAGACCCTGACTTCAGGCAAACATAAATTTCAAGCCAAGGCACCCTGTAAAAGTTGGCTGTGGAAAAATGCATGTGTAAAGTCAGTGCTGGTGAAGTAGGCTAGGCAGATCCTAGGGGCTTTCTTGCTGGTGAGTCTAAGTCTAAGCTCCAGTCTGAAAAATGAAGATGCATAAGACATTGAAGAAGATATTTTGATGTCAAACTCTAGCCTCTGTATATTTACCTGCAAGAAAAGCAAAGAAAAATCCCCCAAAATGTAATGGTAACAATGTTACTTCCTACTCTATTGCTTTATGAATGAGCACATAGAGGGTAGAAACACATATTTATCTTCAATAACTCCTTCAGCTTTCTCCGGGATATGTAAGATTCATTATGGTGCCCGGTACTGTGGCATCACTTTTGTTCTACCACATTGTTTATGAGCCTCATTTTATTCTATTAACTTTTCCCTCTTCATAGCCACAGAAATACAGTATCAGAATGTGTAAAAATAAATATGTCAAATGACATTTGATCATGAATTTAAATGTACATGTGAACTTAAATATATATGTAGACACAAGTAAACAAGTCTCATTACCCAGACCACATCAACAGATGTTTAATATTCAAAGAATGCTGTGCTTTGGGTATGTAAGATTCTTCAGATAAAGTTGAGTAGAATTGTTGTATTTTCCACTGCATATCGAAAATGGGAAACACCAGAATTTCTTTTTGATTCTTGAGAGCAGTCCATTCCAAATTGTTTCAGGGCTGTCTCTTCAACCTGTCTTTTCTTTTATAAGTCCTTAAACTGTGCTTTTTAAATAATACTTCTTATGACATCCTTTGTGGATCAATAAATTTAAAACAAAAGCCGAACAAAGCTTTTTTGAGGACCAGTTTATAAGCCATCTGTACAGTGAATATTTTACTCTCCGAAAGGGCTTTTAAGAAATATAAGATCTTAATGCTAAGACTGTTATTGTATTAAAAAGTACTGTTCTGTAAACTCCAACTCCACAGCTGTATGAAACTTCTTTTTATTTATATTTTGGTTTAGAAATTTTATTGCTCCATGATATCTATATTTTATTGTCACACATTTTGAAGCATAGTTCAGCTAGGTCTTATTACTTCCTTTGGCTAATAAACAGAGAAATGAAAACTGAGTAGCCGAATGTACCCCTAAACCTACCATTCCTGTGAGTTGACTCAACCACCTGGCTGACTTCAAAGGACCTTGATCTGTGTCACAAATGCATTGTCCTGCAGATTAAATAACAAATAGCTGCAAGTGATTTGGAGGAACAACTCTGCTTGACACAGGTGTGTTAGTGACCCCAGTGCCTCTGAGATGCTTGAGAAGAATACAGTATTTGGACGATGGTATTAGACTTCATCTGGAGATACCAATGAAAGTAAATGCTTAAAATTCTGAATTTTGTCTAGAATGAATAACAGATAATTTTATAATTTTGGATTTTTTCTTTATCACAAAAAGTTAAGTGAATCTTATGTAGTTTAATTATTACTTTCAATTTTATACTAACATCTATTTGGCCAAAATTTTATTATCATGCTGCATTCTTGAAATGGGGAGTTTTCTAGAGATAGCCAAGTGCTTGGGATGTCCCAGTCTGCTTCGTGCTTTCCCTGAAGACCTTGTGGGGTGTTGCTGAAAGGCACATTGTAAGTACAGTATAGGTATTGCAGCAGGCAGGCTGCAACCGAATGGCAAAAATTAATCTAATTGTTAAAAGTCTTTTCAAAGTTATTTTTTAAATTTAAATAAATTATTGTAGCAAAACTTGGTTCTATATTGCTGGAGGTAAGAAACCCTTGTTAACACGAATATTTACTTTGATAAAGTGTAGTTATTCTTGCAGTCCCATCTCACTATTTCATGAAGCAGAGTTACCTTTCATTGTCCTCGGTAACCTCAGGTTGAACATCACTGTTTGCTCTGATCACCCTTCTCTTGACTCCTTCTGCTTATGGGTTTTTCCAATTCTTTCCTACATGTTAAAGATCAAAATCCATAGTCTTATAATCATATGATCTACTGGATGCCTTCCACTATTTAGGCACAACTCTATTTTGTTATATAAATTTTGCTACAGCCAAATAGTTTTATTAATTATTTTCAACTCATAATTTAACATCTATTACCATCCACATTATGAAATTTTATGTATCCATAGAAATTGAAATATTTCAAGCCAGCAGCTCTCCTCAGGACCTCAGCTTCAAGCATGTTTTCTTTCTAGTTGTTTTTTTCACCTTTCTAGGCTTCACTAATTGACTTCCTTGAAAAGTGCTCCATTTATATATATGCACCTTATCACTATTAATAAATTCGGGATGAAAAACAACAAAATGTAGAGTCTTATAGTCAGGCTTATAACTCATGAAGGCTCTTCCCAAATATCCTTCATATAAACCAATCTTAGCATGTTTTTATAAGGCAAAAACTGTAAAGAGGATGCTTTAGGTGAATCTTTAATTTGAATTCCGTTTTGGGTCACTATCTAGCTGTGTGTCCTCAGGCAATTTATTTAATCCTTCCTCGTGTCTTCTCCTCATCTTATAATGGGATGATAATAATCACTCTGCAGGCAGCTGGGAGTGCTAAATATTTAATCACATTTCTTCCTAATGATGAAGAGGCACTGAAACTAAAACTTCTTAATGCATTCTTTGACTAATTTTTTCAAAGAAAAGATTGCAGATGGATTGTAATCCTGCTAGACTCAAACTACAATCACCTTTCTGCTTCATATATGTGCTTAGCTTTTCACACATGTGCCTATATTATTGCATATTTGATTTGGACAGGGTGATTACCCTCTTTAAGAGGGTCTGGGTTTGATATTTGGAGATCCATAGAGGGAAAAAAATCCCATTTACAAGCATCATTAAACATGTTTTCTCAAGGCCACATATTTGACCATTTTACTTGTAATTGCTTGTAACAAACCTCTGCAGAATACCAATGAATTAAATGTCATCTAACTTTCTCAGTGGCCATGTCCATGTTCTGGATGGTTGAGGTTACTAACAGAGTAGATTTACCTAGCTGAGCTACACAGCAGCATTCAGTGCTGAGTCTTCCAAAGCCCACCCGATTCTATAGGTCCCTAAAACATGGGCTGCCTCAACATAAAACTGTCACCTTAGGAAATTAAGGTGTGGACAGCTTAACTGACACCATGCTGGTTAATATGCCAGGCCAGGAATACAGCTTATGGATCACAATAAGAAAAGGTTTTTTAAGAAAAACACAAGCACAAAAATTTAAGATCATGAATAAAATAAATGTGTACCAGTAAGTTGAATGTGAGCATGGAGCTAGTCATTATTTGCCCTTTTCTCCTTTACCTTAAACTCCATCAAGAAAAAAAAATGTTTATCTTTTTTTGTTTGTGGAAATGTGGATTTAAATAGAAATAATTAGCTAAAAAGTACACAGCCCAGTGAAGGTTCTTCTGGGAGCTCATGGAGGAGTTTCCCTCCTGAGCAGGACAGCCCTGTTCAGGTCCAGGTGGGGACTTTGCTTGGTGCACTGTGCTTCTTGTTTATTTCAACGGCCTGTCATGAGACTGCCAAGGTAGACTAGGAATCACAGATACCCAAGCAAAAACATGGACCATTACAGAGTAATGAAAAACAGGTTTCTAACATTCTGAAAAGAATGTGTATTCAGAAATATTAAAGATCTTTACATGGAGAAGGCATATTGTGAACTGAGTCACTGCAGGAAATACATTCCCCCTCGGGTTTTATGTAATGTAAGTATAGTTCAGGCTTGAAGAGAAGGTTAGGGCAGTTTAATGGGAGAAAAGCAACAGACTCTAGATATCCAGACTTGAAAGGGATGCAGATGGAAAAGTGCACTGTGATCAAAGATTACACAACACTGTTCTCATCAGGAGATCAGTTCATCTAAAGAAGTCGTTTACAAGGTATTTATAACTCAATGATTTAAAATATTCTTCTCTCTATAAGTTGACTTTTGATGCTTCATTGATTGATAAATGCAAGGTATGATAATATAGTTAATAAATTCTGAATATTGGCTTATTCTCTTATTACTATTTGTATGTATAGAGGATATTGTACTGCCCTGAAGAAAATAGAATGTTTTAATTCACTTATGTGACAATCGACTTATGAATTGGAAAAATATGCATCCAATTGACCCCAGATCATCATTACTAGCAATAATAATCACAGCGTACACACTAACTATAATTAAATAATTTTTCTTTTAATTTATAAAATTCTGAAGGTTTAGAGTTCTTATTTCTAAGTATACTACTGTCGATGCTAAGGCATGGCATGTATTAAAACTGACTTTTTAATGCATTGAGCTGAACAGGAAGCAGTTTTCACTGATGTCAGTAAAAGAATTATTGGGTTCTCCTTTCTGAAGCTCCGCTCCAAATAAGTCATAAACAGCTAAACAGCCCCCTTTACTGTTAGAACTTTATAGTCAAATACCAGTGTGTAGAATTAAGATCAATTTTCGGATTAAAATTGTGCTATAATAAAATACTATGAGAATAAAGACATAGAAAAAGAATTTTGGAACAAAAATCAACCCTTGATTCTTTCAATCAGAGGTATAGGGACATTTCTACATTCTGTCTTTGATCCTGGAACAAATTCCCTAATTCCTAAGTAGGGAAGGGTATATCACAATGAATTATGTCAGGTAATGACGCTGACATTTGTTGTCACTTCTGACTTTGATGTACAGTGTGGCCAGAGTGAGAAACTCAGTTTGGAAGCAAAGAGAACTTAAAGAGACTTTTTGTTGTTGAACATTACTTTATGCCTGGCTTCCATAATCCCTTGTTCATAACAATTGAGTTCATAACATTGAGTTCACAAATATCAGTGTTCTCTTGTTTCTTTGGGGCTATTTTCAATCAGTCTTATCTTTCCCTTTTTCTTTCATTTGCCATTCATTTTCCATACAAGGATCACTGCTAAAATTATTTGCATATGACCTTGAGAAGTCAACAGTTTTTTGGCAGGCATGGTAATGTTCAGGTTTCTCTTGGTGATAATATGTAGTTCTGTTCACGGAAAGAACAGGGTAAGTCCCATCTGCTGTCTGTTTTTCCAGATTTCTGACTTCTCCATTGAATCAACACAGTGATCTGCTTCCCAATTTTCCACTCTACACATCTTATATCCAATTCTCCCCCATGAAATATTCTTCCCTTTGCCTCTTCAGTGAAGATCCTAATAATTTTCATATTAGAGCTCTTTTAGATAACTAATTGTATCCTTTCAGACCTAGTGTATTAGCAAGTCATTACCAAATATGCGTCTTCCATTCTCATTGGTAAGTGGGTTGTGTATTTATGTAAGCAAATGTATGCAATTATATATATTAATCAATTGTAATTAATTTAGAGTAAAATATAAATCTTTCGACACCAGAGAGTTTTCTTTTTCTCTTTTCTATACTATCATGAATTAAAACTTTGATATCACATTCCTAATCTTGCCTTACTCTCTATAACTTATATTGAAGTCATCTAAAACAACAATTTGTTCTTCCTGAGACCTGCAAACCTTGAGGGACCCTCTGCAATTCTGCCTCTTTCTTCCTCTCCAACTGCATTCTATTCTTTTCTATATGCCCCATAGTAAGAAAACATGCATTATACCCTGCACACCTGCAAATGATTTTGATTTTATTTATTTTTTAAAGATAAGCCCAACATCTCAATGGCCTGTCAGTTTCATCTCAGTCACCTATTAATTCTTAATTATTCTTTTAAGATTTGAAAGAGGCATTCTGTGGAAGACTTTGCCTCTTGCTAGTGAAGAACATTTGCCTTTTGGGAATTCCGTAAACATTCTTATGTCAGGGTCAGCATTTTATTGCATGCTATTTAAAAGTACAATGGGTCTAGGTGTCTTTTATCCCAACTGGACAGTAATATTTTCAAGGAAAGGGGGTGTGTTTTATTCATCTGTATCCTGAGTTTCTCACATGTGGCACATGCCAGTTATGTGATGATAAAGTAAGTAATTCTTACCATAGTGAGGTGGCAAGGATCGAATGTTCATTTCTCAAGTGAATGTTTTCTGGACCACTATAGTTTATAGTGTTCAAGGCTCAGCTTTGTAATGTCTTCAGTGGGCTTGATACTGATGAGTTGTAAAATACATAAAGTGTTTTTTAAACTGTCAACTATTATCAATGGTGCTTCCTTTTTATTACACAGACTTAAACTATGGAATTATTTTTTGTTATACACTGAATATGATGCTCATTGTCAGATAGTTAATGATAAACCCATCCACACAGATGTGTCTTCGTCACATGGCATCTTTACCAGGAATGGTTACAGTGATAGGTAAACCCAGACAGCAATTATTGGTGCTTTTTTTTTTCTGCAAGGGATGAGATCAATAATGTCTTTTCTATCCAAATTTTAGAGGATGCTGAGCACTCATCCCTGCGTATGGTTGTTCTAAGCTGTCAGTGAGCTCCTGGGAGAACCATGGATTCAGGAAGACAGTAAATGGAAGAGAGGAATTTTTCAGACAGAATCGTGAAGCACTGTAAATAAGAAATGTTAATGAGAAACATGATGTAGCCATTGCCTATAAATTGAAAACCTTCCTCTTAGGTGTTCTAAACAATCAGAAAGCTAATGAAACTTACAGATTTAGAAAACTTAAGTTAAAGCAGTCACAAAGGCTCCCTGCTTGAGTAGATGGGTTTCCTCAGTAGGGATGGCATCAAGTTTGGGAGAAAGCTCAACAGGTGGTGCTATTATTTCAAAGTGGTAGGCTCCTTCACGATCCAATCATTCTTGAACCAGGAACCTAGGCTACTGAATACTAGTGATTATTAAAGCTGACGTTGGATAGTGCCTCTTGAGTTTATTTTTGCCTATACATGTAGACGTGCAATGCAAATACATGTGGAAAGGAAAGTTTATTAAATAAAATAAAATTATAAAAAAAAGAATGGTTGAGGAAGACTTAATAACATAAAGACCTAATGTAAAAGAAAAATGGAGTTCTCTGCCCCTGTGAGAGGGCACTGGACCAGCTACCAAGGCACGTTGGTCATGACACTTTACCCCTCCCATCAGTGTGGGCTCCATGTTGGTCATGACACTTTACCCCTCCCATCAGTGTGGGCTCCATGGCTTTATGACTTTTACGTTTTCACTGTCGTCTTGATCACAACATTGTTTACCATAGTTTGGAAACATGATGCTTATTGAAGATCCTTCTGAACACTAAACTTAACTTTACATTCATCTTTTACATAGTTAAAAAATATCTAAATCTGATTTACTTAACTCATTTCTCTACTATTACTAAGACAATTTGACTTCCAGTTTATTCTTATAAGCTAAGTTGCCTGAATTCTTAATCATGGATAAAAATAATTTATTATGCTTGAAGAACAATAAACTTCTATTTCCATGAGGTTACTTGGTTTATGTGTCAGTACACCATGGTGATTGGGGATTTATGTGTATTTTAGAATTTTCAAAAGTGATGTTAATGGTGAAATTGTCACTTGGCTTCGGGTTAAGCATATGTTCAATTACACTATGATTAAATGGAATAGAGATATGTTTGAATAATACTCTTCTAGTCTGTCTACCAATTTAAATAGCAAACAATGTGCCCAGGATATCAGGGTGGAAGTAGACCTACAGAGAACATACTTTTTCCCTCTGGAAGACCATCTTTTTCCTGTCAGAGATTGGATTTCAAACAGGACTTCAATGGCAGAATCATAATGTCAACGTTGCAGTTTTGTTGTTCTGATAAAGCCTGTGAAAGGAGGGTGCACCACTTCACTAGAAGCTACTGACATTTTGGTAGGAGGTATTGACAGGGAAATTATAGGGAATTGGGTCAATGTCTTTGTCAGGTCATGGGCATTACCCAAAGGGTTCTTTTCTGTGTGTTTCAAATAATAGGTTAGAACAAACAGATCCATTCTAGGAGGTCACATGGAAATTGGCAGGTGGTTACTATGCTTTATAACCTTAGTCCATTAGGGGTGTGAAGGCCAATGAGATCAATCACGTGAGTCAACTCTGTGTATTTTATAGGGAAGTGTTCATCAAGATGTAATTGATGATCGCAAATTTGATCCAAGAGGGATTAGAAAAAAAATGCAGAATTGGCCACTGAATTCTGTTTCTGAAAAAAGAAAAACAAAATAAAACAAAATCCCAGCTTCTATTAAAGATCGGTGCAAGGAGAAATAGCAAATCACAAGTACACAGATCATACCACAAACAAGAGTGAGAGTGTTCATTAAGGTTTCTTAGAAATAAATTAAGAAACCATACACATAAACTAATTGTGTCTTGCATTATTTACTCTGTGGATATATACATATTTTATTAATTATTCTTAGGATTCCATCTGCTTTCATTTATTTTTAAAAAATATGCCTTATGCATCAATATTTAGTGCCAATTCTCCATTTCAACGATGTGAGAAAAATAAACTTAAGCTTAAGTCATTGATTGGAGCAGTCAATTGAGACTATAAAAATTACTATGAATTAGTGAATACGCTCAAAATTAAGTGTCAGAAAAAAGTCTGGAATTTTCCCAAAAAATATCAAGGAAAAGAGTACTAAAACTTTTCAACTAAACCAAAATAAAGTATCTATGAAGCAGTACTTAAGTCATACAAAAAGAAACACTGATTTTCAACTGCACAATGTATAAACACAATTATTGAAAATCTTCTCTTAAGAGCATAGAGTTTTATCTTATTCTTGCTATTATTTTGTGTAGAGTGTAACAGGTTTTTTAAAAGCCCTCAAAGTATAAATTTTTTAATAAATATATTTTATTAAATTAATCACATGAAATTTAAAGTTCTTCCAAATTCAGCATGTCTAATTAAATAATTTTTCATCAATCTTAGTATACATTTTTATCTCATATTCTATTAATTTTGAAAATATTCAAATAAAATGTTTTAGTATGCCTCTATCTAATCTTTTCAACAAAACTAAGTTCAAATAGTGAAAAACACACATGTACTTGTAAAATAAAAACTATATCACATAAACAATAAAACAAAAGCTATATAGTAAACATACAGACTTATATAAGTATAAACACATACACATACACATAATAATATCAATGAAGATATTGTTGATGGAAATTAACACAAAGCGTTTGTGACTTCCTTCTTCACAAACTTTTCTTGAGTAATTACTGAATTCTCAGTAGAGAAAATGAAACTGTGCCATTCCTTAGGGATTTGAATAGCCTCGAATGAACAGGAGCATAGCAACTAAGACTTTTAAACAATATATACCAGATAAGTCAGAAGTGCTCATTCGCAAATCTGGCTGCATTGCTGCTGAGGGGTCTAATATCTGCTCCTAGGTTCATTTTTTTTCTTCTCTTTCTTCAAGATGTGATAACTAAGAAACAGAAATTTTGAGCAAGTATACTTGCCAGGTAACTGTGTAACTGAGGACATGAAGTGTCTTGAGGAAAACAATTTAAAGATGAAGCTTCACATTAAGGTCAGAAAAGGGGCAGAATGACTAGCGGGATATCTGCATGGATGCTAGGACTGAACTAAAATTGACCAGCTCTTTGCATATCCTTTAGTGGCCGGGAATGAGAGGATGGATGGGGATAGGCTACCCAGGACAATGCAATGTGCTTTTAAATCAGCACAAAGGAGCTTGCATTCTAGTGTCAAAGTCAAGATGTTATTCACGGTTATCAGAGCACATTAAATTATAAAATAGATAGGCTAACCTAACTTTCCCAAAGGGCTGTTACGACTTTTTAGAAGAGTTCTTTTTAAAAAGTAAGAATAATGAAATATTACATAAATCTTCGACATTGTGATCAAATGATATGAGTCATATATTTGAGTTAGTTGAGTTAGTTTGAGTTTGTAGAGATGTCCCGCATTCAGACAGTTAAAAAAAACTCACAACTGTTCTGTTAATTCTTGTTTACTCTTGATGATCAGAATCACTTACTATAAATTTCTTAAGTTGTTTTGAAAAGAAAATGTTGAATTGTGTAATCCATTCAGGTAGTTAAAAGAGAATAAAACAATGTTTATAACAAATGATAAAATCAAAGAAAAAATAGAAAAAAGTTATTCTGTTATTTCAAAGTGATATACAGTTTACATTAATTCTAAAAAAATGAAATCTGATATATGGATATGATTGTCATGTGTCTAATTATAAGGTTATGTACATATTTTAAATGCATGTCCACAATTTCCACCCACATGTAAATTATGGAAACCAAATTGAGTCAGCATGAAAACTTGATCAGATATTAAAATATACTAAACTATTTACACAAAGATTTTAGCCCTTGAAAGTTTTCAGGCAAGTTAGTGAACTAACTGCAACAAAACCAGCAGCCATCCTACAGTTTGCTTCTAAGTATGGCAACATAAATTTTATACATTCTTATATTAGGTTGAGTTGAATGTCAAATAATGAATGTGGGTAAAAAAATGAATGTAGGTATACCAAAATGCATATATAATATATGTGTTATATACATACATATGATACACAATTGAAGATCATAAATATTGGCAAACTGAGTCTTTCAGCATTTATGTTCATGTAGTGTTAGTTCAGTTTCTCAGGAGAACTAAAATCAAACCAATATGACAGCATACTAAAATATCAAACAAAAATTACTTGGAAATTTAAAATTCAAGTGAAACCTTGAGATTCCAACCTTATTTTATGCTTTGTTTTGTTAGGAAGCCGTGTCCATCATACAGCCTGCTCTGAGGATGGAAAATGACTGTAATATGAACTGTTGACACCAACAATCATTTCAAAATGTCTGCTTAGATGGAAGATAAACTCCAGAATGAAGAAAGATAAATTCTTAGGACATTCTGTGACTTGTGTGCCACACAGATACAGTGACAAAATGGATGTGATCAAGTTAATTCTTTCACTATTGGCAATTCGAATTAAGACATTGTTTCCCATAACAGACATATTATCCTACGTTTTCACTCTTAATGCAAGGCTTCAAACCTGACCCAGAGCAAAATGCTGCTTCCCTATTTTAGTGATTTTTGTTTTTTGCTTCTTGTTTCAGCACAAAAGCTTTGCACGCATAGTTCGTCTGAAGGGTTTCCATCTTGAGATTCAATGCATGTCCTCTCTCTTTTGTCCAAGACAAGGATTTTTGTTTCCTGAGAAATAGAACAGCTGTCACTGAAGGCTGAGTGTCATCTAAAATGACACTATTTGAGCAAATAGACGAGACTAGAACTAGGGAAAAGCTACATATTAAAAAGTGATAGTAGTAATTATAACAGTAACGATTCTGCTTCACATGTGCTACCCATTAGGAAAATAGTTTTGAAATAAGCAGTGCAGCTATACCTTTATCTTTATTACTGTATAACAATAAACAATCAAAGCAATAAAGAGTGACAAAGGATGACATATTTTGAGTAATACATTAAGCTGCATATGTGACAGAGACTAGCTATTTTACCTTGTCTACTATTTATAAAGTAGTTCACAAGAACAGCTTCATTTTAAGTCTAGAAAGTTTCATAATTGATATTATCTGTCCAAAATGGAAGAAACTGAAATAGTAATTAGGTTTTAATCTGATAACCAAATCTTTCTTTAAAAGGTTAAAATAAAAATTCCTGAGTGTATGGACTCTCTGAACATGGCGAACAATGAGGGCTGATGAGAAGCCAAGGACAATGGCACGGGGTTTTGATCCTACACAATGTGTTGGCTTTGTGGGAGTCTAGCCAGTTTGGATGTTCACCTTCCTAGATATGGACAGAGGGGGGAGGACCTAGGACTTACCACAGGGCAGGGAACCCTGACTGCTCTTTGGACTGGAGAGGGAGAGGGAGAGGAGTGGGAGGATGGGGAGAAGGATGGGAGGAGGGGGAGAAGGGTGGGAGGAGGTGGAGGGAAATGGGAGGCTGGGAGGAGGTGGAAACTTGTTTTTTTTTCTTCCTTTTCTCAATAATAATAATAATAAACAAGAATAAATGGTGGGTTTTCCTTTAAAAAAAAATGAAACCAAAGCTGCAATGCAAGAAACCAAAAGTATGCTCCATGCTACAGCATGTAAAATGGAATTATTTTTTATTTGAAACCACAAAACTTTAAATAATTGTATTAGTTTTTCAATTGAAATGAACACAAAATATGCTTCATATGCAAATTAAAGTTATGGAAAATGAAATCAAATCCTCAAGTAGAAGGCAATTGTGTTAGTTGTTTTTTTGTTGCTTGACACAAAGTGACTTGCAGAAGTCTAGTTTGGATTCAGGTTCCAGTGGGAGAGTCTGTGTTGGAGGATATGTATGGCAATGGGACATCAGAGCAGGTAACTGAATTAAAACAGGAAGCATGGAGCCTACAACAGAATCAGGGTGGACAATGAGGAATACTGAGAATTCAAGAACAATTGCAGTGGGTTTTTGATCCTACTGCACGTACTGGCTTTGTGGGAGCCTAGGCAGTTTGAATGCTCACCTTACGAGACCTGGATAGAGGTGGGCAGTCCTTGGGCTTCCCACAGGTCAGGGAACCCTGATTGCTCTTCGAGCACATGAGGGGGGGGGGGACTTGATCAGGGGAGGGGGAGGGAAATGGGAAGCGGTTGTGGGGACGAGGCAGAAATCCTTAATAAATAAATAAATTAAAAAAAAAGAAACTCCTGAAAAACAACAGTGTTCAAATATATGATGCTATGGGAAGTATTTATCATTCAAGTCACTACCCTGTAGCAATTGTTCTGAAAGTACGAATACATCATTAGTAGTCTAGCTAGTAAAACGAAATAAGCAAAAGAACAGTGAATGCTGAATCATCATAAAATTGAGAAATTCTGCCCTAAGCAAAGTTTATCAACAGAACAGAATCTACATAAACATACTAATGTGGAAGGCAGATTGCAAGAGGTATAGGTATTTTTGTTTTCTTGACAATATTTACAATTTTAAATACTTTAATTAAATTGAATATTATCTAAAATAATAAGGAATATATTCTTTTATTGATACAAGTAAGAACATTACTTTTGGGAAATGAAGTAATTCAGTTTTCATGGGATTATAATGTCAATTCTTAAAATATCAGTATGCAGATAATTATTATGTACAGAGATAGCAATTCATAAGGTCTGTTCTTCACTTAGATACAGTGTAGGAAAAATGCATGTATATTTCTGACCTTTGGATTTGTATCACTTTAGTCTTTGGGTCAGGTGTCTTAGGATTTATATTTTCCTTTTGATTAATGTGGAAATCTTTTAATTTCCAGAAATTATACAATTTCAATTATCAATAAATAATTTGTAAAATATTCTCTACTTATTAAGCAATAATTTTTATTGTTTAGCTAATATTTCCTTAATTTACAAATTAAACTTTTATCTTGGTCAAACTTGTTAACTGTTCATCATCAACCTATTATATTATAACTGAAAGGAAATGAAATCCAGGATCAGTAGTATGGTTTGTTCAAATGCCTTTGGAATCCAGCACTTGAAAGAATACAAGCCTCCTAACGTGTGCTTTAGCAAATCACTTCCACACAAAGATATCTGGACGGTATTCTGAGAAATTATTATTGTTTGAGTAGAACCTCTTGTTCGTATTTTCTCTCTTGGGTGCAGTGAGTCTGTGACACAAATGAGAATAAACCATAGAGTGCTCTAAAAGTCAGTCTTTTCATTTATTTCTTAGATATGTGCACTGACCAAGTAGTTCCTGGTGTCATTATGACATTGTACTGCAGTGTTATGAAGTGTTATAAACTGTCCACTGAGAGCTGTACCTCTGAAGATCAGCTTGTGTGTCTGCAAAATAAAACATCTTTGTAAAACGCCACTAAATTTGGGAAATCATTATACTTATCTAGTGTAAGCTCAATTCCTGAGTCAATGCTTTACATTCTCTATATCTTCATCCACTCACATTCTTTCCCTGTAAATTCACTGTTCTATAAGTCTCTACTCAAGGTATGCTCATTATGTTCATATGTTTTGGTATGTTGTGCATTTATATTCTCTGAATTCTAGGAAGCCTTTAATTTCTTCCGTCACCCAGTAGCTGCCACTGAGTATAGAGTTGGTCAGTTTTCATAAATTGGTACACCTTTTTTGTTTGTTTGTTTCTGTTGTTGTGAAATTCAGATTTAATCTATGGTGGTCTCATAGGATGCAGGGGCTTATTTCTATTTTAATGTATCTATTGAGACATGATTTGTATCAGATTGTGGCCAAGTTAGGAGAAGTTTCCATGAAGTGCTGAGAAGGTATACTCTTTTGTGTTTGGGTGAAATATTCTGTAGATATCTCTTAGGTTCATTAGTTTGATAGTGTCTATTACCTTTTGCATTTCTCTGTTTGATATTTGTCTATATAACTTATCCATTACTGAGAGTGGGAAATGAAGTTTCCTATTATTAATGCATGATGGCCAATCTGTGATTTAAACTTTAATCATTTTTTCTTTACAAGTATGGATGTCCTTGTGTTTGGGACATGGATGTTGAGAATTGGAAGATCATCTGAGTGGATATTTCATTTGATGAGTATGAAGTGCTCTTCATTGTCTCTTTTGATTCAGTTTAAAGTCTATTTTGTTAGATATTAGAATGACTACATCAGCTTTTTTCTAAGGCACGTTGTTTGGAAAATCTTTGTTGGGGAAAATTGTGTATATAGGTGCCAATTTCTGAGTTTGTCTTTGTTGACCATGTGTTTTTCTCCCCCTTGTTTTCTCTTTCCTTTCTGGTCTTCTGGCCTAAGTGGTCTGAGGTTCTGATATCAGGTGTGTCCTCTGGCTCAGCAGGGCACTTACCCTGATGTTCTAGTGGCCTGCATGACCTCTGGGGTTCTGGGCACCATTGTGGCCTCTGGTAAAGCAGGAGGCTTCTGTGTGTGTTGTAGACTGGGGTATGATGACAAGGAGAGGGGAAACTGCTGGGGGCAGGCTAGGGGACTTCTGAGGGAGTGTTGGCAGTCTGAAGGTAGGCGGGATTTCCCGGAGTTCTGATAATGAAGTGGCTTCTGATAAAGCAGGGGATTTCCATCTGAATAGAATATCTTTCATAGAGCATATATAATATTTTTCAGTGTTATAATATCCTGAAGTGGTAATAAATGATGAAATAATATGTAGATTCACAGATGTATGCACAAATCTGAAAACATTTCAACTTGACATAAAAAAACAACGAACACTCACAACATGAAACAGAGTAGAAGACAGGTGATACCTGTTTGGAGAATGTTTTTAGGTATAGCATCTCCATAGACAGAATTTTCTCTTTTCATTCTTAGTCTATCTTATGTGCAAAATCATACAGTTTACAACATTATAATTCTAGAAGAGCTCTCCTGTTTAAAATGATGCCAGAACTAGAAGTTATAAAAGTCAGGATTGAAACTCTGTTAGTAATGGTAGAGAATTTGATGTCGTATGACTTTGCATTGACTAATTGGTCTTTTAAGATATTAACTGAAGACCTTGACAGCTACATGTAAAATCAAAACTAAAACAAGCAAAACCCCAAAATAAACAGACAAACAAAATCAGATGAGTTACACTATAGGTCATGTTACATTTTAATTTTGTTTCAGCTTTCTGAAAAAATTCCTATTTTTATTTAGTTTTTTTTTTTTTTGATTTTTTGAGACAGGTTTTCTCCATAGCTTTTTGGTTCCTGTCCTGGAACTAGCTCTGTTAGACCAGGCTGGCCTCGAACTCACAGAGATACGCCTGCCTCTACCTCCCGAGTGCTGGGATTAAAGGCGTTGTGCCACCACCGCCCGGCTTATTTAAATTTTTTTAATTTTAAATTCTTGATTTATTTTATGTATCAACCACAGTACCCTTCTCTCCCCTCTCTCATCTCTTACCACCCTCTTCTCAACCAATCCTTCATTCACTCCTCAAAAGGGTAAGACCTCATGTGGGATTCCCCTCCATATGCTGTTAGGTTTTTTTTTTTTTTTATTGCGAAAAGAAGAAAAAAAAACATAAACAAAAAAAACAAGTTTCCACCTCCTCCCAGCCTCCCATTTCCCTTCCCCTCCTCCCACCCTTCTCCCCCTCCTCCCACCCTTCTCTCCCTCTCCCCACTCCTCTCCCTCCCCCTCCCTCTTCAGTCCACAGAGCAGTCAGGGTTCCCTGCCCTGTGGTAAGTCCTAGGTCCTCCCCCCTCCGTCCATATCTAGGAAGGTGAACATCCAAACTGGCTAGGCTCCCACAAAGCCAGCACATTAAGTAGGATCAAAACCCCCTGCCATTGTCCTTGGTGTCTCATCAGCCCACATTGTTCGCCATGTTCAGAGAGTCCAGTTTTATCCCATGCTTTTTCGGTCACAGTCCAGCTGGCCTTGGTGAGCTCCCCGTAGATCAGCTCCACTGTCTCAGTGGGTGGATGCACGCCTCGTGGTCCCGAATTCTTTGCTCATGTTCTCCCTCCTTCTGCTCCTCCTTGGGACCTTGGGAGCTCAGTCCAGTGCTCCTGTGTGTGTCTCTGTCTCTGTCTCCATCCATCACCAGATGAAGGTTCTATGATGATATGCAAGATATTCGTCAGTATTGCTCTAGGATAGGGTCATTTCAGGTTCCCAATCCTCAGCAGCCCAAGGAACTAACTGGGAACCTCATCTTGGGCACTAGGGAGCCCCTCTAGGGTCAAGTCTCTTGCCCACCCTAAACTGGCTCCCTTAACTAAGAATTGTCGTTCCGTGCTCCCCTATCCACCTTTCCTTTATCCCAATTCTCCTGTTTCCCAGGTTCCCCCTCCTTCCCTTCTACCTTTTCTCTCCCCATCTCCCTTTACCCCCATCCCACCCCATCCCCAAGATCCCATTTTCTCCCCGGAAATTTGGTCTACTTCCCTTAGCCAAGAGGACAACTATATGTTTTTCCTTGGGTTCACCTTCTTACTTAGCTTCTTTAGGTTCACCTCTTGTAGACTCCGTGGTCCTTATTTATGGCTAGAAACCAATTATGAGTGAGTACATCCCATATTCATCTTTTTGGGTCTGGGACACCTCACTCAGGATAGTGTTTTCTATTTCCATCCATTTGCATGCAAAATTCGAGAAGTCATTGTTTTTTACCGCAGCGTAGTACTCTAGCGTGTATATATTCCATACTTTCTTCATCCATTCTTCCATTGAAGGGCATCTAGGTTGTTTCCAGGTTCTGGCTATTACAAATAATACTGCTATGAACATAGTTGAACAAATGCTTTTGTCATTTGATAAAGCATCTCTTGGGTATATTCCCAAGAGTGGTATTGCTGGGTCCAGGGGTAAGTTGATCCCGAATTTCCTGAGAAACCGAAACACTGACTTCCACAGTGGTTGCACAAGATTGCATTCCCACCAGCAATGGATGAGGGTACCCGTTCCTCCACAGCCTCTCCAGCAAAGGTTATCCTTGGTGTTTTTGACTTTAGCCATTCTGACAGGTGTAAGATGATATCTCAAAGTTGTTTTGATTTGCATTTCCCTGATTGCTAAGGAAGTTGAACACGACCTTAAGTGTCTTTTGGCCATTTGAACTTCTTCTGTTGAGAATTCTCTGTTCAGTTCAGTGCCCCATTTTTTAATTGGGTTAATTAGCATTTTAAAGTCTAGTTTCTTGAGTTCTCTATATATTTTGGAGATCAGACCTTTGTCTGTTGTGGGGTTGGTGAAAATCTTCTCCCAGTCAGTAGGTTGCCTTAGTGTCTTAGTGACCATGTCCTTTGCTTTACAGAAGCTTCTCAGTTTAAGTAGGTCCCATTTATTCAATGTTGCCCTTAATGTCTGTGCTTCTGGGGTTATACATAGGAAGCGATCTCCTGTGCCCATCTGTTGTAGGGTATTTCCCACTTTCTCTTCTATCAGGTTCAGTGTGTTCGGGCCGATATTGAGGTCTTTAATCCATTTGGACTTGAGTTTTGTGCACGGTGAGAGATATGGGTCTATTTTCATTCTTCTACAGGTTGACATCCAGTTGTGCCAGCACCATTTGTTGAAGATGCTTTCTTTCTTCCATTGTATACTTTTAGCTCCTTTATCGAAAATGAGGTGTTCATAGGTTTGTGGGATAAAATCCGGGTCTTCTATACGATTCCGTTGGTCGACTTCTCTGTTTGTATGCCAGTACCACACTGTTTTCATTACTGTAGCTCTGTAATAGAGTTTGAAGTCAGGGATGGTAATGCCTCCAGAAGATCCTTTGTTGTATAGGATTGTTTTGGCTATCCTGGGTTTTTTGTTTTTCCATATAAAGTTGATTATTGTCTTCTCCAGATCTGTGAAGAATTTTGATGGGATCTTGATGGGGATTGCATTGAATCTATAAATTGCCTTAGGTAGAATTGCCATTTTTACTATGTTGATCCTCCCAATCCAAGAGCAAGGGAGGTCCATCCATTTTTTGGTATCCTCTTCAATTTCTTTCTTCAATGCCTTAAAGTTCTTGTCAAATAAATCTTTCACTTCCTTGGTTAGATTTACCCCAAGATATTTTATGCTGTTTGTGGCTATCGTGAATTGTGAAGCTTCTCTGATTTCCCTCTCTGCTTCCATATTCTTTGTGTATAAGAGGGCGACTGATTTTTTGGAGTTGATCTTGTATCCTGCCACATTACTAACAGTCAACTACTGAACCATACCTGGATTTTTTTTTTTTTTTTTACCATTGGCTAATAAAGAATCTGGGGAAAGCCTGTGAGAATGTCTTGCTTCACAGAAAGATCTGTCAGTTATGCTAGGCCTGTAGGCCGAAGATGGAGATGCCCTCATTGCAGAGGAACTTTGGATGACTGTTTAGGCAGACAGATGTCTCTGTCAATTTTAGAGTTTTGGAAGTTACTTACAATGCACTTCCTGTTTACTTAGGTAATATTATATCCTTCTGGGATCTTTGATGGAGTTGAAGACAGATTTAGTTACAATTTTTGTTAGTTAAGTTAAAGAAATAATTTAGACATGAAACTTTTCACTCACAAAGAAATATTGCAACTGTAATTCTTGCATGATACCAATTTTGTTGTGTGTAATTTTACTATGTTAAATTTAAAACCTTTCTTTTTATTTAGACAGAAAAGGGAAGATGATTTAGGCTTCCCCTCTGTATGATGTGAATGTGTTTTATTACCATTGTTTAATAAAGAAGCTGCTTTGGCATACGGCAGAGCATAATATAGGAAGGCAGGAAATCCAAAGCAGAGGAAAGAAGACAGAGGCTCAGAGATACAATGTTTCTGCCAAAGGAAAGGAACGCCGGAACCTTACCAGTAGGCCACAGCCTTGTGGGCGATACACAGATTAACAGAAATAGGTTTCTTTAAGATGTAACAGTTAGCTAGGAATATGCCTGAGCCATTGGTCAAACAATTGTAATTAATATAATTTTTGTGTGATTATTCAGGTTTGGGTGGCCAGGAAATGAAAGTGCAGTCTCCATTTACAAAGGCTACCAATGAGGAGTCAGCAAAACCTGGCAAATTAAGTTGAGGCAGGCGCAAGCCCCACCTCCCTGCACCAAGGCTGAGCCAGGTGGTCATTATAAGATATGGGCTTCAATACGCCAGCTTATGCACCTGGGATAGATCCTGGTCCTACTGCCAGGGGCCCCTGAAACAGACCAAGCTACAACATGGTTGCCCATATGGAGAGGGCATAGTTTGGTCTCATGCAGGCTACCTAGCTGTTGGTCTACAGTCCATGAGCTCCCAAGAGCTGAGATCAGCTGTCTCTATAGTTCTTAATCATTGCTGTCTTTCTTTTAACACTTGCTTATGCTTTATCATGCTTTTGTCCATAGTATGATATCACTGGTGTTGTTAAACCTAGTGCATCTGACCTTGTGATTATGTTAGACACTGTGATTCATTTTAAACTTGTCTATTTCAAAATCTTTTAGAACAGTGTGAAAGAGCTAGTACCAAAAAACAATTAGAGGTTAATCTAGTTTTCACTTTTTATTTTGAGATATAAGGGAAATATTTACAGGTATTCAGCTTCATACTCAGATTTGGAAAATGATCCTTTCCTTTAGCAGCCTGACAGTCATAATCACTTGCAAGTTTTCTAAGAGGGAGACAGTTGGTACATAAGACCTAGATGTCATAAGGGCCCAAAGAAACCACTTATTCATGCCTACTACAAGGAACTCCAGGAAAGCTAGCAAGGGGCTATTTCTAATTCCAGCTCCCATTTCATAGGAAAACAATAATGATAGCACTAAATGAAAAACCTCAAATCCCCATACTACAGTGCTGAATCACAATGAGCCTGGCTTCAGTGTCTGTGGAGTGATGGCATTCCCCAGTCTCATTACTGGAAACTTGGCCTTGTCTTTTAACATTTAGTGGATCATGCAATGTTGCAGGTAAAAATTTCCTTTAGCTTAAATGCCAAACTATAATAGCAAGTTGGAGTCTTCTTTATCTCTGGAAAGATAGATAGGGGAATTCATTCATTTGTACATACTTTGAATAAATATTTCTTAAGTGCCTGCTGTATATCAACAGAATGTCATTTGCTGAAGGAGATGAAAGTAGTATTAGTCATGAATTTAAGACCCTGAAAATGTTTTTGGTGAACCTTCAATTTTATCCATAGTTTCCCCAAACTCCTCTTCTCAGAGAAGCGCCATGGAAACAGACCCCAGTTTGACTACTCGTCTTCTTGTCACTACACTGAAGTCTTTACACAGTCAACTCATGGACTGCCAAAGTTTCTTCCAGAGGAAACACACAGTTGGGGAGATTCAGAACCTGGAATGAAAGAGGCTCACACCTCATCCACAGCAACACAGCAAATAAGTGAAGTGGTACAGCTGGTAGGTACAGTGGAGGAACTAGAACCGCAGTTCAGATTTTCCAAATGGGATTTTCAGGGCCCAGTTAACAACATAAAAACATATGCTTATTGAACTAAATCAAACAAAGATGATAATAAAGATTTTTTTCAAATGTGATTTTCAGGGCACAGTCGACAACATAAAAACATATGTTTATTGAACTAAATTATACAAACATGATAATAAAGATTTTTCAGGGCCCAGTTGACAACATAAAAACATATGCTTATTGAACTAAATTAAACAAACATGATAATAAGGCAGCCACAACAACAATAACAAAAATAACAAAACCAGGGCCAACCACAACCAAACAAAATCCCAAAGCAAGACATGCTTAGTTATTCTCATAGAGTACAGGACGAATTTAAGGGAAAATGGTGAAAAGTTACACAATGTAGTTACTTTTCTCAAGCTTTTCCATAATATCCTTGCATGTTAATCAAAATGTATGGCTGTCTATCAAAGTGGATGGAAACAGACGGAAACAGTGGAAATGACATTTTACTAATTCCCTTTCTTCTAGGTTACACGTGAATAGACAAGATCTACACATTAAGTCAAAGAAGAGATAAGGACTTGCTTTGGAGGGAAAAATATTACACTGACCTAAATATTTATTCTAAAATGACAGGCCAGTTAAAATTAAATAAGTAAGAAAATGGAGACACATTGGTAACCTAAGTCCTGTAAACATTGTTGTCGTACCATGTCCTTCATGTTAGTTTGCAGTTTTCTTTCATTTTACATGAAAGGTTTCCACAATGGCCACACATTTGGAATTATAATATCTTGCAAGCTTATTATACAGAAGCAGTCATCCTTGACTCCTGAAAACACTGAATCCCCCATGACACAAACTTTGAATGTGGGAAGTGCTATGGGCTGTGGGTTCTGGACTCCACAAGAAAAGGTCTGTCTTTTTTTTAGGGGGCAGGAATGTTGGTTGACGGCTATCAGAATAAATTCTTAGCTGTAACATACTCAAGTCATTGGTTTTGTAAAGGTGTCTGAATAATTTACAGAAATAACAGTCACCAAGAGTCCTATCCACTGTATTTCAGCCAATACCCATGCATAAGGTTATTACTATAGCTTTAGGAACCTTATAGGTACTTCGGGGTGGGTTAAATGAAGGAAAATAATTCACTGCTAAATTTTCACCCAGCTGAAGGTATAAGGCTTAGTGGCATGGAATTTGGTCACAGTCAGCTAGTTCCTGAAACTAGAATCCTTTGACATTATTAAGAATCAATTAGGCTTTATCCTCCTGGGTATTGTCATGGCCCCTCAGCAATTTATCCTGGGAACATTCATAGCCTCTTTGTAGGTGAGGTACAAATGGGACTGATTTAGAACAAGGACAGCTTTAAAAGTAATGAGTGGATCCCAAAGAGAGACTAATGAGAAGCTTTACAAGATACTTCCTCTACTGTCTTCTCTGTGTGTGCCTGACTTTAAAGCATTTAGCAGCTTCCACTAACCCTTTTCAGAACAAAGGAACAAAATTGAGGATCACATTTGTTAAGAACCCAATAAAATTGCATGGAATTATCTTCGCATAACAAAAGGACCACAGTTTGGAACAGTCTGTCTGAAATTTACCTTCGGAAAAGGAGACAGTTTTGTTTTCTTATAAAAAAAATATTAAATTTATAATTAAAAAATCATTGTTGAGTGTTTATTAAAAGTATATTATGGGTCTCAACTTTTAGTGAATTTATTCTGAGCATCCTGAAGTCAACACTGTGAATTTGTACATTCTAATAAGTGAACTAAAAACATATATTTCAAAACAAATAGCATCCATAAATTACATTTATGACATACAAGGTTGCCGACTGCCGTGCGGGGAGCACGGACTGATGGCGCTAATATGCTCTCTAGCTTGATCTCCTCAGTTCCCAACATGCTTTAATTCCACACTACAAATCTTTAAATGGCAGTTATATTTTAATTAATGTGATTATGTGCTGCCATTAGCAAACCCTCCCCCAGCACATTTCCCCTGTCAGACCCATGAATGCCAGTAAACCATTAACATAAAAGGGCTGTTTGCTAACTGAATCCATCCACACAAGCAGGCAAGGGTTGCAATTGTTGATTTGCCACTGAAAGAACAGAATGAGAAGGAGTTGCTCATGCCTGGCAGTTGCAATTATCTGGAGTAATTAAGTCTAATTTATAAACCCCCCTCAAATGAGAAAGTAACAATTTTTGTTAATTAACAAGAGCATTTGTAAAGCTCGTTAACTCCATCATTCACAGTCTGCCTGTAAAAATGGGAGCATATGGCTGTTACGATGGGACATGTTGCTTATGTGTATTTGGGCATTAATCTGTTTGGAAGGTCTAATGATTGAAATGGGAGCGAGAAATGAATGCTATATTGCTGAGCAAAGAAGATCTACTGTTTTCATTTATCTTTACGGCAATGTGAGTGCTTTGTCATTATCTTCTGCATAAGGTTTCATTATTCTGATACAGCTCTCCACATGGCCTCATACCATCATGCCCATAAGCCTGCAGGGTACAAGAGCACTTATCTTTCCTGATGACTGTTGAATCATTTAAAACAAGTTATTAGTGAAACAATTAAAATGATATTGGTTCACAATTGTATTTATAGCTGGCAGGCATAATGGAACATTCTGAATAGCAGTCGGGGGGTCTGAGAGTGGATGGGAAATGCTGTTAATCAGAGACAAGAGAAACCTCTAAAGGCAACCTAAATCGCAAGAGCACATTAATTGTATTGGAGCATTTCATTTAATTGAGAACAAAGGGAAGGTAAAAATCATATTATCAATGTTTTATGAACATGGAGAAATAGGGAAATTACCATGTCATTTGTCACATAGCTTCTCTGGAAGTAGAAATTAGAAAGGCGATGCTTAACTTCAACCAGAGCAGGCCAAAGACATCTGTGCCATTACACATTTTCAAAGGGTATTACCAAAATACAACAGAGCCAATTAATTGACTCATAAATATAGTGAAAGAAACAGGGTAGAAGGCTCTACATCCAATGCAAGATACTGGTTGGATTAGAGATTGTTCAGTGACTGCAAAGACAGTGAGAGTAGCCCTGGTTTAGCTCCACTTAAGACTCCTAAGAAATAACTGCAATCATTTTGTCTGTAGGGGTGTAAAAATTCTTTATTTCTTTTTGTGTTTGATGGGAGAGGCTATTGGAATTTATGAAAGAAATGCAGGTAGACAGTCATCCGGATTTTACTTCCATAGAAGATTAGAATTTTTTCATACAGAAAATTTATGTAACTTGTGTATGGTAAAAGATAACCAATTAGTAACCATTAGTTTTTACTCATTGCCTAGACGGGATGGATTAAAATACATTAAACTGAATGTTTGAAATTCTATGAGGGCATATCACATATTTGGCCCTACTGAAAAATATTAAAATTTTTATTACTGACAATTCCTCTGTGTATGCATACATACACTTCTGGAATTAAAAAGTCACAGTTAAACATACATATATGGATGTAAAATAATTTTGAGTAAACTGGCCAGCCAAACAAGGTATTTTTTAGTACAGTTTCTGACTGGTGAGTGTGGGGTCAGCAACTGAGACAGAGAAAGAACAGGGAAATTCATAGTTACCATCCCCCACACCTTTCTCTTTCTGCTTTTCTTCTATCCCTACAATCCATCTGGGTGCACAGGGCCATCTCATTTATGCCACATCCAACTTTAAGGCATCTATAGCTACTGCCTAACCACTCTACCAGTAAATTTGAATAGTCTTATGTTTATTATTGCAAGTCTGCATAACACATTTTATTGCTTTAATAAATAGAGTTTACTAATGGTTTCTAATATTGTATTTCTGAAGAACTTTCATGCTAATTAATAAATACTGAAAATATTGAATCATTTTAGAAATCAATCTTGTGGTATTTATAGATGTTCCTTAAAAAGATGTAGAACTATGGATTAAATGTGTTCATTTATATTAATTGCTTCAATCTGAATTTCAATGCAGTTTTTATTATACATGAGAAAGTAAGATTATTTAGTATAGTTACATAAACAAGGGGGCACGGTGCACTTTAAAGTTCACCTTTACTCTGTCTATATTTGCAAGCAAGAATTAACATTAATATTGTATCCAGTCCAATGTTTTATAGATCTGTATTTTTAGAAATATGTTGTATATCTAGTTGGTTTAAGATACAGGAGTTATACCTATACTGAGTTTTCCTTTTTATATGATCCACGTCATTGCAATGTTTTTTTCTTATTTCATATAGGTAAAAATAATTGGTCATTGGTAATATTAATATGTATAATTTAATCCTCTTCAGAATGAAACAACCCAAATCTACAAAATTCCACTCTATTAAGGAAATGATAGAGTTCTTTTGCCTGTAATATTATTGTGCTTAATGTTATAAAATGAAACAAGTGTCAAGATACAGATTTGATCAGTTTGCAGAGATTCTGAGAAAAGGGCTGTGTTTTTGACACAGTGGGTAAAGTGCTTGAGACACAAGAAATGGGAAATGGGTTTGGCCCAAAGAACCCAAACAAGAATAAGAGTGGCTACATGCATCATTAGCCCTGGTGCTGTAAAATGGAGACCAGGAGATCCCAGGCTCTTGCTTACCAACCAGTAATTGCTAAGTTCCAGGATCAATGAGAGACCCTGTCTTAAAAATTATGATGGAATAACGAAAGATATCCAGGGTCAACTTATATTTTCCTGTGAAAAAAATGACCAAATATAACCATACTTACATGGACACACCCATATCATTGTTCTACACCCCCGCCCAAGATTCTGACTAAAGCAAAAAGTACTTTTAATGTAGATGTTGTTAAATATGGAAGCATACTACCCAGAAATGTTGGACTATCTAATCTGAAAATTTTAGTACTGGTGGAGAATTAAATATATATCAGCAAAAGAAATTAGACAATTAAGTAGATTCCCCTAATGTACCAAATGTAACTTCTAATATATACCTATTTGACTATACTATAAAGAAGTAATTAGATTAACTATCTGATTTAGCAGCAAACAGCATGCTAAAGAGTACCTAAATATGAGGTTTATTTAGAAAATTTAACACTTTAAATTTTATCATTGTAAAATGGTATTGGAAATAATTATCATTCTGACATCAAAAGGCAAATTATGTACCATTAATCTAGTTACTATGTAAAACAAATTTAGATAAGGCTTAAAAAATCAGCGACTAGCAGGCATTTCCTATATAGTCACAGTTTTATTTTTTTTCTCATGAAATATAAACAAACATCTTTGCATCCCAGATAAGGCATCTATGTCAGAGCAAATAGATTACTTCACCAGAGTCTGTCTGGGTGAGTGGACATCTTTATTGTAGTTGCTAATAACAGCAAAGGTGTTGGATTACTTATAGAAACATGCTAGAAGGCAGCTCCACCATTGTCTCCAATTACTTATTCCTTATATAATCCAGGATTCAGTGTCACGAAACTTGTACCTCTTTAAGCTCCCTGGTTTTTGGAAGTTTCAAGAACTTATTAAGTCCAGTAAGCTTCCTTCTTCCCTTCATAAGGGAATGTCACAACTCAAAACAAATAGCTCTACAATGTCATTAGATGTTATAGCCTAAAGTAAAGGACACCCAGTTTTAGAGGGGGGCAGACACATATGTGCTTTGCAATGTTGTAGATATGTGATTTGCAAGACACACGACAAGAATATTTCCAATTCTACATTTTACAATCAGTCTCATGCGAATAGGTAGTTGTCACAAATGCCAATTATAAAGTCAAAGTCTATCAGAGTTGTACTTCTTAAGACAATTAATTAAGATCTGATGCATTTGTAATTGCCCTGCTTCTTCTCAGTCCATGGCGCTGCTATGCTTGAATCTAAACTGTTGCCATGAGTCAGAGCGCAAACTGTCTGCAATGCGCCAGCCCTTGTCTCTCTGCTTGACTCCCTATCAAAGTTTGCATATTCTCTTAGGATTTCTCTTGCTGTGAAGAGTCACCATGACCAAGAGATCTCCTATCTAGTAAAACACTTAATTTTATCTGCCTTACAATTTCAGGGGAAGCCTGACAGTGTGCAGGTATACATGGTACTGGAAAAGGAGTTGAGAGTTCTACATCTTGATCTCCGGACAGCAGAAGACTGCTCTACTAAGCCCAGCATGAGTATATAATATCTCAAAGCCCACCTCCACCGTAACACATTTCTTCCAGCAAGGCCACATCTACTACAGCAATGCAGCTCCTCCTAACAGTGCCACCCCCTATGAGCCAAACATTTACACGTGAGTTTATGGAGGCCATTCCTATTCAAACCACCACATGGAAGCTCCAGTTACTCTTCATTATGTTTCTTCTTTTCATATTTATATATTATTATTGTTTGTCCATTTCACTTTCCAGGACATTTTTAAGGATTACTCTACAACATTGTATGATTCCTTATTGTAATGGTAAAAATTAACCAACACCATTCCCTGAGGAGCAGCTGTGGGCCATGAGGGGCAGCGAGTCTCAAGCAGGGAGCTGTGTGGCAGGTGAAAGACCTCGGTGGGTCAGCCAGTCCCATGATGAACTGTGGCGTGTGAGCGAGAGAGATGGATAGGCACACCATGTGGAGAGAAGGTTTGAGTATAGTTTATTCAGTGGGTTATGGGAGGAAAAGAAGGGAAAGGGAGAGAGAGAGAGAGAGAGAGAGAGAGAGAGGAGGGGAGGGGAGAAGAGAAGAGAAGCTTCCTCTTCAGGAGAGAGATGGAAAAGAAGGATCTCAGGCTAGAAGCAGAAGAAAGATTGGCTTGCCTTGGCAGGTGGGGGAGGAAGTGGTGGGGCTTGTCTCTTAAAGGGACAGGAGAGATTATTACATTCTCATCTCTTTTTTTAAATAAATGTGGGAGGTTAGGCCCAATAAGTTAAAGGAATTGGGTTGGTGTATTCTCAAGACTGCTTCCTGCTTCTTTGTGGATGTCATCTTAGGAGGAAACTTGAGAAATCTGGGTGCTGGTCACATCCTGGATTAGTTCGTCTCTTGGCTCCTGTCTGGTGTTTGTGCTATGGAAATATCGGGTGCTATAAATATCTGGTGCCTCTTATAACTATTTAAGGTATTGGTAGAACAGAAGACAAAGATAAGTTTAGGAAAAAGAAAATTTAGGACCAGGGAATTAAGAGGAGTGTATCTGACCTGTTTAAGGTGGATCCCTCAATTTGACTCTCTGGAACTCACAAGAACTTTTTGGGTTTGTGAATACATAGGTTTTAGTATATTTATATCAGAATGACTGTGACAGATGGTTTTGCACAATGAAAAGTATCTTTAAAACTATGAAAGGCAGCATGAGAAAGAAATTTGATAACATGCACTTATGCTCACACCTTTATAACTTGCAGTCACACACCTTGATAACTTGTATTTGTATTTTGCTGAAACATATTTGGTGAGGTTGTCCTAAACTGACAAAATGTCTTAGGTGTCAAACTGCATCAGAGCTCTTTGAGAAGAATAAAGTTACTTGAGTTATTGATTATAAAACTACAGAGAACTTACTTGGTTGGCACCTAGAGCTACTTCTCAGAGTCCCAGAGGGGTGCAGTGGTCCATGAGGGGTGGCAGGTCCAGGCAGACAACCACGCAGGATGTAAGAGACCTCATCAGGTCAGCAGTGGGGCAGCCAGTTCTATGAGGAGCCATGGTGGGTGAAAGACAGAGAAGGATAGGCATGCCATGGTGGAAAGATGGCTTGAATATAGTTTATTTATGGGTTATGGAATGAAAGGGGAGAGGGAAGAGAAAGAGAAACAGAGAGGTGAAAGAAAGGAGAGGGAGAGAGGAGAAGAAAAGCTAACCTTTTGGGAGAGAAACAGAAAAGAAGGAGCTCAGGCTAGAAGCAGAAAGAAGATCTTCTTGCCTAGGCAGATGGGGAAGGGAGTTGGCATGGCTCGTTTCTTAAATGGACAAATCAGACCATTATATTTATAAATTTTATGCTTCTCTGTAGCTAATTATTTACCATAGAATTCAAAGGCATATAGAAAATATTAATTCTCCCCCCCCTTAACTTTTATATACTTTGTGTGTAAGAGTGTGACTGTCTATTTGTGCATATCATATTATCTGTGTGTTGGTCAGAAGACAACTTCCAAGCTTTGGTTTTCTCTTACCATGTGGGTTCTAAAGATCAAATTCAGACCGAGGGACATGGGAAAATACATCTTTGTAAATGGAGACTGCTTGTTTTTTCCCTGGCTGTTCAGATCCGAATATCAACACAAAAACTATATTAATTACAATACTGTTTGGCCAATTACTTAGGCTTATTTCTAGCTAGCACTTACATCTTAAATCAACCCATTTCTATCAATCTATGTATCACGACAGGGCTGTGGCTTACTGGTGCAGGCATGTTACTCCTTTGGCAGCTACATGGTGTCTCTTTGACTACACCTACTCTGTCTCCCTATCTCTGTTCAGATTTCCTGCCTGGGTTTACTCTGCTAAGCCATTTGCCAAAACAGCTTTATTTATCAACCAGTAAAAGCAACACACATACAGAAGGACATCTAACATCATCTCCCCTTTTCTGTCCAAATAAAAAATAGGGTTTTAACGTTAACATAGTAAAATGACATATAACAAAACAAGTATCAAGCAAGAATTATACTTACAATATTTAGTCTATTTGTATCTGGAAAGTTTAATATCTAATTTATCTTTTACCATAACTAAGGAAACTATAACTGTAACTATCTGTCTTCAACTATTCAAAGACCCCAGAAGAATCTAACATTACCTAAATAAAGAGGAAGTGCATTGTAAGAAACTTCCAAAATTTTAGAATTGACAGAGACATCTCATTGCCTGGACAGTCATCCAAAGTTCTGTAATGTTGGGCATTCATCTTCAGCCTACAGGCCCACACTATTTGGCAGACTTTTTCATAAAGCAGGAAATTTGAAAGGGCTGTCACATCTTTAGGCAAATTCATCAGTTATTTTTGTGGGTCCTACATTTCCAGTTTATATAGCATACCATCAAGCAGTCCAGACAAGAGCAGTTTCTTGCCCAAATGGCTAGCAAACTCCATAAGGAACCTCGTCAATGCCCATAATCCTCCTGAAGTAGATTGGTGCTGCCAGGACATGTGTCTTGTTGTCATGAAAAGTCCTAAATTAAAGAAATATTTTAAATGCCATATTCTGTAGGTCTTTGAAAAGTTTGAAGGATACCTATTCATCTGAAATATATCTCTGTATATCTAAAAAGCCTAACTAACATGACTATTATAGATGACTAATGACTATTATAATGACTATAATATTAATCTATAATTACATTTTTAAATAAGCTGTACAAATACAATACCTTAAATAAGATTAGAAATTATAAACACAGTGTAACAAATCAACCTTAAATTTGTGTCAATAGACCAAAATCCATACCAATGTAAAGTGTTCATTTATATATCATATCTCCTCCTCCTTTTTTTAAGAAAGAAATTGATTGTGACCATTTAGCCATTTATAATCAAACTCTTTTAAATAAAAACAAACATTTCTAAATAACCATTTTTGGAATTTGAGCATATTATTTTTTTCCAAATTTCTTCCTGCTGTTTGTTGGGAAAAATATTTTCAGGGTTCACATAGACCTTTTTGGGGCTCTTGTTCCATCTAACCACAATAGCCTGAAAGGAATCCATAGGTTCCCATCCTTTGTGGAAACAAAACAGAACCCTTTTTTTCAATGTAACATATCCTTAGACTCAAATTTTGAAGTCAAGATACCTTTAAAATATTTATGGTGGTTTAGCTTTGCAGCCTGTACAATGAAATTTTTCTCTGTATTTAGTTCATTCACAGTTGAAAATTCAAAGAAAACACAATACTATACGTAATCTAGACTTTGGTTTTTCCATCTTTATGTGGCTTATTTTTCTTTACTCTTTTAATCTATGGCTGTCATCTTTTATATTCCTTTTAGTGTCTCTTTAAAACTATTTACTTCTTTTTATAACTGTCTGTAATCTTTTTCTTCTTTCTCCCAAACTTATGTACATTTTTAAATACATTGTGACCTGATCAGAGGTTTATTTTTATCTAAATCTGTCTTTATTCCATATCTGTAATCATTTTCTAACTAGGAGCATTTTTGTTTATCTTTTTAAATGCTAACAGTGCATGTCTAGGAACAACTCACAGCCCTGCCTGTTGGCTCTGCCCCATCCCACATGGTAGAGGTACCAGAGGTATGTTCACCATTCTGTGGCCCATGCTCACCACCCCAGTTCCAGGAATACTTTGGGTCTATGTTGCCTCTATTAAGCAACTTGTAGTATGCTGCTCACAAACCCTATTTAGGGTAGGCCCTCCCAAAAGAGCCAGAGTTCATCCTGCTAGCACAAAAAAGGAAGCTTAAAGAAATGCAGTTTTTGCTACTAATGATGAGTCAGGAAGCCTTCTCTTAAAGTCACTGTACCTCTTCTCACTGCCAGCTAACAGAGCCTATCTGAAAAAAAAAAAAAAAAAAAAAACAGTGGCTACCAAAAATCTGTGCTTGGCTTCTGTTTTTGTGGGTCTAGAAGTCCACTTTTTTTAAAGCTTCTTTAATGTATATGTGGATCCATGCCCCAGCCAGTGGTATCATTCTGTAGACAGAGACTGCTCCTTCATTTCCTGGCTGCCCAGATCTAAATAATCACACAGAAACTATATTAATTACAAGACTGTTTGGCTAATGACTCAGGGATATTCCTAGCTTGCTTGTACATCTTAAATTAACCCATTTTTATCAATCTATTTATCACCACTAGGCTGTGGCTTACCAGTGTTGGCATGTTACTTCTTTGGCAATTGCATGGTGTATTTTTGACTCTGTCCACTCCTTTATTTATTTGTTCAGATCTCCTGCCTTATTTTACTATTCTAAGCCATTAGTCAAAACAGCTATATTCATCAACAAATAAAAGAAACACATACACAGAAGGTCATCCCACACCACATCTTTACCAGTTAAGTCATCCTCCTGATCTTGGCTCACTTCTTAATTGGCAATGTCACATCATATACCATGAGGTGCTTGTCTGGCATCAGTATCTCGATGCTTCTTTGCTGATGTGATCTTCTGTTTTCCTGGAAACTTGTTCCATAGTCAAGAATGTCATTATTTTTTCTAATGCCCCTTGCTTGGTTTGTCCATCTATTCATACTTATTCATGACTTGTTATTCATCATTTGTTTGCAAAATCACAAGCTTGGCAACATTTGGTATTCATTCAACAAAAGAGATATGGATAAATACCCATTTCATCATTTCTTTATATGACTTTGTTCTGGGTCCTCTCTAAAGAAATCATCAAAATATTTAAACTCTAGTTCACTAGTTCATCTAAAACCACTTCACTCTACTAACTTCATACTCTCATTATATACTGCTTTTAATAATTTTCATGATCCATTGCTTCTGCCCAGAGCTAGATCTTTTCTCATTCATATATACCACTTAAATATCTCTTGCTCTTAAAGCTCTTCCAAGATTAGGTGATAGCATTTAGCATTTCAGGATTTGAAAATTGTTTGTTTTGTTCTTTGCAAAGGGTGTTAAAATGTATCAAAGCTGATGTTGTAATTGAATACCAAATTTTGATGAGTCTTCATGTATTTGAAAATATCTCCAAACCAAGCTGCTAATGGCTGCTGTACACACATAAATTTTTACTCTATTGCATTTCTATTGTTGTTTCTCCTTCCCTGTAAATTCTATTATTAGAACAATAACAATTCAAGTTTTTGTTTTGAATGCCTGTAGACTGAATGGCTTAATAGGAAAACAATCCATAACCTTGAACATTATTTATACACAAATCTGCTTCCTAATTTTCAATGTGAAGCTTTCATAGTCCTTAATACTTGATCCAGTTTGGTCACAGTGAGTAAATAGAGGCCTTGGATTATTGATTTGAAATGCTTACCTCTAATTATCAGCCATCCCTCTGACCAGGAGAAGATCACTTTGCTATGCTTATGAAAGCTAAGTCTGCTCACCTTCTCAAACTTACATCTTATTTAGATGTGGCTCAACATGCTTCTTCCTTCCTTGTGTGTTTCCCCATTGCGCACACACACACACACACACACACACACACACACGGTGAAGATAAGAATATAGGAATAGAGTGAAGGAAAAAAGGACACATACACACACACACACACACACAGAGAGAGAGACAGAGAGAGAGAGAGAGAGAGAGAGAGAGAGAGAGAGAGAAAGAGAGAGAGAGAGAGAGAGCAATCTTAAAACTTATTTTTTTAAAAATTCTGCTAAGTTTCCTATAAGGAAATCAAGATCATTCAGAAAGCACTGCATAGTTTTCCTGCAAAAAATATTTTATCAAAAATATTGGACACATTAAGGAATATACTGTTTTCAAGTTTGTTAATTCAGAATTTGGCAAAAGAGTTAGTGCCGTAGGGAAAGGCACAATGTTTACTTTGTGTTAGAAAAGATTGTTTGTACACCATCACTTCTTCCCTGATCTCAGAACAGTTGAAGGCTTACTGAAAATGATGCTGTTATTCTCATTTGAAGAAAAGATTATCTTGTAGGAGCAGTCATGAAGTGACTTCAGTGTGTGAAAAATGCATAAGGATGGATTTGAAACTAAATGACTTAGTTGCTGTAACAAATTATTTTCCAGTATATGGAGGTATAGGAGATATAGGAATTGTTTATTTCCTTATTTATTCTGGTGGTCTGAGTTTCTTAAGTACATCATTTGGGTGTCTATTGACTGGAACAGACTTCTTTAGTTTTGTTCTATATCCAAAATTATTTCTATAAATTCCAAGTGTTCCTTTTGACTATATATTTTGTTCAAGCACTAAATGTATCTGACTCAATATCAGAGGTTGAGAAGACAGAAAGGTAACTGAGCTGTGGCCAGTTTCAGGTAGGTAAAGGAGCCAGATACCTGTTGGAGAAGATAAAGACAGGATTGGTTCCATACATCACAGGTAAAGACATCTTTCTCTTGAAGGTATTTTAGAAATATCCCTTAAACTACATAAAATGCACAGACGAAACCTTTTTTTGTGTCAAATATCCACCTCATAATTATTAGACATAATAACATCAAAGATGTACCAGCTTCAAGCTATGAATTAAATACACAATTTGCTACTTTTAATTATATTTTAGGAGTGTATTCATAATGACTTCTACTTAAATTTTGAGAAAAATTCCTAAAATAATCCCATTGTGTAACATTGATTCATTTTTATTTAGTGCTCCAAAATAGTGTGAGTCCTCTTAGCTATTTTCTTTATTATTATTATAAGTGTAGTAGTAGCAGTTATTGCTATTGCTCGGTTCTCTCACAAACTGTGACAATGTGTGTGTATCCCTCATAAACTTACACTTCTCATCACAGATGTAGTTCTGGGCTTTTATGAGGTCACACATATTTTGAGTTTTCCTATTACAATTGTATCTTTTACCTTCTTTTTATTTTTGCCATCATATATCTTTTAGAAACAAGGTTGTAGAAGTAGCTTTTATCTTAGCATTTTCTAATAGTATTTCAGATTAATAAATTCAGAATATTAAAAATTAAAACATTTAAAATTTTTTTTACTTGATCCCTTTAGTTACTATATTGATGCATCTATAAAAAAAATAAAAGAAAGGTCATTTCACATGGTGTGGGTAAAGAGAACATACAACATTTAATTTAAAGTGAAGCCTCTATCAAGGTAATAATTATATCTAGGAAATTGTGCCATCTGGCTGGCCACTGCAAGAAAACATTGTCACATCAGTCTCCTTAGCTATCCCAAAATAGAATGTCCCTAGTGTTTGTGTTTAAATGAATGGGTACAGACAGAGGAGCAAATACCAAATTCTAGTAAGGTTTATGTCTCTCTCTATCGTTAACATAGAGCAGAGAGTGAAAAGCCCATATAGCTTGCCAAGACCCCTCCTTTCTTCAGAACTGATTGTTCTCTTCATCATGACCCTCCGTTCCCACTTCTCCACAATATAGCTTACAAATTTGAATAACTGGCTGAGTCATCAGGTTCCAGAGACCTCAGAAAGAAATTTCTGTTGTTTATTTAGGAAATTAAAGAGATTTGTAGAAATATGGAAATTACAGCCTGTCGTTGACAGAACCGCCTCTTTGTCTCAGAAGTGCAGAGGAAATATGCAAGTTGTACAAACAACCTAACAGTAAAATGTTTTCAATGCCACAGTTCAGAGAAATAATCAAACACAATTGATGTGCTTAGAGATCATGAAGAAACTATTGTTTGCTTAGGGGTTTCTGTGCTGTAATGTTGTATTACTAGAATAATTTACTTTTATTTTTGGTGCTGATACAGAAATCTGTACATTGCTGGGATAACATTAAACATTTTTAAATATATTTGATGTTTCAAGTACAAGTCAGGGAAGGAATCTTTTGGTGTTTTTAAGCCACTTAGGATGTCTTAGATTTCTCTCTATTCAAAGAGTGGACCACAATTATTCAGTGCACTGGGCTAGAAATTGCATGCTTAAATATTGTTTGGCAATGGCAAGCATACACACCAAGCTGAACGACTTCCCAGATATCAGCGGTTGGTTGCACTTTCCTGGCTGATAGAGGCCAACACATACTGCTCCCTAAATCACCCCTACTTTAATATCCAGAGCCCTCCTGAAGGGACCTGGTTGATAGGATTCTAAATCCAAGGCTGTCCCTGTTGGATTTGGTTCAGCTGCAAAACGAACATGTAACAGCCACTGTCAACTGGCTTTGCTTACATGGGACATTCTCCCAGCCACTGCTTTAACTCCAGTGACCTTTTCCCCAAACATTTAAAACAGTAAAGAACTTGGCGATGGTAGAGAAAAAATAGCTTTAGAATTTTGGTTGTCAGGACTGTAAGCTACTGAGATCGCATGACTTCTGTGGCAAGAGGCTCTTTGTGATCACTAAGGCTGACTCTGTTGATGGACACAGATGCCTCGGACAGTAATACAAATACCTCTGAAAACAAGATCTCTGATCATGGCGTATACACCTGATCAAGCATTGTAGCTTCTGAATTAAAATCTCCTGGAAGTGCCTCATGTCTCCAGATGCACAGCTCACTTCCCCTTCCAGATGCTTTTCTGTTGCTGTACACAGGGCACATATTTTCAGGAAGCACAATGCTGGGCTGCAGAATTCCAGTCCTTCTCATTTAATGGCAGTGAAACACGACTACTCTGTGAATTTAGCAATACTTACAGGAATGGCTGCTTTTCTGCTTGCTTCATGTCAGTCAGGAGCTGAGAAATAAACAAAACTTCACTTTCTGGGGGATTCTGATTCTTGCTTAGTTTTTGTCCTACCTACTAGAGACAAGGAGGCAAAGTGGTGCTGTTTTCTAGAATAAGCTAGGGTGTGGTAAACTTGAGACTGGAGGAAAACTCTTGTAAAAACATCATTAAAAATCACTCCATATTCACTCTCTCAGAAGTCCAGCAGAAGAAAGAGAACACCACATTCATGGAGTAAATGCCTCCTCTTACTACTGCCTGTTCCACCCATGACAATCCATAACAATTAAAATATAAACCAACAAAACAACCCTCTTGGTCTCTGTTCTAAAAGGGAATCTGTGCCTTGGGCTTCACATATTGCAAACTGAGTATGGACCATAGATGAGAAAAAGAAGCTTCTTAAAACCTAGAAAGACAAACATTTCTTTTTAAAATGGTTTGCTTTTCTAAGTTTGATTTACATGGACTATAACTTTGTGTGTGTGGGGGGGTGAGGCATAAGATTTAAAAATCTCTTTTCCTATAATGTAAATTGGAAAGTCACTTAGTTCTCTCTCTCTCTTTTTGTTTGCTTGTTAGTTTCTTTGTTCGATTTAGTCTTGTCTTTATATGTGTGTGTTTATGCTTGCTTGGATGCATGTGTATATACATGTGGGCATGAATGTGGAGGCCAGAAGACAAATTCAGATGTCAATTTTTAGGAGCCATCTATTTTGTTTTGTTAGACAGTGACTTTCATTTTCTTGGGTTCACCAAGTAGAATACGCTGGCTTGTCACCAAACCACAGGGCTCTGTCTGGCAATGCTTCTCTAGTATTGAATAGCGTGGGTTTGTGGTCATATGCTATTTGATCACATGAGTTCTGGGGAATAAGGTAGAACCTCCACGGTTGAACAGGAGCACTTCAGGGACTCAGGTATCTTTCAAGAAAGTTCCCCCTTTTAGATTTGCTGATTTAATTAATAGTCATTTAATTTATATTCATGTCCTAACACATATTAGGTATGTCCCAATTTAAAAAGTTGGCAGTTGAGGATTGTAGGGATACAGAATTAGAGTTGCCCATAAAATGCTTTCTGGCAGACATGAACTGAAATTTGATCTTCAGAATCTTGGAATTCACTAGCTAACCAGTCTAGTTTGTTTGTAAAGCCCCAGATCCCAATGAGAAAATGTCTCAAGCAACAATCAAACAGCTCCCACCTTAAGGTTGACTTTGTTCTCCATAATCATATGTACCTGCATACAAACAACTGCATGCACATAAATGCACACACCAAAAGGGTTAATGATAATAATCTATATATTACTGTAGATGAAGTAGGGCCAACTGAGGCAACATGCAACATCTTTTAAGACATTTTAAAAATTAAAGTGCTTAGTAGTTAATGTCAACTCAGGGTCTCACTCGTGTGTGGTAACTTGTTGATAGAGGTTTCTGTCCTGCCTGGTCCCACAGCTGTTCAGTACCAAAGAAACACACAAAAGTTTAAATTAATTATAAACTGGTCGGCCTATTAGCTCAGGCTTCTTATTAACTCTTATATCCTACATTAACCCATAATACTTGTCTGCATTAGTCATGTGGCTTGGTACGTTTTAGCAAGGCATTCTCATCTTGCTTCGTCTGTATCTGGATGATGACTGCAGATTACAGCTTTCCTCTTTCCAGAATTCTCTTGTTATGGTTTCCCCACCTACACTTCCTGCCTGGTTACTGGCCAATCATCGTTTCATTAAGCCAATATAAGTGACAAATCTTTACAGGACACAAGACCATTGTCCCATAGCAGTAACTATAGTTAAAATGAATTAAGTATTTCTATTACTAAGAAACATTTGGTTATTTCCAGAGCATATTTGTTTCTGACATTTCTGTTAAAATACTACCTTGTTATATCCAGCAGCCATAGTAAATTTACTAATACAGGGAAAAACTAGAAACATCTCAATTCAAAGTAGCAATAAACACTGGTGAACAAAGTGTCAGGAAAAAGGTGTCTCAGTATAAAATCCTCATCCTCATTATGAAGGACTGTGAAATATGAGTGACTTGAATTATTCTCCATATGCAAATCTCTACCTTTCCTAAGGACCTGTTTCACTAGAGTTTAATAAGATATCTACCTTTCCTAAGGACTTATTTTATTGGTGTTTAATAAGAGTAGACAGAGCTGAGATGCTGACAGCTTTTAATAATTATAATGATATTTAACATAATGCCTATTATTTTAAAAATGCAAGAAATCAGATTAATGTCATCTAAATGCTCTGTCCTAGAGGTGAGCTGGACAATAAAGTGATAATGTCTTAATTGGGATGATCACAGTGCTAAATACAACAGTGACAACTTAAAGAAAGAATAGCATTTCAGGATAACTGCTTCCAATTAACAGCTCAAACTTCCTAGACCTCAGTTGCAATCTATCACATTGAAGATAGCTGGTTTACGTTCAGGAATACCTCTTACATTTTCTAGGATTTCTTGGCCTTATTAATTCAAATCTTGCTCTCAATGCATGCATGTAGCCAAGATAATTACTAGAAGGCAAGATCAAAGGCAGCATATTATAGTCCTATTCCATTTTCTGCTGATGTGAGTGATCTGCCTCTCCTTTGATGTTGTATGCTTCTACAGCAAAAGTACAGAGGATAAAACTACTACACCGTGTAATCTGGCATTTATCCCATGAGAGCAGAATTCCAAATTGTGACACATGTCAAGAAGTTAAAAAAAATAACTTAAAAGAGACCTATGCTTTATAAAGTGACATACTATGCATTTAAACACCATCAAACATCATTTTCCATTACAAATTTAGTCCCTGGTATAAAATTCAAAGAATTTTTGTAACTTTAGTGGAAGAAAATAGTTACCATATTTACAAGCAATTACATGAGATGTGTGCTTGCCCATTTATCCCCTAATGAGAGATTTTGAGAGGAAGCAGAAATACGGTGCACTCATGTATATGTGTGTGTACAGACACTGGAGGACGCCGAGGTGCTCCCTGTGCACTGAAAGCCAGCTGGTTTCAGTTTTCTGAATTTTCTTTCATCTTTGTTCATGATCTGGGACCACTCTGCTAAGCCTGGGCTTTTTGTTCATTGAACAGGAAGGACTTCTGGCACTATAACATCATTTCTAACTTACATATTGGCTCTTATGATACATATACAGCAATATTGCATAGGGTGTCTAATGTTGTTGTCCCCATTGTCCTGATTCACACAATGCCATGTGTTGTCCTAGCTTACCTTTAATAAGAATACTAAAAGAGTTTGTTTTCCTACATCTCTGGGTGGGTACACACATACGGACATTCAGGTGTGGTTGCTTACATATGAGCTCAGCAACGTCAGACTGCAGTGTTGTTTCTAATGTTTCCTGTTCTCATAATTCAAATTGAATTCTTGCCCTCCTGAAAGAAAATGGTATTTTTCAATAATGCCTCAGTTACTCCTTGATTCTAGTTTGTCCTATTTTGGAATTAGATCCCTCCAAGGTACACAATCAGACCTACATTTTTTGACAGGAAAATGGAACTTTGTGTGTACTTCATGGCTGTCACATTTTAAGTACAATGACAGATATTGAGAAAAATGAGTTTGATAAACTATGACCTAACCCCTGTACTTGACTTCAATTAGAAATCAAAAACAGTTTTTGTCTTGAAAAATAATGTTTTTCCTTTTTCTCATCAACTATATTTTCAAAGATGGTCAAGTGCTAGAAATATTATAAGGCATAATACTAAACAAGAACTAAATATCTATCATCTATGTACTCATCTATATCTCTTCTATAAATTTGCCTTTGCCTATCAATCATGTTCATCTCTCTACCATCTATTGATAATCTCTTACATAGTTATACATACTTATATCTAAGAAATTTTCTATTTTCTATCAGTTTTCACCTATCAATCATCTATTATCTGTCTGTGTATCATCTATATATCTCTCTGTCATCTACCTTTAAAGTAATATCTTCCTTTTTATTTCTCCATTGATGAAAGTAGGTTCCAATAATAAGTTAAAACACAATACAGTGCCTGTCATTGAACATAGTGAGGAACTAAACACAGATGTAGAGAGTAATACCCCCCTGGGTTTCTTTGGTATATCTGTATGCTATAGAATTTAGAAATACTGGAACACTAAGCATAATACATGCCAGGATTCTGAGTCCTGACAAAATCCAGTCACATAACTATGAGGAGTATTTTCAAACAATTTTCTAGAATACATTAGAATAAAGAGCAAAAAAAATCATGTTTTGCCATAAGAGGTGTTTTAGAACCACTTGAATCCATTCAGTCTATCTGCCGTTAACCTGAGCTAAGAGTCAGAACAATAAGTCTTATGAGTGTTTTTTGAAATCTCTTTGATGAACAGTTGCTCCTTTCTGTTTTCCATTACTGAATGAGGATTTATATTCCTTACTTGTAAACACTGCTGTTACCATGCCTACCACTGTTTACTTACATTTCCTGACTAGGTGTTTGGGAGTATTTGTAAAGCCAAAAAACTCACATGCTGACGATCTCTCACCGTCAATGAAATAAAACTAGAAAGTTGTCTTGGGGTGGTTAGGTCATGTGGATAGAACCTTAATGATGGGATTAGTGGTTCTTGTGATAAATGGAGACCCATGGGCTCACCCCCTCCCTCTTTTCTATAGCAGAAATACTATGGAGATTATTTGAAGACATTGGATCTGATGATATCTTGGCCTTGGACTTCTAGTTTTTCAAACTAGGTATTAGTGTTCTAGTGAGGAATAAGTTGCAATGTCATACAGGTTGTGACAATATGTTATGTAAACCAGATGGAAATAAGATTCAGGTTGGATTTATCAAATTTACATACACAAAACTCTCAAACTTTTACTTTCATTCTGAACCCCCTCCCTGCAGTTTTAAAATCATAATAACACCCTCCCTCCTCTGGGTGTTCCATGAATCATCTGCATCATTCTGTCTTTCTCAGACTCTTGGGCCACTCATGTGCTTCAGACATACTTTTAAAGACTTCATATGTTTTGACTTATAAAGTCATATAATGACTCCATCCGGCTGACTGAATGACAGCTGCAAATTACAGATGAGAATGTAAGATAGTTACTTGTTTAAGTTTAAATAGACAGTAATATGTATCTCAGATTTGTGTTTCAAACTGAGCTCTTGATTTCCTGATCTTGTGGGTTTTTTTTCCCATGCCAGAACACTCCACACAAATGCATTCAGCTTCTTCAAGTCCTGGATCAATTCAGATTCATTACTACGCATACTGTATCAAATCTGTCATCAAATAATGAGTGTAACTCGTGGCCAGCATCACCATCTAGACTCCTATAACATCCTCCTAATAGGTACTTTTGTTAAAGTTATCCAGAGAAGCTCTTTCCCTAAAGGAAAATATGTCACTTCTATGCTGGATGTCCTCTTTTGGCTTCTTGCATCACTAGAGTCCAAGATCAGTCTACTTTATATGATATAGAAGGTTCTCATAATCTGTTTCCCACTTGTGCCTAAAGCATCTCCTTCCACACGCTTTTACCACACACTTTTGTACTCAATTCTTTTCTCTTAACATATTCTTTGGTAATTTGTATTATGCACCATAATTCCACTCATCTTCCAGTCCCTCTGTAGCCACGCCTCACCCCTGTATTGTCCCCTGAAAGAGAAAAAAAAACTAGTAAAAATAAGATTAAAAATCAACAACAATGAGACCACTTCCCTCCTCCATCTTTTCCACTTCTCCATCACTACTTCATTTATCTTAGTGGCATTATGAGCTGCTGTGCATCATGCATATTATACTGTTGTTCAAACAGGTTTAAGCTTCAAATGTTCAATATATAGTGTGTTGTTCATCAGATTCAAGCCCTTTGGCTTCTGGTGTGTAATAGAAGATACTAGATGTGTACCATCAATACTAGATTCTAACCAAAATTCCTTTCACATATCTGGCTGTTGCCCTGAGTTATGCAAATCCCACAGCTACTGTTCTTCAGAACCAGTCTCTTCATGTACTCTAGCAGGTCATAGATGGGGTAGATTTTGGGGTGTGCCAACTCAAAGACCTGGATGTGTAACTGGGTGGGAGCTGAGTCCAGGCTTCTAGGACCATCCCCATTAGGCGATGTGTGGTACCAACTTGGTGTAGGAGCATTGTCTGTATTCTGTCAATCATGTTCGACATAAATGCTGATTGGACAGGCAGGAAATATAGGCGGGAAAACCAGACAGGAAATAGAAATGATGTAATGAGAACAGGAGAATTCTGGGAAGGAGGAAGTTGATTCCTCCCACACCTGCCCTGACCACAGAAGCAGCAGGATGTGAGCTGCCCTGCTGAAAAAAGGTACTGAGCCACATGGCTAACATAGATCAGAAAAATAGGTTAATAAAGATGTGAGAGTTAGCCAATGAGAGGCTAGAGGTAATGGGCCAATCACCTTTATAACTTATAGAGATCTATGTGTGATTTTCTCTGGGACTAAACAGCTGGAGGTACTAGGCAGAACAAAAACCCCAGAAACAAACAGGCACCCTCATGTTACAGAATGGCACCCAACGTAGATAACTGCATCCACAGAAAGCCTTAAAAAGCTTGATAAAGACTAGAGTAAAACATTTTGGTTTTCAGCTTTAGCAGAAAAAAAGCTGCTGTTTTAAAATGCCGGCTTTCTGGACCTTCCTGCCAGAGACAACTCTGATTCTTTCAAGCAGGCAGTCAGGACTATGGAGCTATGGATACATTGTTGCAGCTTGCTTCCTGGCAAGAAAACGCTATAGGAACGTTTGACTGTTGTTTAATATTGTAGCTTGCTTCCTGACAAGGACCTTAAAACACCATAGAGTTGTGGCAAAAAAAAAAAACAAAACAAAACTTCTTCATATTTTTTAGCAAATTAAAGACCCATGTGGTCAGAAAGAGAGATATACAATAAAGAGAGATTCAAAGAGTAAGAAAACCTCTAAGTGGTTTACACTGTGTTAAAAATGTATACAGCTAAAGGTTAAAGTTCTCAGAGTAATAAATAAATAAATAGAGAGAGAGAGAGAGAGAGAGAGAGAGAGAGAGAAAGAGAGTAACCTGGGAGGCAGAGACAGATGGATCTCTGTGAGTTCAAGGATAGCCTGGTTTACAGAGGGAATTCCAGGACAAAGATGTACAGAGAACCTATCTCAAAAAGCCAAAAGTTAAAAGTAAAAATAAAAGAAATAGAGGTTAAAATAAAGCCACGTAAAGATGAAAAATACACAGAGAATTTTGATATTGTATGCTATTATGCTCTCTTTGAATTGTTTGAAAGCTGAGGAAGGAGTAACAGCTGCTAAAAGATAACTTGCTTATAAATGCTGCAAAATTAATCCAAGATAGGTATTTTGAAAATACCATGGCTTTAAAATTGAAATCAAAAGGTATGTTACTTCGGAGAAGAGATTTTGCTTTTGGTTTTGTTTCCACAGAAAATGAGAGGCTGTGGATTTATTCAGAGTTAAGAAAAATCCAGTTTGGCCAAGGAAGACCAAAAGGAAGATCACCTGAGAAGTCTCTGGTAGAAATAGATGGCCCAGATGTCTGAGTTCTTCATCCAGAACAGGTTCAAGACTGCTGCCTGAGATGATCAAGACTCACAGGATACTTCAGTCAGGACTTGATTATAACTCTAAATTTTCTTTAGGTCCTCATAAAATTATCAGCGCTCCCAACCAGCTGGAAGTAGCCTAAAATACTATGCCCACATTCCCAAAAAATGTACTATGGATATTTTTCTTTGTTTTTTTTTTTTTTTTTTTTGGAGGGGGAAGTGGTCTGGGAGAATTGTCTGTATTCTGTCAATCATGTTTTAAATAAATGCTGATTAACCAGGCAGGAAATATAGGTGTGAAAACCAGACAGGAAATAGAAATGAAGTAATGAGAACAGGAGAATTCTGGGAAGGAGGAAGTTGATTCCTTCCACTCCTGCCCCGACCACAGAAGCAGCAGGATGTGAGCTGCCCCACTGGAAAAAGGTACTGAGCCACATGGCTAACATAGATCAGAAAAATAGGTTAATAAAGATGTGAGAGTTAGCCAATGAAAGGCTAGAGGTAATGGGCCAATCAGCTTTATAACTTATAGAGATCTTTGTGTGATTTTCTTTGGGACTAAACAGTTGTGGGGTACTGGGCGGGACAAAAGCCCCAACAAAAAAACAAGCCAGCCCCCTCATGTTACACCACCTCCCCTATACCCATGGTGAGGGGTGGGACCAACATGCCCAAGTGTGGAGGACTACCTCTCCTACTTGCGGTGTGGCCTGCTCACCCATGTTGGGGTCATCGAGTTTGTTATGCCAGGCCCAGTGAGGGTCTCAGTAAGGGGTGAGTAAAGCTCAGCAAGACCATTCTATTTCAATACATGGTTCGAAAAACCTGGTTCCTATGGGCCCTCATGGTAAAAAATTAGCAATGGTCATCAACCTCAGGTTATAGCAAGGACCATAGACCCAAATATGGCCAGCAGTAGAAGCTCTGACCAAATGTCAACATGGCCCCAAGTGGCAGCACAGACCACCCTGATCTGCATGGCCACTGCAGCAGCATAGTTCTCAGGCACCCACGTTGTCTCATGAGTTAGCCCAGACTCTGGACATATGTTCTGTTTTTGGTGGTAACCAGAATCAAGGACATTGAAACAGACCCTGACTGTGGTGGGGCCATGGACCCAGATATGGCCTCCAGAAGCATGGACCCAGTGGACACCTTGGCCAGAGATGATAATCCAAATCTTGGGCATTCCTGTGCCCTTTGGTGGTGATATGGGCTATGGAAATCAACACAGACCCCAGCTTCAGTAAGACAATGGACACAGACATAGTCCCCAGCAGCATCCTGGATCCATAAGTCAATATGGCCCTTGGTGGGAGCACATGCCTTTCAAACTGGCATCTTCCAAGCTGCAGGGTAGCCCTCATACACCCAGATGTCCCCAGATGACAGACTCCAGGCATCCTTACAACCCTCTATGACAAGAGGCACCATGGATATCAACACAGACCCTGAATGCATAGGCTATGACCCCAGGCATGAACCTGGTGAAAGATTCCATGGTCCCAGACAATAGACCAGGCCACTCAGATAGAGATGGCCTTTGTGGTGGCATGACTCTTGAGCACTAATGTGCCCAGCAGACCCAGGGCATCCTCCCTACCATCAGTGGTAACAGAAGTCATAGACATTAACATAGACTCTGACTGCTCTGTCCTCTAATTAATTCTTCTGAATCTTTACTTTAATGTCTTTTCTTACTTTAGCATTAAATCACCAAAAAAGATTATATCACGCCCATTACTATATGTTCTTGTTTTCTTTTCTTTTTTTTCATGAGAGTTTTCTTTTTTTTATTCTTTTCTCTTAAATTTTATTTTACTTTTTTTTCTTTTTTTTAACTTTTTTTTATTGAGAAAAGAGAAAAAAAAAACAAATTTCCTCCTCCTCCCAGCCTCCCATTTCCCTCCCCCTCCTCCCACCCTTCTCCTCCTCCCCCCACTCCTCTCCCCCTCCCTCTCCATCCCAAAGAGCAGTCAGATTTCCCTGCCCTGTGGTAAGTCCTAGGTCCTCCCCCCTCCGTGCATTTCTAGGAAGGTGAACATCCAAACTGGCTAGGCTCCCACAAAGCCAGCACATTAAGCAGGTTCAAAACCCCGTGCGATTGTCCTTGGGTTCTCATCAGCCCTCATTGTTGGCCATGCTCAGAGAGTACAGTTTTATCCCATGCTTTTTCAGTCACAGTCCAGCTGGCCTTGGTGAGCTCCTAATAGATCAGCCCCATTGTCTCAGTGGGTGGGTGCTCCCCTCGTGGTCCCGACTTCTTTGCTCATGTTCTCCCTCCTTCTGCTCCTCATCGGGACCTTGGGAGCTCAGTCCAGTGCTCCAGTGTGGGTCTCTGTCTCTGTCTCCATCCATCACCAGATGAAGGTTCTATGATGATATGCAAGATATTCATCAGTATTGCTCTAGGATAGGGTCATTTCAGGTTCCCAATCCTCAGCTGCCCAAGGAACTAACTGGGGACCTCGGCTTAGGTATCTGGGAGCCACTCTAGGTTCAAGTCTCTTGCCAACCCTAAGGTGGCTCCCTTAACTAAGAACCGTGCTTCCGTGCTCCCCCATCCAACCTTCCTTCATCCCATTCCTCCCCCTTTCCCAAGCTCCCCCCCATTCTCCCCCTCTCCCCCCTCTCTCCCCATCTCCCCTTACCCCCATCCCACCCCACCCCCAAGATCTCAATTTTCTCCCCTGCAATTTTGTCTACTTCCCATAGCCAAGAGGACAACTATATGCTTTTCCTTTAGTTCACCTTCTTACTTAGCTTCTTTGGGATCACCAAGTGTAGACTCCGTGACCCTTGTTTATGGCTAGAAACCAATTATGAGTGACTACATCCCATGTTCATCTTTTTGGCTCTGGGAAACCTCACTCAGGATAGTGTTTTCTATTTCCATCCATTTGCATGCAAAATTTGAGAAGTCATTGTTTTTTACCGCAGTGTAGTACACTAATGTGTAGATATTCCACACTTTCTTCATCCATTCTTCCATTGAAGGGCATCTAGGTTGTTTCCAGGTTCTGGCTATTACAAATAATGCTGCTATGAACATAGTTGAACAAATGCTCTTGTCATATGATAGGGCATCTCTTGGGATATTCCCAGGAGTGGTATTTCCGGGTCCAGGGGTAAGTTGATCCCGAATTTCCTGAGAAACCGAAACACCGATTTCCAAAGTGGTTGCACCAGATTGCATTCCCACCAGCAATGGATGAGTGTTCCCCTTCCTCCACAGCCTCTCCAGCAAAGGCTATCATTGGAGTTTTTTATTTTAGCCATTCTGACAGGTGTAAGATGATATCTCAAAGTTGTTTTGATTTGCATTTCCCTGATTGCTAAGGAGGTTGAGCATGACCTTAAGTGTCTTTTGGCCATTTGAACTTCCTCTGCTGAGAATTCTCTGTTCAGTTCAGTGCCCCATTTTTTAATTGGGTTAATTAGCATTTTAAAGTCTAGTTTCCTGAGTTCTCTATATATTTTGGAGATCAGACCTTTGTCTGTTGCGGGGTTGGTGATGATCTTCTCCCAGTCAGTAGGTTGCCTATTTGTCTTGGTGACAGTGTCCTTTGCTTTACAGAAGCTTCTCAGTTTTAGTAGGTCCCATTTATTCAATGTTGCCCTTAAAGTCTGTGCTGTTGGGGTTACACATAGGAAGCGATCTCCTGTACCCATCTCCTGTAGGGTACTTCCCACTTTCTCTTCTATCAGGTTCACTGTGTTCTGACTGATAGTGAGGTCTTTAATCCATTTGGACTTGAGTTTTGTGCATGGTGATAGATATGGGTCTATTTTCATTCTTCTACAGGTTGACATCCAGTTATGACAGCACCATTTGTTAAAAATGCTTTCTTTCTTCCATTGTATACTTTTGGCTCCTTTATCAAAAATGAGGTGTTCATAGGTTTGTGGGTTAAAATTCGGGTCTTCTATACGATTCCATTGGTCGACTTCTCTGTTTTTATGCCAGTACCACACTGTTTTCATCACTGTAGCTCTGTAATAGAGTTTGAAGTCAGGGATGGTAATGCCTCCAGACAATCCTTTATTGTATAGGATTGTTTTGGCTATCCTGGGTTTTTTGTTTTTCTATATAAAGTTGATTATTGTCCTCTCAATATCTGTTAAGAATTTTGATGGGACCCTGATGGGGATTGCATTGAATCTATAAATTGCCTTTGGTAGAATTGCCATTTTTACTATGTTGATCCTCCCAATCCAAGAGCAAGGAAGGTCCTTCCATTTTCTTGTATACTCCTCAATTTCTTTCTTCAATGCCTTAAAGTTCTTGTCAAATAGATCTTTCACTTCCTTGGTTAGAGTTACCCCAAGATATTTTATGCTGTTTGTGGCTATTGTGAAAGGTGAAGCTTCTCTGATTTCCCTCTCTGCTTCCATATCCTTTGTGTATAAGAGGGCGACTGATTTTTTGGAGTTTATCTTGTATTCTGCCACATTACTAAAGGTGTTTATCAGCTGTAAAAGTTCTTTGGTGGAGTTTTTGGGGTCGCTTATATATACTATCATATCATCTGCAAATAATGAAAGTTTAACTTCTTCCTTTCCAATTCGAATCCCTTTGATCCCCTTATGTTGTCTTATTGCTATTGCTAGAACTTCAAGTACTATATTGAAGAGGTATGGCGAGAGTGGACAGACTTGTCGTGTTCCTGAGTTTAGTGGGATGGCTTTAAGCTTCTCTCCATTTAATTTAATGTTAGCTGTCGGCTTGCTGTATATAGCTTTTATTATATTTAGGTATGACCCTTGTATCCCTAATCTCTCCAATACTTTTATCATAAAGGGGTGTTGAATTTTGTCAAATGCATTTTCAGCATCTAATGAAATGATCATATGTTTTTTTTCTTTCAGTTTATTTATATGCTGGATTACATTGATAGATTTTCGTATGTTGAACCAGCCCTGCATCCCTGGGATGAAGCCTACTTGATCATAATGGATAATTTTCCTAATGTGTTCTTGGATTCGGTTTGCCAGTATTTTGTTGAGGATTTTTGCATCGATGTTCATGAGTGAGATTGGTCTATAATTTTCTTTCTTGGTTGAGTCTTTGTGCGGTTTTGGTATCAGAGTAACTGTAGCTTCATAAAAGGAATTTGGCAATGACTCTTCTGTTTCTATATTGTGAAATACATTAAGGAATATAGGTATTAGGTCTTCTTGGAAGTTCTGGTAGAATTCTGCATTGAAACCATCTGGTCCTGGGCTTTTTTTGGTAGGGAGATTTTTGATAACAGTTTCTAATTCTTCGCGACTAACAGGTCTATTTAGATTGTTCACCTGGTCCTGGTTTGACTTTGGTATATGGTATTTATCTAAAAAAAGTGTCCATTTCCTTTACATTTTCCAGTTTTGTGGCATATAGGCTTTTGTAGTAAGATCTAATGATTCTCTGAATTTCCTCTGTGTCTGTGGTTATGTCCCTCTTTTCATTTCTGATCTTATTAATTTGCAAATTCTCTCTCTGCCGTTTGATTAGTTTGGATAGGGGTTTGTCAATCTTGTTGATTTTCTCCAGAAACCAGCTTTTTGTTTCATTGATTCTTTGGATTGTTTTCTGTGTTTCTATTTTGTTGATTTCAGCCCTCAGTTTGATTATTTCCAGTCTTCTACTCCTCCTTGGTGAGTCTGCTTCTTTTTTTTTCTAGAGCTTTCAGTTGGGCTGTTAAGTCTCCAATGTGAGCTTTCTCTGTTTTCTTTAAGTGGGCACTTATTGCTATGAACTTTCCTCTCAGGACTGCTTTCATAGTGTCCCATAAGTTTAAGTATGTTGTTTCTTTATTTTCATTGAATTCCAGGAAGACTTTAATTTCTTTCTTAATTTCTTCCTTAATCCAGGTATGGTTCAGTAGTTGACTGTTCAGTTTCCATGAGTTTGTAGGCTTTTGGGGGGTAGCATTGTTGTTAAATTCTAACTTTAATCCATTGTGATCTGATAAGACACAGGTGGTTACTAATATTTTTTGTAACTGTGAATGTTTGCTTTGTTACTGACTATGTGGTCGATTTTTGAGAAGGTTCCATGAGCTGCAGAGAAGAAGGTATATTCTTTCCTATTTGGGTGGAATGTTCTATAGATGTCTGTTAAGTCCATTTGATTCATTACCTCCATTAATTCTCTTATTTCTCTGTTAGGTTTCTGTCTGTTTGACCTGTCCATTGGTGAGAGAGGAGTGTTGAAGTCTCCTACTATTAGTGTGTGCGGTTTGATGGCTGCCTTGAGTTTTAGCAATGTTTCTTTTATGTACGTGGGTGTTTTTAAATTAGGGGCATAGATGTTCAGAATTGAGACTTCATCCTGCTGAACTGTTCCTGTTATGAGGATAAAATGCCCCTCTCCATCTCTTCTGATTGATTTAAGTTTGAAGTCAACTTTGTTAGAGATTAGTATGGTCACACCTGCTTGTTTCTTAGGTCCATTTGCTTGATAAGCCTTTTCCCAGCCCTTTACTCTGAGTAGGTGCCTGTCTTTGTGGTTGAGGTGTGTTTCTTGTAAACAGCAGAATGTTGGATCCTGTTTTCGTATCCAATCTCTTAGCCTGTGCCTTTTAATAGGTGAGTTGAGTCCATTGACATTAAGTGATATTAATGACCAGTGGATGTTAACTCTGGTCATTTTTTTAGTCGTAGAGTTTGTGTGTTTCCCTTCTTTGATTTGTGTTGGTGAAGGGTCTCTAGATGTCTGAGTTATTGTGGTCATTGTTGGACTCCTTGGTTAGTGATTTTCCTTCTATTACTTTCTGTAAGGCTGGATTTGTGGCTGCATATTGTTTAAATTTGTTTTTATCCTGGAAAATTTTATTTTCTCCACTTATAGTGAACGAAAGCTTGGCTGGGTATAGTAATCTGGGCTTGCACCCATGGTCTCTTAGTTTCTGAAGTACATCTATCCAGGACCTTCTGGCTTTCATGGTTTCCATGGAGAAGTCAGGTGTAAGTCTGATAGGTTTACCTTTATAAGTAATTTGGCCTTTTTCCTTTGCAGCTCTTAATATTCTTTCCTTATTCTGTATGCTTTGTGTTTTGATAATTATATGGCGAGGGGATGTTCTTTTTTGATCCAGCCTATTCAGTGTTCTGTATGCTTCTTGAAACTTCATAGGTATATCTTTCTTTAGGTTGGGAAAGTTTTCTTCTATAATTTTATTAAATATATTTTCTGGACCATTGAGCTGCACTTCTTCTCCTTCTTCTACTCCTATTATTCTTAGGTTTGGTCTTTTTATTGTGTCCCATATTTCCTGAATATTTTGTGATGAGAGTTTGTTGGACTTGCTGTTTTCTTTGATCAGAGTGTTTATTTTCTCTATGTTATCTTCAGAATCTGAGATTCTTTCTTCTATCTCTTGTATTCTGTTGGTTATACTTGTTTCTGTAGACTCTGTTTGTTTACTTAAATTTTCCATGTCCAGCCGGCCCTCTGTTTTTGTTTTCTTCTTTGCCTCCATTTCAGCTTTCACGTCTTGCACCGTTTCCATTATCTGTTTGATTGTTTTTCCTTGGTTTTCTAGGGTATCATTCACTAATTTATTCAGTTCTTCAAACTTTCTGTTATGTTTCTCATCCATTTCTATAAGGGCATTTTTTACATGCTGTTTAAGGGCATCCATCACTTTCATGAAGTCAACCTTTTCTACTTCTTCTTGATTAAGGTGTTCATGTCCTCCCGTTGTGAGGTCTTTGGTTTCTGGTGGCTTCATGTTGCTTTTCAGCTTGTTGGGCGAATTCTTGCCTTGGCATCTACCCATCTCTTCTTCCAAATGCTCCCTTATGGATCTTCTTTACCGGAGCAGGTCTCCTTGCCTACCCAATGCTGGATCTCCCCAACATTGTCTCTCCCCAATGCTGGGTCTCCCCAAGGTTGGTTCTCCTGGCGCCGAGAGATCAGGCCTCCTTGCTCGTGGGCAGGTCGCAAACAAAGCGCCTACCCTGCTTGGTACAGGCAGGCCAAAGAAACAAAGGAACTCCCGCCTGCTTGGGTGCCCTGAGGATTCGGACCCAGTGCCCAGACAGGCTGGGCTGGGTGATGTTATGTGTAGAAAGAGGGCGGTGGGGCAAATTGGGGAGGGTTCTGGATGGAAGCTGGGTGGGCTAGGAAGAAAGAGGAGGTATGCAGGGAGTGGGGGCCCTGCCGAGAGCTCAAGAAGGATAGCGGGCCAAGGAAGCTCTGAACTCCCCTTCCCGGGCTGGCGCCACAGGGTCAGAAACTAACCCCAATGCTGGGTCTCCTGGCGCCTAGAGATCAGGCCTCCTTGCTGGTGGGCAGGTTGCAAACAAAGCGCCTACCCTGCTTGGTGCAGGCAGGCCATAGAAACAAAGAGACTCCCACCCGCTTGGGTGCCCCGAGGATTCGGAACCAGTGCCCAGACTGGCTGGGCTGGGTGATGTTACGTGCAGAAAGAGGGCGGTGGGGCAAATTGGGGAGGGTTCTGGATGGAAGCTGGGTGGGCTAGGAAGAAAGAGGAGGTATGCAGGGAGTGGGGGCCCTGCCGAGAGCTCAAGAAGGATAGGGGGCCAAGGAAGCTCTGAACTCCCCTTCCCGGGCTGGTGCCGCAGGGTTGTTCTTGTTTTCTTAAACATTTCTAATTTTCTTTATAATATGCTCGATATATTATTTTGTAAACCTCTCCACTTCTATATTCAAATCTTCACAGAAATAGTCTCCTGCTTCTCTTTATTGTATTTTGAATACCTAAATTGTGTTTTATGCCTATAGGTACTCCATAAATATTAGTTAATATATGTTATTTTGAGAATTGACCAAAATCTACTATCCATTATTTCTGTAGAAAGGATCAAAGATTAGTAATGTTGGCGGATTTCCACAAGCCTGCTAATGTAGATGCAAAAAGGAATTAATAATTAATAATATAGTATATTCATTAATAATTAATTAAAATTGTTTCAAAGGGTGATGATTTTAGTTACAAAAGCAATTTACTTAGCAATACAATTCATGTGAAATGATCGATTTGTATATTTCCAAGTGTTCTCAACTATAATCTTCTGCTGTCCCTAAATTTCACTTTAACACCATTAAGGACGTTTTCATGCTTCATATAAAAATTATAATATTCTTAGATCAGCATGTTTTTCATGACATGACTGGTAGGGGTGGGATGGGGTGATGTGAGAGTCAGGAGAAGGGGAAGGAGGCAGACCATGGGACTAGTAAGTAAAATTACATAAATTTAAATTAAAAAATACAAAAAATAAAAAAATATATGAAGACTTGGCTAAAAGACATGATGTCTTTTTGCCTCATGATCTGGGTGACAAGTGTGCTATCCATTTCTGAATTATAGTTTATTCCAGATATAATTAAAATGACCACCAAATAAAGTTACCACACAATTTAAGTGGTTTGTTTGTTTTTTTAATAGTTTTTTTTTATTTTTATAGAGCTCTACATTTTCCTCTGCTCCCTTCTTTGTCTCTTCCCTCCCTTTCAACCCTCCCCCAAGATACCCATGCTCCCAATTTACTCAGAAGATCTTGTCTTTTTCTACTTCCCAAGTCAATTAGATTTATATATGTCTCTCTTAGGGTCCTCATAGTTTTCTAAGTTCTTTGGGATTGTAATGTGTCTGCTGGTTTTCTTTGCTTTATGTTTAAAAACCACTTATGAATGAGTACATGTGATACTTGGCTTTCTGCGTCTGGGTTACCTCACTCAAAATGATGTTTTTAGCTCCATCCATTTTCCTGCAAAATTCAAGATGTTAATTTTTTCTCTGTGTAGTACTCCATTGTGTAAATGTACTACATTTTCCTTATCCATTCTTTGGTTGAGGGGGATTTAGGTTGTTTCCATGTTCTGGCTATGACAAACAATGCTGATATGAACATAGTTGAGCACATGTCCTTGTGGCACAATCGAGCATCCTTTGGATATATACCCCAAAGTAGTATTACTAGGTCTTGAGGAAGGTTGTTTCCTAATTTTCTGAGAAATCACCACACTGACATCTAAAGATGCCATACCAGCTTGCATTCCCACCAACAATTCATAAGTGTTCCCCTTTCCCCACAACCTTTCCAGCATAAGTTGACATCAGTGTTATTGATCTTGGCCATTCTTATAGGTATAAGATGGAATCTCAGAGTTGTTTTTATTTGCAGTTCTCTTATGGCTAAGGATGTTAAACATTTCCTTAAATGTCTTTTGGCCATTTTAGTTTCCTCTGTTGAGAGTTCTATGTTTAGGTCTGTACTCTTATTTCTTAAATGGATTGTTATTTTTTGATGACAAATTTCTTGAGTTCTTTTGTATATTTTGGAGATCAGACCTCTGTCTGAAGTGGGGTTAATGACAATCTTTTCCCATTCTATAGGCTGTCATTTTGTCTTGTTGACCATGTCCTTTGCTTTCCAGAAGCTTTTCAGTTTCAAGAGGTCCCATTTATTAATTGTTATTGACAAAGAAGCAAAAATTATCAAAGGGTAAAAAGAAAGTATATTTAACAAATGTTGCTGGCATAACTAAATATCAACATGCAGAAGAATGAAAATTCTTGCCCATAACTCAAGTCCAAATAGATCAAAGACCTAAACATAAAGCCAGCCATACTGAACATTATAGAAAAGAAAGTTGGAAGTACACTTGAACGCATTGGCACAGGAGACCATTTCCTAAATATAATCCCAGAAGCACAGAAACTGAGAGAAACAATAAGTGGAACCTCCTTAATAGGAAATTCTGCATACTCTTCAAACTTCCCTCTGACTAGACGCTAACTTTAGGGTTGGAATGTAAATGGTATCACAAACTGTGATTGGACAACCATGTATTGATGACAAGAGACTCAAATTTTTGTCACTTATGAAAAAGGCTCTAATATCTAAGGTATATCTATATCCTCAGACTTTCATGAAAATGAAAAATAAGGACTTTAATGAAACCATCTTTGAGTTTCTGTTGTTTAAGCTGAATCTAATTTGACCTAGCAGACTATGGTGTATTCTCCAGTAACTCAATTATTTGAATCAACTGAAAATACAGTTCTGGTGTATTTCTGCCTTGGCCATGAGCATTCTGCCATGTGTGGGTATAACCTGCACCACTTCAATTATCACGGGAATGCACTTCTCCAGCTAGTCCTTCTTTCAAGATGCTACATCTATAACCATGAACAAACCTTGTAAGTCTTTGACACTTGCAAAGTATCAACTTTCCATTTACTTTGCTGGATGAGCTGAGTAGTTTACTCCTGCAATGTTTTTGGAAGATAACTTTGTTCCAATAATTTAAAGAAGATAAACTCTTACTAGGAAACACAGCTAATGATCAGGTCAGCTCTAAAGTATGATTTAAATACAGGCCCCATTTTCATAGCAGTTATCCAACTAAGTTTCAGTGTTTATAAATAAATTTGACTATCTTTTAAAGATAATCTGATAGAAAATTACACCTGCAATTGTGTTTTTGCTTTCAGGTCCCCAAATCAGTATGACCTACAACTGCATTTCTTTTCTCTTTCCTTATGTGGAATTCTACGATGATATAGAACATTATGTATTGCCAAGACAAATTTATTTTTTCATACATTTGTAAAACAGCTTTTTTCGCCCATTTCAGATGAGGTTCCTGTCATCATTATAAAGCTGAGAATTAGAGAAATCACTATTTAATGGTATCCCGATAGCTATCTAGAATATCCTTTTTATTGTTCTATTTATTTTTAATTTTTTAATGCCCTAGGCAATTAATAACTTCCTATAATTTGAAAATAGTGATGATGGGCAATAGTTATTGATGAAAATAATTTAGTCTTAATATGGATGATTACAACTAATGTTTTGTGTTGCATTATAGAGCAGATGCTAAAGGATTTCCAAAAGTAATGTTTTCACTTTTGTATGAGGCAGGCTTGGCTCTGTCATCATACACACATTGGTTAGGAAGTGATGCTGAATGCTTCTTAATTTAAGCAATTGAGAAAGTAACACCTGGAAAAATAGATTTCCGGATTCTAGCATATGCCGTCCTTACTTAATACAGAGCATATCCATTAAGAACAAAATTTTTATTGGAAAGGTTGTGTCAATGCCAAAATTTGCACATACAGAAATTTGCAGCAAATAATGTAAGAAAAATGGGATAAATATGAGCGATGTTTTGTAACATCCTGTGTACTTCATTGTAACATTGTCCAGTCATCAGAATATATTTCAAGATGAAGAAATAAAAGGTATTAAGTGAGGATTAATGAAATTGGTTTTCTCTGATACTAATACTAATGCAAACTCTTGTTATGCTCTCAAGAAGAATATCAAGGGGCAAGAGTCTGTTCTAGGGAAGTTTTACTGTTAGCATGACAACCAGGACTGTCATTATGAAATATGTATCATCTATTTTGCTTTAAGGAAGATACTCAGGATCCTGTATGTTATTAAAACTGAAAAAAAAAACCTAATTGTGAAAAAGGGGGAGATCTCAAGGTTTACTATCAAATAGGAGATGAATGTGTTCTTATCCTCGGTACCCAGACCCCATCCTGCATTTCCCCTTGAAAAGTCTGAGGGAATCACCCTAGGAGAGTCAGGATCCCTGGACAATTGGAGCAAAGTGTCTGTTCATCATTATACAAAGTATTCGTTGCTGTTGTTCAACAACAAACTCCATCTAGGATTGCTCTTGGAAATTTTAATACTGTATATGAAAATACAGATTTTCTTCATAATTATTCCCATGATCTGTGAACAGTGACTTCTTAGAGGGAAACCAACCTATCGGTTGTGATGTCTTGAGTCTGGTCCCCTACCTCAATGTGAAAACAAAGAATGGGAAAGGACACTGAAGCATCTCCAAATCCCCTCTGGATACACTTTAAAAAATGAATAATTCTTCTTTTTCATCAGTAGTGCAGAAAGCTTTTATGATGGGACCCTGGGCTACAAAAGTGATCACCTCTGCCTTCACGGCCACACAGTGTCATCACAATCATAACAAAGCAGCTACAAAATAATAAGTATGATTTTATTTTTATTTAAGTGAAATCTTGAGTAGTTTGACAACTATCTACTGACTTTTAAAACATGCCTAAAATGCTGATTTTATGTGGGAGAACATACCAGGCAATGTATGTATGACTCTTGTGATCATCTATAGCCAAACTTCTCATACAAAAATTGTAAATCTATAGTTTCAGTGAATATTCCACATAAGGCTTCCTTGTTATCAATTAATTCAACTGACTTCTTCATCAATTTTCTTCCCTTTCAGTCTTGATAGTTTTATGACCTAGACCCTGGCAGTACCCTTAGGCAGTGCATGTGATAATTGACACATTTTCTAACACGGTATAGTGATGCCCAAGTCACTGCTTTCAGGCCGTGACTGGTGCTTATTGGAGTCTGCAGCAGGGGCTCCTTTTATCCTCATACATCACAATCCACTGACAGCTCTCCCATACAGGGACTGCGCTGAGCTCTCCCCTAGGAAAATATATGCAAACACCTCCAGAACATTGAAATGGTTGCTAGGCATCACAACGAAGACATCTTTATGATAAACACACTATGCAAAAGAAGGTCTAATAAAAGAATAACAAATTATTACATCCAGAGGGCAATTTTACAAGATTAACTGGTGTAATAAATTATTGCCGGAGTCAGAATACCACATTACCCTTTAAGGTATTTTACAGCAGAGACAAAATGAACTGGCCTGTAAAAACCAAGAAATGTAGTGGAGAATAACAAACTGCCTTGTCACATTTCTGAAAGATACTTGTCTAATGCTTGTGAAGCTCAGCAACCCAATTGTAAAATAAATGTATGGATAGGATGGTGACTGTGCATAATTATTATTTTTCATTCCTCTGCTGCATACTCAGGAACAATGCAATCTATGTATGATCACCTTAATAAAATACCTGTGATATTTTATTCTTAAAATTATTCCAAAACATAAAATGTTATGTAGTACATACAAAAACTCAAAAATCATATATATATATATATATATATTCTTTATATGATTAATATTTATTGTTTGCACACATGTTTTGAAACAAGGGCTCATTCTGTAACCTAGTTTAGTCTCAAACTGGCAGTGTCCTCCCTCCCTCAGATTTCCTGTACTCAAATCATGGCATAATGTATCAAACTTGACTTCAAATATATTTTATAATAATAAATGCATGTATTGATAAAGTTATCCAAGTAATTGCTTTCTGTGATGTCATGTATTCAAAAATTGTTGATTGCCTTTGGGTGGGCTACTCAGTCTAGGGTTAGTAACCCACCTGGCAGTCAGTTATTTCAGGGTCACGGAGAGGCACTACCTGGAAGACATGAGCTAGGAGACAAGAAGAAGGCCATGCTAAGTTTGTCAAAGCCTCCGTTTATTAGAGATGGGGTACAACTTTTATAGGATAAAGAGTTGGGGGGTGGGCACAGGGGCCTGGGCTCTTGCCGCGTGGTTCACGTTGGTCACGTGGTCCGAGTTGGTCACGTAGGCAGGAGGTTGTCTTCGGTCAGGTCACTGTAGGCCAGGAAGTCGAGAGTTGACACACCTAGATCCCTAGATAGTTTGGAATGTGGGGTGGGTTCCGCTAACAGATAGCTCTCATTAACAGCCAATTTGGGTGTGGGGTAGGCTCTGTCAATAGAACTATTCCTAACACAATTAAGGGTGTGGGGTTCTCTGCAGACTCCCAAGGGTGATGATTCCTGCAATGATTTTAGGAGGAAATTGGCTCCTGACAAAAAATTTAAAGTGGTAATATTTAGTAATTTCCACAGTCAATTTATATTGCTTATTAATTTAAAATGAAAAAAAAACAATACTTTTTCACTTATGCTTAGTTTACTACAAACATGAGAAAAATTAGTTTTATGATTTAAGCACTAGGAATATGACAATATAATGACAGTTTTGGTTCTTTATTTGATTTGATTTAAAATTTTAAGTCTTTTGCTCTGTGTGTATATCTCTGTGTCTGTGTGACCGTGTGTGTCTGTGTGGGGGTGGAGTGGTGTACTGTGTGTCTATATGTGCTTTGTATGTGTTGTATGAGTGTACTGTGTGTGTGTGTTGTGTGTATGTGTGTTTCTGTTTGTGCTATGTGTGTGTGTCTGTCTATCTGTGTATGTCTTATTTGGGTGTACCATTCATTTGTGTGTGTCTGTGTGTGCTGTATGTGTGTCTGCGTATCGATGTGTGAGTATCTCTGTGTGCTGTGTCTGTGTGTGATGTGTGTGTGTTATATGGGTGTTGGGTGGATGGATGATGTGCATTGGCCATGAGTGTATGGAAAACAGAAGAGAACATCCTGTGTGCTGTTTCATTACTATCTGCTTCAAGTATCCTGAGACAGAATCTTTTTATTATTATTATTATTATTGAAAAAAAAATTCTACCTCCTCCCAGCCTCCCATTTCCGTCCCCCTCTTCCCACTCCTCTACCCCTCCCCCCACTCCTCTCCCTCTCCAGTCCAAAGAACAGTCAGGGTTCCCTGCCCTGTGGAAAGTACAAGGTCCTCCCGCCTCCATCCGGGTCTAGGAAGGTGAGCATCCAAACTGGCTAGGCCCCCACAAAGCCAGAACATGAAGTAGGATCAAAACCCAGTGCCATTGTCCTTGGCTTCTCATCAGCCCTCATTGTCCACCATGTTCAGAGAGTCCAGTTTTATCCCATGCTTTTTCAGTCCCAGTCCAGCTGGCCTTGGTGAGCTCCCAGTAGATCAGCTCCACTGTCTCAGTGGGTGGGTGCATCCCTCGCTGTCCTGACTTCCTTACTCATGTTCTCCCTCCTTCTGCTCCTCATTGGGACCTTGGGAGCTCATTCTGGTGCTCCAATGTGGGTCTCTGTCTCTATCTCCATCCATCGCCAGATGAAGATTCTATGGTGATATGCAAGATATTCATCAGAATGGCTATAGGATAGGGCCATTTCAGGTTCCCTATCCTCAGCTGCCCAAGGAACTAACTGTGGGAAATCTTTCATTGAAGCTGAAGCACCTGGAGCTGGGCTTTTGGCCAGGAAGTCCAAATAATCTTCCTGTGTCCAAGCTCAACCATGTTTAACCACGACCAACATTTTATCTGATGTAATGGTTTGAATGAGAAATGTGCTCCTGCCTCCATGGTCAGGTGCTGGAAGACTTGATTCCCAGTTACTGGCACTGTCTTGGGAGGTATCATATCCTTGCTGGAAGAAGTGTTTTACCAGGGGTATTCTTTGAGTTGATAGCCTCAGCCAACTTCCAGCTATGGTTTCTGCTTGGTGTTTGCACATGATGATGAGGTCTCTAAGCTTCCTGTTTTGGCTATCTGCTGCCAAGCTACACCCTCTATTACAGACTCTCTCTCTTTCTCTAATTTTAAGCAAAATAAATGTTTTCTTCCTTAAATTATTTTCATCATGATACCTAATTACAGCAAGAGAATAGGAAATGGTCCACAGGTTCTGGGGATCTTCACTGCCTTCTTCACACTTGCCCAGTCCTTAGTCATCTCCACTGAACTGTATTTCCAGTTCTTTTCTTTTCATATTTTTCAGGCTAGCTATTCAGATGTTTACATTTATGGCACGGGAGAATTGTCTGTATTCCGTCAATCATGTTTTAAATAAATGCTGATTGGCCAGGCAGGAAGTATAGGTGGGTCAACCAGACAGGAAGTAGAGGTGGGGCAATGAGAACAGGAGAATGCTAGGAAGGAAAAATCCCATTCCTCCCATTCCCGCCCAGACCACTGAGAAGCAAGATGTAACCTGCCTGGAAGAAAGGTATCGAGCCATGTGGCTAACATAGATAAGAATAATGGGTTAATATAAGCTACAAGAGCTAATAAGAAGACTGAGCTAATGGCCAATCAGTTTACAATAAATACAGACTCTCTGTGTGATTTTCTTTGGGTCTTTCTGGCTGTGGGTGACAAATGGGGTGAGAAAGAAATTAGAGAGACATCATCCTTCTCAATATCCACAAATAACATAAAATATCTCAGAGTAACTCTAACTAAACAAGTGGATGACCTGTATGACAAGAACTTTAAATCTTTGAAGAAAGAAATTGAAGAAGACACTCGAAATGGAAAGATCTTTCATGCCCTTAGGTAGGGAGAATAACACATGTATAAGGAAAATGTGGTAAATTTACACAATTGAGTACTACACAGCAAAACAAAATAATGACATCTTGAAATTTTAAGGCAAATGGATATATGTAGAAAATATCACATGGAGTGAGATAACCAGAAAGACAAATATCATACGTAATTTTTGAAAGTGGCTTTTAGACATAAAACAACAACAACAGAAAAAAACCCAAAACAAAACCAGCCTACAATTCATAATCCCAGAGAGCCTAGACCACAATGAGGACCCAATGAGAGGCATACATGGATCTAATATACATGGAAAATGGAAAATGACAAACTCTCCTGAGTAAATTGGAAGCATAGGGACCATGGAAAAGGGGTTGGGAGAGGAAGGGAGGAGAGTAGAAAATATATAAAATATATATATATATATATAAAATATATATAAAATATATAAAAAAAAGAAGTTTGTTACTAGATAAGGCATTTTTGCTGATGCAATTTATCTCCCACCACAGTAATGGAAAATCTAGAGTTATTCAGGAGCATTTTAGTCATTTAAATACCTCAAATTTTGTATTTTTTTTTTTGCTGAATGGAAATGCACCATAGGATGTATTGACAAGGCTATATTTTTCCTTAGTTAACATTCCTACAACTATTGATTTTAAGATGCAAAAAATTCATTTTAAAGAATGTTGAAGGACTCTTAAAACCTTAATAATCAACTGCTAATACTCATAGGAAATGCAATAATATAATTATATTATAAATGCCATTATGCTATGGCAATATAAAGCATGCAATATGGGAAAAACAGCAAGCAGATTCCTGGCAGTAAAAACAGAGAGCTACTGGCCTCTGAATTATATATTAGGAGAAAGTTTTGAAAAAGACAGTATTCAGTTTTATTTCAGTATCATCTCTTATTATTTATGTATCATATGTATAACCCCTATAATTTAATCCACCATCATTTCTGTTTATAATTTTCTGCAATTTTCTTAAAATAAAATTATTATTCTATAGCAGCTAAACCAAAATAAAGAAACAAATATATCTATATAAAATATTTATGTACTTATTTTAGTGAAGAACTCCATATTCTGTAAAGTAAATAAATATAATTATTATCTACCATTCACTGAAATGATTACTGCTTCTTCTGTTTTTAATAATGTACCATTACATGCCACCATCATAACAATTTTATTTCATATTTTTATAACCTTCCATAAGAGAAGATCCAGATATCATATGCATATTACAGTAATTAATCCGATTTGAGAAATATTGTCATTTCAGTTCACAGATAAATCCATCATGAGTCTGATTTGTCTGCTCAAAGATTTATACTGTGCTCTTGGGGAGAGAAATGCATGTCCTATTTAAAATATTTGTACTAAATATATTTAGGAGACTGAGGGTTTTGTTGCTGTTGTTTGTTTTGTTTTGTAGTTGTTCTTTTTGATTTTTTTTTTTTTTGAGACAGGGTTTCTTTGTATAATAGTCCTGGCTGTCCTAGAACTCACTTTGTAGACCAGACTTGCTTTGAACTCAAAGAAGTCTTCTTGACTCTGTCTCCCAAATTCTGGGATTAAAGATATGCCCCAACAGGATCTGATGAGACTGAGTTTTGAAGGACTCCAGAAAAGAAATAAGCTACTAGTGAATTTTGAAGTTCTTGTAGTTAAATCACTTTTAGCTTTCTGTTGCATCTAGAAAGCATTATCCAGGAACATCTTACCTTTGTTTCCTTATCCTGGAACAACATGTAAGGATGTGTTTCCTGTGTGTTTCAAAGTGGATCCCCACCCAGAAGCCAGCTGCCTATGTGTTCTTTTATTGAAACACCATCCATGATTGTGTTATCTGTGCGAACCTATGCTGTATTAGCAGCAGGCTATGGATTGCAGTGGATTGTTGAATGATTTCTCCCTACTGAGTGAGGACATTAATCTTAGCAATCTCTCTGCATTAACTTCATGGAATGGGGTACAGGTATCTTTCTTTGCTATTTTGAAGGAAATTGAATGAATTGGTGGACACAGGTCACCGTTCAGCCTCTTTGTTTTCATCCACGTTTAGCTTGTCATTTCACCTTTGATCCCCAGTAATGTTTTGTTCCATTTTTTAAAATGTTGTAAGTATTGGCATTTTATTTTTTATCTATAATCTTTTTCCTGACATTTAGTCTTGTGCATTGTAGGTTTTCAGAGATAGATAAATTCAAACCGGGACTATTCCTCTAGGAAGACACTGAGTGAATAGAAGAGAGAAGTGTCAGTTGTAGTGGAAATAAAGTGTCAAAAAAAAAAAAAAAAAACTTCAGAAGCTCGATGACCAAATAGTTAGATTAACGCTTTCAAGTGAGTTAGATCTAGAAAGCTGTTCTGTTCTACAGAATGTATGTTGCAATGAAGTTAATGTTTAATATTATTGTTGAATCCTGTCTTTTTTATTTGCTATTGCTCAGTTCTTTCAATGGTAATTTTCAAAATTAACTAGTTTAACATATTTTAGTAAAATAAATGTTGATTCCATAAATTGAAGTATATATTTTTAATATGTGTAGTATAACATCTCACATGTGTAATGGCAGTTTTGTAAAATCATGTATTATTTTCTAGTCTGTTGTTGACTCTTAAACTAAAGTTGATTACTCTCTCAAATTCCACAGCTAGATTTCCTTTATTTGATTTTCGATATTGAATTTTTAGCTCTCTATCCAATACCATTTGATAGCACATAGATTTGGTATCATTTTAATGTATTCTTGGCCCAAGTGTTCCTCACCATTCTGCCTTTTGATATCTTACTGCCATCTTTCTATTAATAAAAAGGCATCAATTAAAGTGTCAATACATGGAATGAATAAGCACTATAGTCCCTTTACTTCCAGGAAGCATGTACCATGTTCTAAACTTTGTAGGCTATATTCTTACCCCTTCTATGGACCTTATTGGTCCAATCTTCATAATGAAAATGATGACTAATTCACACTGCTCTAGTATTGATCTTCTCAATATGTTAGATGAATCATGTTTCTTGTTCAAAAATAGTAAGACATTCTTAAACTACTAACATCCAAGGTTTCTGATTAATGGAAATTATATATAGTGATTTTAGTTAATATATCATTGTGATAGGTTTTGAAATGTTGCTCAGTGTTTGTGTTTATCAAGCATGTACAAATTTCTATCAGACTAAGAAAGTGTTTTAAGGAGGAGGATAGCATATGCAAATGTTCTAGTTAGCATATTATTCTTACATTGCTGATGATCACCAATTGTTTATTGAAGAGTACAGCAAAAAGATGAAGAATATATTTTATCAGAGTATTAAAATAAAATATCAACTCTATTGATATAAAAAATTGTGGTTTTGATTTTCAAACTCAGTAACATTATGTATATTGCTATCAAAGAACAAGCAGTGGTCAAGAAACATTATAACAGTATTTCAGTTAAAGAAATCGATTTTAAATCCTCAAATAGGTTTGTTGTTATTGTTGGTATGGTAACACAGTTAATGAAAATAAATATTTAATCATCTGAAAAATGATTATCTGAAAAATTTATCTGTGTATTTCATTCATGCTTTTTATATTTGTTATTATTGTGAATTTCTTTCATTTATTAGCATAAAATGTAAACATTCAGAGCCATTAATCTTTTAAAAACATTTTAAATCAATTTTGTCACAGAGTGAGGAATAAGGATCACATTTTCTTACATATAGACATGTAGTTTCCCCAGTACTGATTGTTGAAGAGCCTATTTGTTTTTTCACAGATCAGTAAGAAATGGTTATTGAAACAACAGTGGTATAGATGCTATGAGGTCACCACTTGCTTTTTGACTGTGTTTGAGGATGCATTACAAGAAGCAACCCATGTCTGGTACTCAAGAAGAACCTGTGGCTTGGGAAATTCTAGGACCTACGAAAGAATTCTATAATCTTACTTTATTAAATAGATATATCATTTAACTTTAAATACTTAAATGCTTCATAACCAGAGTTCAGTGAGGCTCTTAGTCTTTGACAGAAAATTTTAGGCAGTTATATTCAACTATTACAGAAACTCACAACAGGTAAGAAAAAAAGAGAGAGAGAAGACATGATAGTGCTGAGCATTCAACCCTAAATAGGACATTTAAACCTCCTTCCCTTCCTTCCTTCAAAAGCCAGGAAGAATTGCAGAAGAGTGACAGCAGTATCTTAAGGGCCAGATGTTAGGTCAGAGGAGAGATAGTGTGACTGGACACATAGAGCAGCTAAATCAAATAAGCAACTTTCTAACTTATGATCAATTAGCAACCTTAATTAAACCCAGTACATCACACACACATACACCAACACCATGAAATTAGGTTGTATCTCTAGGATAAAAGGTTATAGTGGAAAAGGAGGGAGTAATGAGACAGGGCAAATTGGGGGGAGAAAATGAAACGTCATTGAATATACACACGAAACAGTAACAAATAAAGAAATAATACTGTAATAAGAGGGGCCTGTTTGTTGGGGTTTCTGTCCCATCTGGTACCCCAAAGCTGGCAAGACCCCCCAAAATCACACAGAGATCTCTAAAGTTATAAAGCTGATTGGCCCATTAGGTCAGGCTACTTATTAGCTCTTGTAGCTTATATTAACCCATTATTCTGATCTATGTTAGCCATGTGGCTCAGTACCTTTTTCAGTAGGGCAGATCACATCCTGCTGTTTTAAAGTCTGAGAAAGAGTGGGAGAAATCAACTTCCTCCTTTCCAGAATTCTCCTGTTCTCATTGCATCATTTCTACTTCCTGTCTGGTTTTCCCGTTTATACTACCTACCTGGCCAATCAGCATTTATTTAAAACATGATTGACAGAATACAGACAATTCTCCCACACCATAATACATAAAGAATTAAGTAAACATTTTTAAATGGTTATATTTCACATTTTGATTATTTTCTTAGTTTATACTTAGATCTATGACTCCTGCTTACAATACTGTATATGAATTGGTGAACTTTTGAATCCATGCAGCAATATTGCAGTGATAACCAGGAAACCACCAATAATGTTTCAGTATTTCGTACAAGCATTTCATTTGGGGTGACCTGGAGATGGCAACATCTTTGCTGTTCACCTGTTTCATTTCCAACTGGAGAAAATATTAATTTCTGCTGTTTATCCTGTGGTAGATATGATCAATGTGTTAAATAATCACGGGAGGAAATCATTTAAACTCCAAAACACTGTGCAGATATTGCTATTTGGTTAACTAAATTCAGCAATGTAATGTCCTAAATTCTAGATGAATCTGGCATATAAGTAAGAAAAACCTACGTTCTTAAAGACACATATTTAGAATATGTACTTTAACCATTTTACTCATTTAGTCAAATAACAAAAAATCAGCATAAACAAATCCAGAATTTTATTGCAAAATTAGTTTTATTGCCCTTTAAAATTAAGATTAATATTATTATGATAAAACACCATGGCCAAAGGAACTTTTCGAGGAAAAGGTGTATTTGGTTTACACTTCTGAATCACTGTTTGTCATCAAGGGAAGTAGGAGAACTCAAACAAAGAAAGAAGATAGAAACAGGACTGGTGCAGAGGTCATGGAGGGTTTGCTCCTCATGAATGCTTTCTCGCAGAAACCAGGACTGGTATTCAGGGATGGCAACACCCACAATTAGATGGGTCCTCCTGCATCAATCAATAATTGAGAAGCAGCTGGATCTTTTGGAGACATTTTCTCAAAGTTCCCGCTTTCAGGTAACTAGCTTGTGTTGGGTTGATATAAAACTAGGCAGTACATTACCTTTTCTAAGGGTTTTGATAATTTATGGAAAATTTTAAATGCCTGCTCATGTAACTATTAAACAACTCATCCAATATATAGGCAATTATAATATTTATAATCCAGCAAAAGTAAAATTGTCTGTTTTGTATCTCTCAAGATAACTTGAGATATTTTTGTACTGTTTCTTGTATCAGTAAATAGCAAATCCTTACTGCCATATTTAACTTTGTGACTCAATTTATTTAACATGATAGAAACAAGTACATGATATCTGCCAAGAACTACAAGCTTGAAAGAAATAATATGTGCAATTGGTGCAGGAGAATTGTCTGCAATCTGTCAATCATGTTTTAAATATACACTGATTGGCGAGGCAGGTAAGTATAGGCGGGAAAACCAGACAGGAAGTAGAAATGATGCATTGAGAACAGGAGAATTCTGGGAAGAAGGAAGTTGTTTCCTCCCAGTCCTGCACAGACCACAGAGGAAGCAGGATGTGACGTGCCAGCTAAAAAAGGTACCAAGCCATATGGCAAAAATAGATCTGAATAATGGGCTAATATAAGCTACAAGAGCTAATAAGTAGCCTGACCTAATGGGCCAATCAGCTTTATATCTTATAGAGATCTCTGTGTGATCTTTGGTGCTTGCCCACTGTGGAGTACCAGGCGGGACAAAAACCCCAACAAACAAGCCGGCCCATTCATGTTACATGCAGTGCACGTTTAAATGAAGTCTACTGGTAAAAACCATCTTCTAGATACTATATGGAGAATAAAAGTTCTTTAAAAGTTATACTCAAGTTAGGCACAATAGTAAATATTTTACATGAACATATTTTGACTTTCTCTTAGGAGAGAATACAGAGGCACAAGACGATTATTAAAACCACATTTCAGTAACATGGTATTTTTTAATATTATGGCTCTATATTATAACTTAAAATCAGTCATGATGAAACACCCAGCATTTTATTTCTTAAAATTAAAAGTCTGTCTTCATTCTTTAGACACACATATGATTTTTTTCGGTTCTTGTGGAGAATTGCATCAGGATTGTGATAGGAATCATATCAAATCTATACAGTGCTTTTTTAGCAATCCATGGGTCATATGTCTACCTTATACTATCGACTTTCTTCTTGTCTTAAAGCTTTACTTGTACAAGTCTTTGTATTTATTATGTTATTTATTTCAAGGTACTTAATTAACGGATGGGTTCATTGAGATTAGAATTGTTCTGATTTATTTCTCAGTAAGTTTTCAATTGTTATAGAGGAAACTTAATGATTTATTAATGCTATATTTGTTTTTTGCTACTGTGCTAGAAGCTTTCTGGTGGAGCCCTCAGGGTCTTTTTAGTGTAGAGTTATAGACCCTGCCAATAAGAATACGTTGCCTTCTTCCTTTCCAATGTATAGTTTTTTTCTAGTGTTACTTCTACCTAAGACTTTAACAGCTGTATTGAAGAAGAGTGGAAAGAGTGAATATCTTTGTCTTGTTCTTTAATCAGTAGAAATACTCTGAGTGTTTTTCTGTTTAGAAGAAGCAGAAATTCTAATGTCACATGTTATCTCTCACATATGGGTGCTAATTGTGAATCTTTAGACAAGCTTTATTGATAATAGTACCTGTAGATGTCAGAAAACCAGAAAAAGGGGAATTTCAAGGGAAGTAAATGGAAGGAAAGTGGGATGAGAGGGAAAGAGTACTGAAGGAACAGGGAGGGTTTATGGGTAGGGACAACTAATAATAAAGAGCCTTGAAAGTCATATAGGAACCCACTATTGTATCAGATTCCTAAAATACATACATATATTCAAAAGGCCAAATTTCATAATAGTTGTTGGAATCATCTTTATTATCATGGGTTCAATGTCAATAAACACTAGTTTGAGTTGGGATAATAATTAGTTTGGCACTGGTAATATTGCTTTATACATGTATAAACATGCACACATATTGCATATGCATGCCCATTTTAGTAGTTAATGAATTTAATAGTTAATGAATTTAGTAGTCATTTTAGTAGTCATTGAATTGAAAGAAGGCAGAACAGGATATGGGAAAATTTTGATGGAGGAAATGGGGGGAGATGGTGTAATTGTATCATAATCTCAAAGATAAGACAGTATATTTTAAAAAAGAAAAACAAAAATAGATGAATGAATAATAAATGAAGTAAATAAGTAAATGAATAAATAAAAAGTTTAGTCATGAAGCTGTCAGCTTACATTTAATAAAATAGTAAGACATGTGGAATTTACATTATTAGGATGTATTGTTAATTTTTTATTATACAGTAATTGCATATAATTGTACATAACACATATGATACTTATTTAATTAAAAGAATTAACTATTTATGTTATATGTCCATGTACATATTATTCGTGATTCGCTAATGTGTAAACTTTATAGAACATTCATAATTGTTTCTATGAAAGGGATTTTACTTGACTTTAAAATACACACTAGGTAGCCAAGCAGTGGTGGCACACACCTTTAATCCAATCACTCAGGGAGGCAGAGGTAGTTGGATCTTTGTGAGTTCAAGGTCATCTGTTCTAGAAGAGCTAGTTCCAGGACAGGCTCCAAAGGTATAGTGAAACCCTGTCATGAAAAAACAAAAGAAAAAGAAAAAGAAAGATACACTAGGGAGAAAAAAAACTTCATTGTGTTCTACTATTTCTTTGAAGATGTGAATCCATTCACACACTTTTCTCTCATTGAACCTGTTATTACATATCATAACAGATAAAAGTCTCTGTCAATACTGAATTACTTGGTCATATTTGTACTTTTTGTTCAATAAACTTATCAGTGTTAACATTAGTACTATACACAGAATTAAAATCAAGTTCATAGGCTGTTTAGCAAATAAAAAGAATGCATCAATTTCCTAATTGTGTTGTGTCTGAGGAGCAATTTCTTTTTACATAATTAATAACATTGTGTTAGCCCAGATTTGATTTCTTGGCCTTAAAAAAATAAAGAAATGTTTATAGTTGCTAGTACTTTTGCATGAGTACTCGTGGAAGGAAATGACAAGTATGCAAAGCAGGAAGGAATATGCACAGAAGTCTCCAGTGAGCTATTCGATTATATTTCTGAAACCCAACCGTGTTTGCTTCAATGGACACAGTGCTTTTCTATGCATTTGGTCGATGATGAGTACCATAAAGTACTCGGCATCAAGTGCCTTCTACTAAATCCAATAAAATGAATTTCTTTCCCTTTTCATAATATTATTATGTCACAAAAGCCATCCTTTTCTGCTTTGTACATTTTTTTCTCATTACAAGTAATCATGGATTGCCTTGCCTGTCACAGTTGCATTGCTTGATTTCACTTTGAGGAAAAAGAAAAATAGTGACTCTTGTTTCTCATTGTGGTTAGCTTCAAAGATATTCTGCACAGGGAGAAATTAGTTTGGAACTAGAGCGGAAAAACTGACTGAGATCAATGAACACCTAAAAATTAGATAATGATATTGATCCTCCAAAGAGTGACAACCAATACAGGGTTTATAAAAATCTTCAAAGAAACTGGGTATTATCATTTCAAGTCATACATAGCAGACATAGTGTATGTGTCCCTGTGCTTGGATTATGGGTATCTTTGGGGAAAAGTAAATGAAGATATGTACTCTTTGAATTTCATTAGTAACATCATTCATAAATAATACTACCTGACTTACAAAATCATCTCAAATAATTTTGTTAATGGTAATTTTGTGACTGTACTACTGCTTAGCACAAAATTCCAGGCAGATTTTCTGTTTGGTATTATAACAAAATGTATGCTGCATATAATCCAACTAAAGTATTAGGGATAGGGGTTTATACAGTCAAATTATATTTGAATATCTAGCTTGAGTGTTTCATTTAAATTCTGAGTAGATTCAGTCATCTCAAAATATAATATACAGTGAAGACTGTGGCAGATGAAATTACTACAATGGATAAATTTTTATATCATTTATTTGCATAGAACTGGATAGAAAACTAAGTTTTTCTTGAAGAAAAAGATTTAAAGGTAAAAAGTAAATAAAAATTTCAAATCTAGTTTAAATAAAGGTTTTGTTTGCAAAAAGAACCTAGTAAACAAGAAAATTTGCGAGAAATGTTCACATAATTTGATGGATAACTTAGTGATACAGGCACTCATAGAAGCTGGAGAAACATAAACATACTTTGAATATTTTGACAGTAACATGAGGACTGATGAAATAAGAATGTAACATACACGGTGGGGTGGCCTAATGGCTTAGTAGAAATGCATGCACTTTTCTAATGAGGAGTTTCCCCCTGTCTAACAGCTATAGAAACACTGGCTAGCTCATTAAGACCTTTTATGAATGTTTAGCAAGTCCCAGAGAGCACAAGTATTTCCTTTATGGGTCACTGTTCCCCTGATACTCTTAGACTCATAAAGAATAATATTTTATGATTAAAGTGAGAATATCACTCTGATTTTTCCTTCTGTTACGATGTAGCAACTAGTCACTTCTTCCTTCTACAACCTCAGTTTCCTCTTAGCATTATTAAGAGAGCATAATGAATGGATAGAACAAAATATGACTTCTGGTGTGTAACAAGTGCGAAGTCATGCCGGTCAAGCTACTGAAACCTCTCACTGGTAACCTCTCCCACTCCTCATTTCCCTATCACCACAGCCTGGATAGAAAATGTGTCTATCCCTTAATCCTTAGAAGATGGAACCTCTTGTACCTCATTTATTGAACTTATTCATCTCACATCCATTTTTAGCAAAGTTGCCCTAACAACAAATGCTGCCCAATGTCACAGCAGCAGCAGATGTTGCAAAACTTGTAGTTGATCTTCCATATTGATATAATACTTTTAGAACCTGGGTATTGTTACCCAACAAATTAAATGGCACCACTGTCTTCAGAATACAAATTAATACATGAAATCTCTAGTTATTATATAAAGTGTTTAGGATATGCCTATGGGTTTTTTGTTTTGTATTGTTTTGTTTTTCCTAACCTTACCTACAGTACATCTTCAAACTTCAGGTTGCTCTTCTCTAGCCCTAGCCTTAGGCTACAGCTTCAGCTACGTTGCTAAGACCTACAATGTTCCATTTGGCTGAGAAACCTTGATGTCTTGACATTGCTCATATTTAAACTATCTGAGAGCTCACCTTTTATTAAATGTGCTTACAGCACTTAACCTCATATTGGTGAAAAAGAAAATAAATCTAATATAAAAATTATTCTAATGCAAAATGAAAATTTAAATTTATTTAATATCAGCCTCAGCATATGCTGACAACACTGATTGTTTAACAGTACACACAGTCTTTCTCATGACAGGGCCACCTGGGAGCCTGAGCTTTCTGAAGCTGTTCACCATCAGAAGAGCTTCTAGATCTAAACTTAGTGATCAACAGTGGTGTAGGATTTTCTTCTATTTGTGTGTTGCTTTCATTAGTTAATGAATAAAGAAACTGCCTTGGCCTAGTTGACAGGGCAGAACTTAGGTAGGTAGAGAAAACAGAACTGAATGCTGGGAGAAAGTAGGGCAGAGTCAGAGATGCCATGGATCCTCTGCCAGAGACGGGTGCCGGTTAGAATCTTGCCAGTAAGCCACAGCCACGTGGAGATACACAGATTAATGGAGATAGACTAAACTAATATGTAAGAGCTAGCCAATATGAAGTTAGAGCTAATGGCCAAGCAGTGTTTTAATTAATACAGTTTCTGTATGGTTATTTCAGGTGTATGCTAGCTAGGCGGCCAGGACAAACAAGCAGCCCTCTTCCTTACAACACAACAGTGTGGATCTAAATGGGTTTCTACCACAGACATGAAAATTTGCACCACTATAGTCAAAAGTAATCACATTGCTGACTATGTGCTATCTATTAAATGTGCCATTCTCTGCATTTCTTTTCAGCAGGTATCATCATTTATTTTATAGATGTATTCCAAGAAAACATTGCCAAACTATAGTAGCAAGTCCCCTGTTCCTTAAGAACTAGATGGTGAGTATCAGTTGAGCAGAATACTGCTCCCTATTATAGCAATCAGTTCTCCAAAAGCAGGAGAAGTAGAAGGCACAGAATTTATGTGAAACCAATAGTTACTCAAGATTTTTTCCTATGAGAGAGCAATTTCCTGTTAAGCTGTATTTCTTCTCATTAAAAAGAACAATGAGAGAATAAATATTTGCTCCCATTCACACCGCTTTCTTGCTTTTGGGTTTTGATAACATATTAAGGTTAATATGTCCAGTAGGCCCTTAGAAATGTTTATTCAGACCTCAAAGAGATCGGGTTTGAAGCAGTCTGTGGTAAAATATTTTGCAGGTCTATTTGTGACTATTAATCAAGTAATGATCACATTTGAGATGATCTGAAGATAGCATTTGTGGTCCAATATGGAAAAAAAAAGCAAGAAATAATAACATAGGAAACCTGAGAGTTAAAATGTTGGGGGCACAGAGGACCTTGTACTCACAGAGCAGCATTATGAAAACTAGGAATATTTTCTAGGTTCTTCAATGGAGGAGATAAAATCAAGTACTCTCATTCCATCCAGAAAGTTGCCAGTGGAGACTGTTAAAGACAGATTGGTGTCCCAATCTGTTGGCTGTCGTTTTGTCTTGTTGACTGTATCCTTTGCTTTACAAAAGCTTCTCAGTTTCAGGAGGTCCCATTTGTTAATTGTTGCTCTCACTGTCTGTGCTACTGAAGTTATATATAGAAAGTGGTCTCCTGTCCCAATGTGTTTAAGTGTACATCCCACTTTCTCTTTTATGACGTTCAGTGTGAGATAAGTTTGCATTCTGATACATTACTGAAGGTGTTTATGAGTTGTCAGAGTTCCCTAGTAGAATTTTTTATGTCACTTACGTATACTATCATATCATCACCAGAGAGTTACAGTTTGACTTCTTCTCTTCTGATTTGTATTTCCATGATCTCTTTATTGCTCTAGGTAGAACTTCAAGTACTATATTGAATAGATATGGAGAGACAGACAGGACTGAGCTCAAAAATATACAAAGTCAAGAAAGTTGACATCAAAACAAACAAATAATCCAAGGAAATAATGGTGTACAGACATAAACAGAGAACTCTCAAGAGAAGGAATCTAAAATGACTGAAAGACACTTAAGGAAATATTCAACAATCTTAGCCATCAGAGAAATTAAAATCAAAACAACTCTGAAACTCTATCTTACACCTATAAGAATGGTCAAGATCAAAAACACTGATGACAGTTTATGCTGCAGAGGATAGGAGGTAAAGAGAACACTCCTGAATTTCTGGTGGAAGTGCAAGCTTGTATTGCCACTTTGGAAATTGATATAGCAATTTCTCAGAAAATTAGTAAACAATCTAATCTATATCAAGATCCAGTAATACCACTTTTGGGTACATACCTAAAGGATTCTCAATCAAACCACAAAGACATGTTCTCAACTATGTTCATAGCAGTATTATTTGTAATAACTGAAACTGGAAACAACCTAGATAGATGTCTTTCAAATGAAGAATGAGTAATATTCAGGAGGATGCCTATATGTTTTTCTTTGAGTTCTCCTTCTTATTTAGCTTCACTAATTAATAATTAGGATCACTAATTATAAGCTCAAATATGAGTGAGTACATCCCATGTTCCTTTTTTTGGGTCTGGCTTACGTCACTCAGGATAGTGTTTTCTATTTCCATCCATTAACATGCAAAATTCAAGAAGTCATTTTTTTTTATTGCTGAGTAGTACTCTAATATGTATATATTCCATACTTTCTTCATCCATTCTTCCATTGAAGGGCATCTAGGTTGTTTCCAGGTTCTGGCTATTACAAACAATGCTGCTATGAACATAGTTGAGCATATACTTTTGTTATATGATAGGGCATCTCTTGGGTATATTCCCAAGAGTGGTATTGCTGGGTCCAGGAGTAGGTTGATCCCGAATTTCCTGAGAAACTGCCACACTGCTTTCCAAAGTGGTTGCACAAATTTGCATTCCCACCAGCAATGGGTGAGGGTACCCCTTTCTCCACAACTCTCCAGCAAAGGCTATCATTGGTGTTTTTTTTTTTTTGTTTTTTTTTTTTAGCCATTCTGACAGGTGTAAGATGGTATCTTAAAGTTGTCTTGATTTGCATTTCCCTGATCGCTAAGGAGGTTGAGCATGACCTTAAATGTCTTTTGGCCATTTGAACTTCATCTGTTGAGAATTCTCTGTTTAGCTCAGTGCCCGATTTTATAATTTGGTTGATCAGCCTTTTACAGTCTAGTTTCTCGAAATCTTTATATATTTTGGAGATCAGACCTTTGTCAGTTGCGGGGTTGGTGAAGATCTTCTCCCAGTCAGTGGGTTGTCTTTTTGTCTTAGTGACAGTATCCTTTGCTTTACAGAAGCTTCTTAGTCTCAGGAGGTCCCATTTATTCAATGAGGCCCTTAATGTCTGTGCTGCTGGGGTTATACGTAGGAAGTGGTCTCCTATGCCCATGTGTTGTAGAGTACTTCCCACTTTCTCTTCTATCAGGTTCAGTGTGTTCAGACTGATATTGAGGTCTTTAATCCATTTGGACTTGAGTTTTCTGCATGATGATAGATATGGATCTATTTTCATTCTTCTACAGATTGACATCCAGTTTTGCCAGCACCATTTGTTGAAGATGCTTTCTTTTTTCCATTGTATACTTTTAGATCCTTTATCAAAAATCAGGTGTTCATAGGTTTGTCGGTTAAAATCCGGGTCTTCTACTCTATTCCATTGGTCCACTTCTCTGTTTTTATGACAATACCAAGCTGTTTACAATACTGTAGCTCTGTAATAGAGTTTGAAGTCAGGGATGCTAATGCCTCCAGACGATCCTTTATTGTATAAGATTGTTTTGGCTATCCTGGGTTTTTTGTTTTTCCATATAAAGTTGATTATTGTCTTCTCCAGATCTGTGAAGAATTTTGATGGGATTTTGATGGGGGTTGCATCAAATCTATAGATTGCTTTTGGTACAATTGCCATTTTTTCTATGTTGATCCTCCCAATCCAAGAGCAAGAGAGTTCCTTCCTTTTTCTGGTTTCCTCTTCAATTTCATTCTTCAAGACTTACAGTTCTTGTCAAATAGATCTTTCTATTCCTTGGTCAGAGTTACCCCAAGATATTTTATGCTATTTGTGGCTATTGTGAAAGGTGATGCTTCTCTGATTTCCCTCTCTGTTTCCTTATCCTTAGTGTACAGGAAGGCAACTGATTTTTTGGAGATGATCTTGTATCCTGCCACATTACTAAAGCTGTTAATCAGCTGTAGGAGTTCTTTGGTAGAGTTTTTGGGGTCACTTATGTATACTATCATATCATCTGCAAATAACGAAAGCTTAACTTCTTCCTTTCCAATATGAATCCCCTTGATCCCCTTATGTTGTCTTATTGCTATTGCTAGAAATTCAAGCACTATATTGAAGAAGTATGGAGAGAGTGGACATTCTTGTCATGATCCTGATTTTAGTGGGATGGCTTTGAGTTTCTGTCCATTTGATTTAATGTTAGCTGTCGGCTTGCTGTATATAGCTTTTATTATATTTAGGTATGACCCTTGTATCTCTAATCTCTTCAAGACCTTTATCATAAAGGGGTGTTGAATTTTGTCGAATGCTTTTTCAGCATCTAAAGAAATGATCATATGTTTTTTTTTCTTTCAGTTTATTTATATGATGGATTACATTGATAGATTTTCGTATGTTGAATCAGCCCTGCATCTCTGGGATGAAGCCTACTTGATTATAATGGATAATTTTTCTAATGTGTTCTTGGATTTGGTTTGCCAGTATTTTATTGATAATTTTTGCATCGATATTCATGAGTGAGATAGGCCTGTAATTCTTTTTCTTGGTTGGGTCTTTGTGTGGTTTTGGTATCAGGGTAACTGTAGCTTCATAAAAGAAATTTGGCAATGACTCTTCTGTTTGTATATTGTGAAATGCATTAAGGAGTATAGGTATTACCTCTTCTTGGAAGTTCTGGTAGAATTCTGCATTTAAACCATGTGGTCCTGGGCTTTTTTTCGAAGGGAGATTTTTGATAACAGTTTCTAATTCTTTGCGACTAACAGGTCTATTTAGATCATTCACCTGGTCTTTGTTTAGCTTTGGTATATGGTACTTATCTAAAAAAAATGTCCATTTCTTTTGTATTTTCCAGTTTTGTGGCATACAGGCTTTTGTAGTAAGATCTAATGATTCTCTGAATTTCCTCTGTATCTGTGGTTATGTCCCCCTTTTCATTTCTGATCTTATTTATTTGCGTGTTTTCTCTCTGTCGTTTAATTAGTTTGGATAGGGGTTTGTCGATCTTCTCCAAGAACCAACTTTTTGCTTCATTGATTCTTTGGACTGTTTTCTGTCTTTCTATTTTGTTGATTTCCTTCCTCAGTTTGATTATTTCCAGTCTACTCCTCCTGTGCACATCTGCTTCTTTTTTTTCTAGAGCTTTCAGGTGTGCTGTTAAGTCCCCATTGTATGCATTCTTCATTTTCTTAAAGTGGGCACTTAGTGCTATGAACTTTCCTCTAGCACTGCTTTTATCATGTCCCATAGGTTTGAGTATGTTGTCTCTTTATTTTCATTAAATTCAAGGAAGACTTTAATTTCCTTCTTAATTTCTTCCTTGACCCAGGTGTGGTTCAGTAGTTGACTGTTCAGTTTCCATGAGTTTGTCAGCTTTCTGGGGGTGGCATTGTTGTTGCCTTCTAACTTTAATCTGTGGTGATCTGATAAGACACAGGTGCACACTGATTTTTTTTTGTATCTGTGAAGGTTTACTTTGTTTCTGAGTATGTGGTCAATTTTCGAGAAGTTTCCATGAGCTGCAGAGAAAACGGTATATTCTTTCCTATTTGGGTAGAATGTTCTATAGATGTCTGTTAAGTCCTTTTGCTTCATTACCTCCAATAATTCTCTTAATTCTCTTTCGGTTTCTGTCTGATTGACCTGTCCCTTGGAGAGAGAGGTGTGTTGAAGTTTCCTACTACTAGTGTGTGTGGTTTGATGTCTGCCTTGAGTTCTATAATATTTCTTTTACATAAGTGGGTGCTTTTATATTAGGGGCATAGATATTCAGGATTGATATGTCATCCTGATGAATTGTTCCTGTTATAAGTATAAAATGTCCATCTTGATCTCTTCTGATTGATTTTAGTTTGAAGTCAGTTTTGTTAGAAATTAGTATGGCCACACCTGCATTTTTCTTAGGACCATTTGCTTGAAACACCTTTTCCCAACCCTTTACTCTTGAGTAGATGCCTGTCTTTGTGGTTGAGATGTGTTTCTTGCAAACAGCAGAATGTTGGATCCTGTTTTCGTATCCCATCTCTTAGCCTGTGCCATTTTATAGGTGAATTGACACCATTAATATTAAGTGATATTAATGACCAGTGGTTGTTTACTCTGGTTAGTCTCATTGTTTTTGGTAGTAGAGTTTGTGTGTCTCCCTTCTTTGAGTTGTGCTGGTGAAGGGTCGCTAAGTGCCTGAGTTATTTGCATACTTTTTCATTAAAAAAATCCTCGTAACTTTTTTCTATCTGAAGGGACAGACCTCACCCTAATTACTTTGAATGATTATCCCAGACTCTTCTCATTCTTGACTTTTACCCATCCTTAGGAGAGATGTAGCAAGTACTTTATGACATGCTGACCTTTGTGCTATCTGTCAGAGACCGTGCTAAATTCTGGGTCTTTTAATGAGCTATACAACCCTATCTCATGGTCATTTGTACTTGGTAAAAGCGTCTTTATGTTTTCATATCTTAAGCTTTATTGTGCCTCTGGAATTAGACTCATTGCTTCCTGGAAATTTTTTCCAAATTCTACTGTGTTTTAAATATGTTGACAATGAACCATTTGACATTAAATTCCCTGAAGTCTGGTCCAGGTTGAAGAAGTCAGTGGTTCTTACTCTTGTCTCCTCATGCTGTTCACTTCTCTGTATGATATCTGCAGGGACACCCTCATCAAAGGAGGAAGTGAAAGAAAGCACATCTATGAACCTCATGTAGTTCTATTGGCAAATATTTGGAAGACCTCTCACAGACACATGATAAGAAATTTTAAATTCTTGATGAATGATAAAGAGTTCCAAATATCATAGACTAGTATATGAGAGATGTAAGAACTTCTAGGCAAGATAAGATAAAGAAGGGGAGATACTTGGATCTGGATTTAACAGAGAAGAGGAGTGTGGGTGGTACCATGGAGACCAGAAGAATAATCCATTTTTGGAGAAGAAATACAGGAAGAAGGTAAAATCGTGTGAAGAGAAGTATCCTGGGAATGCTCCTGCTTGAAGTTGTATTGATTTTTGGTGTAACAGTGCATAGAAACCTCCACACTTCCTTCCATCCTACCCCCCTTTTTCCTTTCTTCCTTCCAACATCCTTCGCTCCCTTCTTTTCTTCCATTCATCCCTTCCTCCCTCCCTCCTTCCCTCTCTTCTTTCCTTACACCATCTCTCATTCTCTTCCCTCTCTCCCTTTTTCCCTTCTTCTCTCTTTTTCTCCTTCCTTATCTTCTTTCTTTATACCTTCCTTTTAAATTACAGAACAAATCTGCTGAAAATATATCTGTACTTTGCATAATTACATGAGAATTTTGGAAAACATCTGAAATAAATTAAAAATAAACTGATCTTTGTTTATTTACATCTCCACTTTTTTTCTTATAAACAGTAGCACTAATAACAATATCATGGATGGTTATTTTGGTTGGAGGAGGGGTTACACAGGACTCAGAAAGAATAAAGCATTTTGCTGTTGTAAGGAAAGGTTTCTCATCTTTCCTCCTAAGAGACGTCTGATTAATTTTCATCTCATCAGGGGCATAAAACATGTCTTTATTTCATTGTATTTATAAACAATGATGGTTGAATGCTCTGGAAAGCCTTGGTAAATCTGGTCATGCTGTGGTAATGGAACAGAAAGAACTTCTGTAGTGTGGAAAATCAGGTGACTTATATTGCAATAGGTCTTTTCCTATTTCTGGGGTGTCCTATACAGATGCAAAGATTTTCATTATAATTAACATATTCTAATAATTAAAAGGTATGTGGTAATATCAAAGTGATGGCAGATTTGAAATACCAATATGCTGATTAAAAAATAGCCAACTAGTTTCCACATATATTTTTATTACTTGGAGTAGAAATATAGAAAGGAGTAAAAGACTTTTCACATTTAAAATTAACTCCTACATAATTTATTGTACTGAACGTTAAGCATACAGATAGATTTTGGGTACTGACATTAACTTTCACAAGCTAAGTTAAGACCATGGGTTTTTCAAGACAGGGTTTCTCTGTAGCTATGGAGTCAGTCCCAAATTCTGGGATTAAATGCATGAGCTACCACCATCCAACTGTATTTCTTGAAAATATCGTCATTATATTTGTCCATGATAATATAAGCCTCATGCTCCTCTCTGCCTGGCAGTCTATAAAGTGAGATGACTTCCTTCTGAATATAATTCCCAGAATCCAGTATTTTTAAAGCATTTATCCTAGGAAACATACAGTTATTTTGGAAGAATAAAACTTCTACAATTCAGGATGTAATTTTGAATGTAATTAAAGAGGCTATCCCCTTGTTGTCTACTCTCTGCCACCAGGGAGGAGTCTACTTCTGTCATCACAAACAGTAAGAGGTTAAAATGACCTGGACACAACCATTTTTACTTTTTCACCATATTGTATACACTTTTCCATATAGTGATATCCACATCTAGAGATACCCTGCCCTTTGAGGATAATCTGGGTTAGGTTACTACTTTCTGTGGTATCAGTGTAGTTAGTCTTGAATGAAGTCTCGCCTTCTACCACAAATATTTTTCTGTTTTATTCTCATTTCAGCCCTTATATGTCTGTGTGATGTATGTGTTCATTTGAGTATCCACATGTGAGTGTGAAGGCCTAAAGTAGTCTTTGTTGTGTTACTCAGATACTTTCCATCTTTTTGGGGGAGGGACAGCATGTCTTATTGGATCAGAGGATTGCTGATTCATTCTGGCTCACCCACAGTCTCTGCCTAATATTTTTCGGCACTGAGGTGGCCTCCATGTTCTATTAGACCTGTTTTTTTTTTTTTTTTTTTTTTTTTTTTTTTTTTTTTTTTTTTTTTTTGGTTTTTCGAGACAGGGTTTCTCTGTGCTTTTGGAGCCTGTCCTGGAACTAGCTCTTGTAGACCAGGCTGGTCTCGAACTCACAAGAGATCCACCTGCCTCTGCCTCCCGAGTGCTGGGATTAAAGGCGTGCGCCACCACCGCCCGGCTAGACCTGGTTTTTATGTCGGTCTCCTACTCACCCATTATTCTTTGCCTCTCTTTTTGTACCCTGGCAATGTAGTTTGGAATGAATGTGGGTCTTACTATTGTGGGAATCCTTCTGAACTAATAACTCTGATACTAATGAATATGGAAGAGAGTAGATATCACCTGGGATCCATAGCTAGGACAGTTTCTGAAAGGCCTCAACTCTGGATCCAGTTTTTATTCTCATTTTATACTCTTACACTGAGAAACAGAAAGTGCAAGCAAACAAGATTTTATAGAAGCCCACGTGTCAGTCCGCAAATTATTAGTAAAAGCAATGAGCCATTGTTTCAGCGATTTCTCCAGGCCATTATGTTCTAGGTAGCAGGTAGAGTCAGGAATGACAAATAGGCATTAAAAACTGCTTTAAGTAAATCACTAAATAAACCAAGAATTATTATATAATAATTGGTATTTTCTACCTTATTCTTCTCCATTGACGTATGATAACAACAGTTAATCCACTGCCATCCTCACTTCCTGAAAATCTACAAAGTGTTGTCCTTGGGCCTTCAAACATTTGAATGTTTTTGTGTAATGCAAGAATTTCCATTTGTTTGGATACACAAGTAAGTATGAAGCCTGGGACAAAAGACAACATAAGTTTTCTGCTCTTGTGTCAGACATAATAAGTAAGACCTTGATACACTGTGATATTGTTAGAATGGTGCTTTGCTTTCATTGTGTAGCTTTTCAAAAGTTTAATTTCTAATAACAGGAGAATTTAAAATTTAAAAATTCTATTGAATCTAGCATCCTTTTGCTCAAGCTAGTGTTACTTTTGTTTCTGTCCATATTATAGAAATTGAGGATATAGGACCCGATAGGAGAAAATCTACAGTTCCATAGAACCTTAAATTTTGGAAGATAGTTTTGGCCTATATATTTTTATTGATGAGCAAAAAGGCACGTATTGAAAAGACCCATTATAAAATTTTTGGTTTTATAAATATTAAAAAAATCAATAAATGTTTCCTGAAGCAATGACATATTTGGGTCATAGAGCATGAAGAAATTCAACTAATACTAACCCTGAAGTTTCATTCTTACTGGCTAATTTTCGTAGTGCCAGAGATTTTATTTAAGTTATTGTAAAGAAATATTTAACAAACTTATCTAGCTATTAACCCTACATGTGACTATAATGACTTCCCTAGCAAGACATGCCTGCAGTATGATAGTGGCACAAATGTTATAGTAGTTACTACCACTGTCTTGAATTGGATTTAAATTCTATTCCATAAAACAAAACACTTGCCTCATGGTGCTAACTAAGCCCCCAACCTGAGAATGGCTAAGTCACTGCACTTAGGGAAAAACCTTATGTAGTAATATGGGGCGGCAGGGCTGCGTCCCCCACACCCGGCCGCCCACATGGCTAGCTTATGCCCCGAAATTATTACACGGACACTGTATTCCTCCAAACACTGCCTGGCCCATTCTCTTCTAGGCTAATTCTCACATATTAATTTAGCCCACCTCTAATCATCTGTATGTAGCACCCCAAGGTGCGCTTACCGGGGAGATTCCAGCCTAGTCCATCCTGGGTCGGAGCTTCATCCCGTGTGTCTGCCAGGGAGCAGGGCATGGCGTCTCTCTCTGAGGCGTCTGCTCCCGAGAGAGCTGTGGAGTCTCTGAGCTCACTTCCTCTTCCTCCCAGCATTTTGTTCTGTTTACTCCTCCCACCTATCCTCTAACCAATAAAATGGGCCAGGGCAGTGCCTTTATTAGCCAATGACCTTCCTCCATCATTTCCCCTTTTTCGGTTTAAACAAAAAAAAAGCTTTAACTTTAACATAGCAAAATTACATATAACAAAACAGTTATCAAGTAAAAGTTACAATAATCTTTATCATAACTAAGGAAAACTATAACTATAACGAACTATTCTTAACTCCATCAAAGACTCCAGAAAGATACAATACTACCTAAGCAAACAAGAAAAAAAGCAACTTTTAAAACTCTAGAAATGACAGAGACATCTCGCTGCCTGGACAGTCACCCAAAGTTCCTCTGTACCGTTGGGGCATCCATCTTCAGCCTTTAGGCCCATGGTATCCAGCAGACATTTCCATAAAGCAGGAAAATTCAAAGTCAATTCAGTCACTATCTGTTGTGTCCTGCAGAATGTCTCGCAGACTCTTTCATGAATCAGGAACCCCGAAAGATCATCTCACCTTAGGCAAGTTCAGTAGTCCTCTCTCTGCGGGTTCTCTGTGTCCAGTTTATGCAATAGTCCAGGCAAGAGCAGTTTCTTGCCCAAATGGCTATCAAACTCCATAAGGTGCCTCTTCGATGCCCATCTTACTCTTGAAGTACATTGGTGCTGCCAGGAGCAGAGTGTCTCATTGTCATGAAAATTCCTAAGTTATTAAAACAGTAAACGTCCTATTCTGTAATCTTTGAAAGACATGAAGAATGTCTATCTAAAATATATCTCTATATATCTAGAAAATCTAACTAACATGACTACAAGCTTTACTATTATCGATGATTATCCATTAACAACCTATATATATTACATTTTTAAATGAACTACACAATCACAACACCTTAATCAAAATCAGAAATACATATACATATAACAAAATTTACCTTAAATCTCTATCAATAAAGCAAAATCTATACTAATGCAAATTATTCATACCTATATCATATCCCCCTTAAAATGTAAAAGAACGTTTATAAACCATATTTGGGAACATGGGCGCAGTTTTTTTCTCTCCAAACTGCTTCCTGCTGAATGGGGGCGTCGTTAATTAGGTCTTTTATGGTATAAACTATGTGCTAGTTTCATCTCAGTTGGCAGTTGAGTGAAGCAATTTTTTGAAGGCGTTCACACCAACCCTTCAGGAGGGCGTGGTCCATCATACCAAATCGGAATAGAAGAAATGAACAGCGTCTCATCTTCTGTGAAAACAAAATAAGAAACTCCTTTCCAAAGTATCATGTCCTTAGATCCAAATTTCAAATTCAAGGCATTTTCAAAATATCTATGTTGGATTAGTTCAGCAGCATTTATAAATAAATATCTTTTAGCATCTGTTGCTCCTTCCTCAGCGTTTAAATAATTTAAAGAGAGCATAATAGCATACAGTATCAAGATTCTCTGTGTATTTTCCATCTTTGTGCAGCTTTGTTTTAACCTCTATTTTGTTTATTTTTACTTTTAACTCTTTGCTTTTTGAGACAGGTTCTCTGTATCTTTGACCTGAAGTAACTCTGTAGACCAGGCTGTCTTTGAACTCTCAGAGATCCGCCTGTCTCTGCCTCCCAGGCATTCAGGATTAAAGGTGTTTGCTACTACACCTTGAACTCACAGAGATCTGTTAGTCTCTGCCTTCTAGGCACTGGGATTAAAGGTGTGTGCTATCACACACAACAACTCTCTTTCTTTTTTTGTTTTTTACTTTAAGAACTTCAACTTTTAGTCTGCATATATTTTTAACACACTTTAAACCATTCAGAAATTTTCTTTGTCTTTGAATCTCTCTTTACTGTATATCTCTCTTTTTCTGACCACACGAGCCTTTAAATTACTGAGCAATATGGGAAGGATTAAAGGCGTGGCTTTGCCAGCTAGATCCAGTCCATTCCTTAGCTTTCCAGCCTCATGGCGGATATACAGGCTGTAGCCATGTTTACTGCAACAACTGTATGGCATTTCAAGGTCCCTGCCAGCAAGTGAGCTACAACAGACAACACTCAAGTCCTCTCTAGGTAGCCGGCCCTCCTGCCTTAAACAGTCAGAGTTTGCCCTGGCAGGATGGCCCAGAAAGCCAGCATTTTTAAACGGCGCAGCTTTTTTCCTGCTACGGCTGAAAACCGAAAAGCATGCATTCAGCTTTTCGTCAACACCATTTAAGTGTTTCCTGGCAGGACCTCTTAATGAGCTGCAGGCTTTGCAGCTAAAGCTGAGTCAGGAAGCTTCTCTTATAAGAAAGCGCATGCTTGCCTCTAACAAGCAGAGCAGACCCGAGAACACAGAGAGTCTAGTTGTCATCAAACAAATCGTAGCACTTTACTCCAAATGCTCTATTCAAAAGCTCTGTCTCCTGCAGGAGCCAGACAGAGATCGCAATGGCAGCACAGCCCCAGGAAGTCGCGCTTTAAAATGACAAAGTGGTTTTTCTGCTACTGTTGCTGAATCAGGAAATCTCTCTACAGCACGACACCAACAAACAGCAAAAATCTGTGTTAAACACTCTCTCCCTTATTTTTAAGCCTTCTCAGGTTTTTTAAGTGGGTTTCGGCTGTCCACATGTCTGGGCGCCACATGTAGTAATATGGGGCGGCAGGGCTGCGTCCCCCACACCCGGCCGCCCACATGGCTAGCTTATGCCCCGAAATTATTACACGGACACTGTATTCCTCCAAACACTGCCTGGCCCATTCTCTTCTAGGCTAATTCTCACATATTAATTTAGCCCACCTCTAATCATCTGTATGTAGCACCCCAAGGTGCGCTTACCGGGGAGATTCCAGCCTAGTCCATCCTGGGTCGGAGCTTCATCCCGTGTGTCTGCCAGGGAGCAGGGCATGGCGTCTCTCTCTGAGGCGTCTGCTCCCGAGAGAGCTGTGGAGTCTCTGAGCTCACTTCCTCTTCCTCCCAGCATTTTGTTCTGTTTACTCCTCCCACCTATCCTCTAACCAATAAAATGGGCCAGGGCAGTGCCTTTATTAGCCAATGACCTTCCTCCATCAACCTTATCATATTATTTTGCTAATTAGACATAGTATTAAATTGCCCCTACCTTATCATCTTTATACCCACAGATTACTGCATCTTTTTACTCCTCAACAAAGAAGCTTCTTGAAGTACATTTTGCTTAATTCAGAGACACTTGCCAATACCTAGAGAGTCAGAAACTGTGGGTTGCTTAGGTCTAAGTGGGATATCTATACTATACTATATCCATCAAAACTCAGAGATTATTGTTAAAGAGAAGAAAAAATGAGTGTGAGAGCCAAAAGAGAATTAAAAAATGAGTGTGAGAGCAAAAAGTAGTGAATATATACAAAAAAACATTACTGGTGTCATCCAAGCCAATCACATTCAAGAAAACACAGCAGCTATGACTGAATTCACAAGATCTCCTATTGGCTAATCCAAATGGACAGCAGAGGGGCTCATGAGTTTCCATTCTTATCAGACAAGTTCTTAGTAATTGGTAGCTGCTGAGAGTTCAGAGAGATGAAGGAGCCAAATTATAAACACCTTACCTACTCAGCTTCCCAGCTGAAAAGAGGCTGAGTTCCTGTCTCCTCCTGACTTCATCACTTCCGCTCTCCACCCAGTCATATCACTTCCAGGAATCCTCACCCCTGAAAGACTATCCATGCTAAAATAGAGAGTTGCGTACTTCAACATATACAGGTAGCACTAAGGGTCTACAGATGTCAAGGCTGTAGAAATCTGTGAGGAGATGAGAATGAAACTCAGTTCAAATGTACTTCCTCACCCTGGATTAAGACATTTAGAGAGTCTCATGCCAGGCAGTTTAAACACTTTGCTTTGGGGCAAAAAAGGTCCCTTGTGCAATATAATCCTAGGTGCACAAGGAAGCATACTTAAATTGAAATTAAATCCAGGCTACATGACATTTTTTTGAAGGAGATGAGTTCTGGAGGTAGGCTACCTGTATTATCTTGAGGACCCAAGGAAGGATCTTGCCTGGTCTTGGTCATACAGATAGCATAGAGTTCATTTGTGCTGCTAGCCACCTTGGGTCCTGGTTGTGGGAACTTGAGGAAACCCCAGGGTATACAGGTAGTTGAAGGGTCATTTAGGCTATTAGTCCTGCTTGTGAAAGCTTAGGATGGGTGGACTGACTGTACAGATAATGGAAGAGTTTGCTTAAGATTCTTGGTTTTCCTGGCTATTCTATGGGCACAAGCACCTTCACAATCCCAATAGAGCACTTAATGAACTCAATGACTTTATAAACAATAAAGAGAGAACACGTATATATGGAATGAAAAAATGTTGGAGGGATGTGGAAGACCTGGAGAGAAAGGGGTGTGTAGTGAATTTGATCAAAGCACAGTATATATGCATGTGAAATTTTTAATAAAAAAGAGTAAAAATTAATTTAAAAACTGACTTAAATAATAAACATATAATAGAACACTGAGAAAGCAAGACATTCTCACAGGCTTTCCCCAGATTCTTTATTAGCCAATGAAAAAAAAAAACAAAAAAACAAAAAAAAGGTCTGAAAAAGCATGGGATAAATCCGGACTAGCTGAACATAGCGGACAATGAGGAATACTGAGAACTCAAGAACAATTGCAGTGGGTTTTTGATCCTACTGCACGTACTGGCTTTGTGGGAGCCTAGGCAGTTTGAATGCTCACCTTACGAGACCTGGATAGAGGTGGCAGTCCTTGGGCTTCCCACAGGTCAGGGAACCCTGATTGCTCTTCGAGCAGATGAGGGGGGGGGGGGGACTTGATCGGGGGAGGGGGAGGGAAATGGGAAGCGGTTGTGGGGACGAGGCAGAAATCCTTAATAAATAAATAAATTTAAAAAAAAAAACCAAACCTAACAACATATGGAGGGGAATCCCACAGGAGGTCTTACCCTTTTGAGGAGTGAATGAAGGATTGGTTGAGAAGAGGGTGGTAAGAGATGAGAGAGGGGAGAGAAGGGTACTGTGGTTGATACATAAAATAAATCAAGAATTTAAAATTAAAAAATTTTAAATAAGCCGGGAGGTGGCGGCGCACGCCTTTAATCCCAGCACTCGGGAGGCAGAGGCAGGCGGATCTCTGTGAGTTCGAGGACAGCCTGGTCTACAAGAGCTATTTCCAGGACAGGAACCAAAAAGCTATGCAGAAACCCTGTCTCAAAAAATCAAAAAAAAAATTAAATAAAAATTGGATTTTTTCAGAAAGCTAAAACAAAATTAAAATGTAACATGACCTATAAGTGTAACTCATCTGATTTTGTTTGTCTGTTTATTTTGGGGTTTTGCTTGTTTGTTTTAGTTTTGATTTTACATGTAGCTGTCAAGGTCTTCAGTTACTATCTTAAAAGACCAATTAGTCAATGCAAAGTCATACGACATCAAATTCTCTACCATTACTAACAGAGCTTCAATCCTGACTTTTATAACTTCTAGTTCTGGCATCATTCTAAACTGGAGAGCTCTTCTAGAATTATAATGTTGTAAACTGTATGATCTTGCACATAAGATAGACTAAGAATGAAAAGAGAAAATTCTGTCTATGGAGATGCTATACCTAAAAACATTCTCCAAACAGGTATCACCTGTCTTCTACTCTGTTTCATGTTGTGAGTGTTCGTTGTTTTTTTATGTCAAGTTGAAATGTTTTCAGATTTGTGCATACATCTATGAATCTACATATTATTTCATCATTTATTACCACTTCAGGATATTATAACACTGAAAAATATTATATATGCTCTATGAAAGATATTCTATTCAGATGGAAATCCCCTGCTTTATCAGAAGCCACTTCATTATCAGAACTCCAGGAAATCCCGCCTACCTTCAGACTGCCAACACTCCCTCAGAAGTCCCCTAGCCTGCCCCCAGCAGTTTCCCCTCTCCTTGTCATCATACCCCAGTCTACAACACGCACGGAAGCCTCCTGCTTTACCAGAGGCCACAATGGTGCCCAGAACCCCAGAGGTCATGCAGGCCACTAGAACATCAGGGTAAGTGCCCTGCTGAGCCAGAGGACACACCTGATATCAGAACCTCAGACCACTCAGGCCTGAAGACCAGAAAGGAAAGAGAAAACAAGGGGGAGAAAAACACATGGTCAACAAAGACAAACTCAGAAATTGGCACCTATATATACAATTTTCCCCAACAAAGATTTTCCAAACAACGTGCCTTAGAAAAAAGCTGATGTAGTCATTCTAATATCTAACAAAATAGACTTTAAACTGAATCAAAAGAGACAATGAAGAGCACTTCATACTCATCAAATGAAATATCCACTCAGATGATCTTCCAATTCTCAACATCCATGTCCCAAACACAAGGACATCCATTCTTGTAAAGAAAACATGATTAAAGTTTAAATCACAGATTGGCCATCATGCATTAATAATAGGAAACTTCATTTCCCACTCTCAGTAATGGATAAGTTATATAGACAAATATCAAGCAGAGAAATGCAAGAGGTAATAGACACTATCAAACTAATGAACCTAAGAGATATCTACAGAATATTTCTTTTTTTTCCATTTTTTTATTGAGAAAAGGAGAAAAAAAAAACATGTTTCCACCTCCTCCCAGCCTCCCATTTCCCTCCCCCTCCTCCCACCCTTCTCCCCCTCCTCCCACCCTTCTCCCCCTCCTCCCACCCTTCTCCCCCTCCTCCCACTCTTCTCCCCTCCCCCATTCCTCTCCCCCTCCCTCTCCAGTCCAAAGAGCAGTCAGGGTTCCCTGCCCTGTGGTAAGTCCTAGGTCCTCCCCTCTCCGTCCATTCCTAGGAAGGTGAATATCCAAACTGGCTAGGCTCCCACAAAGCCAGCACATTAAGCAGGTTCAAAACCCCATGCCACTGTCTTTGGCTTATCATCAGCCCTCATTGTTCGCCATGCTCAGAGAGTCCAGTTTTATCCCATGCTTTTTCAGTCACAGTCCAGCTGGCCTTGGTGAGCTCCCAATAGATCAGCTCCACTGTCTCAGTGGGTGGGTGCACCCCTCGGGGTCCTGACTTCTTTGCGCATGTTCTCCCTCCTTCTGCTCCTCATTGGGACCTTGGGAGCTCAGTCCAGTGCTCCAGTGTGGGTCTCTGTCTCTATCTCCATCCATCACCAGATGAAGGTTCTATGATGATATGCAAGATATTCGTCAGTATTGCTATAGGATAGGGTCATTTCAGGTTCCCTATCCTCAGCTGCCCAAGGAACTAACTGGGGACCTCGGCTTGGGCATCTGGGAGCCACTCTAGGTTCAAGTCTCTTGCCAACTCTAAGGTGGATCCCTTAACTAAGAATTGTGCTTCCGTGCTCCCCTATCTAACCTTCGTTTATCCCAATCCTCCTTTTTCCCCAAGTTCCCCCCATTCTCCCCTTCTCCCTTTTCTCTCCCCATCTCCCCTTACCCCCATCCCACCCCACCCCCAAGATCTCAATTTTCTCCTCGGCAATTTTGTCTACTTCCCCTAACCAAGAGGACAGCTATATGTTTTTCCTTTGGTTCACCTTCTTACTTAGCTTCTTTGGGATCACCAAGTGTAGACTCTGTGACCCTTGTTTATGGCTAGAAACCAATTATGAGTGAGTACATCCCATATTCATCTTTTTGGGTCTGGGTTCCCTCACTCAGGATAGTGTTTTCTATTTCCATCCATTTGCATGCAAAATTTAAGAAGTCATTGTTTTTTACCGCAGTGTAGTACTCTAATGTGTATATATTCCACACTTTCTTCATCCATTCTTCCATTGAAGGGCATCTAGGTTGTTTCCAGGTTCTGGCTATTACAAATAATACTGCTATGAACATAGTTGAACAAATGCTCTTGTCATAGGATAGGGCATCTCTTGGGTATATTCCCAGGAGTAGTATTGCTGGGTCCAGGTGTAGGTTGATCCCGAGTTTCCTGAGAAACCGAAACACCGATTTCCGAAGTGGTTGCACAAGATTGCATTCCCACCAGCAATGGATGAGGGTACCCCTTCCTCCACAGCCTCTCCAGCAAAGGCTATCATTGGAGTTTTTTATTTTAGCCATTCTGACAGGTATAAGATGATATCTCAAAGTTGTTTTGATTTGCATTTCCCTGATTGCTAAGGAGGTTGAGCATGACCTTAAGTGTCTTTTGGCCATTTGAACTTCCTCTGTTGAGAATTCTCTGTTCAGTTCAGTGCCCCATTTTTTAATTGGGTTAATTAGCATTTTAAAGTCTAGTTTCCTGAGTTCTCTATATATTTTGGAGATCAGACCTTTGTCTGTTGCGGGGTTGGTGAAGATCTTCTCCCAGTCAGTAGGTTGCCTTTTTGTCTTGGTGACAGTGTCCTTTGCTTTACAGAAGCTTCTCAGTTTTAGTAGGTCCCATTTATTCAATGTTGCCCTTAATGTCTGTGCTGTTGGGATTACACATAGGAAGCGATCTCCTGTGCCCATCAAAATTCTCAACAAAATACTGGCAAACCGTATCCAAGAATACATTAGAAAAATTATCCATTATGATCAAGTAGGCTTCATCCCAGGGATGCAGGGCTGGTTCAACATACGAAAATCTATCAATGTAATCCATCATATAAATAAACTGAAAGAAAAATTACATGATCATTTCATTAGATGCTGAAAAAGCATTCAACAAAATTCAACATCCCTTTATGATAAAAGTATTGTAGAGATTAGGGATACAAGGGTCATACCTAAATATAATAAAAGCTATATACAGCAAGCCGACAGCTAACATCAAATTAAATGGAGAGAAACTTAAAGCCATCCCACTAAACTCAGGAACACGACAAGGCTGTCCACTCTCGCCATACCTCTTCAATATAGTGCTTGGAGTTCTAGCAATAGCAATAAGACAACATAAGGGGATCAAGGGGATTCAAATTGGAAAGGAAGAAGTGAAACTTTCATTATTTGCAGATGATATGAATGAAGACATTAGGGAAATACAGGAACATACAAAGAATGCTAGTGTTATGACTTCTTGAAAGTGGTTCCCCAAGTCTAAGAAATGTGCAAGAGTTTTGTTTTTATTATTTATCTTATGATTTACTGCTTATTTTAATAACAGGTTTATATGCACTAGTAATATTTATTACAGGCTATTTTTATACAGATTGTTTTTCCTTTCTTTGAATTTAAATGTTAACATAATAAATTGATAAGTCAGGCAAATCATTCTGTGATGGTTTAGTTTGTTGAAATAGAGTGAGATCTATCCTGTGCTGTTTAGTCACTAAGTTATCACCTCCACTTGTTAGAGTCTTGATAATGGCAAAAACTCTTCTTAGTCTGTAGGATGCATCCCTCATAGGAATAGCATTTTGTATCATTTTTACTAGGAGCCCGGGGCTTCATTTTGTATGTATTCTTTTATATCTGGAAATTTGGTACATGTTATGAGAGCCTGTGATGCAACTGACAAATATATCTCAATTTTTAGAATTTAAAGGTGTCTATGAATATGTTACACTATTATTTACATAAGGGACACCAGAATTTAACCACTTGCCTTAAGTCAATTAAGAACACACACTTTTCCTTAACTGAATTTTTCCTATATAGTTCAGTATAATTAGCATTGCACATGTGGAGGAAATGGGACACTGTGTGTCTTATGAAGGGCAGCGTGGGCTTGCTAAAGAATCCATGACATATGAAGAGAGTTAACCTAAGTTGTATGCACTGAGCGTGAAATAGGAAATGCAGAGCTCAGAGCCACCCGTTAAGATCCTCTTATCTCTCTTTGGAAGGAAACTGAGCTTTCTGTGTTGCTGGAGCTGTGAGGCAGCCCACTAGGTTTATCACGAATGGGGGTTGGGAGGTAGTTAAAAGGATTTTATACCCTTTTGACTTCAGAGCAGAAACAGCTGCAGAAACCCTCTCCCCACCCATCACCAAATGAAATCTATCAGGCAGCCACATCCACATGGATTCTATCACAGCCAGGCTAATGGAAATCAACTCCAAATCCAGTCAACACTAAGGTAAATGAACATTTCTAGTTTGTATACATGTGTCATAGAGCTTGGGAATTATGGGTTGTTCTATTCTTATGTTTCACAAATAATATAAGAATTTAAAACCATATACAAAATTCTATTGCTGATTAAAATTTGCAAGCGTTTTAAAGACACAAAATATTGGCCCTCTTGAATCCCTGGGTCAATTTTGTTCCCTTGATATTGAATTAGGTGGGCCCCACTGAAAGATAAAACCTTTTCTCTCCTGTGCCCTTAACTTCACAATGCATTAATAGAAATAAGTTTCCTTTCAATGATAGATTTCAGATCCTCATCACACAACAGATTTAGTTCAGGATTATCAAGCTCATATTTATGGTGAGGCAAGAGAGCTTTAGAATGTTAGAATCAAAGTCTAAATGTCTATGTAAATGTTCTATAATGTGTTACAGCTAAATGAATTTTCCAATTAAAATGAGGTCTGATTCACATCTGCAGGAATAGAGGATATTTATATTAAGTTTCCTGACAAGTGATGGCATCAAGGGAATCATTCATAAAAAATCTGCATAATAACTAGGGAGGCACGCACTGAATCTCAGACTTCAGACTTCTGTCCAGAAGCTATTCTGACTTAACCTAGAAATAAGACATAAACCAACACTGTGCACTAAAAAAATAAATTAAAAATGACACAGAAGAAAGCCTTCTAATACACTTTAATACATCTGAGAATAAAAACCCACTGACTTATCCAGAAGTGCTATTGTAATTTAAATTGCAATATCTGGGGTTACAATTTTGTAAACTATGGCTGTGATTCCTTTAAGTAGAGAACCTAAGGCAGATATTTCAAAGTTATAGTGATAAGGACACCCTATTAGGTGGAAAATGTATTCAAGTCAAATGAATCCTACACAGAGGTTTTCACAGATTAAAAATTAATCAAAACTTTGAAGAATTTAGGATTTGATGAACTTGACACATTAAGATAAGCTGTTGGTTTTAAAAATAGCCTTATGACTTGTGAAAATGAAGCTTCAGAAAGACTGACAGTGGCAATGTGCTTGAAGACTGCATAGCAGGATATTTTGACTTTAGTAATTACTGAGAATTTTGAGAAGCTCCAGACATTCTTCTGAAACATATGACTCATATCTAGGGTTGTGCATGATATTGCTTGCTACAGTTTTTGCAGTAAACTAACTAGATAAGATAACTAATTGGATAAGATAACTAGATTGAACTGAGATTAAGAAAGGGTGGAAAATATGAAGGGAAGACATCAGATGTATCCCTACTATATCTCCATTAATAAACATTTCACATATAGAAAATTAAGATACAGCTCTAAAGTGATATGAACATCTTCTCAGGCCTTTGGAAAGACCAAAACCAGCATCTTCCATTGTAGGAGCAAGGTTTCTGTAATTTCCACCATGATTATTTTTCTGAATCTTCTTGGAATTATTTTATTAATGTACATTATATCTGCCCCCCCTATTCCCAGTTTATCTTTCAGAATATCATGTGTCCTCATGCTTCTCACCACTTAGTACTCAGATACACTTTCTGAATTCTGTGGCTAAAAGATTACCCACATCAAAAGTCTGTAAATTAAACTTTACTATTTTATTTTATCTGCTATGTTTTGGGTAATTTTTATGCATTTCTAGTTTATTTAGTCATTTATCTTTATGGTGTAAACACATGGAGATAAAGAGAAGTATATTATAACTGATTAATATATCTATGTTCAAGACTAGATTTCCAAAGCATGGTGAGAAACTTGGTGAATACTTGCTGACTGAATAGTTACCTCATCACTATGTGTTATGTCAGTGTTATGACTTGAATAAGAGTGGGGCCTATACGCTCACATATTGAATGTTTAGTCAATAGAGAGAGGTGCTATTTGAAAGAATTGGAAGGATAAGGAGGTGTTGTCTTGTTGAAAGAAGTGTGACACTGGCAGTAGGTTTGGAAGTTTCAAAACCTATGCCAGACCCAGGATTGCTCTCTCTGTGTCTCTGTCTTTCTCTCTGTGCCTTTGTCTTCTCTCTCTCTCTCTCTCTCTCTCTCTCTCTCTCTTCCTCTCTTTCCCTCTCTTTCTCAGTTTGGGTCATGATATAGCTCTCAGCTACTGCTCCAGTGACATGCATGCCGCCATGTTTCTGCAATGATAAAATGGACTAAATCACTGAAATTGTAAGCAAGGCTTACAATTAAATGCTTTCTTTTATGAGAGTTTCCTTGGTCACAGTGTCTTTTCACAGGAATAGAAGAGTTACAAAGTATATACAAAATTAGTATAACATGAATGAAGACAAAGCCCTTTACATAGGTAGGTCCTTTGGAAAGCTATACTTTAGTAACTTGAGTCAGACTGATGCCTCAATGAAAATATTTGGTGATTATTCCATACAATAGTATTTTCTTCTATAAAAAACAGTAACATTATCAAATGTTTGGGGTCTTATGATGTTTGTATTATATATTCCGATTTTTTAAAAGAAGACACATTACCCTCTCCTGACCTCTAAAAGTTATATGTGTATAAATAAATATCATATATTCATATATAAATCTAGTTTACAATGTAGGGTAAAAGGGTCAGCTAAAGAAACGTATTCTGGCCAGGCGGTGGTGGCACCTGACTTTAATCCCAGTACTTGGGAGGCAGAGGCAGGTGAATCTCTGTGAGTTTGAGGCCAGACTGCTCTACAAGAGATAGTTCCAGGACAGGCTCCAAAGCTACAGAGAAACCCTGTCTCAAAAAACCAAAAACAAAGAAAGAAAGAAAGAAAGAAAGAAAGGAAGAAAGAAAGAAACTGCCACAAGGACATGTACTCAACTATGTTCATAGCAGCATTGTTTGTCATAGCGAGAACCTGGAAACAACCTAAATGCCCTTCAACCAAAGAATGGATAAGGAAAATGTGGTACATTTACACAATGGAGTACTAGGTAGCCGAAAAAATAATGACATGTTGAATTTTGCAGACAAATGGATGGAACTAGAAAACATCATTTTGAGTGAAGTAACCCAGACCTAGAAAGACAATTATCACATGTACTAACTCATAAGTGGTTTTTAAACATAAAGCAAAGAAAGCCAGCTCACAAACCACAATCCCAGAGAACTTAGACAACAATGAGGACACTGAGACTTACATAGATCTAATCTACATGGGAAGTAGAAAGTAGAAAAAGACAAGATCCCCAGGGAACTTTGGGAAAGTGTTGAAAGGGAGCAGAGAGGCAGGGAGGGGGCAAATAAAAATGTAGAGCTCAATAAAAAATCAATTAAAAAAAAAAAGAAAGAAACATACTCTGCCCATGAAACCAGAGACAATTCACTGGCCCTGAAACCAGAGCCACAAGGTTAAAAGGGGCCAGTGAAAGAAACTCACTTTGGCCATGAACCTGGAGCCAAAGAAACACATTCTGCCCCTGGCCAACTCAGCATGAAAATAAACCAAACCCTGACCAGGAAAAACAACCAATCCCTTAACACAAAACCAAATGATCTCTGGACATGAAATCCAACCAATCTCTGAGCTTGTTCAAGCTCAGGTCTTGAAATCCCACCAATTCCCACCCTAAAATGTTCACCCTGGAAAAATTCTGCCTTTAAGAAGTTCTATAAAAGCCCTATACCTGTTCAGTTGGAGCTGGCTTTTTTCTTCCTGTCAGAGGCAGTCACTCTCCTAGGTCCTACCTCCCAATAAATCTCTTGAATGAGGTTTGGGTAAAGACCTTCTTTCAGTGGAATGGAGTGGGGCAGAGAACAACTTCCTTGGAGCAGGATACAACTCCTAGGTCTCTGTGGGAAACCCCCTAAGCAGAGTGGAGCGGAGCTGAGCTGTAGTGCCTTTCAGTGAGGAACAGGACTGCTATTCTCCTGCAGGGAAACCATCCCCCACCAGAAGAGACATGTAGGCATTACTTGGCTTTCAAGGGCCAGGATACCTTTCCCTTTAGAACTGTAACACGTAAACATACTTACGTACATTATCCTAGAGAAATGCTCCACCTTCCTTTTCATGAGGCTGGCCTCTTTCTTTCTCTTTCTTTCTTTCTTTCTTTCTTTCTTTCCTCCTTTCTTTCTTTTTTTGTGTAACATAATGAATATTTCCATTCATTGTCTTTCAAGTGCCACAGTTCCATTCATTATAACTGAATAATACTCGTTGTCTATGTACACTATATTTTCTTTATCCATTCATCTGCTGCTAGCTAGATACCTCTATAATTTCTTACCTTTGTGTTTTGATTAACTTTGGTCATTTCTATTTGTACTTTAATTACCTTGTACAAGTCATTCTACCGATTTTACCTCATATTTGCTGCACTAAGCCGAATTATAGGCAGCCTTAGACATGTCTTCTTATCAACATCCCCTCCATTATTTGTCACAGTACAAAATCTTTCCCTTATCTCATATTTAGCAACAAAATTGCCCTATCTTATTAAGCTGAAAAATAAAACTCAGATAAGAATATTTAAAATGTAGTGGATGGAAAATTATCAAAGTAAAACTAAATAAAAAAGCACCTTATAATGAGATAAGAAAAATAATGAGCTAGATTTTTCTATTAAAGTTATTAAGTTAGAAATTACTTTGAGCTGCAGAAAATGGAAACCTGAGCATAACAGCATAATGTTAGAATTTTAGTCCTCCCATAGAACAACAGAAACAATGTTATGTTAGTATTTGAAGATGCCTCATGAATATTGGTGGTAAGATTTTCTAAACTGTTCCATACAGCATCATTGTGATCAGAAGATTAGTAGTGTGGAGGCCTCAGTGATAAATTCTGCATTCTAATCTGAAAGAGGGGTAAACGAGGCCATGATTATCAGCATTCTTCAGTAATTTCAAACTGTACTTTATCATCAGGGCTTAGATTATTCAATTATATTCATCTGAAGATATATCAAAAATAGCCCTCCTCCCAAGTTTTACAAGTCTTTGATCATCTTGGAGATGATTTTTTGTGCAAGGTGGCAGATATTGATCTAATTAAACTCTTCTATATGCAGACATTCAGTTTTCCAATACCACTTAGTAGAAATGTTATTTCCTTTCTGTGTGTATTTTTGGCATCTTTGTTCCAAAAGATATCAGATGGTTTTGTTAGATACATGAACATTAAGATCTAAGTTGTTCATTGATCTATATGCTTTATTTTGTGCCAGTTCTATGCTGTTTTTGTTACTGTCCTGTAATATATCTTGAAACTGATTAATCCCTCCAAAAACTTTTTTACCTCAGAGTTGTTTTGGTTATAAGGGGACTTTTCTTGCTTCCATCCGAATTTTAGATCATTTTGTACCCAACACACATTCAGGTAGTCTCCCTGAATTCACCTGCACATGGACAGTTGAGAATTTTTGTTTTAGAATTTTCCCATTGGAATCAAAAGTCAACATTATCTAAAATTCACCTTAATCTAAAATATTGGAGAAAGAATTAGTAAATCAAAACTGAGAAAATATGCATGCAATAACAATTAGTGCAAAAGAAGCTGTGAACTTGAAAAAGCCTGAGATGTAGGTAAATGGGAGGGTTTGGAGAAAGGAAAAGGAAGAAAGAAATGATATACTTGCATTATAATCCCGATAATGAAGCAAATAAAACAGTGAATAATAAATGAACTTAAAATAAAAAATTAAAAGTAAATAAGATCACAGGTAATAACATAATCTAGAAACAACCCCTTAAGTGCAGGCAATCCTAGAAATGTGTGAAGACCTTGTTAGTGGAACTGCCTAGGACAATAATCCTTAATAATGGAGCCTAAATTAAAGGTTATTCTTCTGTTTAAACAAATGTCTAAAAACTTGAAAATGACAAAGCAAGAGAATGAAACTATATGTATGAAATAGAACAATAGTGTCTTAGGTTTTTAGACTAAGTATTACTAAAATAAGGAAGTTGAGAATCAATTAATTCAAATGTAGGTGAAACAGAAATTTCATTTTATAAATTTGTGTTTGTTTCCTTTTAAATAAAACTTATACTCAGGGAAATATAACAATAAACTTTATAATATTCATTGAATTTAAAATATTGTTTATCAGTATTGAGAAATATATAAAATATATTGTTAAGTCTTTTTTTTTTTAATTTTAAAATTACGTTTTATTAAATGCCTAAACTATGCAAATAACATTTTGTTAAAAAAGGAAATACAGACGACCAAAAGAAAGTAATATGAGTCACTCTTCATTGTTTTTTTTTTTTTTTCTTTTTTAAATTTATTTATTTATTAAGGATTTCTGCCTCGTCCCCACAACCGCTTCCCATTTCCCTCCCCCTCCCCCCGATCAAGTCCCCCTCCCTCATCTGCTCGAAGAGCAATCAGGGTTCCCTGACCTGTGGGAAGCCCAAGGACTGCCCACCTCTATCCAGGTCTCGTAAGGTGAGCATTCAAACTGCCTAGGCTCCCACAAAGCCAGTACGTGCAGTAGGATCAAAAACCCACTGCAATTGTTCTTGAATTCTCAGTATTCCTCATTGTCCGCTATGTTCAGCTAGTCCGGATTTATCCCATGCTTTTTCAGACCTAGGCCAGCTGGCCTTGGTGAGATCCCAATAGAACATCCCCATTGTCTTAGTGTGTGGGTGCACCCCTTGTGGTCCTGAGTTCCTTGCTCGTGCTCCGTCTCCTTCTGCTCCTGATTAAGTATGGAATATATACATATTAGAGTATTACTCAGCAGTAAAAAACAAGGACTTCTTGAATTTTGCATACAAATGGATGGAAATAGAAAACACTATCCTGAGTGAGGTAAGCCAGACCCAAAAAGAGGAACATGGGATGTACTCACTCATATTTGGTTTCTAGCCATAAATAAAGGACATTGAGCTTATAATTCATGTTCCTAGAGAAGCTAAATAAGGCGAATCCAAAGACAAACACATAGGCATCCTCAGGAATATTAACCTTCATCAGGCGATGAAATGAGACAGAGACAGAGACCCACACGGGAGCACCGGACAGAAATCTCAAGGTCCAAATCAGGAGCAGAAGGAGACGGAGCACGAGCAAGTATTGTTAAGTCTTTAATGGGAAATGTTAATGTACTTACAAAATTGAGCAACTGTCTTAAATATTATGAAAAAAATGGTTTCGACAAATATCTGTTTTGAACATTTTGCATAGATATGAGCTGTTATCTCTTTTAGGCATATAGTTAAGAATGGAATTGCAATGTTATGGTTTTTCTCTGTTTTAGTAATAACTCTTTTGATTATTGTTTTTCAAGGTGGTGACACAGTCTTATGCATTTACAAACAATGTATGAAGCTTTCATTATCACTCCATTTGCATCAACTTTGTTATTAATATCTACTTGCTAGCCATCTAGTAAAACTCAAATGTAATCTAATCAAGTTATCCCTAACATTGAAATGTTAACTCTAAATGTTTCCCTAACATTTTGAAGTATTTTAGTTATATCATAGAAAGCTTCATTTGTATACTCCAGATGACTATACATTACTGAAATAAATTATGAATAAATAAATAAATAAGGTACACCAATGTGTAGATTATAAAATTCTATTTAATTTTTTATGGTGTTTTATTAAAATCATTTACTTAACTCTGTTTTTACATTGTTCATTTATAATTTATAACCACTAGGAATTCTCTATTGGCCAGATACCTGAATTCTTGTGGGACTTGTCAGTACCTCTGCAAGTATGCTTGTGAATTTCCCAAGTCTTCCTATATAACCAGATCATTTTCTACCTCTTCTAGATAGGATACTTTTATTTCTTACTTAATTTTATCTGAATGTTTTTTCTTATTTTTTTTCTTGGTTATGGGCATGATTTGAGCTTACAATACATGACCAGATGGAATTGATAAGGGCAGCTATCTTTGTCTCTGTGCTTGCTCTTATAAGAAATGTGTTCAATGTTCTCTACTATTCATGGTATTAAGTGCAGGTTTTTTATAAATATTTCTTATTAAATTGCAGTTACTGATTTTTATAGGCAGGTGTTAGATTGCGTTACCTTTTTGTATTTATGTAATTGAATATGTTTATGTTCTTTATAGTTTGATTAATATGGTGCTTAGTGAATATGTTCAACATTGGTAGGAGACACCCATTTTATAAATTACTCAACACTATTTAGTAATATATAGCCTGATTTTATTTTACATTTCTACTTTTAGTATATCTATGTGTATATGTGTGTTTGCAGAGAAACTGAAAAACCTTTGCGGTAGTTAAAAAGCCAGGCAGAGCCACTGCCAAACATTTTATCCACACATGTCTTCTTCCATTACTCTTGCTTCTCCAAATGAGACTCTCACCTGACATTTGTTAAGTGTTCACAGGAATAGGATTTAGTCATCTGATTTTTGATACAAAGTAATGTATATATGAAGGGAATTGGTCAGCCATCTGATGGTTGGCATTGATGTCTGATTATATTTTATCATGAACTTATATCATTTAAAATCAGTGAGTAACAATTTCCTTTTCTGTAAGAGAAGACTAAGACAGCCAAGCAAATTGTGTGTGATAAGAATGCTGCACTTCTACTCAGAGTGCAGTGCTGGTTTTCTGCTTTGTTCTCAACAATGTATCCAAATTAAGCACATGAAATGTTAATTAAGGCTCAAACTATGACTTGATATTGTGTTATAAGAAAACAGTGACTTCCTAAGAAGCATATGTTGTTTCCTGCCTTGGCACGCACCATTCAAAATATGTCCTGGCATCTTAATGATATTGGATATATCTTAACATCTCTGGAAAGATAATAGTAAGAACATGTTAGTAAGTTGCTATGTGAATGCCAGAGGAAATGACTTGGGGAAGAATGGATAGAGACCTTTTGGTGTCATGAGATCAGTGTTTAGGGGGTCTTGGTCCCATTCTGAGTCTTTAGCAGAGGATAAAGAATGTTGCATAATTTGAGAGACTCACCTGACTTTGCCTCTTTCTCAAAGGACTCTTCTGTCTCCTGAATTAAGATTAACTGTAAATTGTCTCCTTGAGAATGACTGTGACTTTCAATAAGTCCTCAGCCTTTGGGTAACTTAACCTCTCTTTGCCTTCCATTTCTTGTTACAAAAGGCTGCAGTGGAGCTTAGGAAGTTTAAGCACATAAAGCAGAATAGCAACTGGTAGAGGGCAGTTTTCTGATAATGTTAATGTTATTGCTATGATTATCCCAAAGCTAAATTTTGTTAAATCCACTTGCCTACTAATCTCCTACAAGGTATTAGCTGTTTCCGGTATGGAATTTATACTTAGTGGTATTAAAATTTAATTAGGTGACTCCTGAAGGTTACAAAACCATCAAAGTGCCAAGAGGATGATGTTTAACGTTAGAATTTCACATGTTTTGTTGTCAGACCCTAAAAAAACAGGGAACTTGTCATGATTGCAATAGTTCTCCAAAATTGACACCACACAAACCTGCAACAGAACAGTAACTTCCTCACTGTCTGCTGTAAGAGTCCCAGAACAAATCCACACAAGAGAAAACAGAACTTGAACATTTGGAAGAAAGGGGGCAGGGGCAGAGTTTGAAGGGAACAAGAGGGTGTGTGCTTCAGGACTGTGGTTGTTTTGTCTCAGGCTGTGCAACAGAGTCAGGGAGGCCATTGTTCCAAGGGCACCCAAATGCAGTTAGTGATGTGTCTGCTCACTTTCAAATGAGTCTTTAGGGCCCCAATTTTTGCAAATCTGTTGTTTGGTCTGCAGAGGAGACTTAGACTGATCCTGTCTCATCAGCCATGTGCATATCTGTGACGAACTTATTTGATCTTGATTTGTCTTATAAAATTTGAGGATTTTCCACTGATAAGCAAATGTATCACTGTTTGCAATAATCAAACAAACAGAGAAAACAATGTACATAGATTATAGAACATTTATCTTTCATTTATACATAATTGTAGTTTTCTGTCTGAGCTCTATTACTGGTAAATATAAGGAATTAAAAAAATATTCAAAGGGAGAAAAAGGAAGGAAAGATGGAATGGGATATAACAATAAGAATGCCTAAAACAAAATAGTGCGATTAGAACATTTACAGAGTGGATATATTAGTTTATGCTCAAGCTCTGCCTCTGATCTTGTTCATGTAACCAGATGAAATGACTAAAGTTGGGAAAGTCAGAGGTGAATCTCTGACTGTATTCTTTGCCCTTGCGAGGCAAAGGTCACCCTCAATTTTTCTGAGTTATTTCCTGCCGTTTTCTACTGATATATGAGCCCTTCTGCTCAAGACACTTTGGTATACTCCTTTTGAAAGATTCTGAGTATCCCTTCCCCAGAATGATGCCCACTCTAAAAGGTGCTAGTTGAGATCTGCACCTTTATCTGTGGAGACATTAGGCTTTTCTTAAGTGTTTCTGGAAGCTGAATTTAGTCTGCCAGTTCTTGTAAGGAAGACTTCTTATGGTGTTCCTAATTAGCTTACTGACTGGAGAGAGTGCTCCTGGCTGCGCTATGTCTGGTCCTCCTGAGTGAGCCACTGCTGAATGAATGTGCTTTCTTATAATGATGTCACTCTTACACTTAATTGTCTTCAGAGCAAATTTTCTGTTACAGAGAAAAAGTTACAAGGAGCAGAGAGAGAGAGAGAGAGAGAGAGAGAGAGAGAGAGAGAGAGAGAGAGAAGAGAGAAGAGAGAAGCTTTTGTTTGACGAGCCTGTGAATTTTATTAGAAGTTAAGCAGCTGCTGTATGACCAAGGTGTCTATGCCTTTAATCATTTTCATTTTTAAAACAGAGGCTTATATTTCCTCATCTTCAGCTGTCCCAGAGGGCAACAATGCCAGCTTTAACAGCATTAATTTCTCTTTATGACAGGACTAGTGATGGCCCGGGTCTTCAGGACTGCCTAAAATGTCTAGAAAAGTAGATAATGAAGAGGATATTAGAATTGTAAACAAGAGCAATTTTGTAATAAAAACCATATATTTTCTCCATTGGACTTTGAGCTTAGAACGACAGCAGCAAATGTGTCACAAGTCATAATTTGTTGGTGGTTACTGAGCATGAGCTACAGTCAGAGCTTGGGCTTAAAGGGCAGGTCCTCCTGGCACCATATTAGAGACGGTCTAGGATGTGGAGGTGCAGTTTGATTTTTTAATGTGTGTCTCTCCTGTTTGTTCATCGTGTCAGCGGATGGGAAGAGAATGCATGTGTCACCACTTCCCCAGCTGCTTACCGTGGTTGACTTTTATGCAGAAGCCTTCAGCACAAGCTTAAAGAATTTTCTAATTATGAATGAGAAGGGATCACTCTGAAAAGGGGGACAGAGTCAGGTTTACACCCTGTCTGCCTTCAAAATATTTAGGAAGAATGCAGAGCAGAAGGCCACAGAAGTGTAGCTTTCTCCTTCATTTTCCTGTTTCTCTAGTGGTCAGAGCATCTCGGCTTCTCTATGTCTATTCATCCTTGCTGCTGCCAAAGTTTATGTGTCCGGTACAGCCAACTAAGAAACCATAGGTTATTTCCAAGAACCAGAGTGTTCTTTGTCAGCCAGGAATGTGAGGGAAGGGTAAAATGTGAATGTTATGGTCTCTTACCACCCCAACAGGGGGTCACCATGAGTTGATCGTAATTTGTGAAGCTCATCCACACCTAATCTTTGGTCTTTTCTTTATCTTTTATTCTTATATTCTCCGCAGCAAAAATATTCACACATTCCTAGAAACAAAGCAATTTCTCTTAGTATTGTTTCTGCTTGCATTTCGTGCCAGCCTTCAGTGCAGGCAGTGCTCTCTATTTTATAACCTAGTCCACGGGATTGTTTCAGCAGGAGGAGGAGCCATGAGGAGCAGAGCATCTCCATTCCTATTGAGATCTTTCTCCATTCACAATAACAATGACTTTTGTTTCCAATTATCGACAATGTTAAATTCAATAGAGTATCTCTCAGAAACCACTACCCCAAGAAGGCTGCTGTGAGGTCCCAAGCACTTGAACTGGAAAGTGAAAAGAGAAGAAACATCACACTTCATGAATATTTTAAATATTAAGATTTGAAAGAATACAGGCAAAAAGTGTCCATGTGTGTCTATTGTTATCCTGAGGACAGGACATGAGGTCAGTCAGCACCACGCCTGGAATGTGACCCTTTCTCTACGCTGTTTTTTTTCTTTTTTTTTTTTAATCTGAGCTGAGTTGCAGATCCAAATCTGAGAGCTCATTGGAGCTTTATATAAACCGAAAAGCAAAAATAAGTAATCTTTTATTATTTAGACACCTGTCCAGAGGTTGGGGGCTGGGGCGGTGGGAGAAAAGGAAGGAAAATTTTCCTTGGGTAGATATGCAGCAGAGAGCAAGGATAACCACCTTGCATCCTCTGTCTAATAAGATGTGAATGGGGGCAGAAATAATGAGAATTACATTGTATTTTTCATGTAAAAGCCTGAGAAACAAATGTCCTGCACACTGGCAGTGATTCCAGTAATTTTCAAATGAAAAGGGCTATTTGTTTCCAAATTACAGCAGTCGCTGGAATGCATATGTTTGTGCCTCAGAAATCCTCATTTTTTGAAGGAAAATTACCTTTCGGTAATTCAGTCACTGCAGGCTTTCTCCTGCCGACTGGTCAGAGCTATCAGATAGTTTGCAGCTGCAGGCTGAAGCCTGGCCATTTCTTTTCTTTTCTTTCTTTTTCTTTTTTTTTTTTCCCGAGGACAGGCAGTTAGTTAGTAGAGCCATCAGTGTGGCATCTGTCATCCTGCTAGGCCCAAATTGTTTTCTATGATGGATGTCACAGTCTGTATGATCAAAATAGAAATCCCGCTGCTTTTAATTGCAAAATCGGAGTCCTCGCACATTTGTTATTATGCTGAGGTTATTACCTCACACAAAATGAATTAACAGGTGAAAATAATTGATGAGAAGACTCTAGGGATTTTTAGCCTCTTCAAAGAGACTTTGTAATTATGGCATAATGAATGTTCTGAGACAAATCTGTGGGGGGCAGCATGAGACCACCAAAGAACTCCTCAGCTGGATGATAAATTCTCCTGACTTCTGCAGGAATACTACTTACATTTACTTAGCAATTAGTTTAACAGGCCTACATGATTCATGATAACATGGTGAGAATTTTTAAATAAGTTTGTTCCACCCATCTATAAATTAGACGACTTACTTCAGCTTCCTTCCCTAGGTGATAGAAGCTGATAATGAGTCAGTGTTCCTAAAATAAGATGACAGGGACGAGGGACATGGGCTTCCGAGCCTCTTCACTAGCATCCGGCATGTCATAATTCCTCCAGCCTCTTTGAAGGAGGCCTCACGAAATTTTAAGTCTATTTCTTACAGCTCTCAGCACAGGAAGACAGCGTGGATTAGTGGAATGTGGCTTACGACTGTCTACGTTAAAGTAACTACTATCAGCTTTCTGACCAAGATTCACTTCAGACTTGGTCAGATTTCCATCCAGTCCTTGAGTCAATACAGAGTGTGGTACCTACTCATATCATCTTCTGCCTTTGATAGCCCAAATGCACAGAGATAGTCTGTCTTCATTAAATTGTGTGAGACATGGTTTCGGAAGGTGAAAAGCACTGTCCCTCTAGTAATCTAAGGTAGTCAAAGTGTTAGGGTATTGCTTTTCATGAATGCCTATTAGTCATACAGCAATAGATGTGAGGTACTAGCCTAAATGTTGCAATAAGAGCAAAGAGTTAAGTTCTATAAGGAAAGTTAACGTGCTGTCACATGTCTGTAATTCTAGTATCAGGTAGCTAAGGCAGGAGGATTGAATATCCAAGACCAGCCTTAGCTTTAGAAAAGTGAGTTCAAGACAACTTTAAGATACCATCTTACACCTGTCAGAATGGCGAAAATCAAAAACACCAATGATAGCCTTTGTTGGAGAGGTTGTGGAGAAAGGGGTACACTCATCCATTGCTGGTGGGAATGCAAACTTGTGCAACCACTTTGGAAAGCAGTGTGGCGGTTTCTCAGGAAATTTGGGATCAACTTACCCCTGGACCCCGCAATACCACTCTTGGGAATATACCCAAGAGAGCCCTTATCATACAACAAAAGTATATGCTCTACTATGTTCATAGCAGCATTGTTTGTCATAGCCAGAACCTGGAAACAACCTAGATGCCCTTCAATGGAAGAATGGATGAAGAAAGTATGGAATATATACATATTAGAGTATTATTCAGCAGTAAGAAACAAGGACTTCTTGAATTTTGCATACAAATGGATGGAAATATAAAACACTATCCTGAGTGAGGTAAGCCAGACACAAAAAGAGGAACATGGGATGTACTCACTCATTTTTGGTTTCTAGCCATAAACCAAGGACATTGAGCCTATAATTAGTGATCCTAGAGAAGCTAAATAAGGAGAACCCAAAGAAAAACATATAGGCATCCTCCTGAATATTAACCTTCAGCAAGCGATGAAAGGAGACAGAGACAGAGACCCACATTGGAGCACAGGACTGAATTCTCAAGGTCCAAATCAGGAGCAGAAGGAGAGAGAGCACGAGCAAGGAACTCAGGTCCATGAGGGGTGCACCCACACACTGAGACAATGGGGATGTTCTACTGGGAACTCACCAAGACCAGCTGGCCTGGGTCTGGAAAAGCCTGGGATAAAACCGGACTCTCTGAACATAACGGACAATGAGGACTACTGAGAACTCAAGAACAATGGCACTGGGTTTCTGATCCTACTGCATGTACTGGCTTTGTGGGAGCCTAGGCAGTTTGGATGCTCAACTTACTAGACCTGGATGGAGGTGGGGGGTTCCTTGGACTTCCCACAGGACAGGGAACCCTGATTGCTTTTCGGGCTGGGGGGGGGGCTTAATTAGGGGAGGGGGAGGGAAATGGGAGGCGGTGGCTGGGAAGAGACAGAAATCTTTAATAAATAAATAAATTAAAAAAAATTAAAAAAAAAAAGAAAAGTGAGTTCAGTGACAGCCTTGGCTACATAGTAAAACTGTGGGTAGGGAAGGGGGCAGAAACATAAACAAACAAAAACTTCCATTGACAGTAATTTAAATGAAAACACACACACAGGCACACACACACACACACACACACACACACACACACACACACACACACCATTACCACCACCAGCAGCAGCAAACAACATCAATAAAAACCCAGAGCAGAAACATGTCACAAGCATGCTCCTTTTACATAGTCACTCTATGTCCATTTCAATGTCAAAATCACTCTTCAGCTATCAAGAGCTAAAACTTAAATTAATGTGAGTACTTTTATGAGAACATTCATAATGAAAATCTTGAGAAGAAAGAAAGAAAGAAAGAAAGAAAGAAAGAAAGAAAGAAAAAAGGAAAGGAAAAGAAAAACAAAGAAAGCTGGGCGGTGGTGGGACACGCCTTTAATCCCAGCACTTGAGAGACAAATTCAGGCAGATTTTTGTGAGTTCGAGGCCAGTCTACAAGAGCTACTTCCAGGTCAGGCTCCAAAGCTACAGTGAAACCCTGTCTTGAAAAACCAAAAGAAAAAGAAAGAAAGAAATGAAAGCAAATCATAAAAAGGGAAGACCAATAATGTATTTGGGACACACAAACTCAAATAGAAAAGTGGCAATGTTTAGACAAATCTACTTGAATGCACTGGTATAGAGGAACGTTATCAGAGATCCTAACTAGGCTTCTTCACCCACATTTCTAGATTGCATGATCATTTTCCATGGTTCTAGTCCATTTCGATATCCCCCATTACTTGCCTGCCCCTAAGGTGCTGATACCATTCCAAATTAGAAAGAATTATTCCTATTCTATCAAATACCTTCAAGTACTGCTATTTTGGTCTGAGATGAAATGCAATGCAAATCAGAAATGGGTTATTGTTATAGAGGGGACTCTTTTCAATATAAATGGAAGTGTGAATCATTATTATTAGATTTAGAGTCCAAATTTGGAAATTTAGGAGCATATAATATCAAAGGATCTCGGTAAAAGGAAGAATATGATATGCATACTAAATATCTAATGAATGCAAGGCAGACAGTGGTTTGTCCACATGTGAAGCAGGCTGCAGTAACTCATATCAGGCCACATGTCACTGATGAAGCATTTCTCTTGAACCTTCGTTTTCCTGTATATCTTCAATACCAACCCACTTTGTGGGTTTTCTCCAAACATAAAAACAAGTAATTTTTGTTTATAAAAACTATTAGTAATATAAGAAAACTTGCAAAGGTAGGACAGTGTTTATACCCTCCAACTTCAATTGTCTCATAATCCATGAAATGTACATTGTTTGCTCTTAGCTTTAATAGGTATCCAAGTGACCTAGAATTTAAGGGTTCATTCTGTAAATTTTGATGCCTGTTTCACTTAGATTATATTGAATCATTGTTATGAAAAACCATGGCAAACACTCAGGGGATTCCAACTTGAACCAGAAGAGGAAGCAGAGGGTGAAAAATTAAATTTTAAAAAAATTGATGTTAGTGAAGGTGAGATTATTTTTCGGGAAATTTGATCATTAAAGCAATTTTAAAATCCTTTTCATGTAGTCGACCAAAAGACAATCAGGTACTAAATTCGAAACTCATATTCAGCTATACAAACACAAGTGTCTCATAAAGAAAGAAAGAGAACACAGTGGTTGTCGAAAGCTTATGATGGCTTTTTGACAAGTGATACATGCATACAGTGCAGAATAACAGACTCTGAGGCAAGTGCAGATTTCTTGTATCCTTGCCCCTCCTTCCTGCATATAATACGTATAGAAGTACAAATGTTTAGACAGTGTCTGGTGACTACAAACAAAGAACATTAGATGCCAAGTGTATGTTTACCAGAGAAAATGTATTACCAATGAGAAATCACATGTTCTTTTTAACAAGTATAGAATGTGAAGTGGTCGGGATCGGAACAAGGGTATTTGCTTTATTCATGGGCAATTTCAAAAAGATTCTTCTTGTGCCATAGAGAATGATGAGCTCATGGAATCTGAATCACTGACTTAAAGGCACATCTATTTCCAGGAAAGAAGTTATTGTTGATAATTTAATGAGAATGCAAATAATTTCTTTGATAATGCTGGGAGTTTGGTAGTGTTAGCAGGCTGCTGGTGTACTGTGAATTCTGGGTCATTATATGGAATTGGATTTTGGATGGGGCTTTGTGGAGACAGCACTGTTTTCTGAGTAATATCCCATTCAAACACCTCAGTCTGATGTATTGCGTTAATAGATCATCAGAATCAGTTGTCATTCTAGTGATTTATTAGTGTAATACACGAGAATGAGACTTGCTGATGATGTATTTAGTACTCACAAGATAGCAGTGTCCAAAGAAGAAGAAAACCCAGTGAGAAAGCCCTTATAATGACATAATGATGCTTGCCAATGCAGAGAACTTTGAAATCTTTGGGGGAGTTATATATTAAGGTATTGGTGATGAATCCACTTTTAGGATGTTGCTGCTACAGGAACAGCATGGTAAACAGAATGGTAGTATTCATATATGTGTGGTTACCATGTAACATTTTAGAATATGTCAGCAACTATATTTGTCAGAAAACATGTATTATTACTGAGGGTTTTTCTAGTATAATACTCAAATATATTATAGTAATAGCCATTTTCCAACTGGTGGCTTGTGCCAAGGGGAAGCCTTTGCTGGTGAGCTTATATACTACCAATCATGGGCATGCTTCTGGCATTAGTTAGAGTGGCAGAGATTTTAAGTAAAACATTAAACTTAGGTCCCACTGTCATACATTTTCTGTTAATAGAGCTTGCAACACCTACTCTAAATGTAGATGAATTAGAGGCTCCCAGCGACCTCTATCTACCTCCTGCTGGGCTTTTTCTAAAAGGGTAAAAGACAGACTTTTAAATGTTTATAACATAGGGCTAAAAAGGCTTTTTTATGCAATAGAATAGCGCTTACTGCTCACCTCCTTGCAGCAGCTGATTGCATCATAAATAAAACAGTAGGGCCAGCCATCCTGCTGTGGAGTGGATGCATCCACAAAGCAGCCAAAAGGCACTGGCGACAGAATCAGAAGTGTCTTATGCAGGATCCTGGCCTGCAGATGTAATGCAATGAGGTCTGCCTGTGCAACAGGGAAACCAAAGGGGGGTAGGGCACAGAATTAGAGGCTATAGATTGTGTCCCACGTGCCTTTGTTTCGAAATACAGCAGTTGAAGCATTGTTTATAGGAGTCTTCTGATACCCAAGCCAGGAGGGCGTTGCAACAATGAAGGGGAAACGTTAACCAAGCAATTGGAGGAGATTCCTTTCCCTTGTCGTTCCCCAGCTCTTGGGTTCTTTCTTCTGATGTCTTAAACAGCTGGATTTGGGGTAGGAGAAGAAATTTGAGAAATGAGTAGTATTCATTTATTGAATAAGACTTCTATGTTCTCATTTGTTTTATATAATAACTATCAGTTTATCTTCCCTTAAATTTGGGGCAGAGAAGTCACTTTATGATCCATTAGAAACACAGAGAAGCTTTTTCTCCTGTATTTTTTAAAACCCTTTCTGTGTTTTCTAAAATCATATTAACTGTCACAAAAAAAATTATACTCCCTGCTCTGTATCACCAACTACCCTGAAATGCTTATAGCCAATTCTTAATAAAAATATTTAATGTAATGACTAGTAAAATATGAGTCCTCTAAAATGGCTACTGATCTTTTAAGCTCTACTATCTCAAACTCAGCTGTATATTATATTTGTTAGAAACGCTGCTGATTGACAAATAATTATTTTCTTCGGATTGTTTCTATTAACTTCTTAAATTTATATTTTGTGTTTTTCACATCATGCATCTCATCCCATTCATTTCCCCATCTCTTCATATCTGTTCTCTGCTCTTGCAACTCCGCCCCAAAAAATAATTAATTAAAGTAAAACATAAGAGAATAAAAAGAAGAAAGAAAAAAAGTTAAAAAAAAAGGAAATCAGTCTCATCATGGAAGCTGTAGCAGACACAGTGAGTCATGCAATAAATCCTTTTGTCCATATATTTGTATTTTCAAGTGTTTCAATGCAAAGTGTCATTGGCCTAGACTTTCTTCTGAAACTGTCAATGTGCATGCATATGTGAATAAACATACAGACAAACAAAACATCCATATATGGGGCATAAATAAAGAAATAAATAAAATTTATCACTGGAAAGTTAATTTTCTGACAAAAGTTTCAACCAAAAAACAGTGAATACATGGAAGTGTGGTAAATGCTAAGTTAATCTAGTTTTGTTAAAAGATGTTAGACTTTGGAATTTTTATTCTAATAGCAGAAATACATTCAGAAGAATATTCCTAATATCATAAATATTACTCTGAAAGAGAGGCATAAAGTTTCATAAACTTTAAATTATAGCAAATCAAATTTGTTAGAAAATAAACCTTTGAACACTGTATATGGCTCAAAAGTATATAAATATTAAGCATTAAATAAAAGTTTTTGTCTGATATGGCACATGAAGAAATAATGCAGTCCAGAAAATTCAGAGACCTTATCACCACTGCAGGAGGCACAGCAGGTGTAGGAGGTGCAGCAGGTGCAGGAGGTACAGGAGGTGCAGGAGGTGCATCAGGTGCAGGAAGTGCAGGAGGTGCAGCAGGTGCAGGAGGTACAGGAGGTGCAGGAGGTACAGGAGGTGCAGCAGGTGTAAGAAGTACAGGAGGTGCAGGAGGTACAGGACGGGCAGGAGGTACAGGAGGTGTAGGAGGTACAGAAGGTGCAGGAGGTACAGGAGGTAAGGAGGTACAGGAGGTGCAGGAGGTACAGGAGGTGCAGGAAGTACAGGAGGTACAGGAGGTGCAGCAAGTGCAGGAAGTGCAGGAGGTACAGGAGGTGCATCAAGTGCAGGAAGTGCTGGAGGTGCAAGAGGTATAGGAGGTGTAGGAGGTGCAGCAGGTTCAGCAGGAGTAGGACGTGCAGGACATGCAGGACGTGCAGGACATGCAAGAGGAAGGATATGTGTGATTTTGTGTGCTGTAAGGAGTCTTATGGTGTCCCGCCAGCTCCCAAATAATGACATGGAAACTTCTTATTAATTATCAAACCTCAGCCTTCAGCTTAGGGTTGTTCCACTAGCTCTTATAAATTAAATTAAACTGTTTTCATTAATCTATATCTTACCACGTGACTTTTACCTTTCTTTCATTCTGCATATCCGACTCCCTCCTTGTCTCTTTGGCATCTCCTCTACACCTTGATTATCTCCTCCTTCTTTTCTCTGCCTGGAAGTCCGACCTATACTTTCTGCCTAGTTATTGGATGTTTTACTTTATATTACATAATGACATCAATGCATTTTCACACAGTGAACAAATATTCCAAAATAGTGTGTGTGTGTCCCTGTGTGCAGTGTGTAGAGTGCACTGTGAGTGTGTATATGTGTGTGTGTGTGTCCCTGTGTGCAGTGTGTAGAGTGCACTGTGAGTGTGTATATGTGTGCGTGTGTGTGTCCCTGTGTGCATTGTGTAGAGTGCACTGTGAGTGTGTATATGTGTGCGTGTTGGGGAGTGACAGTAGGAAACTTACTACAGCTCTGCCTTAATTCTAGCGTCCTTCAGTTCACTCCATTGTTACTGAAATCTGTAGTTTTCTCCCTACCCATGTTCCCAACAGCCTGATACCATCTCCCTTTCTCTCCCCCCAATTTCTGTATGAAGAAAAATCTAAATTCTCCTGCAGTCTTTGCTACAGTAATGGTGTCTTTTTACTCGGTAAACATTCCCTTCCCTGCTTTTCTTCATCTTAGTGTGTCTGATTGTTTCCTCTTAGAAATAACTATTTCTGTTACTGTTTAAATGAAGAGTAGTTATTTTTCCAATTACTAGCTTTTAACTTTACACACACACACACACACACACACACACACACACACACTATGCTACGAATGGAATCTGAAATTATCAAGTGCAAAATTAGCATTAAAGATCATAAGACAACAAACAATAGAGCTTTATGTGATTTTTATAATTGCATGAAACTAGTTACTTTGGCCATAATTGTTTGTGCTTCATTAACATGCAAAATTGTTTTATATGCCAACCCTTACACAAAAGAAACCATTTTTGATGAGAATTGTGCTTTGTTTAGAGTTAGACACCATTGTATTTGCTTTCCTAATATAACCATTCTAATTAGTACCTAGCACTCACCCTGAGTTATTCAGCTTGAACACTCTGAAGGTGACAATCGAGTCACAATTCCATGGCACTCTTTGTCAGTACCTGTCAAAATATAGCTAAGCCTTTATGAGCTGTGATCTAAATACTGGGGAAAAAGTTAATAGTCCAGAAACAATATGTCCTAGGTAATTTTCAAAAATAAAATTGCACATTACTTCTTGCTTAGAAACACAATACTGTTAATGTTGCCATGCTAAATGTGATGCAGACAAAGCTGTCTACTCCCTAATTTCTTCACATGCTATCATCTGACCTTTTTCAGTATGCCTGGTTCATTCTATTTCACTTCTTTGGTGCAGTAACATGAGTGGATTAAAAATAAAATTTCAAGTAAGTTAATAAACATGTATACACATGCTTTTAAGAGGTGAGTAGATCATATTAAAAATGTGGAAAAATATTTTCTTCCCTGTTTTAACAAATGATCCTCACATTCTAGATAATATCACTGCAGCCATGCCAAGACTCACCATTTGATGTGCGTTACTTAGGGGAGAATGCATGTTCAGACTGGATTGAAGGTCTCCCAGCAGAGTCGGAAGCCTTTGCTTAGGACTACAATGAGCAGACACAGGACTGTGAAAGGCTAGGCTGATCATGAGCTACTACAATTCCTAGGCTGTCCAAGAGAGAACAAACATAGTCCTTGGTAATACGAAATAATGATATAAACTTTAGCATTTTCTTCTAATTGGCCTCCTAAGAATTAGGTCATCACCAACTTTCATTGCTATATATGTAACTTTTACTGATGAAATAAAAATAATGTATTTTTCCAAATAACTTATTTTGTCTAAAATTTGATGAGATTCATTTTGTGAAATGTTTTAAATTAGTGACGTTCTAGATTTAGAAGGAGCTAATCAATTCTAAATAATTTATGGCTGATTGATGAAAGATTTTTTTTGTTTTGTTTCTCACTCATTTGTATCTTATCTTTTGAAGATTGTGCTAAATTCTATCCTCTACTTTTAATCTAGACAGAAGGACCTCACACACCATTTCCCCTTCTCTGTTTAAACAAAAGAGGAAAGCTTTTACTTTAACATAATAAAATTACATTTAACAAAACTGTTATTAAGCAAGAATTACATTTACAATATTTACATTTATTTTATCTTTTATCACAACTAAAGAAAACTGTAACTATAAGTATAAATTCTGCAACTCCATCAAAGACTCCAGAAGGATATAATATTACCTAAGTAAACAGGAAGTACCTTGTAAGCAACTTTCGAAACTCTAAAATTGACAGAGCCATTTCACTGCCTGGACAGTCACCCAAAGTTGTACTGCCTTCTTGCTCCACACAGTCTAGCATGGTAGAGCCGCTTGTGCCTCTAAGCCCAGTTCCAGGCACAAAGCTGGTCCACATTGCCATTGAGCAAGTTGCAGTATGCTGCTCACAGACCCCATCAAAATTCTTGGTCTCCCAAAAGAGCCAGAGGCTGCACTGGCAGCAAATCCCAGAAAGCCTGCATTTCAAAATTGTGTGTCTTTTTTTTTCTGCTGCTGCTGCTGCTGCTGAGTCAAGAAAACCTCTCCTATAGGAGCTGTTGCACACCACCAGTAAACAGCAAAGAGCTGTTTTAAACTCTGTGATTTTTTTTGTCTTGAATTTCTTTTCAAGCCAGCAAACAGCAAAAAAAAAGCTGTGTTAAACTCGATATACATATAAATACATATGTATATATATACATATATGTATTTATATATATAAATTTTTGGTCTAGAATTCCATTTCAAGACCTCTCAGGTTTTACATGGATTTAGTTGGCCATGTTGGGCACCAATTATTTCAAGGAGCCGCTTGGTCATTCTTGGCTGCTCAGCCCCATAATAATCATACAGAAACTGTCTTAATTAAAGCACTGCTTGGGCCATTAGTTCTAGCTTCTTATTGGCTAATTCTTATATTAATTTAACCCATTTCTATTCATCTGTATATCACTACGTAACAGTGGCTTACTGGCAAAGATTCAGCATGTCATGGCATCTCTCTGAATCTGCCTTCTTCCTCCCAGCATTCAGTTCCATCTTCCCACCTACCAAAGTTCTGCCCTATCAACAAGCCAAGGCAGTTTCTTTATTCATTAACCAAGAAGAGCAACACAGACAGAAGGACCTCCCACACCACAGCATCTGCATCTTGGCCCTCCAGGCAGTGTCAATTGTAGACTCTCTCTTCTCTCATGGGTCTCAAGTTGGACCAGCCATTAATTGATCAATGCCACAATTTTTGCTCCAGCACCACATCTTGTAGTCAGTACAAATTGTAGGCTTAAGTTTTTGTGGCTGGGTTGGGGTTCCAATGCCTCCACTGGAAGCCTTGCCTTGTGCAGAAGATATCAGGATCAGGCTCTACATCCCTGATAACTAGGGTCACCTTTATAGATTCTAGGGAGTCTCCATTGCTCTAGGTGTCTACTTTGCCCTGGAAATGCTACCCCTATTGTATTTGCTTCTCCCAGCACTCTCTCCCTTTATGGCCCTAACTGATCCCCCCACTTCACCATTCTCATCTACCTGGCCCCAGTCCACTCATGAAATCTATTCTATTTCCCCCTTCAAGGGGAGAGCCATGCATTACCCTTTGAGCCCTTCCTGTTACTTAGCCTCTCTGGGTCTGTGGATTGTAGCATGATTATCTTTTACTTACAGTTAATAACCACCTATAAATGAATGCATACCATGTTTGTCTTTCTGGGTCTGGGCTACCTCAGTCAAGATGATTTTTCCCTATGGTACTTTTATTTTAGTAGTTTATTTTTCTTGAGATATGAATGTCATATATCAATATTATATAACATCAACATGAGGGAAAATAAATTAGTTCCATTATTATCTACATGACTTTTTGTTGTTCTGATTCTTGGATGCAGGATCAGTTTTGAGAAATACTTTAAAAATTATCTCTGTTTTAATGATATCCGTTAGACTATGGTAGTATAATACTGAATTCTATCATTTGAGACACCAAAGGATCAGCAGTTTAAGGATAGCCTGATTTCTATGTGACTTCTAGGCCACCCTGCATTTTATAAGAAGTACCAAAAGACAAACAAAATGAAAATTTAAGGTCTTCCTCACTCACTTGTGACCTGGAAGAGCATAAGTTAAGGTATTGCTTCACTAATATTCCCATAAGAGCAAGCTACTAGTTGCAACTGTCTTTGTAATAGTCTCATGTAACTTCATTTATTGAAGTTTATATGAATATTCAACAAATCCCAGTATTTCCATGTTCATGTCTAACATAGTGAACATGGTTTCTTTTAATTTATTTTTTCTATTTAACTTTTTTCACACAGAATATTTGATAACATCCTTTTTCCTCTTCAAGTCAATCTGGATCCTTTCTACTTCCTCTTTACTCACCCAAGTATATGCTTGTTCTCTCTCAAAAAAGAAAAGAAAAATCAAACAAACAGAAAACCAATAATAAAAAATACCGAAACAAAACAAAAGTGTGCACATGTGCATGCACACACACATACACAAAGAGACACAAAATGTAGTTTGCTTTTTTTTTTGCCAACTAAGCATGAGGACTGGAATGTGGTTAATATACACTTGACATTCCATTGGGGAAAATTAATTTTTTCTTTCACAGCAGGTATCAAGGACAAATGCCTTCTTAGTTAAGGAAGGGGATTTTTGTCCTCTTCCTCTTCTTCATTCTAGGATTTGTGTCTGGTTTGAAGCTGTTTAGGTCTCGTGTGTGTGATCACAATCTCAGTGCAGAAAGGTTAGAAGAGCCAGAGGTACTGGAAGGACCAAAAGAAACAGAGTTACCCAGAAACAACAGGACATAAATATGTGTGTCTTCTGTGTGAACTCACAAAGGCTATGGCAGAAACATTTCTTTTTAAAATGTTCTTCCAAATTAGTTAAATAATATTTTAAAAATTTGCAGTCCTATAAAAAATGAAAGTTTCTGTGAACTTATAATTTTGACAACAGAGACCTTGAAATAAACAAACAAATGAGTTTTTTAAACTACATCTTTCAGAGAAAGAATAAGAGAACAAATGCGTTGATAGAGAGCATAGTTGACAGGTGAATATAGATTTCATGATCACGGGAAGTTATCATGAGAACATTTTATCCAACAGTATTCAGGACTATTAGCTGGACCTAGAATTGTGGGTACTTATTTAGCTTCTATTTGTGAACATGCACAGATTGTTTTTGTGTGTGTGTGTGTTTTATTAATTAAGTAATTTATTTATTTATTTAGGATTTCTGCCTCCTCCCCGCAACCGCTTCCCATTTCCCTCCCCCTCCCCCGATCAAGTCCCCCTCCCTCATCTGCTTGAAGAGCAATCAGGGTTCCCTGACCGATTGTTAACTCAAGAATTTTCAGGATCTTTAAAATATAAAATCAAATGGAGAATCTTTTTTTGACAATGATCTTATTGTGCCTACAGATTTGTTTACTTCAATTTATTCTCTGATGAGAAGAAATTTTTTTTAAAAGATGATTTCTAAAGTTACAGAGAAACCCTGTCTTGAAAAACCTACTCCCCCACACCAAAAAAGAAAAAAAATAATAGTCTCTAAAATTGTAACATCATTCAATGGCAAAAGTTATTTTTTCATCAGGCTAAACTGTTTCTGTCAAAAGATATGTTTATGAAACCGTTTTTTTCTGTATTTTTTATTTTATTTCTCTTAAACAGTATTGGTCATTGATATCTATCTATCTATCTATCCATCCATCTATCTCTCTTTCTATCATCTATCTATCTATCTATCTATTTATCTATCTATCTATCACATCTACTCAATAGCAATATGAATGATGTGTGCAAAATCCTGAACTCAGAGGGATTCACTGTCAGAGTCTTGAGCCAAAAGACGTTAACAAATTCTTATAGGAAGAGACAGTTAAGAATCATGTTGTTTAGTTACAGCTGTGTCTACAAATCTGTTGAATGCATGAAAAAAATAAAAGAGGAAAGACTCAAAATGACAGGAATGGGAAGGGTACTTAGGTGATTTTTTTTTTCTTCAGGCAAAATAAGTTTGTATTAAATCTGACTATAAAAAGGACTAAACCAAAAGAAAATGTTTGGTTTCTCAAACACCAAGAATTGTGATTTTGATATTAAAGAGAAAATCTGATTCATTTCTACTTGTTATTGTAAATACAATAAATCATTACCAAGCATTGGTCTCCTGATTCCAAGACACAGATTATTTTAGTGACTAATTTTGGGTCAAAATAGTTCTGACTTTTGTGCATTGCAGTCAATAGAAATCTCCAGGAGTTCAATCTGAACTCAAAAGCCCCATCGAATATAATGATAAATTTTACATTCTGCAAAATGTTCATCTCTAATTTTATTAGTTCAAGAGAATATTGTTGGGATTTTGGCCTTCTTTTATTCCTTATACTGATGTGCACTCTATAGCCCTAACTTCAGTCTATTTCATTCCACAGAGACCTTTGGAATTTTCAAGAATCCCCAAAGATTAACTTCCCAATGTTAGCCACTTTTTCATATTCTAAGACATATAAACACTCTTGCTCTAAGCAAGGTATGGTATAACATACATGAACACAGGATTCAATCTGTCCTTTGATGTTAAGGATGGGAAAGAGTATTTGTTGTTATTGTTGCATATGTGTGTTTTCTTTTTTTTTGTTACTGGTGGTGGTGTGTGTGTTTTTCCTATTTATTGTATCTGATATCTTCAAATACATGTAACTAAATTCCCTTTCCAATTTTGTGTCTCTCCAGTTATTGATCCCAAATTAACCCCACTAGCATTTCTGTTTCTCTGTGTAGTTACACTACTGAACTATGTATAGAATATTGTGTCTGGAGATTTAATTCATCCACTGAAGATTATCTTGGTCCCCCAATTTTAAGTAAATAAACAAAATCCAAAATTAGACTGGTGAGTCAATAAAAGCATAAATGTAACCTTCAAAATAAAAATTATCTCTTTAGAGGTCCCTCAACTCAACATGGCCCATTAACAGTTTGTTCATGTAAAATCATGTTGCATTTTATTAAAAGACTGTTGTGCACATTCCTAAAAAAAAAAAAAAAAAAAAAAAAAAAAAAAAAAAAAAAAAAAAACATATGGTTGCTTCCTTTGGAATAGATTGTTCTTAAGCACTAATTTTTCTAAGTCTCAGTTTCACCACATGACAACACATTAAGAATAGGCTTTTGAATTCTAACTTAAAATTTACTTTCTCTGAATAACCCACAGAAGATATAGTGACATTCTAGCATTCATCCCCTTCTTCATACCTTTGATATTCAGACCTTATCATTAGCTAAATCCAAGTAATGTCTATTGGTTCGTGTATGGGGTTTTGCAAATCAGCAAATAATCAAAGCAAAAAATGAATACAACTATCTGTATAGAAATTGGCTAAGTGAAAACTGGTCTCCTAACTGGGATGAGGGAGAATACTTGGTTTCCCTAGCTCAGCTTTATTCAGAAAGTTTCACTTACATCAACAACAAGGACTTCTACTTCCTTCAACTGAAGATGGAGAGAAAGGCTTTTAAAAAGAGTTTTTATTGTCAGGGAAGGTTTGTTTTGCATATATCTCAGCACAAAATCAGGGTTCATTTCCCACAGTGAATCCAGCACTTTTCTTACCTTGTCTTATGGTAACAGTACTGATAAATTGAATGTGTGTTTGTGTGGGGGATAAAAGATAGAATTGTTTTTTAAACTCAAAAGTTATATTGTAACCTTTAAGTGTTCAATGACTGGGTTATCACAATCGTATAAAATATCATTAGAACTTTAGGAAATAGTTGATGAGCTTTCTTTTTTCTTTTAGAGTATAAAAATGCTTTTATTTGTTTCTGTTTCAAAAAGAAGGCATTGGGCAGACTGGGTCAGTGGGCAGGAGCCTCACAAGCAGCCCTCAGTGCCTGAGTTTGGATTTCACTGAAGAGACTAAATCACTCCCACATATTGTCTTCAGACATCCTAAAACATGCATCGTCAGCCGGCAGTGGTGGTGCACGCCTTTAATTCCAGGACTCAGGAGGCAGGGGCAGGTGGATCTCTGTGAGTTTGAGGCCAGCCTGGTCTAGAAGAGCTAGTTCCAGGTCAGAAACCAAAAGCTAGGGAAAAAACCCTGTCTTTGAAAAAATAAAATACATTGTAGTGGTAAGTTGACATGTGCTGCTCTGCTCTAGAAGTAGGGTTGCTTCCTCCTGTACTCTTTCTGACCTCAAAATGTTTGTCTCAAAGCCGCTTGTCGAAAAATGAGCTGCCTTTCAACTCTGTGACAGGGAATGAAGAGGACACCAAAATATCCAAAATAAAAAAAAAAATATAGCCTGAAGCTGCAAAACAATCCCACACCAATTAAGAATTATTGATTATAAAAGGGTTATTTATTTAAGAGGAAAACTTACAGATCACTGTTCCAAACAACAGTTCTCTTGTAGCAAAGAGGAAACAGAAAGTCCCAAAGCCTGAACAGGAGCCAGAAACAAGAGTAAGAGAGCCAAAGAGACCACACCCCAGTGTGCTGGTATCTTAAAGGCTATTGGCTGAAGGGACAGAAGAGGCTCCCACAGCAATAGCCTGTTCCTCAAAAAATTCTGTCAACAGACCTTGCCATTGCCTTTCCCATGATATAAAACTACACACAGTGAAAAGAAATAGTTCAGCCACTAGAAGTTCATACATGGTGACAGAGCTCAGTGGAGAACTCCAGGTGAATGCTTTCTTTTCTCCATTGGTGTCTTGCTGTAGGAGTTCCTATAGCCAATAGCCATTAAGTTACCTGCCTACTTGGGTGTGACCTTTTATATTATAAATGCACATATCCAAGTATGGAACTGATTTAATTACTTTTAATTTGTCAAGCAAAGCATATTTCTCAGTATTTAACCAGCACCAACGCAAAAAAAAAAAAAAACAAAAAAAACAAACAAAAAAAAAAAAACACCGAAGTGGCTCAGGACTGTTCTTGGCACCAGGTTGTACAGCTGGTCGCAACTCTACAACCAGGTCACCTGCAGGAAAATAAGGATTATTACACCTAAAACAATTTATAGGACCTCATACCATAAGGTATATATTTTATTAATGAATAACTCAAGAAACTTAAAAGTTATATAATTGTAGAAAATATTACTATAGAAAATTTTAGTAACATTTTTGTTAATATTATAGATTGTATTATGCAACGCTTATATGGTTATGTGATACATCCATTTATTGGATATTGGGACTCAATTATTTTCTTCATATTATATCCTTAAGAAAATAGTTGATAACAGAGCCTAGAAATGAGGCACTTTTAGAAATAATACTGTCTTTACAGACTAAAGATTAATACCATTGAAAATCAAAAATTACCTGAAAAAATTAATAGTATTAAAAAGGGTAACATTAATTTGACAAACAAAATTGAATCCATGTCAAAGGGTACTGAGAAACTATCTGAAAAAATTCATACTGTTGAATTTGGTCATCAAAATGTAGTAATAAGCTATGGTAGGTTAGTAGATAGAGTATCTCTCCAGGAAGGCCATCTGCATGCTATTCAAATAATGTCTAAGGGTGAGATGTTATATGTAAGAAAAAACTTCAGATCTTGGAATCACATGTGCAGAATGAGGACCAGAAGCTAGGTGCCTCAATGAAATCACTAGATATATACAGGCCAGGAGATTCAGTCTTTACAGAAGAAAGTAATAAACAGATTTGAAATGATTGAGGAAGTTATTAGAGTTGATGTCCAGGTAAAGAAGGCAGGAATTAACATCACCAGTTGCTTGTCAGAGATGACTATCCAGGGTTTTAGCTTCCTACCTTGTGATCTACTTTGACAAAGCATCAAGTTCTAAAGGCCAAGAGGATCCAAAGAAGGTAGGTGGATCCCTATATAAATGTATGAGCAAAAGAAATTAAGCAAGCTCTAGTAACTTATGGCTTGCATTCCACATTTGTTAGGGAGATGATATGGACGTGGGCTTCTAGCATTAAATTGATGCCATGAAATTGGCTTCAGTTAGTTTCAGCAGTCCTGGATTACAGGCCTCAACTGATGTTTAAATGTTATTTCATGGAAGATGCTAAAATTTTAGAACAACAGGGAAAACAAAAGGACTTGAGACTTCCCAAGATGAAATTTTTGGTGAGGGTCCTTATGCTGACCTACAGGCTCAAGCTCTTTCCAATGAACAAATCTTGTCCGCATGCCACAAAACAGCTATTTATTTATTTGTTTGTTTATTTATTTGTTTATTTATTCCTTTATTCTTGGGATAGAATTCAAGATTAAAAAAAAAAAGGAATTGAATTTTATACCAGGGTTAAGCAGGGCCAGAGAGAACCCTTCCATGGCTTTTTATAAAGATTAACCAAGGCTATACAAATAAGACTAACAGACCCAGATGATAGACAAGTACTTATTAAATGTCTGGCTTTTGAAAATAGCAATGAAGATTTCAAAAACATACTTGGGCCTTTAAAGTCTGGATCAGCACCTATGAATGAATAGATCCTGCATACAATGAACATTAATACTTTTGACTGTAATACAGAATCTTGGGTAGGAGAAGCAATTTCCAAAGAAATGAGGAGACATCAAAATGCCACGTGTTTTAATTGTAGTAGAATAGGACATCTGAGAGGATTTATAAACAAAAAATTTCTAGGAATAATATCTCCTCTGAGAATGAAAACAATAGGAGAACTCAGCCTTCAGGTATATGTAGAAGGTGTAGCAAAGGATGGCATCGGACCAATGAATGCAGATCAATGAAAGGCAGACAAGGCAACCTGATACCATTGCGAAGCTTTTTGGGGGGGCCTTTCACAGGGCCCCAAGTCAAAAGTGGTCCATGTAATTCCCAGTCACTGGGGAGGACATGTCTCATCAAGAAAAATTTAAAAATCTAGAGCCTTCTGTAACAGACCATATTTATCTGGATGATGGAATAAGCATGGAGGATATATCAAAAACTTTAGTAGGTAACAGGAAATATATATTCTGGCAAACTTCTACAAAAGATCAAAGACCAAAGCTAAGAGTGTGTTTAAATGGCATTGTATTTGTGGGTTTGATAGACATGGGTGTGGATGTGAGTATCATTCCTCCATAATTTTGGCATCCAAACTGGCTTCTTTAAGAGGCAAATATTTAATTACTAGGAATTGAAACCCTATCTCTAGTGAAACAATGCAAGAAATGGGTTGAATGTATAGGGCTAGAAGTATAGAGAGGAAGGCTGAGGCTGTATGTGGCTAATATTGCAGTGAATTTTTGGGGTTGTGACCTGCTGCAGCAATGGAATGCCCACATTAACATTTCTGCAGTCCCAGAAACTCATAATTCTAGGAAAGATGTTATAAGGTACTATATACAAAGATAATCAGCCTTTCAGGCTGTACAAGAACACACGGCAACTAGCAAACCATTAGTAGAATGGCTCTACCTTTAAAATGGTTAACTGAGAAACCAGTATGGGTTAAACAGTGGCTGTTAACAGAAGATAAACTGCAGGCTTTAGAACAATTTGTACAGGAATAACTGGATGCTCACCATATTGACAAATAAACCAGACCTTGGAATTCTCCTGTATTTGCTATTAAAAAGAAATCTGGTAAATGGAGAATAGTGACAGATCTAAGAGCTGTCAACAAGGTAATTCAATCAATGGGCCCTCTACAATCTGGAATTCCTCTGCCTTCTCTATTATCAAAAGGATGGCCTCTTAGAGTTATTGATTTAAAAAATCATTTTTTCACTATACCTTTATTTAAAAAGGACAGAGAAAAAATTTGCCTTTACAGTGCCTACTTACAATAATTCTCAACCTACTAGGAGATCCCAATGGACCGTTCTTCTACAGGGAATGCTCAATAGCCTCACCCTTTGCCAATACTTTGTACGTCAGATCTTGGAAATAATACATAAAAAATTTCCTAAATCTATAATTTACAATTACATGAATGACTTTTTGCTGTAATAACAGTACAACACATTTACCTTTGCTTTGGCAGAGTATATTTAGTGTAAATAGTCTATATATACAATGTATATAGTGTAAAACAATTCAGATAACAAAAGAAATTGTATTAAAATTTTTCTAAGTAAATAAGCTTCTCAAAGATCCATATGATTGGGTAATGATGACTTTGGGACCAGCATTGTTTTTCTAATTTTATTTTTTTTTATTTAGCAATTGTTATTGTAAAATAAATTTAATCTCATCTTATGATTCCCACCCCCACATCTTCTATGTCACATAAATCAAACCATAATGTTATTTAATTTATTGAGAATTTCCTTTTTATTTAGTTCCATATAATTCTGTAAACATCATTTATTTAATTGATTTGAAAAGTATTTTAGTAATAAAGTAGAAGTTTTAATGTGAATATTATGAACAATCACTTTTCAACATAAATTAAAATTGATAAATAACAGATGCATGTGGATGATAGAAGGGGTAAAATACAATAATATACATAATAACAATTTTAAATTATTCAAATAATTAAACATTTAATATCTTAAAATAGTTAATATTGTCAACCTAAATAAAAAGACCTATTTTAAATAAATTGCATTCCTTAATGTCATATATAGTTAAAACAAATAAATTATATATTAATAAAGAGATAAGATGCTGAGTATCTTCATTATAATAATGTCTTGAAGACAATCACTCTCCTACAACAGAAATAATGCAATTAATTAAATGATTTTATTGCTAGTTGTTAGATGAATGTGAAGTTTATTGTACCCAACAGAGTTTTGATTTTGTAAGAAAAGCAGATTTACATAAATAAAGAAAGTAACATGCCACAAGAATGGCAATCAGGCCTGGGGAGTTGGCAGAGTCCATAAAGTACCTGGTACCCAAGCATGAGGACCTGAAATCATATCTCCTGCATGCACATGAAAAGTGGGTCACAGTAGTTCCAGAGGAATATTCCCAAAGCTAAGTTCTGGCCTCCATATACAGATTCATGCACACTTGTAAAAAAATATACAACACAGAGAATCTCTCTCTCTTTCTCTCTCCCGCCCACACACAACATAGAGTATACCACACACACACACACACACACACACACACACAGATATGAAAAATCAACCCATCTTACAGTATTTTCTTGAGAATCTTCCTTTTCCAGAGCATCTTTATGACATAGAAGTAAATGAAGAATCATCACAAATGCAAAACATAACATCAGGGTGTCCTGAGACTGGCTCTCAGAGCAGAGTCCTGCAGTATTGCTGAAGGGCAGCCTCCAGACTGAAGTTATGTTTCTCCTCTAATCTTTTGATCTCTATTTAATGGTCAATGTTATTAATGAAGAGTGAGAAAGGAAGGTCATTTTCTCATTAAAATTTAATGCAGTTTACTTTAGTTTCCGTTAATTTTCCTCTGCCTTTTGTGGTGGCACTCTATCTCACCTGGTCAAAATATGTACAAAATTTTCATATTGGCAATAACATGTAGACAAAATATTCTGTGCAGCAAATCTGTTAACCAGTGTCTTTAAAGCCTACATGAGCTTTACAATGAGGTAGAGCTAGAATTTTGGTGGCAATTCTCTTTTAGTAGTTGGCTGTGTTGTTTAACTTTTCTTCAGTTTTGACAGCTATAAAAAAAACCTAAATGTTCTCTTATTTACATTTTTTGTGTGGTATTGATCCTCATCTGGCGAATATATGCCTTTAGATAAACGCGTTTTGACTAAAGGAAAAGGACACATGTCTATTTTTATGTGTGTTGCCATAAATAGTGGCAACAGTTATAAATGGAGCATCCATGCAATTTAATTCTATTTCAAATGTATATAGTTATATGACCATTAGGTAGGAAGTGAAACTCCTCAAATGAACAGTCTCACCACTTTTTGTTACTTTCTCTCCTGGGATGCACTGAGGAAGCATGACTGATCTAATTTGTGGTCTACTCTTTAATGATGTCATAAAATACTGAAATAAGAGGTAGAAATGCAGAAAAGTTATTGGGAAGTTGGAAAGTTTCATGTAGGAGGAAATAAAGTGATTTATTTGTCAATGGCTTGTATTTGGAGATAGCTCTGAACTGTATCATTCTCATGACCACGGAAAGCAAATGCAGCGTATCTTAGGTAGGGATGTGGACGGTTAGAGGAGCTTGAGGTATAAAATGGATGTGGTTAGGTTAATTAATTCCATATTTTAAACTAGAACAATAAAGAAAACATGTGTAGAGGAAGTCTGTACTCAAATCCTGGGACAGAGATGGTACCAGTCTCCTGGGAATAGCTTCTCAAGGATTCATTAAAGTCTGAAAATGTTGCTTAAGCACAATCTGAGGTAGTTTTTATTATTATTACTATTATTATTACTACTACTACTATTATTATTATTATTTATTTTTACCTCAGAGTTTTTCTGAAACATTCCTTAGGTTAACAGATAGCATTCAAGGGCTGTTGTATATCAACAACACCGTTTGAGACCAGCTTCTCTTCTTTGAAGAAAGTGCGGAGAAAGCTGAGCCATTAAGAGTAGCACCATTTCTCAGATGACTTCAGTTTTCTTCCAAGCACCTAAGTTCATAGCCACTTCTAACTCCAGCTGATGGGGATTCCACATCCTCTTCTGTCTTCTTCATGCACTCACACTCATGTGTTCATACTCAATCCAACACAATTAAAATAAATCTTAAAAAATAAAGTTAGAAGTATGTATAATTCCTAGATATTATTCTTCTATTTAACAGTTCATTTTTCTTTGAATCATTCTGTCTGGAATATTTCAATGTAGCCTTAGTCATTTGAGGATTGTCTTAACATAAATCACACCTGATGTCACCTAATTGCTTAAAATTTTCATTACCTTACCATCACACCATGTCAGAAACATCGGTTGTGACCTTACTCACTCATATTTTTTGGTACATTTATTCCAAATAGAATTTAAATATTTATGGGGGCACCTTTCTCACTTTTCTTTCTCATATTTTTAAATTTACATACCTAATATAGTTATCAAATATCAATATTTCTCAAAAGATGAAAAACTAACTAGACAATGCCAAAAAAGAGGACTGCAGTCAATATTTAGAATATTATCATCTGCACAGCCCAGGGACCTAGAGTAGAACCAAAAATGATGGGAAAAAAAGAAGCAAAAAGTTAATGAAGTGATTCCTAATGACATTCTGCTATACTTTGAGATTTGAGACTAGCCCAATTGTTATCAGAGAAGTTTCACCTAGCAATTGTTGGAAACAGATATAGAGACCACAACCAAATGTTAGGTGGACCTTGGGAACTCCTGTTGAAGAGGAGAAGGAAAGATTAGTGACCCAGAGGAATCAAGGCCACTACTGGAAAATATACCAAGTCAACTGACCTGGGCTTTTGTGGACTCATGAAGAGTGAGTCGCCAATTATAGAACTCGCATGAACTTGATCTGGGATCTCCGAAATTTTGTTGCTGTTGTGTGGCTTGGCTTTCTGTTAGGATTCCTGTGAGAGCCTGTCTCTGATCCTGGTGCCTGCTCTTGGAACTCTTTCCTCCTGGGTTGCTTTGTCAGCAACTTAATGGGAGAGGAGATGCCTCGTCTCACTGTAACTAGATACAGCATGTCTGACTGATTTATATGAAGGCCTGTACTTTTATTAAGGGATGAATGATGGAGTGGATGGGGGAGGTGAGGTAGGGAGAAGAACTGGAAGGAGAATAGAGAGGGGAAACTGAACTGGCGAGGAAAAGGATTAGTTAATTGATTGATTTATAAAAACAAATTATTAAACTTTATATAGGCTATTATGGGGGTACATAGTAAGTAATAAAAATAAATGGGGTGTTTTGCCTGACATTCTAAAACAAGAAATATTTGAATTTTTCTGGTGCCTATTAGTATCAAAACATTACTTACTATAGAAATTAAGATATAATGTAGTGTCTGGTACAAAACCTTACAATATATGTTGTTCAACTGAACATAGAGTGAATAAATGACAAGAGTGACTTACAAATAAATTCATATTCATTGACACAGAAACAATGAAATGGTTTTACTATTCCCTTTCAGTTGTGACTTGAAATTATGACACTTTAAGTCACATGCCATCAAAAGTTGTTTTAGATATTTAGCGTTGTTAATATAGAACACTTTGTATTTTCTCAGATTACAAATATTCCTGATTTGTAATAAGAAAATAACATTGCCTGTGTGATGATCTTTTCATGAATTTCTATAGATGCTCTATCTTAACTCTCTTCCTTAATCTCCTTTTCTATTTCTCTCCAGGGAGCCATTCTACTAAAAGACCTACTTCTTCTAGAGAAATAATTATGTTTAACAAAAGACAAGGACTAATGCTATTACTATGAATATCTTCCTACACTGACAACTAGAAAGTCATGGTAGATAGATTTATAAACATTATTGCTTTGCACTGTAGGAAGCTTGCAATTTGATCAGGATCTACATTTAATTTCTATCCTTATACTGAGACTTCAGTTGTACTTTCTCTGTGTACCTTTAGAAGCTATTTTTTGCAAAGGAATTATAATAATAATGACTTGGTCTGTTTTTATCCATAACTCAAACTTCCCTGTTGCTATAGATGTGTGAAGAAGTAGGGTGTACCATAGACAAATGGAAATAATAGAGAGCCTTGTGTGATATGATTTGATACTCCACCAAAATGTAAATTTTGCAACACTTAAGAAGAAAACTTTAAATGAGTTTCCAAGTTAGCTATCACAGGAACTAAAAATTTTATATACAACTCAGAATACTCTAACTTTATTTTTCTAATAAAATATTATTTTTGTGACAATAAAATATTAATTTATGTCCTCTATCTTTTTAAAAGTGTGCTATGACTATTATATATATTGCAAAGCACACTTTAATCAATAATATATTTCACAACTGGGCTTTATGTTCAAACATCTTGATAAATAATTAAACTTTTGAACATATGCATTTTTCTGTTTCAAAAAGTTTGAAAATGCTACAATTCAGAAGAAAGTTTACAAAAATATTAGTAAATACATCTATCTTCCTAAATGGAACATATATAACACACCACACATAAATTATATAGAGTAGTTTAAAAAATACATATTAGCTATCACTGAAAAATCAATCCAGACTGACAAAATGTCCTCTAATAAGAAACATTAATTTACTATGTCCACTGTGATTTATATATAAATATATATATCCTTCTTGTGGTATATATGAATTCTTTAAGTGACTCTATGGGGAATTGTATAACAAATTGTTGTATTGAAATTCCTTTATTCTTTTTACACTTTTTGAAATAGTGTCTCTTGCATCCTAAGAGGTTTTAGAATACTTAGGCATGAAAAATATTCTTAGCTTCTCTTCTTCTTGCCTGAAGTTCTCAAGAGTGTCAACACCACAGGCTAGGGATTTGACACAGGCTTCATATGAAGCAAGCACTCTACTGACTGGTCTGCATGTCTAACCTCACCCTTAACACTTCAAAATTTACTTTAATCCTATGCATCCAAAATAGATCTTTAAAATTATTATTTTCAACAATAAATAATTAGTCTGCTTTTAGGGATGAGCCTCTGAATTGCTTTTCCAATGCCAAGCATTGATCCTTAAAATTATACACATTCAGGTAATAGTAAAAAAGCTCAATACATGGAATTTATTTATTTATGATTTCATACACAAATGTGTGTGTTTGTGTGTAAAAACAACAATTAAAGATACAGAGGCCATATTGAGATGGGAATAAGACATTAAGTGGATTGGAGGGGGAAAGGGAAGTGGGGAAATATTTTAAGTAAAAAAAAATTAAGAAGAATGTAAAGGAAACATGGAAGCATATCTCAATATTATCATTCCTTAAAATTATATATCAGTGTTAAACATTACCAAGAACATTCAAAATATATTTTTGGGGTGCTAAAGAATCAGTCATGCCCAGTTATTTCTGTTCCAAAGTTGATATATTTCATAGATAATCGCTATTATTCTTGTGTTTCAATTTTTGGAATAAACCACTTAATTTGTCCACTAATATTCATAATATAGTGAAGGAGGAATGGAGGATTTCTGAGATAGCTAATAGGTGGGAAATTATCTTTAGTTGTAAGTATAATGTGATTTTTTTATAGTGAAAATGTATAAGATTAACACTGCAAAAAAAAGCATTTGCACATATGAGGGAGGGCAGGCTCACACTAATAGGAAATGCAACACTTCGTGCTTATTCCAATTCAGTCCTTTTCATAGGCTATATGAAAATTATAGGCAGCCAAAAGACTAGCAAGATGCTGACTGGAATACAGAGTGTGGATTTGGCACTGTCTAAGTGAGCACCGTGAGAATCTTGGAGTTGGTAATAGCGGAGAGTCACCACTTAATCTCTATGAACATTGTAGGAAGTGTCCTGATTAGCCATATTTGCTGGTGAAAGGGGCATGTTTTGGCTTTAGATCTGGGAAAGCAGCTGGCAGCATGCTACAAAGGACCTGTGCAGTAATCACCAGCTCCCCCTGGGGAGGCCCAAAAGGACAAGCTCTTTCGATGAAGCCCTGAGGGCATCTTGCCTCAGAACAGGGAAGATTCAGTGGCTGGAATAATTTTAGAGAAATTTACAAGGAATAGTTCATTATCAATTTCTCATCCATGATGTCCCTTGAGAAACTTAGCACTGTTTGTCAACTGCAACAGAAGGCAGAACTTTTTTTTATTAATAGGTTTTTTTTCCAAAGGGATTGCTGTAAAATACCATGATTAATTGAAGATTTCTTTTTACTTCTGATTTGCCTGATTGACACAAGTAACCCTTATTAATTTCCCCAGATGCCTCAAGCAGCAGAAGCCAAGGAATACAAGGTGATACATTATTTATTTTGATATTCAGTGGTCATTTCCATCTTCGTCACAGTATTAGTTTAATGAGGTTACATTACCATGCTGCCCACCAACTCTGACAATGGGAGTGGGGATAAAACTCATTACACTCTAGATTAAACACATTTACTGATGTTCATGTTCAGATGTTTAAAATGGTGTCTCCCCTTAGCAGTTGCATTAAAAGTGAGGGGACAAAATCATTACATGATATAATCATAAAATTCAGCCAAATGTACCACATTTTCTACTTTTTGCTGTTTAAAGGTAATTGATATTGGAAAGTTTAATCAACTTTGTAAGGTTCCTTTATATACGTCATTTCCACACATAATGCTTATTGTCCCTTGCTTCCTTTTTCCTTTTTCCTTCCTTCTTTCCTTTCTTCTTCCCACCCCCTCTCTTTCATTTGTTTCCAGATCTTTATTTTTCCCTACTGCCCCTCAAATCTCAACTACATCTTCTGTGCCCCTTCTACCCAATCATTTTTTTTTTCTCACTGCCACTCTCTTACTTGACTCAAGTTCAGCCATAAAAATCTATTCTATTTTCTGCTTCCAGGGAGCTCCATGTGTTCCCACCTATTCCCTTATTCTATTCATAACTTCTCTGTGTCTATGAATTGTAGCCTGTTTATCAATTATTTAATATCTAACATATATATAAAAGGGAATAATACCATATTTATCTTTCTGTCTCTGGGCATTTCAGGATGATTTTTTGTCCCATTCATTTGCCAACAAATTTCATGTTGTTTGTTTAAGAGGTGAGTAATATTCCATTGTGTAAATGTACCACATTTTCTTTATCCATTCTTCTGTTGAGAGACATCTAGGTTGTTTGCAATTTCTGACTATTTTGAATAAAGCAAGAATAAACATGGTTGAGCAAATGTCATTCCCATAGGATGAAGCATCTTTTGGGTAGATGCCCAAGAGTAGTATAGCTGGTTCTTGAGGTGGACAGATTCCCACCTTTCTGAGGAAGCACCATAGAGGTTGGAGTATTACTTTAGCCAGCAATGGGATCTGTTCCCCCTGCTACACATCTGCAACAGCATAAGCTGTCATTTCTGCTATTGACCTTGGTCATTCTGACATGTGTAAGATGGAATCTTAAAATAGTTTTGATTTTTATTGCACTGATAACTAAGGATGCTGAACCTTTCTATAAGTCTTTCTCAGCCATTTGAGTTCCTCGATTTCTACCCTATGTGGTTATACTAGTAGTGTTTGTAGGTATTTTTCGTGGTGCTTGAGAAGGGGTCTCATGAAGCCCAGACTGTTTTTAAATTTGTTGTGTAGCAGATTATGACTTTAAATTTATGATCCTCTTTTTTCCACCTTCATGCCTCTGGATTATAACCTGTAACACCATAAGTAGTTTTATGTAACCCTTTTGGTAAATGGTCTCCTGCATACCAAGTAAGCATCTTATTAACTGACTAATAACTATAACTCTATCAGGAACATTTGAAGAACAATTTTTATGTGAATACTGTTTCTTATATTCAGCTATGTGCATCAAAATTTTGTGTCAAGTAGTTTAAATCATTAATGATGATCAAATTAGCTAATAAAATTTTGTATTATTCTGGTCCTTGAAAAAGTTTAGATTTTTTATTTCTTAGGAAACTGGAATGTGAACTCCATGTTTTTTCACCCTATTTTCCTGTCTTGTGACCTCTTTTGGGAATTGTGAAGAAGTTTCCAGTCATGGCAGGTAGATGGCATAGACATAGCAATGGAAGCATGTGTGTGTTTAGGTTACTTAAAGAAGTACAGTGACACAAAGGCTTGAATGAGTAACAAGAAACGGTATCACTGAAGAGTCCTCTAAGCAGCATGCACTTACATTCTCCAAAGCTTGCACCACTTAAGGCTCCTTCCCCAGCCTTCTAGCTTTTGAGGCCCCTTTTCACTACACGAATGTTAACAAGGTATATTTGGAGGGAAAGACACTTGTGGATTTTCACAACTGCTTACATTCAAGGCAGAAACTCTCCTTTCCAATTCCAGGGTACAGCCACTCCTCTCCACCCACCTTGCAACTTCCAGAAGTGTTGAAAAATACAGATTTAATCTGGGTCACTGCTTTTCTTAAGTGTTGGGTTGTTCCACTATGAGAAAAGGCAGTTCTCCCTCTACCAACAATCTTATAACAGCTTGCTGACACTGTCTGTACACTTGGTGTTTACTGGCTTTGCAAGTTATTGATTCTCCTTTCTCTGAATCAGCCTGAAAAGGTACAGGTGCACACGTAAACTTTCCATATGACTCTGCCTCTCATTATATGTGTTCAAGAGGATGAAGGCTTAAGTCACAAACAATGCCACACCAGTTTGGAATTATGATTAATAGGGTGGTATTTATTTAAAGGGGAAAAAACTTACAGATCACTGCCACAGGCAACAGCCATCTATGCAACCAGGAAGGGAGTCTAGTCACCAGCAGAGCAGGAAGTGAAGAGAGAGAGGAGAGGGAAGTGGCTGCTTTTTTTAAAGGGAGAGAGACCACGCCCCAGTGGGTTGGTATCTCAGCAGCTATAGGCTGGAGGAGCGGGAGGACCTCCGGCAACACCTCCCCCTTTTGTTTAAATAAGAGAGTTCTAAACCTACTATGAAATTATATACAATTAGTACAAATATCCTATTCTAACTTGCTTAGGTCTTGTATAATAAATAACTTGGCCAAGTCATGAGAGAAAGTAACTATATTTATATAGTCTTCAACCCCATCGAAGATCTGAGAAGGGAAATAATGTTACCTGGGTAATTAGGAAGTTCAGTAAAACAACTTCCAAAACATGCAACAAATCACAGAGACAACTAGCTACGTGGGCAATCACCCAATGTCACGTTAGCAGCATTGAAGCGACCAACTTTGGCTAAGGCCTAACATAACTGACATACCATTTTCAAAGGCAAGCAACTTTGCAAAACTATCTTACCCTGTCTTGGCAGGATGTAACAGTCTTGTTTTATCCATTGATGCACACTCTGTATCTCTGTCAGTGGTTGAGGTATGGGCATTTCTTTGCCCAAAGGCCAGTTCTGCCAAAAAGAAAGGCTCCAGGTGGAGTGTCTTTGGTGCTCAACATTCTCTCGGTAATAGAGTGGTGTTGCCAGGAGCAATTGTGTCTCACTACCACAAAACTCTGAGTTAGATTAAAGGCCATTTTCTACAGCTCTTTGAAGAAGTTGAAGATTATCTATCTATACTGAGTATAATCTCTATATATCTAAAGAACCTGATTAGTCTAATTATAAATGACAAACTTAGATGACTATTAATCTATATAATTCTCAATATCTATCTAACTTAAAGACTAAGAAAATAAATGACTGTGAAACAAATGAGGACAATGACCTCCAAATATAAACAATGTACAAATATACATTGCAGTAGGTAAATATATATCAATACACAAATATTATATAAGTATCTTAATCAGAGGTAGAAATGTACACTGCAATATGGCAAATATATACAATATATATATATATATCAATACAATATATGTCAATACATAAAAAATGTTTTAAACAGAGGTAGAAACATGCATGCATATAATAGTCAATATAATTTAACTTTGTATCAATATACAAGAATCTATACCAATACATTTGTCTAAAAACAGTAACTCACAATTACAAATCTATTATCCCCTCATCCCTCTTTTTATTTTTCAAAATGATCCCTGAGCTTATAAAATTCCTCCCCCAACCCTCAATTGTATACTAATTATAATCAACCCCTAAATGATGTCCCTAAATCCAAGGGCAAACTTTACTGGGAGAGGGGACGTCGTCCTCTAGAATTACTTCCAGCTGTCATAGGGGCGACATTCTTTCTGGGGGATCCTGTGAAAGTAAAATGATAGTTAAATTTCAAGATCAATGTCTTTTAAAATTGCCAATAATCTCTGAGTATTTTGTGCAGGTCTGGCCAAAATGTTGTATAAGATGTGCACCATTACAGCTAACCAAGTTGGAACTGTCTTGTGCAGCTGGTACCCAAAAAGGTCTTGTAGTAGCACTATCAGTATCATGACGTCATATCAACCAGGTGGAGTTGTTGTTATGGGGCCCCATCTTCTTCCTGGAAACTTAAAATGTCACTTCAGGAAAAACTCATTGTTCATTGTGAAAAACTTAAACATTAATCATATAGACATATATGTATATATTCACTGAAAGGCATGATAGATATATTCAATGAAAAGTATGATAGATATGAAGAAAAGGAAAGATGTTTTCTAAACTCATATTTCTTTCTGTCCCATATCATGGCTCTTGACATGAGACAGAAACTCCAGAAACTCTGGGTTTTTCTCTTACTAACAGGCTTGGAATTGGAGAGGGACTGAGCCATAGTCCAACTTCAAAACCAGCTTTATAAATTTAGAAATATGGTTTAATATATTTTACTTACACAACTCATTCAGTTTTCTTGATATTTCCTATTGGGCAGGTATTTTTCCATCTGTCAGTATCCAAACATCCAGGGTCCCTTGAATTTTTCAAAGATGAATGTTTTCCTGTGGAGATAAGAACAGAACCCTACCTCCATTTTTTATGTTTTTCTTACCACCTGTATGAATATCATCATTGATGAGTTGTCATTTCTCCTTTCCAAGAGGTTTCTCCTCTTCAAATCGAAACTTTATTAATTTTGATGGTATCCACAACTTTTCTTCTCCTGTGGAAACAAGAGCAAAACCCCTTCCCCAATGTAGCACATCTCCTGGCTTCCATTGAGAGGTCAGCACATCCTTGAAATAAATCGGTTGATTTAGTTCAGCAGACTTTTCCATTATCCAATGTCTTTCTGCTGCTGTCGTTCCTTTCTCATTAGCATTAAGAAAATTCAAGGTTAATAAAGCATTATGTAATCTATTTCTGGGGGTATTTTCGGTCCCTTTCTGTTTGTTCAGCATATCCTTTATAGTACAATTTGATCTTTCTATAACTGCCTGATCTGTAGGATTATTTGGTATACCTGTAATGTGTTTTATATTATAATAATCAAAAAAGCATTTCATTTTCTTAGATACATATGCTGGACCATTATCTGTCTTTATTTGTGCAGGTATACCCATGATGGCCATAAGTTCCAGTAAATGTGTGATTACTGAATCAGCCTTTTCTGAGCTCAGGGCAGTAGCCCATTGAAAACCTGAATTCATGTCTATGGTTTGGTGTACAAATTTTAATTTACCAAATTCCATAAAGTGGAACACATCCATCTGCCAGATTTTATTTCTCTTAGTACCCTTTGGGTTACTCCCTGTAGGCAACGGTGTTTGATTATAGAAAGTACAAGTAGAGCATCTCTTTATAATGTCCTTAGCTTGTTGCCAAGTAATGGAAAATTCTTTCTTTAGGCCTTTACTATTGACATGATGCTTCTTATGAAATTCTGAGGCCTGCAACACACTTCCAATCAATAATTGATCAATCTCAGCATTGCCTTGGGCTAGAGGACCAGGCAGACCTGTATGGGACCGGATGTGTGTTATGTACATCGGACAAAGCCTATTCCTGATTATGTCTTGTACCTGGATAAACAATGAAGTCAAATCTGTGTCATCTGGTATAAATTCAGCAGTTTCAATATGCAAGATAACTCTTTCTGCATATTGTGAATCTGTAACTATATTAAGAGGTTCTTTAAAATCCCTTAGCAACATAAGAATGGCATATTTTTCTGCCTTCTTGACAGAATTATAAGGGCTTTGTTCCACCTTACTCAATTCATCTGACTTGTAACCTGCTTTCCCTGATTTATTTTCATCAGTATAGAACGTATGGCCTCCAGTTATTGGAGCATCACATACAATTCTAGGAAGAATCCAAGAAGTTCTTTTTATGAGGTTAAGTCTACCACTTTTGGGATAGTTGCTATTAATTTCTCCCAAAAAATTAGCACAAGCTCTTTGCCATGGTTCATTGTCTTCCCATAACTTTTTTATTTCTTCAGTAGTAAAAGGCACTATAATTTCTGCTGGGTCTATACCTGCTAGTTGACGAAGTCTTAGCTTACCTTTAATAATTAATTCAGAGACTTTTTCCACATAAGTTTTTAATTTTTTACTTGGTTTATTAGGTATAAATATCCACTCTAAAATAATGCCTTCCCTCAGCATTAGAATCCCTGTAGGAGAAATTCTGGAAGGCAATATGACTAGGACGCAGCTAAGATTTGGGTTCACCCTATCCACATGTCCCTCCTGTAATTTTTCCTCAATCATTGTCAGTTCCTTTTCTGCTTCAGCTGTCAGTTTTCTTGGACTATTCAAATCTTTATCACCATCTAAGGTTTTGTTTAAATGAACTATTAGATCAGGTGTTATCCCAACAGCTGGTCGTAGACTGGAAATGTCTCCTAACAATCTTTGGAAGTCATTAAGAGTCTTTAAGCGGTCTCTCCTAATTTGTGCCTTTTGCGTTTTAATTTTCTCTAACCCTATTCTGTAACCTAGGTAATTAATAGAATTTCCTCTTTGAATCTTTTCAGGGGCAATTTGTAATCCCCACCTAGGCAAAACTTTCTTTACTTCTTCAAACATCCTTTCTAAAGTATTTTTATTTAAATCAGATAACAAGATGTCATCCATGTAATGATAAATTATGGACTTGGGGAATTGTTTACGAATTATTTCCAATGACTTACTTACAAAATATTGGCACAATGTAGGACTATTGAGCATACCCTGTGGGAGGACAGTCCATTGATACCTCTCCTATTAGGCTGAGAATTATTATAAGTAGGCACTGTGAAGGCAAATTTTTCTCTATCCTTTTCTTGTAACGGTATAGTGAAAAAACAATCTTTCAAATCAATAACTATAAGAGGCCATCCTTTTGGTAACAGAGAAGGCAAAGGAATTCCAGATTGTAGTGGGCCCATAGGTTGAATTACTTTGTTGACATCTCTTAGATCTGTCACCATTCTCCATTTACCAGATTTCTTTTTTACAACAAACACAGGAGAATTCCAAGGGCTGATTGATTCTTCAATATGGTGAGCATCTAGTTGCTCTTGCACCAGCTGTTCCAATGCCTGTAATTTATCTTCAGCTAGAGGCCACTGTTTGATCCATATTGGCTTCTCAATTAGCCATTTTAAAGGTAGGGCTGTTGGTACCTCTAAAGGTTTGGTATTTGCTGTATGTTCTTGTACAGCCTGAATGGCTGGTGACCTTTTTCCATAATACCTCATCATATCTTTCCCAGAATTATGAGTTTCTGGAACTACAGGAATGTTAATCTGGGTATTCCATTGCTGTAGCAGGTCACAGCCCCATAAATTTATGGCAATATTGGCTATATATGGCCTTAGTCTTCCTATTTGCCCCTTGGGCCCTATGCATTCAACCCATCTTGTGCTTTGTTTTACACGAGATAGGGTTCCAATTCCCAGGAACTAAACATCTACCTCTTGAAGAGGCCAATTCGGATGCCAAGATTCTGGGGTAATGATACTTACATCCGCACCTGTGTCTAAATAAGCCTTCAATAAAAGTGCCATTTATACAGACTCTTAGCTTTGGTCTTTGATCATTAATAGAAGTCTGCCAAAATATACGTTTACTCTGTCCTACTGGGTTTTTTGACTCATCCTCCACACGTAATTCATCATTTAGACCAGTATTACTTTTTTACAGCAGAAATTGGAGCTTTTAATTTTCTTGGTGAGGCACGTTCTCCACTGTGACTGGGAATGACTGGGCCACTGTTGGCTTGGGGGCCTGCGAGAGCCCCCCCCCCCCAAGGAGTTTCCCGATGATATCGGATTGCCACATCTATCTGTTGTTGACCTACATTCGATGGACCAATACCGGCCTTTACTGCATCTCCTACATACACCTGAAGGCCGAGGTCTCCTATTTTTGTCATTCCCAGAAGAGATATTATTCCTAGAAATTCTTTGCCTGCAATCTCTTTGCAAATGTCCTAATTTACCACAATTAAAACACCTGGCAGTTTGATGTCTCCTCATTGCTTTGGAAATCACTTCTCCTACCCAAGATTCATCATTATAGCTAAACATCTCAACATTCATTGTATGCTGAATCCATTCATTCATAGATGCTGATCTAGACTTTAAAGGCCCAATTATCTTTTTGCATTCTATGTTTGCATTCTCAAAAGCTAGAGATTCAAGAAGAATTCATCTAGCTTCTAGGTCTGTTACCCCTAAGTCCAGAGCCTTAATTAATCTTTGCAAAAAGTCAATAAAGTGTTCTCTCTGTCCCTGCCTAATTCTGGTATATGATTCAACCCGTTTTGCTGGATCTTGTATCCTATTCCACGCATTTAAAGCTGCTTAGTGACACAGACACAGTACTTCATCATCATAAAGAGCTTGGACCTGTGGATCAGCATATTCCCCTGCACCAAGAATTTGATCTTGGGAAACCTCAACACCCTTTGCTCTTCCTTGCTGTTCCATATGTTTGGATTCTTCTCTGAAATAAATTCCAAACATCAAGGAAAGTCCATTATCTAAAACTGCAAACACTAACTGATGGAAATCATGGGGGATAGCTCTAGCATTATAAGCCCAAGTCCTTATCATTTCCTTTACATATGCATTGTGCAAGCCAAAATTAACATAGCTTGCTTAATTTCTTTCAAATCATTCATTGCTCTTGGCGTCCATGTAGCTTCTCTGACTCCCTTTGATCCTTTAGAAGTTGACGCTTTGTCAGAATTAAGTATAGGGTATGTTGCTAGAACCCTGGGTAAGCCAGTTCTAATAGCTGGTTTAGGCATTGTATCCTGTCCTTGTGCCTCCTTACTCTGTCACCAGCTGCAATAATTTCTCCAATCTTTTCAAATCTTTTTATCATTGTCTCTCTTAAATCCTGAATCTCCTGACCTGTATATATTTCCAGTGATTTCACTGAGGTATCAATTTTTTGGTCCCCATTCTGCACCTGTGATTCCAAAGCTTTAATTTTTTCCTTCAAAGATAACATGTCCTCCTTTAACTTTTCTTGTATATCATGTAGATTCCCATCTTGGAGGTACATTCTGTCTGTTACCTTATCAAAACTTTGTGATAAAGTCTGAAGGTCAAATTCAACAGCCTGAACCCTTTCAGGTAACTTTCTAATATGCTTGGATATGGAGTCAATTTTGTCTGTCATAGTATCCACTTGTTCAGATAACCTCTGATTTTAATAATTTTAATCCTGTCAATTAGTTGTTCATTATTAGTTCATAAAGATTCTATCGTTCTTAGGAGTGCCATATTCTTCCTTAATGATAGAATATGGAAAAGAAAACTGAAACCTAGTAACAAGCAAATTAAGGTATCCCCATAATCATACAAACCTTGTATGATGTGATCCATTGTGTTAATAAATATAAATTTACTAATCCATTGTATTAGTGAAAACAAAGCAGTAAAATTTGCATTAGAAACGAAAACTGCCATATTACCTATTATCCAGCAGGTGGCGCTGTTGCGGAGTCGCGATGATAATGGGGTCCTGTTTCAGTGCCTTAGTAGATGTTAAAAACTGGAAAATGCAAGTTTCTCAACAAAGTAAATGTAATTAAATCAATTCCAGAGACGGAACCAGAAACCCAGAATCCAGGGGTAGAGAAGAACAACCTGGAAGTCGCTTATGCCTCCAAGTGACAGAGTCACCCTGAGGGGTTGCAGCTTTCAGCAAGCACGTGCTCTGGTTCGTGTCACTTAAGAGCTGTGCTTGCAAGGGAGATTTAAAAACGACTCAGAAAAGAGCAAACCACGTGGGCAGAGACTACGCGGGCCTGTGGAGTTTAAATCCACGTGGGGAGGCCAAGGCCGCAGCTGCAAGGCACAGGCAGCAGCTGAGGAAGTGAGGGCTTCTGCCAAGCCGAACTCGTGGCCGGCAGCCAAGTGGGGAAAGGAGAGGTCCTAACACCAAAAGTTGGGCACCAACTGAAGGCGTAAGTCACAAACAATGCCACACCAGTTTGGAATTATGATTAATAGGGTGGTATTTATTTAAAGGGGAAAAAACTTACAGATCACTGTCCCAGGCAACAGCCCTCTACGCAACCAGGAAAGGAGTCTAGTCACTGGTGGAGCAGGAAGTGAAGAGAGAGAGGAGAGGGAAGTGGCCGCTTTTTTAAAGGGAGAGAGACCATGCCCCAATATCTCAGCAGCTATAGTTTGGAGGAGCGGGAGGACCTCCCTCAACAAGAGGACCTTGAACATGTGTTCAAGCTGAACCAAATGTTCAGCAGCATATGGCACCACCATATTGTTATAATTCATTTGGTGGTTGACATTGATTCTGATATTCTCCAAAGGGACAGCAATTCGCATGTGCAGTGTTCAGGATACCATTTGTGAAAGACACAGAGGTAACCGTGTTAATCAATAACTTAGCAATTTGTTAATAATGTCAATGTGGATTGCCCAAGGAAGGGTCACTTCTAAAGGCAGTTCACAGAAAAGTTGGTGACATTTGTTGCAGAATGTAAGAAAATGAAGATGCTGCATGCTTAAATGAGCCAGGAGCTTAGTCTTTCATTATGCCTGGAAATGGTAGTTTCTTTTGTCATAGATAAAAAAATGACACCACACTTCTTTGGGTAAGTTGTATAGGAGACAGTGCAGGCTGCCAATCAGTATGGAAGGACAAGTCAGGAGGGAAACTGGGCCAGGGGTCTGGAACTCTAAGCTCCACTGGAAAATCTACTGAGGCCTGGAAAGGAAAGTAATGGCCTTTTGCTTCTCAGGCCTTGTGCTTTAGCTCTCTCTGAGGGAGCTGAACTAAACCTAACAGCAACCTCAGATTCACATGCCTGCTTGCCTCTCCAGATTTTATGCACACAACATGCTACAGCCAGGTTTTCTCCCATCCCTACTGCTCTTTCTTGAAGCATAATTTTAAGTACCAAAAGGGCACAGATGATAAGGTAAAAATCATAAGCTTATGAGTATTGACTGTTTTCTGATTGTCATGGCAATTTAAGATGCCAAGGTCATGTTTACAAACACTGATTAAAGTTGCTACTGTCTTCTTCATGGCTTTATGTAAAAAGATGGACTGTATGCATTTGTTAAATAAGGTGAATCTCCACAATCTGTACATCTGTACATCTATTTCTTATGTGTATCTACTGAGGTTCCCAGCCATGTGTTACCCCATGCATTATGAGTATGTTAACCTAGGACCAGAGTTCTCTTGCAATTCATGTGTAATTTTAAGAAAAACTTCTTGCTCCTACACCAACATATGTGCTGTTGTTAGTCTGTCTTTCTCCTTTGCTTCAAAGATTGTGTACATGAGACTGTGTACACGGGCCTACTGTAAGGCCCATCGCTTCTGTCTGACACAAGCATCATAAAGTCAGACTCAAAAGCTGGGTCCTGCGTGAGAAAGACTAGATCAGAAGCTGATCATGGAGATAGGGACTTTGTCCCTCTCCTTTCGTTACTTTCATGGGAAAACTTTACTTTCTGACCCAGATTGCCTTGGAATTAAGGTTGGAAATGAGATGACACAATAAAGACTTTATAAAAATTTATTCAGGCAGTCTAGTCCTCAATCCACCCCACTCCCAATCCTCCTTTCCCTGCGAGCTTCGTGGAACCTGCCATATATTTTGCACCCATACTTGGGGAACATAAGAGGTAAGTAGACAGCGGCCCTGTGACCCCGGATGGACCCTCAACTCCCTAAGACCTTCACTTGAGAGGAAAGTCAGGGGGTATCCCCGGGTCCCTTGGTATTTCTCACTGCAAGCAGGGAGCTTGCAGGCTAGCCTTCAATCCACCCCACCCCAAACCAGCCATTCCCTGCCATCTTTGTGGAAACCTGCCATACATCCTGTGCCAATATTTGGGGGACATAAGACCTGCCAGCAGGGAGCTCAAACCACCCCACCCCCAACCTGCTATTCCCTGTGAGCTCCCTGGAACCCTGCAAAACACATCCTGGGCCAATACTGAGTGGTCCTAAGAGACAGCCACAGCAAGGATTGGACCAAAAAGCCAAGACACTACTGGCCTCATTTGAAAGAAGAAACGGGTAGGCGCCAATGCAAGAATTCCTCCAACATCCTAAAAAACAACATGGTAAAGCCAGAACCCAGCAGGCACACAACAGGGAGACTTGATCACCCTAACCCAGAACATGTAGAAGAAAATGACTTTAAACATAACTTTATGAAAATGATAGAGACCTTTAAAGAGGAAGTGAAAAACTCCCTTAAAGAAATAGAGGAGAAGACAAAAAGAAAGCTGGAAAAAATTAAAAATCCCTCAAAGAAAACCAAGAAAAACCGATCAAACAGGTGAAGGAAACAGTTCAAGACTTGAAGATTGAAATAGAGGTAATAAAAAAAAAAAACACAAACCAAGGGAACCCTGGGAAGGGAAAATCTGGTTAAACAAATAGGAACTATATGCAGAGACAAGTATAACCAAAAAAATACAAGCAATAGAAGAAAAATCTCAGGCACTGAAGATACTATTGAGGAAATAGACTCATTGGTCAAAGAAAACACTAAATCCAACAAATTCTTAACAGAAAACATTCAGGAAATCTGGGACACCATGAAAAGACCAAACCTAAAAATAACAGTGGTAGAAGAAGGAATAGAACTCCAACTCAAAGGCACAGAAAATGTATTCAACAAAATTATAGAAGAGAACTTTCCCAACCTAGAGAAGGATATCCCTATGAAGGTATAAGAAGCCTACAGGACACCAAATAGACTGGATCAAAACAAACAAACAAACAAACAAACAAAAACAACCTGTAGCCATATAATAATCAAAACACAAAACATACAGAACAAATAAAGAAAATTATGAGCTGCAAAAGAAAAAGGTCAAGTAACATATAAAGGTAAACCTATCAGAATTACACCCGACTTCTCAATGGAAACCATGAAAGCCAGAAGGTCCTAGATAGATGTGCTGCAGACACTAAGAGACCATGGACGCAAGCCCAGACTACTATTCCCAGCAAAGCTATTCCCAGCAAAGCTTTCATTCACCATTGATGGAGAAAACAAGATATTCATTGACAAAACCAGATTTAAACAATACGTATCCACAAACCCAGCCTTACTAGAAGGAAAATCTCAAGCCAAGGAAGCTAACAACACCCACAATAACACAGACATCTGATAACACCCCACCAGCATAACCCCAAAAAGGGAAACACACAAACACTACTACCGAAAGATAACCGAAGTTAACATCCATTGGTCATTAATATCAGCTCATATCAATGGACTCATTTTACCTATAAAAAGACACAAGCTAAGAGAATGGATACAAAAATAGTATCCAGCATTCTGCTGTTTACAGGAAACATCTCAACCTCAAAGACAGACACTACCTCAGAGTAAAGGGTTGGGAAAAGCTTTTCCAATCAAATGGACCTAAGAAACAAGTGGGGGTGGCTATCCTAATATCTAACAAAATAGATTTCAAATTAAAATCAATCAGAAGAGATGGAGAAGGAGACTTTATACTCATAACAGAAACAATTCATTAAGATGAAGTCTCAATCCTGAATATGTCCCTAATACAAGAGCACCCACATATGTAAAAGAAACATTACTAAAACTTAAATCGCACATCAAACCCCACATAATAATAGTAGATCTCAACACACCTCTCTCGACAATAGACAGGTCAAACAGACAGAATCTTAACAGAGAAATAAGAGAACTAACAGATATCATGAGTCAAATGGACTTAACAGACATCTATAGAACATCTATAAACATCTACTCCAACAAAAAAGAATATGCCTTCTCAGCACCTCATGGAACCTTCTCTAAATTGATCACATTCTTGGTAACAAAACAAGCATTCACAGACAAAAAAAAAATGAAGTAATCCATCGTGTCTTATCAGATCACCATGGAGTAAAGTTAGATTGGATGGAATGTTCTATAGATGTTTGTTAAATACATTTGAGTCATAATATCTGTTAGTGATCTTATTTCTCTGTTAATTTTCTGTCTGACAGACCTGTCCAGTGGTGAGAGTGGGGTGTTGAAGTCACACAATCTTAGTGTGTGGGGTTTAATGAGTAATTTATGCTTTAGAAGTATTTCTTTTACATATGAGGGTGCCCTTGTATTTGGGACATAGATGTTCAGTATTGAGATTTCCTCTTGATGTAACTAAGAGGAAATGTCTTTTTTTGTCTCTTTTGATTGATTTTAGTTTAAGGCCTATTTTGTTAGATATTAAAATAGCTACCCCAGCTTGTTTCTTAGGTCCATTTGATTGGAAAAAAAATTTTCCCAACCCTTTACTCTGAGGTGATATCTGTCTTTGAGTTTGAGGTGTGTTTCTTGTATGCAGCAGAAGGATTGATTCTGTTTTAATATCAAATTTGTTAGCCTGTGTCTTTTTAAAAGTGAATTGAGTGCATTTAAATTAAGGGATATTAATGAACAGTGATTGCTATCTCCTGGTATTTTTTTTTTTTACTCTTTGTTGTTGGTGATCTTATTTTGTGTGTTTTTTTTCCTTCTTTTGAAGTTTGCATTTATGAGATCATTTATTGTCTGTGCTTTTGTTGATGTAGCCAATTCCCTTGGGTTGGAGTTTTTCTTCTAGGGATGGCTTTGTTGTTAGGATTATCTTGCTTCATCTTTCTATAGTTATTGAAGGTTTTTTTTTTTTTATTGAAAAAATTTCTGCCTCCTCCCCGCCTCCCATTTCCCTCTCCCCCCACCACTTCTCTCCCCTTCCCTCTCCAGTCCAAAGGGCAGTCAGGGTTCCCTGACCTGTGGGAAGCATCCAAACAGGCTAGGCACCCACAAAGCCAGCACATTACGTAGGATCAAAACCCCGTGCCATTGTCCTTGGCTTCTCATCAGCCCTCATTGTCTGCCATGTTCAGAGAGTCCGGTTTTACCCATGAGTTTTCAGTCACAGTCAAGGTTTTTTAGTTGTCTGGTCTGGCATCCATGGTCTCCTAATGTATAACACTTGACCAGGACCTCCTGGCTTTAATTATTTTCATTGAGAAATCAGATATAATTCTGATAGTCTTACTATTATATGTTTCTTGGACTTTTTCTTTAGCAGCTCTTAATGTTTTCTTTATTTTGTATGTTTAGTGATTTGATTATCATGTAGCAAGGAAACTTTTTTTGATCCAGTTTATTTGGCATTCTGTAAGCTTCTTGTATTTCCATAGGCATATCTTTCTTTAGTTTGGGAAAGTTTTCTTCTATGATTTTGTTAAATATATTTTCTGTGCTTTTGAGTTGGACATCTCCTTCTTCTATACCTATTCTTCAGTTTGGTCTTTCAATGGTGTCCCATATTTCCTGGATATCGTACGTTAAGCTTTTGCTAGATTTAATATTTTCTTTGACTGATGAGTCTATTTCCTCTCTTGTATCTTCAATGCTTGAAATTCTCTCTTCCATATTTTTGTTTAGGATTGCATTTGTGTTTTTTGATCATTTTCTCATGATTTCTGTCTTTAAAAATTGCCTCAGCTTGTGTATTCTTCGTTGTCTCTATTTCAAGTCTTGAATAGTTTCATATGTTTGATTGCTTTTTCTTGGTTTTCTTTAAGGGATTTGTTAATGTCTTCCAATATTTTGTTTGCCTTTTCTTCCATTTTTTTGAGGGAATTTCTCTTTTCCTCTTTAAGGGCCTCAAACATTCTCCTAAAGTTATTTTTATTAGGTCATGTTCTTCTGCTTCATCTATATTTGGTTGTTCAAGTCTTGCTGTTTAAGAGCCACTAGATTTTTTTTTTTGCTATTGTGTTACTCTTTGTGGTGTTGAGTGTGTTCTTACCATGTCTACCCATCTTTTTTTTTTTTTTCTGATTGGTATAGTTGGGGCTTTCTGTGCCTCTGATGATCAATCTTCCAGGTGCCAGTGTATCCAAGGCTCAGATGGCTGCTCCTTAAGGTGCAGTTGGGGTCACAGTGCTTGGTTGGGGATCTGAGTTATGATCTCCATGCTTGCCCACCAAGTAGTTGACTCAAGGAACCATGCCCACCATCTACATGTTTTAATTCTAAGCAAAAGTTCTTTCTGTCCTTGAATAAAAACTTTATCTTTTATCCTTTAAGACCTTTTAAATGTTGAGATTTCAATCTTTTTTCAAGTTAGTTTTCAAACAAATTATGAAAGAGAACTAATGACAATAACTTTTCATGTCCTATCAATAAATGCCAATACATTTTAGTATATTTTTTTTTAAAAAAAAGATAATTTCAAGACTTGCTAGTACATTAGAAGCTAACGATTCAATACCTAAAATCTTGCACAATTTATGAATGCTCCACAGAGCCTGTAGACTGAGGTGGGGTGCTGATAGACTGTTTGCAGTCACAAAACAAAGAGTCTTGACATAATTTCTTGGTGCTCATTTGAATGTCATCTAGCTTATGTGTGCTCTCTCACAAATGTCTTTGTGAGTATTTTATCTGCATAGATTTTAACACAGCAAAGGCAGAATTTGTAGCACTGAGAGAATCTTGTTTTACTCAATACTTCTCTCAATGGCTGGAGTTCTTCAATATGTTTAACTCTCCAGTTTCTAAAGTGATTAAGTATGTAATAAGATTCCAAAGTTGCAGTATGAAATAAATTTTATACCTATAATCACAATTTCATGATAGCAAAATAAAAAATTTTGAAACAAGGTCTTTTGCAGCCTAGACTGGCCTTCAATTTACTATAAAATCTAGGATAATGATGATCATCCAATTTTCCTACAATCACCTCCCACATGTATAAATATGTGCCATCACACCCAAAGTTTTATGTACTACTGGGGAGGACATGCAGGCATCTGTAACTGGTAGGTAAGCATTCTACCTACTGAATCTCATCTTTAGACCCATGCATATTTTATATATCATTACCTCTATAATCTCTGGCCTGCAGTTGTCCCATCAAAGCCATCAAAAACATGAACATGATAAACTGAATGCTATCTATGTAATACATTAACTTGATTTATATGAAATAACAAAAATTCTTTCATCAATTCTCTAAATTATATAAATGATCTTTGTAAATCTTATAGATAAGGTAAGACTGATTTAGTTTATGTATATTATCTTGGTTTAAAACTTAATAATTCCTAAACCTTGCCTAGCAAAACAAAAAAAAATCTTAATAAGTCTTAACATTGGTAAGAAAAATAACATTTACACATATTAAAAAGACAAGGAAAATTTGAGAAAATTATTATTGAAGCCAGTTCTGAAGTATATCAAGGAGTAAAACTATTAATTCTACAAGTCTTGTGAGTTTTTTGCTTGTTTGTCTGTTGTCATGAGCAATAACATTTAATGAATAAATTAAGATCTCACTATGGAATTTTCTTTAATATCTTCCAGAAGAATCCTTCATCTCTACAAATATATTACAGAGCAGATGTTGACATGTTTATAAAAACTCCTACAATGAAAATCACCCAAGAAGAGCTTCAGTTAAAAACATCATTTTAAGATAATGTAATAACAGAAGAAAACCACTGAAACCACTAGTATGATTCATTTTTCATATATATTAAGATTTTTGGAAGCATAGTCTATATTTACATATAGGAATGCATACTTACAAATAACATTCATAATAAACCAGTAACTCATATGTAATTTATAGCTGTGTTTAGCATAGTGTTTTAGTTAGTCTCCTTAATCTCTACTGCCTGTTAAGGAAAAAAAAAGTCAACCAAATGAAATTTCACATTGAATGCAATGGACCAAATTTTTTGCTGCTTTCTGTGTGGACAAAGTGGGGCTTTGGTGAACTTGGACAGGGAACTGCAAAGATCATTGTCAGCAAACATGGACCACAATGAACACATGGTTGAGGCAGAGCTGTTAGATGGATCCAAGTAAATTTTTTCTTTGAAATAATGAAAATTGCTCCATGGTTGAGAGTAGCTAGAGTTATTTCATGAGAGATCTGAGTAAATGGCTGATGGTGCAGTTCATAAGATAATCCTTTCTGGCCAGTTTCCTTGGCTTCCCATGTGGTGTGTGCCATGGTAAGGTTATCAGTTACCACTTTGACCATGAAAGTTGGCATTGTGAAGTACAATTAATAAAAAAACTCAGTGTCAGAAATTGGAGTTCAACCTGAAGATTGGAAAAACAAAACATCCAGCCGCCGCTCCTACCTTGACCTCAGATTGAAATGGTGATCCTATCTTCTGAATTCCTAGAATGAGAACTGTGTCTTGCCAGCTGTTTCCTCCCTTTTTATAATTCTCTCTAGGGCTGGGATTAGTGGTGTGCACCATTGTGATTAAGAGCATGTACCACTCAATTTCTATGGCAACTAGTGTGGCTAGTGGGATTAAAGGTATGTTTTACCATAACCTGATCTGTACGGTTGACGAGTGGGACGGTTTTACTCTCAGATCTTCAGGCAGTCTTATTTATTAAAATACAATTGAAATGTCTCTGCAGCATTGTTTATAAAGACTCGGTTTGAGAAGGCTGGAATGGTTATCCAATGACTAATAAAAAAAGAGAAACTTGTGTATGAGTCAACAATGGGGTAATTAATTTCAATGTCTATCTTTATCAGTGAGTCCTTTCCATAAAGTAGCAATGCATGTTTTTCCAATGCCCAAGCATTGTGTGACATTCTCAGTGTCCACATTAGAATACTTTGAAAAACAGAAATAATTAGTACAAAATTCGTGTATCATCATTATTTCTGTCAACTAGAAAATGAGGCCACACAAGGGCAGCCTTGTGTTATTTTTCTTCAATTTTATTTTAGCATTATCAACCTTTGCATTAGACATTTGTAGATTGTCTTCATATGCTTCTGTCAAAACTCTGAATTTTTAATATTATACTTATAGAACTTAAAGGTAAGTATGTCAAATTATTTTATGAGTATGTTCCAAAAAGTTATTTATGCTGAGTAGCTATACTAAATCTTTAAAAATGTAATTGGCTTCAGAGTAATTATAATGCTAAGACTGTCACTGCAACAAAAGTTCATTAGAAGTTTTATTGCTGTACTATGCAAGAGCCATACTATCTGATCATTATGTCTCTGTAGCAGTTAATATATTTCATATGAAGTAAGAAATTATGGACCATTTAAATTAAGTACTTAGAAGAACCATTATAAGTCATGTGGAAGAACTATAAATACGTATCTATACATCAAAAATATACAGTAGGCAAATTGTAACGTGTACACACTATTTCAGAAAGCAGAAATATTGAGACTGCAATTATACAGAAAAGTTTTAAGAAAGTCATTGTTCAATTGGCAGAGATGATTAGGTCAATTAACAATCTTAGGAGAACACTCCCACAAATGTATTAATATACATATAACTACATATTTATGAATTACTCAACTATCATATACCATTTTTATCTCTTAATATTTTTATTTAAGTATAATTACATAATTTTCCCCCAGCATTCCTCCCTCCAAACCTTCTCATACCCCTATTTATTCCCTACCAAATATATAAAAACAATACATAAACCACATACACACATATTATATTGTATGTATATGATTTCAGGACTGATCATTTAGTACAGAATAATGAACTAGGGTTCATCTCTGTGAGAGGCTATTTTCTCCTCTCAGTATCTGTTGCTTATGGTTCTTTGTATAAGGATAGAGCCTTTTGAGATGTTAGCACGTCAATTAACATTGTCTTATTTGGGTCTTCTTAGGCTGTGTGTTAATAGGGTACCCTAATTGTTATTTCCCTGTCATTTTTTGAAAAACCAATCTCACAACAGACTTGCTGTTCATACCATTCTTATAATCTTTTGCTCCCTCATCCATGGTATTCCCTGAGTATGCAGAAGTTGTACAGTAAATGTTAACATTTGAGCTGGGTACCATATGATCCGTTGTTCTCTGCATATTGATTGGATTAGGTTTTCTGTGATGCTCTCCATTTTATGCAGAGAAGCTTCTATATTAGAGCTGAGAGCTATATTTATTCCTGATAAATCTCATCTCCCTCTAATGCAAATAAAATGCTAATAGTAACAAAATTTCCTTGACATTTAACTGGTGATGCATCTCCTTGGCTTAAAACATGCATATATATATATATATATATATATATATATATATATATATATATATGATTCTATTTTATTTTTTATATTAGTATTTTTTAAGATTATAATACAATATAATCACATAATTTATTTCTTCCCTTTACCCCTCCAAACCTTCTCATATACCCCTTTGCTCTTTTTAAAACTGATGGTTTTTTTAAATTAATTTGTGATATGGATATATTCATTATGTATAAAAACATTTAAGAACAACTTGATCAGTCTGTGTAATGTTACTTGAGTGTATGTTTTCAGGGATGAACATTTGGTATTAGATAACCAATTGGTATTCTCTTCCATGTGAAAGACTTTTTCTCCAACTTTTATTATTCCTTAGATGCTATAGGTCTTCTGTGGGGTTGAGCCCTCCTAGGCTTTCCACTTCCATTTCAGCATATTTATTGTTGTTGTGCTTGCTCAGTTTATGTTTTGGCAGCCATGCTGATGCGAACTTAAAAACATGCTTTAAGACATTTCTAGGAGACAGATTCTCATGGAAAATGTTTAGTTCCTTTGGCTGTTAAACATTTCTTCACTCCTCTTCTACAGTGATCCCCAAGCCTTGGTTATGGGAGTTGTGTTGTAGATGTATCCCTTGTGACTGTTTTCCTCAACTCTGCATTTTGTTTGGCTGTGGATTTCTATAAGGGTTTTTGTTTCTTGTAAGGAGAAGTGTCCTAATACAGGGTGAGGACTACATATATCAATGGGTATAATGACAAAAATAGTGAAAGTAGTTAGTGATAGTCCTGGTTTAGTGAAATAGCTGTTGTTGGTTTTCCTATAATATCCATTATTTCACTAGCTATGGTTAGCTATCTAGTTTTCTGGTAGTAAGCATGATTTCTCTTTTGTTAAGCAGCTATTAGGTTTAATAAGAGAGATGTTGATTACTGCCAAGTTATAGCTGGCAATACTACTCTCTGAGGGTTATCATGCCATTCTGGTGATTTTTGTTTTAAATCATAAGTATCATGTCATAGCCTGGTTGACTGTCAGTTGCTTCCCTTCTTTGGAAGCCTGAATGGAGTTTTCTGGTAATATGAAACTAGTTCTCAGGGAGAAAGTGTCTAGCACAATTTCAGCTCAAGGGCCTCTGGGTCATGTGTCTGACATTCATGACATTGTCAGACTTATCTTTCACCTTTAAATAACGAAGCACAATAGCCATGGCCTCCAATGCTTTGGTAGTCTCTTGAACACCCTTGAAAAGCTGCAAAGGGAAATTCTCATGCCTGATGTTGGGGTTTTTGTTAGATGGTCTTTGGATATTGGAGAGAACACTGTCAGCCCAGATGCTATCATTTTATTTAACTATATATGTGTATTTATACACATGATTAAAGATCTGGAAAGAAAAAATATGGAGAGAAGGGCTTATTTTTACTCACATTTGAAGGTGCAGTGAGTCAAGATGGAATTCACAGCAGCAAGAACATGAAGCACCTACAGTGTGGAAATAGGAAAGAATAATGGTTTCAGCTTTCTGTCATTCAATTCTGTCATTCAATCCCAACCTCTACCATTTGGAGTGATATAGCCCACATTTAGAATGGGTTTTCTCACTTCCACTAACCTAACCTAGATAATCCCTCCCAGGCATGATCAAAAATTGGTCTCCATAGTTATTCTAAATTCCAGAAAGTTGACAGTTAATCAAGGTTTACCACAACACTTGTTTTGTTTAAAATTCTAGAAATATGGATGTGAGAACAATATAGTATTTATCTCTTCAATATAGCTTATTTTGTTTAATACAAAAATCTCCACTTCAATTCACTTCCCCCACAAACTCCAAAAAGTTCATCTTCTTGCCTAAAAAGTATCTCACATGTAAAAGAAAAAAAATTCACATTTTCACTCATCCACATCTATTCATTGTTGCCGAGCATCTTGGCTGGTTCCAGTTTCATTACTGCCAGTTGAGAAACAATGACCTTGACCGTGAAGGCATCAATGGGGTGTGTGGACTGAGATTCCTTTGAGTTTATACAGAAGAGTGATTTGTTAAATTATATGGAAGTTCTATTATCATCTTTTTAACAAAATTCTTGCTGATTTCCATGGTGGATGGACTTATCTATATTCCCAAGAGACGTGTATAAGTCATCTTTATTTTCTATACCCTTAATAGCATTTGTTGCTTTTGGTTTTCTTGATGATAGCCATTCAGACTTGAATGAAAAAGAATTTTTTTTTTTTTTTGAGACAGGGTTTCTCTGTGGCTTTGGAGCCTGTCCTGGAACTAGCTCTGTAGACCAGGCTGGCCTCGAACTCACAGAGATCCGCCCACCTCTGCCTCCCGAGTGCTGGGATTAAAGGCGTGCGCCACCATCGCCCGGCTGAAAAAGAATTTTGATATAGTTTTAATTTGCATACAATTTAAGTAGCATGTGTGTTAGTGATTTCCTACTTTTTGTATCTAGTTTGGTCTTACCTTTGGCAACATAAATTCATGTATTTAACAACATCTTTGTCTCAACCTGAAGGTCTAAAAATGTTTTAAATTAAAATAAGTCATATTATTTTTCGTCAATCTGTCTCCCACAATTTTAGCTACTTGGTTGTTGCCTGACATGCTATCATTATTTACCTTGACTCCTCTGTTTGGATCACATTTTACATTCAATCATAGCAGACATGAATATCTAGAAGACATTCATAATCCAAACTACTTCATTTGTCCTTCTCTTCTGTGCACTAAAATGAGCTATTATTACATGGAGATTTAAAGTAAATTTGTAAATTTACTTTTTACTTCTCTCTTTCCATGGTTCCATCGTACACTATCACAAATGCAATAAGAAAAAATTAAAATATTAAAAATTAAAATAACAATTCATTTCATTCTGTTCATGGTCGAAACCTGGTAAGATGGTAATACAGATAATGATTTGAAATCTGATACTGATGGATTGCTTTATTTGGGGAGGCCTGAGAAATAAAGCCAAAACTTGTCTCAACAAAAACAACATTATGACTTGGTAACGTTTAATAAAGTCAAACAACAACCCTTTAGAGTGGAGATTCGCTGTGAGTCATGATAATTTCTTTCCCTCTTAAGTCCCTTCCCTTGAGCCATCTAATATTCAAGTTCTGAAAAAGGTATACCCTTAAACCCAGTCACCACAGTTTTCATGATTTTTAGAATTCTCTTGTTTGAATACGCTTATTGCTTTATAAGATGCTTATCTCCATTTAAACATTTTTCTGTAAACTTTATCTTTCATTCATAATTTCCCTTCCATTGCACAGCTTTATGTTTATTAATTTGATAATGTCAGTTATTGGGTAACAGCTGCTATATTAACATGTAATTTATGATGTAGGAAGTCCTTTTATATATGTGCTGCTTTTATTGGTTAATGAATAAAGTAGCTGGTTTGGCTTGTGATAGGGCAGAGCCGAGATAGAAGGGACAACTAAAATAAATCCTGGGAGAAAGTAGGCAGAATCAGTGAGTCAGTGAGCTGCCATGTAGCTAATGGTGGAGACAGACATGTCCTGGAATTTTACCAGGAACCCATGAACCTTGTGGCAAAATATAAAATAATGGAAATAGGTTAGTTTAAGATGTAAAAGACTGCTAGCAACACTGTTTTTTCAATAAGTGATTTAATTAATATAGTTTCTGAGTGATTATTTCAGGTCTGGATGGCCAGGAAACATAACAACCAGCCTTCACCAAAAAATTTATTTATTGATTGATTAGTGATTTTGTAAAGCAAACTCTTTTTAAAAATAAAAGACTTAGTTATTTTGTCTCAACACAAAAATTAACAGGTGGTATGGATGGAAATAGAAAACACTATCCTGAGTGAGGTAAGCCAGACCCAAAAAGAGGAACATGGGATGTACTCACTCATATTTGGTTTCTTGCCATAAACCAAGGACATTGAGCCTATAATTAGTGATCCTAGAGAAGCTAAATAAGAAGGAGAACCCAAAGAAAAACATATAGGCATCCTCCTGAATATTAACCTTCAGCAAGCGATGAAAGGAGACAGAGACAGAGACCCACATTGGAGCACAGGACTGAATTCTCAAGGTCCAAATCAGGAGCAGAAGGAGAGAGAGCACGAGCAAGGAACTCAGGACCGCGATGGGTGCACCCACACACTGAGACAATGGGAATGTTCTACTGGGAACTCACCAAGACCAGCTGGCCTGGGTCTGGAAAAGCCTGGGATAAAACCGGACTCTCTGAACATAGCGGACAATGAGGACTACTGAGAACTCAAGAACAATGGCAATGGGTTTTTGATCCTACTGCACGCACTGGCTTTGTGGGAGCCTAGGCAGTTTGGATGCTCAACTTACTAGACCTGGATGGAGGTGGGGGTTCCTTGGACTTCCCACAGGACAGGGAACCCTGATTGCTTTTCGGGCTGGGGGGGGGACTTAATTGGGGAAGGGGGAGGGAAATGGGAGGCGGTGGCGGGGAAGAGACAGAAATCTTTAATAAATAAATAAATTAAAAAAAAATCACAGGTGACACACACAAAATATTCCATAAATATTTGCTCTGTAATCTTTTATAATGATTTTATTTTCCTATGCCTCAGTGCTTTTAACATGAGAAAGTCTACAGAAATTATGTATTAAATCCAATCATGTTAAAATGTAAAATCAGAAATATTATTGTGTAATGTTAATGTATTATCATATATTTGGCATCATATGCCTAGTAAGTAAAATACTGATGTTCCATAATATGAAATAATAAATATAATATGAGTATAGTTTTAAAAAGTGAAGACAAGCTACTAGGTTTCTACATTTTCTAAAATCTAATTCATGGAAATTATACCACACACACACACACACACACACACACACGTAATAAATTTTGATTATTTATATTACATATTATCTGCAGTTTCATCTCTCTCATCTTCTCCCATACCCTACCCACAAAACCCCTCTGCTCCCACTGTCCTATCTACTCCTCCTCCATTTCTGTTTAGGAAAGGACAGGTCTTCCATGAGTATAAACAAAACATGGAATATCAAGTTGCAGAAAGACTAAGTACCTCCCCATGTATTAAAGCTAGGCATGGTGACACAATATGAGGAACAGAGTCCAAAAAGTCAGAAGAATTGTATTTTTTATTATCCATTATAAAATTATATCTTTGAGTTTAAGGCTAGACTCTTCTACATACCATATTACACTGCAATGTTCCCATTTCTTTTCTATTTGCCCTTTACTTTTAAATGGTCTTCTTTTAACTTATATTTGAAATTGTGGTACTAAGTTTTTAAGTTTATTTACATTATAGAATATTAAGCTCATCAAAAATTCATAATATACGTAAGATTTTTTTCATTTATTTATTTATTATTTAATTTGAGGCAGAATTTTGCTATGTAGCCCTGGCTAGAATGTGATTTGCTACATATATGTAATAAGGTTGAACCTTGCTTTACAGAGTTCCTCCTGGTCTGCCTCCTGAATGCTGGGTTTAAAAGCATGCCCCACTATATCTTACTCTTTTTCTTAAACCCTTATTTTTATGTGTTGAGTGATCAGATTTCAGGATTAAAAACATAAAAATAATAATACGAAGAATTGGGGTCTCTGTAGACTTGATTTTCTCTTGTCTGAGAAAGATGCAGGAAGAGAGAGTTCCAGCTCAATAAGGTTATATTAAGAACAGTTGTATATTATATTTTTAATATTGACAAATTATTTGCCTTTGTATATGTAGGCTTGTTAAATGTAACAACTGATATCATTGGGTGTCTATTTAGTTTTCATCACAACTAAAGTAAAAATTTCTGATGTCCTTGTTATGCCCAAATACATGAAGTCTCCCAAAAGCCAATAAGGAGACCAAGTCTCGTATGTAAAAGCAAAGAACCTTTATTTTATGAAAGTTTGCAAACTCATTCTCTCCGCATGTCCAATGTATTGGAATAAATGTAGAGTTCCAAGCTTAGTTAGAGTTGGGTTTTTATAGCAGTAAACTTGGAGTGAGAGGTTTCTGAGGTTCAGAGGCCTTTATTGGCTGACATTTGTCTAGGGGTGTCCTGGTGAGTGTGTGATGGCAGGTGATTTTATCTACAGCAGTTGGAATATTAGTCATTTCCTTTGGATAATCTGCTTTTGGGTGGTGCTCAGGTAATCTTGTTTTATGGTCATTCCTGCAACCAGGTATTGCTTCAGGGTAAACTACTGAGACTCATGCCTCTATTAAATTTATCGATGGCTGATTCCTACTCGGGCAGGTGATAATGGATGGAAGTAAAGAACTTCCTTTGGGTGATCTATTCATATTCAGCATATTATGATTTGCTCCCACATTTTCCCTTTCACAAGCACTTTTGACAGGACCCAATCTTGGTTCCTGCTTGCCCCTGGTTTTAAAGAGCTATGGAGCTACTTAAATTAATAAATCCATTATTTGACCACTCCAGACCTATTTTTCTAGTATATCAACAGGCATTGTAGGTAGTTTTCTTGTTCCCCATGTCAGGAAGTTCCCCCTTGTCTTAGCCTTTCAACCTATTTTAGGCAGGCAACATGGGACAACGTGTTTCTAAACTGTAAAAAGGGCATCTTTGTCATTTGAGCAACTTAGCCTGGGGAATTTTAGTGTACTCTTAGTTCATTAATTCAATAGTATATCAAAGAGAAGGGTATCACCAGAGGCAAATAAAGAAATGTTCTGAACCAGAAAAGGTAACTGGGTGTTATCAATTTAGTGTTAGGTGTTACGTTTTTGCAATATACTAAGAATGGGTGAGTGACAAGACTGCATTTGGAGAAAGTAGAGAATTTAGATACAATTAACGTTCCAGCTTATTTGAAATTATGCATTTTATCATATAATACACACATCAAATTTCTTAACAAAAAGTCTGAAGTTAATTTCAATTTTTTTCCTAGATACTAAAACTAGTATGTATGTATAACCTAATAATATTCTACTAAATTTACATTCTCTTTTGTAAACATGCCATATTTTCAGTTGTATTTTGTTGAAACTCTACACTATTGTTAAATTTGCTGACTTTTGTCTGGGAAAAAAGGTCTAAACCATATATCAACTTAATGAAGCTTTCTCTTCAGGTGTTAAATTCAATGAATATATTAGTGAGATTTTAATTATAAACAACAGGGTTCTATTTGAGAATGAGATATTGTTAAGCCTATAAAACGATCCATCATTTGATTAGCCTTCAACTGATAAAATAAAAAGTAGTTAATTTTTTATAACATTATAAAATTTTTTAACATTATAAAACCTTCAAGCAAATTGGTTGAATATTTTAAACACTTTGATTTCCCTTAGATATCGTTGTTTTGCAGCTTGGTGAAAAGATATATAAAGGTTCAGAGCACAAGACTTTGCTAAACGGGGTCAAAGCTCCTACAGTTTGTGAACACAATGCTCTCTGCTAACCTAATTAGAGAATGTTTTAATCCACCTCATTTGTTTTTTTCAATTTTTACAGTAGGTTTTCTTTCTTACCCCTTTACAATACATTATAAAATCATATCAGATCCTCTGGCCTCTCAGCAAACTCATTTCTAATCTCTCACTCAACATCATATAAATGAGCATACCACTATTTCTTTTTCCTAGGCTCCTATGTTTGAAACATCTTGATTTTATCTTGAAAATTTTATAAATTTTACTTAACTTACATCAAATTTAGTATGTCAAATATGTTGGGGGATATTTGATCACACCGTGAACCCTGAGTTTGTATTTGTGTTAAATAATACTGACCTTGGGTCAGAAGACTGAGATAGCAACTAGTTAACAAAAAGTAATCACAGAGCATCTGGAAGCAAGAACAAGATGCACCAAAATGCTAGAGAGGGATTTGGAGGAGGTAGACTTTTTCATGATTTTCAGAGAAGAAGGAAGCTCTGGGAGACGCCAGAAAGGAGAGAAGGTTAGCTAGGTGCTACTCAACTTCTCTGAACTAAATAGAACAATAGACATTTATCTGCTTCAAGGAGCAGAATCTCCACCACGTTAAGGCCTGAGTGGCTCGTGCTACTAGAGAGACCAGCCTGTACCTGTCAATTGGGCAATTGCTGGTTGAAAAAGCAGTAAATTAAGGCACACACAGTGTGCCAAAATTAAAACAACACAAATACATTCTGAACAAACATTCCATTGGCTGATTTTGTCATCACAGACTATGTTTGTACAACCTGGATGGAACACAATGAAAATTGGTGTGGTTTTTGCTGTTGTTGTTGTAACCAAGGAATCCAATAAACATGCAGAGAAGAAGTGCATGCAGAGAAGTGCATGCAGAGAAGAAGTGCATGCAGAGAAGTGCATGCAGAGAAGAAGTGCATGCAGAGAAGAAGTGCATGCAGAGAAGAAGTGCATGCAGAGAAATGCATGCAGAGAAGAAGTGCATGCAGAGAAGTTCATGCAGAGAAGAAGTGCATGCATTGCACACTCTTTTATCATAAGTAGTATATCTGGGAAAGTCTTTAGACAACTAATTTTATAAGTTTGTGTTTGTTCATAAAATAGAAGCAACCATTTATTACAAACACCTGTTAATGTACATCATGCAATCATGTACATTCTCTGCTCTCTTATGGGCTAATGAAGCACATTTACTCCCACCATTACCAACAGAAAAACTTAAATAAATTGCTCTGTGACTTCCTTTCTAAATGTGAATGTGTGTGTGTGTATGAGTGCATGCATGTGTGTGTATGCATGTAGTGCGTTCCTGTGTGTCTTAGTATGGGTATATATGACCCTCAGCTCCCATGCCATAAGCTCCTGTCTGCTACACTGCTTACGGCAGGGTATCATGTTATTCACTATTGTGGACATGAGGTTAGGCGGTCAGTGTACTTCTAGGGATTCTACTGTATATATATTCCTTCCATCTTGCGCCAGTCTATGAGGGTTACTGAGCTGTGGTTCTCCATATGATTTTATAAGTTCTAGGGCTTCAAACTCAGTTCTTTGGGCTTGCATAGCAAATACTTCACCAACTGTTGCTCTGTGACTTTAATGTTTCCTTAAATTGAGGTCATGAAACTGCTCCACAACAAGCCTTTGAAAAATAATTTATATTGAGGCAATTGTTAAAAACTATCAAGTTTGGTTTGCACCAGTGTGGATCAAAGAATTGGAAAGAGTGACCAATCAATTTACAACTCCAAATAAACAGATAAATATCATAAAACAGGTTATTTAAGGAATTGATTCCACTTTGTCACATTATTAAGCATTTCATACAAGTATTATGAAGAGAATACTACCAAAAAGTTAAAAAAATGTGAAAAATTCTAATTCTTCTAATGTTTCTTAACTATAAAATTAAAGTAGGAACATCAACTTCTCTGCATGTTACTTGGTTTCAGTGCTCACATCTCAACTGTTATATGATTTATGATTTAAACAAAGAAAGAAAAAACTTACTTTACCTTGTAAAACATACCTGAGAATTTTTACATTAGACAAAATGAGGAAACATATCGGGTGGCTGGACATATAATTGTGGCTTTAGAAGTCCCAGAGGACTCCTAAGTATGCCATACATATACTATCACCTTACTTAAAATGTTCTAATGCATTTTTCTAGTACATTTACTGCAATGTATGTATATATTCATCATACTGGAAATGCATTTTAATCCAACAGGATATAATAGAAAGCAATGATTAAAACTCTAATGTGAATAGTAATAAGAAAATATCTATACATTTTGTAAACTCCAAGTACCTAAGATCAATGAATGTTAGTGATGAGTTTTGAAATTCTTTCAACACCATTCTTTATCATGAGTGGATATTTATGATTTTCTCTGTTTTAAGTTCTCTGTTGAATGTTCTCCATAGACCCATGTGGTCATGGTTTGCTTTCTTAGCTTTTTTTATTGTTTTAATGAAATATGATGACCAACAGAAACTTTGGAAGGGTTTTATTTCATTTTAAATATTATTTTTATCTTATTTTCTATTCAGTTATCCAGGGATATCAGGTGAAGAAGTCAAGCAAGGAGATGAAGGGAGAAACCACTGCAGAGGCAAGGAAGAGGTGATGCTTAGTGACTATCTTACTATCCTAGAAATGACACTTTACATATGACCTTGGCAATCCCACATCAGCCACCAATTTCAACAACCCAGTACTGATTTGACTACAGATCAATCTTAAGTGGTATTTTCTCAGTTGGGAGTCTTTCTTCCCAAATGACACTACTTTTAGTCAGGTTAACATAAAATGAGCCAGTGAACTTGATCCTCTAAAAAACTTTGTTAAGAGATGGTGCTACTGTTCAAAAATAGGATATAGTCATATTATTGTGCTGGGGATTTGTCTCAAAGAAGACAACAGGATGTTAACTGTTTACCTTTTGTATTTGCAGATCATGAATTGAGATATTTCCTAACAACCTCCACTTCTTCATAATATGCATAAGTGTGATCAATTGATCATAGAGTGGACCTAATCAAACTCTGAGCCAGTTTCATACATGTTGATGATTGTAGGTATTTTGTTATAATAACTGAATAATAACTTAGAAACTCATGCCAGAAATGTGCAAATGACACCCTTCCTATGAGTAAGGAAGTTGTAACTGCCTTTTGGAAGTTGTCTTGGCAGAGTTTCTTCTGTGTTCCTTTTCTAAGAAGTACAAACATGGTTACCTAAATTATGAAGAGCATCTCAAACTGTAAAAAAAAAAAAAATCTAAGTAATTGTATGTTAGATTTACAGTTTGTAGAAAATCCAAGAGTTTATAATGCCTTCTTTACATCATTAGTACTAAATCAATGCATACAAATTAAGATAAAATACAAATTTCATAAAAAATAATATTTTTAGAAATAGAGGAATTAGGGCTGGATTGACGGCTCGGTGGTTAAGAGCTCTTCTTGCTCTTCCAGAGGATCTAATTTCAATTCCCAGCAACTATGATTATAACTGATTATTGTTTTCTTGATATCTGTTAAAAATGTCCTGACTGAAGAAGAAATAAGAACAGATTAAACAACATAGAGTTGCTCTCCTCCTCTTTCTCCTCATAATATATGCTTTTGTAGCCTTGTACCTGCGGAAGCTGATAACAGCAGCATTCACTGGTGATTTATAGTGTTCAGAAAAAGTTAATTATTTAACTTATACTTACCTTTAGAGCAAACTGAAAGAAAGAAAATATGATATAACAAAGCACATGACTTAAATGAAGAAACAGGGTTCCAATTACTGAGCTCATGCAAGTTAGTAACTAACAAACCTTTAAGGTTGTTTAAACTAAACAAATTCCTTCACAACTAAGGAAAATCACAGCTCGAATAGGTTGAGTGACATGTCCAAGCAGAATGAATGGGGACAGAGAATTGTAGTTACAGAAGTCTGATAACATTTAGAATCAGATTATTTTCTTTTATTTAATGAAGTATAACACAAAACGAGTGTTGTTTGAAAAGAGTTATTGAGACAGCATCTATCTGAAATGTAATAAAACTCAGAATGACTTCAGAAGTCATATGTCTTTTTAAACATATTTGACTTCTTCCTCATCAAAGGGAGAGATGATTGTGGTATAAAAGGGGGCTATCTCTTTTAAGCAAGAATGTTCATTATAAATTTTGAACTTCAATTACACTTTCTTTTAAGTGGGTGTATTGAGAATATGCAACATTGACTTCAGTTTATTCCATGTTTTGACTAAGCTAAGGAAATAGAGCAAATGAAGAAAGAACAGAAATTATTAAGAACTCTACATAATGTAAAATTGATGCAATCATATTAGTTTCCTCAAATGTGGAGTAGCATTCATTCTAAGTGCAGTATGCATACTTTTGGTATAAATAATTTTCACAATTATTTTAAAAGTATGAATAGTTTTGATACTGTTTAATATGAATACACTCTTTGTTCTCGATTTCATACGGCAGAAGTAAAATATGCCGTCTGTTTTCAGGACAGTTTCATTTGCATTTCATTACACTTTTAACCCTCGATTTTTATTCTTTTAGAGGCTATAATAGGGGCCAGTAATGGTGACTTCTATATTATAAACAACATGCAGGAAGATCATGGATCCCCTTTCTGTGTCCATACATTACAAGTGGAGATTGTTCAATACACAGTACTTCTCTACAGTTTCAGGACATGGAGTATGAGATCCTCCTGTCAATCAAAAAAAAATTAACGTGTGTTTTTTTGGAGATCCGTGTGCATATAAACACACCCTGTAAAAAGTATATTAATTAGTGTATCAAGAATACAATAAAAGGAAAACTCAAAATTACAAAGCAATATGTAAAACAGGATTTTAATAACACAATCCAGAAATAATTGCACTCCTAGTGGAATTCTTTTCAAGACCTCATTTGAAACAATATGGACTGTTAGTGCTCAGAGAAAGGAGAAATATGCTTTGAAATTCAATAGAAATTCTCCTTTATAACTAAAGGCAATTTTATTTGTCTTAGTCTTTTGTGGATATTTTAGACCAGGAAAACTGCAGCTATCCTATTTTACTGATATTTTTCATAAATTTCGAAACTTCTTTTAAAATTTCCCTTACGTTTCAGTTGACCGTTCCATAATCCATGTTTTTTCATAATTATATTTTAAGTAAAACTTTATAATATATACAAATTAATATGATGGGAAATATTTTTGCCATGTTTAAATAGCATAGTTAAATCCATGGTGTCTTTTCTCTTATGACTTCAAGTAAATTTTAGGCTCCTTGAATCTAGGTAGGCTTTTCTCATCTCAAATATATGTGGATCTTTCTTGATATAATATGATCTGGCCCAGTAAGTATATCTTTTTTTTTCCCAGAAAACTGTGTGATTCGATTCTGTTCAGATATATTAATATTGTCACTGCAAATAATTCACTTGGCAGGGACAAAAAGTTCACATGTCAGTGTGATTAGAAAAGAGGGTGAGACCCAGGGATAAGTGAAAAAGGCATTTTGAAATTAATCAAGATAAGAGTACTGGCACCTCATATTTTACCCAAGGAGAGCACAGAATAGAAACATAAGGTACTTTTCCTTGACCTTATTGCTCTTCTGCTGTACTTCATAATTAATTGGTAGGTCATTTATTTAATTGATCAATTCTACTTCAAGCTAAAATTATAGGCAGAATGTGGCTTTTTGTCCCTATTTTCTTCTAACCATAAATTTTGAATATGTTTATTGATGAAAACAGAATACGTATATATAAATAAAATCCTAGCAGGATATCAGTATTAAAGAACAGGTAAAAGAAGACTTTCTTGCTGATAACCTCTTCTAATCAACATCTCTTTGAAATGAGCTCCATTGAAGTGATCGAGGATCCCCTGTTTTACAGAGGTGAATCTCTCGGGACTCCATGGTGCACACTGTTGCATTTGTATGACTGGTGGATGTGGAAAGCCTCTTCTTTTTCCACTCCTTTATGTAGAAGTTGAAATATGGAATGATAATTCCACAGTAATAAAACTAAACCTCTGCCTGTCTTTCATAGCTAAGTATACTGTTGATATTTGCCTGTAGGGACACAAAAACATGATTGGGAAAGGGTTTAAGACAGGTGGATCTATGCAAATTTAACTTCCTGCTTATTACCTTCCACCCACCACACCATATTGATATTTAACTATAATCAGTTTTTCTGTGAATATCTAACTTATCACAGAGCTGCTCACAAATACAAGTCATCCGTTTATCTAGCCAATAATAAAACAGCATTTTTTCCAAAGGCAGCCACTTCTTGCCAAACGATGAGCTGGTTACATTTCAATGTCAACTCTTTTCTTATACATTCATTAAAAAGAGAGGGTTTGATTAATTATATATCTGATTAGGTCATGATTATGTGAATATTTGAAGCAGCAGTGAAATTGGGGAGAAATTTTGTATTTATCACAAGAGCACATATTGTTTAGATAAATGTTTCCTTCAACATAGAAAACCAATGTTCTATATTAGGATTCAGTGACCTTCATGAAGATTCATTCAAGTCAGAAAAAATACTTGGAAAAAAAACCCTAATTTCCCAGAACTTTGCAATTAATAATGGTAACTGGGTTGCATATATTAATATTTTCCTATATTTTTTGTGAGTCATATCTCAGCCCCTAGTCAACATACCTCATCAGAGAGTATATAACCTGTATGTGCATTTGCCATACATACATACCATATAGCTTTATAAATGTATTTTTATGCATTTTTAGAGTTTGTAGAACACATTTATTAAGAAGAGATGAGAATATGACAAAAACTCCTTCCAAAAGAGAAAATTTTTTAACAAAGTTACATATCACATCTACTTAGAGGGAATGTATTTCAAGAGCCTATTTTGAGAATCATGAGACTTATTGCCATTACTTCATCTGGTTTCTTGTTTAAAAAGTTTCAATTTTTAGAAAGGATATATGCCAACCAAGATGTGAAGTTTCTATTTTTTTCTATCACCAGCGCCACATTCTTATAAGAGCCTAGGAAACATAAGCAAATATTCTTATTGTCTAGAAGCAAACATCAGTGCATGCTACATTCATGGAAAGTTATTCTCATTTATCCAAATAATCTTCATTCACTTAAACAATACAATTAATGTGAAAATTATGAACCCAATTGTTAATTACTTTTTTTATATTTTTCCATTCTTGTTAGTGTCATTTCTCTTGCTATTTTACTTCACTTTTCCAATAAATAACTTAATTTTAATGAGTGATATGGATTATTACACATAAAATTAACCACATTTCTAATTTCATTTTCTTAAAAAGGCAATGTTTGGAATTGGAGATTAGAGGCAGGCTTAAGAATCCTCCTGATTCACATGCTCTCACACCCATGCAGACTGACTAACCTACTTTTCCATATGCTTCTTTGAATGATTGTTTCTGACCACATGCCCTGAATGACTGTGCTGATTAAATTCTGTGATCTTTTCTCCGCATCTAATTCATCTTGTCAGGTATGGAAGACCAATGACTTCATTTGAAAGAGAGAAACCCACAAAACCAAACAAAAATTAAAAAAAAAAAGAACAAGCCAGGCTTTGTTCCTTGACCTTTAGTTCTAAGAAGAATACCAAACCACCCAGGCACACCCAGCGGCCAAGACTGATAGTTAATTTCAGTTCGAAAAGAGAAGAGCGTTTTTAAGCATGAAAATGAGGCTGGACCTCAGAGTGATGGCCATTTTCCCCACTGCTGGAGAAAGGCCTTCGAGGTCTCTGTCAGATTCCCACGCACAGCTGTGAAGTTTCTCTGAGACAAGGCGGTTTATCTCACAAATCTTTGCAAAGCTCCAGTGAATAATTTATAGCAGGCATGAAGTGACAAGTTAAACACGCCCATTTTGTCTAAAATGCTATGAAGGCATCTGGATAGAGCCACACTGCAGGCTGAGGGAGCCAGTTGATGGGAACCCGAGTATGTCTAGAAGAGACCATGCTGCTGTAAAGAAGATGAAATGTAATGAGATCCCCTTTCATGCATAATTCATCGGTGAAAACATGACTGCATAAAAAGCCATGGATTTTAACAAGGCTAGTCTGCAATCATGCACATTATCTTCCCAGAGGAACCTTATATAATATTGGTCAAAAAGCAGAGGATTCTGAACACTGGTACAAAAAGCTGACAGGTTTTCAAATGCAGCAGAATCTGCTTTAAGGTACATTGCCAATAAAAGAAATAATTTCTGTTTACCCGTGAAACTACTGCTTATACAAAAATTTACTTTAAAACATTCATGATCTCCACAGCAAGTAGGAGGCAAAAGAGAAAATAGAAGATTCCTATTAATACACAGAGATGAAATGGCTATGATATATTGATTGACTATTGTGGGTTTAGGTAAAACCGGACTTGGCAGTCATTTTCAATCAAATGGCAACAAAGGTTAGAAGAGTAGGCAGTAAAGAGGCTTCAAAATGATAAAACTTTGGTAATTGTCAACAAAAGATTTAATTTGGTTGCATTGTAAGAGCAAATATTGTAATTCAGCTTTCAAGATGACATTAAGGGCTATCATATGCCAGGATTCAGGCAATGTGTTCCCTGTGTAGCTTTTGAGGAATTAGAGAAGAATGTTAATTAAAGTTTTGGATCTTTTAAATGTAACATCCCTAAGCCCATCAGAAGCCTTAGTTTTCAAGAATTAACAGGTGGGTCTGGGGTCTCATGACAGTCTACATGGACTGACCAGACTGTATGTAGGAATATATATGTATATGCATGCAATAACATCTGAAGAAGAGGGCATGAATTTGAGAGGACAGAACAGTAAAAAAAAAGACTATTTGGAGTGAAAAATGAAAGGGAGAAGTGCTACAATTATATTATATTACAATCTCAATATTAAAAAGTAAATAGAAGCAAAAATCAATATCTGGCACCCAAAAAGGCAGCCACACCGATTCCTGTGACCTCGCAGGGTCTCTGATCTTGGGTGTAAAATGGATGTTGCATCCTTTATTCACCAGAGTGATGGTGTAGCTTGAAAGAAGTATTTTTTTTGTCTCATGTATGTATATATATATGTGTGTGTATGAATGTATGTACATATATATCTATCATCTATCTATCTATCTATCTATCTATCTATCTATCTATCTATCTATCTATCTATCTATCATCATCATCTATCATCTATCTATCTATCTATCTATCTATCTATCATCATCATCTATCATCTATCTATCTATCTATCTATCTATCTATCTATCTATCTATTGAGAGAGAGAGAGTGTGTGTGTGTGTGTGTGTGTGTGTACAAGTACCTGCACATTGTGCATTCATGCATCGATACAAGGGCGTGCACCATGATGCAAATGTAGAGGATTTGAGGACAACTGCCAAGACTCAAATCTATGATGTGGGTTTCAGGGATCAATCAAATTGTCAGGTAATCTGTCTATTACTGAGCCATTTTACAGGTCTCATCTTTTATGTTCATAGTTAAAGAGACAGAACAATTGTAAAAGAAAGTTAGGGTAAATGTCCTTTATATAAAAATAACTAATCTAGTTGAATGAAACAGGGTTAATCTGTGTGCTCCACCTCAAAACAGCTTCAGCTTTTCATACTGAGGAAATGAGGATTGGGGGCATTCATGATATAATATGTGAATATGAGGATTTAGTTTGTGACAGAAAAAAAGCTGGAATAAACTAGTAAACAACAAGAAAAGCAACAAAACACACAGACATGGTCACAGAATGTCTTGTTTTGTTTTTCCATAGGATTTAAAGATCCAGGAAGAAATTCAAGACTTGGCTTCAATGATTTCATCCACTTGCATACTTAACGTAATTTTCTATAGTATACTCTCAGCAATGTTTTGCTTCTAGAAGGTTTCTGCAGAAGCTGAAGGAATGGTACTTGAGCAAAGTGCTTGCCACCAAACATGAGGGGAAAACTGAGCATCGATCACCAATATCTTTGCAAAGTCCAGTACAGCATTGTGCGCTTCAACTCTAGGACTGAGAGCCAGAGACGGCTGATTGCTGGGAACCCAGGCTTGACAAAACCTGCAAGCTCCAGCGAAAGTCTCTGTCTCAAAAAAATAATGTTGAGCAGTTTCTTGGGAAGTTGTTCACCTCTGACCTCCTGCCCCCCAAATATTTAAAAACACAGAAACATAGATACAGACACAAATACCACCACACACAAGGGTTGGGGAGAGATCTATCCACAACTCACTGTCCCTCTATGCAGTTGCCTAATAGGACTGTCTCCGTCAACAACGGGAACTATCCAGCAGTTTGCATTTTTTATGCAAACAGTCTTTAATATTTTGGTGGCAGCTTCCTTGTGTTGGGGTATAACTGAGAAAAGACTGTTCAGTGTAACATGTTGGCCCTATTCCCGTCTTCTTTGAGGTGAGGACAGGTGATCAACATCTGTTTCTTCTACCTGACAGATGGGCTCTTCTACCTTGTCTTGCCAGTTCAGCATACTGCTGAGAAATTTGCTCTACTGAAGGATCAATTTCAAGTTCAGAAAGGGTTTGTTTGCTTGTACACCTGTGTTCTAAGGGAAATGCTCTATTGCTTATGCCAGCTGGATGACTGACTGAATTCTTTAGCATATATAAAAATGCAAAGTGCCTGAAATGAGAATCAAATGATAACATTATTAGAATTCCCTCTTGGGGTCAGATGAGCTCCACAGCTGCATTAGGAGGCTGGGCTGGGGTATAGCTTCTGTAGTCTGAATTTGTTTCGTGCCTGTTTTCTTTCCTCGGAAAGCAATGCACACATTAAATATCATATAAAGAACAAAGCACATTTGAAATAAAGATGCGACAGAACCGGACCTGAATTATAAATCTTATATAGACAGGGCTTTGTGAATGACAATTGGAAAAGCCTCTATCAATTCCTCTAAATTCCACATTTTTTCCACAACCTCTACCAGCCAGAAAATTTTCTGTAATATGCCCTTTAATTGGGAGGAGCTAATTCACAAATCTTGGAACCTTATATTAACAGATAATCAATAAAATCCAGTTCTTTCATCATCTCTTGAGATTCATCAATTGTCCTGCACACACACAGAACACTGGGACTGCTGTGCTTTTGTCTCTTTCCTTTAGTCTCATGGTTCATTAGTCTCTTCCCTTAACCCTGTTTAAACATCCCTGGTCCCAGGACAATAGAAAGATTGTGAGTGAACATGTGAGTGAGTGGTTGCTTTGGATTTTCTCTCATGTACACACAGGATGTGGGGGACCTGGGAGCTGTGTAACTAAGAAATTATTTTATTTGTATATTTATATATTTACTTAATGTGAATGCATGATTTATCTTCATGTACGTCCATCAATTACCTCTATGTCTGGTGCCTCAGAAACTAAAAGACAGTGTTAGATTCCCTGAAACTGGGGTTAAAGATGTTTATAACCCACCACGTGGGGATGAAACTGGGACTTCTGCAAGAATATTCAATGCTACTAGCCACTGAGCTATAATTCAACCTCTGGAAATTATCCTGTATTTATATCTCTCTTTTGAAAGACATTTGGATAAAAGAAAACATTCATAGCTAATTTTAATTTTCAGTATTTCTCATTTAATGACCTTAGAAAAATTAAGATTATTCTGTGGAACTAGAATAATAATCAGTGGTAACCGGAAGCCAGAATGGATTCTAGTTTTATACAAATCTATTTTCTGTTTAGATCATGCCATTAGATTTGAAAACTCTATTGTAGTGGAAGCTCACAAGAACAACTGTGTTGATAGAGCACTTATCTCAGCTTGTATAATTGGTAGAATGACCGTCACATGTGATGTCATCAAAAAATCGGTTAAAGGAGTTTTCCTGACACAGTTATAGGTAACACAGGAGGAGATACTGCAAATGGTTCCATGTCATCATTTGGGCTCCTGGAGAAGGCATTTAACCCTCGGAATAAAGGAAAATTATTTTAATAGTAGTTAAAAAGAAAAGCGGTTAGGTTCTGTCCAGGGAAGCTTTAAATCTTGGTGGCCACTTTATTATTCTGCTTAGAAAGAAAACATATACAGCATGAGCTGTTTCTACTTGAGATTGGCCATCAGAGCTCTAGATGGTTTAGGCTTGTTTATCAGAATATAAAATTGCTCACAGTGCTGTTCCAACATCTTGACATAGTGTAACTAGGGAGTATTATGGTTTATTTTTCTGATGAGATAATAGTTCTCTGCCAAGGCTGTTCTGATGAAAGAACAACTTTCTTTTCTTTTATTTATTTATTTTTAAATATTTATTTATTTACTATGTATATAATATTCTGTGTACATGTATACCTGCAGGCAAGAAGGGAGCACCAGACCTCATTACAGATGGTTATGAGCCATCATGTGGTTGCTGGGAATTGAACTCAGGACCTTCGGAAGAGCAGGCAATGCTCTTAACCGCTGAGCCATCTCTCCAGCCTGATAGAACAACTTTCATATGAGCCTCGAAAGGTTCTGTCACATCATCATTCTAGGATGGCATCCACCATGATATTGCTATATTGTTGATCACTGAAAACAGAAAGCTACCTATCATATCTTCACCCTCCATTCTTCTGTTCACAATGTGCAGATAATTTGAAATGGGAGCCATTTTTCACACATTTGTGGTGTCTTGAAGCAGGGAAGTAGAATGTCCAGGCTCATGCATAATGAATATTACTAATATTCTATACCCATGACTAATGAAAGCATGAGCTTAATTCTTGATGTATTTAGTATTTCTGCATTCCCTGTTCTTTGAAGCATTTGGAAAATAAGAGAGGTTTATCTTTCACTTCAAAAGATTCAAGTTGGAAGGGAAATAGTGTTAAAAGTGCAAACTGTGGTGCTTCACAGTGGCTCAGTAGTTAAGAGCATTGACTGCTTTTGTGGAGGACTGAGGTTAAGTACCAAGCACATATGTCGTGGTTCACAACTATCTGTTACTCAAATTTCAGGGAATATATCACACTCTTCTGATTTCCATGGACACTAGACACACACTTGTGATATACATACATACCTTCAGGACAAACATTCCTATTCATTAATATACGCAGTGTAAACTGTGAGAGAGTGCAGTGTGACAACTTGTCTCCTGAAAGTGATTGACATTCAGGAGTGGTATTTGTCAATTCCCTTGGACAAGATGAAGAAGGCTTTACTGTCCGTGCCTATTCTCCACTAAGATGACTTGGATTTCTAGTCAATTCCTGATCCCATCCTCTGATTTAGTTGTATCTCAGGAGGAACAGGAACGTCCTACACACAAACCACTGTTTTTAGGTCACTGATGCTGCCAGAAGGTTCTAACATTTTGTCATAAACAAATTTGACATGCTTGTCCTAAACATTAAAAGCTGATCTCACTGGCTACAAATAGAAGTTTTACAAAGAAAAGACCATATAGTAGTGTGAGATTTTAATTTTATTCAAAAGTTTGGCTCCCATCAATGGACTTTATATTGTTAAGTTTGCGAGGCAGACTCTGAAGCTTCTGGATTCTGATTGTTTGCATCTGCTCCTTTCAACACTGCTGGCGTGTGGAACAGTTGAATTAAGATGAACCAGAGTGCAGCCATTTGGTTTATTTTAAGATGTCAGATGACTAGTTTTTGGATACCATCTGATATTTACTTAGCTGTTTCCTCAGATCAAGGGCTTTCTCCTTTCTTACTCATGTAACAAGATGCTCATACATGCTGAATTGTAATCTGTGAGGGAAAAACAAGGTCATTGTTGATTGTACAAGAAAAATAAAAATTCTTATTTAGAATGCAGGGAATTAATGGAAATGACAGACTGTTGCTTTTCTCATTGTGGAATTGTCCTGTGCTGAAACAGAAGCCCTCATTTGAAAACAAATTGCTGAGTTGTTAGCTAGAAATAGAACAAGAGACTCACTGAATATTGGAATAGTGTACTTCCTGCTCCTATCTCTCTTTTTCTAAAATGTGCTAACATTATAAAATAAAAAAATTTTATTTTTCAAAATTTACTTTCTAAGACTGTTATAAAAATAAAAATGTGTTTTCCATTAATATAGGAGCTTACACAGTGTTTTAAGTTGTACAATAAGTTTCAGAAAAACTTTGAGATTTATAACCCATACTTCCATCCCTGATCTAAAAAAGTCACCACCAATAAATGGATAAGCAAACTTGTCTGTCTGTACGTTGAAGAAATGATGCCTGCCATCAACACAGCAAAATATTGAAGAATTGTCTGATATAGATGACTCTCTAAACCGCATGCTCAGTCAGTAGCTATTGAGAAAGAAATAGAACCACACATACTATTAGATTTCATATTAATTTGTAGATTATGACAAAACAAACCCATACATTCAAGAAGCAGATCTGATTTTTATCTTAGGTCAGATACTAGTAATGGACAGTGAGTGACCTGGAAAAATATTTTCTGGGTCATGTAGCTCTTGATTATTTAGGTGACTATAAAACTATGTAAATGTGGCCTGATTCTCAAATTTGGTACAGTTTATTCTATATAATATTCTCTTTAAAATAAAAGAGTCCCCACACATGAATTTAGGGTCATATGATACACTACAAGCATATTCATAAACCTTCATCAAGACGAAGTAAATCCTGTAGACTTGCTGAAGTCTATAAACACTCAAGTATTTATTAACAAAGCCTCATAATAAAAGCTGAAAATTAAGAATGGTTGGGATAGAAATAGAGTAACATACATTGAGATTTTTTTCTAGCTACAGGTAAGGTCCCTTCAAATTTTGAGCACAAACACACAGAATTTTGCTGACAAAATTCTCTTTGGATACCTCATATGCAAAATGTTTGCATGTGGCAGCTGTTCTACATGAGACAATTATGGGAGTTTTCTGTCTCAGGAAACACTTCAGAAGACTGAGTTAGTAAACAGTACCATAAGTCCATAGGGGAAGATCTGTGTAATCTAAAATGGAATGCTTCCACATCCGTAGCCTACAAGAGTACATGTAAATGGTCATTGCAGAATTGGTGGTTACTCAAGGTGACCATGGTCAAAGTAATAATATGTAGGCCCCAAGTTATCGCTGACTCCGGGCATCAATACAACAGCCTAAATGGTGTCCATGATGCATTTTCAAGGTTTATATTCTACTACACAGGTTTGTAAAATGTATTTGACTCTCTTGATGACACCTTTATTCAACAGTTTGTATCAAATGATGTGGTAACAAATTAGAGAATCAATCCTCAGAATGCAAAAGGTTGGGTTGGCTGACAGGTTGTGGAAACCCACACTTGGTTCTGGTGGATTTGGGATAAAATCAGTTTTGGACAAACACATATTTTTCATGTCAAAGTTTGCTTGAAACCCCATTACAGAAAAAAATATGTTATGAATTTCCCATCTTGGTTAAAAAATGATCTGGGATAAATTTGCATATTCCTAGTATTCTAGGTAACATTTATTTAACTAAATAATAGAATTCATTGGAATACACATAATCTTTCACTATGTTCTATATTTTACTATAAAACGTCACATTATCTGGAGCTAAACACTAAAACTTTTTATCTCTTCTGTTGTGAGAAAACTAAGAGCAGTTTATGGGACCAGGAGTGACCAGGCATGAAAAACAAAATATATTTATATATCATTTTCTTTCAAGAGATAACTCTTTCTATTATAATCAAGCCGAGCTTCAGGTTTTCTTGAAATACATTAGCTTCCAGACAAGATGTGTCTGTGAATAAATTCTGCTTGTTTTTTTCTCTGTTCAATTAGCATTTGTTAAAACATAGAATAATTATTATTTTCTGAAGAAAAAATACTTTAACCTTGAGAATATTGTTGCTGTTTCTGCAATTAATTGTTTATTGTATAGAAAAGTGTATAGGCCGCTGAATGAGTTAAATAAAACCAGAGATGTTTATTCTTAAATGAAAACATATTTGAGGATAGAAAATCAGTTTGGCAAGTCATGAGAACTTTAAATAAAAAAAGCAAAAGCCTAAGGTAAATATAGTTGAGTTTATCTCTAATTGAAACTGTGAGGATGGTTTAATGTAATACATGTTCAGGAAGCTCATCTACATGCTTGCAAGTGATGTGTGGGCATGTGCATGCCTCTGTTTGTTTGTATATAAATGTGAAGACTGCGTTGCAGGACAAAATGTGTTCCTTATTTTGAACTGAGCACAGTAAAAACTTTCTACAAAAGTTTACAAATGTTCTTATGAGGATAATCTATGAATTAATATGGCGATAACTGACCGCCTTCACAATCGACTTTGTGTATTGAAGGTTTCAGAGGAAGGGGTATGAACCACACATTTCGCTACAATGGGATGTCATGAGAATATTAAATTCACAAATGCGTCATCTGCACTCTAATTTTTAAATAAGGACACTTTTTTCAATTCGTTATCTAAACAATCCAACATTGGCAGTAGATTTTTAGAATATTTTATGAAAAACAATTGAATATTTGTATTTTATTCACATTTTTTAGAAAAAGTCAATAGTATCGTGAGATTTGTTTATCCCTAGTTTTCTTTGCTTTGTATTTTTTTCTGGAATACTCCGTTTTAAAAGTTGTAATAATAAATACTTTGTAAAATGTACATATCATTTCAATTTTCATCCTTACCAACCACACACACACATGCACACACACACACATACACGTGTGCACATACATGTCCAAACATACACGCACACATGCACACACACGCATGCACACACATACACATGTGCACACGCATGTCCAAACATACACGCACATGTGCACATGCACACACATGCATACACACACATACGTGAATGCACACTTGCACACACAGATGCGCATGCACATGCATTCATAGAAAGCAAATATAGTTCAAAAAATTAACCTCTTTACTTTACTTGGTCATGACATGTAAGTGCCCAAAATTTGGTTCATCATGATAGGATTGCTGAGTAGATGTCTTATTTAATTTCAATAAAGTGATAAAACTTTATATTGCTTTAGAAAATTTTCTAAAGTGAACATCGGGAAGGCCATAACAATGCAGCACTCAAATTTTATTCTTTCATTTGACATTGCACTCATTAGTTCTGATCTATTTTTTAATCTCTCTGGATAGGAGCTTTTAAGAGCCAATGTGTCGATGACTTCATAAATCATCAGTTAAACCAAATGAGTAGGTTATCACTAACTCTGACCATCAGTGACACTTAAAAGTGGAATCAGCATTAACTGTTATGAATGCAACTAAAATACTGAGGGATTGTGAATTGGCCGTATGCATCCAGTGTGCCTAAGTGTCATCCGCTGATTGAGGGGTCAAAAAGAGCCCCCAGTGCATTGCAATTTATTACATCTACGACAGTAAATTTTTTTTTGGTAAACAAATTACTAAAAGTGGATAATATCTGTCTTTATTATAGTTTAGAAAGCTAATATATCTGCCGAATTCCACTTATTTAAATAGAAAGTAGGTATATGTAAAATAAGCAAAACGAGACCTGACAAAGCCTTTGATATAAGAAGAATCTGACCCCGTGTTAAAGGCTAATGCTTAAAAATAATATTATTTTTTTTTGTTATTTTAATTATTTGAAAGAAAATTTGCTCTATGGATAATTGAATTTAGTTCTTAAAATTTCAGAGTGTCATGACTTTTAATTTTCTAGATGAGTTTTAGTAATGTGTGACAATAAGGTTTCATTTGCTGTCAGCAGAGATGATACAGGGATCTCTGGAGCCAATGTTTGAAATATGCTGGAGATATTTAGCACAAAGATACCATAATACATATGATGCTTCTATTTTAATACCACAATACAATCACTAGCCTTCAGCTTGATCCTTGGTTTATTTATATGCGCCCTCTGCAAGATCCTCATAAAGTACCATTCCTCTTCACTGTGTTAGAGCAATGTGTGAACAGTGGAAGAAAGATACCAAGGCAGACTGTTTATTATATGACGCTGAAAATAAGTCAGAGAGGCAAATGCCCATTGTTTAAACTCAGAGGCTTAAGATAAATATTTGAGACACTCATTTCTTGTTGATTACCAAATAAATAATGGAATTTATACTTGTAACCACTTAATTCATTGTAAGAAAATGATTTGTTGAAAAGGATAATATGCCTGACACTATAGATACTTTAAAAGTAATGAGATGATTCTGCCTTAAATGCATAAATGAAATAATAATGATAATAATAATGATACCAAAAATTTAGCATTAGTCTATTTCATTGACTAATAAGTAAAGGCTAGTTTTCACCACAACACTTTGAGTTAGTTATAGCAGTTATTATTTATGCAATTCAGAAACAAAAAGTATATGTTTTTTAGTTGAACCCCATAAACACATGAACCCAAAATCATTTACAACTCCAAAATGACTTAATTTACAAAATATAATGAGAAAATAGTACATGCCTCCAAGAAAGGTTGTGCTCAATCTATTATGGACATGAAATGTTATTTTGATTCCAAAAATGTAGATTGATTGCTGAATGGGTATTTGATTGAGTAGTTATGATGATCAGATTTCCTTTCACATCGAAATCTACTAACAGGAGTAGTCTAGCTGGTAAAAATTTCAAAATGTTGAAAAGTAATAAAGAATGATTTTGAAAAATGCAATGTATTAGTCTGTCAAAACATGACAATGCTTTAAGCACTAACATTAAACAAAAATTGCTTGAAATTCTTAAGGGCTTCAGATTTTAATGTCATTATGTCAATTTCCTTTGAGCCACAGAGACTGAAGTCCATAGCCAGCTGATATCCCCAAAACTGTCAGTAAAATGAGCAATTGAAGCCTTGTTCCCACAGATGACACACTGGAAATCTGAAGTGTTGACAATGCATTTCCTCACTCCTCACTCCCCAGTAAACTCAACAATGAGAACGAAGGAAGAAAAATATTTTTACCTCACAACTGAAAGAGGATATCACAAATAAAATTGGGGGAAAAATCAGATTTAAGATCAATTAGCAAAGCCAGGGATCTGAGATTTCTTCAATTCTCATAATGCTTGGCATTCTGGAATAGCAATTATTCCTATGCATTTCATGTTTACAGATTTTTGTAAAATTAGATGTTTTCTGGGAGTTAAGTTATTTTATTATATTTGCACAATTTATGTCAACTTTAATTACAAAAATGCTGTGTATTTTGTAAACTCATCTCCATGGACAGGCACATATATAGAATATCCTATAGCTTTTCCAAGCTTCCTAAGAGGGGAAATAGCACGGACAGACTAAGGAAGATCCTGAAATAAAAGTTCTATAGTTCTCAGGTGACATATTTGAAGTTTCCTTGCCATTTCAAAAGTATATTAGACATGTCTCTTTTCCTTGTTTTTAAAAGATTTTTAGCTGTGCACCTTTAAAATATATTGTTGGATCCTGAGGTAGGTTGATTCTCAATTTTCTGAGAAACCATCATACTGATTTTCAAAGTGGATGTACAAGTTTGCAATCCCACCAGCTATGTAGGAGTATTTTCCTTAATCTGCATCCTCTCCAGCATAAGCTATCATTGGTGTTTGATATTTGACATTCTGACAGGTATAAGATGAATCTCAGAGTTAGTTTGATTTGTATTTCCCTGATGGCTAAGGATATTGAACATTTCCTTAGGTGCCATCTGGCCATTTGAGATTCTTCTGTTGAGAATTCTCTGTTTAGATCTGTACCCCATCTTTTAAATTGAATTATTTGGAATTTTGAAGTTGAATTTCTTGAGTTCTTTATATTTTGGAGATCAGTCCTATGTCTGATGTAGGGTTGGTGAAGATCTTTTCTTTCAGTAAGCTACCTTTTTGGTCTTATTGACTGTATCCTTTGTTTTACTGAAGTTTCTCAGTTTCAGGAGGTCCCATTTACTTATTGTTACTCTCAGTGTCTTTGCTACTGGGAGTATATAAAATAAGTGATCTTACAAGTTGACATCAGTTATGCCAGCACAATATTTTCCATATGATTTATTTTTCCACTGTACAATTTTAGCTCCTTTGTCAAAAATCAGTTGTTCGTAGGTATATGGATTAATATCTGGATGTTTGATTTTTATTTCATTGGCCAACCTTTCTGTTTTTATGTCACTACCAAAATGTTTTCATTATTGTAGCTCTACAATAGAGCTTTATGTCAGGAATGGTGATGCCTCCAGAAGTTCCTTTATTCTACAGGATTGTTTTGGCTATCCTTGGTTTTTTGTTTTTTCATATGAAATTTAGTGAGGTTTTTTTTTTTGAGGTCTGTGAAGAATTTTGTTGGGATTTTGATGGGGATTGTACTGAATCAATAGATTACTCTTGGTAGGATTGCCGTTTTTAGTATGGTGATCCTACCTATCCAAGAGCATTGAATATCTTTCCATTTTCTTGTATCTTCCTCATTTTTTTTCCTCAAGGACTTAAAGTTCTTGTCAAACAAGTCTTTCACTTCTTTATGAAGTGTTACCCCAAGGTATTTTCCATTATTTGTGGCTATTGTGAAAAATGATGTTTCTCAGATTTCTTTATTTTTATATTCAGTAAAATATGCATTAAATAACAATTGGTTCAAAATGATGTCATGAATTTCAAATGCAACAAGAAGTGGTTTGAAGGGATGATAGGGAAGGGAAAAATGTAATTAAATCTCAAAAGTTTAAGTAGAAGTTAAAAGATGTATAGCCAGATAATGCTCATACACAGTTTAAATGAGGACAAAGGTTACATCACCATTGGCATTAATTATAAATGGTGATATTTTATATGAGGTTCAAATAACAAAATACAAAAGAAAATGTAATACTTGATAATGTATAAAATTTAATCTTTAAGTTAACTACCATGTTTTCTTTCTATTTTCTTCACCCATTTCTCCTTCTTTTCCTAAAATGTTGGCTCATCATTATTATTTGGAAAGCATGGTGCCTGATTCTCATTCAAGTCAGAAGTTCCTTAGTTTTAAACTACTAAGGAATGTTATTTGTTGACATCACTTTTTCAATAGAAATGTATTAATTCAATTTAAGAATAATTTTATACATAAATCTAAAGTTACGTTAATGTACACAATTGGAGAACCATGAAGACAAATAGTTTCTTCAATAAACTCATTTCACAATCATAGAAGGAACAAGATAACCATTACATGTTGTCCTGTAAGAGACACGTTGTCATGTAAGAGACAAGAGCTAGAAGTCATTGGTCCAAAACAATTCTGAAATTTAGCATGTAATTAGCTGGTATTTACTCCAGTGAGATTTAAGGCTTGCTTTCAAACAGCTTGTGAAGCTTTTCACCTGCTTCTGCTTCTGTTTCATGGTTGATTTTTCTTTTTCCAAGAAAAATTGTTCATATGCATCTTAAAAGTATTAAAGAAAGCCTCCCTGCTACAGATTCTCTGAGAATCAAAAGATAGCTTTTGATTTTCTAAATTCTTGTAAACAGCAGAATGTTGGATCCTGTTTTCATATCCAATCTTTTAGCCGGTGCCTCTTTATAGGAGAGTTGAGTCCATTGATATTAAGTGATATTAATGACCAGTGGTTGCTAAATCCGGTTATTTTTTCTTTCTTTTTTTTTTTTTTGGTAGTAGAGTTTGTGTGTTCCCCTTCTTTGAGTTGTGCTGGTGAAGGGTCATTAGATGTCTGAGTTATTGTGGGCATTGTTGGGCTCCTTGGGTTGTGATTTTCCTTCTATTACATTCTGTAAGGCTGGATTTGTGGCTACGTATTGTTTAAATTTGTTTTTATCCTGGAAAATTTTGTTTTCTCCATTTATAGTGAACGAAAGCTTGGTCTGTTCCTCTTTCAGTCCAAGATGGTAGCATTTCCTCATGCGCAATTCTCTTCAAACCATCTCTGGGTCTGAAGAGTAAGATTATCAAAGTAATTGAATTTACTTAGTCTCAGATAAATATTATTTATTTTCTTTCACTTGTGGATCTTAGATTTTCTTTTACATAGGTTCATAAAATAAGATGCTAGAATATAACACAAGAGGCATAAAAACCTCTCCTGGGAGGTTCCTGAAGAATGGGAGGACATTCTTGAAGTTCACTACACACGTGTATGAAAATGAACTTTAGAAAGCCAGCAGGTACATGAGGATGTGCTGATAAAAACAAGTCTTTGTATCATCAATGAAGTTTATTCTGTTCTTTAATGAATGTCACATTTGCAAATATTTTGAAGATAACATTCTTTTTTTAAATTTCTAAAACTATGTTTTTAACATTTCAACATATGAAACCCTGGTTCAACTCCAGCACTATCTCAGATCTCTGTGAGATCTTGAAAAACTGCACATAACTGTACACTTGTCTAATCATTCCCAAACTGGAATTGTTCTTCACCCAAAAGTATCAATTTTTTTTATTTTCATGGGGTTCATTATCTAGTAATATTGGACTTTTTCCTCCTCTTCTTCAAGCTGACATCTGTGTGCCAATTTGCCTTTAGTAATAAATACATTTTCTTGTGTTTACCTCATAGTTTAATCAGAATGTGTATTATTAGTCAGAAAACACATTAAAAATCTGAGCACACGTTCTTTCTCATTCAGATTATTACTGCGTCAACATAGAAACCAATGCTGCTAAATTTCTTCTGAATGTTTCCAGTACTATTTCACCTTATTTCTCTCCTCAATCAAGGAAGCATTGAGGGCCTTCTACAAAAGCTAATAGTCCCCTCAGATGGTCTAGGCTTTTACTATGCCTTCCCTAAGGTCCATGTGATTTCCAACTATGCTGCCATTTCTACGTCAGTCTCTGACTTTCCAAATTTCTATGATATCACATATTAAATCCTGCATTAGTGACATATTACTGTATAAAAGTAGCTCAGTAATGCACTAGCTTAAAGGCAATAAACCTTTCTTAAATTTTAAGCATGTATGTCAGAAATTTTAGAGAAGCTAACTCATCTGGTCCTGTCTCAGGGACATTACTTATGATAATTCAAAACCCTAGTTGTACTTTTATCACCTAGTTTCTGGGGCTATAACAGCTCCATTTTCCCTGGAATGAGGCATCCCTTTGGGCTTTTGGAAAATTTCTTCCAAGAGACAAGTCACAAAATTACTTCAAGTCACTGAGGTGATATGTTTTTACACTTAGAAAATGCTAGAACAGAAACTTCTTAAAATATAAACTAATATACATTAAAATGTTCTTAAATGGAATTTTCTATTGTGTGGCAAAAATTCTTCTGCTAGACACCACAAAGTAAATTAAATAGATAGAGAAACAGATCAATATAAGGAATGGGTTACCTTATTGGGGTTGTTGATCAGTGAGTTCATGTGGACCCTGAAGTCTTACTTTCCTTTTATTGCTCTTGGCTATCCTTTAGATCTTGGCAGGAAGATCCTGTTGATATGGGCCCTATTGTTACTCTGCAAAATAAACTTAGCAGTAAAATGACTCTCAATAACTTTTAGTGACCATTTATTAGTTATCGTTCAACTCTCTTCAGAGAAATTTATTGTTAAAACAAATGGTGATTAGCACAGAGACCCAGAACTAAAAAATGCCCAGAGAATGAGAGATTTAGAAGTCATTAATGGAACAGCTTTATTACATCACTGAGGCTTAAGAATCTATACAGAATAGGAGGCATAAAGACTCTAAGATCCAGACTTGATGGACAACTCCAAGGAATTAGCATTTTTCAGATACAATTGGACAGATGCTCATATGAACTTACCAAAACTGTGGCATTAGACATAAAATCTAGACAAGTACATGTCTGACAAATATATAGCACAGAGAAGGATAAATAAGCACATAGTGTCTCCAATCCATAAAGCTGTTTACAACTAACCGCTGCAGGGATTAGGGATCAGTTATTAACAGAGTGATACTATGTATATTAACCACTCTCCAAGGCAAGCTTTATGCTCAGGAATAGTCATCTAGCACAGTATGGAGAACATTGTGTTCTTTTGTGTTTTGATGTTTGTTTGCTTTTGTTTTCTGAGGTAAAGAAAGAACACAATGATGGGTGTGTAGGAGGGCATGTCCTCAATGAATTGGGAGTAGAAACTATGTACCCACATTATACTGTTTGAAAAAAATTAAATACAGTAAATATCTTATTGCTGATAACACATGCCTGAACTACAGACAAAAGAGACATCAAACTGGTACTGACCTGAAAGTCGAGCTCCCTACTTAGCTTACATAATTGCTGGAAGGCGCTACATACATTACTAGAGGAGAACAGTAAACATTGGTCTTATCTAACTGTAAGTGGTGGGAGCTAAAATAAGGACCTGCTTGGCAAGATACATCCGCTAGTGTATACACTGGAAATAACCAACCATTTTATTACTAGTGTTATACCCATTTCATAATATAGAAATTATAGAACAGTTATCATGACCAAGAATCTGTGGCTAAAGCTATAGATCCTATAGGGAACATAATCTTATAATAGAGAAAGTATTAAATTAGCTCCTAACAGTTTCTTATTGTACACATAGATTAGTGCATCCATCAAAATTTATCAGTGAAGCTTCTTTTTGTAGTCAATGGCAATTAATAGAAAGACCTACTCTAGTCAAGGAATAAATGACAATGGCATACTTATACCCAAATGAGACATCTATTTTTACAGTGTCCTTCACCCAAGGATCAAGGATGGTTGAGGAAAAGTCAAAAAACTGTAAAGTCAGAATTGGTGGGTGACTAGAAAGAAATAGTGTTTCATAACAGGACTTGGGTATGTAGAAACCCACAGCAGTATTGGCAGCATGTGCAAGGCTGTCCAACCAAGAATCATCCAAAATTCTAATGTATGTGGCCTTAATGAAACTCAATGGGTTTAAATAGGTTTACAAATAAAAGAAGACACAAACTTAGGAGGTACAGGAGGAGGGCTGTAACTAAGAAGAAATCAAGGAGTAGAATAAGTATGTTCAAAATGAAATGCATGCCATTCCCAACAAATCAATATAAAGAATCCTCACATCATCATTTCCCAAGGTGCTTTGACTCAACAAAATCACTTCTTTTCTCCACAGGGAGCTATACTTCGATGCAGTAATCCTAGGTGCCAAAGACTGCAGAGGACAGTCATAGGCTCTGCTATGAATTAATGATTGTTAAAAGAAAAGAAATTTAATACATGTTTGATGTGCTATAGGGAAAGTAAAGGTTCTGCTACCCACAATACAAGATGAACAAAAGAAATCAGCTATTTCCACTTTCAATATTTTAATAGATTAATAATAGCAATAGAATATTTGATTTACTAATTTTCATCATATTAAAATTTCTGGCATATCAGTATCATTCTTGAAATCTAATTATATAACTCATTCAAAATTTATTTCATTTAATAATTCATATTTATTTCATTATTTGTTTAAGTTCTACCATTTCATTTCTTTTCAATTTATAATTACAATTGTTTAAATTAATAGAATTGAACTGTAGTGTGTACAGTGCCCGAGGGAGAAAGTTAAACTATCCTTTTAGAGGTGTTTTATGATGATATCTTTGAAGTCTATAACACTAATTCTGCATGATTTTCCTAACAGACATATTTAAAGACATAAGAGTAAAAATTTAATTTAAAAAATTTAGGATTTTTACCTTTAGCTCTAAAGTTTTAAAGTCAAACCAAGTTAAGAAATAATAAAACTTGTGAGAGGACTGGGCCAATTGTTGAGACTAACGCAATTGAAAACAACCAGCCAAAATGTTTAGAAGAGACACATGATAAAAGAGGGGAAAGGACAAGTGTACAGAATAGAGGTCGTTCGGAACAGAGAGATGCAGGTGGACAGTTTCTGAGGATGCAACTGTGAAGGGGATCTTGCTAGCATCTTTGTCCTGCAGATGGTGTGAGCTTTGATGTGTCATAACACCTTGGTTTTAAGTCCTCCGATTTTCTTTTTTTTTAAATCTTTTATTTTTTATTGATTCTTTGTCCATTTCACATCCTACACTCCAATACCATTTATCTCCCCACCCCCTCGTTCCTGCCCTTTCCCTTGCAGCCCCCCAAACAAAACAAAGTTTAAAAGAAAAATCAAAACCCAAACCAAAAAAAAAAAGACAAAAATAAAATAAAAACCAAAACCGAAAAATAAAAAAAAAGGTGAAGAATCTTGATGTGGAAGCTGTAGTGTGGCATGCTGAGTCACACAGTTTATACGTTGTTCCATTTATCTTTACTTGCAAATGTTCGCTGCCAGTAGTATTGGTCTGACTTCTGACACACCACCAAAAATTGCCTCTCACTGAGGCTCCTCTTGGATATCCTGCTTTTGTCTTATGTTGTGGCGATTCTTCTGTTTGGGATCTATAGGTTTGTTCACTTTATAGGTGAATAGGTGATCATAGGTGATCATAGGTGAGGAGGACATTGGAGTAGGCTAATTCATAGCCCTGGTTCTGGACCTGTGTGGTAGCTGGGCTGGTCAGCCTGCCATCTTTTCCTCATTGGCAAGCTCTCTAATACTGCCTAGGCTAACTCACCCAAAGCAGCATGAGGAAAAGAGCAGGGCCAGTTTTTCTTCCCATAAGTCCTCAAATCCAACTCACAGACTCTTACAAAACCACGGCCAGATCTACAATTTTGCCCAGGCAAAGTCAAATGTTCCCTGTCCTAATTCTCGTCCGGAGCAGGCCAGGGGCCAGGACAGTTCTGCTGCTCTCAAGAACTCAAGGCAGGCTCACCAACATCACCGACAACAGAGCCACACTAGCCTGCTGCTCAGAGAGGGTCCACAGCCTGCTTACTGGCTTGCCACAGCTGTTGAGGGACAAGGCTAGTTCTCCAACTTTTGCAATCCCTGGGCCAGCTCTCTTCCACTCCAGAGGTGGTAATGGGTGAGGGAGGGATAGTCATCTTTCTCTCTCACCCCTGGCACCACATGGCTGATCAGGGTGGGGTGTAATATCAGCTCGTCTCCAGGTCTCATGCCCTCCTGGCTCCCTACATCTAAACCATAGGGTCAGCTCTAATGTGCGGCGCAGGTGAGGTTCAAGCCTGTGGTGAGGTGTGTGTGGGTCATCTTTCCTGAGTTTGGGTGGCTAGGGAGGAACGGCTCTCTTCCTGAGGGGTGGGACCAGGTATTCCAGGGCTCAGCATAGCATGGTTTCAATGAACCCCTGAGCTTACAAGTGTTATGAACATCATTACAGTTCCCAGCTGGAACAGGACCAGGGACCCAGATGTGGCTCTTGCTAGCAGCGAGGACCCAGATGTCTCTATGGCCTCCGTGGCAGCACAGCCCATTGAGGTCAGTAGTTTTCAACACTCAGTAAGAACAGAGGTTATGAGAAAAGGGAGAAAATAAGAGTTACAAAACTACCATGTGTATCCTGCCTGTAAATAAATACCCACGTTCCTTAAATAAACATTCTTTGTATGGTAACCCACCTGTGCCACTTTGCTTTCTATTGATATTATGAGATAATTCTCTGATTATCTGTATTTTTTATGGAAAACTGGCTGTTTGTGACCTGTCATTCCAAAAGTGTCTCCTAAGTCTCTCACTCATATATACTGCATTTAAAAACGTGGAAGACTTTTAAGACAAGGGATATCTCTAAACAGAGACCATCAAACATTTAGAAAGCAACAAACTGAAACCTCTTTTTCATTTTTGTTTTTGTTTTTTTGAGGCATGGCTTCTCTGTAGTTTTTGGAAACCATCCTGGAACTAGCTCTTTTAGACCAGGCTGGCCTCAAATTCACAGAGATCCGCCAGCCTCTGCCTCCCAAGTGCTGAGATTAAAGGCATGCGCCACCACCGCATGACCCTGAAATTTCTTTTGTAGCATAGCGTGGATATGACCTAGAATTTTGTCTTAAAAACACGAGACAAAAGCTCTGTATATGCCACTCCTGGTTGATTCTATCCTTGGTCTCTGTGTCATTCAGCTTGTGGGTTCTGGTGCTCCAGGCAGTGTCAGTGGTAGCCTTAGTCACCAGGCATGGACTTTAGGCTAGACCAGTCATTGGTTGGCCACTTCCTCAATCTCTATGCTACCCTTACCCCAGCACATCCCATAAAAATGGACAGACTGTAGATTGAAGGTTATGTTGCTGGTTTGGTGCTCGAGTCCCTCCATTTGAAATCTTTCTTAGTCATAGGAAATGGCCAGTTCAGGCTACATATCTGCTATTACTAGGAGTCATGGCTGTCTGGGGTGATCCTTAGAGATTCCCTTGCACCAGGTTCCTATTTTTCCCTAAAATACATGCACTTTGCAATAGTCTCTTTCATGGTTCTCCTCCTCCATCCTCCCACAACCTGATCTTTCATGAACCTATTCCCACGCCTGCAGTCCAGTCATGAAATCTCTTCTATTTCCCTTTTCTGAGGGAGATCCTAGCATCCCACTTTGAACCCTCCTTGTTGCCTAGTCTCTCTCAGTCCATGAAATGGAGAAAAAAATGGTCAATGTAATGATGCCTAATATTATTATGCTACACTCATTTATTGGCGTCTAAACTAATTTTCATCAGAGAAGCTCTATTCAGAAGTTGGTGGAAACAGATGTGGAGACCTATAACCAAAGATCAGAGCTTGGGGAATCCTGCAGAATAGGGGGAGAAAGAGTTATAGGACACCATGAAAAAACCCCACAGAATCAACTAAATTGGGTTCTTGGGGCTCCCAGAGAATAAACAGACATCCAGAAAGTTTACATGGGACTCACATAGTCACTACACAACCATTAGAACCATTAGAGTTGTGTACCTTGATCCTTGTATGAGACTCCAAACAGTGGAATCAGGGGCTGTTTTCAACTCTTTTACTGGCTTTTGGGAGCCTATTCCTCATACTTGGGTTGCGTTGCTGAGTATTAATACATGGGGAGGTTCTTAGTCTTACTTCAATTTGATATGCCATGTTTTGTTGATATACATAGAAGGCCTGCCCTTTCCTGAAGAGAAAGAAGGAGTGAATTGGGGTTGGAAACAGAGGTGAGTTAGGAGGAGGAACCGAGAGGAAAGGAGAGAGGGGAAACTGTGATCAGAATGTAAAATGAATAAATAAATAAATAAATAAATAAATTCATTAAAAGTATAAAGTGGAGAAGAGTATAAGGTAAGATCAACATACTGAAAATTCTTTTAACAAAATAAATAAATGTAGGGTAAATAAATGTAGAAAATGAATAAAATGAAAAAATAATGACTTTTCAAATTAATGGAAAAAGCTATGTATACTACTAACAACCTGCTAGAATCATTTTAATATGGTAGGAAGAATAAAATGCTTTAAATACACATCAATCAAAATGGTAGTATTTACTGATTATTTAATAAGTTTTGAAAAGTATCTTGGCAATTTCAAGCCACTACAAGTTCCACCATGAATGGAGAAGGGACCCAGTTTTGGTTAATGCTGAAGGTTTAGGATTGCTGAGGGTGATGGAACCACTCTTTGTAAAAACATGGCAGATGGTAGATTGCCTATGCCCAAGTGGATGGCCTCGTACACATGTGGGTGTAAGTACCACTTACTGGAGTCTGAAGGTTACTAGACGGATGACTTGAAGTTGGAAAGGTGAGGCAGTGGGGTACACAATGGAGAGCTAGAGGACATAATTTTGGATGAGTGTCATTAACATATATTGTATAAATGTATGCAATTTTCAAATAACAACACCTTAAAGGTATTATTAACTATTTACAAATTGCTAAATAGTGATCCATGCTAATTAGAATAGACTATGCTAACTTGTACTTCTGAAAGACTAAAATGGAACCGTTGGTGGAGAATGAGAAGGATCTTATTGTGAGACGAGGGTGGATGGTAGAACTCAGATGATTTGAAGCAGGAGGAGTTTTCTGTGATAAGAGTAAGACCGTAATATAGAGAAGGTAATGGGGAGAGGATTAACTAAAACTGAGGGTGTCTGAAGAAGTATATGAACCTACCATTTTATAAGCTTTGTATACACCTATATACTTACCTAATATAAGTATGTGTGCATATACAATATGCATTATAAAATGATTAAAATTGGATTAGCTTACACAGGGTATAATGTTTCATCCAAAAAGACAAATTACTCAGTGAAAACCCCAGTGCCAGGAGTGGAATACCTTCTCTTGATTTGTTGATCAGAGCTGTCCTGCAAGGTGTCATAACAATACAGATTTTTTTTTACCATTGCTCTTGGTTAGACATCAGGACTTTATGATAAAATCATATTAAAGAAAATATTGCATGCTTTGGTCACAAGATATGTAGAAATCAACTCTGAATTGGGAAATCCAAGTTCATCAAGAGACCATGCATCCAACTAGAGAATGGCTCAGGAAATCCTGTAATATCTCTTGGATGCCTCCACCTAGGTATTCCCACACATTAACACCTACCTATATTATTGCAAACAGACACAGACATAAAAACATGTGCACATACCTACAGTTGCAAACAAAAAAACATACATTCATAATATGCTTATCTCCAACTTCATGACTCTTTATAGATCCCTCTAAAATAGTGCCTGATACATTCCTGTAATCATCACTTAGTTCATCTCATGGGGTAGCATGCAAGGGCTGAACAATTGGGAGCCTATTACTTCCCTTGAAGTTACACACCAACGCTTCCTACGACTGGAAATCTGCTAGGAGCACTGCTTCTCTACTGACTGCAGTACTATTTCCTGATAATGATCTGGGGAAATGTAATTAAAGAATGGATGAATGAGCCAGACTGCTTTCCAGCTATCTCCCCTATCCTTTCTACTTGTTGTTTCACTGTTTATTGATGGGCAAGTACCTGAACACTCTAACAAAAGATCTTTTTGTGTTGGTTACCACTTCACTGTACTTAAATTTTATCCATGCTTCTTAGATGCAGCACTCTAATTAGCTTTCATTATCTTTCTTTAATGAGTCCATATTTAAGCCATTCCCTCAGATACTGAAATAATAAAAAATTGAAATTAGATGGATCTCAAAAGATGTTAACAACATTCGTTTTGTAGCTTATACATTTGAAACAAGTTTTTAACATGATTGAAATATTCCAAACACCTTTATCTGTCTTCTGGACAATTTTAAAGGCTTCATGTCCTATTTTTCTTTATGATTTTTTTAAGTACAATTTTAAGGACTTTTCACCAAGGACTACATTATATCTTGTTTATAGGATCATCAGCACAAAACTTCTTCAGCATGACCACGGGCAAAGTCAATAATAGGTAGTTATGATATAGAAAAGTGTTAGAATTCTAACTTAGATTTATTGGTATTTTGAGACTAAGTACCCTTATTTTCTTTTTTTTAACTTTCTTTTTGTTTTATTGAGAAAAAAACAATTTCCGCCTCCTCCCAGCCTCCCACTCCTCCCCCCCACATTCCTCTCCCCGTTCCCCCACTCCTCTCCCTCTCCCCCCACTCCTCTCCCCCTCCCTCTCAAGTCTGAAGAGCAGTCAGGGTTCCTTGCCCTGTGGAAAGTCCAAAGTCCTCCCCCCACCCATCCTGGTCTAGGAAGGTGAACATCCAAACTGGCTAGGCTCCCAAACAGCCAGAAAATGAAGTAGGATCAAAACCCAGCAACATCGACTTTCTTCTATAGAGAAAAATAAAATGATATTCCAGAAAATTCTCTGGACCTAGAGCACTCCACAAATATTCTTGTCTATTAATGATGCTCTAGAAAGGTGTGGGTAACTCTCATTCAAAGAGATTTGTATCAGAGGGGATTTAATCATTCAAAAGAAAATCATATGTTTTCTTTTATGTTGTCTTTTTCAGTCTAAGAATGACATCTGCCCTGAGAAGACATATGGTCCTAAGCTACAAATTCTGGAGGCAGATTTCTCCTTACTGGTTAAAAACACTTGCCCTGATACTAGGTTCTAAAGTTTTTAAATGTGTTCTCCCTTAGCATCTCATTGGAAACGAAAAATAAATGGCAGAATCTAGAGCACCCTACAATTTAACAACCTGAAAAGTTGGACCCTCTATAAGGTTCCTGAGCATATTTGGATCTCAGATTTTACTCTTGCAAATGAATATCACTTCTTTAAATGAGAAGATTATTTAATTTTTTGTTTTTGTTTATTTTTTATTTTTACATTCAGAAATGTACACTTCCTCCCCTCCTCCCAATCCCCTCTCATTCCCACACTCACCCTCCTCCCTCTCCCTCCCTGCTTGAGAGAGGGAAGGGAACCCTGCCCTGTGGGAAGTCCAAGGCCCTTCCCCCTACATCTAGGCCTAGGAAGCTGTGCATCCTTATAGAATAGGGTCCCAAAAAGCCAGAACATGTAATAGTAACAAGTCCTAGTGCCATTATCAATGGCTTCTCAGACAGCCCCCATTGTCAACCACAATCAGAGAGTCCAGTTTGATCACATGCTTATTCAGTCCTGGTCCAGCTGGATTTTGGCAGACAGCATTGAATGATTTTTCAAGGATCTCACTTACTCTTTTACATCTCTCACACATAATAAAATAAAATAATTTTGAACATTAAAAACAAATTGTAAGACTGTTCTTCCACCTGCTCTTTCTATTAATTTGTTTCAAGAGAAAATCATCTGAAATCGAGATATTTGTGCGTGTGTGTTAGCAGTTGATTTAAAAATTATTTTCAAATCTATGCTTTATTATGCAGAATTATACCATAACACATTTAACTTATGATATTATAAATGAAACAGATGCTGCAATTAGCAATTGAGACTCCCATGGGTGGACTTTTAAAATTATACAAGCCCTGAAGATTTAACAAAGAGCCAGGGAAAAGCCATGGTGAGGCTGTTGTATGGAGGGATTGCATCGTAACTGTGCAATGTTTCCTTTCTGACAGAACACTTTGGGGAATTGTATATTAAAATCCTTATACTGGATCATCTAACCTGGCAGGACAACTCACACAATACCTCTGATACTAATGAGGTATAAATAGCTGGTCTTTGACCTATTTATGATATTCTTTAATTTGACAACTTTCCTATTTTATCCCCTAGTTACCCCCTGTAATTTTCATGTAGTCCAATATATTTCTAGTTAAAACTATTATTGTTAATAGTCAGCTTAGCTGGTGCTGCAGATACAGAATGTATGTAGCTACATACAATCAAATTTAGAACAAGATATTTTCACTGTTGAAAACATGCTTTAAGAATGAGTAGCAAAACTTATTAGTAGCTATACTCAAAATATTTCAATTTTGCCATGGAAAGTTCATTATTACAAATTATTAGGAAACTGTTGTTAAAATTTTTGCAAATTGGATACTAGTTTATTGTGACAAGAAATAAAATATGCTGGTTATGACTTGAAATTCATTGTCAGATTGATTTGAAACCAATCTATTGGCCATGTCTATTGTACAAAGAAAGTTGTTTAATGTCTCTAAATCTTCATTTTCAATTTGGAAAATAAATGCTGTAAGACTATGAAATGACTCTCAAGATGACAACATTCTTTCTAAATTCCTAACTCTCATTGGTCAAACTACTCAGTAATAGTTGTTTTAGTTATTTTTGTTATATTAAAGCACAGAATATCATTATTGGTGGCCAGATACACTTATAAAACTGTCAGGAATAGTGATAGAATATTAATTTCCCTAACTTTAAAATACAAATGATAATCATAAATATTGACGGTGTTGTAGTTGTTATTCCAGTAACCTCTACCTCATGGCATCTTCCAGATTTCAAAATTCAAAACAATGAAAGACTAATTCTCCCTTACGGCACATTTCAATGCAAGTGTGTAGTAGGCTCTACTCCCTGTTATTAGTGTTCTTAATAAGGGGACCACTGTTGACTAACGAGTTATTATTAAAGATATTGGTGATCTTCAAATCAAAGCAAACAGACCAACATGGGAATGTGCACAGTAACTCATAGAACATCGTTTGGAGATGAATCAAACAACTATGGATCACATTTCCTAGAAGAGAAGAATATAAATGGCTGTATCTGAATACGTAGAGGTGGGAGTGGACAAACTTTATCTTACTTTCCTCAGGAAAGAGGGTATTTGTGAATTTCTCTAATTACCACAGCTAACATTTGGTTTAAAAGACATCTTGTATTAGAAGGTGTTTTGCAAATGAAAAATGTAGATATGTTGAATAATGTTTTCATTGCCGTATTTGTGATAAAAACTTATACCTTATTCTATATAAAACTTGTTTGTACACCTAAAAGAGTACTTGATAATACTTTGGACTTAGATATAATTGAAACTTTGTAACATAGAATGTATTTTACCTGGCATTGAGCAAGTGATGAGAGAGCAAAACTGATGGTTTATTGAAAAATATCCTCTTCCAGCACAGCTCATTATCTCTGGATTGGACTCAGGTCCTACCAAATATTGTAAGGGAGTTGGTTTAGAAATCTTTCCAATTAAGAATCTGTGAGTCCCTGATCATTGCATTAGAAGCACAAGAGCAAATACAATTTGAATATACTAGCATGATTCTGTGCACACATATTAGTCTGAATGAATATAATGTTCATGTAAGTGAACCCAGTATTCTTCACTAATAGAAATTATGTCACTCAGCCTCATTCCCTTGACATTCCTCTCTCTATCTCTGGCTACTTTTATACCTTTTGTTTTGCACTGAACTATGAGGTTTTCTATGCACCATAGAATCAGGGTTGAGTGTTTTGTGCTCTTTCTCCTGGTTAGTCCTTCAGCCTGCATTCTCTTATGCAGCAATATTTATTATGGTGCTTTTCATAAATGACACTGGCTGCCCTCAGTTAATAGCACTCTGTACGATGTTTTTATTTTGAGACGATACTCTAGCTATATTGTTAAAAACAGATAAAAGTTATTCATGCTCATAGAACTTTACAGGTAAGAATATCATATTTAAACTAAAACATAAGTTATTCATTTTGAAAAAAATGAAAACCATTCAAATAAACAGTATTTCACTAGATTTGTTTTCATATCTATGCATTGAATATAGATAATATGGAAACCTCTAATATCAGAGGTGAATATACATAGAAGAATTACTAAAAGAAATCTCAACAAAGCTCTATATAATTTTCTACTTTCAGTTGATTAAATTGAATCCACTTGTCTTTCTGTAACCCTAAATGTTTGTTTTTAAAATTTTGATTCAAATGGACAGCCACTCTTGTCTCTAAAGAAATATTCTCAGCATAAAATCCAGGAGTCCTATAGTCAATAATAAAGAGAAAAGTGTGAGAAATGGGTGAAAGATATCTGAATGAACACGTAGGTCAAGAAAAGAGTGACCTATTTAGTGGCATCTTTCTGGTATCAATATCCTCTGCTCAGACCCAGCTTTATCAAAAATCTCTATAAATAAGGAACTAGATGTGATGCTGCCATGCTCCGGAGCACACAAATTTTAGAGAAAACTTGTAAAGGATACAAATTACCTCCTTTAAAATCTGAGCTTTCAGAGTTATATCACTCTATAGTTGTAGCACATGTTAAAGAACTATAAACAATAATGTGTTCAACTAATAATATCTGGAATAGCATTTTTTTATCTTGTAGTAGGTAAGTTCAGAACACCCCATAACCAGAGTGTAATGAAATTGTCAACATTTTCTTCATTTCTCCTTTTCTGACAAATGGTGTGAACATATCACCTTTTTCTCTTAATGGAAAACATAACTGGAATACATCAAAATGCTATTAGGTTTTTCATTTTCTTCCACAATGCAATGCTGGGGAATGCATGCAGCCTTCATCTGGGCAGCACTGTGGAATATTCCCTGTCCCTGATAGAATGACTGCAGAGGCAAATCAAGTAGAATTGTTCTCTGGTTTGTATTGCTAAGCCTTTGTAACAGTCTCTCCAAGAATGTGTGCAGGAAGATTATCTGTGCTCTAAGAAATAGACATGGGTTGTGGTGCCAAAATATGTTTAAAATTTTTACTCAAGTATTTCTAATATGTAAACGTTATTTAATGAAAATCTTTATGTCTGACATCACTTACGTATATATTGTGCCTTATAATGAAAGAAATAAAGGCAACATAGACTGCTTGTCACAAGTTTGAAAAGAGGTTTATTGCAATATTAGGTAGGAAGAAGGGGACGTAAAATCAAGTGCCCATACCCATGGGAAATATCCATAGCCTATTCATTGTTTAATTTATTTTTTTCTTGAACTAAACCAATAATGGGATATAAGATAAATCAAAGTGAGCATACATGAGGCTTAGCAATCAGTATAGAAAAAGGAAAAGATTTCTATCTGTAAAATTCTACCTACAATTATCAAAATGGAAAGCATTTTTCTGTATGACAAATTAACAAGAAAATGAAATGACACTTGGTCATTTAAATGACCTTAAGCAATCTTATTGCCCTAACATATGATAAAATAATTAAAATACATATGTGTGCATATATATATATATTGTTATATAGGAGAAATGACATGTATATATATATATACATGTCATTACTCCTATATAACAACATTTTCTAAAGGGACAAAAACACTTTCCTTTATGAAAAAATACACAATTGCAAAGTCATTTGTAGAGAGGTCCACTGTGACATATGCAATTTTATAATGGAAAATTATATAATAGGAAAATTGACTTAAAACAAACTGAGATTCAGCACAATAAAAACTTACTTCTGTGATACTTTCATCAACAGGCTCAGCATAAGCTAAATTTGTAGTAGGTGAACAGACTGCAGGAGGGGCCTTTCGATCCAGGTTTTACTCTTGACAATGCCTTGGCGCTTCTTTCAACAACGTCTGACAGTGCTCTCTTGATTCAGGCTGTATGGAAGTTCCAGAGAATTATCTCTCCTAATGTTTGGGAAGAAAAATAAATATTTTCTTGGTGCTCTTGTTATGATTAATTTCTAAATCCCTAACCAGAGTTATGGGAATAGTTTATAGTGCATAGTGAAACATTTTCATTTTGCTTCACCTCAAAAAAAAAAAAGATTCCAGCCTCCAGCTCGGGAGTCAAACTCATTTCAGTATAAAAATGATGCTGGTTTATTCCATGGCTGAATTTAACAGAACAAACTGCTATTAAAACTGTCCTTCCCCTCTCTGAACAGCAAATGTGGAAGGACACAAGAAGGTCAAGGTAAATAAGTATGCTTACTCTTGTTCTTTTTGATATTTATAAATAATTTTTAAAGATGCAATACCATGCAAGACATTTTCCTTGGGAAAAAATTCTTAAGCAAAATTTAGTTTTAAATTGAAAATAAAATCTTGATATTCTCTTGATTTATGTATCAGCCCAAATAGAACCTGCTACAGGTTACTTGCTGATTAGGCTTGGATTAAAGTGTAATAGTGATTATTAAGAAATTGTGCTTTTGATTTGAGATCATCAATGTGTTCAGGCTACTGTCTCAGATACATTTATAAGTAGTGGAAAATAGAATAAATTTCTCCTAGAAATCAGGTGTCAAAGTCCTCAGCAACTACTGTTTATTTGGTCTTAGTATTATAACTTCCACATTCCTTGTATAGCAATTTTCATAGCATAACCCATTCTGAGATCCAGTGTGGCTTTGGAGGCACGATGCCTTGATTTTTTTTCTGTGAAAGGGTAATATTCTGAGCATTAGATCCATGCTATTTCAAGCTCCGCTGTATTTTCTGTTGGCAGCTTCTGTAAAAACAAGTTGCACTGATTCCTTGAACTGAGAGTCCTGAGATTTTGCCACTAAGTAAATCTTTAATATAAATCTTAACATCTTTTATTTAAAAATATGTGCACAGTAAAAGGGGAAAATAGAAATTGTCAACAGTAAGCTTCATTTTCTGGTGTCTATTTTGTGTCTGTGTTGAACAACGTGTGAAGATTGTGGGGTGGTGTTCAGTCTTCCATTTTTTGTCTGACATTTATTTGTTTCATTTTTAATTACAGGTGTGGAATAGCTGCTTCGCTGATTCATTGCTTCAGCATTAGCTGCTGCTGGTGGATGCTCAATCCACTAGTTATCTGTCACAATTTTGGATTGGGTACCCATTATCGAGATTGATAGCAGTTATCAAACCTCAAAATACATGTGTGTTCTCTTTTAAATATTAGCTGTCAGGTTGTGATGAGTTGTGTGGAGCTGTGCAGAGCAGGGTTGAACACATGAGGTGGTGAGTCTTAGGTTTAAAGGCAAACTCCCCTTTTAGCTGAAATCCATGACAAAAGAGAAAAGCACTCATGATACCAACCGGCTCAGAAAGCAAAAACCAGGGTCCAGAAGCAACTACTCTTGTAAGGAAAATCATGGGATTTAATCTTCCTGCTTTTATGTTAGAGCTTGATTTCTTTAAATTGTATACTTGAAAGAAACAGAGAGAGAGAGAGAGAGAGAGAGAGAGAGAGAGAGAGAGAGAGAGAGAAAATAGATAGGTAGGTAGATAGAAGATAGATAGATAGATAGATAGATAGATAGATAGATAGATAGATAGATGATAGAGATGGCTCTTATTTTACAAGGAAAAATACGATGTGTTTTTAAGGTGAATATGTAAGAAACTTTGAAATCCTTAAATTTTCACTTCCTGTGAAAACATCTTAGGACAATGCAAAATCATTTCATTTTAGAGAGCGAATGGAAATTGGTTGCTGGAACCTAGAAGCTCCGTGTGAAAGGATCTGGGCTTGGTACCTCTTTATTCATATATGCCCTGCTCGGTAGTGCACGTCTTCTAAGAGATAGTATATATCAGCCAGTCAAAGTCATAGCATACATGTTTACGTTGATAAACATTTTTACTTACATTCTACATTCCCAAATGGTCCCTAAATATTCTGCTTTCATTTTTTTCTGCTGAAATTTTCATGTTAATCCTATGGACTGCAGAACCTCATGGAAAGTACTAATGCAAAAGAGCGGCTGGATCAGCCAAAGTCAGCTACAGTGCTGCCTCGTTCATGGTCATCTTTGTTCACGCAGTCCAACAAATTCTCTCCTCTTCCAACAAAGGATTACTGATGATTTTATTACCGTTATGCTTTATATCATTGAAACAAACCAGTAGGACTTTACGTCTAACTAACTAAATGTATTTTAATAAACTATAAAACATGGAAAGCAAGGTTTCTCCAGAGAGGCTTAAATGCTTCCTGTGACGTTTATGAAAAGGGGCGGGGTGTTTAACTGACTTTTATTTTCCAAGGAGAAAAATAATCTGTGCTACAGATAGCCTGCCCATTAGTCTTATAACAGTGTTAGGCTTTTTCGACATGCTTTAGAAGCATATAGACTTATCATGAGCATCACCTTTGCATACATGAGCATGGCTCCTGAAGGCTCTGGTGAAAGCAGGGGAATGTATTAGCAGTAACTACGAGTAGCCTTTGGGGAACAATAGGCTTACCTTAGACTGTGCCTAGCTTTTCAGAAAACAAGTTGCTATATTATACTCTATACTCATGTTAGTATTCTTGTAAGAATTGACCCAGACTCATTTTTGAAGTGCCATTTCCAATTCTAAACTTCTTTCTCAACCTCTTTGGATGATTTAACTTGAGCATTATAGCATCTACCTAGTGTCCTAATTCTAGCATGTGCATCCAATGGCCTCCTGCACAAAGGCTTAACAGATTGCTGGATGTATGTTTCCCTTCTTTTCCAAACATTTTACATTTCCATTCTGTTGTGTCCTAACACTTAGGTATCATAAGTAATCATCTAATGAAACCTATGCTACTGAGAGCTGTCGATGTCTCCTTTTTAAAACAACAAGTATATTGGAAATACTGATTAGGAAACACAGAATTGCATATAACCAGCTCATAATTTTGTTTCAACATTTTCTTTCATAATTAGTCTGCTTTATGCTACTATTATTATTGAATAAAATACCTTATAATGGCTTATTCATTATGCAAGTTGACCAAAACAATGGGCTAGGCTAACATGGCTGTATTTTATTTACATAGAGCAGTGGCATAGCGTAATCACCTAGGATATTGTTGAGAGACTTGTTTTTTCCTTAGGTCAAGAAAATCCCTAACTGACATACTTTTATAGAATTAGGCAAAGACTAACTGAGTTTGTCATCTAATCTGTTTTAGCCCATAGTTCATTTTCTTCTTTTTGTGCTCCACTGGGAGTCTAACTGCCCGCCATAATAGAGATTTGTGCTCATTTCTTTGTATAAATGGCATGAAATTTTCTTTCAAATATGAAACTTTAAGTAAAATAGTTTACATTTTCACATGAAGAGAGTATACCACAGTAGATATTTACATTGGAAAATCTTGAAAGATATACAAACAAACACAAGCTCATGATACATTAACAGGAACAAAAAACACATTAAAATTCCAGTATATGGAATAGAGCTTTCAGAATTGTACTTTTATGGGTCACAGGTACATTTAACATATTTTACAGTGCTCATCAATTTTAAAATAAAAACCAACCTGTTAGTTAATTTTGTGCATGACATTAATTCTTTCCCACAGAAATAGAAAGAACTGTGGCATGCAGGAAAATGAGGAGTGTTGAAGAATCCCATTATTATTGCAAAGATTGGTATATATGAGTATAAATATAAAAAACATAGGGAAGTTTACAGAGAAAATATGTATGGATTATTTTTTCTCATTACATATGTCAAGTATACCAAGTAAATACTCAAATTTTTTATGATTATTTTAAACTAAGAATGAAATATATTCAATTATTTGAAATCAAATTTAGAGCAATAAATCTACCATATGCAATATTAACAAATATATGTGCTTGAAAGAGATAGGTGTGTACACCTACATAAATATTGTCTCCATACGTTAATTTGGACATATTTAAAATAAAACAACAGAAAGGGATAATGAAGCTATCACTATACAAAACAAAAAGAAACAAACAAAATGTTACTGAGGGTTTTAGAAACTAGTCTGGCATTTAACATCAAGGAGATGCATGCCTTCATCTGCTGTTATTTTCACCCACTGTACAAACCTCTTCAACTCCTCCACTGTGAAATTCAGGAAGGGGAAAACACAGCAGTTGAATCTTAGCCACTCACACTTCACCTGTCTTGTGGATAAAGATAACCGTCCTGATCCTTGTTGCTTTCAGATCACTCCTTGAGATGACTTAATTTATCACAAAAAGGGTAAGCAATAAAAAATGAGGTTGAAGCTCATGCTTTAGTATGAACATAAACGGAGGCTTATGGATATTCAAATTCATGTCTACTTGGGAATAAATATTCAAGACTAATATTAAAGTAAGCCCAGAATTAGGCAAAATGCAAGAGACATATATTGAAGTGAGCATTTTATTATGTGCCGTGTCACTCAGATTAAAGAAGAGTGCATGGCACCGACAGGATATTGCATGTGTATCAAGCAATCTATTTATATATGACAGGGAGGGTGTGATTTCTGGAAAGAGTGACAACCCAATGAAATAGCTGCTTGCCTTTTAAATTATTATGGTATAAATTCACATTTTTAATATGAAATTGTAAGTTGTAATTAACAAAATGTAGACAAATGTGCTTAGGAATAAACAATGACATGCAAAAGACAAGGCGTGTACGTGTGTGTGTGTGTGTGTGTGTGTGTGTGTGTGTGTAAAAGTCTGGACGGGTACAAAGATTTTCATGCCATCGTTTTCAGTGTTTAGCTAAGAATATTGGTGCTGTTTGTAATGGCTCTGATAAGCCATGAAATTCTGAGCAGGTTAGCCTTGCTGTGTTACCCAAACAGAACTGAATGGATACAGAGAGGAAGAAAATTTCCAACTGCACAATACTAGAATATAATAAATAAACATTACTTCACTGTGAGCAATAACTCATCAGGAAATTATTCTCTTCATTTAAAATTGGTGCCACTCTCTCCATACTGCCACTTTAAGAGAGAGAGATTGTAGGCTTTGTAGGCCTTGTCCTATTCTGTCTGCTGTCATTCAATGAGCGCCTTCCCTTCTTTAGTAATGGATGAGGATTAAAAGAAGACAAACCATATTCTCAAAATATCATAACTGCTTTTTAATATTCATGGGGATGACCCATGGATGTGAGCAATGAGCTGAGAAAGCATGGAAATAATGGATAAGGACAAAAGAGGGAGAAAAGGGAAACTAAAGTTGAAAACACTAACTTCCTTATGAACTGTGATTGAGCGCAAGGAAAGGGAAATTCCTTACGTTTGCAGTCATTACCCTTGGATTCTCTCTGTCTCTGTCTCAGCACTGATAGAATAGAAAAAGCAAGCAGTGGTAATTAACTTTATTTCTTTTTAATATTATAATTTATCTGGCTTTTTTGATGCTTCCAGAATGACCTGAGCAAAAGAAGTTAAATAAAAACAGCGGGTTGGGTGTGGCTTGTGAAGCTGGGCTCTGAGCAGCCGCAGGGAAGTGATGGCGAAATCCTGTCCCTGTCACTGCAGAGACTTGGCAATATCCAAGTGATGCATGCGGGGGAGCTGCAGGACAAATGCATAGAGCGGGCTTTGTGCATCAGTGATGGGCACTGTGCTTTCTCATAACCTCTCCTTTGTTCAGAGAAGGGCTTTCCATTTTAAACAATAATCTGTGACTTTTGAAATGAACCTTAAAGACTCTCGCCATCAATATATCTTCTGTTTTTTTTTTTTCTATCCCCATTTTCACTTTAGAAGAAAATCACTATGGCAGCTTTATGTGCAGGTGAAAGATGCTGATTGTTCAGGAGATAATTAAGCTTTCTCATTCAAAGGTACTGATGGGATAGATCTAATTTATTGGAAATGGTAAACAGAATCATGCATGGATATTACAGTTCAGTGGCTGTTGCCCTCTCGTTCTCAGATAGTAAAATACTTTTATGTAATTCAGAGGCAAACCTTTGTTCCAATAGTTTTTGTTAATGCCATTTTAAACTGAATGAATATTTGATAATGTAACAGCAAATAATAAAACTCAGAAGCACAAGGTGTAGTAAATGTTGTTGTGAGTGTGAACACACACACAATGTGGAAGTTAAGGATCCATGCTGGCTGACTTCCTTGACTGTTCTCTGAATGAACTTGGGAGCTATGGTGTCTCAAGGAACTTAGAGTTCACTGATTAGGCTGACCTGCTTGCCCATGGCCCCATTATTCCTCTAATATTGATCACCCTGCCAGTGCAAGGACTAGGAGGCTCTTTTTATGTAGGTGTGTTGGAGATTCAATTCAACTGTACAGCCTCATCTGGAGAACACTTTACCAAAGGAACCATCCACACAGTGCCCAAAAGATGGGTTTTATATTTAACGGTTCATTTTGATAGTTTCAATGTAAGCATTTTACAAATTCACTAGTATATGATTATTTTTCTCTCTTCACCTTGTCTCCTCTCCTTGCTCACATTTTAGGACAATGGATTAGGTTTAGAGAAGTAGATCATTGTCCGGAATGATAACATAACATTAACACTGAGCACACACACACACAACACACACACAGATACACACACACATAGTTTCCAATATTTGTGCATCATTTTTAGACAAACATAATGTGTACATTGAGCCTTTGGGAAAAGTTAAATATTTTTATCTTAAGGAAATAGGAAGCCAAGTGGATGGAGGAAAATAATTTTTTAAATTCACTAATTGTCTTGGTTTCAGTGTTTTCTTTGAAGATATTTAGAGGCTTCAAAATTGCTCACCATGTATGGAGTTTCACATCTGGTATATGGGACTTCCAAAAGGAAGCATTTATCTAATACTCCTATACTCCCATTATTGGTAGCCCAGCAATGCTACTTTAAATCAGAAACAGTGAAGTAAGTATGTGCTTTTTGTTCCTTTTCTATCACATAAGAAGACACAGAATATTGAGGAATGAAAATAACTCTGATTGACTCCTCTGTAATGTATTTGCCTCCCCAAACACCATATTGTATCCTCCAAATACAATTATTTTCTATTTTAAATGAGAATAAATACATATTCAAAATACATATTTATTATAATAAAAGTCACCAGGGTACTCCACTTTCCAATAATTTGATTAGTTTGGAACAAAAACTAAACTAATGCCTATGAGCAATGTGAAATCAAATTTGAAATATGTGCACTGTATACAAGTGATGGTATTCTTAAGAGTGTCATAAATCTGATAACAAATGAACGTCTGGGCTGATGTGGGAAGTGGCACACCCTTGACTATACTACCTAGAAGTGGGAATAAGACCACATACAGAGGAAAAAGATATGCCTGCTTGACACATGATCCTGGATTCCAATCAGTGAGAGAAAAGAACTCTCATACACACACACACACACACACACACACATACACACACACAAACACACAACACACACAAACACACATACAACACGAGAGGGAGAGAAAAGCAAAGATTCTTATTTAACTTAGATGCACTCCTTTAGAAAAGCAGAGTCAAAGTTTTAGTTAATAAAAATATTTAGCAACTAATATGAAGCAAAAGTTGTCATTCTTTTCACATAGTAACTTAGGACTAGGCAAGGGGAGTAAGCGTGTAACAAATGCAGTTTCTTCCTTTTCTGATATGATGTAATAATTTTCCCTTTGATATGAATTTCTTCAACAATTGTATTGTTTCGCTCATTATTTTATAGGTATCAATTATGAAGTATCTGTAAGTACTTTGTGAGTATGTAGAAAATACATAATGATATTAAAAGATAGAAAACAGATTGTGAAAGGTCTTCCCTTTTCAAAATATTAGTCTCCTCTATTATAGGGCCTGTGTGCCTCCCCCACCCATCTTTCTTTCTCATATGTGTGTGGACATGCATGCACATTTGTCGCTGTAATGTATATGTATGTTTTCCAATATATATGCCTATGAAACTCATGCGTACAGTGCCCTTGTGCTATAGAAAATGATGTTGGATGTCTTATAAATGTAGGTACAGATATTTTTGACTCACCATATGGGTGCTAGGAATCATTCTTGGGTCCTCTGGAAGACCAGTAGGGCTTTTAACCATTGAGCCATCTCTAACCCCTCTACTTTATTTTTCTGGTAAGCACTCTTCAGAATTGTGTCTCAATGATTGGATATACTGGCTGTCCATCATACATTCCATTTCCCTGTCTCTACTTATCAGCATTGATATTACTGGCATATATATAGGATATAACAGTGAGCTGTAGATAAACCATAGATATAAGGCCCTGTGCCTTAAAGTGACTGAATCTTTCTCTCTTTCTTTCTTTCTTTCTTTCTTTCCTTCCTTCCTTCCATCTATCTATCTATCTATATATCTATCTACACACACACACACACACACACACACACACATATATATATATATATATAATTACAAAATGCCTTCATGTACATACATGCATATTTTTATTTTCAATTATTGGAATAGAGTTTCACATATTGCTTTGTTCTGTCTCTTTCTGTCTCCTTCTATCTTCCTGATGAAAACATCTTAAAAATGTCTCCCATACTCACATTGGGGATTTTGTTAGAAACTAATTTCTACCAAGAACAGCATTACCTACCTGTTAAGGGTATTTTTCCTTCAATCTCTCATTCTTTAATTTTTAATATGGATGCTTGGTATGTCCTTCTTTTGGCCAACATCTGCCACATTCCTGATTCTTGACCCCATTAAAACCATTTCACCCCCAGTTTTTCACTCTTAATTTATTTTACTTTATTTTCTTATACCTCTCTTAATTAAGGTATATTCCACATATAAGTTCCTTGTCATCTACCTAACTTCCTGATTTCTGTAAATTTTGCAGGCAAATGGATGGAGCTAGAAAACACAATTTTGAGTGAGGTAACCCAGACACAGAAATACAATTATCACATGCACTCACTCATAAGTGCTTTTTAAACATAAAGCAAAGAAAACCAGCCTACAAATCACAATCCTAGACAACAATGAGCACCTTAAGAGAGACATGCATATGTCTAATCTACACGGGAAGTAGAAAAAGACAAGCTCTTTTAAGTAATCTGGGAGCATGGGGACCTTGGGAGCGGGTAGTAAGGGAGGGGCGAGGCAGAGAGGGGAACAGAGAAAAATGTAGAGCTCAATAAAAATTAATAATCTGGGTTAAATAACAACAAAACCTAAATGACAGATGCTAGGATAAACATATGAGAAAGAACATGAGGGAGTGTTCTTCAAGCATAAGTTTATCTCACTCAGCATAATTTTTCCTGTTCCAATCATTTACCTGAAACTTTCATAATTAAAGTTATCGTTACAGCTGAATAAAATCTCGTTATGTTTATGTACAACTCAAAGAATATTGTAGGATTTCTTACTGTTGCAGTATTAAATAGTTCCACACTAGCCCAGAATGTAGTATAATCAAGTTTTATTCATTAGGAGGTAAACAGGAAGAGTAGTTATCTGTGTGCTCTGAGAACTGGAAGCAATCCAGCAGCCAAAGGCCCTATGCATACTTTTACTTCTGGGTTTATAGTACCTGAGACCCTGCCCAAACTGAGCCAGTATCTTGAAGGTTATTGGCAGAGGGAGTTCCCACAGCATCTTTCCATACTGGATCTCAAATTATAATATAGATCTATAGTAACAAAAGCAGCATAATACTGGCACAGAAAAAGATACATAAAAACATACACGAACCAGCTAGAACAAGTATTTTTATGGTTTTTGACAAATATGCCCTAAACATACATTGGAGAAAACACACCATCTTCAATAAATGATACAGAAGAACAACACAAGATCATTGAACATGATTATTCTGAAACTGTTGAAGAAAAAAGTGAAGAGCAGATTTCAATGTGTAGGAACAAGAAACTTCCTAAATGGGACTTCAGTAGCAAAGGAAATAGACTAACAATCAACAAACAGACTGTCAGGAAACTGAAAAGTCTGGGAATAGCAAATGAAACTGCCACCAGCAGCAGATCTCAGTCTGCGAGCCATGGCCCCTTTGATAAACCTCTATCTCCAAAAACATTCATTTTATGATTAAAGAAGGTATCAATATTACAGTTATAAGGTAGCAATAAAAGTAATTTTTGCTTCGAGGGTTCACCACAGTATGAGGAACTCTATTAAAGGGTAGCAGCATTAAGAGTGTTGAGATCAATTGCTCTAGAGCGATGCGGCAGTCCACAGAGCCACAGGAAATCCTTACCTGCTACTACATGTGAGCGACAGAACTAAAGAGAATTCCCAAAAGAAAAAGAATGACTAGTAATCACTTTAAAATGTTCAACATTTTTAGTAACCGGGAAATATGATTTAAACCCCTTTCACATGCTGTGTCACCCAAGTCAGAATGACCAAGGACAAGAATGCAAATGACAACAGGAGATGGTAGCTGGAGGAGATGAGAAACTCTCACACTGTTCAGGAGATGGTAGCTGGAGGACATGAGAAACTCTTTCACACTGTTGGCAGGACTGTAGTGGAGACTCTTTCTAAATTAACGCAGAAGCTTTTCAAGAAAACTGAAAATAAAATTACCACATGACTAAGAGATAGCATTCCTGAGCATATACCCCAAAGACCCTATCTCCCTCTTCAGATATTAACATATGCTTCTCATTAACATATACTGCTGGTCTAGCACAAAAGCTAGGGGGATGGAAGAAGTGTAGATGTCCCTCAACTGAAGAATACTTAATAAAAATGTGGGGCACATATAAAATGTGGGACATAAATAAAACTAAGCTTTCCTTTTAGTTTTTTAAAATAACTTGACATATCTATGAGCAGTATTGATTTTACCACCTATAAATAATTTTCAAAATTTCTATGTTTTCTGGACTGATGGTTCTTTATGTCCTGTGTGCTGCATTACAAGGTAATGATATAAATACAGCTCTGATAGTTGACACTTTAAATTGAATGCAAAACACAAATTCTAAATATATATGCAAAAAATAAGTGACAAATGAAAAATAAAAGAACTCGCTTAATTACCTTTCACTAAATACAATGGATTGTTAATTACTGTCAAGTTTCAAGAAGGTTTATATCCCTTGAGTTGAACAAATTATATGTTCAAAGAAGACACCTTGCATAAGTGGATAAATTTCCTTTTGGAATCCAGGGGATATTAAATGAAAACCCTAGTCCTGGGTATGGTTATTGAGATTCCAGAGGGTTCTAAATTTTATAAATTATTGTCAATGTTCTTCATTCCCTACTACAACTATATCGTAAAACCCTATTGTTGAAAACACCCTACAGTTGGGCATTAAGACACTGAAAAAAATCAAGACAGTAATGAATTGTAAGCTTTCATTGTGCTAGAAGGTGGTCTTCAAGTGCCTGGCAGAGAAAAGTTAACAGTCTTTCCTAGCTGTGCACCCCATGAGCTACAATAGCCACCTACATGACAAAATATGCCCATCAGTGAAAGTGATCCAATGGGGAAAGTGAGGGTAAAAATAGGTGGTCCTAGTTAGTAAGAGTAAGGAAGATAAATGCAGAGTGGAGGAGGTAAAATAACAGTAAGGATGTCCAGAAAAAGTCAGAAGGAATAATACAATTAACTATGTATCTAAAAATTCCTATAACATTTGTGAATTTGAGTGAAAATATACATACTGAGTTTAAGGAAATTTTTCCATCTGGGATGATAATGTTCACTGCAAGAACTAACAACTGTCTAACTGGTGTCTTTTTTGTGGTATACAGTACACACTTTCCAAACATTTTTTTCTGGTTGCTTCAGTGAGAAAAGAATAACAGTATGTCATTGTCTTAGAAATTACAATATAGGGCTATACATACGCTTTGCTACATAATTTCTATCTAGATTATATGAGTTTTCTCTTGCGTATTCATTATGAGGAACTAGTTTAAAGCCTATTTCACTTTGTAGCTGCTTTACTATGTAGAATTTTTGTATCATTATTAGACAGGAAAATACCCGTGGCCTGTAGCCAGTGTTACACACAGAAACACTTTTTATTTGTGATGGAGTGGTTTCCTTCCCCATATGCTTCTATTAAGCATCTGGAGCAAGGTGTTCTTTGTTCCAGTAATGTGGTTTAAGATTGGTTTTGCTCAAACACAATACTTTAAAATATGTTCTTGTACGTTTTTCTTAATCCCCAACATATTTTCTGAACAGATTACATATCCCACAACAATGTTGTATTTTGATAGATACATATTCTAAAGCATTTTACAGAGTCTATCAGATGAAAAAGCATAAAAGGAAAGAAAGTCATTACTCAAGCATGTTCTGTAGTTAATTCCAGGCATCTTTATGAGTACAGATAATGTTCTGTTCATTAATGTCCTCTATAATCTGGATTAAGCAGTATTAAGGGAAGAAAATTAAAGCTATTTTACATATTATCTGTTACATATTATCTGATTTCAGGTATATTAGTTTGCATTGCTTCCAACAGTCCAACTAATTTTTAATTTGAAGGATGTTATCCCAATGTTTGCCTTATGCTTGGTATGGAGCATGATTGACAGTTTTTGACTTTTCCATATATTTATATGGGTTTTAATAAGGAACTGGGATGACACTCATCTGAAATCTTGCATCAAACCCAGTGTGAACTTTGAAGTTCCCTGAAAGCACTTAAAATTATTATAATTTTTGAACTTTCATAAAAATAAGGTAATTTAACAGATTGATATTGCTACCAATTATATTAAAATGCTATCAAGATTTTCACTCTTGCTTCAGCTTCTGTCTTTCTGCTTTAATACACGAAACCTTTATAAAACAATTACAAATTTTATAAACTTGGTATATAGTATAAAATAAAATATTTGCTTAATATCTATGGAAATTTCCACTTAATTTTCATAAAATACAAATAATTGGAATAAACTGATATGAAAGTTGTTAAACTCTCTGATTTTTTTATAATTTTGATTGACTTGCAACAGGATTCAAACAAAGCCTATCTACAACCTTAAGTGTTAGCATTTTAAAAAAAATGTAGATCAGTTTCTGTGTTTCAAGTGTCTCTTCATATAATGATTTTTTGAGTAATTTGGTAATTTGCTAAACTGGGCTTCCTACATTGACAAAGTTTCTACATTTTTTATTAACTTCTGTATTTTACATGATGCCGTTTTTCCTAAACTCTGTACTTGCTACATAATGAAAGTTAGCCTTTGAACGTTGAAGAGGCACATGATCATATTACATTACACAAAGTAGCTTTTGGGTGAGACTCAGCATGCTTCATAATTGCACCCACTTATTTTGCTTTCATATGTGTTGTTTCACATATGGCATGATGTCTGGTTTTCTAGCTGAAGTGATAAGAATCCTCACTGGGCTAATGCAGCACTGCCTGATATCTACACTCAAAGACGCACGTTGTCCATTCTCAAGCTCTTCATCCTAAATTTGACTCCTTTCTTAGATGGCCTTGTAGGGTAGTACAGAGGACTTGAAACCTACTTGGCTTTTGAAATTTATTCTTGTTATTTTTACATCCTATATTGTAGAGAGCAGCATGGAGCCACACCTGATAATCAGCTCCTAATATTAGCTGGGGTCTGATCACGCAATGATTATCAGCTGCTTGCATATGCGTGAACCTATGGGCAATGCCCACCTGGCAGTCCGGGATTGGCAGCCCATGCCTACTTAAGGGCTGGGAGAGGTTTGCCCGGAGAGAGAGAGAGAGAAGGAGAGAAAATGAGTAAAGTCCTGGAATAAACTGCAGTGAGAAGAGTTCCAGTGTGTCGCGCGTCATCCTTGCTGGACGAGGTGGGACGTGACACTATATAAAAAGTGTTCTAGATGTGGAATTCGGTACAAGAGAATTGAGATGATGTTGATGCAAGTCCAGGATACAAAGGAGTATCAATACACTCAGAGCTACAGTGTGAGAACATGACCCATCCTCTTAAAATGGAGAGGTCTGTAGAGCAATAGAAGGGGAAGGGTTTGTGGTTATATTTTTATTGGCTTGATGCATTTTCACTTCTCCCAGAAGTTGTCATTAGAATTTAATTTCAGTATTGTCCTTCCAAAGTCTGTAAATACTTGTTTTGGAATTTTGATGGGATTTGTGTTGAATCTATAGATTGCTTTTGGTAGGATGACCATTTCTACTATGTTATCCCTATCAATCCATTAGCTTGGAAGTTTTTTTTTCTCCATTTTTGACATCTTCAATTTCTGTCTTCAAAGACTTAAAGTATTTTCATACAAGTCTTTTTATTGTTTGTGAATATTGTTTTGTTGTTTTTTGAGACAGGGTTTCTCTGTGTAACAGTTCCAGTTGTCCTGGAACTAGCTCTTGTAGACCAGGCTGGTCTTGAATTTATGCAGATCCACCTACCTCTGCCTAGAGTGCGGTGTTCTTTGATAAATGAGACATCATGAAACTTAAAAGGTTCTCTAGGGCAAAGGACACTATTTATAGAACAAAATGGAAGCCTATAGAATGTGAAAAAGATTTTCACTAACTCCACATCTGACAGAGTTAATATTCAAGTTATGTACACAGAAGCTTTATTCATAATAACCAGAAACTGGAAACAAACTATATATCCCTCCGATAAAGAATGGATAAATACAATGCTAAAGATTTACACAATATAATATTACTCTTCTGTTAGAAAAATGACATCACAAAATTTGCAAGCAAATAGAAATAAAAAGAAATCATCCTGAGTGAAATAACCCAGACCCAGAAAGAAAATTATAGCTAATAACTCTTTAAACTGGTTATTAGCTGTTAAACAAAGAATAATCACACTGCAATCCACAGACCAAGAGGCTAAGAAACAAGAAGTGCTCTAGGTGGTCCCATGGATCTTTCTCAGGGAAGGGGAAGTGGATTTTGCACATGGACTGGGGACTGGTTGTCATAGTAACAGGAGTCAGGTAGGGAGAGGAGGTGAAGATGTAGAGATTAAAGGAAGAGATGACTGGAATTGGGGGTATTTACGGAGCTATGTAGAAACTTAGTGCAGTGGAAACTTCCAAGACCCTATGATGGTGAGCCTTTCAAGGACTTGTAGTAATGGAGATACGGCGCCTGAACAGGCTTCCTTCTACAATCAGGGAAGTCTTCTAGTGATGGAACTGAGAAACAAACCTGTGTGTAAAACCTACAACCCATAGTTGTCCTGTCTACAGTATTTGTTGAAGTCATGTTGGCTCAGAAATTGTGGGAACAGTTAACCAATAACAGGTCTAGTTTGAAAGACACTAGCCACCAAAGGGAACCCACACCAGAGACTGCCTTTATAGCCAGGATACAGAAGCTGGATCGCTCAGAGACCTATGGTAGAATGAAGCAGTATGAAATAAATAATAATACTCTGATGTTCTGCAATACTCATAGATATGTGCTTAGCCCAATCATTATCTGACAAGATTCCTCTGGCAGCTTATGGGAGTAGTGCAGAGACTCACAGCCAAGGTTAAATGGAGCTCAGAGATTCTCCATTGCAGAGAAGGAGGAAGGATTGTAAGAGCCAGAGGGGTGAGGACAGTAGGAGAACATGATGCACAGAATCAACTAAGCGCCACTCATAAGGGTTCAATGAGAATGAATCTGAAATCATGGATCCTGCATGGGTTTACTCTAGATCTGTAGCATACATGCTGTGGCTTTTAGCTTGGGGTGTTTAAGGGGCACCTTATACTGGGCTGGGGTGTATCTGAATCCCGTCTGCTCTTGGGACCTTATTCCTACTACTGGGTAGTCTAGCCCAGCCTTGATATGAAGGTTTGTGCCAATCTTTTGCCTTTTGTCATGCTGTGTTGAAGAAATGGAGGAGGGGTGGATCTGGGGAATAGAGGAGGTGGAGGGTTGTGAGTAGAGATAGGGGAAGATTCCTTTGGGAATTTCTTTTTGCATGCAAGAGGAATAAATAAAAAGAAAGAATAGCCAGGCAGTGGTGGCACATGCCTTTAATCCCAGCACTCTGGAGGCAAAAAGGGGTGGATCTCTGTGAGGTTGAGGCTAGGCTGATCTATAAGAGCTAGTTCTAGGACAGGCTTTAAAAATACAGAGAAACCTTCTGTCTCGACAAAAAAACCAAAAATAAATAAATAAAATAAAAACAAGCAATTGATTTCATAAAAATGTATTCTGTCTCCAGTTCTCTTTTCTTTTTCTGATATGCCTAGTTCAGCTACCATGCTTGTTCTCTGACGACATTGCCTGATGCACAGTGTCCAGAGGTCTTGGAGGATATTCAGAACTTCCAACCATCTAACAATCCCTGGGTAGTGCCTCCACTTAGAAGTTGGAGGCACTTCTTCCAAGCTTCAAGATTCTAAAATCTCCAACATTCTCTTTAATTGCTCCTTTAGCTGAAGTTTGCAGTCTTCATATCTGCCTCTACTGCATTATTTTTAATTTATTAATTCACTAATATTTAATTTGATCTTTTCAGTATTCATATGTGTTCATAATAAATACATTTTTAACTTATTACATACAATAGTTAGAAATATTCTGTTCATAACAGAACATCAATGGGTACAGTCACTTAACACAAGAAAAGAATCTTGGAAATATCTTCGAAGGCAGAGGTCTTAATTACAGTTGTCTTTTCCTAGCTTTGACTGCATTGCAAAGCACCTGACAATGTGTCATCACATAATGCAAACTAATTGTTATTATGTAGACACAAGACAGATTCCCCTTTTAGAACTCATTCTTAGTACTCGCCTTCTCCGGCTTATTCTAATAGTCCCCAGCCACCATCTTCTCTGTTATTATCTTTCTTTGGTAGGAATTTGCTTGGTTGTTATTCATGATTATCAGCTAGATAGGATTTTAGAACTTCCTAGGAAATAAACTTATGGGTGTGGCTTTTAGAATATTTTCAGAAAGATTGAACTAAGATGGTGAGACATACCCTGAATGTAGGTCGCACCATACCAGAGGCTGTGGTCCAAGATCAAATGCAAAGGAGAAAACCCATAAAGCAGCCACACCCATCTTTCTCTTTCAAAGCTCTGGTTTCAATAAGATGTCATGATATGAATGCAGTAAGACTTCATGCTCTTATTACACGGTCTTTCTTAAAATAAAACAAGTGACAAAAGAAATCCTTTCCCTAAGCTGCATCCCATCCCACTACAGGTATTGTGTCATAGCAATAGAGAATTTAGTAATATAGTTGTCAATCTGAATAATCATTCCTGGGTATTTGTTGTATAAAGGTACTTAATTTTGAAATGGTAAGTCACTATATTCCAAGGTTCTTCATTCTTTTTTATTTATTTATTTATTTATTTATTTATTAAAAATTTCTGTCTCTTCCCCACCACCGCTTCCCATTTCCCTCCCTCTCCCCCAATCAAGTCCCCCTTCCTCCTCAGCCCAAAGAGCAATCAGGGTTCCCTGCCCTGTGGGAAGTCCAAGGACCACCCACCTCCATCCAGGTTTAGTAAGGTGAGCATCCAAACTGCCTAGGCTCCCACAAATCCAGTACGTGCAGTAGGATCAAAAACCCATTGCCATTGTTCTTGAGTTCTCAGTAGTCCTCATTGTCCTCTATGTTCAGCGAGTCTGGTTTTATCCCAGGCTATTTCAGACCCAGGCCAGCTGGCCTTGGTGAGTTCCCGATAGAACATCCCCATTTTCTCAGTGTGTAGGTGAACCCCTTGCGGTCCTGAGTTCCTTGCTCGTGCTCTCTCTCCTTGTGCTCCTGATTTGGACCTTGAGATGTCTGTCCGGTGCTCCAATGTGGGTCTCTGTCTCCTTTCATCGCCTGATGAAGGTTAATATTCAGGAGGATGCCTATATGTTTTTCTTTGGGTTCTCCTTATTTAGCTTCTCTAGGATCACTAATTATAGGCTCAATGTCTTTTATTTATGGCTAGAAACCAAATATGAGTGAGTGCATCCCATGTTCCTCTTTTTGGGTCTGGCTTACCTCACTCAGGATAGGGTTTTCTATTTCCATCCATTTGCATGCAAAATTCAAGAACTCCTTGTTTTTTACTACTGAGTAGTACTCTAATATGTATATATTCCATACTTTCTTCATCCATTCTTCCATTGAAGGGCTTCTAGGTTGTTTCCAGGTTCTGGCTATTACAAACAATGCTGCTATGAACATAGTTGAACATATACTTTTGTTGTATGATATGGCATCTCTTGGGTATATTCCCAAGAGTGGTATTGCTGGGTCCAGGAGTAGGTTGATCCCAAATTTCCTGAGAAACCGCCACACTGATTTCCAAAGTGGTTGCACAAGTTTGCATTCCTAGACTGACTTACTAAGCTATGTACATTTCAAGTAAAACTAGTCTGAAATATTCACCACTCTTTATGACTTGGAGTTAGATTTTATGATTCCCAGGATCTTTCTTATTACCAGCATCTTCTTTTATTCTGACATAACAGATTGCATTACTTATCCAATGCAGGTAAATGATAATCTATCAATAGAAATAACTGTGCAACTTATGTACCCATATTTGTCTTATAAAATTATTGTAGCATCTTTTCTGATGTCTACATTGAATAACTTTCATGCTCCAAGTGTTTCATAATTAGTTCCGGTTTGAAGGACCTAGTCTGCCCTTCACTACTGAGTATGCAGTGCCTGGACTTTGCATTTGGAAGATATTTAATGGACATCAGCTAAAGTTAGTGGTACTTCCCTTGTGCAGTAAATTGAAGCAAGGGTTTTCTCATGCTAGGATAAGCACTCTACCACTGGGCTATATATACCCAGGCCATTATATTTCCTTTGCTGAAAATTTCTAGCAAGTAACCCATCGTCGATCTTGGCACAGCATGGTTGTGTATGGGTTCAATAATACTGCTGTAGTTAGTATCAAGTAATATTTATCAAATAGAATAGAAGGACTTCTAGAGGTTTCCATATCCTTGACAGACATTGAAACTTTAAATTTTAAGTTATGTGATTTCTTGCAGAGATTCCAGAGATTTTAAACTTTACAAGATGCTTTATGACAGACATTATTAAATTTTGTAACAGTTTCCCTTAGCATGGTTTTTCATGTGGTTCAGGCATTTTATCTGAATGTTCAAAACAGAAAAAGTAAAGCATTTTTTATTATTGATACCTTCATATCTTTATGCAAGAATTTATTACTTAAAGCTTTGAATAAAGACAAACTTTTAGTTTCAATTCTAATTTTTCTCTTTTTATTTTTTAATTTATTAGATTTAAAAAAAATACCAGTTCAAGCTCCCATTTCCTCCCTTCCTCACAATCCCTCCATACACCCTCCCACCCTACCCCCATCCATTCCTCAGAGAGGGTAAGGCACATTGTTTTGTGGAAGGTCCAAGACCCACCGTACTCTATGTAGGCTGAGCAAGCTATTTATCCAAAGAGAATATGATCACAAAAAGCAAGTACATGCAGTAGTGATAAATACTGGTACCACTACCAGTGGCCCTTCTTCAGTCTATCCCAGCCATGCATATGTCAACCACATTCAGAGGGAATAATTTGGTCCTATGTTTGTTCCTTCCCAATCCATCTGGAGTTGATGAGCTAATATTAGATCAGATAAACTGTTTCAGTGGGTGAACCCATCATGGTCTTGATCTCTGTATGTTGTAAGGAGAGAGGGGCCACTTGTTCATCCTGTCCACCCAGAGCCAAAATAATCACACAGAAATTGTATTATTTAAATCACTGCTTGACCCATTAGCTCTAGCATCTTATTGACTAATGCTTACATCTTAATTTAACCCACTTCTATTAATCTGTGCATTGCCTTGTGGTAGTGGCTTACCAGGTAAAATTCCCAGCATCTGTCTTCGGTGGCTCCATGGCCTCTCTCTCTCTGCCTTTGTTCTCTCAGCATTAAGTTCTGTCTTCCCCTCCTATCAAATTTTTGTTCTACCAACAGGTGAGGGCAGTTTCTTTATTCATTAATGGTAATCACAGCACACTAAAGGGACCCACACATCACCTCCCCTTTTCTGTTCAAACAAAAAGGAAGGCTTTAACTTTAACATAGTAAAATTACATATAACAAAACAGTTACCAAGCAAGAATTACAGTTACAATATTCATATCTACTTAATCTTTTATAATAACTAGTGAAAACTGTAACAATAACTATCTAGTCTTCAACTCCATCATAGACTCCAAAAGGATATAATATTACCTAAGTAAACAGGGGGTGAATTGTAAGTAACTTCATAAACTCTAGAATTGACAGAGACATCTCACTGCCTGTACAGTCACCTGAAGTTTTTCTGTACTATTGGGGCATCGATCTTCAGGCTACAGGCCCATAGTATCCAGCAGATTTTGCAATGAAGCATGAAATTTGAAAGACAGTTCCACCTATAGTGGCAGTTTGTATGTCACTTTTTTCTTTGTCCTGCAGAAGGTCTAGCAGACTCTTTCATGAAGCAGGAACCCCGAAGGATTGTCTCACCTTTAGGCAAGTTTAGCAGTCATTTTTCTGCGGGTCCTGCATGTCCAGATAAGCAGTCCAGCCAAGAACTGTTTCTTGCCCAAATGGTTAAGGAGCCTCTTCAACGCTCATCTTCCTCTCAAAGTAATTAGTCCTTCCAGGAGCAGACGTGTCTCACTGTCATGAAAAGTCCTAAGCTATTAAAACATTTAAAATGCCATATTCTGAAGGTCTCTGGATGATTTGAAGAATATCCATCTAACTGAAAAATGTCTTTATACATCTAGAAAATCTAGCTAACATAACTACAAACTTGACTATTATGGATGACTCTCTATTTACCTATATTTTTAATTATATATTACAGAAGCTTCTCAGTTTCTGGAGGTCCTGTTTATTTATTGTTGCTCTCAGTGTCTGTGCTATTGGAGTTATATTTAGGAAGTGGTTTCCTGTGGCCAATCATTGAAAATTACTTCCTACTTTCTCTTCTATCAGGTTCAGTGTGGATAGATTTATATTGAGGTCTTTAATCCATTCGGACTTGAGTTTTGTGCTTGATGTTAGATATGGATCTATTTTCATTCTTCTACATGTTGACATCCAGTTATGCCAGGAACATTTGCTGAAGATACTTACTTTTCCATTGTATAATTTTAGATTCTTTGTCAAAAATCAGCTGTTCATAGGTTTGTGGGTTAATATCTAGTTCTTTGATTCAATTCCATTTGTCAACCTCTCTATTTTTATGCCAATAACAAGTTGTTTTCATTACTCTAGCTCTATAATAGAGGTTTTATTGCTATTGCTAAAACTTCAAGAACTATGTTGAAGAGATATGGAGATTTGGACAGCCTTGTCTTATTCCTTACCTTAGTGGAATCACTGTGATTTGCTCTCTGTTTAATATGATGTTCTAATGCTCAATAAAATACTGGTAAAGAGAATGAAAGAACACATCAAAAAAATCATCCACCATGATCAAGTAGGCTTCATCCCAGAGATTCAGGGCTGGTTCAACCTATGAAAATCTATCACTGTAATCCATCATATATATAAACCAAAAAAATATGATCATTTCATTAGATGCTGAAAAAGAATTTTACAAAATCCAACACCCTTTTATAATAAAGTTCTTGGAGAGATCAGGGATTCAAGCCTAAATTTCTAAACAAACCAGGAAATTGATTTAGTTATTTAATCACAGTCACCCCATATGCTTTAAAATAGTCATTTTCTGCCTCCAGTCTGTTTACTTTATTGTAAATCTTTTATTCAGTGATGAAAATGTATGTTGACAATTCTTGGCATAAAATGTCCAGAGGGGCTCATAATTCATAAACAATCCCATTTCTACCTTCACACCAAGGTTGCCTAAAGAAATTAGACTCTAAGTACTTAAGGTGGAATATCTATTAAAACATTCACTATTTTAAAGTTTGGAGCTATTTAAGACAGTTGACAAGGGGGCTTAAGGAGATATCTTTGTGCTGAAGAGCACTGAGCTTAATGGTTGTTCCTCCATAAGACCTGGGTTAAATTAATAGGACTCACCCATGCACAGAAAATATTTTCAAAGAAAATAAATAAATGTAGTGACAGAATTTAGACAATATTTTTTCCAGACTCCTGTTTACAGATATCAGAGATCAATAAAAAGTCAGTGAATTTTATCTCTGGCATCTTTTGCATATGGATATTTAAGATAACAGTGGGAATCATCAGCACTGGAGGCTACTGGGAGAGGCTGCAAGCACATATTTGGTATATGCATTGGCTCATTTTGTGAGTTTTAAATGTCTCACTTCCTATACGTTTGCCCTGGTTCCAGTAGACAAGTCTAAGAGAAAAACTTTGTCTCTAAAAATGTTTCATTTGAACAAAAATGGATTGGAAAGGTGGTAAGTAGAATATTTTGTGACCTGCTGAAAGTAATTTAGGTAATTTTGAGAAATGTTTATTCATTACAGCAGTTTCAGAGATGTATATCATTATCAATTGGCCTGCTCCCATGGTGAACAGGAGAGAAGGAAGGATCTTTCTGAGAGTGAAGAGCTTCACCACAGGGACTCAATTAACTCTTTATGAGCAGTGGGTCTTGAAGATCGGCAACCTCCTCTATGGGGCAAAATGGTTTCCTGCAGGCCAGATGAAGTTAACTTATCACATCGTTGATACAATAAAAATAATAACATAATTTCCATTTGCGTCCATTTATTTCTGGACCATATTTTATTTACATATCCTACAAACTTTAAAGCACCTATGCATGTTGTGCATGCAGTGTGGAGTACTTTCAGAAGAATGCAAATGGAACACTTTGCTGGAATGAAGAGTGAGCTTTCTGCATGGTCTGTTTATTACCCGATATGATGGAGGGAGTCTCATTTCATTTTAAAGGAAGGACATCTGAGTAACTAGCTATTTCAACAATTAATGTGAAGAAAGACCAAGTTTTTAATAAGTGAAGAACTTCGCTGCTCTTCATTTAAAATTCAATTACTAAGACAAAGGAACAGATAGATTTAGTTGAATAGAGTTCACTATGACTAGAAGAAAGATATCACATGCTTCACTGGTTTTCTTAAATTATTTTTGAGATTTCTAAGTGTGGGGTGCCTCACTTACTGACATGTCTTGTCTAACAAGCAGTAACCATAAACCTGTGTCTCCTGGCAAGATTAAGGCTTCAAAGAAAGTTTATAGAACTAATGTGTTACCTTTCTAATGATCGTCCTCTTTTCCATTGCAAATATACCTATTATTTTTCAGGAATATGACTCTATATGGAAAATACTTAACATACTCATATATAATTATGTATGCCTATGTAGGTACATACACAGATGCTTGTATGCACATATCTAACTATGGACACATATATCAGTATTGGGAAAATGAACAAGAGTCACTATGCTCGCATTTAAATGGAAATTATTGGTGAATTGAGCCCTTGAAATTGTGTGTGTGATGTTACCAAAATGGCCTATTAAGCAGTTTTCATAATCTATGTCTTGTATAACCTGCATTACCAAATTCTTAAAAATTAGTTTCACATGCTATGTTCAAAATCCTAACAACTACATAATCAGGTTTAACATCACAATGCCAGATTTCATTATTACTACATATGATTGCTGTGATCTAAAATGTGACAGAAACAACTTAAGAAAAGAAAGAATTATTTTAATTCACATTTCCAAGGTGTTTAATCCAGCATTGTGGGGTAGGCTTGACAATGACCGTAGCAGAAGATGATCAGATAGCCAGAGTTATGATACAAGGGTGGCAAGGAAGAGAATAAAACAAATTGGTGCAAGAAGTTGTTAGAGCCTTTAAGTACCCAGTTTCCCCCAGCTATTTCTCATCTCCAAAAATGTCTATAGTCTCAAATTAGTGTTACCAACTTGGAACAAACAACAGAAGCATCAACTTGTAGAGGAAATTTCTGAATGACATAATAATAATATCCTACATTTTTCAGTGTGTCAGTGCTTCCTATTGTGTTAATATAAGGGAAAGTTCCTAATGATGCATTTAGGGGACACGCGTTTCTTTAAGTGACAAATATCTGTGTTCATTTTGGTTTATAAAGTACTTGATAACATTTCTTCATTTCAGTATTATGAAGTCATGAACAAAGATTGGAGAAAGTTTAACAAGGGAGATGAGTGATGCCTAGTGTATGTAGGTCAATGCATTCACAATTCTACATTGATCTTATAAATATCAAGATAATCAATTTACAAGTTTTTACCTGATACAATATTGGTAAATTCAGTTCATGATTATTTGTCTGGTCCTATTTCTTTGGGCTTGTGGTAATACTGCATGTCAGGAACAGGTATTGGGGCAAAACTTCCTACATTTAGAACATGGAGTAAATAACAAAAGAAATCTGTCAGTGTCTCACAATCCCCTTTGAAGGAATAGACCCTAAGATCCTAAAGACATCCATAAGGCCTTGTTTCTAGAATCTCTGTATCAACCCAATATCATTACAGTGAGGAGTAAACCTTTACCACATGTGCCTTTATCTGTACTTAAGGACTAAACTGGATGATATACTTTGCTAAAATTACAGGAATTGTTTGGTTTTTAGCATGTATATGACACTGTGCAAGATGACATCATACTATATTATCAACCATAAACTAAACCACATTGGTTTTTCTTCTACTGTAAATTTATATTTGTACCCTTTGTACCTTTGTTTATATACATTTTGAGATTCTTTAATTGGGACATTTCAATTACGATTTATAATAGTATGGTTCATTTTAGTAAATATCATTGCTCTAGAAAAATAAGCTACTTGTCAGGACTGTTACTTTCCAGGGTAGGTGACTCTACCACTGGTTGTGCATGTGTTCATTAGCTAAATTCATGATTCTTGGAGATTATTGAATCAGTGGTTTCATGTTTTTTAACAATTCTCATAATTTTTGATATCTACTCAACCACAATTGTGTTCCTTGACCTTGTCTTTCTCCAGCTTCATTGCATATGTTGTTTTAAGGGTCTCATCTCCCTGTTATGTCCCTGCTGTGTGGTCATTGTCCATATACTCTCACTCAGTCCAGCTTCTTTGCAGCTAGCTAATCCTCTCTTTATGCCTCATTTCCCCTGAATCTTTTTTAGCTTGTTTCAGTTTTTGTTCTTTCTTTATATTGCATTATGATTCTTATTTGTTTGAGAACTTCATGTATTAGTGTCATGTTTACATTATCTTTCCTAATCCCTCCCTCCAAATCATTCTTTCTCTTTTTTGATGTTATTTTTATTTTTGACATTAAAATCTAATTATATCATTTCTCCTCTTTCATTTCTTCCTTCCAACCCTTCCCATACGTAGTCACATGTATTCTTAAGTTCATGGACCCCATTTCTTTAGCTGTTGTCTATTTAGGGTATTTATGTGCTATAGATTAAATATAATTGATTAGTTCCTAAAATGTTATGTGAACATATATGATTCAGGGATGATACTCTTTCAAGTTCATGGCATCTTTTAAAATTATTTTTTATATGTATATTAATGCATAAATACATATATATATATACATCCATATGTATGCGTACATGCATTATTTTCCTTTTGGGCCTATTTAGTTTTGGATACACACACACACACATATATGGTTAAATATGTATATATACACACAAATATATACACATATACATTTGATGATTTAGTTTGGATAACCTATCAAAGTTTTTTTTTCTAGAGCAGACTGATTCTATTTCTCTCAGCAGTTATTAATTAGTTATAACTCTTTATATAGGAGTAAGCCATTGTTTGATTAATCCCAACAATGTTATATAACACCTGATGTTTTCAGTGTGCAGGTCTTGGTTTAAGTATTCATATTTTTGAAATTCATTATTCATGGATTCATCTTCCTTGACATATACAGAAGGCACCATCTCACACCATACCTCTTGATCTTCTGGTTCTCACTATTGATCTGTTCGCTCTTCCACGATATTCCCTTGGCCTTAGGTATAAAAGTTTCATTTCAGGTGACTCAGTTGAAGCTGGACACTATAATGTCACACACAGACAATTTCTTTTTAGTTTGTTAGTCAGTGGAGTCAAATAAACTCCCAAAATTCGATAGGATAGTGCCATTGCCTTTGGTTTACTTCCAGGACTTGTATATTGACATAACAATTGAAGTGATCAATCTGGAATTGATTTGGAAGAATCCTCCCTGAGGACTAGCTTTGAAAGATCTACAATGCTATGTAAGGTATCAAGGATGAAAATTCAATCAATAATCCTACTTAGCTTTAAAGCCTATGAACCACAACAATAACCAGCATGTCAAGAGATTCCCGAGGGTACAATAGTGGCCCTGTGTCTTATAGGTAACTGATGGGCATCTAATTGGACTTAAAGACCACTCAATATGTGGGAATTCATGTCTGGTAAGATAAACTTAGCCAGTTTCCTGTGGTTGGTGAAATTATGGACACTAGAGGAGAGAACCTACTACTATCAATTTCCCAAACCAGTACACTTTCTCAGGGTATCCTAAGTTCTCTTACCATCATATAAGTACAGATATAAAACTCTTCAGATGGTTTCTTATTAACAGATGGAGACAGTTACAAAATTCCATCACTTGTCAAAGTGCAGAGAACAACTGTTGTTTGGGAAGAACTACTGCAGTGCTGAATATCGAACCAGGGTCTCCCTCATGCTACCCAGGAATGTTATTCCTAAGGACCAACTCAATGTTTATAAGACTTGCCACTTAGCACTGGACTGCTTATTAAAGAGCTGATTCCTAAAGAAGATTGAGTCTCTTTCTCTCAGTAGTGACTAACTGGCTATATGAATTTCTATCTATTTTAATAATTTAAATTTTGAGATTATAATATAATCACATCATCACATTCTCCCATATGTACTTCGTTGCTGTCTTTCAAATTCATGGCTTCTGTTTTTTTTTTTTAATTTATTTATTTATTAAGGATTTCTGCCTCGTCCCCGCCACCGCCTCCCATTTCCCTCCCCCTCCCCCAATCAAGTCCCCCTTCCTCCTCAGCCCAAAGAGCAATCAGGGTTCCCTGACCTGTGGGAAGTCCAAGGACCACCCGCCTCCATCCAGGTTTAGTAAGGTGAGCATCCAAACTGCCTAGGCTCCCACAAAGCCAGTACGTGCAATAGGATCAAAAACCCATTGCCATTGTTCTTGAGTTTTCAGTAGTCCTCATTGTCCGCTATGTTCAGCAAGTCAGGTTTTATCCCATGCTTTTTCAGACCCAGGCCAGCTGGCCTTGGTGAATTCCCTGTAGAACATCCCCATATTCTCAGTGTGTGGCTTCTTTTTAAATTGATTATTAATTTCAAATACGTACATAAAAATATATTTATAAAAGCTGAAATATACACTGATAACTCTGTATAGTGTTACTAGTATACATTTTTTTCAGGGCTATTTGCTATTTTCTATCTAGTTGGTGTGCCTTTCCCCGGATAAGACTATTTCTCCCACTCTATTCATTTCTTAGTTTTCTATATTTCTTTCTAAAGGGTCAAGGCCTCATGGGAAATTCTCCTCATACTTTATACTTTAGCATGTCTATTTTTATTTTCTGGTTCTGCTTCCATTTAGAGAGTTGTGTTGGTGAGATTTTAGAGAAGTAGCTTCTGACAATAATAAGAATCATAATCTCACAGGAAACTTTCTGAACTTCTGGCTATTACAAGCTTCCACTTTCTCTTCCACAATGATCTCTGAGCCCTAGTTATGCAATTATCTTGTCCTCAAATTTGACAATATTCTTTCCATACCTTTTCATTGAAAATATTTTTTACAATATATTTTTATAATATTTTCTCCTCCTGCAAGTAATCTCAGATTATGCTTCCACCTCACCCAACACAACATCCTTTTTTTTCATTGTTTAGAAAGCAAATAGGAAAACAAAACTGAAGTGACAAAAATCAGGATAAACTTTATAAAAAGAAAGACACACACACAACCACACAAGAAACATTCAAACTCAACTCCTAGTTTGAGTGACAATTTTTTGCACACACATTGCTTCACAATGTTCCTTGAACCATGAGTTTTGAGGTTGCTTATAGCCTTCACTCATCAACAATGAAACTTCTATTTGCAATTATGTTTTTTGACATTTTATATTTTTTAGTTTAATCTGTTTAGAAACATATTGATCAGAGATATTTTATATTGCACAAGTACCACTTCTGAGAATCTTATTTCCATCGTGTGTTTTCTTATAACTTTAGTGGAAAATTCATAAAATATAGTGCTGCCTATGATTCCTCCTCCCAATTTTCTCCCCGATTGTCCATCCCCTTTCAATACAATGTCTTCTTTATTTCTCTTGAAAACATATATTCAAAACACAAACAAATGAACAAGACAATGGAAAATCACGATAAACACACAGAAACAGAGAGGAATAAATAAAACCCATAAACACATGAAATTGGAAGCCATGATATACAAGCAAAAAATAAAAGAAAATGTCCAGAAAAGCTATACAAGACAAAAAAATCTCACAAAACACCATTGAGCCTCTTTGTGTTGGCCGACTACTGCATGGGGCCTACTTGTATTTGGTTTATATGCATGCACAATGTGACTCTATTGAAGAAAACTTATTTTTTTCTCTGTAAGTGGTTGTAGTTTCAAGAATAGGTTGTTGTTGAGGAATAGGAGTTTGTGTCCACTTTCTGCTCACCTTTTGGACATTTTCTGTCTTGAACCTTTACAGACCCTGTGCATGCTTTCACAAACTGTGAACTAATATTTTGCTGCAGCCAGTGCAGCCTGGATAGCCAAGACTGGAGGTGGGGTGTGGGGGTGGGGGTGTGCCAGGATTGATACACGGAAGCTTCTTTTCAGGTGGAGGAACAGCAATCTTTATTTTGCCCAGCAACCTTTTTATACCTTTACTTTTTCTGTGGAGACCCACCTGCCAGAAAGAAGACAAACATCCTTGTCAATTACAGACCACAAGGAAGTTCTGCTGTCTGTAAGGGGGAGTGAGGACAGCTGGATCCCAACAATATTTGAATCAAGACAAGAATTTGCCATGCCCTCTGACTTTTCCTATCTTTCTTTCACCTTTTATACATAGCTTCCTGACCCTCAGGAAAAGGTTTATTAAAGAATTCCCATGTAGCACTGAGCATTGCAAGGACTCTACCTCTTTCCATATTGTCCGGTTGTGGGTCTCTGTATCAGATTCAGTATACAAGAAGAGGATGATGATAGCTTAGCTAGTACTGATCTATGGGTACAGCCTATTGTCATTATGAGTCAATATATTGTTGCTCTTTTATAGGAGCAAATGCATTTGGTATTCCCTTATACCATACCTATCTAGAATATCTACATATAAGGATCTTAAACCTATCTAGAATAAGGTTCTTGGCCATCTGAGCAATGCCAGTTAGGGTTTCCATCTCATGGAATAGGCCTTAGAACCAATTAAGCGGTGACTGGCTACTCAGGCAACATTTTTGCAGGTATTGCAACAATGTATCATGCAGGCATGTCATCTTTGTAGATCACATGGGCTGTAGTTATACCTTGCTCCTTTGATAGTGTGAACAGTACCTTCCAGTATGATGAATACTAGTCAGTAGGTTTGAAGTGTCTAGTTAGGCACCATCTCAGCTTCTTTGTGTCCAATGATATATGTAAGCATTAACTTCAGCAATAGGTTTTACCTATCAGTTTGTGGAGAAAACCAATGGCTTTGACAGACATGAGTCGGTTGGGAGTTTCTGCAAGGTCTCTTTGGCCAACAACTCAGTTATATGTAACACAATCTTGTTGCTGGAAGTTTTTGGTGGTGAAAGATATCTAATTAAGACATTATTTCTCCATTTTTGGTAACTTAATTTAGATTTATTTCCTATCCGAAAATATTTTTAAAAATTTATTTATGGTAAATAGCTACTTTATATTTTCTCTAGTTTTTCTTGGCTCTAAAGATTTGAATCTCCAAGAACGTCTTATGAGAGTTTATGCAAAGACTTCATTCAGTAAATAAATCTTTGGGGTATAATAATGAACAAAGCTAGAGTAAGAGGCTATGCTTAAGGAGGGGAAAAAAAAAACAAGCAAAAAAAAAATCTCCCCACTGATTTAGATTCTAGCAATGCAAGACTTAGTTCATCATAGCCTCATGTCCATATTATCTAATATGGATTAAACAATTCTAGATGTACTTAGCCTTGTGTTTTCCTCACACGAGGTACTTCCTCTCATAGTAAGTTCTCAACAAGAGATAGAATATAATTCTGTATCATTTTACCATGCTCTTCCAGAGATTTTTATTAGATTTTAAACTCTTTTCCTCTACAGCTAAAATTGTGTCTAAGCAAGGCAAGGTTTGTGGATGCCTATAATGTGAAGACTTGGGAGGGTGAGTCAGAAAGAAATTTCATGTGAATCCATCCCAGAAAAAAGAGTAAGATTGCATTCGCACCAGCAATGGATGAGTGTTCCCCTTAGTCCACATCCTCTCCAGCATAGGTTATCATTGGTGTTTCTGATTTTTGGCATTCTGCAGGCATAGGATGGTATCTCAAAGTTTTAATTTGCATTTCCCTGATAGCTAAAAAAGATGAACATGTCCTTAAGTATCTTTTGGCCATTTGAAATTCTTCTGTTGAGAATTCTCTGTTAAGTTCAGTATCCCATTTTTTAATTGGGTTATTTATAATTTTAATGTTTAGTTTCTTGAGTTCTTTATACATTTTGGAGATAAGGCCTTTGTCTGAGGTGAGGTTGGTGAAGATCTTCTCCCATTCAGTGGGTTTCCTTTTTGTTTTAATGACTGTGTCCTTTGCTATACAGAAGCTTTTCAGTTTCAGGAGGTCTCATTTATTCATTATTGCTCTTATTGTCTGTCTGTGCTAATGTGGTTATACATAGGAAGTGGTCTCCTGTGACCATGTATTGCAGGCTACTTCCTACTTTCTCTTCTACCAGGTTCAGTGTAGTCAGATTTATATTGAGGTCTTTAATCTATTTGGACTTGAGTTTTGTACATGGTGATAGATATGGATCTATTTCATTCGTCTACAGGTTGACATCAATTATGCTAACACCGTGTGTTAAAGATGCTTTCTTTCTTCCATTGTATAATTTTTGCCTCCTTGTCAAAAATCAGATGTTCATAGCTTTGTGGATTAATAACTGGATCCTCAATTCAATTTCATTGGTCAACATCTCTGTTTTTATGCCAATAACAAGATGTTTTTAATACTGTGGCTCTGTTATAGAGTTTAAATCAGTGTGGCGTTTTCTCAGAAAATTGGGAATCAACCTACCTCAGGATCCAGCAGTACAATTTTTGGGAATATACCCAAGGGATTCCCAATCATACTACAAAAGCATTTGTTCAATTATGTTCATAGCAGCATTATTTGTAATAGCCAGAACCTGGAAACAATCTAGATGCCCCTCAATGGAAGAATGATTAAAGAATGTGTGGCACATCTACACATTAGTGTACTACTCATTGATTAAAACAACAACAACAACAACAATGACATCTTGAATTTTGCATGCAAATGGATGGAAGTAGAAAACACTATCCTGAGTAAGACAACTCAGACCCAAAAATATGAATATGGTATGTACTCATTCATTAGTGGATTCTAGCCATAAACAAAGGACATTGAGCCTGTAGTTTGTGATCCTAGAAAACCTAAGTAATAAGGTGAACCCAAACAAAAACATATATAGATCTTCCAGGAAATTGGAAGCAGACATGATCGCCAGGCAAGAGTTGAGAGTATGGGGGTGGGGGTGGGATGGAGGATGGGAGAGGGGCATATGGGAACAGAGAAGAAGATATCTTAATTAAGGAAGTCATTGTGGGATTGGCAAGAGGCTGGACTCTAGAGGGGGTACCAGATGTCCACAGGGATGTCTCCAGCAAGGGCCCTGGGCAGTGGAGGAGAGGGTGCCTGAACTGGCCTTGTCCCATCGTCAGACTGATGAGGATCTGGAATATCACCATAGAACCTTTGTTGGGGGAAAGATGGAGATAGAGACAGAGACTCACATTGGAGTACTGGAATGAGCACCCAAGGTCATGTTGAAGAATAGAAGGAGGGAGAACTTGACGAAGGAAGTCAGGACCACAAAGGGATGATCTACCCACTGAGACAGTGTGCCTGAACTAATGGGAGTTCACCAAGGTCAGCTGTACTGAGACTGAATGAGCTTGGGATCAAACTGGACCCTCTGAATGTGGCTAACAGTTGGGACAGACTGAGAAGACGATGATAATGGCACTGGGATTTGTCTCTACTGCATGCACTGGGTTTTTGGGATCCTAGTCTAAATCGATGCACACCTTCCTAGGCCTGGATGCAGCAGGGAGGGCCTTGGACTTCCCACAGAGCAGGGTACCCTGCCCTCTCTTAGTACTGGAGGGGGAGGTGAGGAGGGTGAGTGGGAAAGCCTGAGGGAAGCGGGTGGAGGGGAGGAAGTGGAAATTTTTATTCCTAGTATTAATAAAGTCCTAAAAATGAATAAGAGCATGACTCAACAGTGACCAATGAATTCACCTAAAATTTACAGTATTGTTGAATCTAAGATTTACTAATGGAAATTTCTTTAATTCACTATTTGTTGATAAAACTGGATTGTTTTAATAGAACTGTTTTCTATTGTTTCATTTTTTTATGAGCACCACTATTTTGTTTCTTAGAGGTCATTTGAAGTCTTTTTCTTGTCTGTTAAGGAGTCAGACAAAGTTGTTGACCAGCAGCTATGGAGCCTCCATAGGACTGAAGTAGGCCCTCCTATGTGGGAAACAGTGGTGAAGTTTGGACTGTCCGAGGGGATCCTGAAAATATGGCGAGGATTTATCCCTGCTGCATAAGCTACCATACTGGAGCCCGTTCACCATGGTGGGATGCCATGCTCAGCCTTAATGCAGTGATGATGGGCTTGGTCCTGCCTCAACTTATTGTGCCAGATTGTGTTATTTCCCCATAGGATCCCTTGAAAGTGGGTGGTAGATGGCTACAGGGGAAGGAAGGGGTGGCAAGACAAGAGTAGGAGGGAGAATTGTGGATGGAATGTAAAATAAATAAAAATAAGCAAAAATAAAAAACCCTATCTACAAAAAGAAGACAAAAAGGAATCAAAGAAGACATTTAAACACAATTCATGCTTTTTTCTCATATAGCCATGTATATTTGTAAGGGAATATGCAAAGAATATTTAATTATTTTTGAATACATACTTTATTTGATATTTCTTTGATAAAGAGTAACTATGTTTTCTGTATCTTGCCTAAAGTCAGCCGGGATTTCTTTTGTGATTTTTTTGAATAGTTTGTAATTGTGCTAGGAAAAGATACTAAAATTTTGATGTGCTACAGAGTGGGAGCAAGGATTTCTTCAGGGAAACTTATGTGTAGGCAAAACTGAATGATCTAAGGAAGACAGAAAAATCAATTGAAACTTTTTTCAATAATTTAATAATATCTTTCATTTGACTTCATAATTATCAGAGTTTAATAATAATATTGTAACACATTATAGAGAATGTAGCCTATTATATCTTTTAACAGAGGTAAGTCTGTTTAAATATGTATTAACACAGTTCCTAGAATTCAAAAGTGTATAGTATCATAATGCATTTGATTCATGGAATTAAATTTATAATTTATAGTCAAGTCTATAATTTTCAGGTAGGTTCACAGAGTCAGTGCTTTCCTCTGTAAGCTCAGTTTGCACATGGCACAATAAATACAAACTATGAAGAGATGTTCACTGAAAAATTTCAAGCTATATAATTCTGTTATTCTGATTTATAACAAGCAATTTCTGAATACCAACATTCTGTTTAAATCTTTTCTTTTAATTTTTCCTAACAACAGAAACACCTTAACTAGAATAGACACACTATAGTTCTTTATTTGCATATATTTTATTTTTATTAAAGCAGTTTTCAAGAAATTAGAGTTATGTACCAATTCTATACATAAATATATGATATATTTAAAGTTTAGATCCAATTTTTGTTCATAATAATGAGCACATAAAAGAATTATAACTTATACTTTTCCATCAACAAAATAATAAAATAATCAGAGTGTCTGCTAAGATAGGACATATTGCTGTCATATATTTATTTAGGTCTTTGTATCCCCATAGTGTATACACTCACAAAATACTACATAAGGTCATCAGGGGCAAATTGTTACTTTATGTGTCACCAGACATAGATCACTTGTGAATTCAAGTCTCAAATTGTTTTCAAAGTTAGTGAGCAGACATTTCTGCTTTCTGATGGTTCATGTCTTTATATTTACCATATGCTTGCGTGCATGATGATTGCCATTGAGAAGCAAGTGAGAAATAACATGGCAGTAGATTGAATACAGTTGTGAAAACACAAAATTTTCCCTAGAACATATGTTTAACTTGTGTGAATTCCATTTTTTTTAAGCAGAAGTTACATTAACTCTGTAAATCTATGTCTTGAATACTGTCCTAACTGTCTGCATTATATTAACGTGATTAAGTAAATGTTAACTGAACTCTGATCAGCCTGGATGATTTCCCATTAAATAATGTCACCAAATGTGGCTTACAGAAAAGAATTGAGCAAAGCACATCTCTTCTTACAAAGATTATCATAAAGAATTTGAGAAAGACAGTTATGTAGATTCCAATGCCTAATCCATGGTTTTATTACGGGTTGAGACTGCTTAAGATAGACTCAGTATTCAATGTTTCCTGTGACATGAACATGAATGGAAAATAATTATAAACTAAAATTTACGTGCTGAAGTTTGTTAATATTTTTTTGCAAAGTTCAATTTAATTTTAATAACTTGCATAGTTCTGGCAAGACAAAGACAAAAGATTGAAGACATGAATAGGTCAGAGGGAAACTTTGCTTGCCAAGGCAAGTCTGGTAAAATATTAACTAGAAAATTAGGCAGGAAAAGAAGTTGAAAAAAAAGTACTGTATCTTTGATCATCAGTTGGTTGAAAAGAAGTAAGATGACAAACAGGAAATTACAAAGGATAACTATTTGACTGCAGTGGAAACAGCAGCTTAGGTAGCCATATCTCAAACCCCATGAAGAGTGCTTTCCTAGAACTTCAAGAAAAAGTATCCAGATGTTTAAACATTCTACTCAATGAAGCTTTTATTTGAAATTTGGCAAACCTTCAGAAAACTAGTGATCAAGTTTAGCTGGAATACTTTTTCCAGCCTATTTACATATTTCATACATATTTTATACTTCTGCAAACATTTTTAGCAGTCGTCATATTTAATTTCAGATTTCCTGAAAATTTTCTATTTGCTTGCATGGATTATTTTATTGCTTTCCAACAAAATGTATTGGGAATAAACCCAATATTTATACCTGTGAACAAATATTCCACAGAATGGTGAAGAAAAGCTCACATGCTATCATTACACCCACTTTTTCCACATAATTGTATCATTCTTCTCTAAAAATATAGCTTAGAAAAGGAAATCAAAATACTAATTTGTTACTATGTTATGATTTAAAATTGTGAACTTGTAAGGAAACATATTTTCATATATACTATAGCATGATGAATATTTTCTGTAAGCCAATTATGTGATAAAAGCCTTCCTTAGAAGATAGTAATTCAAAGATATATATGAGAGACAGATGAGGAGAGATAATGTGAGAGTACTTACCTAACAAGAACAACACCATGTATTTTATCCTCAGCAGAGTGCAGCAGTGTGTGTGTGTGTGTGTGTGTAATACATACACATTTAATATATGTATAAAATGAGGAAGGACTAAAGAGGATGATAAGCACAGCAAACAAAATAGCAAATGGATCCTTTATTTGTAGTTTTACATTATAATGAGTAATTATGTTTGTATTAGTTGACAGAATTATGTTGATATGAAATGTCTCAGAGTATTATGGCTAAAGTTCTAAAGTTGACTAAATTCTAACTCACATGCCTGATTTACAGCCCGTGTCTCTAACTACTCCATTAGAGAGAAAGTAATAGTGGATAAAAATAGGAAAATAATCACGACAATGAAAATCATCAAGAAATTATTAGCACAAATTAGTTCAATGAATAACAACTGTAAGAAACACATTTATTCATGAACGTACATAAAATCCTTTGAAAATATTGGATAAAAGTTCCTCTCTGGGTGACTGGGACTAAGTGGATTTGTAGATTTGCTTATTAAGAAAAGAAATGACTTTAATTTTAGGTACTTGGTGTCTTTCACAGATTACATATGGCTAACTAGACTTTGGCATGTGACATGATCAGCCTGCAGGGAAACTATACAGATGTAATAATATTATGAATTAGTTCACTATGGATTCTCTACTAGATATCTTGGACCACTAAAGCTGTGTTGTACACCATCAATCCTATAGGACCCTGAATGATGGTGGATAGAATTATGCCCTAATACTACTGTTATTAGTGTTTTATCAGAGAAAGATATCCAGTGTTTCTTCTATAAACAACTAGTGCATTGATGTGGAAGCTTCAGTAAGTGAAGATATGGAATAATTATATGGAAGTCTGAAAAAATATTGGTAGGGATTTAGCAGAGGGCAGTTACAATAAAAAGTATGTGTGTGTAAATTGGTTTTTATAGTTGGGTTGTGAGCTGAAGCAACCCAGATTATACACTGTCCCCAGGAAGGACAAACCTATGGAAAGGGAAACAATGAAGCTTTGGCATTGTTTAGAATTTCTAAATCTCAAGGAAAACCAACTATCTCCAAAGCACATTAACGGAATGAATAAGACCAAATCAGAAGACTATTTACCTTTATTAATTTAAAATTCATTCATTTAACACATTAATTATATCAGCAGATTATTCCCAGTAACATCCACTAAGGTTATTGTGTGCATTAATATGAGTTTTATGTAAAAGCTACATGTGGATTTTTTTTCTGACTGAAAAGGAAGGAAGAATGAATAAAGTTGAAAAGAATGAAGAGGGGAGGAGACAGGAGAGAAAAGGAAAATAAAGAGATGGAAGGGAAAACCTTCAAATGGAGAGGAAAAAGAAGGACAACAGAAGAAAATAAGTAGGAAAAATATGTGAGGAGAGGAGGGGAGGAACAGGGAGGAAGGGAAAAGAATAGGGGAATACAAGGAAAAGTAATAAAAATCTACGACAGAACAAATCAAACTGTTACTGCAGAGATCAATGCCTAGGAATTGGAAGGATCAATCGTAGGGTGGATGACCTGAAGTGAAGGAGTAATAGAAATTAAAATCGCAAGGAAATCATTAGGAAAATGTTTAGTAGCTACAGAAATAAACTCAACCCCTTAGGATGCTTTAAGATATCAAACAGTACTTCCAAAGTAAAGCACAGAGTCACATTAAAAACATAACAGAATAGAAAGGTAAAGAAACAAGCAAAAACAAACCTGGCTGACTGGGAGACCAAATGTAGAAGTTTGAAAATACTTGGAGGGAGGAGAAAAATAAAAGAGTATAATCATGAAAGGGGAGGAAAATGAGTTCAGGAACAAATATATGAGTGGAAAAAATTACAGGTACATGTAAATTACTTATCAATAAGAGTTCTAATGAAAATGAACTTGTAGTTAAAATAATACTCATATACTGAGTTATAAGGAAACAGTCATTTTTAAAAAGTATATAAGAATGAACATTGTGGTATTTGCATATATAAGTACATATACGTATATATTCATACTGTTGTATAATTAAAAATACACTATCCAAAGACATAAGGAGTATAAAAGAAGTAATTAATTATCTTTGAAAACAGAGAGAAGGGATAGAGAGTTTTAGGAAGGGGAGATTCAGAAAAGAATGACAAAGACATACAAAGACCACCAAGGAAGCATGTATCTCTTTATAATTAGCATGGGTAAGTAGTTTATAGAAAATGTTAAGTATAGCCTGCTATTATGAGGTGTCTTCTTATCCATGAAGAAATAGAGTGTTACTTGAAAGTAAATGTAAATTTATGTGTACTAGCTGATCTAGAGAACCCAACAAGTCTTTAAAATAGGAAGTGCAGTTGATAACTTAAGAATGTAAGAATGGAGAAAAGTAGATTTATATAGAATATTCAAAATACAAAGTAGAAAAGGTATACTTGACAACAACGGGGGAAATATTGAGGGACTAAATAAAGAAGAGAAACAAACATACGGCATATTGGTCCAACTTCTACCAAGTGCTACATAGTATGTCAGTAGGTTAGCTTCACCTAATGAAAGATGGAGAAAACTTCAAACTATTTGCTATGTGAACTCTAAATTTGAAATATAAACACAAGGGTGCATTTAGCATTGAAAGATCAATTTGTTCCTTTCACAGTGTCAAGTGTTTTCCTTCTTAGTTAAAACGGAAAAAAAATCAACTTTCAAATAATATCTTTTTCACTAAGTGATAGATGAAAGATCTTGAAGTAGCTCAGCTTCTATGTATTTTCCCAGTTCCTGCTTTGGGACTCTGTACTCCATTGTTTAAACCTACCTGTGTTCTACCAATAGAAAGAATACCCAGGTTACTTCTAAAACAGAGACTATGATATACCCTCATTTTTGCTCCATGTTTTTTTCACATGGTCACAGCTAGATCCTGGATATATTTGCTGGGAGGCAAGGCTGAGGTGCCAAACCCCAGTAATAGTGCTTGCTTCACAATAGGCATTCAGACATAGGATGAGGTAAGCTGTGACTTTGTGAGCTAACTGCCAGAACTGGCCAAACGCCAGCTCAGTCACTAGCTGATATTGGTGAAGTAACATCTTTGAAGGGTATCCAGATAGATGAGAAGAAAGCTTCCTAGCATTTTTTCATGTCAGCCCAAACCTCTTCCCCTGGGACATCATCCATCTAATCCTCCCAGTCGCATTCATCTTTTGCCTTCTCAGGCTGCCTGCATTCAGGCTTGTCACCAGGCCAATCCCCTTTCTGTCTTCTGCCCTATCTCTTTTCCCCCTCTGAAGAACACTTCCTACTACCCCACCTTAATGATCTCCATGCCTAGCTTTTCCTGTCTTACCAAACTGTCCTTGAAGCATAAGGTTCCCTTTCAACCTCCTTCCCATTTTCCCTTCATCATGGCTACCTCTCGTTCTAATAGAACCACCCCACTGACCCATTCCTAGACTTTCATCCTTGCCGGAAGATAGGCCCCTTCAGCCAGATTGGGTAAGTCTAAAATCTCATAGTTGGGTATGGTCATTTGTATAAATGGGTGATTTCAGCAAGGCAAGTAGTAAGCTTTTCTGGAAGCCTTGCTCTGTGGACAGGGAGAAGAGAAGTTTGTCGCCTAGACCTATTCAGTTTTGGCATTTGCATGAGCTTCTCTAGTCAGGATGTAAATGAAAAACAACCCATATTTTCTGAAATAAATCAGCCCTAAGAACAGAGCTTACCAGGGTCTTTGGAAAGTAGTCTCTTTTCTTTAGGAATTAGTAAATGGATTCTTATAGAATTCTCCATATCTTTCAGGGTTTGAAGAAGAATCATCTGAACTCATGGACTGACACTCAAGGAAATGGTCAGATTACAGGGCCCAGGGTAAGTCTGGCCTAGTAGTGGGAAATGCACAGCAACTATGGAGTCGATATCTAGGAAAATGGAAAGAAGCCATACCTCAGTCAGTTTTTTTCTGAATTCCAATTGTGAGTGGTTTATTTTTTATTTTTTTTAGATTTTTAAGTTTTTCAAGACAGGGTTTCTCTGTAGCTTTGGAGCCTGTCCTGGACCTAGCTCTTGTAGACCAGGCTGGTCCTAAACTCACAGAAATCCGCCTGCCTCTGCCTCCCGAATGCTGGGATTAAAGGCGTGTGCCACAACCACCCGGCTTTATGTTTTTGATTACAGAAAAATTCTTTAGCTATTTTATGATTCAGTTTCCTTCTCATGAAATGGAAGTACAACAGAGATATGCCATGTATTCAGAAAAGCTGATGACATAGTACATGAAAGGTCCCAAAGATACGTGCTGAAGAAAAGCACGTATCTTTGGGAAGATCAAATAAATATATATTTCAGAGACAGACAATATTGCGGATTTAAAACGAGTTAATTATATAAATTTTCAAATAGATTATTTTGCTATTACCATGTATTACTCAAGTCAAGAGAATAAAGTTTTACAGTATATTTGCACTAGTATTTACTGTATATGTATATTATGGAAAGAAATAAAATGTTCACAGTGAAAGCATAATTTATGAGAAAGGGAGAAAAAAGATAAATGCAACACAAATATGAAAGAATTGTGATTAGACCAATATACAGCAGGAGAGTAAATGTTTAACATCATCAGGTATGATGCTGAAGTGCCCAAAGAATGCAAAATTAACAACCGTATAAATCTTATTTAAGGGCTTGCAAATGGTTTAGTGGGAAAAGGTGCTTGTTCTCCAAGGTTAAAAATTGGCATTTTATATCTGGAAGTCACAGTGAGATGAAAGTAGAAAACAGCACAGAGTTTTCTTCTGGCCTCCACCTGTGTGCTGAGGCACATCATCATCCCATCATGCACACACTCACATAGGGAAAATTATTTAATTGTAATAGGGTCATATTTAAAGTAATTTAAAATCTGGCATGGACAAGTAAAGCAAAATGTTATGACTGACTTAATTGTTGACAATGAACAAACAGGATTAAAGGAAGACATATGCATTCATATCAAAGAATGGGTCTTTCTGCTGTGATAGCTGCTTTGTTACTCTATAAGCTCCTTCTTGTTACCAAAAGGTACTATCTCATCTATACTCAATTAATTAACAATTTTATACAAATGATAGGCTTCATGAGGTACCAGCTTCTTGATATTTTCCTAGCTACTACTTCAGGAAAGGTCTCCCAGGTTCTAAGTATGTGTCCCTATCTCTACCTTTAACCATCTCTGCCAAGTGAGAGAAAGCTCCATAATGTTTCACGACAGCAGAGTATGTTGCAGTTGTTTGCCTCTTTTGCTGTTTTCTACAATTGCTCTTAGGGATACACCCTTGGACCATTTCCTTGGTTAGTAAGGTTATTGCCGAAGACCAAAAGGTAAAGTGTTGAAGCTTCACAATAGGCATTTAGTCTTGAGATGCAATAGAGTCCTTTGAGGTAATCCCTGCAGTAGTTATGGGTAAAACCAACCATGGACATTAGTGAAGATAAAAGCTTGAAGAATCTTCTGGAATAGTAACAAGTAAGATTTTCTGGATTTTACATGCTAAACACAATTCCCAACTTGGTTATTTCTCTCTCCCATTACTCAGTCCTCCTTACTCCACCTCCTACTAGCCTTATAGGCGGCAGTGTCCTTCATAGACCACTGCTTCATTTTTTTTTTGTTTTCTTTCCCACCTTTCCCTCCTCTAAACAATCAATACTTCTTTGCAATCACACCATGATTTCCATGTCAAACTCTTCATGCTTTCTCAGCTTTTCTCTAAACTACATTTGCTTTCTTCAATGTTCTTATACTTCTCCATTAATATGAACTCCTTTGAAGAAGCCTGCTGAGTAGTTCTCCATTCTTTATTCTACAGAAGGACAAAACTAGCTGCTTTTCCAAGACTTGACAGAATGAGTTTCAGAGCCATGATTTTCCCCTCTACCATTGGAGTTGAGCGGTGCTAAGACCTGGATTTCTAGCATCCTGACTTGGTTTAAAGAATGAAAACAGCAGAGAGCCATGATCTGCATTAATCTATTTGGTCTACTTGCTCTCTTTCTGTATATGACCTCCTCAAAACAAGACAAAACAACAGAGATATGAATAAACTAGTGTCCTAGAGATGGTAATTTTGTTGTCACCCGGAAACTTAAGTCTTTACATGATTAAGTTTGAATCTCATTCACTGTGCCATTCATGCCAGGAAACACCGAGAGATACTGACTGGAATAACTGAAATGGAAGAGATTTAAGTTCTCAGCGTGTAAGGTTTCTTTACTTAATAATAAGCACAGTAGCAATGGAGCTGTTGTCTTAGAAATACAGGATAGAGAGCCACTTACCTGGGTTCGGATGAACTCAGTTCACTAGTTGTGTAACCATGGTTGACTTGGTAAGTAATTGGATGACTTGGCATCCTTCTCATAAATTGGAGACATAACCACAGTTATGAGTTGCTTAAAGCTTGTTATAAGTTATCTTTTGTATGTGCCTATAGCAGTTCTTTGATACTGAAATTCCTTATGAAATGTTGACTTAGCTAGTGGGTATTAGCTTATTATGACTGAACTCAGAGGTGAGCTTAACAAATCTAAAGCACTTCCTGTCTATAAAATGATTTAAAACAGCATGAATAGACTTTGGCCAAAAACACAAGCATTGGGAATTGGAAAGAGGGCTCGCTCAGTAGTTAAGAGCATGAGTTTATCTTTTCAGAGGACTTGGATTTGATTCCCAGTACCTGAACATCAATTAGATCATGAACTTTATAACTAGTGGTCTATGGAACCAGGCGACTTCTTCTGGCCTCCCTGGGTACAGCATTCATAAGAAGCACAAATGCTTAGGCTGAGTAAGCATCTATATACATAAAAAATAGAATAACAATAAAAGAAGAAAGAAGTTATCAAAAAATGAGGAATATTTAGAAGAATGGGGCCTTGAGAAAGAAAATTCTGCCCAGCAGTGGAATAAAAATACTTTTAAAATTACACACACACACACACACACACACACACACACACACTGAAGTATTGTTTTGCTTTTCTTGATTTTTGTTTTTGTTTTCACTGGGAAGGAAGATCTGGTGTCTTTAGATAGAAGTTTGCTTATGGCAATGTTGAACTTCCCAATATTTTTCATGGCAATTACATATGACAGGATACATTGGTGTAGCCAGATTACCTGTTGAATAATTAGAAAAATGAATTTGTACATTTTGCCAAGTAGTCAACAAATACTCTATGTTCACCTTATAAATGTTATTCAATGCCAGCAGATTATTTGTTAAAGTCAGTTTTTTTTTGTGGGATTACTTAAAAAGGATCAATCATTAAATATATAGGAAAACAAAATTTCTGCTATAAGCAAGTTATTATTTTGAATCAAGGGCACAAATAAGACCAATTCTGCAAGCCCTCTGAGCCTTTTCCAACAGATCTCTCTTGGAGCCAGCTTTATCCTGTAGTGAAAGGGAAGATGACTCAGATATCCATAGCTTGCTCTATTACAGCTCTTTGAAATTTCGTGTCATTTAAGTTTGGAATTTTGTTTCTGAGATAACATTGAAAAGCAAATGTTGTGGCATGATTTAAGCGCAGCCCCAGATAATTTTAAATAAGAACTTTCTACTTTAAATCAAGCTTAATTCTGATACTATTTTCTTCTCTTTAGGTGAACTCACAATACCAGGACTGCAGGATGTCTGAGACACTACAATATCCTACATGACATCACTGTTTACAAATTAAAATGTTGAGTCTTGGAGGTCACTACAAATAGTCTTTCTCTTGTGTAGAGATTTTTGTGTTGAATAAAGTGAATAGTGTCTAAAGAAATCAAAGCTTAGTTTATAAATAAATAATGTCAGAGCTAACTTCAAGTAGTACTGATTTTAAAACAAGGGAAGTTAACAGCAAGGAAGAGAATGTTAAGATGTCAGTATTTAAAAGAAGAAATAAGATTTCTAAATGTCTCTGCATAAAAAATGTGTTAAATCACTTGATGAAAAATCATGCTTAAAATGAGAGTGGAGATGAGTATAATATTTTTAAAATATTAATTTTTTTTCTCTTCTCTCTTTCCCCATCCTCTCCCTCTCATTCCCTCTTTTTCCCTCTTTTCTCTTTCTCTGTTCCTCTCCCCATCTCTCTACCTCTTTCCTTGATTGTCTGTCTGTGTGTGTGCATGAGCACATGCATGGTTATTTGTGTATACCCCTTTTATGCAGCTACTGATAGTGGTAAGAAAAGGGCATTGGGTTCCCCGGATATGAATTACAGATCTTTATGAGACACCTGTTATAGGTGTTAATAACTTAACCAGGTTCTTCTGCATGAGCATTGAAGTGTTATTCATTATATGCTGACCCTGCTTGTTCATTCCTGCTGCCCAGACCCAAAATAATTACACAGAAACAACATTTGCTTGGCTTATTAGATGATGCTTCTTATTGGCTAGCTCATATATCTTAAATTAATTTTTATTAATCTGTGTATTACCACATGGTTGTTGCTTACTTGAAAGGCTCCATCCGGCATCTGGCTTCTGTCTCCTGTGGCAGCTATATGGTTTCTTCCTGACTCTGCCTACTCTCTTCTAGAATTTAGTTTAGTTTTCCCACCTAGCTCTACTATGCCCTGTCTATGACATAAGAAACTTCTTAATTCATTAATCAATAAAAGCAACACATATATAGAAAGACTTCCCACACCATCTTCCCTTTTCTGTCCAAATAGAAAGATTTTAACTGTCCTCTGTGTTGTGCAGAATGTCTGGCAGTCTGTTTCATGGTGCAGAAACCCTGAAAAGACCACCTTATCTTTAAGCAAGTTTAGCAATCATTTTTCTGTGCGTCCCGCATGTCTAGTTCATACAGCAAAACATCAAGCAGTTCAGGCAAGTGCACTTTCTTGCCCAAATGGCTAACCAACTACATAAGGAGACTCTTTGATGCCCATCTTCCTCTTGAAGTAATTGATGCTACCAGGAGCAGATGTGTCTCATTGTTGAGAAAAGTCTAACTTCTTAAAACAGTTTAAATGTCATATTCTGTAGGTTTTTTGAAAGGTTTGAATAATATCTCCCCATCTGAAATATATCTCTAGAAAACCTAACTTACATGGCTACAAGCTTGACTATTATAGATGACTATCTCTTAACATGTATTTCTTAATTATACATTAGATTTATAAATGAGTTACACAAACACAACACCCTAATCAAGAGCAGAAATATACATATAACAAAATTGACTTTAAATTTGTATCAGTATACCAAGATCCATACCAATGAAAAGTATTCATCTCCATAGCATATCCCAAATTTAAATGTAAACAAACATTTATAAGCTATTATTTAGGGAATTTGGGCAAAGTTCTCTCCAAACTGCTTCTTATTTTTTTGTTGGACAAAGTAATTGTGAGGTTTGCAGTCTTTCAGGGGTTCTAGGTCCATCAAATGGCATTAGTCTGGAAGAAATTCACAGGTTCTCATTCTCTGTGGAAACAAAAGAAAAACCTCTTTTCCAAAACATATCCTTAGACCCAAATTTTGAAGTCAAGATTCCTTTAAAATATATGTGTTGGTGTAGCTTAGCAGCTTGCACAATGAAAGGTCTCTCTGTACTCTGCTTATTCACAGTCACAACATTCAAAGAAAACATAGTAATATACATAATCCAGACTCTCTGTGTATATTCCATCTTTTCGTGGTTTATTTTTCTTTACTTCTTTAATCTATGAGTGAATGTACTCTGTTGTTTTTAATACTTTGTTTTATTTTTTTTAAAAAAACATATACTTCTTTTTATAACTTTCTATATTCTTTTTATTCTCTTTCCCAAGTCTATGAACATGTGACCCATTTTTCATTTGAACTTGTCTTTTTTGCATGTGTATCTGTAATTATTTTTTGAACAGGAGTGATTTTTTTAAAATACTAAGTTTGCATGGCTAGAATTACCCCAGCAACACTGCCTGTTGGCTTCACTCAGTCCAACATGGCAGAGGCATGTTCAGTGCACTTCAGGGTCAACATGAGTCTGTGTCACCATTAAACAATTTGTAACACCCTGCTCACAGACCCCATTTAAGTGCTCAGCCTCCAGAAAAAAATCAGAGTTCATGCACCAGCACAAACTAGGAAAGTGTCATTTCTTATGCTGAGTCAGTAAGCCTTCTGTTAAAAGAGCAGCCAGTAAATAGAGCCTATTGGTAAAAAAATGTTGTTACCAAGAAGCTGTGGTTGGCTCTCATTTTTGTGAGTCTAGAAGCCTTTTTTTTTTAAAAAAAAAATGCTTTCTTAGACTTTATTTAGAAATTCTTGCCCCATGCTGGTGTGGAAACTCATGTCTTAGCTATAGCCCCAGCCATTTAGATAAACACCACTTTATTATAAATAGAAAGGATAGGATAGTTAAATTGAGAAAAAGAAACAGTCATTTTGTTGTTTCCTTCCTGGAACAATAGCAGATCTTACATTCTTCTCAAACTCAAATGAAAAATCACAAAGATTGCTGGTTTCAATGGTCATGTAATGTGTCTTTAGACACACAGCCAAACATTAGGTGTAGCTTTGAGAATCCAGCAGAAGAAGGCCAGAAAGGACTTTAGGAGCCAGCAAGGTCCTGGACACCATGAAAACATAGCCAACAGAATCAAGTAGCAGGTCTCCTAGGGCTCACATAAACTGAAACAGCAATCATGGAACCTCCATGGGTCTATGCTAGGTATTCTGCACACATGCATGGAGTAGTTGTTTAGCTTGGGGTTTTTGTGTGACTCCTAACAGTGGCAGTGGGGTAATCTCTGATTCTTTTGCATAGTCAAGAGTTTTCATTCTACTGGGCTGTCAAGTTCAGCCTTGATATGAGGGTGTGTACCTAGTCTTATTGCATCTTGTTATGCTGTGTTCAGTTGACATCACTGGGAGAGTTGCTCTTTTCTGAAAGGATATGGAAGAACAGTTGATTCAGTGGAAGAATGGAGTTGTGTGAGGGGAACTTGAAGTTGAGGAAGGAAGGGAGAGAGTAGAGAGGAAGACTATAGTCAGGATATAATGCTTGAGAGATAAATAAAGAAAAAGAAAAGATTCCATCAAAAAAGGAATAAGAGAAGTTGAAAGTAACGAAAGGAAAATAGAATAAAAATATTATAATGATCAATAAAATATGAAACCTCAAATAATATGAAAATATCCATAGCTTCAATAAGCTTCAAGATAATATAAGAAAAAATGAGAAAATTAACTGAGAGCAAAATTAGGCTAATAAAAACATAAAGGGAATATATGTGTCTTTTAGCTAGAACAGGTTCATGGCAAAAGTAAAAGTATTTTTCATTTTTAAAGTCCAATAAAAGTCAATGTTTCTAGACAGTGAAAGTAGAAGTATGAGTGAGTGCAGTATATCAAAATAGAAAGAGACAATAATAACCATTAAGAGTATGTACTTATTTGATGAGACAGATGAAAATAGGTCCAGATTTAAAAAGCTAAAACTTGGGTATATTTGCACAAAAAGAAACTGTTTCATTATTTGTGTATATTTGTCAAGAACTTAATTATTAATGTTGCCAGATTTGGGTCAGATATGAATGGCAGAGCACTTGTCTACCATAGGCAAATCCTGAAATCAATCAAGGAAAGTAAATTATTTAATTCATTAATAGTGTCACTTTAGTCTAATATTAAATTTTAGAGGTACCAAGGATAAAATTAATGAGATTATGGTGGCATTGTTATTTATATAAAGGGTAAAATTGTGAGTCCATTAATTTTATATCCTAAAAACTGTGACTCATGTTTAATGATGCCCACCCCATATAATTGTGATTTTCAAAGAAGTACAAACTTTAGTGATGTGGAATTTTCCTCTGTGTGCTGTGAATACCATCCATGAATAAAGAAACTGTTTTGGACCTATAGCAGGACAGAGCTATGGTAGGCAAGGAAAACTAAACTGAATATTGGGAGAAAGAAAGCCGGAGCCGGTGAGAAGCTATGGAGCCACTGCCAGAGTCAGACATGCCAAAACTTTGAGATAAGCCACTGCCACATGGTGATACACAGATTCATAGAAATGGGTGAGATAAATATGTAAGATTAAGCCAATAAGAAGATAGAGCCAATGGGCTAAGCAGTGATTTAATTAATACAGTTTCTGTGTGATTATTTCAGGTCTGAGCTAGCTGGACGGCTGGAACCCAACAAGTGGCATTTCCTCCAACACTATAGAGTCAGAACATTGACAGTTTTTTTTTTCCTGAAAGTTTATCTTGATTAGAGTAATGAACTGGCTGAGGACAAATTGAAGTACAACCCCCACCATCTACACCTCAGAAAGGATAAGGCCGCCCATGTTTGTTAACAGTCTGGCATATGAACTTGAGACAGGATCAAAATCCTCCTCTTCTGTGTTGAGGCTGAGCAAAGTATCTCTCCATAAGGAATGGGCTCCAAAAATCCAGTACATGCACTAGAATTAAATTCTGGTCCTACTGCCAGTGGTTCCAAAGACTGCCCAAGCCATAGGTAGAATTGCCACCCACATTGAGAGGGCCTAGTTCAGTCCTCTGCAAGTGTCTCAACTGACATTCCAGAATCAGTGAGCTCCAAGTATGTTAGGTCAGCTGTCTCTGTGGGTATCACCAATATGTTACTGACTCCTGTACTCATATAATGCCTCCCCCCTTTTCTTTGACTAGTATTCCAGAGTTTTATAGAGTACTTAGCTATGGATCTTTGCATCTGTTTCCATCAATTACTAGATAAAGGTTCTATGATGAAATTAGGGTGTTCATCAATATGATTACAGGGGAAGGTCAGTTTAGGCACTCTCTCCACTATTATTAGGATTTTTAGCAGAGTTCATTCTTGTGGATTCCTGAGAGTATCTCTAGTGTCAGGTATTTCCTTAGCCACATAATGGCTCCCTCAACTAAGTTATCTCTTTCTTTGCTCATCCACTCTGTTTCTCCCCCAACTAAACTGTCTTGTTCCCTAATATTTCCCCCCTCCCCTTTTCTAAGTTCCCAAATTACTTGGGAGATCTTACCTATTTTGCCTTCACAGGGCATCCAAGTATATTTCTATAAGGGTCTTCCTTGTTACTTAGATTGTAACCTGGTTATCCTTTGCTTTATGATGTACATGCTGTGTTTGTATTTCTGGGTCTGGTTTACCTCACTCGGGATTTTATTTATATTCCATTCCTTTTCAATTTTCAAGATGTCATTTTTTACCACTAAAAATTACTTCATTCTGTAAATGTACTTTTTTTATCCATTCTTTGGTTGTGGGGCATCTATGTTGTTTCCAGGTTCTGGCTATTATAACTAATGCTGCAATATATGTATTTGAGCTAATGTTCTTGTGGTAGGAACGTGTGTCTTTTGGGTATATGCCCAAGAGTGTTATTGCTGAGTCTAGATTCCCAATTTTCTGAGAAACTGCCACACTGATTTCCAAAGTGGCTGTACAAGTTTGCACTCCTACCAGCAATGGAGGAGTGTTCCTCTTACTGAACATCCTTTCTAGAATAAGCTGTCATCAGTGTTTTTGAATTTAGCCATTCTGACAGACATAAGATGGTCTGACAGAGGGATGATCTCCAAATTATTTAAAGAACTCAAGAAATTATCTATCAAAATACCAAATAATCCAATTAAAAATGGGTACAAATCTAAACAGAGAATTTTCAACAGAAGAAATTCAAATGATTGAAACACATCTGTTTATTATATTCCAAGAATTCTGTGTCTCATTTACTGACAATGTTTATTGGGACATGTAATATTTTCCAGATAAATTACATATTGAGCTCTTCTTAGATATTCATATAATTTCTTCCCTCTCTGACACTTCTGTCACCATTGACACAGACCATTACAATTTTTAAGGTCATTAAAGAAATTCTAAGATGTGCGTGGATCCATGTTGGTGGATCTGTCTACGATACTATTTTCTAACTTATTTTTTGTAGGCAGAGGCTGCTTCTTGTTTCTGGTCTCCCACACCTGAAATAATCACACAGAAATTATATTAAATGCAACATTGCTTGACTAATCAAGTGTATTGCTAGCTAAATATTATATCTTAAATTAACCCATTTTCATTATTTTGTATTTTACTGAGAGGGTTGTGATTTACAGGTAAGAATCCTGTGTGTCTGTCTCTTTGGCGACTATATGGCATCTCTCTAATTCCAGCTTCTTTCTTCCTCTATATGTTTGGAATTCCCACCTTACTGTTTTCTGTCCTGTCATAGACGAAAGAAGTTTTATTTATTAACCAATAAAAGAAACACATATACTGCAGGAATTTCACACCATTTTCCCTTTTCTGTTAAAATAAAAAAAGTTTTAACTTTAAAATATTAAAATTACATATAGTTACATATAAATAGGTATCAAGCAAGAATTATAGTTAAAATATTTTTATTTACCTTATATTTTACCATAACTAAGGAAAACTATAATTATAACTACCTATTTTTCAACTCCATCAAAGACTCCAGAAAAATATAATATTAACTAAGTAAACAAGAAGTATGTTATAAGCAACTTTTGAAACTCTAGAATTGACAGAGACATCTCGCTGCCTGGACCATCATCCAAAGTTCCATTGTAACATTTGGGAATCCATCTTCAGCCTACAGGCCCATAGTATCTTGCAGACTTTTCCATGAAAGAGAAAACTTGAAGATCTATTTTATCTTGTAATGGTAAAGTTCATCAATTGCTTTCTTCTGTGTCCTGTAGAATTCTTGGCAGACGATTTTATGAAGCATAAATCAGAAGGACTGTCTCACCTTCTTTAGGCAACTTTAGTAGTAATTTTTTGTGAGGCCTGAATGTCCAGTTTATACAGCATATCATCAAGCAGACCAGGCAAGAGCATTTTCTTGCCCAAATGGCTAGCCTTGTAACATTGAGGGCAAATTCCATAACGAGTTTCGTCAATGCCCACTAAACTCTCTGAAGTAATTGGTGTTGCCAGAAGTAGACACCTCTCTCTGTGAAGAAAAGCCTGAATTCTTAAAATATTTTAAATGCCATATTACGTAAGTCTTTGAAAGATTTGAAGAATAATTCTCCATCTGAAATATATCTCTGTACATCTAGAAAACCTAACTTACCTGACTATAAAAATGACTATTATAGATGACTATTAAACTGTATTTCTGAATTATATATTACATTTTTAAATGAGCTGCCCAAACACAATACCTTCATCAAGAGAAGAAATATACATATAATAACATTAACTTTAAATTTGTATCAATAGACCAAGATCTATACCAATGCAAAGTATTCATCTTTATAGCATACTTTTTTCTGAGGACTTTGCAATTTTATATATGCTAACTATAGGAGAAGATTTCAGGGCAATGTGAGAAAAAATGAGTAGTTCTGGGGAGTTGGTTCAGTAAATGAAGTACCTCCTAACTGGAGGATGTTACTTTAGATTGCTAGCACCCAAAAATAGAGCCGAGCACAGACATGTACTCACTATCCCAGCATAGAGAGGTAGTGATTGGAGGATTCTTAAACAACCTCTGAGATCAGTTAGTAAACTCCAGGTGCAATAAGAGACCCAATCAAACAATAGATGGGGAATAATAGAAGGCATTGTTAACCTCTATTCTCTAAAGGTACATACATTTCCACATATAAATCCCACCATAACAAAAAATAAAACTAACTGAGATTATGAGAAGGCAATTGTTTTGTCTGTTTACTTTGTAAGGTTGTTTAGTTTGGTAGGGCTATCACTTTAAACACACTTTTGCTCTGCAATGTCTATTTGATGGGTTGATTGTTGGTGATTATCAAAGTTATATGCTTTTGTTCGCATATTCTTCTTAATTTAATCAAAACTTTGTATGACTGCTGTTTAATTTTACGTGTCTCAAATTTTCAAAACAGTAACACCAAAAGGTAAATTCTTGGTTCTAAAGCCCCTCATTGCCATTAATAATGTAGAATAAACTTCAAACATCTGAAACTCAGAGATGATTATAAATTAGCAGTGAACATGCCCTTTTTATAGATATTAGAAAATACAGAAAAGTTGTGAGCAATATCAGCACACTGAACATTATATTTGTCATTGCTGTCTTTCATATAAAGTTCCATGGCAACATGAGACATTGTCTTTCTTCTAAACTAGATCAGACATCCAAATCTTCTAAAGCATTAGTGGTGTGGGTGTTCCTTTTGTATATGTGTTGCTTTTATTGGTTGATGAATAAAGAAGCTGCCTTGGCCTGTGATAGGGCAGAATGGAGCTTGGCAGGAAAAACTAAACTGAATGCTGGGAGAAAGAAGGCAGAGTCACAAGATGCCATGTAACTGCCACAAGGGACAGATGTGAGAGCCTTGCTGGTACATCACAACCATGTGGCAATACACAGACTAGTGGAGATGGGTTACTCTAGGATGTAAGAGCTAGACAATAAGAAACTAGAGATAATAGGACAAGCAAGGATATAAATAATACAGTTTCTCTGTGTGTGTGTGTGTGTGTGTGTGTGTGTGTGTGTGTGTGTGTGTGTTTTCGGTTCTGGATGACTGGGAATGAACAAGCTCTCCCTATAAAAATGGTGCCAATGCGGACAAATACATCCACATAAAACCTGAGAGACCTTGGAAAGTAATTCTAGACACAAGAGAACAGAGTTAAGCTTGGCTTCTTGATATTTTCTCAGTTGGGCTATTTACTAGAGGCAAGTGTGTCTCACTTAAGAGAGGCTACATGACTCAGCGTTAGCTGCAAAAACCCTGCAACTCTTTTAATGGGCCCTACCCCATGAGTCAAGCCAACCTTCCTTACTAAAGTGCCTTATCTATACAATTTCATTACTCTGAAGCCTCCTTATTAATGTAGTTTGAATTGTCTTCCTCTAGTGTTTTTCTTTAACGACTGGTATATCTTTGTGGAATTAGGATGCTATTTCTGACTTTCTAATCATCTTTTGTTTTTATGGAAGCATATATTTCTGTTACTTAGTCTCTTTTCAGTTGTACTTAGTATCTGACGATACTTGCCTCTGTGTCCTAAGTCCTTGAATGCCCTGTTCTTGAAACAAAGCGACATATATTGTCTTGCCATTAATGGCAAAGTGTGTCCTATGTTTCCCACTAATTCACTTAAATATTGAATTAAGCTAAAAGGTGTTTGGAGGTTTTGTCTACATAGAAATTCTTGCTTATAATATGGATGGTTATATTTTTCTTCTACTACTTGTACAGTCTCAATGTTCTTTTCACATTTCTTTCATTAATTCTCATATGTTGAGTGGATTTTTGATGTGGCTATAAAGGATTGAGAGTTTTAATTTCCCCAAATGCATGTCCTCTTTAGCATCCTTGTCCTATTCATGTATAGGTTGCTCTATACACTCTCTGTATTGCATAAAAATCACATTTTAATATGTGCAAAATGCTTAATGTTATAATGGATATAATTATCAAATATGTGTATATTAGAACATAGATAGAAAATGGATCATTTTCTAAAGATATTGAATAAACTTAAAATGTTAAACTTTCTGGATTAAAATACTTAGATTTTGTAACCCAAAAGTTATATAGTTTGTATAATTTATGTTCAATCACAAGAAATTTTTATCTACTTTAAAAGAGGAAGTATATCATATTTTATTATTTTTCTAGCCTGGCTTATCATTATTATTTTTATTTGGATTAGTCCTTAACATAGAAAATGTGTGTATATATATATATATGTATATATTAACATAAAATATATATTGAATACATATATACTCAACAATGATACTTAGTGTTTCACATTTCCTTAATATTTACTGAATTCTCATGGTAGTTTAAATATTTCTAGTTTACTCCTCAAAGTGTTCCCAGTAGAATACTCAATAGATGAAAATTCATTAGCATATATTATCATACCATTTTACTATCTGATTTCAAAACAGAAACTAGTTCTGTATATGATAATGAACATATTTGTTTTAGAGTTTTTTATAATGACTATTTCTCTCATAATACTCTCTATACCATTATTTAATGCTTTTAAATATGTACTCTTGTCTTAGATTTAGCTGCATATTCTTTTTATCTATTTTTGTTTTAGTAAGAATTGTAGGGACAATTCAGTTCATCCAAATAATTCTTTATTATCCATAAAACAGTTCATTATATACAATCATTCACAATTCAATGCATTTTAAAGATGATAGACCTTGGTCCTATATCAAAGCAGTACTACATTATTGGTTATTGTAAAATGTACTTAAAATGTAGAATCGATTTGACTGAGCTCTCAAATCCTTTTAATGAAAACACAATTCATGGAACAAAAAAATATAAGCTAATTTATTCTAGTGTTAAATATGAGAATTTCTGGCCTGACAACACAGATTTGGGTTTCCCTAAACACCTGGTTCCATTATAGAAGAGTTTATATAGAAATGTATTGGTTCTAGACAAAAGAAAGTCCTATATCAAAATGTTTACCAGATTCATTAGTGGGGGACACAGGTAATAGATTACATAAATTTTCAGTATTTATGATATTGAACTGGTAAAATCTAATGGTAGGCTAAAAATACATTTTCAAGTTTTGATAGAGAGATATTAGATGAGATACCCTGGTGGGCAGCAGATAGCTTTCAAAGGTACTAAAAATAGGCCAAGATTATTTGGCTCTGGTTTGCAACAAAAAATTTAACTATTTGTGATCTTAAAATTCAGTCATTGACCTTCAGCTTTTCCCCTTTAATTTTTCTTGCATTTCTTTTGTTAATGTTTTGGAGACTTTTGTCGTGCCCTTAAGCTAAAACTTATATGCCACATATCTCATCTTTAAAAGATAAATGATGAACTGAAAACCAATAACTCCCCAAATAACTTAACATTCAAACAGAAGGGAAAATCTTGAAGACATCAGTGATATAAACTGGTAAAAGTGAAAACACAAAATCTAACAGGCAAACAGACTTAGGGCATTAAAGAGAAACAGGTGGAAAGAGCAAAAGAACAAGAATGTCTGCTGTCAGTGTGTTCTAGATATGACAAGAAAGCTGCATCTGAGAAATTTAGAATACATGCTTGCCTAAAGAAGACCTATATAATGAAGCACTGGTCTACATGCCAGTGGGGCTGCGAAATATTGCACATGTCCTTACCCCTAAAGGAATTGCTAAAGAAAATCAGTGGTTACTCCACGAGGAGAGAAATCATTTTTATGCACTGAGGAGATTGCTTATAGCGAATGTATTCCCAGTGAATAATCCTGAACACAAAAACAGTTTATGTATGTATGTGTGTATACATGTATGTATTTATGTATATATGTGTGTATGTATGTATGTATGTATGTTGTTGTTATGTTTTTCTACCCTAATGGAACATGCTTCAGATTATAAATATATCACCATTTGTAAATTTATAAACAATTTCTTCATTATAACTATATGTAACCATGTAAACATACACATAGAAATATATTTGCCTCTTTGAATATCCATAACTAATACATATTTTGGTATTTAGAGTAATTAAATAGGGAAAATAATCTCAGTGACTTTTTTTGAATTGGTTGTAGTTCTGGAAATGATTTATGAACATTAAACAGACTAAAGATCTATTCACAGTACTTGAAGAGGCACTCAGCTTATGACTTGATGACAGAAAATACATATGAAATGTTGCAATAAAGACACTCTTAATTCAATAGCTATTAGAAGGTTGATCTGAACGACAATATTTATACTATCTTTAAAAGAATTTTTATCAAACTAGTATTACATGTTCTAGTTGCTACTAATATTTCTGGACAAAGATGGTAATAAAAGTATGCCACTTATGCAATAATTATTAGATCATAGGTCTATTTCTTTAAGGCCTTGGTCATCACAAGTTGAAGAAATCAGGTAACAATGTCTGAAACTCCTTTCATGTGACAGAATTAAAAGGCCAGGCTCTGTTATTGACACTTCAGCTTCTTATTTATGAAACTTGTGTCTTCCAAGATCTTTGTCATGTGTGCTATGCTAAACTAAATCACTTGGTGTAAAAATTTCTTTCAGCAGGCCAAATTTTGTACATGACAAATATTCCTTTTATTCATATAATTGCCATGAAGGTTGTCCTTGAAGCCTCTGGCAGAGGCTGTCCTTGATAGAGCTATCTCTTACTATTACTTCGATTATCACTGTTAATGATGATCCACTCTGCGTTTTAAAAGGAAGTCTGTCTTTCTCCTTAAGACCCCTCACGTTTTGACTGATTTAATGTATTGATTCTTTTCTAATGCCTTACTTACTCAAGGTCTAGTCTTGATCTCAGGGATCTTTTCTTAATAAATCTCATTCCTAGAAGGTAAGCATGTATGTATCAGCTCCTTTCAGAGGCCAAAAACTGTGACCCTCCTTTTTATATATGTAACTAAAGCACTCTGAATAAACTACAGAAACATGTTGCTGTCTGACTTAAAGAAGCCTCAAACTATATCCCTTATTTGTCTGTGTCATTACTGTAAGTATAAATAGCTGTTGTGAATTATTCCAGTTTGTGGCTTGGAGGAAGAGGAAGATCATAGAAAATTACTTTTCAGATAAATATTTCTTAGAAGATAGTCTTGTGACTATGGATATAGGTTATGGCATGGACTTGAAGGGGTTCTAAAGGAAGAGAGAGACTTCCCTTTACCAAATTAGAAAAAAGTTTTATTAAAAGAGATAAAGCAAATGAGTAAGAGAGTCATAGTCATGCATAACAGAGGTAACAAAGACCATAAAGAGAGAGAGAGAGAGAGAGAGAGAGAGAGAGAGAGAGAGGAAATAACGGGAAATTCTGACTTCTATAACTTCTAACACTTCTATCACTAGAATGAGAAGCATGTTCATCCAATCTGAGAGAACTGATCCTCACTGCCCAAGGAAAATGTAATAGTGTCTTTGGCGGTATTCCAATAATATTTCTCAGAATCTGTGTATTTTCTTTGCGTACACATTCACAATTATTCAAATCCCAGCAAGTTCTTGTTGATAGAGGTGTCTGTCCCACCTTTCAGTCATTAAGTCCCAAAGAAACACACAGACATCTACATGAGTTATTAACAGGTTGGCCTAGTAGCTCAGGCTTCTTATTAACTAACTCTTACATCTTACAATAATCCATAGTTCTTTTCTGTGCTAGTCACATGGCTCAGTACCTTTTATCAGTGAGGCATTCTCATCTTGTTTCCTCTGCATCTGGGTGATGACAGCAGACTGATCCTTTTGTATTTCCAGAATTCTCCTATTTTGGTCACCCTGCCTACACTTGCTGCTTGACTTATTTGCCAATTTGCATTTTATTAAACAAATACAAGTTACAAGTCTTTATAGAGTACAAGACCACTGTCCCACAGTAGTTCCCCTGTTTGTTTTTTTTTTTTTAAACAAGAACTCTAAATCTAGCAATCTTCTCTACTTCCAATATCCAGGAGGATAACTATATGTTTTTCGTTGGGTTCACCTTCTTATTTAGCTTCTCTAGAATCACGAATTATAGGCTCAATGTCCTTTATTTATGGCTAAAAACCAATTATGAGTGAGTACATCCCATGTTCATTTTTTTGGGTCTGGATTACCCCACTCAGGGTAGTTTTTTTTTTCTATTTCCATCCATTTGCATGCAAAATTCAAGATGTCACTATTTTTTACCACTGAGTAGTACTCTAATATGTACATATTCCACACTTTCTTCATCCATTCATCCATTGAAGGGCATCTAGGTTGTTTCCAGGTTCTGGCTATTACAAATAATGCTGCTATGAACATAGTTGAACAAATACTTTTGTAGTATGATAGGGCATCTCGGATATATTCCCAAGAGTGGTATTGCTGGGTCCAAAGGTAGGTTGATCCCAAATTTCCTGAGAAACCGCCACACTGCTTTACAGAGTGGTTGCACAGTTTGCATTCCCACCAGCAATGGATGAGTGTACCCCTTACTCCACATCCTCTCCAGCAAAGGCTACCATTGGTGTTTTTGACTTTAGCCATTCTGAGAGGTGTAAGATGGTATCTCAAAGTTGTTTTGATTTGCATTTCTCTGATTGCTAAGGAGGTTGAGCATGACCTTAAGTATCTTTTGGCCATGCCAGGCAAACATTGGGAACTGGGGGTGGGGTGGGATGGGGGAAAGGGAGATGGGGAGAGAAAAGTGAGAAGGGGAAGATGGGGAGAGCTTGGGGGAATGGGATGCTTGGGATAAAGGAAGGGTGGATATGGGAGCAAGGAAGTATATATCTTAATTAAGGTAGCCATTTTAGGGTTGGCAAGAGTCTTGACTCTAGTAGGATTCCCAGGGGTCCAGAGAGATGTCCCCGGCTAGGTCCTTGGGCAGCTGAGGAGAGAGAGCCTGAAATGGCTCGATCCTATAGCCATACTAATGAATATCTTGCATATCTCCATAGAACCTTCATCTGGTGATGAATGGAGATAGAGACAGAGACCCACATTGGAGCACTGGACTGAGCTCCCAAGGTCCAAATGAGGAATAGAAGGAGGGAGAACATGAGCAAGAAAGTCAGGACCACGAGGGGTGCACCCACCCACTGAGACAGTGGGGCTGATCTATTGGGAGCTCACCAAGGCCAGCTGGACTTGTACTGAAAAAGCATGGGATAAAACCAGACTCTTTGTATATGGTTGACAATGAGGGCTGCTGAGAAGCCAAGGACAATGACACTGGGTTTTGATCCTACTGCATGTAATGGCTTTGTGGGAGCCTAGCCTGATTGTATGCTCACCTTCCTAGACCTGGATGGGGGGGGGGGAGGACCTTGGACTTCCCACAGTGCAGGGAACTCTGACTTCTCTTTGGACTGGAGAGGGAGTGGCAAGGGAATGGGGCTGGGGAGTAGGGGGAGGAAAAAAGGAGGCGGGGAGGTTGCAGAATTTTTTTTTTTAAAGAACTCTAAATCTAATATTCGTTGTTTAGCTTTGGTCCTGACCATTATCCAAAACACGTTGTAACCAACTCTCTAAACAAACACCAACATCTATAATCCATCTTTTGTGGGGAATGGGGGTGAAGTTTTCTAAGTTACCTTCTGCTGATTGGGGTTGCTTATAATCTTATGGGGACTTAAAATTTACAATAATCGTTAAGTCCCGACTGGAGCATTCTATGAGGCTTGATTATCTCAGCCATAAGTCTTGAGGCTGTTCTGGTAGTAGAACTCAGGGAAAATGCTAACAGAGGTTCTCTGAAGAGTTGAATCATCTGGGTCACCTGCTCCTTTCAGAGATTTTTTCACGGGGTCTTCATTGATCATGACTCCAGAGTCTCTCATTTTCTGTGGAGACATGATGCGGAGAATTGTCTGTATTCTGTCAATCATGTTTTAAATAAATGCTGATTGGCCAGGCAGGAAGTATAGGCAGAATAACCAGACAGGAAGTAGAAATGATATAATGAGAAAAGAATTCTGGAAAGGAGGAATTTGATTCCTCCCACTCCTGCCTAGACCACCAAAGCAGCAGGATGTGATCTGCCCCACTGAAAAAGGTACTGAGCCACATGGCTAACATAGATCAGAAAAATGGTTTAATCAAGATTTGAGAGGAAGCCAGTGAGAGGCTATAGCTAATGGACCAATCAGCTTATAATTTATGGAGACCTTTGTGGGATTTTCTTTGGGGCTAAACAGCTGTGGGAACCGGGCAGGACAAAAATTAAACAAATAAAACCCTCCATGTTACAGAAACAAAAGCAAAACCTCTTCTCCAAAATAACATATCTTTTTTAACTTAAATTTTGAAGTCAAGGTATTTTCATCAAACCTTATTTTACTTAACTCAAAATGAATCCATAGCCTCTCACTTTCTTTGAATACAAAAGCAAAATCTTTTGTCCAAAGTAAGATATCTTTTGAATTAAATTTTGAAGTCAAGGCATTTTCAAAATATGTAAAATGGATTATTTAAACAGCATAAATAATCAAATGTCTTTTAGCAGCTGTTGCTCCTTCCTCATTAGTCAAACAATTCAAATTCAGCACAATAACATGCAGTATACAGATTATCTGTGTATTTTCCATCTTAACAAGGCTTTATTTTATTTTATTTTATTTTATTTTTGATTTTTCGAGACAGGGTTTCTCCGTAGCTTTTGGTTCCTGTCCTGGAACTAGCTCTTGTAGACCAGGCTGGCCTCGAACTCACAGAGATCCACCTGCCTCTGCCTCCCAAGTGCTGGGATTAAAGGCGTGTGCCACCACCGCCCGGCTAACAAGGCTTTATTTTAAACTCTATTCTTTAATTTTTATTTTTAATTTCCTGTCCTTGAACTCACAGAGTTCTGCCTGCCTCTGCCTCCCGAGTGCTGGGATTAAAGGTGTGCACCACCACCGCCCGGCTTTCTTTTTTTGTGTTGGTTATTAAGGCACTATCACCTTCATAATAACTGATGTTCATATGATGCCCAGAGGTAATTGCTTTACATTAGTCTTGTTAGTCATAGATGAGAAAGAAAAAAAAAGAAAAATAATGTAATCAATCAATCAATCAATAAATCAGTAAATCCAGGGAGTTTATGTAGAATGTGCATTAAAGGTGGCATAATGTTAGGACCAAAAGTGGAGCAGATAAAATTTATTGAAAAGAATCCCTTGAGCACATATTCTCCAAAAAATGTTGTAGTGTAAAGCTGTGAAGATGGCTCCCCTAGTAAGAGTTTTTCTTGTACTTAATGGTGATCTAAGTTCAGTTTCTGGACTAAGTAGGTAGAATGTGGCGATTAGTATATGTAGGTCCAGCATGTCTAGGAAAGAAATGGGTGAGGAACTGGACAAATATCTGTCCACTTGGGTAATTTTCAAACCAGAAAAGTCTGCCTCAAACTAATGTGGAATAAGAGACCTGACTGATATCTTTTGATCTCCACAAACATACATTGGACAACATTTGTCTATACACACACACACACACACACACACACACACACACACACACGCACACACATTGTTTTGTTAGCTTAAATGCTATCATGAATGGAATTAGAAATATATCTAAAAATTTCTTATATTTATTAGCTGAAAATGGACCAGAATGTATTCTATATCAAGGCAACCAGAAATGCCAATCCTATAGTGGTGACAATAAAAGAACAGAGTCAAAGTTGTTTTTATTTCTTTATTGCAGTAATGTGACAAGATACCTGACAAAAGGCAACCTAAGCACAGAAAGTTTTGTTTGGGCTCTGATTTTAAGAGAATAGATTTCATAACTTTGAAGTCACAATGGAGTTCATGGAGGCAGGAGCAATGGCTGTGGACTCCACACTCATAACATCTTGCAAAGCCATAACACACAAGAAAATGTGCTACAGCTCCTTTTACACCTATTCCTCAGTTCCTTAGTTGCTGCTTATGATCCACATAGGAAAAGGTCTCTGCTGACTCCTTTGTGGATAAGAATCCAGGGAACATGTTCAAATTTTTAGACTCTTGAGAATTATTTTGGGATATACAGTCAAGTCATTAAAATAGTGATGATTTATTAAGGAAGACAAAGATACTCCTGTGAATGGGATTGGGCTAATGAGATAGGGTAAGTCACATACATATCCTTTTATTCACTCAGTGACTAAACCATTTCAAAGTAATCATCTGTGAAAACATCAACAATTGGTATATCCCTTCAAAGTAATTTAAATTCACTATTTCTTCAAGTTTTAAAATTACATTCTCATCATATACATCAAAAACTAGTTCTGCTTCTCTGAATATCACTTTGGGGAGTGCTGTGCCAGCTATTAAATATGAGGCACATCTTGTTGCCACCTACGTTCTAGGACCACCTATATAACAAACACTGTAAGCTTACTTACTAAAGCCAGTCTGGACTTTTATGAGTTGTTTGAAAAAAAAAAGAAGTGATTGTTGGAGTTTATCATCTGTAGAAGAGAAAGGTAAGGATATGATGGTTGGGCACAGGAAACACTTCTCTTTGCCTCAGGAAGGCACTGAATACAGAGAATTTAAAAAGGAGAATAATCCTGCACATTATGCTTTTCCACAGTCACATCAAATAGTGGAAAACACTGACAACTGGAGGCTGGGGTAATGTGACCTTGCTTCAGAAGGACAGAAGTTTCAAATTGCACCTCTGTGTCCACAATAACATTCCACATATAATACTAATTTACACGGTCAGTTAACTTTTGTGTATACATGATTTATCCCTCTGATTATATTATGTGTTTTCCAGAGACAGGATATATATGTATGTATATTTTGTGTAATGAAAATAAAGTAAATGATTACTTGAGTAATGGCTTACATAGATCCTGTGTAAACCATCATTTCAATACAATCCTTTCTCTCTTTTACTTTCACTGTTAATTCTTCCATAACTAGGTAAATAAGAAAAATATTGTGATAAATAATAATTTCAAAATGATAAAAATAAATTAAATTCTAAATATTGAAATAAGCACACACAATCTATACATAGAATTGTTGAATGAATAGTTAAATGACTAATTATTAAAAATACTTTTATAAAACTTATAGCCTAAAATTAACACTGAAATGTATATTTATATCTAATAAAAGTTTGTCTTTCCAGTATTGAAATACTTTCTTTATTTATGTTCATTCTCAATCAACTGAGCTATTACAGCAATAAAAAAGCTATACTAACTTCCTTGAACATTAATATTCAAACTAATTTGCATGAAATTAGCCTCTTTATTTATAGGTGTATATATTTTAGGATCTAATGAATCTTTGAACTATCCTTATAATTTATTTCTATCATAATTAAATTCTGTTCAGACATCAGCTATTACCAGTTGTTCTGCTGCAACAAAATGCAGAAGGAAAAAGTTAATTGTAAAAATTCAAAACAGGATAAGCTAAGACACATAGTCATCTTAATTTGAGAAACTAAGGCAAATCTACATTGATTAGAACATGGAGAGGTCAAGAAGGTCGCTACACATAACATTCAGCCCCTGCTCTAGTGTCTTTGGCACAGAAAGGTACTTGCAGGTTACCAAAAGAGAAACTTAATACCAGGTTAGTCACAAAACCTTTGATCTATAATGCTAGCCTGCCTGAAAGATATACTAGGGAAATGAAGGAACGAAGCTTGTGGGTGCAAACAACCATTCTCTTATTTGGCTTAAGGCCTACTCTTCAAGGTAGAACCCAGATCTGACCCTTTTTAGGTGAGCAAGAACTAGATATTAGATAGCAAAGAGTCCTAGGGTAAAACCAAATATGAATGGTCTTATTTTTTATAGCAAAGGTAGTGATAAAATGATTTCTAATGATATTCTGCTATGCTCATAGTTCACCTGTCATTTAATCATCAACAGAGAGGCTTCCTACCGCAACAGACGGCATTGTACAGAGATTTGAAACACACAGTTCTAAATGGGATGTCTCCATCAACTCCCTCCCTAACAGAGCTCAGGAAATTCAGTGAAAGAGGAGATAGGAAAAGTGTAAGAGTCGGGTGGATTAGAGAACACCAAGAAAACCGGGCCTCTAAAATCACCTTAGCAAACTCATATAAATTAAAGTTAAGCACAGGTGCTGCCTGAAGCTTCATCATGTCCTCTGTAGAATGACAGAGGTAGAACATCAGAACAGCCATTATGAAAATCATATGTAGAAACTAAAACCCAAATTTAGAGTTATGCCATATAATCCATCAATTTCACTATTTTTTCTACATTTAAAGGAAATAAAAACTTTTTTAAGTGATGCTGCTTTATGGTAAGGTGTAAGATCTGTATGAATGCAGTTCGACAAAGGATCACAGATTAAGGGTTAACTTACAAGTAAAATCTATCTACCCATCCAATGTCAAGAATAAGACCGAATAAAAATTACTGAAGCCATAATCATAACCTATTAATCCGTAGTACTCTTCATTTTTATTCTCACTAGAACATAAAATTCACAAATGGAAACATTGCTTTCCCTTAATGGTTTAATGATACTATATTTCACAATAAGTTGAGAAGCATATTCATCAAATCCTATTGATCTTATATCTAGTTAGATGATATTATCATCTTAGATATATTCACATAATACTTAGTAAACATTTATATGTCTATTATATAGGTATTTTTCAAATAAATGTTAATCTTCCAAAACTATTGGATCAATGTAGAAGTGTGTTGATAGACAACTTTATAAAGTATAAAATTTGTATTTTGGAAACTCAAATGAATAATGAAATATTTATTAGCAAATATTAATTAATTCAGAAAACATAAGAAAAGGTTTATTTTTACTTTTTCATGTTCCTAAAATAGGTAAATATTCAATTTCCTTTCTCAGAATTCCAAATGCTAAATAGAATATTTCACTCATTTAGAAAGAAAACATAATAATTTTTGCCTTGATTATCTTTACATGATATTATTATTAATTTTTTACTCTGAATTTTCTAAAATATAATATTACTTATATCTAAGTAACTTCTTTTAAATCATTTTCACTTTTTAAAAACACTAGTAGATTATATTTCCTCTACACAAGGTTCTGCATTTAGTTTAAGAAAAAAGGAAGAAGAAAAAGAAAAGGTCAGTTTTTAATATTTTTAAGCTTACATAAACTATTTTATTTTTTCAAATTTTACTCCAAATTAAGGAATTCTAAATTATTAATGATTTACTAATCAGTGAGCTTTGGTTGTGAAGAGACATGAGGACCACAGCTACTCTCAGAAAAGAAAGTAATGAGAAAACTCGCCTACAGTTTCCGAGTTTTAGTCCATTGTCATTGCGGTGGAGAGCGTGGTGCACAAAGGCAGACAAGGTGCCGGAAAAGTAGCTAAGTGTTCTACATCTGGATCCATAGGCTGCAAGAAGAAAGAAATAAGGGGCTCAGAGTGGTTTTTTAAAACCTCAAACCACACCCCTAGTCACCACTAGTCATTGCTTCATTCCAAACTCTTGTTTGTTTGGTTGGTTTTTTTCCCTGCTTTTTTGTTTTGTTTTTCCTTGCACGGTGCTCAATTCATGGTAATCATAATCTAATGAGTTCAGGGATATTCACTGGAGGACAGGCAATCCATCAGGGTCCATGATCTTAAGGAAAACTGATTTTCCTTTCGCCACCAGCTATCAAACATCAAAGCTCTTCAGACCTTGGAGCTCATAAGCCCTTCTCAGCTACCGGTTGGAATGGTGACTGACTTGATCCTTGTGCAGGTTGACTGCAGGCGAACATAGCCGTGCTGAGTTTATGATTGAATGACACTGTTTCACACATTTCTGACTCCTCTGATTCTTCCATTCTTTCTGCTCTGTCTTCTCTGATGGTCCCTAGGCTTTTTGCGGTGGTAATACAGATTCCTATTTATGGTGATAATACAGATTCCTATTTATGGCTGTCCACTCCAGAGACATTGTGACAGTCTGAGATTTTTGTTAAATGATGTGGACTACTACATATATTAATCTGATGAAGTCCCAGAGGCACAATAATGTATAGAGATAGAGATACACATTTAGAGGGCATAAGAGTATGTTCACACTTGGGGCACATTAGCTTTCTATCAATGCACTCTTGGCCAAATTTACAATAACAAAAATGTGTAGGAGGAGGCCACTTGTTCGTCCCGGCCACCCAGAACCAAAATAATCACACAGAAGCTATATTAATTAAAACACTGCTTGGCCCATTAGCTCTACCTTCTTATTGGCTAACTTTTATATTAATTTAACCCTTTTTATATTCGTCTGGATATCACCAGGTGGCAGTGGCTTACTGGGAAAGATTTGGCATGTCTGACCCTGGCGGCTCCATGGCATCTCTCTGACTCTCCCTTCTTCCTCCCAGCATTCAGTCCAGTTCTCCCTACCTACCTACCTAAGTTCTGCCCTATCAACAGGTCAGGGCAGTTTCTTTATTCATTAATGGTATTCAGAGCCCCCAGAGGGGACTTCCACATCAGAAATGTTTTCTTCTGTGGCTCAGTCTTACATTTAACCCGTCTCCAAAAGTTAGTTATCTCCAAGGCATGCACAAATCTGTTGCACACGAGGAGCTTTCTTACTAAATTGGTCCTTATTGTACCTTCCATGTTGCACAGCTTGTGAAACTGTGTATGACTTCTCTGGCCCACAGACTAAATGGTGCCTTTCAGTACTATAATAAATAGTCCACAGGGACAAATATTTCTGGTGAGTACCAATTTGATATCTCTATATCTAATAACTGAAGTATAAGGTATCTTAAGCAAAAGTATTCCGTCACTAAGTTCTATTGGAAACTAATAGTAATTACTATTAGGTTGGAAAAGCAGCTCTGGGATACTTCCAATAAACAACACAAAGAAAGATATCTTCCTCCTGAAACTGTTGTTTGTTGTTTATTTTGTTAATTTGGTGATGTAATATTTCTGTGACAAGCATTTTCTTCTCATGTAGAACAATGCCTGTCAAAGACACTTATGCACACATTCGATCACAAATATATGTTAATCTATGAAACTTATAAAATAGATTACCATATGGCAAACAAAACATTTTAGCTCTTAAATTGAGATGACTTCTAACCCCAATCTTTTGTCAAACCTTCAAATAAACATTTTTTAAATACTCATTTTTAATTGCACGTATGTGGAGGTAAAGTACAAGTGTCACCCGAAGCTGCTGACAACAGATCATTCTATAGCAGAAGTTACGGGTGCTTAAAAATGGTCCATCATTGTTCTTGAAATCAAATCATATCCTCTGTAAGAGTAGTTCATGCCCTTGACCACTGAGCTATTTCCCCATGCCTCTTCATTAAAGGATCAAGAATGCACTTTGAACTTAAATTTCTGCTTCAACTTAGAATTCAAACAAAAAAGAACAAAAATGTATAAACAACTTATGCAAATGAGATATATAATCAACAACAACTGTCTTTGATTTTCCTAAATTGGCAGGTGCCATTTAGGATTAAAGATTTAAAAGTAAAGATTTAGAATACATTAGAATACAAACAATAATGTTCAGATTTATTTAAGGAAATAATGACTCTGATTTTCTCAAATGCAATTTTATTAAAAAGGATGGCTTGAAGTCAGTGGTGGAACATTTTAGATATATATTCATATAACTGGATATGTTAAATTACAAATAATCTGTTGTGTCATATGGACTCATTTATAATTAGCCTATCCTTAATATTATTGTGAAATGCTAATTATAAATGGCAAATAACTATTTTATAGAGTACAATTAATAACTGTTTTATGTCTTCCTATAATAAAGCAAACATTCGTCATATTTTAAAGTGCTCATTAGTAGCTATATGTAGAAGTCATATGATAAAAGTTTATTTATTTGATATAATAAATACTTTTATTCAAAACAGGCTTGTACAATTATGTCTGTGCTCTGTTCAGGGTGCAATTATATTATCAGCAATATGAACGCATATTTCCAGTGCTATTCCAAGTAATACTGATAAGTACCAAGAAATTCTTTTGCAGAATTAATAATTTTGCCTGTTCTATTAGAAATGACCTAATTATTGAGATATTTTGCTGGTGTTATAGAGTTTCAAAGTCTGCTTACAATCTTCAGTGTTGCTATATATACATTAAACTCTATCACCCGAGCAAATAAACTCATGATAGTCACCATCATTTGTAGTTCCTATTTTTCCCCAAATATTTTTTTAATTTAATATTGTAATAATTTCATGTAAAATAAACTGCAAGGTCTTTGTGTAATGAGGTCTTAGTATTTATTTAAATTGTTTTCATGGGACAGGGTCTCAATACATAGCTCAAGCGACCCTGTAATTCATTATATAACCTGGTCTGATCTCTAATAATCCTTTTTTAGTCCTCTAACTGCTGATATGGTCGACCTTAAGATTTTGTGTCTGGGTTTTCTTGTTTTCATTGTATTTATGTTATTGTATTTTTAGTTTATTTACTGTATTTTAGTTAATTTGCTTATTTTGAGAGGACAAATCCTCACTATGTAGACATATCTGGTCTCTAATGCTCCAAGATACTTCTAACTCAGAATCCTGAGCTACGACTGAAGCTGTACACTACCAATGAAACCAAGTAAGACTTTTCGTTTTCTTTTGAATTTTTATGTGTATATGTGTGTGTATGTATTTAACAGTGTTTCTTTACATACTTTTATTGCTCATATATTTCTGTTCTTTTCCTTATCTGAAATTGACATTTTTATATTTTAGCAAAATCTTTTGATCAGTGCCTTTATCATTCTCAAAAATTATCTCTTAGTAATCTTTGATATTTGTATTTGATTGACTGAGTCCACAGTGGGATGCCCATACTGTTGGCAAACACTGTTGCTGAGATGTTTGAAAGGTATTTGTAGGTTATCATTCAAACCTCTACATCTAATGAAGATTGCCACTCTGAAGCCTAGAGTCATTCATTGTCTCTTAATATTTTTACCTCCTCTCCTGCAATGACCCTGGAGCGCTCTCTCTCTCTCTCTCTCTCTCTCTCTCTCTCTTTCTGTTTTTTTTTTTGTTTTGTTTTGTTTTTTTTTTTTTTGTTTTTTGAGACAGGGTTTCTCTGTAGCTTTGGTCTCTCTCTTTCTGTATGTGGTGTGTGTGTGTGTGTGTGTGTGTGTAGAGAAGAATGTTTCCTGTCAGATGGCATTTTCTATTTTATCTTTGTACTTTTGGCACACCTATTTAATCAAAAGATAAAAAGCCTGAATAGATTTTTTTTTAGACTGATGTTTACCATTCATGGATTTTTTAATTTTCCTGTATTGGCCATTTTATGTTCTTTTTTTCATTTCCATAGTATTTATCTTAAGTATAGAATATCTTAAGAATAGAAATTTTCAAAGATATTTTGAAAATAAAAAAAATCACTTCTGGAAACACTCATGTACTTCTTAAGTTTTAATTATTGAAGGAAGAAAATAGGAAAAAAAGTGTTTGACAGATTGAATAAACAAAACATAGGGAGAACTCCAGAACTGTGAAAGAAAGCAGAATTTATGAAGTCAAGTGGATAAGTTATCTGTCTCTCCAAAACACAGGAAGAGATATCTTTGTTCACTTTTCACTAACCACATGATTTCTAATGTTTACTGAAAATCACTCTGACTCCATGACTTTACATTGTTAACTAACTTGTTTCATTTTCTAACTCAACTTACTAACATCATTCATTGGATGACTCCTGTATCTCCTGCAACAGGGCTGAATGATGGTATCGAAGAATTGTTTTACATCTGGCACGTGACAATGATATTTGAACATGTACTTCCTAAGAAGTGTGGCAGATGTCAACAGGTAAGGCTAAGTTCCCTCACATAGTTTCCAACATTTTCTTGTTGACCATTAATAGTAGTGAAAAACACAAATATTGGTCTGTTTAGACATTCACATATAATTTCAGGCAAGATATGCCACGTCCTATTTTCTCAAATATGCCCAGAAGGAACCTTGTCATATTACTCTTTTCTAAACCAAATCAAAACAAAATAAAGTAAAACCGGGGTATCAAAAAAAAAAGGAAAATTTATTAAAAGTGATGTGATCAGTCACTCCATTGTTTAAAATGCTTAAACGTAGAGCTCGTTTGTTGCTGTTTAACATGTGTCTTCTAGTCTTAGCTTAGGCAAAAACTGCAAGCATCTGGTTAGTTGTTTCATGTAAGAGGTTTTAAAAGTTTTAGAAGTTGGTAGTTAAAGGAGAAATTCTTTAGCTAGGCGTCAATGTAGTTCCAAAGGCTGCATTGAATGTATTGTTGTAACTTGTCCAAAAGCTATAACTAGGAATTTAAAAACATAATAGTTCTTTATTGTTCATTGTGTAACTAATTATTTGATTAATCCTTTTCAGTGAATTTCACAACAAAAGAATTTCCTCAAGCAACAGGAATAGGAGAGAAATGCAGGAAATAAAATAAGAAAGGAGAAATGCAGGGCTTTAGCAGAACACTGACATGCTTGGTATGGAAAAAATATACTGAAACAAATAGAAGGTTGTCTAAAAATGAGCCTCTGGAAATGGCAGTATAATAATAACATGCATTGTAAAAGAATTAGCATATAAAATAATATAAAAGATTTCTTAATAGCTAAAGAGTCAATTTTGTATTTTGACTAATAAATAATCATCTTCCATATTTCCTTGCACTTTCCTTTTAATTAGATTCCATTTCTACACTGACAATAAGAAAACAGAACATGGGAAGTAAACATGGTATATAGTCCTTATGTGGGTGCAATATATGTTTTGATGTGTGCTTGTTTTTGTGTGTATATCTATTCTGAGGAAAGATATGTGGATATTGGATGAGTAGATACATATATACATATAAACATGCATATATACATAAATACATATATAATAATCAAATAGCAAATCAACAAATAAATTATCGGATTCTACCTGAAAGCATTATTAAGATCACAAATTTAAAACTCTGAGTATTATATGGCATGATATGGTACTATATGTATCCATCTCCGTTCTTCATCAGGAAACAAAATATAAAATATAAAATTACAAACATATTTCAAGCTTACTTAGAATTATAAAGAGAGTTTTCTCTAGGTATTGATAAATATCTAACTATGACACATGGTGTCTTAAAATAATTCTTTAACTTTTGTATTTCTGGAAGCCTTAAATACCAAAGATAACAAATTAGGTGTAACAAATTAGAAACCAAAGAAAAACATTGTTGAAATTTGATGAAAATGGTCTGGCAGCAAAATAAAAGCCAGTTTAGACATGGGGAAATTAATGTTTATATTACTAAATAAAAAATAGTATAACTAAGAAATCCTTTTATGCTTTTCAATTATGTCTTTATACAAAATTATACACCAAATAATGATATGAAAATTTACAGGAAATCAGCATCTAGTATCTCTATTGTCATAATATTTTGAGTCATACTACTCTATAGATAAAACAACATCAAAACAAACCAAAAAGTATTTTAATAAAATTGAAACTAATAAGAAAAATAGATTAATAATCACTAGAGGTTGGATCTCTTGAGACTGTTTAAGACATAATTCCAATCTATCTTGATCTTTTTCATTTAATCTCTCACTATTTTCATTTAAATTGCATGATCACAAATGAAGCCTTTAGCTTAAAGATCTATGTTCTGATGAAAACTTTGCTTCTGATATGTAATGGGTAAGTTTAAACATGACAATCATGTTGAAATATTATTCATACTTCTTTATAAGTTCTGAGTTTTGTTATGTTCCTAAAGTTATGCTACTGGTAAGATACTGAAAAGGAATACAAAACAAATAAACCAGTAAAACAAAATAACAACAAAAAAACAGTGACAATGGACAATTCATGGTGAGAAAGATTTTGTTCTGGGGATTTGAGATAGAAAAAGAAACCATGGTGATGGCGGCCACTGAAACTGCAGAAAGTCTGGGGTCAACTATGAATATGGCCTGGATGAGTGGGAATTTACAGTGAAGGAGTAAAGCTGGCACACTGGCTACAAAATCACTAAAATGAAATTTTGGTTATACAAAGGGTAATTCCTACACTGAGTTAAAATATTCTTGCAAAAAATAGATGAAGGTGAATAGACATCCCATGGAATGTGGAAGATGAAGGCGTCTAATCAGACATCAGGGTTAACTAAATATTGGTAAAATGCCTTGCTAAGATTTATATTTAGGAATAACTTTTACAACGAAGTATACAAATACACCTATGCATTTCAAAAACTCAAGTAAACTTGGGCTCAGCAACAGCCTTTGTTTCTAACATCATATGGTCAATTTCAGAACAATTTCATAATTTTAGCCCACAAAGAAGCTCTGCACTGATTAATCTCTAATCACCCCATAGGTCCCTTTGTACATGAAGCATCTAACTTCTCTTTCAATGGATTAGTCAACTCTAGAAATATCATACAAATTGTCACACTACATAGTGTTTCATGAATAATTTTTTAACAGACTATACTATCATCATTGTTCATCCACGTTACAACAAATATCTGTATATCACTGTATATTATAAGATAGTGAATGTACACTATTGTTTTATTCTGTTTGAAGGTTGATGGACATTAGAATCCTCTCGGGGTTTGGGTAATACTGAATAATGCCACCATAAACCTCCACAGTTTACACAAATCTATGATTGTGTTTATTTAGAATCTATAAAATACAGAAAAGTGAAACTTCTGTAATAAATTTTTATTATAGTTTTAACATTTTATGAATTATGAAACTATTTTCCTTGCAAAACTATAACATCCCCTCAGAAATATATTAGGCTTCCAATTACTCCACATTCTCATCAATACTTGTTATCATCTCCCTTCATTTCAATAAGATAATTTTTTACAGTTCCCATAGAGATAATTCCATTGAATATATTTTGATATCTATTAGCCGAACATGGGGATTTAGACAACAGTTAGATTACGCTTAATGGTAATTTTGCTTGATTTACTGGTTTTCACTTCATGGTGTGGAAACTCATGAATGAGCCAGGGAAATTGTTTTGGAACTAGTATTCTCACTCCATCAGATCTATGAGTGGAAAGTGGTTTGAAGAAAAAGTGAGTTGGAAACTTTTCTGCTTCTATCTATTGAACAGAACTTCTGGTGTGTATGCAGCTGTTGAGATCTGGTTTTGATAATGTTCCTCCTGGAAGAAATTTCATAGACGATCTTGATGTGGGAGTCTGCTGTTTTGTGTTGATTTCATTGGTTAAATAAAGAGACTGCCTTGGCCCTTTAAGAGGACAGAAAATTAGGTAGGCGGAGAAAACAGAACAGAATGCTGGGAGAAAGAAGCTGAGTCAGGAGTCGCCTTGATTCTCCTACTGGACACAGACGCAGGTTAAGATCTTCCCTGGTAAGACACCTCGTGATGTTACAGGGATATTAGAAATGGGTTAGATTAATATGAAAGAGCTAGCCAACAAGAGGCTGGAACTAATGGGCCAGGCAGTGTTTAAAAGAATACAGTTTTTGTGTAATTATTTCAGGGCATAAGCTAGCAATGTGGGCAGCCGGGTGCCAGGGACGAAGCCCCACTGCTCCTATTACAACATGATCTGGGATGTGAATAAAGAGGGACCTCTTTTGGTGGTGAACCCAGAAGTAAAACATCAATCTCACTGCTGTAGAAAGGGAGGAAAGCAATAACTTTGGTCCATGCCACATTGTCCTGACCTTATTAGGACATCATAGATTGTTCTTATATTAATACCTTCATGTTTGTCATATCCTGTTGATGGAGGCTGCTTGTTTCCTGGCTGGCCAGCAGCTCAGATCTGAAATAATCACACAGAAACTATATTGTTTAAATCAATGTTTGGTCCATTAGCTCTAGCTTCTTAATGACTAACTCTCTTACATATTAATTTAACCCATTATAATTAATCTGTGTATTGCCATGAGATAGTGACCTACTAGGTAAAGTTCTAGCATCTTGCTATGGTGGAGTTACATGGCTCCTCTGGAGTCCACCAGTCTTTCTCCCAGCATTTAGTGTAGTTTTCCCTGCCTAGCTCTGTTCTACCTTCATCAGGCCAAGCCAGGTTCTTTATTCACCAATGGTATTCACAGCATACAGAGGGGAATCCCATATCAATATCCCTTTAAGACAATTTCAGTAAACACTGATGGCTAGTTTTTCAAAATAATATTAAAAATTTATGGATACCCTACTAAGAAAAGGCCTCCAGCATGCTTTGCATTGTTATTTCATAGTTGGACCCTATGATGGGTTGTGGATTTTGGAAGTTTGCTTCTTCCATGAGAAAGATTAGCTTTCATAACATTGTTACAAAATAAGAGTGTAGTTTGACACATGATTTAATACACTGAATCCTATTATATAGCAACAAGTCCCCCTTCCTAACGATAGTCCAATACTTGAAGCAAAGAGTGAAAACTGCAAAAATTAACCAGACCCTAGTGATTTTGGAGCTGAAGTTATCTGATAAATTTAACACTCATTCAATACTAGTGTGAATATGTACATACATACATATTTGTATACAAATTTAAAAGACTGTATAACTTCCTTTGTGGATATATTTAACCATAGGATTTTTCTGTTTTATTTCCTTCCTTCCTTGCTTGCTACCTTCCTTGCTTGCTACCTTCCTTGCTTCCTTCATTCCTTCTTTCCTTCCTTCCTTCCTTCCTTCCTTCTTTTTTTCATTCCTTCTTTCTTTCTTTTTTTGTGGGGGATTGATGTAGGAGAGTCTTCTGTTTTGTGTTAATTTCATTGGTTAAATAAAGAAACTGCCTTGGCCTTTTGATAGGACAGAAAATTAGGTAGGCGGAGTAGACAGAATAGGATGCTGGGTAGAAAGTAGTGAGGCAGATACCATGACTCTCTGACCTGAGATGGACGTAGGTTAGAATCTTCCCAGTAAGCCACGACATCGTGGTAAACACAGATTAATAGAAATGGGTTAATCAAGATGTGAGAGTTAGCCAGTAAGAGGCTGGAGATAATGGGTCAGGTAGTGTTTAAATGAATACAGTTTCCATGTAATTATTTCGGGTAAAGCTAGCCAGGAGCCAGGTGGCAGGAAGCAGTCCAAAGCTCCTTTTACAATGCTGCTGTGTCAGGAAATTCTCTCTGCGGCATGCCACCCACAAACAGCAAAAAGCTGTGTTAAAATCTCTCTCTCTCTCTCTCTCTCTCTCTCTCTCTCTCTCTCTCTCCTTTTTTAAGCCCTCTTGGGTTTTATGTGGAGTTAGTAGACCACATTGGGCAGCCACTCTGTTGTAAAAGGAGCAGTGGACTGCTTCCCACTGAGCATCTCTCTTCCATTAATTGGGGACAAAGAACAAAACATATTCAGAAAAGTGACATCATCAGAATTATTTTCTTTATTCTCAAACACAGTACAATTCTGTTTTTAGGAACTTCAAGAGGAGTGCTTCTAGAAATGTTTTGTGGTGTTAAGGGATTTATGTGTAGTGTTATTAGGAATGTCCATCGTAATTTTGATATGTCATATATCATTATATGTATTTTTCTTTTTGTTTTTAAATCTTGTTAAAATTTAAAATGCACCCCTTGTGGTCCTGAGTTCCTTGCTCGTGCTCTCTCCTTTAGCTCCTGATTTGGACCTTGAGATTTCAGTCCGGTGCTCCAATATGGATCTCTGTCTCTGTCTCCTTTCATCACCTGATGAAGGTTAATAGCCATGAGGATACCACGAGGGGTGCACCCACACACTGAGAACATGGGGATGTTCTATCGGGAACTCACCAAGGCCAGCTGGCCTGGGTCTGAAAAAGCCTGGGACAAAACCGGACTCGCTGAACATAGCGGACAACGAGGACTACTGAGAACTCAAGAACAATGGCAATGGGTTTTTGATCCTACTGCACGTGCTGGCTTTGTGGGAGCCTAGGCAGTTTGGATGCTCACCTTACTAGACCTGGACGGAGGTGGGTGGTCTTTGGACTTCCCACAGGGCAGGGAACCCTGATAGCTCTATGGGCTGACGAGGGAGGGGGAATTGATTGGGGGAGGGGGAGGGAAATGGGAAGTGGTGGTGGGGAAGAGAGAGAAATTTTAATAAATAAATAAATTTAAAAAAATTTAAAATGCACTATCTCTCCCTCTAAAACTATGAAACTGTGCTTCTTTTGAGAGTGTAGCTCAGAAATTTGCATCCTGATTATGAAGAACTGCATTTCTAAGATCTCACATAGTTAAATATAGGAATCTATATGTTATAAATTCTATGTGTTAACATATGTGTTAATATATGTTAATATTTGTCTTGAAGACAAATGAGTAAAGAAATAAGAAAATAGCAGCACTAAAATCTATTCTAGTTGTTCTTTTTTCTTGTCATCATTTTCTTTATTGACTGTTGCTGTCAATCAAGAATAATTGTGAAATTGCTTCATAGATGGATATAAATTGAGAGTAGTTTGAAACCTATTTTCTCTTTTAGCTCAGTCTAACAACTCAACTCCATGCCGTTTCTGGCAATACACCCTTTATTTAAAGGACATCTGGTCATCAATATAATTTGATTCTCATCTACAAGACACTATCTGTGTGTGTATTCAGATTAATATTGAAGACTTAAGCATATGAATGATCATCAGCAGGAACAGTAAAAGAAGTTTAATGAGGAGATTATAATCAGAAAGTGCAATAATGGGAAACTTGTTTAATGAGGACATTGGTGCCAAACTACATTATTCATAGGGCATTCTGATTACAGACAAATGCACAATGAAACATATATTCCTTGGTGGATGCTTTTGTCATTTACATTTCAAATAAATACTATTACTTTAACCTTTGGCTAAGAAAATGAGCCTTCATACTGAATAAGTAAAAACTCCCCCCAAAATAATAGTGTAGCAAATATATTGTTAAAAATTGAATTATGAATTTAACTATATTTTTTTTAGTTTTGGAATTATATCTCATTGTAGATCTAATGCAAGACATATTTTCATTGTACTATCAAGTTTCCTAAATTTACGATGTGGTTGTCCAATAACTAAAACAAACAATATTATACATTACTGCATCATACTGCATTGTAATATCTCCCATTCTAAAAAGCCATCAGTTCAACTTGTTTAAGAGAAATGAAAATGAGACATGGAATCTGAACAGTAAAATTTCACATTAGAGTTCTTGGCTTTGCATAGCAGTCTTTCCTTAGCTGTACATGTCACAAGTATTGTAAATTCAGTATGAATTATCTAGGAATTACGGTTCCAATAAACGTTCCGTGAGGACCTTTATTGAAGTGCATGTATATGCTAGAGTAAATAAAGTTTCTTTGAGCCATGAACTTCAAGCTTGGATTGTCATTATTAGGTGATATCTTTGTGAAGGATTTCATGAGAGCTAAAGATCAAGCAGTAAAGAGGAGGGTCAAAGTAACATAAAACTCCAAACATTGATTACATGTAGTATATAATACTCTTATCATAAATGAGAATTTACAAAGGAAGAAAATATATTCCAAAGATGTGTAAATTAATGGTTGGATGATTGATTTGGGAGTTTTCTAACTTGAACTATTTGGAAAAAAGTTAAGTATTAGAACACCTTTTTTTTTTTGAGGCTTTGGGAATTGCAGCAGGTGACAATTGTGTTCAAATGTCAAACCACCATAGGATTGATTCTCTGACAGAGGAAAATCTCACCTATGCAGGGCTTATGGACAACAGACTTTGGAAACCGCTGCTCCTGTCTGTAATTTCACATTTGTTTAATCAGCTATGATGTCCCCCCAATATCTTCTGTACAGTTGTGTGTAATTTCATAGGATATGTATGTGCAATCTCATGATTGCGTCTCAATCTATGGGCACATATTTTCATGGAAGGTCAGGAAGATGCCTTCTCATGTAGCTGTACAATTTTGATGTATAGGAAATATACTAGGATATGTTTCATAACTATATCTATTGCTTCATGGGGACTTAAGACATTTAATATCCTGCTTTGTCCCATTTACTCAGACTAATATAAAAAGCAACAATTTCTCCCCAGTCTAAAACAAGCTGCACACAATTAGCTCATTTTTATCTCAGAGCAAGTTCAAACTAGACTAAATGATTCTGTAAATGGATCATGAGGTAAAATCTTTGCAGACATGACCAAGGTCAGAGTTGCACATGTCTAACCAAGGTTATTAACAAAAAGCAACCTAAAAAGTCATGCCAATTCATTGCTTGCCAAGCCTGGTGGATAAAAGCCTATGCCTTGCATCTTGTCTCACCAGGTACTGTGTCTCTGGCCTCTGGTTACAGTCTTTCACCAGAAAACTTGAAACCTCTTGTTACCATGGTAAAGGGCTCTGCCTTTATTATTTACCCAACAAATGTGCTATGACCAATGAGATAAAAACCTCCTGTAACTTTTTTATTATTGCCCCAAGCCTACTGAAAAAAAAAAGTCTTTAAGCTACATGAACAAAGAAGCAAGGGAGAATTTGGAACAGAAAATTGAAGCAAAGGAGAACTAGAAAAAATTAGAACTTAGAAGCAAATTAGAGGGCATAAAAATAGACAGAATAATAAGGAACATGATCCAAACAACATATGAGTGAATTTATTCTGTACCCCTGATTAGAAATACCATAAGTTAGTTTTGTTTCTACACAGTGGAGTTTTTCTTCAAACCCTGGAAGTAGACTTGAGAGCTGGTCTATTGGGTTAGTAATACTCTTTCTTTTGATGAGACATCAGAAAGGGATAAAATAAAAATTAATGTTACATTAAATATACACTCTGAATATGTAAACTCCTTAGAATTTAATTATTTGGACTTTCCAGGAAAAGATTAATTTCTACAGAATAAGTATTCTCTAAATAAAGGTAATACACATAACTTTGTGAGGAAAACACATGCACACACACACACACACACACACACACACACACACACACACACACAAATACAGAGAGAGAGAGACATCCATGAGGAATTTGAGCTCATAGTCTTGACAAAAGAGAATAAGTGGTGAACCTAAGTGGTTATTTTAGAGAAATATGTTACAGCTCTTCAAAAAGAAAAGTCACCTTTGATCCCCACTTAATCCTTGAATGAGGGAGCAGGTAGGTTAGTTCTATTACAAATCCTAAATCTTACAAGATACCATACTATATTAAGGATGTACACACCTATAGGCACAGATAAGACAGTAAAATGTGTGAATATAATGTAAGTCTTTAGGTGTTCCTTTTTTGAAAAAGTTTTCTATTTTCTGACTAAATAGAGACTAGGCTACTAAGAAAATATGTATTCTAGTATATGAAGTAGTTAGAGTGAATATAGTTTCTGAATAATTATCCAATTTATGCCCCAAAGATTTGAATGGTACTTCACACTGTATTTACAGTCATAGTCATAAACATGTGCTATTATTTTAAATTGCAAATAGTCAAAAGAGAGACATCCTGCACAAAGCAGGATATTAATATTAACATTAATATTAATATTCAGTTAGCAAGTAGTTTTATCTTATGTACCTGGAAGTCAATTGTCAACACAATGATGAAGATCTGAATCTAGTTATTATTTGTTTTCCAGAAGGCACCTCTCCAGAAATGAGATTAAGAATATTTCAGTATAAAATCGTATATGTTCCTCAATTTATGATAGTATTATATTCTGGTAAACACATTTTGTAAGGTAAAAGGTTGAAAATATATTTAATTCAACTAATCTATAAACATCATAGACTAACAACAAATAGTATGAAAGTCTATGTAATATACCTGAGTACCCAGGTAAATGTTAGAGAGCTCCATGTTTGTCCTTAAACATCTCAAAACTCGTATATTAAATATTATTTCTGCTAAAGGTGCATGTATTCTAGTCTATCTTGAATGTAAAACTCAGAAGCTAGTAACCATAGGGTCACAATCACCTGTATTTTATTTCCTTCATTCCTAGAAGTCTAGCAAAGAAATATTCGTTTAGGCATGAATCGTGGAGAAAAGGATTAATTAGTCCTTTTGTCCTCACTTTTTCAATGAAGTTAATTTTAAGATATAACATTATATAGAATGCAACCTTTTAATGTTTAGGACTCCAATGTAAGTAAGTTATTTCAAGGCAGTTAGGAGATTTATACTAATACATCTTGGAGGAATCCTTCTGAGTTTGAAGAGGGTAGAATGGTCTAGTTTATATCTGAATTTCCTATAGGCAGATAAACAACAGACTTAGGTGGTGTCTGGCTATCTTTGAAGGACTCAAATATATTACATCCTTTTGATGGTAAATTTATATAAGATCAAACATATTTACAGAGTATATCTAATATAGATTTATAGAATATTTTTGCCTGATTCATCATCGAAGAATTTTTTTTTATTTCTCATTCTTCAAATCAAGAGTGCCCAGTGTAATTTAACTATATTCATAAACACACTAACGCACGAAGAAATTCAATGCATATATCATTCCTGTAATTATTTATAAGACATTGGATGATTCAGCAATTAAATAAAACTTTCATTTCAAATTATGGATCGATAGATCTATAGATAAATTCTAACACTATTTTTGGTTGATTGTTTACTCATTCTAACTGCATTAATCTCATACTAAGAATACTAAACGCTGTATTGACAGACCAAATTAAAAAATATGATACATTTGTCTTCATTTATATATGCTGTTTTTCTTTTGAAAGAGTAATTCATTTTTTCAACTACCCAGGAGATGAGAACTCTGCTCTTGTGGATTACAGCTTTGCTGGAGAATCATTGTTTATATTTCATGCAAATTGCACTTCAAAACAGGAGAGAAATACATAAATGAAATTGAAATGAACATTCATTCTTCCAGTCATTCCCTACAAGACACAAAACCAGTTATAACTTGATATGAATAACTGTGATATTAATTATAAGTGTTGGTGCTGTTGTTCTAATTGAATATAGAATATTATGGCACTTATTCAAATGTTCATCAACTGCACATTATAATTGTTCAGCAACAGACTACATAATAAGTGAGACAATTTCTATTACTTTCTTATTCATTGTTAGAGTATGAATCATACTGAATTGTTTTGGTTATCATGTAGATGTAAAATATAATTCCACAGAAATAGTATTATAATTTACCAGCACTTTAATTAATAGTAGTATGCAATGGTGAATAGAAAAGTTACAGGGAGAAAAGAAGCAAGGAAAGACATTTACCATTCTTATCATTAGATTTCAAACGTCAGGTATTTCTGCGGAATACATGAAGTAACCTAATAAATTGATCTGTGCCCCAGCAAACATAATGAAACAAAACATCTCAAATTTAGAAATGGCAAGAGTAACACAAATTTTATGAAGTTATTGAGATGTTCCTAAGCCTCTCTATTTTATGTGTCTCAACCACCTTTTCCATTTCTGGTTAATAAAACAAATACCTGTGGAGGACAGTTATTGGGTATGTAGTTTGATGTTTTGTGGCAGGTACATGTAGTTATAACATGGAAAATAATGTCTGAACTAACATATATACTTTGTGGAGCTCAATTGGATATTATAGAGATACACGAGGTGGCTGTTGGCTTGATCTGCCATTTGCAGATTTCATGTCTTCTGCAATTTTTGGTTATTTATCACTCGAGTGTACTACACACCACAAAGAACACACATGTAGTTCCATTTTATGATTTTTTTGTAACTACATTTGACATCTGATGTTGCTTTCACCTCTATTTTATACCAAATAAAAGCCAAATAAAATTAAGCCCTGAATTGTTTACTTTCTTTCCCTCAATTAGTGAAAACTCAGAGGCATACACTGTATTCTTACCAAATTCCTCAGAGGAAGCTCAGTCATTTCTTCCCATTCCCTCTACAGGTCATCACTTGCATGGCCACTTCCTTAAGTTTGCATTTCTGTTTCCTGACCAAAGCACTTGCTTACCTCATCTTTTTTGGCCTTTCATACTTTTTATATCGATTATTTCTTTTCTTGCATTTCTCACCTACACTCTCTGTCTGTTGCCTTTTGTCCCTCACTCAAATCATCATCTAAATCCTGGTAACAACTTAATTAATTAATAAATTAGTCTTCGATACATTTTCTGTCATTGTCATTTGCACTAAATAGTAAAGATACATTTCCATAGAAATCTTGCTTTTATTTTACAGAAGAAGACATTATATGTTTGCCTTTTAATTAAAACTTAAAAATTAAGATACTATATTTGCAACATTTCTTCCTTCCCTTCCCCTACCCAAAACCAGCCATATATTTGTCCTTACTCTCTTTGAAATTCACTGTCCCTTGTTTTTCACAAATTGTCATCTCATGCATATATGTATGTGCACATACATATATATATATATATTCCTAAATATGACCAGCTTAGTTAATTCAGTATTACTTGATTTATGTTTTCTGCGTGACATTTTGGTATTGGATAACCAGTTGTTGCTCTCTTCTCTGGGAAGATTAATTCTCCTTCTTCCAGGATTCTTCTATTGCATTTAGTTGTTTATAGAGGGTTGACACCTCAGTGACTTTTCTCCATCTACTTCAGCAAGTCCAACGGTATCATCTTTGCTCAGCTTATATTTGAACAACGTGTTGTTGAAACTTATGGGTAATGCTTCTGATATTGTTTGAAGACACAGTCTCACAGAAATTTCCCTTATCCTCTTGCTCTTGGGATTCCTCTACCCATACAATATTTCTTTATCATTAGATACTGGAGTATTTTGATGATGGCCAGGCTTCACAACTCAGCATATTGATTGGTTGTGGCTGTCTATAATGGTCTCTGTATGTTGACAAGGAGTTTCTTTGAGCAGATCTGATGACTATACTTACTGCACCTGTAAGGATGATTATTTAGAATGTTGTAAGAGAATATTCTGGTTTAGTAAGTTAGGCTATAAATTCTCCTTCAATATTGATGACTTCATGAGCACCAAGTATACTCACAGTTGAGAAGTCTTCCTTTCATCATCTTTTTACATTTTTTACTGTTTGATTACTTAATATATGTATTTTTATTATTTCTACCTGAAACATTTACTCCTCTCAAAGTCCTACCATATGCTTTTCGTTGTTAATTCCCATGTCTTATTTTTTTTTTAAATACCTACTGAGATAACTTAGTGCTCGTGCTACCTGAATGTACATAGGTGGAGGATCACATATGGGAACATGATGGCTTTTCATGAGTTACATCCCCAAAGAAAATGAACTCTCTTTCCACTAAAAGCCTTCAATTTCTAGTAACTCTTCAGTTATGTGTATATGGGGATTTTTTCTCCCATCTGCCAGTTCCCAAATAAACACTCTTAGGTTTAATGTTAATTACAAACAATTGGCTATTGGTTTGAACTAAGTACTGACTAGCTTTTATAATATAAATTAATGCATTTCTATTAATCTATGTATTGCCACATTTTCATGGCATTGCTCACATCTTGCTTTTTTGGTGGCTGCTGACGTCTTCCCTGATTCTACCTCGTTGCTTCATGTATTCAGTTTATCTTTCCTGCCTAGCTATAGCCTACTCTGCCATAGGTAAAGGAAACTTTATTTATCAAACAATAAAAGCTACATATATTCACAACATACATAAGGGCTGCCCATATCATCTTTCTTTTTCTGTCTAATTAAAAAGTAAGGTTTTAATTTTTTAGCTAAAATATTTAATATTTTTATTGCAAAAACATAGAAAAAATACTCGAAGTTCACAATAAGCAGATATTTATATGAAATAAAAAATAATTACAGGAAAATAATGTTCATATAGAATATAATCATATTACCTAAAGAATCATATGTCAAGATCTAAAATATGCTTAAAGTTTTAACCTTAACTTTGCAAAATTACAAATTACAAAACAGGTATCAAGGAACAATTACAGTTATAATATTTAGTTTATTAGTATTTGTCAAAATTAAAAGAACTATCTAATCTTATATCTAATTTATCTCTTATCATAACTAAGGAAAACTATAACTATCTTGTCTTCAACTCCATCAAAAACTGCAGAAGGATATAGTATTACCTCATTGAATAGGAAGTGCATTGTAAGAAACATCAAAACTTTAGAAATGACAGAGATGTCTGACTGAGATCACTCAAAGTACTGTAACATTTGGACATTTATCTCCAGCCCAGAGGTGTAAAGTATCTGACAGAAATCTCAGTGAAGCAGAAAATGGGAAGGACTGTCCTATATACTTTGGTAAAATTCATCAGTAGCTTTCTTCTAGGTTCTACAGAATATCTGTCAGACTCTTCCATGAAGCAGGAATCCTGAAGGACTGCCCCACCTTATTTTGGGAAGTTCACAAGTCATTTTCCTGTGGGTCCTCCATGTCCTGCTTATACAATGTATTATTAAGAAATCCAGGAAAGAGCAGGTTTTTTTTTTTTTTTTGCTCAAATGACTAGCCTTGCCATATTGAAAGCAAACTCCATAAGGAGAATCTTTAATGCTCATCATCCTCTTGAAGTAATTGGTGCTGCCAGGAGAGAACATTTCTCACTGTAAATAAAATCCAAAGGTTTTAAAACATATAAATGTTATATTCTGTAAGTTGTTGAGACGTTGAAGATTACCTATCCACCTGAAATATATTTCAGTATACCAAGAAAACATAACTAACATGATTATAAGTTTAACTACTGTACATGACTATTAATTTATATTTCTTAATTATATATTACAGTTTTAAATATATAAACACAACACATTAAACAATAATTGAAATATACATAGAGTATAATAAAATTGACTTTAAATTTGTATCTCTAAATGAAAATCCATACCAATATAAAGTATTTTGAAATTAACAATTTTTTTGGATTATAGTATATTCAATAATCTATCTTTTTTCATCATATATATATGTATCTCCCCTTTTTACTTAAAAGGAGATTAACTATGAGCATAATCATTTATTCATTTATAATGAAAGCAAACATTTAAAACATTATTTTGGTGTTGTTCTTTCATACTCCTACATGGGTTATCCAAATTAGACAAGAAGGACATAAAAGAAAGGTACATCAAATTTTGCCAAGACAAGATATGACAGCCCTTCAGAATATCCTGCTTCGCAGAAAAGTCAGTTAGATATGGAAGGCCTGTAGGGCAAAGATGGATGCTCCAATATTGCAGAGGAACCTTGGGTGACTATCTAGACAGACAAATGCTTCTATTATTCCTCACATTTATTGGAAGTTGCTTGCTTGTATTTTTTTCTTATTCATGTAATATTATTTCCTTCTAAGGTCTGTAATGGAGTTGAAGAATTATAGTTGCAGTTATAGTTTTCCTTGTTACCAGATTCAGAAAGGAAATTTCTGAAGCTTAAGACGACTAAAGTGTATATAGTTGGGAGCTATAAAAGATAATTTTGGATTGGTAATAGGAGTTGGAATAGAAGGTGAGTTAGGTACAACGTTTTGGACTCATCAAGATGGAATAGATATGCAGTATTTTCACTGAATTTGTCAGTTCCTAATGGGTTAGACATTGTTGATGTATTTCTTGCCTGTATATATTGTATATAGTTATTGTACTTATAGTATATAGTTTTTCTTATACCTTTTTTATTTTAGTCAAAAAGGGGGAAATGTGATATTGTATTTGTACTCTAACAAATAAAGCTTGCCTAATGATTAGAGGGTAGTGTTGGCCAACTAGTTAATCATACCACAGAGGTCTGGAGACCTGTACAGATAAAAAGGAATATAAGGAAGGAAGAGACATGAGACTGGCCCTTTTCCAGCTGAGGAGTTAGCAAGAGTTGGCTATAGCTTTCTCCTTTCTCTCTCAGATTTTCAGGAATTGTCCTGCTATTCTGGCTCTGGAATTTTATTAATTAAGGTCAATTAGCACTTGTGCAACAGTTAAGAGTGAGAATTCATGAACTCCTCCTCATCCAAGAGAGTATCTTGGCTAATTCAGTCTTGTCCACATCTTGTGCATACTGTCATAGTCTCTCTACATATAAGAAAAACTCAAAAATCATTTTATAGTTTGTAAAGTTATCATGGACACAAATATTTCTTTAATGTAGTTGCTCTAAGATTTTTTATAATATAGGTCTGCTTTTAGCTGTTTTGGCCAATTTACATAGTTCACGCTTTTAATCAACTGGAGATAGGCACACCACAGTTGTTTTATGCATTTCGACCTCTTGCAGATTTTTGATACATCTATTGAAAAAAGAAATGACTTTGATGAGGGGTGAGAATTGCCCTTATCTGTGGGTATAAGGATGAGTATTTATGTCTAGCAAGAATTTGCATTGGTTTCAGAAAGTGACAAATGTAGGTTCTCATTATGGGTCCCTAGCAACATCAATTATGAATTAGTTGACTAGGTTTCTAGTACCAGGCATGACTTCCTTTTAGAGAGGTCATAAGTTCATTTAAAAAATTATTGACGACCACCAAGAAATAAGTGCCACTATTGTGCCCTGGGTTTATCATTTCATGCTAGTCATTTTTGAAGCTCATAGGTGAATACAGCAATTGATAACTTTTCCTCTTTAGAAGCTTGTGTAGTCATTGTGGACTCAAGTATTACAAAAACAATTTACAGATTGAGAAATGAATATAGAATTGAACCAGTTTTTTAATCTACAACAAATATGATTTTTCTTCTTATCTAAGCTCAACAAGCTGTTGCTTTTGTTTTTTTATTTTTTATTATTCTAAGTGTGGCTATGTACCTGGTTGGCTTTGAATTTGTGATTCTCGTGTTCCTGAATTCTGGAATTTCAAACATTTTCAATCATGCTTAACACCATTTTAGGTTTTTAAAAAAAATTTAGAATACTTAACTCTTTTCCATTTCCTTTGCAAAATTTATACTACTTTTCTTTTTGTATTTTTTGTGTCTAATATGAACAAAACAGTATTATTGGTTACATTGTAACTTTTATAAAATTCACTGTACTTTTATCTGCTTTGTTAATTTTACTCTGCTCTTACTGGAAGTCATAATCAAATGCTTGTCTCATATATTCTACAAAAAACAAAAGAATACATTTTTACCACTAATATATGCAGTTTCCTTAATGTTCAAGTATCCTGTCTCCAGTATAGCTTATAGTAACCAATGTAGTTTACTACTTTATTTCTAGATCCTTAAAATTTATGAAAAATATTTACATTCATATTGAATACATTTTATAAATATTGTATGGCTATGAAGATATTTGGGGGTAAAGGAGCATCATCAAATTAGAGGTGCCCAATTTCAGAAAGACATTTTAGAAAGAGTCCCATGATTATCCTTGTTTGGTTTCTTTTCCACTATCTTTATATGTGGTGTGATCTCACACATTTGCTTTCCATTATTGCATTTTCATGAGTTCATCTATCAGTTGTTGCTATATTCTCTGTTGCATATTTGCTTATAATATTTTAGATAAATGGATGGTATATGTTTCAGCTACTTTTCTGTTTCTATGAAGAGACATTATAACTGAGACAACCTATGAAAGAAAGCATTGCATTTATGGATTACATACAGTTTCAGAGAGTCAGTTCATGACCATACTAGCAGAAAGCAGGATGGTGGAGCACTAGCTGAGGGCTTACATAGATCCACAAGCAAGAAGCAGAGAGGAAGAGACCGGTCCTGGCAGGGGTTTCTGAAACCTCAAATCCAACCCCCAGGAGCTCACTTCCTCCAATAGTTCCACCAACTTGGAAAAAATAGTCAAGGATAGGAGCCTATGGGGATCCTTCAAACTACTACTAAATAGTTTTGTGTTGATGTATAATATTTTGATAGTATGCTATGTCACAAATAGATCATGTGGATTTTTTCTAATTCCCCTTTTTCAAATTAGTTATTAGCATTTAATTTGGAAGTTTGTGAGACTTTTTCCTCTGGTTTTAGTAGCTGACAACTATTAAATTCCTAAAAACATTCTTCTTATCAACAATACAACATCTGCTGACATCATTCAAAGTGCAAGTTGAGATTTTCTGTAGTTTAAGGTAGTTTTTCCCCATTGATTCTCCCTTTGTACAACTCTTTCAAGACACTAATATCACTTTCAGTTATAATGTTACTTTATTTCAATTTAGCCTGAATAATTACTTTACTCAATTCCAGGGAGGTGCTTCTTATATGTGGTAAGCATAGATTTTCATAAGTATGTCTACTATTCTCTTCACTTGGCACAAAATTGGGTATAAGTGACAAAGCCTAGTATATTGTTGGTGTTAGAGCCTAGGCTTACCCCTAAAATATTTGGTTATTGTCTTTATTTTCTGGACATCTCTATTTTTTCACTGATGCTCTCTAAATTCAATGAATTTTAGACATATTTATTAGAAAGTATTAAGTAAAATTGCTCCTTGCAAGTTTCCATGACTATGGGATCAAGTGACTCCTTCATAATGGTGGTGGTCCTGTCATGTCAGAAGAAACCCCAGCAGTTATTTGACCACTAACGTGTGCTGAGATGAAAATATAACTTTCGTCTGTAAAAGGTATTTTCTATTTGCTTTAAACACCATACATCAGCTTTTTTTTTACCTAATATGTAGTAAAGTCATACTTCGTATGCTTTGTTTTCTGAATAAGAAATATTTGTGAAAAGCAAAGATGAATATTAGGATAGTCTTAAAACATGGTCTAAATCAACCTTACCTTGAAGACTATATTGTGTCTATTCACCAAAATCTTACCATAATTAATCCAGATTCTAATACCTTGAGGGTTTTTTCATATTGAATCCAGTGATCAGAATGTCAAAGAATAGGGAAAACTTGCAAGCCTTTCCCAAGTTCCCTCAATGCCTCACTGGCTGGTGTCTCAGTGCCTGCCAGGCTCACCATTCACCACCAGGCTCACCATTCACCACCACAGACCTGAACAGAGCAAGGGGAAGAAGAGTGTCCTACGAGCCATTTGAACTGAAAAATCTACAGGTCACACTATATAAAATAAGCACCCCAAGCTTGGTCTTTAAATATATCATTTCCAATTTTCCTTAAATTTTACTCAAAAATATCTATATTCTTTTTGCTAATTTTATTTTGACATTCATTTATAATTAAATTATTTCTTCCTTCTCTTGTCTTCCTCCACACTCTTCCATATGTATGTCCTTACACTCTTTCAAATAAATGGCTTCCTTTTCATTAATGGTTATTGTGTGAATATATTTATATGTGCATATATGTGTGTATATGATATATATTCCGTGATACATCTTGATTAATCTGTGTGATATTGTTTGCATGAATGGTTCAGGGCTCACCGTTTGCTATTGGATAAACTTGTACACTCTTCTTTGAGGGAGGCTGTTCTACCACTCCCAACATCTGTTGACTTAGGTAGTTATTTGTGTAGGGCTGAGGCATTGTGGGTTTTCTCCCATCCACTTTGGCATGTCTGCTGCCGTTCTTGTTCAGCTCATTTTAGGCTGCCACGTATGTGAGGCTATATGGATGTGTAGTATAGCTTCTGACATTAGTAGGAAAAACAACCTCAGTAAAACCCCTAACCCTCTGATTCATGCAATCTTTCTGCCCACTCTTAGGCATTGATCCCTGGGCCTTAGATGTTGGAGTAATTTTTTTTTTTTTTTTAGAAATATCCATTGGGACTGAACTCCAAAACTCTTCATTTAGATTGTGTGTGGTTTTCTGTAATGATCTCCATCTGTTGCAAAAATAAGTTTTCTTGATGAGGAATGAGAACTACACTTATTGATGATTTAGTATAAATATTTAGAATATAGTTATGGATTATGCTAGTTTAATAAAGTAGTAGTTATAGGTTCTCCTCTAAGACCCATGATTTCACTATCCCTGTGTAGTTTGATTTCCAGTACCAGGCATGATTTCTCCCTATCGAGTTGGTCTTAAGTTCAATTAGAGAACTGTTGGTTATTGCTAAAGAATGTTTGTCACTACTTTACTATTGGGGTTATTGTAAAATTTTGGTCATTTTTCTTGTGTTCATTCATTAGATTCAATCCGGGTAGGACTTCTGGTTGGTTCTCTTTTTGGAAGCTTACAACATGGTACTTCTGGTACCACGAAAGCTAGTCCTCAGGAAGGAGGTATTTACACGTCTCATTTCAGAGGCCTCTGGGCCTTGTGTCTGAAATGCATAGTATCTTCATCAATAGGGACTTACCTCCTATCTCTTAAGGCAGGCAGGTGCAATAGCAACAGTGTGTTTTGGGAGTCTCTTGGACAGTACTGACCATCAACTCAAAAGATAATTTTTAATATCTGGTGTTAGGGGTTTTGTTTGGTGGCTTTTACACTTGCTGGGTGCATTATCAGACCAAGAAGAATAAATTTTATATGTTTATTTATAAATAGAATTATGTGTTATGTCATTTTTTTCTTTATGGGTGGTAATTATCGATAGCATTATTCTTTTCTGATTTTAGCTCAACTTTGCTGTTATTTTACTCTTCTCTCTCCTTATGTATTTATCTCCTCCCTAATTCTCTAATTATTACACTCCCTGTCTTAGTTAAGGTTTTATTGCTATGAAGAGACACTGTGTCCATGAAATGCTTAAAAAGAAAAATATTTAATTGTGATGGCTCAGAAGTTTAGTCCATCATCATGGCAGGAAACAAGGAAACATACAAGAGGCAGACATGGTGCAAGAGGAAGTAGTCTGTATGTCACATTGAGAGAAGCTTGAACTAACTTGTCTTCCCAGTGACAAACTTTCTCCAACTGGGCCATACCTACTCCAACAAAACCACACTTCCTAATAGTGCCACTCTGTTTTGTTTTTTTCTCAAACCACCACTTTCCCATTTCCCTTATCAAACCACTTGGACCCCACAATTACCCTCTATGAATCGCCCACTTCTCCACCCCATCAATTGTCTCTGTTTACTTTTCTGGTTTCTGTTGTGATTCATGGATGTGTACCCATGTATGAAGATTTAGAGATGGGAGCCTCCAGTGAGAATGAATATATATTTCTCTTGAACAGCCTGGATAAATCTCACTCAATATTATTTTTTTTTAGTGCTGTCTATGGACCTGTAAAGTTCATTATTTTATTTTTTGTACTACTGAATACTATTTCATAGCATATTTTTCATTATCCTCTCATAAGCTGAAGGTGCATTTAGGTTGTTTCTTTTTCATAGCTATTATGAATAGAGCAGCAAAGAACATTCCTGATTAGTATCTGTGGAGTCAAATACTTATTCTCTGGGGCAAAAGCCAAGGAATGATAAATCTGAGTCCTATATCAGAATTTACTGTCATACTGAATTTCTATGGGACTGAGCCTTCTTCACATTAATTCAGCATGCTCAGGAATGCTGAAGGATCTCTTTCTTCTAAAGATGCAATTTCAGAGAAAAATGAATGAAAAATAAATAAGTACATGTATTGTGAGTTTTCTCCTTCATGCTTTCAACATCAGCAAAACATTGCCTTTGTGGAGCCTGTAACTCTAAGGTGTCAGTTTTTCCTTGTTTCAACAAGTAAAATATATTCTTTCATCTCATCATGTCAATTACTTAGGTTGCTTTCTTCACAACACATATTGATAGTCATTAAGTACTAATTTTGAAGGTAAGTGCGAGAGAATATTTGTCTTGACATTTAGGAAGTTGCTTTGAATGGTATACTGAAAGCTAACTTGTCTGAATGGCTGTTTCAGCCTGTTCTCAAATGTTGGTTCCTCCCTTTTAAATTCCCATTCTTATTAAGCGTAGTATAGTAATATACCCTTTATGTTATTGTTATAAAAATTGGCCTTGCAGGTTATTATCACATGGGTAATTGACATAATAGAGTGAAACTTTTAGTTATTCAATTTGCCACATATGTGAGTATATTTATTTAATGCTGAAAAGTCATTGAATGTAGAAGTAGCTGTGGGCCACATCCCGCCACCCAGCTCCCAGCCACCAGCTAGCTTTACACCAAAAATAACAACACACAAATTGTATTTTTTAAACACTGCTTGGCCCATTAGCTCTAGTCTCTAATTGGCTAATTCTCACATCTTTAACCCATATTTAGTAATCTATGTAGCACCACAAGGCGATAGATTACAGGGAAAGATTCAGCATGTCTGACCTGGTGGCTGGCTCCATGGTGTCTGGCTCACTTCCCTTCTTCCCAGCATTCTTTTCTGTCTACTTCACCCACCTAAGGGCTGGCCTATCAAATGGGCCAAGGCAGTTTCTTTATTAACCAATGAAATCAACACAAACAGAAGACCCTCCCACATCAATTGAATAAAGCTAAATATTGTAATCCACTATTTCTGAATTTTCTGAATAAACAAATATGTAGCAAAAAAGAATTATGATAAAGTAAGGCACAAATTTTGGATAAAAAATAATTGTGTGCAATTGCATTACCTCAAATTTATATTCATGGTGTCATAAACTGAAAGAAAACATGATTATATTATAATTTGCCTAGAAATTATAATACACTAGCAAAGGTTAATAGCATAGCAAAAAGTTTTGAATGATTATTATTAATAAGCCATAGTTAATAACAGTTAATTATCACTATTTGTTCAATACTCCACAGCTTCTACCACCAAACAAGAGCACAAAGACACACACACACACACACACACACACACACACAAAGGCATGCAAGAATGCATGCATGCACACAAGTATGTTGAAATGTATTAGGCAAGGGTAAGTAACTAAACTATTCCCTAAAGCTCATGACAATATTAGCATTGAAAATCAATTTGAATTTTTAAGTACAACCTTAAAAATCTATTAACTTTCATTTCTAGTATCAATTTTTTAAGGAAGAAAAGAGTAGGTAAGTGTAAAAAGGTCAAATGAATTATCTTAAAATGACACTTTTATGATTATAGCCATGTTTAATAACTTCAAATGAAGAATTATCACCCATTTGATGTTTTTAAGACAAAGACAGTATAAAAATGTCATTTTAAGATGATGTTGTTACAATCAAAGCAGTCTGTAAAAATGTCAGGTGAACAACTTAATGAATTCAATGTTCCTAAGGATATAAAATGGGTTTAAATGTTCAGTGAGGCATTTCATTGACATTTGATTTTTTTCGAGGAATATTGATCATAAACTACAGTGCTTAGTAGGTTACTCTCTGATTTTCAAATTATATCATATTTAGATATGAATTATATGTAAATGTTCTTCTGATCTAAATTCAAAATGACAGATGAGAGTTCACACAGTCTTAATATGGAAATGTGTAGTGTTTAAAGTCACCATTCTAGTAATTAATTATTAAACATATGTATGTTTTCCATTTAACTATTTTAATATATTTCACGTTTTACATTTTATCATATGGCTCAATTGCTAGTTGTAAAATTCATACTGTAAGAAGACTGAGTTACATTTCATGCTATTCTAATAAAGCATCAATCATTATTAACATCTATTATAATTAAAATAATGCTCAAACTTCCCACAATTTCCTTTCTGTATAAAAATAGGTAATATGGTAAGGATTAGCAATTGAAATATGCCTTTTTTAATATTTTACCAATAGCATTTCAAATACCCAATACAAATCTATGGATCTTGACTTTTGGCAGTGATGAAAATTTTTCTATGTATATTTCTCAGTGTAGTAACCATTCACTGATCTCAAAGCTCACAAGGATTTGAAATGTGTTTGGATGAAGGAAACATTGACATTTTAGATTTAATTTAATTTTAATTAATCCTAATTTGAAATCTTTACCTGTGAAATTCTATATGCATTAACTTTTAGCATGTTATATTATATTGAGATGGATGCTTAATTCTAAACTGAAAGTTTCTGATTCTGGAATCTGTAAGAATATGATGGTTCTGGGAAAACTTCCAATATATGAAAATAGTAAATAATGTTCTACCAAAAAAAAAAGTAGGATCATAAAAATAAAACAAGTTTTAAAACCTTGGATGTCAAGACAAAGGTTTCTGAGAACCTTCAATCACAAATCCACAAATCTTCATAGATGAGACACAGTGACTTTAGTAGCAGTATTAAGAAAAAAAACCATTAAATTTGGCACAAACTACAGTGTTAAGATTAAGAATGTGCATGCAAACATACAGTAGTTGTACAACAGAAAGTAACTATTCAAACTTTTTGTTTGGAAATATTAACCAGTCATTATCAGTATATTTTCTCAATATCTGTGTCATATTGTCATTCATAATCTAAAATTAACTATCTATGGTCTTATTAAATTCTTCAGGTTACATGTTTTTCATATGTCATTGCTTTTGAAACTCAAAATAATATAAAGAGAGACTTTTATAATTATGTCTTTTTTCAAGATGAAGAGATGAAAACCTGAGGAAATTAAACCAGAGAGAAAAAAAAAGAGCCTACTACCTTTGTTGATGATAATGGTAATGACTGACATTTACAGAGCTTTCCAATCTGTAATCACACCTTGCATCCCTGCTGTTCCATGAATTGAGATCCTTTGATTACCTCCATTTAATATGTTAGTGCACTGTGGTACAAGGCACTGGTAGTTGAGGCTGGAACGCAGGTCTCATAATCTCCTGTCACTCTGGTTGGTACTTCTAGGATCAGGATAGCAATCATGTGGAGATATGCAGTCCTAGGGAAAATAAAAAAACAGAAAAAAAGACACTGTAGTGATTGATTGCAAATGAGTTGCAAAAAATTTCTATAAATCAAATATGACTGGAAGATCAATCCTTTGATAAGTGCAAGCAATGAGAAGAGTGTCAGCAATAATGGCACATTTAGAACAGGGGAGTTCTTCAGAGACATCTAAAACTGCATTCTGCATATGTCATCTTGAGTTGTCATTATTCCAAGTTGCTAGGTTTTATGCCCTTCAAATATGCTGTGACCCTTATTCTGATTACCTACAGAGGCTAAGATCTCATAGATGATTGCTGAAGGAATCTTTGGCCTAATGCTGACACTTTCTCGACTAGCCACCCACCTTTTCTGATTAAGAGTCTTCTTTCATTATTCTTTCTTGATATTGTAAGCTTACTACCATTTTCTGCTTGTTGTGCTGCTCATAGTGCACCATGTTTCAATCATTGCACCTTCATTATTTAATATTTTCCTTCTAATCCCCATAGCCTATGAACAAGATTGTATTACTCACACAGCACAGACAAATAAATAATACTGGTACCTAAACCATCAATTTTGAAACCAGATTATGAACTCTGACAATTTTAGAATATTTTTATCATATTGCACTCTACATTTCTACCTTTGATCAAGATATTTACACATTGTTTAAATTTTGAGATCATTGTCCTTGTTTGCTGCACATTTGTTTACAGATTATTTAATATTCTGATATGAACTGCTAGTCTTTAAGTTATACAGGTATTAAAGGTAAATAGTTATTTATGTTTGTTACACATATAGTCAGATTAATTAGGCTCTTTAGATACATAGAGATTGTATTCTTCCTAGACAGGTAACCTTCAACCACTTTAAAGATCTATAGAACATGGCATTTAAGTAACTTATGGTTCTGTTTACATGAGACAAGATTGCTCCTGACAGCACCCACCTGTTCCCAAGAGAGTGTTCAGCACCAAAGACACTTCACTTGAAGTTTGTTTCCTTCTTGGCACAATTGGCCTTTGGGCAAGGAACTGCCCATGCCTTGACCACTGAGTAAGTATGTAGTATTCGGGTTGGATAAGCAGGACACAAGAAAAAAGACAATGTAATACAGAGACAAATGGGAAAGTAGAAAAAGAGTATTAAACAGAAAGTAAAATTGGAGGTCAAAGGTTAAAGAGGAATTTTAGGGAGGAACAAATCTTAAAGAACTTTTGAGAAGTCATATAAAAATCTATTACTATAGAAGCTTCCTAAATTATAATCATATGTGAAAGTAATTTAAATGGAGTCAAATATAGAGGGGAGGCCATATGTCCATCGGCACCTTATGACAAGGAGTAAAACTCCCAATGCCAGAATTTTTTGCTTATTGTAGAATCACTGGAAAAGAGCAATGTAAATCATCACATAAAACTTCCAAGTATTTTGGTTACCCTCCACAATCTAACAGTAAAGCTTTATTGCTGAAGACACCACTTATGCCACACTGAACTTGGAGAATTTGACCTGGTGCACAACTAGAAGTTTCAGTCTTATTGACTAGCTCTATTGTGCCAGGTGGCACTATTAATGCTACCACAAAAAATAATCATCAATATCATTTACCTACAAACCCTATGATCTACGATTGTTATCTGCCTATGAGATATACCAGTACACAATGGCAGAAATGTTCGGGGAATACCAGGCACTTTTTAATTTCAAAAAGTGGCTAGTAGCTTTCCAATGATTATATATACTACATTTTCATTATCCATTTATTACATATTGTACGTTGCTAGCATTTCCACTTCCAGGCTATTGTGAATAGTACATCAATGAGCACAAATATGTTGTGTATTTGTAGTACTACAAAGTAGGTAGTGTGTGTATACTAAATATATTTGTACATTAAATATATTTGTAGTATTAAATATATCTATCCAGATAGATATAGATTATAGATAAAGATGGTATAGATATAGATATAGATATAGATATAGATATAGATATAGATATAGATATAGATGATATAGACGATATAGATACAGATATTTCGTTATATATACCAAGAGTGGCATACTTGCATCATTTGTTAGATCTATTGCTAACTTTTAGAGAAACAATAATATTGATTTCCATAATGGCCCCAGCAGTTTGCATTCTCGGGAGTACTGACTAATGTTCCCCTTCCTCCTACTAAGGTCAGCATTTGCCATATTATTCCTTCTTTTTTTGTGTTGCTTTTTATTTATTTTATTCTGTTTGTTTTGTTTTAGTTGGGCCTAGTTTTTCTAAGCCATTCTGACTGGTTTAGGTAAAACCTCAAAGTAGTTTTAACATGTATTTCCTTGTTGTTTAAGAGATTGAACATTTAAGAACATATATGTCTCTGCGAATTGTGTTTCATCTTTTAAGAAAGTTTTGTTATGTTCCATTCGTTTTTTTTAATTGTGCTGTTTGACTTTTGACTTTTAATTTTATTTTTATTTCTTTGTATATTCCAGATACTAGGCCTCTGGCAGATGTGTAGCTGATAATTATTTTTCCCATGTTGCAAGATACATCTTTCACTGAGATGATGACATTCTTTTCTATATAGAAATATTTTTAGTTTCATGAGGTATCATTTTATTAATTATTATCCTTAATGCTTACATGGTGAGAATCCTGTAAGTATATAACACATGTGTTCTTGTGTTAAAGTTCAAATATAGTCTCTGCTTTCTACTCCATTGGATTCAAGGTATCAGGTCGTTTGCTGAGGTCCTAGATGTATTTGTTGGTGAGTTTTGTGAAACATGAGAGATGAACCATTTTAATTTCATATACGAGCTATCTAGTTTTATCATCTCTATTTGATGAAGATGTCTTTTCTCCATTTTTTGTCTTGTTGTCAAAAATCATGTGACTGTAATAATATGGGCTTATACACAGATCCTCAATTGCATTCCATTGATAAATGATGATGATTTATGGAAGTACAACGATAATTTTGGAGTTAAATCTCTGTTGTAAAACTTGAGATCTGTAAAGATGACATATTCAGCAGGTTTTACTTTGTTGTTCAGAAATGTTTTGGCTACCTTGGGTCTTTAATATTTTATTAGAACTTTAGTATTGTTTTTCAGTTTGTGTTTGAATTTTGAGTATTGGAAATATTTTGTTCTTTTAATGTTTTCTTTAGCTTCTTTTTACTGTATTAAATTACTATTGACATTTTCCTTTTCTTCATTAAGTGTATTCTCAGATATTGTTTGCTATTGTTCTATGAATCAGGAATTCTAACTAGTCTTAATAATTAAATATTGAAAGATCAGAGAAGTAGAGCAGCCAGTCACTAGAGATACGTTTTTACCTCCACTGATTACTCAGACTGAAATGGTTAAGGTCCTGTCTCTACAAAACCTCAGACTGACTGATTTGAGCTCCTGACTCCTCTTGACTTGTATTCCTCCATCTGCCCATCCATATCCATATTTGTCTCCACCTCCCTAGTGTTGTGAATAAAGGTCTGTGATTCCCAAGTACTGGGATTAAAGTTGTAAGAGATCACCACCTGACTATGTTTCTCTTTTAGAGTGGATCAATCACAACTAGCCTAGGGTGGCCTTGAACTCACAGAGATCTATGTGCCTTTGCCTCCTGATAGCTAAGCTAAAAGGTCTATGCCAACACTGCCTGGATTCTATGACTAACTAGTGGCTAACTCAGCACTTTGATCTTCAGGCAAGCTTTTTTCGTTATTTGTTATAAAATATCATCACACTTCTGTTTTGTTTATTTGATTTTATTGGTTTGGGTAACTATTGTGAATGTGACTTTCCTTAATTTCTTTTTTGAAATGTTTATGATTTGAATATATGACAGTTGCTGATTTTGTGTTAATTTTCCATCCTTCTTCTTTTGTTAGTGTGTTAACAGATACAGGAGTTTAATTGTGGACTTTTAAAAGTCTTTTATGCCTTTAATCCCAGCACTCAGGAGACAGAGGCAGGCAGATCTCTGTGAGTTCGAGGCCAGTCTGGTCTACAAGAGCTAGTGCCATGACAGGCTCCAAAGCTACAGAGTAAAGGCATGTGCCACCACCACCTGATGCTCCTTCTTTTGTAACTATGAGGTAACGTGGAGAGGGGCTGCCTTCAGGATATGTGATCTAGAGCAGCTTCACTACCTAGACAACATAATGTTAATAATTTGATGTCTCAGAGTGATAAAGCAATTAACTATGTGAGTTGCCCTGCCTATCATGTTAATAAAGTCTTTCATTACCTTCTCTCCCTACCCTGGCTCACTCCCCTCCAATTTACATTGCATATAAAAGCTATGAAAAAATAAATACAGGCGATTTCTGTAAAAAAAAAAAGTATTTTATGTATGGGATAATATCTTCTGAAAATAAGAATGCTTTTACATCTTCCTTCCCTATTTTTCTCTTTATCTTCATCTCTATCTCTTTGCTTTTTTGTTGCTTTATGTATGCTTTCAATTACTATATTAAACAGGATGTATGGAGGTTGAGTATCCTTACCTTGCTCTGAAAATTTTTGAAAATATTTTAATTTTTCTCCATTTAGAATGATGTTGGTCATGGGCTTCTAGATTTTTTATAGTATTGAAATATGTTCCCTCTATTCTTCTCTAGCACTGTTTTTCATGGATAAAAGTCAAATTTATCAAAGGCCATTTTAAGCATAAATTTAACTCTTATTCAGCATTTATACATCTAATATGGAAGAGCCAGATGTCGTTGACTTTGACAACACACCAGTTTTTGACAGAGTAGTACTAATACACATATTATACCCTAGATTGTAGCCACACCCACAGAACCATCACAAGTTCAACCAAGACAAAATTCCAGAAAAGAGAAGGGTAAGTAGAAATAAAGTCTCCTCATCTAAGAAGCTATTTGCAATAGATTATTGTATATTTTAAGGAGTTTTGCTTCTATGATCATGAGAGATATTAACACATAATTTCTTTTTTTGTTTAAGCTTTTAAAATTTGTTATAATAATAATACTGGTTTAATAAAGGAAATTTAGAAATTTTCATTCCCTTATCATTTTGTAGAAGAGTTTGAAATGTATTGGTGTTATTTCTTATTTGGAAGATTAGAAGAATTATGTAGTTAGCTCACATACTAATTTTAAATATAGTTATGTTGACTGAAAACTAGATGAGGTGTTACTTCTGCTTCTGAATTTATAGTTATATCTACAGAATTTATGAATATCTGCATACTATAAAAACAACAATCAGATTTCTGGAGGACAGATGTAATTATTTAATGGTGGGAAAAACTGGACGTATATACAAAGAAGCATATGGAAACTCTGGGAACACATGTAGCCAATGTTGTTTTGATTATTGTGATGTTAAAGACGTGTATAATAAATACTTCAATGCCCATCAAATGGAATATTTTATTTATATGCAGGTCACTACATGGCAATTTTCACATTGTACTAAAAAAAATCTCATGATTTTTTGAATGGAAATTATATCAGAAAAAATCCAATGAGTTTGGAAAATTTGCTTTTGAAAAAAAACAAGCACTGTAAAGTTGAATAGACTTGCAAAGAGCAAAGTTCTTTAACACTTTGTTACAACTAAAAGTGATTAATAGATTGGATGGATGGCGTCCAAATTATCATCTAATAAAATGATACAGGTCCACATGAAAACTTCCAGAGAATATTACACATATATTGATAAAAGTTAACTCTGTGCTGTTTTTGTCTATAGTTTTATGAAAGCAAAAACAATTTGTTTGACTACCAGTTTTGTCATAAGTTTTCAAAAAGCATTCTCATATACAATCACAATCACCATCTGTAGCTAAGTACATAGAAGGTATCAGCACTCCTGTCTTCCTCCTGATGCCTGTATCACCATGTTTGTGCACCAGAAGACAAGAAGGATTTCTATATTCCAAAATGAAAGTCAGAAGAGCTTATTTAAGGGAGCTCTCAATGAAAGACAAGATACCAAAAGGTTCACCCCTCCTTGTAATGGGAGTGTATTAAACATAAACTCTGACAAAAGTTAAAACAGCAAGATTGCACTTACATTGTATAATCGCTACACAAAAGGCTGATAATCACTTTGTTCACGAGAGATAATGCAGCATAATATAAGTAGTAGTTTAAGCAATTATCCAGTAGAACACTTAATCATCACCCTCAGTCTACAGCCTTTTGTTTCTCACGAATACACATGTCAGACTATAATTAAATGCACTCACACTGTTCAGGGAAGAGTGAACATCCTGGGTTGAATGTTGGAACCAAACTGAAAAGCACAATGGAGACAAGTTTAGACACAGCTTCCCGGCGGTGTCTGCCCACTATGGGGTCTAGATTGACAAATTGGCTCTATAACCGTGAAGCCACACTGGGGTAAATTATTTATGGCCAATAATAGTTTGTGTCTGTAGAAAAAAATTGTGCTTATAGTTTATGAAATTCCTGAATGCTGACTTTCTGTGGGAATTATCTGCCATACATAATTTAATATTAGGTATATCTGAAAAGATAGTTTTAAGTAGCCTATTTTATTCAGATTCTTTGATGAGGTTTGTAAGACTCCTGAAGATTTATCTGTACACATCTCATTTATCTATACATTTTTGCACTTCTAAAATCATACCTTTGTAATTATAGCTGTGATTCATATTCAGAGAATGGCATCTCTTGAAATGGACAGGAACATGGTAATCCAAAAAACAAAATTATAATTTTCCTGATGTAACTGACTTTTATAAGCCTTTATTTTCAATTTAATTAGTGTAATTACTAATTACATCAATTAAATCATTTAGTGTATTTCTATATATTATGTAAGTGCTCCAGATATTTAAAAAAATCAGAATAAAATACTATTAGTATTATAGAATAGATGGTCACCTTTAAATTTTCCAAGCAATTATATAAAATTTTGTCTTTATCTGTGATTGGTCTTTTTTTTCTTTCTTTTCATCTTTCTGTATTTTTGTATAAGTGTGGGAGACATTCGCTCAAGGGATTAAATTCCGATTGCAAAAGTTATGTGTGCAAGCATCTCTTCCTACTGAGCCATTTCTCTGGCTCTTAGTTTTATTTATTGGAATGCAATATTGGTTTACAGGTACTTAACTGAGACGTAAACTTTCTTGCCTAGAAACATTTTATCTAACAATCTACTTGAACACTACTACTAAAGCCAAGATGAGCAGCCTTCCATCTGCTGCCCTTGTATCAATTCCTGTTCTTTGGTTGTTTGGGTCCACTGAGGGAGGATGTTGAATTATTGAGAGACGGAGCCAATCAAGAGAACCTTAAGTCACTGAAGAGCTCTTTTTGGAAATGTAATTGCTTCCTTCTTCATCTTTTTTTTTCTTCATTTCTGGGTAACCATGTGGTAAACACTTATGCATCAGCATGAATCTGTACCACTTTGACCTTAGTAACTGGTCTATAGCAATATGACAAAAAATCCACTTTATTTTTATTTTTAGTCATGTATTTATTTTTAGTGTGTGAATGTGTGTGTGTATGTGTGTGGGGGGGGGTATTGTTTTAAGTATCACATACAAAGATTTTTCTGAACTTTTCTTATCTTAGCTTTGATTTAATTGACACTTGTCATGATTATTCACCCTAACCTTTATTACTCCTCCAAACTATGCACTGTTCCTGTCATTTCTCATCATTCATGGAGATGCTATTGCAAAGTAAATGTGAGGTTGCTATTGCAATTTAGCATTATTAGCCAAAGGTCTGAAATTCTTGGATTTGTTTTTCTAAGAATGGGTAGTTCTAAACAACAATCACCAATTATTCTCAAGCAGAAAGGTATTCTCTCACTGCTATGAAAATTAAAAGTCAAAAATCAAGGTGCATTGAGGCTGTGCTCTCTTCAAGTTTTCCAGAAAGCAAAGCTCTCAGCACTGATGTGAATTTTTGTCTTAGAAGTGTCTTTGCTTGTACCTAGTCCTCTCTGCTCTTCAATCCCAGTCTCCCACTGCACACACAAGACTACTCTTAGTGCTTTGGCCTCTGAGTCTTCATGTGTCTTTCTTCTTTGTGTCTGTGACTAAAATCTCTATGTTATTATGACGATGCTAGTCATTATACTGAGATTCTGAAATCATGTAACTTGTTAGAAATCTATAAAGATTCTTTTTTACTAATTATTCTTTTTGAGATTAAAATATAATTACTCATTTCCCCCTTCACTTATCTCTCTCTAAACCAGGAATTCTCAATTGTACTAATGCTGTAACACTTCAAAATAGTTCCTCATGTTGTGGTGACAGCCAACCACAAAAGCATAGCATTGCTACTTCATAAGTGCAATTCTGCTACTATTGTGAATCACAATGTAAATATCTGATATGTAGGATATCTGACATAAACCTCAAAAGGGTTATGACCCATAGGCTGGATATACTGCAACCTCTCTATATACCCCTCTTTACAGCTTTTTCCCTTTATGGTAAATGTGTTCAGGATTCAAAAACATGTGAAAAATACACAATTTAGTCCATATTCTCTGCTAGTGTTATTCTATATTCTATAAGTCTAATCAGAGACCTTGCATTTGTGTAGCTTGTCCCATACAGATTTCTGAACTGTTATTTTTCTAGAAATGCAAACAAAAATGCCAGACAGCTTGCATGTGAATCTCTGCCAAAATACGTTGTCTGATTTGACTCATCATTTCCATTTTCATTTCGTTTACTGACTATGTATATATGACTTCTGTAAATTTAACTTACATGTCTTTTTAAAATACTTTGAAAGATATGAATGATTCAAGAGCAAAAATAATGTATATTACTGGAAATTTACAAATAAATTAGGTTTTAATTACAAATTGCATGTGTAGTAACTCCCCTGACTCTTTTATACTGAAATAAACATCACCCTGAATAGTCATCAATATCATGTATGTTTTAGAATATGTCTATCTTGTCATCAGTATTTTTATTTATATATCTTTTGTATCTGGATACACATCTATATTAAATATTAAATATTTAGGCTTACCTTCTGCTTTCTGCTATGGCTATATCTACATTCATATCACAATGTCATCCATACTAAAGATGACATTTTTCACAACCATTGCTAAGATTTGTAAATTTTACAACAAAGCAAACAATATAATTAACAGTATTTCTGTGTTCATTACTAAAAAATTCCGTCATCTCATACATGAAAACCATTTAGGGACTGAAAACCTTGCTGTGTTTACAGTATTGATAACATATAAAAACTAACATTGAACTCACAAATTCTTTTCAAGTGACGAACTGTTTTTCATAAGGACTTTTTGTTCCAGTAGACTGCATTTTAAAGTAGGTCAGGTATCCAAAAGAATGTAACTGCCATTTTATTTATTTTCAATTTAAATATTACAAATTTCAACTAGTCTTTACAAATTCAAGATACTCTTCACATTTTCAATTTGTAGTAATCCATGACACGTATCATATGAAATTAATCGGAATCCTGGGTGATAGGCGAGTCCTGTAAGTCCTGCTTGTGAATACTATGTCTGCTCTAATGAAAAGTAATAGGAGAAAGAAATGCATAATGAAGACATAGAAGGTGCAAATATTTCTCTAATGTACCAAATCTCTTAGTATTCCAAAAAGGATTAAATGGTGTTTTCTTGTTTTTGATATATTCATAATTGGTCTTTTTATAAATATATTTCTGTATTTATACATTTATGAATACTTTGTAAAATCTATTTTCACAGATATTTTATGTATATTTTCTAGTTGGACTGTATCTCTATGTGTATCCATAGTGGTGTGTGTGTGTGTGTGTGTGTGTGTGTGTGTGTGTGTGTGTGTATTTCTTCTATACTATAGGAACCAGATTACCAAATGGGTAACTTAAGACACTCAGAATATAAGGTATAAAATAAATTTTGACATAAAACAACAGATATTTTTACTCAGAGATAGAGATATTATACTACAGATGACACCTTCCTGAGATTTCAGGCTTTCTACAATAAGATGTAAACAAACTGGGGCTTAAACAGAAATGTTATATCTAAGCATGAAAACAATCAGGAAAAAACAATGATGACCACTCAGATTTTCAATGCTCTTTTCAGTAGCTGCGTACCCACAATTAATTTGATCTGTAATCTAAAAAGCATATTATAATTAATTTCTCAGCATTTTCCAAGTACAAGCCATCACTTTAAATTGCTGTGTCATTAACGAAATCCTGTTATTATTTTTTTTTCATAAAGAATAGGCAGACTGATCTACATTTTTCCATGCTGCCAAGGCAGAATGGACTCAAGGGATATTATCTTATTCAGAAAGAACCTTTCAAGGTTGAATAAAAGAAACGGTGCAGGGTCCCTGGGAGAGGGAGGTGATCATCATTTTCACCTTCAACTCCTCTTTGATGTGGCAGAGTCAATTTTTAATCAGCAGCCATCAGACCAGGCTTCATTTCTTCTTACAGAGTCCTATTACCCTGCTGCTTTCTGGAAGGAGGTGATAAGGACAATGCCTCGCCTTTTCTCTTCATAGAGCTCTGCATATGATGAGTCCCTTTGGAGAGGCTTGATGAAAAAATAAAATAAAATAAAATAAAATGAGGAGAGTATATGGGGATAAAGGTCACCTCTCTGGCAGAATGAACTCTTCCACACAGCAAACTTTGATATCCCTGTGTTTGTTTTCAGCTCATCTCCTATTGTCTCTGGAAGCAGTGGCAGTTCTGAGCTAGGAACAAGATTCCAAAATGCATATTACCTTCGATGAAAATGACATTTAGGCATATACGTTTTCCCTGGCTATAGAACACAATAACTTGATAATCATAAGGAATGCTGCTTATATATTAGTGAACACATTGAAAAACTGAACAATTAAAATCTTCCTTTAGTAAGCCTCACAGAAATTGTTTAGCATCAGAATGCACTGAAGTGCCACCCAGACATAGCAAAAAAATCACTTCAATGTATTCGGTTAAATTAAAAAATAAAAACATACCACATTTTCCCCTCTAGAAGTAGTTTTCTTTTATGTTAAGTAAACCTAAATTATTTTTTAAACTATGCATGCATGGAGAAATATCTCTATAATCTCCTAGTATCATTTATTGTAGTCAGCGGTCTTAATTGCCTCACTTGAAATGGATCTGGGAATTATCTAGTAAAATGATGTTACTACTCTCCAGCCTTCACATCCTTTGATATAATCTCATTAAAAATATCAGGCCTCTAGGTGAGGGAATACATATGAATAGTAAGTGCATGCTAAGCAGGAGCACCCAAACTCATGACCCAGTTATTACAGTGCAGAACAGCCCTCAATGAATTTTAATTTTGAAGTACAACATATTTTTTAGTGGATAATACCATAATTATTAACATATTTTTGGAAAAGGTCTGCCTGTTACTCTTGAAAAAGATAATAATAATATTGAACCAACCAAAATACTGAAATGACATATTTTGGAATAAAATAAATACTTATTTTCCAGAGGACCACACAAGTGAAAAAACACACGTAGTTTCATTAACTATAATTACGGAAAAGAGATGGGAAAAGATGTGTGCCAAATCCCTTTCTTCTGTGTGTGTTCTCGGAATCTAGCAGCGTTGAAAAAAAAATGAAGCCCTTGAGAAACTACACTCATCACCCAGCCAAATAGAGGGGGGGGGAAGTAGAGGGGAGAGTCATGCTGAGTCCACCATATGAAATAATTAGAGTTTTATAGGTTTGGATTTCCTGTTGTAAATTGGAAAGTATAGTCTGCAAAGTGAGGGCAGATAAAGCATGAAACCTATCCTGCTATGTAGCTTCATGTATTGCAATAATAAACCATTTTATTTCTGGTAGTGAATAACATAGCAAAAAAAACCAGCCTGGTGAACAAAAGCTTTTGCTCAGTTTTACAAATGAAACTTAAATATTCAACCATGAACAATTTCTAGCTGCAAACATATAGAAAACTCTGGGAATCCAACAGGTAAGAAGTGATCTGAATAAAATATGCTCTTTATGATGGGCATGGTGGTGCACACTGGCAATCCCAGAACTACAAGGCAGAAGGCATTTCTAAAAGTTCAAGGACAGCCTGACACAGCAAGATGGGGGGGGGGGCAAAGGACAGCTAGAAAGATTCCATTTCAATCATATAAAAGAATAAACATGTTACTTATATACTAAGTATACCAGTGCTGCTCAAGTAACATACTGGAATGATGCTTTATAATTTTTCTTCCACGGAATAGTATTTGGAATAGTATTGGAATGATTTCGAAAAGCATTTTTTACTATTCGTTTACTTTATTACTATTTTTGTTACTGTGATAAAATAAATACAATACGCAAAACAACTTAGCGGAGAAATGGTTCATTTCGGTTACAGACACAGAAAGATAGAGTCCACTATGGTGGAGTGGACATGACAATGCAAAGGCAAGCATGGGGCAGGAGCAGAAAACTGGTGATCACATTATATCATCATAAAGCGAATATGTAATGGAGTCAAGCCATAAAAAACTCAAAGGCTGCCCTCTGTGATGTACTTCTTCCACCAAGATCCACCTCTAACCTTTCCCAATCAGTGCGACTGGCTGGCGACCGCATGCTCAAACATCAGCGTCTGAGGCAGACATATTACTATCAAACCACAATACCTATCTACTATTTTTATTAGATAGGAAACTTTTCTTACTCTTGTTTTTTTTTTGTTTTTATCCTCCATCTCTCATTTCAGTTACTGTTTTGCCACATTGATATTTTCTTAGACATACTAAGTTGAATCATATGTCACAGAGTTCCATTCATCCTAATGTTAATTACAAGGATCACTTAAACTAACAAACAGTGCACAGCATCCTCTCGCTCACAATACTGTGGTTACTTGCACTAAGCCATAGAAAGGGAGGGGTCACATGATTCTCCCATTTACTCTTGAAGGGGAACTGCTGTTTTCAGGCATGTCCATACTGCTGAGACATCCAGGATTCAAGGGATGGATCCAAAACACTAGTTAACACACACAGCCCTGATTCAGATCAGTCTATCATGAAACAAAAGAAACTGTCACGAATTGTGACCATGAGAAAGAAATGTATGGGGAGGAATGAGTGAGACAGAGACTGTAGAGAGGCAGAAGGGGGCGGGGTGAGAGTGCTCAGAATGTATTAATGCACAAGCATGAAACTTCCTAAGAGCAAGTTTACTTTTCAAAAACTACTATAAAAACAGAAAAGTAGAATGCTAAATATGATGTGTCATGTAAATCAGACACCCTGGATGATGATGGTTTAACAATATAGGTTTAACAATAGTAATAAATAAATCACTTTGACATGAAATGTTCAGATTCCTTGTAACAGTTATTTTTTTTTCAAAAAAGATTTTGCATATTGTTCAACGAAAATAATAAAAATCACATTAACTGGCATACGAAAGAAGAGCAAGGGTTTCATGTAACCAGGTGTAGGCCAGTGTGCTTTTCTCCAGTATGATGAGGAATGTAATATATACTCAGTTATAATTCTCGAAAATGTGGGAATCTTTACCATCATATTGTTTCCTAGAGATACTGGTCACTCTTATAATTAAGTTAAAATTTCTTTTATTGATAAAGAAATCATTGTGAAAGTAAGAATTGACCAAACAAAAATAAAGTAAGCCACCAATGACCTTGGTCAAAGAACGTGGAAATAGAGATGATTCTAATAGGACATTTCCACTATGATTTGCATTTTAATACACATAAATGAGAATTTAGTGATCTCAAGGAACATAGAACTTAACTCCTACAAGAATTCGCTGTATCTCGGGCTGAGACCTGGGATTTAGACTCTGTTTCTTCCAGAAATCCTTCTACAGTTGTAGGTGTTGTAGGTGTCTGAAAAGTAGCCCACTGTTCATCTACAATTTTAGGCATTTCTGGTTTATTCTCTAGCTGTGGAATTTTTTTTTCTTCACTTCCAACATCTACTCATACTATGCATGCTAACACAATTAGGCTTCCATTTCAGAGCCACAGCCTCTTTTCTCAGTGTAAACTTCCCCAATACCCCTTGAAAGCAGAGTGAGAACCCTGTCTGAGAACTCTGGCTTTCATAAACACCTCCAGTCTTATTTGCAAGTTTTATTTCATAGGCCAACAGCATTAATTTTAAGGCCACTTTTTAAAATTTGTATCACTTCCTAAATGAAAATATTTGTAACCAAGGTTGTTCATATCAAGTAACTTGCCAAATTTGACAATGAATGTAGATTTGCCACTTATTCAATAGTAGTTTATTTTTAAAAAATACAATGGTTATCAGGAAGGCAAGGTTACATGGAGTCAGTACACCTCAACAAACCATAGAATATTTAAATTAAACAAACACTTAGAAAAAAACCAAAACAAGCAATTTCACAGAGTACAGTATGTTACAAGTATTTGGAAAAGACATTAGAAGCTTGTTTTCACCATTTCTAAACAACCCTTAACAAAAATGAGTTAATGAAGACAAATTGATTTCCACATTTCCATCTTGCTCTAATTCCAACATCACATGTATTTTATATACAGAAATTATATATATATATATATATATATGCACAGTAAGTTATTATTGACAAACTGTAGTCACATAGTCATGTTTATGCTAACATATGTATAATATAATCTCTCTATAAAATTGCATGAGGACCTGAAGAGAAGCTACAGATCTTCAACAGATGTCTTTAGCTTAAGACACCAAATTCTGGAACATTTCCTATCAAATTACATTGGGTAGAAAACAAGGCATTATCATGATGAGAGTTGAAACTGATTCTGATAGCTGCTACTGAATAAATTAGAAGAAGACTGGATTGACCCTAAAAGTAAGCAGACCTCAGAGAGCATCCTATCTTATTCTGCTCTCACATCTCATGTCCTCAACATCAATGTGTTTGCATAGCATATATTCTCTTCTAACACTGTCACTGCTTGGCAATTCCAAACTCATTACTCAAAAGATAAATAACTAGCATCCACGTCTAGGGATTCCTTTCTCTTATCTCCCTCATTTGACATCAATATCTCTGTCTTGAAACTATATTCTGATATCAGAGATTAAAAATTATACTTTGAGGTGTCTTAAATTTTTCTCATTTATCATAGTCATCAGTAGCCCATGAGAGTGACAGCTTTTCTCACTTGTTTTTGTGTCTGTATATTCCAATGATAGCAGAAAGGAGAAGAGGGGGAGGAGGGACAGATGGAGAATCAACAGTAGTATGGAAAATAAAAAAGATTCTCTGGAAAGAGAAAGAAATTTGGTAAGGGGGTGATTTTAAAAAAGACCTGTGGTTTCTAAGCTTCTCAGCTCAATTACTTGACTTTGCTTGGGATAAAGCACCAATATGTCAACACCAGTGCCACATTCTGACTTAACATATTTGCAGAGTTATTTGATGATAGAGACCATATAAACTCATGCTATATGTGCTACTTTTATGTGTGTGAAATATCATGTTTTTTCATGTTTGTTTTCTTTCCCTGTGAGGAAGAAAATTCTCCAAGTTTCAGATTCACTGAATAAAATAAAATCTCTCTTCAATGAAAGAGTATCTTGTCCTTAGTAGCCCAAATCTTTTAGATTTTAAAAAAATGAGATTTCCGTTTTGATTATACAGTAAAATTTATTGAACTACATCAATTCTGAATTTGTCAGTTCTCTAGTGTCACACTGTGAGCTTTGTCTGGAACTCCCTCAGATGTGAGGGGGAAATAGACAATGGAATGTCACTGATATTCCTATTTTCTCTCTGAGTGATCTCCTGCGGTAACAGTAAAAATAACTGTTAACATATGTTTTTTATCAGTTTTAAGTAAGAATCTGAAACATTAAAAGGTAGTTATGTACATTTAGATACAAACTAAGAACATTTGTGAATGTAGCTCTCTAGCCAATACTCATGATGTTAACCTGCCACTTTATAAAACACTCTGCAGACAATGGAATCTTTGTGTCTTTTCCTTGTCTTTAAACAACCATACATACATAAAACAAAATCGTCAAGGTGTTTTGTTTCGATTGGAAAAAAACATTTATATTTTTAACCACAAATATGTACATGTATGCCAAATATATTCAGCCGTTTTCAAGCACTGTGTAAATCACACACAAATTCACTTAAATAGAAAATCATTTTACATGATAGTGGAAGTGAATTTTGAATGATCCAACTCCATATGTTTTGTAAAACACGAAAGCATTATATTGAACTCTTTTTTTGCTATTTATTTGCTAATTTATCTGGAGATTTAGTGTCTAATGATTTTATTTCTTCTTTTATTAAAATTCAATTTTATTTTTCTATAATATGCTCTGATTATGCTTCCCCCTCCATCTACTGTTTCAGTTCTTTTTTGCTTCCACTCACATCAAGATATACCCTTCTGTCTTTCTTCTAGAAAACAAACTCACATCTACAGGTGTAATAATAAAATAAAATATGATAAAACAAAAACAAACAAACAAGACTATAACAAAAGTAACAATCAAAAGGAAAAGATAACAAGAAAATTCACAAGAAAAAGTGATAGAAAGAGAGAAATAGTCATTTGTACACTTAGGAATCTCATAAAATATAAAATTGGATGCAAAACATGTAGGATAATAGTAATAATAATAATAAATAAAAGTTTTAAATTTAAGGGCAACAATGAATAAACGGAACCTCCTGAAACTGAGAAACTTCTGTAAAGCAAAAGACATTGTCATTAAGACAAAAAGGCAACCTACTGATTGGGAGAAGATCTTCACCAATCCCGCATCAGACAAAGGTCTGATCTCCAAAATATATAAAGAACTCAAGAAAGTATACATTAAAACTCTAATTAACCCGATAAAAAAATGGTATACTGAACTGAACTGAGAATTCTCAACAGAAGAAGTTCAAATGGCCAAAAGACATTTAAGATCATGCTCAAACTTCTTAGCGCTTCTTAGTGCAGGGAAATGCAGATTAAAACAGCTTTGAGATACCATCTTACACCTGTCAGAATAGCTAAAATCAAAAACACCAATGATAGCCTATGCTGGAGAGGATGTGGAGTAAGGGGAACACTCATCCATTGGTGGCGGGAATGCTAACTTGTGCAACCACTTTGGAAATCAGTGTGGCAGTTTCTCAGAAAATTGGGACCCTACCTCAGGACCCAGCAATACCACTCTTGGGAATATACCCAAGAGATACCCAATCATACTACAAAACCATTTGTTCAACTATGTTCAAAGCGGCACAATTTGTAATAAATAGTCTGAACCTGGAAACAACCTAGGTGCCCCTCAATAAAAGAATGGATAAAGAAAGTGTGGAATATATACACTTTAGAGTTTTACTCAGCAGTAAAAAACAATGACATCTTGAATTTTGCATGCAAATGGATGGAGATAGAAAACACTTTACTGAGTGAGTTAACCCAGACCCAAAAAGATGAATATGGTATGTACTCACTCATAAGTGGATTCTAGCCATAAATAAAGGACATTGAGTCTATAATTCGTGATCCTAGAGAAGCTAAATAAAAAGATGAACCCAAAGAAAAACATATAGTTATCCTCCTGGATTTGGGAAGTAGACAAGATTGCCTGGCAAAAGTTGGGATCATGGAGGTGGGGGTTGGGTGGGGGTAAGGGGAGATGGGGAGAGAGAAGGGAGAAGGGGAGGATTGGGGAGAGTTTGGGGGAATGGTTGGGATGGAGGAAGGGTGGATACGGGAGCAGGGAAGTAGATATCTTAATTAAGGGAGCCAGTTTATGGTTGGCAAGAGACTTGACTCTAGAAGGGTTCCCTGGGGTCCAAAGAGATGTCCCCAGCTTTTGCCTTTGGCAGCAGAGGAGAGGGCACCTAAGCTGGCCTTATCCTATAACCACACTGATGAATATCTTGCATATCACCATAGAACCTTCATCCAGTGATGGATGGAGATAGAGACAGAGACCCACATTGGAGGACTGGACTGAGCTCTCAAGGCCCAGATGAAGAGCAGAAGGAGGGAGAACATGAGAAAGGAAGTCAGAACTGCGAGGGGTGTGTCCACCCACTGAGACAGTGGGACAAATCTAATGGGAGCTCACCAAGGCCAGATAGATTGGGACTTATGGAGCATGTATTCAAACTGAACTCTCTGAACGTGGCTAACCATGAGGGCTGACTGAGAAGCAAAAGATGATGGCACTGAGTTTTGGTTCTACTGCATGGACTGGCCTTGTGGGAGCTTAGTCTGTTTGGATGCTCACCTTCCCAGACCTAGATGGAGGGGGAAGGACCTTGGACTTCCCACAGGGCAGGGAACCCTGACTTCTCTTAGGACTGGAGAGGGAGGGGGAGGGGGAGCGGGGGACTGGGAGGAAAATGGGAGGAGGTGGAAATGTTTAATAAATAATAACAAAGAAAATAAAAAGTAAACAAACACATCTACAGGTGTAATAATAAAATAAAATATAATATGATAAAATAAAAACAAAGAAGACTAGAACAAAAGTAACAATCAAAAGGAAAAGATAACAAGAAAATTCACAAGAAAAAGTGATAGACACAGAGAAATAGTCATTTGTACACTCAGGAATCTCATAAAATATAAGATTGGATGCAATACATGTAGGATAACAGTAATGATAATAATAAAAATTTAAAAAAAAATTACTGATAGACTATGAGACTACGAACCTTTAAAGACGCATTGATTTACTTACCCTTTTACCTATTTGCCATCTACTGACAATTGTGCAGAATAGTCTTGAGAGAAGTTGTTCCCCAGTGAGCCTTCCATGGGGAAAAAAAACTCATTTGCAAGGGGTTATCATGTGGAGATTGCTTCTGAGTGGGGATATGTGTTTGCTTCTTTTTTTCAGCTCTAGAACCCAGTTTATATGGACACATATATGCCCTGGGAATGTTAGCTCAGTCTCTATGAGTTCACATGCCATGAATGTATGCCCTACTGTCTTTAAAAGGCCTTGATGCCCTGTTTTCCTCCACCCCCTCTGACTCATACTCTTTCTGTCTCCTCTTCTGCAGGGTTCCCTGAGCCATGAGGGAAAGGATTAGATTGTGAAATCCCCTTAAGTACTAAGTGTTTCAAGATCTCTCAGTCTCTGAATATTGTCTAGCTTTGTTTTTTGTATTTGTCCCATCTGCTACACGAGGAAGCTTCTCTAATGATGGTTAAGCCAGGAACTGATGTAGGCCAGTGACCGAATGTCACTAGGAGTCATATTTTTTTTTTTGCTACCCACCTTTTGTGTAGTATCTGTCGTTTCCTAGGCCTCTGGACTGTGTAGCCTCAGGTTCTAGAGACAGTCTCAAAGTAATGGCAGGTATGGGATCCATCTCCTGTAGAGGGCCTTAAATCAGTTAAGATATTGGTTGAATATGCCCCCAAATTTCTTCCATCATTAATTGCACTAATGTACCTAGAGTTAGGCCACCATTGTAGGTCAAATGTTTTGTAGCTACATTAGTGTTACCTTTCTCTTTATTAGTGTGAAGAGTGCCTCCCAGAACTAAGAACAGTGGCCAGTAGACCTGAAAGTGATGTGGCACCACATCAATGTCACCGTGATAAATTATTTGTGTAGGTGTTATTTTCAACAATAGGGCTTTACCATCAGTTTGTGTAGAGTGACCTATAGTTTGGACCCTTTGGGCTACAATTCAATTAGAAGGAATCTGTTTTAGTACTGAAGCTTTATTTGGTGACAAGAAATGAAGCTAGTTTGGGCTCTTTCTCCCTCATTATTTGGTGATTTCATTATGATCACCTTCATGTGTGTATATAATTTAGCAAGTTTCTGCTCTACTAGGTTTTTTATAACTTCCTCATATGGCCCTTTATCTGACTGCCCCTTCTGTTCCTCTTCCTGTTTGATCCTCTTGTTTCAATCTTCTACCATACTATCAATTCTATTTGTTCCTTCCTAGGGAGATTTGTTCCATATCCCTAGTCCTTTACTCAACACCTTATAGATTTCATATCATTAATTTAACATCTAACATCCACATATAATTGAATACATGACATATTTTTCTTTTAGGGTCTGAGCTACCCCACTCAGAATAATATTTTCTAGTTACATCCGTGAACTTCATGATTTTATTTTTTAATAGCATATTAATTTTCCTACTGTATAAATGTACTACATTTTCTTTACCCATACATCTATTGACAGACATCTAGGCCATTGCTAGTTTCGGGCTATTATGAATACAGCAGAAGTAAATATGTGTGAGCAAGATGAAGAATCTTTTGGGTATGTGTCCAAGAGTGGTATAATGGAATCGTAAGTCAGACTAATTTCTATCTTCCTGAGAAGCATCCACATTGATTTACATATTGGTACTATGAATTTGCAGTTTCACAAGCAATGAATGAGTATTGTCCTTTTTCCACATTCTTACCAGCATGAGTTGTCTTTTGTTTTATTGATCCTGACATTTTGACAGGTGTAAGATGAAATCCCAAAGTAGTTTCAATTTGCATTTCTCTGATGATGAGGGAATCTCAATATTTCTTTGACTGTTTCTCAGCCATTTGAGTTTCATCTTTTGAGAATTTTATTTATATGGGTACCTCACTTTTATTGTATTATTTGTTTTCTTCAGGTCTGTTTCTTTTTAGTTCTTTATAAACTTTTGATATTAGCCCTCTACTGGATGTGTAGTTAGTGCAATTATTTTCCCATTCCGTAGCCTGCCAATTTGTCCCCATGTTAGTGTCCTTTGTAATACAGAAGCTTTCAGTTTCATGAGGTTACAGTTATAATTGTTGGTTAAGTGCTTATGCTAATGGTGTACTGCTCAGAATGTCTTTATCTGTACAGTGAGCTCAAATATTTCCAAATTTCTCTTATATTAGGTTCAGTGGACCTAATTTATTTTGAAATCATAGATTTAGAGTTGAGTTTTGTGCAAAGTAATAAGTATTTATTATCTATTTCCATACTTCTATGTGTAGCCATCCAATTTGACTATTTTTGAAGATGTTTTCTATTTTTTCACAGTGTATTTAATGTTTATTCATCAAAAATTGGGTATATATCAATGTATGGATTTATGACTAGGTTTTCAATTAGATATCATTGATCAACATATCCATCCTTGTACCAACACCATACTGTATTTATTACTATAACTCTGCAGTACTGTTTGAAGTTGGAGATTGTGATACCTCCAACAGTTCTTTTATGATTCAGGAATTTTTTTCCTTTTGCAATACTGGAATTTCTGTATTTCCACATGAAGCTGAAAATTTTTCTATCAAGAGCTATGAATGACTGTGTTGGAATTTTGTTAGGGACTGCATTGACTCTCTAGATTGATTTTGGTAGAATGGGCATTTTTGCTACTTAATCCTACCAATCCATGAGCATGGGGTGTCTTTCTATTTTATGGTATCTTTATTTTTTGTAGAAAATATTATTATTTAGTTAAACAAAAATAGAAACATTTTAGACTCGGTAAATATCACATTGAAGGAGGAAAATATTATAGTCAAACAAATCATTTTTATCTAAACAGGTTTTGAATATTTATTTTATTTATGTATGAGTTTGGTTTGCTACACATAGGTAAGCATACCACATCCATGCTTGTAATCCTCATGAAGTAAAGTAGATAAATGTATCCCTGCTATATAGCTGCTGGGAATATAGCCTAAAAATATTCATAAGCAGCTCTAAATTAAACAATAAGAAAGTGGCACAAATTTTTACCTGTGTGATTCTACAGATTAGACTATTATTAAACGGAGAAGAATTAAGCTTTCAAATTATTTCTAAGAAGAACTAAAGTTAAAACAGAGAAATGATAATGGTTTAATTAAAAATGTTTCAATTCCTTAAGAATTGCTATCAATTAAAGCCAAAGTCAAAGCTCTAAATACTTAAATGCAAGTAAATATTTAGCATCATATTTAAAATTTCCTATTATGTGCTAACTCATTCCATAAAACATATTAATGATATTCTAAATAAAACAATATGTCTCTGAATCCACACATTTTCTTTTAATTCACATTTGAGGTTAATTTTCCTGAGCCTGGATATGAAGCTTGCTAAACAACTTCCTATAGGACATGACTTGCATATAACTTGTGTCAAAACATTAGCTTTATTTTGTATTAAAGTATAGTAGACTTAATAAAGATGCATCTTTATTTTATTTCTCAGGCTTCTTATTAAGTGTATATACTGAACAAAATCACTTTTCATATTTGGAGGACTTCATAAAAAATCGAAAAATCCAAAATAGAAATATGATAAAGATAAATATGTATCTGTTTATGATTTACATAGAATGTGTCTTGTCTGACTCTCCATTTCAGAAATAAATATATAATATAAGATATATATTTATTAATTCAGGGAGCAAAAATTATTATTTATGGCACAGATATTTTTCTTAATTTACTTACAGGCATATCACATTCCCCATTGATGACTATTCCCACTACTGTTGATTGTTTGAGTATCTTTTATTCTTTACATTTTATCTGTGGGCACTAAAAACTTCCAACTGTCATTCAATCTGAAACATCAGTCTAATCTGTGTCTACTTACTGATTGAAAATATATTTTATCAAAAATCATGTTTTCCCAATTTAAAATTTCTTTTGCAATACTGACCAATTATTACTTTCTTCTCTTCAGCATGGCCTTGGCTGCCTTCAGAGATTATATTCTTCACAGAATGCATGCATCCATGCTGATATTCTAATTCTTCTGTATTCACTGAATCTACAAACAGTCACATGTCTTCTGTAGCCACCCCTGATAAAGAGAACAACGGGTATACAAGCTATGCTAACAGAGCACTCTGAGCAGCTGATTTTATTTTTGAAGACTTAAAAGATTTCTAAGGTACAAGATTCCAAATTTGACTCAATAATATATTTTTTAGCTGTTTTGTATCCAGTATCACTGAATCTAATTTCTGGATTGTGAACATAATTTCTAGATCTCTCCTAATCCTCCTCTCTTTATTGGGGTTTACCAAATTAACCCTATAGTGTCTTATAAGAAAATGCCTGTGTGGCTGAAAATCCAATGTATGTTCTTCTTAGCTTCTGAACTATGACATGACTTAGAAATGGCACAGTTAGCTCACCAAAGCTAAGGTCTACCATTCACAGTAGTAGAGAGTTGTAGGGAATACTCATTCTTTCAGAATTTCTTGAATTTTAAAATTATTTTATACTTTATTTGTTGTACTTAAGTACAAGACTCCTAAAATAAATGTTACATAAATCTTATGCATCTCAAAAAATATTTGAGAGTTTGTTCAGGTTATATTTACCACCTACAGAGCATTATCAATTCCATGCTTCATTGTGCTTAACACATTTAAAATGTTTCATAGTCAAGGAAATAAAAAATTTATAATATTTTCCTCTTGTGTTTCTTTCATTTGTCTTCATAAACACTATCTTAATTAAAGAAAAGATTAGTTTGCTATTTAAACATTATTGTAATCATTTTCTACTATTCTTTCCACTTTGTTTCCATTCCAATTTTGTAAAATATAACTGCAAATATTCTTCCGTTGGTTTTTATTTATTGCAGTAATCTGATGCTACTGTCACTATCACAGTCTTCAACCTTCTTCCTGTTTTCCTCTCTGTACTAAACCCCCACTCTGTGATTATCTGTTTTATCTTTTCAACACTTTTCTATCCATTGTGCATTGTGTTATAACCCAGAAATTCTGAATTCCTTATAATTTTCTGAATATAAAATACTGTTATTTATATTTCACCTAATACTGTTTTTTTCTTCACTAAGTCTCCCTTTATCTTCATCCCCCAAACAATTTCATTATGCTTATCCATTAAAAAATATTATACAAATAATAAAGATCTTTTTCTTATGCATCTCTTCTGTTGGAGTGTTCATGATTTCTTATAGTAGGATATCTGGGTTTTGATTGTGACATATTGCCTTGAATGATGCTTCTTGCATTCTGATGCTAGCCTCTAGACACCTTGGTCTGGAATAGCTAAAGGTCTAAGTACTGATTTTTGTATTTGTCTTTGTTAGATGGATGTTTTGTTCCTTAGTTTCTGTTTCCTGTATGATCTTCTTGTCTATGTGGCCTGGACTTCTAACAGTCTGTTTGGTCTCTGGTAGATCAGGGTGTCAACACTCCAGTTGGGGGCTGGGCTTTTGGTGGACTGGCTGGTCTTTTGGTGGATGGACTGGTTTCTTGTAGAGCAAGGGAGTCTCCACCCTAATTAGGGGTTGGGAGAAAGTAGCTAGGATGGTGTGGAACTGGAAATAGGGTGGTCAGAGGCCTAGGGAATGAGTGAGTTTGTGGGCAGGTAAACTTCTCCCGTCTGTGAGGTCTCTAGAAGAACAGAAATGTCTTTGCCTCAGACAGCTCTCTAGTAGAAGAGGTACTCACTCTCTGCCCAGTTAAGGTCTGTGGTATGGTGACTAGGAGAGTGGGGAACTCAGCTTACACAGCCTGAAAGATTGGGGGAATTGTTGATCCAGCAAAATGCCTGGACATCTACCTGACTACTGGGTCCCTGGTAGAGTATGTAGTCTCAGCCTTTGTTGAAGCCCAGGGAACCTCATTTATGAGGGAGAAGGCCTGGGGACAGGATTGGGGGAAGACAATTTAGAAAGCATGTATGCTTGTGGGGTGAGTGATATATCCCAGACTCAGAAAGAAAAGCATGGCATGCACTCACTTATAAATGAATTTTAGCTGCAAAAATAACCATGCTACAATCCACAAACCCAGAAAAATCTAAGTAACAATGAGTTTTATAATTCATATTTCATAAACAATTAATCTTCCTGGGAAAGGGAATAGAATAGGCATGGTGAGTGGAGGAGGGATGGGGGATGAGTATAAGAGGGTTCAAGTAGGGGGAGGATGAAGGGAGAGAATATTGGAGAGAGACAACTGGAATTGGGGGCATCTCCGGTATGAGCTAAAAACCTAATGGAAATTTCAAGGATTATACTAAGGTAGACAACCAGGGAGCCTGCACAGGACTGACCTAGGCCCTCTGCATATATGGCACAGATGTGTAGCTTGGTCTTCTTATGGGACTGCTAATAGTAGAAACAGTGTATATCTCTGACTCTTTGCCAGATTTTCGTACTCTTATCCTCATACTTGATTGCTTTGTCCAGCCTTCAACTTGATGTGGCATGTTTGGATGATAGCCATAGAGGCCTACTCTCCGGGAATAGAAACAGAGGAGAACTCAAAGTTGTGGAGCGCTGAACAAAGGTAGTGGAAGAATTGAGGTGGGAAGGAGGAGTGGAAATAGCAGTCTGGTTGTATAAATAAACATTTTAAGAGATGAAAAGATAATAATAAAGATAAAATAAATCTAATGTGCTAAAATGATAATATTATAACCCATTCCAAATATTTTGACAAATGAAGAAACTGAGGAAATGGAGATTTCATTAATAATGAGGCAACTATCATATGTTATATTTTCCTAATAATGAACTAGTGACATGTAAAAATAACAATAGTGAGAATATCTCTATTTAATATTTAATAAATTCATATACACAGAAATACACACATAGACCTCTTAACGTGCCAGGAAAACCCTTGTTTTCATCAAAACAAGTGATTAGTCATAATTTTGGTGTAATACATTTCTCTAATACAAATATATTATATTGCATTGTCCATGTTTTTCAAAATCATTTAGTTTGTTCATGAGCAATTAGAGGACACTTTTGTTTAGATTTAGAAATCCTTAAGTTCTTCTTATACCAATCATTAAATATTATCTAAAGGGAAATTTAATAGCTCACTCTTAGTATTTTGCCTATCTAATAGAAATTCTACTTATCTCTTTGTTGTCTTCCAAATTAGCAAGTTACTGTAACATATACTAACTCTCCATTCCAGTCCCAGGCAATTATTCCTAAGCAAGTTTTCTAATCACCTAAGTTACACAGAATATTTATATGTCACTCTTAAAATTTTGGATTGTTTTGTTTCTGTTTTGATTAGACATCAGGCATCACTTGTTCCCTCATTATTGGTCACATTGAGTTGAGTGTATTACTGAGGTACTGTGAATAGAACAGCAATGAACAAGGTTATTCATTTACATCTTCAATAATATATAAGCCCTCTGGATATAAGCCAAGGAGTGGTGTAGCTGGGTTGTATATAAATTTATTCCTAGTGTTTGAGAAACCTCTAGTCTGATTTACAGAGTGGTTGCATATGGTTATCATCCTACTGCCAGTGTAGAAGGGTAACATTTACCACACATCTGTGGAGCACTGCTGTTATTACGTATTACTGGTGATGGTATTCTCACTAAGATGAGATAGTATTTTAAAGTAGGTTTATTTTGTATTTTTAAATATTTCCTATTTTTATTTCTTCCCTTGAGAAATTTCTTCCAGTTAATAGATCATATTTAATTTAGTTGTTTGAGTCCATAATCTTCTTAGTTCTTCATCTATTTTAGATACTAATGATCTGTGGGAGAATAAATGACAAGGATTTTCTGTGTTGTGGGCTGCCTTTAGCTGGATGGTCAATATCTTTTGGTAGACAGAAGGTTGTTAGCTTCATGAAATTCTAATGGTCATTTGCTGGTCTTATTTCTGAGAAACTCCTAGTTAGAGATTCCTTTCCTATTCCTATAAATTAAGGTGCACTCCTCAGGAACTCCCAGTTAGAGATTCCTGTCATATACCTATAATTTAAGGTACACTCCTCATTTTTCTTCTAACTGTTTTAGGGAAGCAGGTCCTGTGTTGAGGTTATGGTCTATTTGCAGCTGAATTTTATGCAAAGTGAAAGATAAGGAATGCGTTTCATTTGTCTGCCTGTGGAATATGGGTTTTCAACACTACTTGTGGAGGATATGATCTTTTCTTTTTTATTTCATTTTTTTATTCCAACCACAGTTCTCTCTTCAGACCTTCCTCCTACATCCCCCTACAGGCCACTCCCATCTGTTCTTCCTACAGGATAAGATCTAACATGGGGAGTCAACAAATTCTAGCATACCAAGTTGTGGCAGGACCAAGCCCCTCACCACTACACCAAGGCTAAACATTGTATCCTACCATAAGGAATGGGCTCCAAAAAGCTGGCTTATACACCAGGGATAGATCCGAGTTTGACTGCCAGGGAACCCCTCAAACAGACCAAGCTATACAACTGTCCCCCACATGCGAGGACATAGCTCAATCCCAGCAGGCTCCACAGCTACGGCTCTAGAGTTTGTGAGTTCCATGAGTGCTGGTCAGCTGTCTCTGTAGATTTCTCCATCATGATCTTGACTTGCTTGTTCATGTAATTTAACCCATCTCCATTAATCTATGTATCACAATGAGGTGAAGGCCTACCAGTAATTTTTCAGTATATCTATCTCTGGCAGTGGCTTCATGGCATCCCTCTGACTCCGACCTTCTTTCTCCCAGCATTCAGTCCAGTCCTCCTCACCTACCTAAATTCTGCCCTATCAACATGCAAAGGCAGTTTCTTTATTCATTAATGGTATTCACAACTCACAGAGGGGACTACCACATCAGAGGTAATTTTTTATACATCATTGGGTTTATTCCCTGGTATTTCTTATTTTATATTTTGTGAATAGAATTTTTAAAAAATCCCTTTTTAGTGTCTTTGCCAGTGGTTTATAGGAACTCTTTTGAGATTTGTTTATTATGAATCCTGCCATTTTGCAGAAATTATTATTGAGAAGACTCTTCTCTTTGAGTCTTTTGGGTCTCTTATGTATAGAAGCATATCATCTGCAAACAAGAATGCTATTCTTTTTATTTCCCATTTTTATTTCCTTTATCTTCTCTAGTCTTATTGCTATAGCTAATAATTTAAGGACTGTAATTGTCTGTGTTGGAAGAGGCTATTGATAAATGTAGAGATTTTTTCACTATGGCTGATGCAGTTTCTTGAATAAAGTTATCTAATTGCAAAAATGTGTAGTATAATTTATTGTTGTCTTGGTTTGAGAAGTCTTTCGGTATAATGTTTTGCTTTTCTTGGTTAATGAACAAAGGCAGAATAGAGCAAGATGGAAATTCCAAACAGATATTGGAGAAAAGGAGGAGGAGTCAAGGAGATACCATGTAGCCACTGAAGGAGACAGATGCTAGATGGAACCTTACTGTAGTGAGGAGATGAGCAGGCTTGCTTTTTGTCCTGCCTGGCTCCCGCACAGCTAGCTTTACACCTGAAATAACAACACACAATTGTATTCTTTAAAACACTGCCTGGCCCATTAATTCTGGCCTCTTCTTGGCTATTTCTCATTTCTTGATTAACCCATTTCTAATAATCTGTGTAGCGACAAGAAGTGGTGGCTTTTGGGAAAGATTCAGAATGTCTCACCTGGCAGCTGGCTCCATCACGTCTGCCTCACTTCCCTTCTTCCCAGCATTCTGTTCTGTCTACTCTACCCACCTATGTTCTGACCTATCAAGCCAAGCAGTTTCTTTATTAATTAACCAATAAAAGCAAAAAAAAAATAGATGACCCTCTTCCATCACCTTACCAGTAAACCATGAAACTTGTGATAAAATACAAAATAATAGGAATAGGCTAATTTAAGATGTAAGAGTTAGTTAATAAAAAGCCTTATCTATTTGGGTCTGGGACACCTCACTCAGGATAGTGTTTTCTATTTCCATCCATTTGCATGCAAAATTCGAGAAGTCATTGTTTTTTACCTCAGCGTAGTACTCTAGCGTGTATATATTCCATACTTTCTTCATCCATTCTTCCATTGAAGGGCATCTAGGTTGTTTCCAGGTTCTGGCTATTACAAATAATACTGCTATGAACATAGTTGAACAAATGCTTTTGTCATTTGATAGAGCATCTCTTGGGTATATTCCCAAGAGTGGTATTGCTTGGTCCAGGGATAAGTTGATCCCGAATTTCCTGAGAAACCGAAACACTGACTTCCACAGTGGTTGCACAAGATTGCATTCCCACCAGCAATGGATGAGGGTACCCGTTCCTCCACAGCCTCTCCAGCAAAGGTTTTCCTTGGTGTTTTTGACTTTAGCCATTCTGACAGGTGTAAGATGATATCTCAAAGTTGTTTTGATTTGCATTTCCCTGATTGCTAAGGAAGTTGAGCACTCATAATTGGTTTCTAGCCATAAATAAGGGCCACCGAGTCTACAATAGGTGAACCTAAAGAAGCTAAGTAAGAAGGTGAACCCAAGGAAAAACATACAGTTATCCTCTTGGCTAAGGGAAGTAGACCAAATTGCCGGGGAGAAAATGGGATCTTGGGGGTGGGGTGGGATGGGGGTAAGGGGAGATAGGGAGAGAAAAGTTAGAAGGGAAGGAGGGGAGACCTGGGGAAACAGGAGAATTGGGATGAAGGAAAGGTGGATAGGGGAGCACGGAACCACAATTCTTAGTTAAGGGAGCCACTTTAGGGTGGGCAAGAGACTTGACCCTAGAGGGGCTCCCACGTGCCCAAGATGAGGTTCCCAGTTAGTTCCTTGGGCAGCTGAGGATTGGGAACCTGAAATGACCCTATCCTAGAGCAATACTGACGAATATCTTGAATATCATCATAGAATCTTCATCTGGTGATGGATAGAGATAGAGACAGAGACCCACACAGGAGCACTGGACTGAGCTCCCAAGGTCCCGATGAGGAGCAAAAGGAGGGAGAACATGAGCAAAGAAGTCGGGACCACGAGGCGTGCACCCACCCACTGAGACAGTGGAGCTGATCTACGGGGAGCTCACCAAGGCCAGCTGGACTGTGACCAAAAAAGCATGGGATAAAACCGGACTCTCTGAACATGGCGAACAAAGAGGGCTGATGAGACACCAAGGACAATGGCATGGGGTTTTGATCCTACTTAATGTGCTGGCTTTGTGGGAGCCTAGCCAGTTTGGATGTTCACCTTCCTAGATATGGACGGAGGCGGGAGGACCTAGGACTTACCACAGGCAGGGAACCCGGACTGCTCTGTGGACTGGAGAGGGAGGGGGAGAGGAGTGGGGGAGGGGGAGAAGGGCGGGAGGAGGGAGAGAAGGGTGGGAGGAGGGGGAGGGAAATGGGAGGCTGGGAGGAGTTGGAAACTTGTTTTTTTGTTTATGTTTTTTTTCTCCTTTTCTCAATAAAAAAAAAGCCTTATCTAATATTCTAAGCAGTGTTTTAATGAATACAGTTTCTGTGTGATTATTTTGGGTCTTGGTGACTGGGAAACAAACGAGCTCCAACTACATTGTCTGTTCTTAGCTTAAGAAATATTATTGGCTTCCTTGCTCATGTTTTCCCTCCTTCTGCTCCTCATTTGGACCTTAGAAACTCAGTCCGGTGCTCCAATTTGGGTCTCTGTCTCTATCTCGATCCATCCCCAGATGAAGATTCTAAGGTGATATGCAAGATATTCATCAGTATGGCTATAGGATAGGGCCATTTCAGGTTCCCTCTCCTCAGTTGCCCAAGGTACTAGATGGGGACATCTCCCTGGACACCTGCGAGCCCCTCTAGAGTCAAGTCTCTTGCCAACCCTAAGATTGCTCCCTTAATTAGGATATATATTTCTCTGCAAGGAAGTCAGGACCACGAGGGGTGCACCCACCCACTGTGACAGTGGAACTGATCTTGGGAGCTCATTAAAGCCAGCAGGACTGGGACTGAATAAGCATGGGATGAAACCGGACTTTCTGAACATGGCGGACAATGAAGGCTGATGAGAAACCAAGGACAATGGCACTAAGTCTCGACCCTAATACATGAACTGGCTTTGTGGGAGCCTAGCCTGTTTGGATGCTCACCTTCCTGGACCTGGATAGAAGTGGGAGGACCTTGGACTTCCCACAGGGCAGGGAATCTGGACTGCTCTTCATTCTTGAGAGGGAGGGGGAATGAAGTGGGGGGGAGGGGGAGAGGGGGCGATGTGTGGGGTTAGGGGGCAATGTGTGGGAGGAGGGGGAGGGAAATGGGAAATGAGGAAGAGGCAGAATTTTTTTCAACAACTAAAAAAAGAATAATAATTAAAAAAAAGAAATTTTTGGACATTTCAGTTCTTGCCACATTGACTTCTTGAAATGATGTTTGATAACTTTGAGTTATAAACCAAACATACCATTTTTTTTAAAATTGCTTTAGTCAGGGTATTTTTCTCACATCAATAGAAAATAAAACTAAAACAACCACTTTCAACATTAAGACAAAACAAATGAAGAAATGATGGAGAGCAGACTCCTGGTGTGAGGGTTGGTGAAGAAGTGATCCTGAAGAATTCACAGTGGAACAGTTAACTGATGAGTGCAACACTAAAAACTAGAAATGAGAGCACATGGAAAAAAAGAAAAGAGATCGTGTTTTTTGTTCTGTTGGTGGAGACTGGAAATCATGAAATATCTCAACCATTATGCAAACTATGAAAGGGAGATGGATGGTCTATTCATTTTAAAAATCAACTGACACTATATAAGGAAAGTTGTATAACAAATAGACATTTTAATCAGTGGAAAGTAATTGACCAATCTACTAAAGTGTTAAACAGGAAAGAAAATGTTTCGGTATTCTATCGTCAATGTCAATAAAACAATTAAGTGCAGTGCCATGACTCATAGGTGAAGAATGAATTTATCACAGAAATAGCTTCTTTTTAATGCAAAATGGTGTGTTCCTCTCTTCTAGTAAAAATTAGTTAAATAGAATTGCATATTTTCATCACAGCTAGAGTAAGTGCCACAAACTTAAGGTAGAAAGCAATTATCTGATTGAAGCCATCTACATAAAGAGGGAAGACATGATCACTTATGCTTAGCCATCTTTACTCCTAGCCTTGACACAATCTGTAAAGTGTAGACGTGTCTCTTTGTAAGTGGGTATGGGTGGGTATATGAGAATTAAAGTAAGGGATAAAGAATAAAACAGTACTAGGTGTAAGTTCTGTATCATTATTCGTAGAAAAATACAGTTTTCAGAGTATCTCATTTTGTTTCTAATACTTAGTAATTTGGAAAGAATGGGTAAAAGATGTAATGCATACAAAAAATAAATAAATGCATTCAATGCTTAACTAAAATTTGAACAATATGTGTTCTATGGAATTATTAATGAATGTAAGCAGCTGCCTTCCCAAGAAAGGACACTGGGGGAAGACCCACAATAAGGTAAATAGGCTGCGTTTGCACTCATTTTCTGTTCCCATGGCCTATTTTATAGGGGAATCATATTTTTTTAATGCCATATGCTCACATTTCTGAATCTCATTTTACTTGTTGATATTGTGATGAGTTTGAAAACTTAAGAAAAATTATAAAGACTAATTTTAGTGAGTATTTTGCAACACAGTCTCTTTCTAAAATCATATACCAACATTAAAATAATGGATTTTTAATATAAATAGTTTATATATAATTTAATATAAATGGTTTTCAATAGCACAGTGAAATGTATAATTTTGTAATTAGAAGGGGTTTACAAAGGTAACATATTAAGTATATAGAGTGAAATTAGCTAATCTGTTTGACGACAGTTCAGACAGTTCTTTGATTCCTTCACATTTCATCATAATTTACTGATACAAGTATCAAAAATGTAAATTTGTGACATTAAAATTCATGAAACTTTGAGTTTCTCTTCTGGCATATAAAATATACTTGTGTTGTCTAATTTCTACTGGGAATGATATGATCTGCATCTGTGATTAAAATAAAAGGATACTTGCCATTTTCTAATTAGAACAGAGTCCTTTTTTATGGATGACAATGGATTTTCTATAGCTTCCTTCTGCTCTACAGCTGTTAACATAAGCTGATTTTTCCAGGACTTGAGAGAAAATTAGGCATAAACATGAAAAGACGTAAAACCTTACGGATTTCACTTTCAGGCTAATTAAAACACTTGCATGAAGATGCACTTGTGTGGCTGAATGGAAGGATCACCAACCAAGGCAGGCAGAGTTGCATATGAAGCACAGATTGATTGCATGTACCCAAAAGTGTAAGTTATAGACATTGTCATAGATTACCACAATGAGATTTTCTTCTAGTGTATTAAGGAAATCATATGGAATTTATTTTCATCACCTCAATGTTTAAAACATTTTTCTTGAATAAACAGGAATATGATATGAAGACATAAAAAAATGTATAATACATGTTTTCGTTGCTGAATACTAGAAGAATTCCAAGCAACAATATGTGGAATTAATACTGAATGAAGCAGTTAAAACTAAGACCAGAAGTGTGGAAAAGCATCTATTAATATGTTTCTTTACAAATCAATTTTTTGGCAAAATATCATTCATTTTTTTCACTATATCTATGATTCCTTCTCTGATGTGTAGGGGGTTGGGTAGGGGTGTGTGTTCTTGTGTGTGTGTGTGTGTGTGTGTGTGTGTGTGTGTGTGTGTGTGTTTGTATGTGTACTTGTAATGCCTGGATGTTGACATTGTGAGTCTTTCTAATAATTGCACACCTTATATTGAGAGATAGGGTCTCTTACTGAACCTATAACTTGTGGATTCAGATAGACTGCCTGCCCAGTAAACTCAAGGTTATCCTTACAACACATCACTGGTATTAAACACATGCACTGGCATGTTCAGCTTTCATGTAAGTGCTCGAAATCTTAACCAAATTCTCATGTTTGCATAGTACTTAACCTATAAGTACTGTCCCTAGCCCATTATTGGTATTTTATTTTGTATAATTTAGAGATTATTGAATTTCAAACTGTGTTTTCTTATAGAGCCATGGCTGTCTTAGAACTCAATATGTAATCTAGGCTGAATTTGAAATCATAGAAAATCCTCTTGCATCTGTCTCTTGATTGTAGGAAATACAGGAGCTTCAGTTAGGATTATTATTGATGGGATAAAACATGATGATCAAAATCAATTTGGGTAAGAAGGCACTTATTTCTTTCATAGCTACATATTGCAGTTCATCATAAAAAGTGCAGAATGCTTTGTAAATGCTACTGAGAGTAGAAAATCACACAAGGCAGGAATCTGGAGGCAGGAACAGATGCAGACATCATGGAAGGGTCTGCTTATTGTCTTGTTCTCTATGGATTGCTCAACCTTCTTTTTTATAGTACCCAGGACCAGCTGCCCAGGGATGACACGACTTGAAGGAATCCATGCATAGCAGGGTGCTTAATCCCAGACCATTGCACTGGAAGAAAATTACCTGGACACTGAAATCAGTATAAAATTTTATTTTTGTTCTAACACAAAGATGATACAAAAAAATAAGTAACTTGGTACTTGACAGGAATGACAAAATAGCTAATGTTTATTCCAGAATGGTTTGATTTTACAAATACAGTGTAGGATAATGGAGAGCTGTTTAATGTGTAGAGGGTAAAGTTTGGTAAAAGATTTGTTTTCATCATGTGTGCCCTCTTGTGCTATTTACAGAAACAAATGCAATTCCATGTTTGACACTAAAAATACAAGTTTTGTGTAAGTTTGGTCATCTACTCTGACTTATTTGTTCAAACTCAGCTTCTTTTTATTTCTTGTGTGAACTTTGTGAAAGTATGATATTAAATTGAATAGACTCACACATCTTCCTTCCTGAAAGCTGTCTTAGCATTGATGACATGACTGGTGGAATTTAAAAAAAAATAAATGCCATAGCAATCTAGTTCACAACCTGTAGTAATACTTATGCAAATCATACTCTTTTCTGTGGTTGCTTATTCTTCGCCCTTGTCTCATAGGTTGCAACCAAAACTATCTAGTTTAGGTTTAGCCCTGATTTACTTTGGTGTGATTACTGATTGTTGGTCCTTATGAACTCATGTCCTTATTGGAAGGATGAATTACATGGTTCCCATTTACATACATGTTTAGAACATTTTATCTCTCCAAAAATATTTTATTTTCTGTTACTGGATTAATACATAGAAGAAAAAATGTACCACCATGACTCAGAACAAATTGACCCTTAAAAATTTATATTCCCTTTGATTAAAATTAACAGATTTGCATTTTTTGAAAAATTTATTAACTTGTTATATTATTTTGTTTTCAGAAAATGAGTAGAGCTCAGATGACTGATTTTAGAATGTGTTTAATTTCTCCATGAATAATTAATGATTAATTAATAAATTATTCCTCTATAAGGCCAAGAGTTTGTTATATAAGGGGAATTGGAAAAAGAAAGTAGATAGAAAGTCAGGGTCAAAATTAAATATGGTCTGTAATTGTAGAAAGGAATTCTGTTTCATTATTTATCCATAAATGCATTAGTGAACCTCTTGATTGATTATGTATGTTAAGAACATGTGTATACGCTTCTGTGTGGGTATGTGCATAAGAATGTAGATACCTTGAGGTCAAACAGGGTCAAAGTTCTTGGAAGTGGAGCTCTAGAAGGTTATAAGCTACTAGACCCTGAGTTTAGGTCCTATGCAAGCACATTAAATGCTTTAAACTGCTGGGCCATGTCTCTAGCTCCATTTACAATTTTAATGTCAGGTTTTTAAATTATTGTTTTCTTGTGAATATTACTTGGACTATTTATGCATTTTTATATTAATTCTTTATTCAATACATAGCTTGGAAATATTTTCCCTAATGAGATATTTTTTAGACTATTATTATTTTATTTGTTATGAATGAAATTTTCAGTTGATATAATCCATTTATCAAACATTCGCTTTTTATTCTGTGTTTTGAGGATAATTTTTAAAATATTTTCTCCAGAACTATATTCAAATGCATGCACTTTGCATTATATGTGCTGTAGTTGATCCAGATTTTCAGGTCTTATATTTAAGTCTTTGTCCCATTTTCAGTTATTTTTTCATATATACCTTGAGTGTTAGAGTTTAAGTTGCTCCCTTTGCAAGTGAATTCATATAGATATTCCGTTTCAAGAATGAAATTCTTTAATTTTCACAAATTGATGGAACTGCAGGATATTAGGCTAAGTGAAAAAATGGCACAGAAAGACAAATACAGAATATTATTACTTATTTGTGCAACTATTGGATTTACAGCAGGCAAGTAAAATAGTCATGAACAAAGCCTTAGAAGAGCTTGACATAATTTCAACAGAGTACATTCCTATAGTGTGTATTAGTGAAGCACAGTTTTTCAATATAACACACACATCCATAGTTTTCTACTGAGTAAGTAGCTTGGAATGCAAATCTACTAGAGACTTTTATCTAGTGAAAATAACTGTTCCCAAAAGACTTACTGGACACAGATATTGAAAAAATATCTAGTTATTTTCTTAAAAGTAGAGATCTCTATTTGCTTTCATAGAACATAGATATTTATGGGATGTCTATAAATAAAATATAACTTATGTGATATATATGTATATATATGTATATATATATATATATATAGTCACAACATTATATTTTAATCATAGAGACATTATTTCTTACACATATGTATAAATGTTTATATTGCACGCTAATACATACTGGTGCTGTAGGAAGTCTTACAGCCAGTAGTTACCCGCCTACTGTTGCATGGCCTCATTTCATATTTATACCGATGTAGAGCATGTGTCTCGACTCTTTTTATGTCTGTGGAATTTGGTTTCTGATCTCCATTACAGCAGAGTATTCTGATTTGTGAGTCTACCCCTAAATGAATAACTGTCTATTTCTCAATTCTGAGTTGGTGTGGGATTTCTTATAAGTGTCCTTCTTCTTCATCTGGGGCCCACGTGGATTCAAACTCCATGCCTACCGGGTGGACAGCCTACAGGCCTTGCCCTGGTTCATTGCCCAAACTGTCTCCCAACCCTGCCAACCCTGCCTGTTTGGCTTGCTTTTACCTACGTGTTTTTTTTTTTCTTTTCTTTTGTAGAACCTTCACTTAGCTGAGCTTAAAGCATGTGGCAACTTTGAAATTTCCCAAGCACATGCACAATTGCCATGGTCCCTGGCACAGTTCCGTGCTGTAGTTCCCAGGCCCAGTTTCCTGGCCCGGTTCCTTGCCGTGCTGTGACGTCTGCAGATTTCGGTTTCTGCTCCCTGCCCATGAGTTCTGGGTTTCTTGCTCCGTGTTTGGATTTGATTTAATTGCTTCTACTTTGTCAAGCAAAGCATATTTCTCAGTATTTAACCAGTACCAAGGGAGGAAACTGAAGCGGCTGAGAAACTAAAATGGCTCAAGACCATTTCTGTTGCCACCAAGACTCTGCAACCACAGCATCTGCAGGACAATAAAGATTACTACACCTGATACAGTTTACTGGATCATATAACACATAATTAATACATCAATACGGCAGACTACATTTATATTGAAACTTTAGTAACATTTTTGCTAATACTATGCATTGTATTATGCTAGGCTTATATGGTTATGATGATAATTCTATTTATTGGGTATTGGGAATCAGTTATTTTCTTCATATTCTCTCATTAGGAAAGAATATGGCACTTTTAGGAATAATGCAATTTTACAGATTAATAATGAACAGCTAGTTGACAGGATTAATACCATCAAAAATCAAAAGTTATCTGAAAAAAATACTATTAAAATGGATAACATTAATTTGACAGACAAAATTAAATCCATATCTAAGGGTACTAGGAAGTTATCTGAAAGCATTAATACTGTTGAATTTGACAATCAAAATTTGTTAAAATATTATGATAAGTTAGCAGATAGACTGTCTCTCCTGAATGGCAATCTGCACTCTATTCAAGTAATATCCAAAGATGAGATGTTATCTTTAAAGGAGAAACTTCAGACCTTGAAATCAAATTTGCAGAATGAGGACCAGAGGCTAGGCACCATAATGAAATCACTGAAAATACATACAGGACAGGAGGTCCAGGCTTTACAAAAGACAATAGTAAAAAGTTTTGAAATAATTGAGGAAATTATTAGAGCTGATTAACAGGGAAAGAAGGCATGAGGACAGGATTCAACATTGCCAGAAGCTGTCAGAGATGACTTAGCCAGGGTTTTAGCTTCCTACCCTGTTATCTACTTTGACAAATCATCAAGTTCTAAATGCCCCAAACGATCCAAAGAATGTAGATGGATACCTATAGGAAGGAATGATCAAAAAGAAATTAAGCAAGGTGTTGTAACTTATGGCTTGCATTGCACATTTGTTGGGAGATGATAAAGACATGGTCTTCTGGCATCAAAGCAATGCTACATGACTGGATTCAGTTAGTTTCAGCAGTCCTGGATGATGGACCTCAATTAATGTTTAGATTTTATTTCAGAGAAGAGGCAAAACTTTTGGAACAAAGAAAAGCAAAAGGCCTTCAGATTCCCATGATCAAATTCTTGGTGAAGGTCCTTATGCTGACCCACAGGTTCAAGCTCTTTATGATGAACAAATCTTTTTCCTATGCCACAAAGCAACCTTAAATTTTTGGGACAGGATTCAAGATCCAGAAAAATGAATTGAATCATATACCAGGGTTAAACAGGGCCAGAGAGAACCCTTTACTGACTTTTTACAAAGATTTACTAAGTCTATACAAATAGGAGTAACAGACCCAAATGCTAGATGAATCTAGTGAATCTCTGGATTTTGAAAATGCCAACTTAGAATGGAAAAAGATACTTGAGCCTTTAATGTTTAGATCAGCACATATGGATAAATAGATCCTGCATACAATGAACATTAAGACAATTGACTATAATACTGAATCTTGTGTAGGAAAAGAAATTTCCAAAGGAATGAGAAAACATCAAAATGCCGAATGTTCTAATTTTATCAGATAAGAGATTGTAGATGACTATTTCCTAAGAATAATATCTACTCTGGGAATGGTAAGAATGGAAGGACTCAGCATTCAGATATATGTAGAAGGTGTGGCAAAGGCCAACACTGGACCAATGAATGCAGATCAACTACTAAAGACAGACAATGCAACCCAACATTATTGAGAAACTCCTTGAGGGGCTTCTCGCAAGTCCCCCAGCCAAAAGTGGTCATTCATTTCCAGTCACCGTGGATGACATGTCACACCGGGAAAATAAAAAAATCCAGATGCTTCTGTAAAAATCCATACTGTTCTAGATGATGGCATAAACATGGAGGATAAGTCAAAAATTCCACTAGAAAATAGTATATGTATGTTCTGGCAGACTTTTATGAATGATCAAAGAACAAAGCTTGGAGTGTGTATAAATGGCATTGTAATTATTGGTTTGATAGGCACAGGTGTGGATGTGAGTATCATTACTCCAGAATCTTGGCATCCAAATTAGCCTCTTCATGAGTCAGATGTTCAGTTACTAGGAATTAGAACCATATCTCAAGTTGGACAAAACACAAGATTGGTTGATGGTATTGGGCCAGACAGTCAAAGAGGGAAATTGAGGCCATATGTGGCTAACATTGCAGTAAATTTATGGGGTCATGACCTACTGCAGCAATGGAACACCCAGATTAACATTCCTGCAGTCCAGGAACTCATAATTCTGGGAAGGATATTATAAGGAACTGCATACAAAGGTCACCAGCCATTCAGACTGTAAAAGAACCTAGCAAACCTTTTGAAGTACCAACAGCCCTATCTTTAAAATGGTTTACTGAGAAACTGATATGGGTTAAGAAGTGGCCTCTAGATGAAGATAAGTTGCAGGTTTTAGAAAATCTGGTATGAGAGCAACTAGATACTCAACATATTGAAGAATCCACCAGACCTTGGAATTCTCCTGTATTTGTTGTTAAAAAGAAATCTAGTAAATGGAGAATGGTGACAGATCTCAGAACTGTCAATAAGGTAATTCTATCTATGGGCCCTCTACAATCTGAAATTCCTCTCCCTTCTCTATTAACAAAAGGATGGCCTCTTATGGTTATTGATTTGAAACATTGTTTCTTCACCATACCTTTATAATAAAGAATAGAGAAAAATTTGCCTTCACAGTGCCTACTTATAATAATTCTCAGCCTATTAGGAGATATCAGTTGTCTGTTCTTCCACAAAGAATGTTCAATATCCTCACTCTGTACCAATACTTTGTATGTCAGCCATTGGAAATAATATGTAAGCAATTTCCCAAGCCTACAATTTACCGTTATATGGGTGATATTTTGGTTTCTGATTCAAACATAGATACTTTAGAAAGAATGTTTGAAAAAATAAGAAAGTTTTCCAAAATGAGGATTACAAATTCCTCCTGAAAAAATACAGAGATTAAAGATTCTGACAATTACCTAGGTTATAAAATTGGTTTGCAAAAAATTAGAAATCAAAAAAAGCACAAATTATGGGAGACTGTTTTCAGACTCTTAATAGTTTTCAAAGATTATTAGGAGACAATTCCAATCTATGACCAGCTTTTGGGATAACACCTGATCTAATAATTCATTAAAAAAAAACCTTAGGTAGTGATAAAGATTTGAATAGACCCAGAAAATTAACAGTTGAAGCAGGAAAGGAATTGACAATTGTTGAGAAGAAGTTAGAGGAGGCATATGTGAATAGTGTGAATTCAAATATTAATTGTATTCTAGTAATATTGCCTCCAGAATTTCTCCTGCAGGAATTTTAATGCAGAGAGACAATATTATCTTAGAATGTATACTTTTACCATATAAGCCAAGCAAATATTTTAAAACTTATGTGAAAAATGTTTCTGAATTAGTTATAAAGGAAAATTATGACTTTGTCAATTAGCAGGTATAGACCCAGCAGAATTTATAGTGCCTTTCTTTACTAAAAAAGTTATGCCTTTCTTTACTAAAAAAGTTATGGAAAGACAATGAATCATGGCAAAGAGCTTGTGCTAATTTTTTGGGAGAAATTAATAGCAATTATCCCAAAAGTGATAGACTTAACCTTATAAAGAGAACTGTTTGGATTCTTCCTGCAAATGTATGTGATGCTCCAATAACTGGAGCCCATAGATTTAATACTGATGCAAACAAATCAGGAAAGGTAGGTTACAAATCACAAGAATTAATCTAGGTGGAACAAAGCCCTTATAATTCTGTCCAGCAGGCAGAATTGTAAGCTATTCTCATGGTGCTAATGGATTTTAAAGAACCTCTTAATATAGTTACTAATTCATAATATGCAGAAAGAGTTGTCTTGCATATTGAAACAGCTGAATTTATATGAGATGATACAAAACTGACTTCATTTTTTAACCAGGTGTAATACATAATCAGGAATAGGCTTTGTCTTAATATACATTACACACATCTGATCCCATATGAGTATGCCAGGTCCTCTAGCACAAGGTAATATAGGAATTGAACAATTATTGATTGGAAGTATGTTGCAGACTTCAGAATTTCATAAAAAAAATCATGTCAGTAACCAAGGTTTAAAGAAAGAGTTTTCTATTACAAGGCAGCAAGTTAAGTAACCAAGGTTTAAAGAAAGAGTTTTCTATTACAAGGCAACAAGTTAAGTAACCAAGGTTTAAAGAAAGAGTTTTCTATTACAAGGCAACAAGTTAAGTAACCAAGGTTTAAAGAAAGAGTTTTATATTACAAGGCAACAGGTTAAGTAACCAAGGTTTAAAGAAAGAGTTTTCTATTACAAGGCAACAAGTTAAGGAGATGCTCTTACTTGTTCTTTCTATAACTGAACACCACTACCTGCAGTGATTAGCCCAAAGAACACTCGAATGAAATCTGGCAGATAGATGTGTTCCAATTTGCAGAATTTGGAAAATTAAAATATGTACACCATACCATTAAAACTTCTCAGGTTTTCATGGGGAAACTGCTTTAAGATCAGAAAAGACTGATTCAATAATCACATATTTATTAGAAGTTATGGCTATCATGGTTATGCCTGCATAAATAAAGAAGATAATGGTTCAGAGTATGTATCTAAGAAAATGATACAGATTTTACTTATTAATTATTTATTATTTAATAATATTAAACGTATTACAGGTATAAAACACAATCCTACAGATCAGGCAATTATAGGAAGATCAAATTGAACTCTAAAGGATATGTTAAACAGACAGAAAGGGGTTGAAAATGCCCCTAGAAATAAATTAAATAATGCTTTATTGACCTTGACTTTTCTTAATGCTAATGAGAAAGGGACAACAGCAGTAGAGAGACACTGGATAATAGAAGTCTTCTGAATTAAATTGACCAGTTTATTTCAAGGATGTGCTTACCTTACAATGGAAGCCAAGAGATGTGCTGCATTGGGGAAGGGGTTTTACACTTGTTTCAACAGAAGCAAAACTATGGATACCATCAAAATTAATAAAGATTAGGTCTGCAAAGGAGACACCTCTTGAAAAAGAGAAATGACAGCTCATCCACAATGGTGACAACCATACAGGTGGTAAGGAAAGCATATAAGGTTGGGGCAGGGTTCTGTTCTTGTCTTTGTAGAAAAATACTCATCTTCAAAAATTTGAGATACCCTGGATGTTTCAACACTGACAGAAGGAAAATTAACTATCCACTAAGGATCATTGAGAAAAAGCAATCTGATTTATGAGATCAGGTATTTGATACATATATGTTTAAACATATGTGTGTGTGTGTGTGTGTGTGTGTGTGTGGTGAGGGAGAATTGTCTGTATTCTGTCAATTATATTTTAAATAAACACTGATTGTCTAATAGCCAGGCAGGAATTATAGGCACGAAAACCAGACAGGAACTAGAGGTGGGGCGATGAGACAGGAATTTTCTGGGAAAAAGGACGCCCATTCCTCTGCAGTCCCACCCAGATCACGGAAGAAGTAAGATGTGACCTGCCCCACTGAAAAAGGTACTGAGCCCTGTGGCTAACATAGATAAGACTAATGGGTTAATTTAAATTATAAGAGCAAATATGAAGCCTGAGCTTATGGGCCAATTAGTTTATAACCTATGGAGACCTTTGTGTGACTTTCTTTGGGGCTAAACAGCTGTGGGAACTGGGCAGGACATAAACCCCAACAAGCCAGTCCTCATGTTACATATGAATATATAGAGCTGACTTTGGTGTTGAACACTGACTTTGTCCTTCTCTAAATCTAAGCATGTTGTTAAAATAAAAATTTAAAGTTTCTGTCTCATGTCCGGAGCTATGATATGGGACAGAAAGAAAAAAAAATCTTTAGAAAAAACATACTTTTTGTTCATATCTGGTTTTGTCTCTATCATACCTTTCATTCAATATATGTGTTTGTATATGTCTATATAAACAATGTTTAAGTTTTCAACAGTGAACAATGAATTTTCCTGCAGTAATCTTTGAAGTACCTGGGAAGTAGATGGGGCCCCACAACAGCAACTCCACCTGGTTGACATGATGTCATGATGCTGACAACACTATTATAAGATCTGTTTTGGTTACCAGCTGCTCAAGATGGTTCAAATTTGGTTAGCTGAAATGGTGTACTTTTTCCAACGTTCTGGAGAGAACTCCAAATAGGAACCTCAGAAAAACCCTACCAAATACTCAGAGACTATTTGCAATTATACCAGTCAGTAATCTTGTAAATTAGCCATCATTTTACCTTCACAGGATCCCACAGAAAGAACATCGCCAACATGGCAGCTGAAAGTAATTGTAAAAGACGATGTCCCCTCACTCAACAAAGTTTGTCCTCAGGGAAAAGGATATCACTAAGGGGTTGATTATAATTTTTATATGGTTTGGGGTTGAAGGGGAAATTTTATAGGCTCAGGGATCTCTTTGAAAAAAGAAAATTGGATGGGATAATAAATTAGTGTGAGCTTATTCACACTAATAATAATAGAGAATATAAGAGCTATATATATATATTGTGAGCTATTATTTATAGACAATTTACATTGGTATAGATTCTTGTATATTGATACAAACTTAAATCATATTGAATACGTTCCTACTTTTGTCCACCATATTTGTACACTAGGCAAATTTATTTATTTATTTATTTATTTATTTATTTATTTATTTATTTCAAGCTTTCAAGCCCCTGCCTCAGTTTCTTTTTTTTAATTTAATTTATTTATTTATTGATTGATTGATTAAAGATTTCTGCCTCCTCCCCGCCTCCGCCTCCCATTTCCCTCCCTCTCCCCCGATCAACTACCCCTCCCTCATCAGCCCGAAGAGCAATCAGGGTTCCCTGACCTGTGGGAAGTCCAAGGACCACCCACCTCCATCCAGGTCTAGTAAGGTGAGCTTCCAAACTGCCTAGGCTCCCCAAAGCCAAATTTATTTTGTCATATTCTATGCATGCATGCTTCTACCTCTGCTTAAAATGTTATTTTATATTGATACAATTTTAGGATATATTTATTTTATTGCAATATATATTTCTACATCTGATCAAAATACTTATACATTGTTTACATTTTGATGTCATTGTCCCCACTTGTTGTACAGTTGTTTATTGTATAACATTCTAATATGAAGTCTTAGTCTTTAAGTTATATAGGTATAAAGAATTATAGATCAATCGTCATTTATGTTTGTCATACTTATAGTTAGACTATTCTGATTATTTAGATATATAGAAATTGTATTCTGCATAGACAGGTAATCTTCAACCACTTCAAAGAACTGTAGAATATGGCATTTAAATAATTTAGGGTTCTGTTGAAGTGAGACATGATTGCTCCTGGCAGCACCGATCTATTCCCAAGAGAGTGTTGAGCACTGAAGACACTCCACTTGTAGCTTGTTTTCTTCTTGGCAGAACTGGCCTTTGGGTAAAGAACTGCCCATGCCTCAACCATTGACAATGTACATGGTAGCTGGAAATGGATAAGCAGGACCGTCAAAACATGTCAAGACAGGGTAAGATGGTTTTGAAAAAAATTGTGGAGCATTTGGAGTAAAGTGCTATGGCTTGCTTGATGGCAATATGGACTGCTGTGTACCTGGAACTGTGTGCAGCTCAGGGGCACCAAATGGTTCTGAGGCAGGAGCGGCTCAGCTCCACCATGCTGACCTGTGCTGACCTCAGGCTGGAACTATCGTAATTATCATGATAACAGTGCAGTTAAGGTTTAGACTGGCAGTAAACAGGCGGTACCATATTACCTCTACATGGTACAACTTAAATTTTTAAGAAGTGCTGAGTATTTTAATAAGTGCTCCTGGACAGTAAAGAATTACAGATTCACAATGGGACAGATTCAGACATAAAAGACCTGTAAATGGATCATATACTTGGATGAGTGCACATAGGCTTGAGAGAGAAAAGAAAAAGAATATAGTTTCCTGCCTCTAAAAATGGTCTGTCAATTATTCTATGCCTCACCCAAAGTTGGTTGCTTCAACATTGCAAATGAGACTTTGAGTGTTTGCCCAGGTAGCCAGTTGTCTATGTCTGCACATTTTCGAAGTGCATTTCCTGCTTATTCAAGAAATATTATTTCCCTTCTGTAATCTCCATGAGGTTGAAGACTAGATAGTTACAGTTACTTGCCTCTCATGACTTGGCCAAATTGTTTATTATACAAGACTTAAACTAGTTAGGATAGTATAATTATTGATTTTTTTAAAAATTTGTTCTTATTGTATATACTTTTTTTTTATTGCGAAAAGAGGAAAAAAAAACATAAACAAAAAACAAGTTTCCACCTCCTCCCAGCCTCCCATTTCCCTTCCCCTCCTCCCACCCTTCTCCCCCTCCTCCCACCCTTCTCCCCCTCCCCCTACTCCTCTCCCCCTCCCTCTCCAGTCCACAGAGCAGTCCGGGTTCCCTGCCCTGTGTTAAGTCCTAGGTCCTCCCCCCTCCGTCCATATCTAGGAAGGTGAACATCCAAACTGGCTAGGCTCCCACAAAGCCAGCACATTAAGTAGGATCAAAACCCCGTGCCATTGTCCTTGGTGTCTCATCAGCCCTCTTTGTTCGCCATGTTCAGAGAGTCCGGTTTTATCCCATGCTTTTTTGGTCACAGTCCAGCTGGCCTTGGTGAGCTCCCCGTAGATCAGCTCCACTGTCTCAGTGGGTGGATGCACGCCTCGTGGTCCTGAATTCTTTGCTCATGTTCTCCCTCCTTCTGCTCCTCCTTGGGACCTTGGGAGCTCAGTCCAGTGCTCCTGTGTGGGTCTCTGTCTCTATCTCTATCCATCACCAGATGAAGATTCTATGATGATATGCAAGATATTCGTCAATACTTTTGTATTAGGCTTAGAACTCTCTTATTTAAACAAATGCGGGAACTGCTATAGGAAATCTTACAGCCAGTAGTTACCCGCCCACTGAGGTGTGGCCTTATAACCTATTTATGCCAATGTTGAGCATGTTTCTGGCCTCTTTTCTTGCTGTGGGATTTGGTTTCTGATCTTCATTCCAGCAGAGGATTCTAATTTGTGAGTATACCCCTAAATAAATAATTGTCTGTTTCTCAATTCTGAGCTAGTGTGGGATTTATTTTTAAACATCCTCCTTCTTCATACTGGAGAGTAAAGGAGATGAAAATTGGCTGTGGTGTTGTCGTAGATAAAATGTTTCTACCTAATTTTCACTCAGTAAAACCCACACCTCCACTGTAATATTATTAATGTTGCTAACTTTAGAAGGAATATAGATAGAGATGAGCTCATTAGGGAAAGTCACCAATTGATGATTAACTTCTTTGTATAAAGAGATAAATGGAATATATTTGCCTCTGCAATAAACAAAAATTAAAGAACTCACTCTATTACAACAGAATGACAAGAATTACTAAGCATTCCTCACTAATACCTCTCAATATTTATTATCTCAAATACACCCATAAAAATATGCAGACTAAAAGATTGGAACAGAAAACAGAATCCATCTTTCTGCTATATATAAGAAACATGTGTCAAGAGCACTTTCATATACGTTAAAAGATATACCTTATTGATAAGTATGCAAAATGTATTCTAGTACTATTTTTCATTTAAGTAAATATGTCTTTGACATATGACAAACAAGTCAAAATCTTAAAACTGCCAAAACAACTTGTACATTAAAATACGGTTGTTTTGTCATATTTATTTGTATATGAGCTATAAAACATCTTCAAATATTTTTATGTTTAAAACCTTTTAATTTTAAAAATTATATCCTTTTTCTCATGGCTATTTTTAATTTCAGACAGAAATTTGAATTACATTATTAATGCAGAACAGTAGACAATTAAGTGCAAACTAGTGTGACGTCCATATTAAGGTAACCAATAAAAGTAACTCCTCCATCAACTCAGGAGGCAGAGGCTTGTGGATTTCTGTGAGTTCAAGGCAAGTCTGGTCTACTCTACAAGAGTTTGTTCCAAAACAGGCTCAAAAGCTACAGAAAACCCTATCTTAAAAAATAACTTTATTTTTACACAATTTTCTATATTAAACTATAATATGAATCATTATAAACTATAGTTCCTTCATCTGTCAGATGTTTCCTTAATAAGTCTTATATTTATAGTAAAAAATTAATGTAAATATAAATAATATTTATTACAAAACAAATTTCTTGCCTCTATTGGCATCTAGACTATCAGATTTTTATAAAGGAAGGAATAGCCTTGAAATATTTGTGTTCTCTGTAAACTCCTCCATCCCTGTCTCACACTCTCATGTCTGTTGACTTCTTTGTAAGTTAATTTAAAAAGAAATCAAAAAGTGGCTCTCTACCAAAAATCTATTGTTTTGCAGTTATTAATAATATTCCTGCCGAGGCCAAAATACTGGTTTTTACACAGAATATTGCAATGCAAAAGAAGAGAAAACACAGCGCACATAAGGCCTTACAGTAGTGTCTTAGTGCTATTACCAAAACGTTAGATTTGTGCATGCATATCTCAATTGCCATGAAAAGATGACAACTTAGCATTTAGGGGACATATAAAATACATTTTATTTTTGAACACTTATTAATTGTTAGTATTAATTATTCTCTTTTAAAAATAAAATTTATTGCCTCAGAACTATGAAAAAATGGATATTATATTTTGCCAGAGCCAAAAGTATAAAAAGATGAGCATTAGTACACATGTAATTGCTGGTAATTACACTTAATTGGGATAAGATCATTTGCCTGAAATTTATGTCAATTTCTTCATAAAATGTTCTACTATATATTGATCCCACAGAGGAAAATTTTCACTAGTTTTAAACAGTATTATTATTTACTCACACACTTTTTGCTTTTGTTTTAATCTTACCAATCTTCATTCATTTTAAATATCTTTCCATAACAGAAAAGCCTTGAAAACTTTCAAATTCTTAGAAATGTTTTTGTACTAGTTTAGTTCAAGTCACACATGGAAAAAAGTGAAATTCTTTCACAGTAGCATGTCTATTGGTGTTATTACTGTTTGGTTTTTGTTTGGCTACTTCATTGGTAAATTCGCTTGTTATAGATTCTCTGATATTTCTAGAAGGCCTGAACCATAGACAATGAATTACAAACAACTAAAGAAAGCTCAGAAGAGGAGAAATAGTCTTGCCCAGAAAAGAGTGCAATAATCAGTAGCAAATATGACAAAATGGTCAGCCCTGAAAACAGAAAACATTATACAGATGATATATAATATATATATATATATATATATATATATATATATATATATATATATATATATATAATATATCATCTGGTAAAAGCCAAGGTGGGAAAGAATGATCTTATTCTTCACCTATCATGTACATATAGCCTGACCCCAAATAGCAGATCATGTGATCTAAACAAAGGAACATGAGTGACAATTCCTGTGGAAGCCATATCATTAGTCTCAGACTAAAATGAACTCCAATGAATTTAATAATTTAAGACAATTTAATTTACACTAACTTTGTTGTTTTATACAACACTTCGAATTTTCAGAAGTCAAAACAGGAATTAGTAAATAGGAAACTTAGAAGTAACTACATACATAAAAGTATTAGAATGAGAATCTACATTTGTTTTGAAAAGCATATCTCAGAGTGGACCTAAGATGAGATGACATGTAAACACCAGGATAAAGAAAGAGACCCAGATATTAAGCCACTGACCTATGAACACCTGATTTTTGACAAAGAAGCTAATATTATACAATGGAAGAAAGAAAGCATCTTTAACAAATGGTGCTGGCATAACTTATGTCAACCTGTAAAAGAATGAAAATAGATCCATATCTATTACTATTCACAAAACTCAAATCAAAATGGATTAAAGGCCTCAATATAAATCCAACCACTCTTAACCAGATAGAAGAGAAAGTGGGAAGTATCCTGGAATACGTGGACACAGGGCATACCTTCCTATGTATAACTACAGTAGCACAGAAAATAAGAGCAACAATAAACAAATAGGACCTCCTGAAACTGAGAAGCTTCTGTAAAGATAAGGACACAGTCATTAAGACAAAAAAGCAACCTACTGAATGGGAGAAGATCTTCACCAACCCCGCATCAGACAAAGGTCTGATCTCCAAAATATATAAAGAACTCAAGAAACTAGACATTAAAATTCTAAATAACCCAATTAAAAATGGGATGCTGAACTGAATAGAGAATTCTCAACAGAAGAATTTCAAATGGCCAAAAGGTACTTAAGGACATGTTCAACTTCCTTACATATCAGGAAAGTGCAAATCCAAGCAACTTTGAGATACCATCTTACACCTGTCAGAATGACTAAAATCAAAAACACCAATGATAGTCTATGCTGGAGAGGATGTGGAGTAAAGGGAGCACTCATTCATTGCTGGTGGGAATGCAAACTTGTGCAATCACTTTGGAAATCAGTATGGGGGTTTCTCAGAAAATTGGGAGTCAACCTACCTCAGAATCCAGCAATTCCACTCTTGGGAATATACCCAAGGGAGATGCCCAATCATACTACAAAAGCATTTGTTCAACTATGTTCATAGCAGCATTATTTGTAATAATAATCCATTTGAATGGATAAAGAAAGTGTGGTACATAAATACATTAGGGTACTACTCAGCGGTAAGAAACAATGACATCTTAAATTTTGCATGCAAATGGATGGGAATAGAAGACACTATCCTGAGTGAGATAACCCAAACCCAAAAATATGAATATGGTATGTACTCACTCATTAGTGGATTCTAGCCATAAACAAAGGACATTGGGCCTATAGTTCATGATCCTAGAGAACCTAAGTAATAAGGTGAACCCAAGAAAAACATGTATATAGATCGTCCTGGAAATTGGAAGAAGACAAGATCACCAGGCAAAAGTTGGGAGCATGGGAGTAAGGGTAAAGAAAGGATAGAGGGGGGAAGAGAAGGGAGAAGGAGAGGGTTGGAAAGAGCTTGGGGGAGTGGGATGGTTGAGATTGAGGAAAAACAGATACAGGAGCAGGGAAGGAGATACGTTGATTAAGGGAGACATTATGGGGTTGGCAAGAAGCTTGGCTCTAGAGGGTTTCCCAGGAGTCAACAAGGATGATCCCAGCTAGGACCCTGGGCAGTGGAGGAGAGGGTGCCTAAACGAAACTTGTCCCATAGTCAGATTGATGAATATCTTAAATATCACCATAGAAGCTTCATCTGGCAATGGATGGAGATAGAGACAGAGACCCACAATGGAGCACTGTACTGATCTCCCAAGTCCCAGTTGAAGAGCAGAAGGAGGGAGAATATGAGCAAGGAAGTCAGGACCATGAGAGGTTGGTCCATCCACTGAGACAGTGTGCTTGAGCTAATGGGAGCTCACCAAATACAGCTGGACTGGTACTGAATGAGCATGGGATCAAGCTGGAGCCTCTCAATATGGCTGACAATTGGAGCAGACTGAGAAGCCAATGATAATGGCACTGGGATTTGTCTCTACGGCATGTATTGGCTTTTTGGGATCCTATTCTATTTGGATGCATACCTTCCTTTGCATGGATGGAGGGTAGGGTACCCTGCCCTCTCTTAGGACTGGAGGAGGAGAGGGAGAGGGAAGGGGGCAGTAGGAGGGAAGTGGGAAGAGAGGAGAAAGTGGAAATTTTGATTGGTATTATTTATAAAGTAATAAAAAAACAACAAAACAAAATGGAAAATGAAGAACAGTAACCAAAAATACAGACCATAAATAGAAAACCTCATGGAAGGAGAATCTGATTCTAAGAGTCATCATATTACTTACTGCATTCAAATGTTCAATTTCAGCAAAAATTATGAAGTGAGGAAATGAATAGGAAAATACTGCCACTGAAAGTAAATGATAAATCAACATAAACATTTTCTAGGGATACACACACACACACACACACACACACACACAAGTTTTTGTGGCTTATTTGGTGTCCAGGTTTTTCTTTCTGAAAGCTGCAGAGATTCTTTCCACAAAAGGAGACTAGAATACTAGGAAGCAGGGGCAAAGGCTACATGTAGGTACATCCCTACTTCAATGTACTGAGCAGATGTTGTCCTCTGTAATGGGACCCCATTATCAGGTTTCAGAGATTGACCCTCTGTCCTAGAACCAACCTGGGTAGTTTGGGGAGCTACAATATGGCCTGTAGATCAAAACCTTGATCAAATGCAACATAGGACCAAATGCAGTCCAGGCTCAACACTGGAAAATCTCGCCTTGGAGCTCAGTGAACCCCATTAAAAATAGGGAGGAAAGATTATAGGAGACAAAGGGAATGGATGACACCATAAGAACATGACACCATAAGAACATCAACTAAGCAGGAATTACTTGGACTCACAAGAATGAAATGCAAGTATAGGGTTGCATGGGTATGCACTACATCCTCAGCATATGTGTTGTTTGTTAGCTTGATGCTTTGTGGGGCTCCTAATACAACAATTATTCTTTGACTCTTTTCCGTGCTCCTGGGAATTTTTCTTCCTATTGGGGTGTAAGTTGCTGGAGCCGCAAGTTGTATTAGAAAACAAGTAAAGCCATGAAGCCAAGGGGCAATAAGAAGACTATTAGAAATAAGTTAATTTGTAAATAAGAACTAGCAGGTAAGAAGCCTGAGCTATAAGTCAACCAAAAATATATAAAATTTTTATAAGATTTTATCTAGATATACAAACAGAATCTCAGACATCAATGAACCATGGATTGACAAGTTTAATTGCAGAAATAAGAGTAAGAAGAGGGGTAGAAAAAAGGGTAGGAGACATGGAGGAAGACTTTTAGTCCCACCAAAAGCTTATCTAGTCGGGCGGTGGTGGCTCACGCCTTTAATCCCAGCACTCGGGAGGCAGAGGCAGGCGGATCTCTGTGAGTTCGAGACCAACCTGGTCTACAAGAGCTAGTTCCAGGACAGGCTCCAAAACCACAGAGAAACCTCGTCTCGAAAAACCATAAAAAAAGCTTATCTAGCAAAAAGCGTCTTTCAAAAATGATATAGAAATTAATTAATAATTTCTAAGATAAAATTTAGAGAATCAGAGAGATTGATCTGTAAGAAATAAGGGTGTCATTCAAGGTAAACTGAAACATACAAGAGAGGACCATGAAACTCTATGAAATAATAACATGAAAAAAATAAGGACAATTAAAACAGACCTTTTTTTAAAAAAATTGTTTTCCATTTCCATTTTTATTATCTGCCTGTTTGACCTCTCCTATGGAGACTTGAACAAATCTCTATTCTATTCTAACAGGATTATAGATAAAGGAAAGATCAAAGAAGACAAGTCTATTTATGTGTAGAACAACGAACTGATGACTTTACTGGGGTTACAACAGGAACATGTATGAACAGTTACTTACAAGGCTATGAGTAACTAAAGATCATATACATTACCAAAGACTGCCCAACCTTAAGTCCGCTTCATTGAAGAGTTCTTTCTTACTATGTTCCCAACAACTGCTGATTGTTTCTGTAACTTGGGGAGGCATCTTGTGGATTGTGTAAGGTTTATGAGCATAATGAAATTTTTGAGCCGTCCTTTTCCCTCCTTAGGGTATGTTGCAAAGTGATGGGGATCACTATGTAGTATCATAAGATTTAAAAGGCTAATATTACAGTACTATCAAGATTTATTAAGCTAAAAGTTAGATATATAAACCAAGATTATAATGGATTGGAAGGAATTGTTAAATCATGTATTGTTATACATAATGTCTAAAATTATGATTTTTTGAAACTGACAGAAATGAGTGTAGATACATGTACTAGAAAAAAGTTTTAACTAGATTTTCTACTTAAAAATCTATAAATTTAGAATTAAAAAAATCCAATGTAATTATCATTGTAATTACAAAGAATATAGCTATACATATTTGTAAAATAAGAAAATAATTTAAAGATTTCACAAAAAAATGATGAGCTAAAGTCAAGGATGGTGGTGCACACCTTTAATCTCAGCACTCAGGAGGCAGAGGTAGGCAAGTTTCTGAGTCATGAGTATACCAAACAACCTTGTCTCAAAAATCCAAACAATAGCCTCTTCCTCAGGACCGAGCCTCTTGATCCTACCGCGTTGCCAAAATGTCGCTTTCTAACAAGCTGACTTTGGACAAACTGGACGTGAAGGGAAAGCGGGTCATGATGAGGGTGGACTTCAATGTTCCTATGAAGAACAACCAGATAACAAATAACCAAAGGATCAAGGCTGCTGTCCCAAGCATCAAATTCTGCTTGGACAATGGAGCCAAGTCAGTTGTCCTTATGAGCCACTTGGGCCGACCTGATGGTGTTCCCATGCCTGACAAGTACTCCCTAGAGCCAGTTGCGGCAGAACTCAAGTCTCTGCTGGGCAAGGATGTTCTCTTCTTAAAGGATTGTGTGGGCCCAGAAGTTGAGAATGCCTGTGCCAACCCAGCAGCTGGCACTGTCATCCTGCTGGAGAACCTCCGCTTTCATGTGGAGGAAGAAGGGAATGGAAAGGATGCTTCTGGGAACAAGATTAAAGCTGAACCAGCCAAAATTGATGCTTTCCGAGCCTCACTGTCCAAACTTGGGGATGTCTATGTCAATGATGCTTTTGGTACTGCACACCGAGCCCGCAGCTCCATGGTGGGTGTGAATCTGCCACAGAAGGCTGGTGGATTTTTGATGAAGAAGGAGCTGAATTACTTTGCCAAAGCTTTGGAGAGTCCTGAACGACCCTTCCTGGCAATATTGGGAGGAGCTAAAGTTGCAGACAAGATCCAGCTGATCAATAATATGTTGGACAAAGTCAATGAGATGATCATTGTTGGTGGAATGGCTTTTACCTTCCTTAAGGTGCTCAACAACATGGAGATCGGAACTTCTCTGTATGATGATGAAGGAGCCAAGATTGTCAAAGATCTCATGGCTAAAGCTGAGAAAAATGGTGTGAAGATTACCTTGCCCGTTGACTTTGTCACTGCTGACAAATTTGATGAGAATGCCAAGACTGGCCAAGCTACTGTGGCCTCTGGTATACCTGCTGGCTGGATGGGCCTGGACTGTGGTCCTGAGAGCAGCAAGAAATATGCTGAGGCTGTGGCTCGAGCCAAGCAGATTGCTTGGAATGGACCTGTTCGGGTCTTTGAATGGGAAGCTTTTGCCAGGGGAACCAAGTCCCTCATGGATGAGGTGGTAAAAGCCACTGCTAGGGGTTGCATCACTATCATAGGCGGTGGAGACACTGCCACTTGCTGTGCCAAATGGAACACAGAGGATAAAGTCAGCCATGTGAGCACTGGGGGTGGTGCCAGTCTAGAGCTGCTGGAAGGTAAAGTCCTTCCTGGGGTGGATGCTCTCAGCAATGTTTAGTATTTTCCTGCCTTTTGGTTCCTGTGCAACAACCCCTAAGTCAACTTAGTGTGTTTTCCGCATCTCCATTTGGTGTTAGTGCAAGATTCAGCTAGTGACCGAGATGCAGCACCAGGAACCCTTAAACAGTTGCACAGCATCTCAGCTCATCCTTCCTTCATCGGGATTTGTCTACATTCTTCAAGATCCCATTTTAATTCCATAGTGACTAAAGCCATTGTGCATTCTAGAGTGCATCTATTTATATTCTGCCTGTAGAAGAAAGTGAGCTATGAAAGCTTAGTCCTCTTTGAGTACCTCTGGTTGGCTTTGTCACTGTTCATGACTCAGCATGGAAATAAAGAAATAAGTAAATAATGGAGAAAATAAGAAGTTAATAACTTTGATGTATACAAAATCAAATCATAAAGTGTGAAAAGTTAATATTTTCTTACAGATTTGATGAATAATAACATAATGACAAATTTGATAACATATATAAAGTTAATTCTTACACACAAAAACCCAATACTAAGATAAGTCACAAGGAGAAAGTCTTGTTGATGTACACTAACAAGGGAATTAGGTCAATTAAATCATCCCCCCAACAAAGAATAGCTTTCAGTATGATAGTTTCACTGGCAAGTTTCATGAAAAACATTTTAAAGCAGGATAAGTATTTCTCATGCTGAAAGAGTAAAAATTAAAAAAAAAATTGTTTTAATTCCTAATATATAGTGACAACAAGATCCATAAGTCAGCAAATTTGGGACAAAAGATGTATAAGAAAAACATGTTTGTGAACCTTGATTCAAAAGCCATCATGAAATAAAAAAAAACAAAATTCAGCTAATAATTCAACTGTATACCATTAGGTTATGTGCAATGAATCAGTTTGATTTTTTTTATAAAATGTAAATATGGCTTAACATGTAAGTTAAGACATGAAATATATCTTATTAGCAGACAACATAACAAGAGAGGACACAGGTCATGGTCATATTCATTGATGCAGAAGCATCATTTGATATCATTTGACACACATTCAAAAATCAGAAAACACAACAAAATAGGAATAAAATATTAAAATGTCTATTAAAAACATGGCCAATAATGTTCTGAATGATAAAAAGCTGCATTTTCCCAGAGAAAAGCTTATGTGTGAAGTAGAACATCTTCCAGCTTCTTTTCAAAGTCATACAAGAAGTTTTAGTAAAAGTTATTAGACAAGAAAACAAACATAGTAAAAAATCCAAGTAAGAATGGAAGAAATATATATTTTTTTCAAATTATGCAAACTTTTACATATAATCATATACACAGTCAAAATGGAAGCAACAACGATGAGCTGAATTTCTATACACAAAGAACATTTTGAAAGAAAATGTTTACAGTAGCACCAAAGTATATAAATTTCTGTCATATTTAAACTCAACTCTGGTGTTAAATGAGTACTAAAATGAACAGAATAAAATGTTTCTAATCTATGTGAAAAGACATATAATAGAAAATTACCCTACATCCATAGATGAAAATAAGGATATTGTTATAATGCAGAGAGTATATATGTTTATACTTGTATGCATGTTATAACACTTAATGAAAAGAATAAACCATGAATTTTAATGGATCTAAGAGGGATATATAACAGGTTTTGAGGGAGAAAAGGAAAGGGAAATATGATGTAATTATACAATGTTCTCAAAATTAAAGGAAAAATGAAATAAATCATGAAATCAAAGGTAAATATGTGTATATGATATATATTATATGATATATAACAATACTCTTACTTTAAAGAGTTATATATTTATGAAGGACTATGAGAAGAACCTGGGAGGCACTGGAAGGGAAGAACATGGGATGTATTGGAGGCAGAAAAGAAAAGGAGTAAATGACGTAATTTTATTTTAACTCATTTTTTAAATTAATGTTTTTACTCTGAAAGGGAAAATTAATTATTTTAAAAAAAGAAAAATCACTGTAGTCATGAGGGTTTATCAGTTTTCAATAACTAAAGCCATGGTAAGTTCTTTTCTGAAATGCAGATGAGAAGAAATATCATTTTAGACCTGTCACACTTAAGGTTCTTGCTAAATAGTCCATTGAAAACCATTGACTGTTTCCTGGTCACAAACTCTGGGGAGAGCAGTGCAAATGTGAAAATTGCCACATGAAATTGAGGAGGGTTGGCTGGAAGTACCTAAATACCCAAGTAAATAGAGTGTTCTGAAAATTAAATAGAAGAGTTTTGGGGAAAAAAGAGGTGTTCATGTTTAGTTGCTGCTACAGAGAATAAAATATATAGAGTCTGAAACAGTGGACTTGGCAAGATGAAGGTTGCTGTTGGCTTCAATGAGAAGTGTGGGTTCCAAGGCTGTGAGGAGAGTCTGACACAAATGAAGAGCACTGTGTGGTGACAACATGTCTATTAAGAAAGGAAGTCACTGTGTCCTTCTGCTCCAGCAGCCTTTGTCTAAGATTATCAAAGCTATGTGGTTGTCTTAGTAGTAATTCTGCCCTCTTTCTGTAACTCTGTGTGCACTCTTGGTGGATGCTACTGTCCAACCACAGTTTGAGCTAAATGAAGCAGCTTTTCAGTGTCTTATCTATAGTTCTTTTTACTATGTATTCTTTCTTTTTTCCTCATCTGTCTACCATCTCCTATTTATTTAATTTTCTTCTTTGTTCTTTAAAGGCCAATTAGACTATAACTCCCCAGGTAAAAATATGTTCCTACTGAAATATACTGAGAGACATTTAGGTAACAAGTCAAATATTGGATTGTAACAAATGTATAGATGGTTATAGAAGAAATACATAAAAATTTACTGTGTGAATTAAAGGAAAGAAATGGGATTTATCATGGTTTTTGGAAGTTAATTCCAGCAGTAAAAATGAAATTTTCTATAAGAAGACATTGTTTGATTAATTATTAGGTTGTACAAATGACTTTTTACATTTAAATTAAAATTAAGAGCAAACATCAAAAAAAGAAAAAGTAGTTGTAGGTTAAGAAGAAAAAATATAGCTTTTTATCTATATATTTTTCCTTTATTTGTTCAATAATTGTTTGCTTATTTCTTTATTCATTTATTTATGAATGGGTATGAATAAGCTGTTATAAGGAAAATGGGGACCCTTGTTCCAGCTACCCAGCTAGCTTACATCCAAAATAATCACACAGAAACTGTATTCATTTAAACACTGCCTGGCCCATTAGTTCTAGAGTCTTATTGGCTAACCTTCATATCTTGATTCAACCCATTTTTGTTAATCGTTACATTACCACATGGTAGTGGACTACTGGGAAATATTCAGCATGTGTGTCTCTGGAAGATCCATCTCTTATATTCTGTTATTTATCCTTACATTTGTGGTTCTTGATCATTATCCCAAATTTTCAGTTTACAGTATTCCCTTGGTTTATGTTTTCTTTATTTTCTCTATTTTGTTTTTCAAGTTTTAAATGGTTTATTTCACCTGCTTGATTGCTTTTTCTTCATTTTCTTTGGGGAATTTGTTGATTTATTCCAATTTTTTGTTTGTTTTTTCCTCCATTTCTTTGAGAAAAAATTTCATTTTCTTTTTAAAAGCCTCAAACATTATCCTAAAGTTACTTTTAGGTCATTTTCTTCTGCTTCATCTATATTTCTTATTTTCAAGTCTTGCATTGTAGGGCCACTGGTTTTTATTGTTGTCATTTCACTCTTTGGGGGTGTTGAGTACGTTACTACCTTGTCTACCCATCTTTTCCTCTGATTGGTGTAGTTGGGACTATGTCTCTGGTGATCAGTCTTCCAAGTGTCTGTGGATGCAAGCTCAGATGGTTGTTTCTTGTCGTGCAATTAGGGCCATGTTTCCAGTCATCTATCATGACCAAACCAAGTAGGATACATCCTAGAGATAAAGGGATGGTTCAACATAGTAACCTCTTTTATCCCATGCTTACTGTATGAACTGGCTTTGTGGGAGCCTAGCCTGTTTGGATGCTCACCTTCAGGGATGTGGATGAGGGGGAGGACCTTGGACTTCCCACAGGGCAGGGAATCCGGACTGCTCTTCAGACTGGAGAAGGAGGGGGAATGGAGTGGGGGGAGGGGGAGAGAAATGGGAGACAGGGAGGAGGCGGAAATTTTTTCAATAAAAAAATAAAAAAAAAACATAGTAACCTCTGTCCAAGTCACCCACCATATAAACAAACTGGAAAAGAAAATTCACATGATCATCTCATTTGATGCTGAAAACGCCTTCAACAAAATATAACACCTCTTCAGGATTAAGTTCTCAAAGAGAGTAGGGATACAAAGAGCACACTTAAACATAATAAATGCAATGTACAACAAGCCAACCATCAACATCAGACTAAATGGGGAGAGACCAAAGTGATCCACTGAAATCAGGAATAAGACAAGGTTGTCCACTCTCTCTATATCTATTCAATATAGTAGTCCTTGAGGTTCTAGCTAAAGCAATATAACAACAGTAAGATATCAAGTGGATATAAATCAGAATAGAAGAAATCAAACTCTCACTATATGCTGATATGATAGATTACATAAGTGACCCCCATAATTCTACCAAGGAGCATCTACAGCTTATAAACATCTTCAGTAATGTAGCAGAATACAAGATAAACTAAAAAACTCAGTAGCCCTCCTTCGTACAGATGATAAAAGGACTGAGAAAGAAATCAGCAAAACATCACCCTTCACAATAGCCACAAATAGCATAAAATATCTTGGAGTAACTCTAACCAAACAAGTAACATACCTGTGTGACAAGAACTTTAAATCTTTGAAGAAAGAAATTGAAAAAGACTCCACAAAATGGAAAGATTTCCCAAGCTCTTGGATAGGTAGAATTAACATAGTAAAAATGACACTCTTACCAAAAGCAATGTACAGATTCAATGCAATGTCCATCAGAATCCCAAACCTTGAAAAAACAATACTCAACTTCATATGGAAATCAAAAAACCCAGGATGGTCAAAACAATCCAGTACAATAAAGGAACTTCTGGAGGCATCACAATCCCTGACTTCAAACTTTACTACAGAGTTACAGTACTGAAAACATCCTGGTATTGCCATAAAAAGAGACAGGAAGACCAATGGAACATAATCAAAAACACAAATACCAGTCTACACACCTACAAACAACTGATTTTTGAAAAAGAATTAAAAAAGACATAAAATGAAGTAAAGAAATCATATTCATCAAATGGTCGTGGCATAACTTAATAACAACATGTAAAAAATGAAAATAGATCCATATCTATCACCATATACAAAACGCAAATTCAAGTTGATCAAAGAACTCAACATAAACCAACCACACTGAATCTTTTAGCAGAGAAAATCAGAAGTACAATTGAACACATAAACACACTGACACAGGAGACAACTTCCTAAACATAGCCCAAGCAGCAGAAACATTGAGAGAAACAATTAATAAATGGTACCTCCTGAAATTGAGAAGCTTCTTTAAAGCAGCAACAACAAAACTAAGCAGCAGCCTATAGAATGAGAAAAGATCTTCCCCAACCCCACATTGGACAGAGGTCTAATCTCCAAAATATACAAAAAAAAAAAAACTCTCAAGAAACTAATGATTAAAAAAACAAATAATCCAATAAAAATGGGTTGCCGATATAAACAGAGAACTCTCAACAGAGAAATATGAAATTGCTGAAAGACACTTAAGAAAATGCCCAACATCCTTAGCCATCAGAGAAATACAAATCAAATCAACTCTAATTCTATCTTACACCTGCAAAAATGTCCAAAATCGAAAACACTGATGACAACTTATGCTGGAGAGGATGTATGGTGAATGGAACACTGCTCTATTGCTGGTGGAAATGCAAACTGGTACAGGTACTTTGAAAATCATTATGGCCGTTTCTCAAAAAATTAGGAAACAACCTATGTGAAGACCTAGCAATGCCACTTTTGGGTATATAACTAAAAGATGCTCAATCATACCACAAAGACATGGGCTCAACTATGCTCATAGCTGTGTTTTTGTAATGCTAAATGTCTCTCTACCGAAAATAGATAAAGAAAATACAATACATATACACAATTGAGTACTTCACAGTGGAAAAACTAATGACATCTTGAAATTTGTGGGCAAATGGATGGATCTAGAAAACATTATATTGAGTGATGTAATCCAGACGAAGAAAGGCAAATACATTATTTACTCACTCATAAGTGTCTTTTAGACATAAAGCAAAGAAAAATCAGCCTACAATTCATAATCCCAGAGAACCTACACAACAACGAGGACCCTAAGAGAGACAGACATACATAGACCTAATCTACATGGCATAAGAAAAGACGAGTTCTCCTGAGTAAACTGGGAGCCTGAGAATCATGGCAGAGGTTAGAAAGGGAGGGGGAGTAAGAGAAGGGAGCGAATAAAAATATATATCTCAATAAAAACAATAATAAATAAAAAACAAATAAGAAAAAGTGTCCGATTTATTAATCTGTTTACTCTATTTTTCTCTTACTCTTATTTAATGAGTGTATTTAGATTATTATATTTAAAGATGTTATTGACAAATTTGCATTCATATTATTTTATAGATGTTTTCAGAAATGCATGGCTGTTTCATTTTCTGTTCCAGCTTTAATTAAGCTTATGCACCTTCATTATCCCCTTTTTTGACACAATGAGTGGAATTTGCTATGGAGTTACAGCATAATTTATAACTACAAGGAAAATATGTATATTTAAGATAATGGTGCTTTAAGATAAATTAAAAGAAAAATGGTATTTTACGATTATTTTCCCATATTTAAAATAGTAGAACAGAAAATAGCCTAGGATATCACATAAGCTAGGTGAGGAATTCATCAATAAATTTCTGGGTGGAGGTGGCACAGGCCTTTAATTCTAGCAATCCTGAGGCAGAGTCAGAAGAAGCTCTGTGCAATTGAGGTCAACCTAGTCTATAGAGCAGTTACAGAATAGCCAGGCCAGTTATATAGATGTACTGGCTGGCTTTGTCTGTCAATTTTATACAAGTTAGAGTCATCAGAGGAAGGGACCTCAGTTGAGGAACAGCCTTGGAGAGATTCAGCCATAAGGCATTTTCTCTATTAGTAATCAATGGGTGAGGTTCCAGCCTATGATAAGTAGTGCCATCCCTGGCCTGGTTGTCCTGGGTTCCATAAGAACGCAGGCTGAGCAAGGCTGTGGAAGCAAGCCAGAAATCAGTTCCCTTCGATGGCCTCTGCATCAGCAACTGGTTCCTGGATTCTACCTTGTTTGTGTTCCTGTCTTGCTTCCTACAGAGGTGAACAGCAATGTTGAAATATAAGTTAAATACACCTTGTTCTTCCACAACTTGCTTTTGGTCATAGTATTTCATTGAAGCAAAGGAAACACTAATTAGGACAATAGAGAAAACATATCTTTTTTTGGAACAAGTTCTTGCTAACTTGCTTAGGCTGGCTATTTATTTATTTATTTATTTATTTATTTATTTTTCGAGACAGGGTTTCTCCGTAGCTTTTGGTTCCTGTCCTGGAACTAGCTCTTGTAGACCAGGCTGGCCTCGAACTCACAGAGATCCACCTGCCTCTGCCTCCCGAGTCATGGGATTAAAGGCATGTGCCACCACCGCCTGGCTTTTAGGCTAGCATTGAACTATTCTTTTCAAAGGCCTTAACCTCCTTGAGCAGTTGGGATTAAAGATCTGAACTACCAAGGCTAGCTACAAAATTTAAATATACTCTTCTTATTTTATTTGTGGGAAGTCTGGTTTAATTTTTTTTCATATTTATTTATTTATTTATTTATTATTTATTTATACAGTATTCTGTCTGCTTGTATGCCTGCAGCCCAGAAGAGGGCACCAGACCTCATTACAGATGGTTGTGAGCCACCATGTGGTTGCTGGGAATTGAATTCAGGACCTTAGAAAGAGCAGGCAATACTCTTAAACTTTGAGCCATCTCTCCAGCCCTAAATTAATTTTTAAATATTTTCTTTATGTGTGTACACAGGCATTCAGTAGTAGAGGTCAGGTTCCAACTTTCAAGAGTTTGTTCTCTTGGGCAGTGATATTGCATGCATGACTTTAATTCCAGCACTCAGGAGTCACAGGCACACCATCTCTGTGAGGTCAAAGCCAGTCTGATCCATAGAGCAAGTTCCAGGACAGCCAGGGCTACAGAGAAACCCTGTGTCAGAAAAATAGAAAAATAATAATAAAAAAGAGTTAGTTCTCCTTTTCTGTCCTGTTGAATAAGGGTGTCTCTTACTGTTTCTGCCAATTGACTCCTGGTGGGTAGGCAATAAAATTTTGGGAATTCTCCTGTGTCTACCTTCCAACTAGCCTATGGCTGCTAATATTACACATGCATACCAGCACATGTGGTTATTTTTATGTGTATAGTATATATACATTAATTTTTATTATTTAATTATTTTTATTGGCAAAGTTGTCATTTGCTTTCCTTCTAGTCCTCCTTTTAGCCCCTCCTAGCTCCCTTCCCTAGAATCTTTCCCATTTGCCTCCCACTACCATGTTGACAGTTTAATTAAAATACAAGAAAACCTGCTGAGAAACAGTTTGTCCTAAAAAATAATTGCATGAACACATTTTCTTTTTTTTTATTGAGAAAATGAGAAAAAAAAAACAAGTTTCCACCTCCTCCCAGCCTCCCATTTCCCTCCCCCTCCTCCCACCCTTCTCCCACTCCTCCCACCCTTCTCCCCCTTGCCCCACTCCTTTCCCCCTCCCTCTCCAGTCCAAAGAGCAGTCAGGGTTCCCTGCCCTGTGGTAAGTCCTAGGTCCTCCCCCCTCCGTCCATATCTAGGAAGGTGAATATCCAAACTGGCTAGGCTCCCGCAAAGCCAGCACATTACATACGATCAAAACCCCTTGCCATTGTCCTTGGGGTCTCATCAGCCCTCATTGTTCGCCATGTTCAGAGAGTCCAGTTTTATCCCATGCTTTTTCAGTCACAGTCCAGCTGGCCTTGGTGATCTCCCAATAGATCAGCTCCACTGTCTCTGTGGGTGGGTGCACCCCTCGTGGTCCCGACTTCTTTGCTCATGTTCTCCCTCCTTCTGCTCCTCATTAGGACCTTGGGAGCTCAGTCCAGTTCTCCAGTGTGGATCTCTGTCTCTATCTCCATCCCTCACCAGATGAAGATTCTATGATGATATGCAAGATATTCGTCAGTATTGCTATATCCGGATAGGGTCATTTCAGGTTCCCTATCCCCAGCTGCCCAAGGAATTAACTGGGGACCTCGGCTTGGGCACCTGGGAGCCACTCTAGCTTTAAGTCTCTTGCCAACCCTAAGGTGGCTCCCTTAACTAAGAATTGTGCTTCTGTGCTCCCCTATCCAAACTTCCTTTATCCCAATCCTCCTTTTTCCCCAAGTTCCCCCCTACCTCCCCTTCTCCCGTTTCTCTCCCCATCTCCCCTTACCCCCATCCCACCCCACCCCCAAGATCTCAATTTTCTCCCCGGGAACTTTGTCTACTTCCCATAGCCAAGAGGATAACTATATGTTTTTCCTTTGGTTCACCTTCTTACTTAGCTTCTTTAGGATCACCAATTGTAGGCTCCGTGTCCCTTATTTATGGCTAGAAACCAATTATGAGTGAGTACATCCCATATTCATCTTTTTGGGTCTGGGTTACCTCACTCAGGATAGTGTTTTCTATTTCCACCCATTTGCATGCAAAATTTAAGAAGTCATTGTTTTTTACTGCTGAGTAGTACTCTAATGTGTAGATATTCCACACTTTCTTCATCCATTCTTCCATTGAAGGGCATCTAGGTTGTTTCCAGGTTCTGGCTATTACAAATAATGCTGCTATGAACATAGTTGAACAAATGCTCTTGTCATATGATAGGGCATCTCTTGGGATATTCCCAGGAGTGGTATTGCTGGGTCCAGGGGTAGGTTGATCCAGCCTTTCCTGAGAAACCGAAACACTGATTTCCAAAGTGGTTGCACAAGATTGCATTCCCACCAGTAATGGATGAGGGTACCCCTTCCACCACAGCCTTTCCAGCAAAGGCTATCATTGGAGTTTTTTATTTTAGCCATTCTGACAGGTGTAAGATGATATCTCAAAGTTGTTTTGATTTGCATTTCCATGATCCCTAAGGAGGTTGAGCATGACCTTATGTGTCTTTTGGCCATTTGAACTTCCTCTGCTGAGAATTCTCTGTTCAGTTCAGTGCCCCATTTTTTAATTGGGTTAATTAGCATTTTAAAGTCTAGTTTCCTGAGTTCTCTATATATTTTGGAGATCAGACCTTTGTCAGTTGTGGGGTTGGTGAAGGTCTTCTCCCAGTCAGTAGGTTGCCTTTTTGTCTTGGTGACAGTGTCCTTTGCTTTACAGAAGCTTCTCAGTTTTAGTAGGTCCCATTTATTCAATGTTGCCCTTAATGTCTGAGCTGTTCCGGTTACACATAGGAAGCGATCTCCTGTGCCCATCTTATGTAGGGTACTTCCCACTTTCTCTTCTATGAGGTTCAATGTGTTCTGACTGATAGTGAGGTCTTTAATCCATTTGGACTGGAGTTTTGTGCATGGTGATAGATATGGGTCTATTTTCATTCTTCTACAGGTTGACATCCTGTTATGCCAGCACCATTTGTTGAAGATGCTTTCTTTCTTCCATTGTATACTTTTGGCTCCTTTATCAAAAATGAGGTGTTCATAGGTTTGTGGGTTAAAATTCGGGTCTTCTATACGATTCCATTGGTCGACTTCTCTGTTTTTATGCCAGTACCACACTGTTTTCATCACTGTAGCTCTGTAATAGAGTTTGAAGTCAGGGATGGTAATGCCCCCAGACAGTCCTTTATTGTATAGGATTGTTTTGGCTATCCTGGGTTTTTTGTTTTTCCATATAAAGTTGATTATTGTCCTCTCAAGTTCTGTGAAGAATTTTGATGGGAGCTTGATGGGGATTGCATTGAATCTATAAATTGCCTTTGGTAGAATTGCCATTTTTACTATGTTGATCCTCCCAATCCAAGAGCAAGGGAGGTCCTTCCATTTTCTGGTATACTCCTCAGTTTCTTTCTTCAATGCCTTAAAGTTCTTGTCAAATAGATCTTTCACTACCTTGGTTAGAGTTACCCCAAGATATTTTATGCTGTTTGTGGCTATCGTGAAAGGTGAAGCTTCTCTGATTTCCCTCTCTGCTTCCATATCCTTTGAGTATAAAAGGGCGACTGATTTTTTTGGAGTTGATCTTGTATCCTGCCACATTACTAAAGGTGTTTATCAGCTGTAAAAGTTCTTTGGTGGAGTTTTTGGGGTCGCTTATATACACTATCATATCATCTGCAAATAACGAAAGTTTCACTTCTTCCTTTCCAATTCGAATCCCTTTGATCCCCTTATGTTGTCTTATTGCTATTGCTAGAACTTCAAGCACTATATAGAAGAGGTATGGCGAGAGTGGACAGCCTTGTGGTGTTCCTGAGTTTAATGGGATGGCTTTGAGTTTCTCTCCATTTAATTTGATGTTAACTGTCGGCTTGCTGTATATAGCTTTTATTATATTTAGGTATGACCCTTGTATCCCTAATCTCTCCAATACTTTTATCATAAAGGGATGTTGAATTTTGTCAAATGTTTTTTCAGCATCTAATGAGATGATCATATGGTTTTTTTCTTTCAGTTTATATATGTGATGGATTACAGTGATAGATTTTCGTATGTTGAACCAGCCCTGCATCCCTGGGATGAAGCCTACTTGATCATAATGGATAATTTTTCTAATGTGTTCTTGGATTCGGTTTGCCAGTATTTTGTTGAGGATTTTTGCGTCGATGTTCATGAGTGAGATTGGTCTATAATTCTCTTTCTTGGTTGAGTCTTTGTGCGGTTTTGGTATCAGAGTAACTGTAGCTTCATAAAAAGAATTTGGCAGTGCCTCTTCTGTTTCTATATTGTGAAATACATTAAGGAGTATAGGTATTAGATCTTCTTGGAAGTTCTGGTAGAATTCCGCATTGAAACCATCTGGTCCTGGGCTTTTTTTGGTAGCGAGGTTTTTGATAACCTCTTCTAATTCTTCGCGACTATCAGGTCTATTTAGATTGTTCACCTGGTCCTGATTTAACTTTGGTATATGATATTTATCTAAAAAAGTATCCATTTCCTTTACATTTTCCAGTTTTGTGGCATATAGGCTTTTATAGTAATATCTAATGATTCTCTGAATTTCCTCTGTGTCTGTGGTTATGTCCCCCTTTTCATTTCTGATCTTATTAATTTGCAAATTCTTTCTTTGCCGTTTGATTAGCTTGGATAGTGGTTTGTCAATCTTGTTAATTTTCTCCAGGAACCAGCTTTTTGTTTCATTGATTCTTTGGATTGTTTTCTGTGTTTCTATTTTGTTGATTTCAGCCCTCAGTTTGATTTTTTCCAGTCTTCTACTCCTCCTAGGTGAGTCTGCTTCTTTTTTTTTTCTAGAGCTTTCAGGTGGGCTGTTAAGTCTCCAATGTGAGCTTTCTCTGTTTTCTTTAAGTGGGCACTTAGTGCTCTGAACTTTCCTCTTAGGACTGCTTTCATAGTGTCCCATAAGTTCGAGTATGTTGTTTCTTTATTTTCATTGAATTCCAGGAAGACTTTAATTTCTTTCTTTATTTCTTCCTTAATCCAGGTATGGTTCAGTAGTTGACTGTTCAGTTTCCATGACTTTGTAGGCTTTCTGGGGGTAGCATTATTGTTGAATTCTAACTTTAATCCATGGTGATCTGATAAGACACAGGTGGTTACTAATATTTTTTTATAACTGTGGATGTTTGCTTTGTTACCGAGTATGTGGTCAATTTTCAAGAAGGTTCCATGAGCTGCAGAGAAGAAGGTATATTCTTTCCTATTTGGATGGAATGTTCTATAGATGTCCGTTAAAACCATTTGATTCATTACCTCCATTAATTCTCTTATTTCTCTGTTAGGTTCCTGTCTGATTGACCTGTCCATTGGTGAGAGAGGAGTGTTGAAGTCTCCTACTATTAGTGTGTGCGGTTTGATGGCTGCCTTGAATTTTAGCAATGTTTCTTTTATGTACGTGGGTGCTTTTATATTAGGGGCATAGATGTTCAGGATTGAGACTTCATCCTGATGAACTGTTCCTGTTATGAGTATAAAATGCCCCTCTCCATCTCTTCTGATTGATTTAAGTTTGAAGTCAACTTTGTTAGAGATTAGTATGGCCACACCTGCCTGTTTCTTAGGTCCATTTGCTTGATAGGCCTTTTTCCAGCCCTTTACTCTGAGTAGTTGCCTGTCTTTGTGGTTGAGGTGTGTTTCTTGTAAACAGCAGAATTTTGGATCCTGTTTTCTTATCCAATCTCTTAGCCTGTGCCTTTTTATAGGTGAGTTGAGTCCATTGACATTAAGTGATATTAATGACCAATGGTTGTTAACTCCGGTCATTTTTTTTTTTTAGTCGTAGAGTTTGTGTGTTTCCCTTCTTTGTTTTGTGTTGGTGAAGGGTCTCTAGATGTCTGAGTTATTGTGGTCATTGTTGGACTCCTTGGTTAGTGATTTTCCTTCTATTACTTTCTGTAAGGCTGGATTTGTGGCTGCATATTGTTTAAATTTGTTTTTATCCTGGAAAATTTTGTTTTATCCATTTATAGTGAATGAAAGCTTGGCTGGGTATAGTAATCTGGGCTTGGATCCATGGTCTCTCAGTTTCTGCAGTACATCAATCCAGGACCTTCTGGCTTTCATGGTTTCCATGGAAAAGTCAGGTGTAAGTCTGATAGGTTTACCTTTATAAGTAATTTGGCCTTTTTCCTTTGCAGCTCTTAATATTCTTTCCTTATTCTGTATGCTTTGTGTTTTGATAATTATATGGCGAGGGGATTTTTTTTTTTTTGATCCAGCCTATTCGGTGTTCTGTATGCTTCTTGAACCTTCATAGGTATATCTTTCTTTAGGTTGGGAAAGTTTTCTTCTATAATTTTATTAAATATATTTTCTGGACCATTGAGCTGCACTTCTTCTCCTTCTTCTACTCCTATTATTCTTAGGTTTGGTCTTTTTATTGTGTCCCATATTTCCTGAATGTTTTGTGATGAGAGTTTGTTGGACTTGCTGTTTTCTTTGATCAGTGTGTTTATTTTCTCTATGGTATCTTCAGAATCCGAGAGTCTTTCTTCTATCTCTTGTATTCTGCTGGTTATGCTTGTTTCTGTAGTCTCTATTCATTTACCTAGATTTTCCATGTCCAGCCGGCCCTCTGTTTGTGTTTTCTTCTTTGCCTCCATTTCAATTTTCAGGTCTTGAACTGTTTCCATTATCTCTTTGTTTGTTTTTCCTTGGTTTTCTAGGGTATCATTCACTGATTTATTCAATTCTTCAAACTTTCTGTTATATTTCTCATCCATTTCTATAAGGGCGTTTTTTACATGCTGTTTAAGGGTGTCAATCACTTTCATGAATTCAATCTTTTCTCCTTCTTCTTGATTAAGGGGTTCATGTCCTCCCGTTGTGAGGTCGCTGGTTTCTGGTGGCTTCATGTTGCTTTTCAGCTTGTTGGGCGAATTCTTGCCTTGGTGTCGGCCCATCTCTTCTTCCAAATGCTCCCTATGGATCTTCTTTTACCGGATCAGGTCTCCTTGCCTACCCAACGCTGGCTCTCCCCAATGTTGGCTCTCCTGGCGCTGAGAGATCAGGTCTCCGTGCCCAACGCTGGCTCTCCCCAACGCTGGGTCTCCCCAAAGCTGGGTCTCCTGGCGCTGAGAGATCAGGCCTCCGTGCTGGTTGGGCAGCTTGCAAACAAAGCACCTACCCCACTTGGTGCAGGCAGGCCACAGGAACAAAGGAACTGCTGCCCGCCCGGGTGCCCTGAGTACTCGGACACAGTGCCCAGATAGGCTGATGAACACATTTTCATGTGACTTCTTGGATCAAATATATTTCATCAAGCTTGTTGGTAGGCACCATTCCTCACTGAGTTGTTTCTCTAAGCCTACACCTGCTTTCCTTTTTCTTTTCTATTCTCTTTGCTTTTTCTCTTCGTTTCTCGTATCTTCTACTTTCTTTTCCTTTTAAATTTTTCTAATATTTTGAGTATTTCAAATGTTAACACAGTATGTTATAATCAAATCTACTCCCAGTTCTTCCCTCTCTTTATACTAACTTTCCCTTCCTACTTCAAATGTTCCTTTGTTGTAAACCAACAAGTCTGCTTATGATTTCCTTTGAGTGCTTGGGTATAGGACCCTCTCTTGGCAGCCTTTCTGGTGTCCTATCCTTTAAGAAATTATGACTCTCTTCTCCACTAGCCAACTGCTCTTCACAGGTCTGCCTGGAGCTTCACTAGTTCCTCCCCTATAAATGCGGAAATTTTGAGAGACTTTATCTTGGACTAGTCTTGTGCATGACGCCCTATAATTTATTGTACCTAACAGGATTCACAGTTATTTTATTCTTATATTGATGTTCATGTGGTACAATACTTGATTTATGCCAGCTAGAGATAATACCCAGAGTTCTTGCTTCTTATGCTCTTTCTCCTAATTTTTACAGGAAGAAAAATCTACACATTTATTATCTATCTATCTTGTAACTATAATGTTGCATTTTGTTATTTATGCTCAATAAGTTCGTTTCAGTTTCTTGGATACATTGTTACTTAGGTGTCATTATTATTGGCCATTACTATTACACCGATGCTTTTCTCCACTATTCCATTTTCCTTCTCCTCATTTCAATTATACACTCATTTTATCCACTGAAATTATTCCTCTGGAGCTTAGATTTTTTCCATTCAGTTTTTTTTTTGCTTTATTCATTGGTTTTTCTTTATATTAAATTTTTAGTATTTTTTCTTGACTTATTTTCACCACTTTCCTTTCCTGTACTATGGTTAGTCTTCATATGGTCTTAAAAGAAGCATATTTTTTTAATCCTGCTACAGTGATTTTGACTTCCAGCATTTCTTTGTTCTGATTTTGTTCTATTTAGAGCTGTCCTTTTATTTTCCATCTATTTTGCTTATTGTTTATCTTTTGCATAAGAGCCTGTAACACACTGAGCAGAATTATAAGTTTCTTGTCCTAAGTTCTCAACATGTGTCATATCTGTGTCTGGTTATGGGGCATTCTGCCCTTACAGTGTTTCCTTTAATTATTTTTTCTTTATTTGGGTAAGATTTTTAATTTTCTTTTTAAATCAGGACTTTAGGTATTATCAAGTGAGGGAAACCATCTTTTGGTGTAAGGAATCATATTTATCTGACCAATTTTGGGTTGAGGATCTTACCTTCTCTCCTTGTACTAATGCCTTTATTTAGAAATCTACTCTTACTAGACTTTTACAGCAATATATAAATGTATTCTTTCTGTCAAATCAAAGATGTGAACTGTATTGCAATATAAGGAAAAAATTCAAATGTAAAGAATTGATGGTAGAATATGGCATTGAAGTTGCATAATCGAAAGTGTCTGTCTTTTCATTTTTATGATATAAATAAGCTAGAAAGAAAATTATATTTTACAAGATTAGTCATTTTAGCTATTCCTTATAGAAATTCTATGTATTTCTCTTACGTACAATAGTTTCCCTTTACTAGCATTAGAACAATACTGAAGTTTTAGAGGTTGAGAAAATGAGAATGTTTTATGACTAACGTAATTATCAGAGTTTGAGGATCATGTCCCTGGATATCAACCTTCAGGATTGGTTTTCTCATAGTACATAATTTTCAAGGTCCTTTGGAGATTTAGAAATGGAAGTGATACTGGCATGGGAGAAGTGAAATGTGTGCTTTGGTAAGTATCTATTATAATGTTCTTGGAAAACAGGGATGTATTCCAAAGTATGTTCTGCTTGTATTTAAGAGGACTTATAGTATGATGGATCCAAAAATAAGACATTTATTGGAAATTTACTGTAATAATCTTTTCACTAAATATAGTAGACCCTATTAATGCCTGGAAGTTCTCAATAAACTTAATAACTCTTTCACTAAGAGTTATTTCACAAAAAGTTTCCATCAAAAATATTTTACTGTTATCAGTTAATAACTCAAGTTAGTAATTCTACTGACTTTTAAGCTTATAGAGATTCCTAAAAGACATTCTCTGTGCTACTCCAGCATCTAAAAGAGTCAAGGAAATTCCCACTTCTCTTATCACAACTTTGTCAAGATTTGGTGGTACAAGTGTCATCAAAATTTTTATACGTTGAAAACAAACCTAGAAGCCCTTATTTAATATTTGAACATTGATTTCAAGAAACAATAGTAAAGATGTATTTATTTAGGAATGGATAGCATCAAAATTATTGGCATTGGTTTCACTATTCATGTATCTTCTCTACTTCTATATTTTTTTTTCTTTTAAAGAGGGTTGATACTTTACTCACTATTTAGGATGATATAAACATAACAATGACATAGATGTTTTTTGAGTCTTTCTAATAGAGCTCAATAGACCATACTGTAACTATACATGAATAAATATGCCTAATGTCAGACTATTTAAAAAGGCAAAGATATTAAATTATTAGGTATTAAGTATACAAGGATGTCAAACTAAAAACAGCTTCCCCAAGAGACTTGTTCTGGAATTTCCTGTCTCTTTGTCCAGTTTACAACATCCCTTTAACTGTAAATTCCAGGTTCTAAATGACCCTATGACTGTGTTTATTTATGATATTCATGCACTTGACTCATACGGCATAGCTCTTGCATAGCTTCTTGGGTATGTGCACATAAAATGAAAGAAAACAACTGCATTCATTAACACAGCTGCTCCATAATACTTATTTTAAATAATTCTCAACTGATTTGTCAAAAACTAGAAACTTAAGATTGGGGCAGACAATAAAAAATACAAAACATTCATCATCTCTTTGTTCAAAAAGTAAAACTAGCAGAACCACCACTTGCATTGTAGAAGATCATTTGGAAGAAACTTAAGGCATAGTAAGTTGGATACAAATCTTGAAGCTATCTCTGTTCCACTGGCCCAAAGCAGTTTCAGTTCTCAAAGGCATTTATAGAAGCAAGGTTGATTTAAGACAATGAAAACATCAAGGCATTGCATTTCAAAGGGCAAATTATTTTAAATCACCAAAAGAAGGAAACAAAACAAGAAAATATGATTTTATGTTCATTGGTTAGCTCTCTCTCTCTCTCTCTCTCTCTCTCTCTCTCTAGTTCTTTTAATACTGAGAATCTTTATTCTAACATTTTTTAAATCCAGGATATCTAATTAGAGGACAAAACAAAAGAGAATGACATAAGGCTTGCCTATCAATCGTAGTCTGACATAAACACCATGCAGAAATTCAGGAAATAATATGACAGACAAAAAGAAACTCAAAACTTAAACAGGATGTGAAAAGTAAAGGTGACATATTCTCCTAAGTGGACAAGGAAAGCACATAGGAGTTCAACTCTATGCAAAAACTATAGACAACTAATGAATTGTCATCATCCCCAGAAAATAAAACCAAATGTTTCTTCAATACTAAATAATCATTCATAAAGACATATAAACAAGAACCATTACCCAAACTGTATAGAATATATTTAGAAAATTATTTGTGTACACATATATACATAATACAATGAAAAAATCCATGAATTTCAAGGAGAACAGAAGTAAAAGTGACTAATTATAATCTCTGAAATACGAGGAGAATAAAAAAAATAAGGCAGAAATTGAAACTAAAAGCAAGCTGAAGCCAATGTAACTAAAGGGAGGCGAGTGCCTAGATGAGTTTACACTCAGGAAGACTACAAAGGAGCAGGATGAGATGAGATGAAGTAATATGGACTTCTGAGAAAACAAACATGATTTTTTACTTTTCATCTGGTAAGAAAAAGGTTGGATAAGTAAGACACCTTCCTTTGGTGTCCATGGGTGATTGTACAGCAAAAAAGGTCACACATTCAAATTAAAGTACGTTCCAGATGAAGAGTGTCATTCTGTGAGGCAGATAAATTTGGAACAAAAGATGACACAAGGAAAGTGAGGACTGTGGGTTTGTTTATTCTTATTCTTTTTATTTTTATTGAAAATAGATTCTTATCTCACAGGACTCATGTGGATTGTAAGTTTAAATACTCCTTCTTGCTACAGAGGTAGAAGACAGTGCACAATGGCAAAGCAAGCACCAATGTCTCAAACATATTTTCTACTGATGTCTATCACAAGATTAGAAATATATTCTGTTTGGAGAGAAATTTTTAACATTCATAAATCTGTGTAGTCACTTTGAAGCATTTATAACCCAAACTATTGTTTATTTGTTTTAAGTATGTTTGGTTTTGTATTATACTTAGTCCAAGAATATGCAGTATTAATGACAAAGTACAAAATTAATAATTTTGAATTTTACTACAATAAATATTTTAGGATTAAAATAAAGTAAAACAGCACTAATTACATGGACACAAATAATTTTTCTCATTGTTATATTGGCAAATGACTTAAATCTTAAATTTTATTTAAACAAACATGATTACCCATTTTAATCTTAATGCTATATTTTCTTTTTCTTTTAATTTTTTAAAAAAATAGCTTTTTTCATTTTACATACCAATCCCAGTTACCACTCCCTCTCCTCCTGTTCTTTCAACCTTCCCCCACAACCCACCCCACAACCACTCCTTAGAGAGGGTAAGGCACATTGCTTTGAGGGAGGACCAATGCCCTCCCTACTATATCTATGCTGAGCAATGTATCCCTCCAAAGAGAATGGGTCTCCAAGAAGCCAGTACAAACAGTAGGGATAAGTCCTGGTGCCACTACCTGGGTCCCCACAGTCTGCCCCAGCCATACAACTCTCACCCATGTTTGAGTAGTCGACCTCTGCTGCTTCCTTCCCTGTCCAGCCAGAGTTGGTGAGCTCCCATTACCTTAGGTAAGTTGTTTCAGGAGGCAACCCCATCATAGTCTTGACCTCATTGCTCATATTCTCACTCCTCCCACTCCTCAGTTGGGCTTGAGGAGCTCAGCCAAAGAGCTCCGCTGTAGATCACTGCCTCTGCTTTAATCTGTTGCTGGATGAAGGCTCTGTAGTGACATTTAAGATAGCTATCAATACAAATACAAGGCAAGTCAGTTGGAGAACACTCTCTGCTGTTACTAATGGTCTTAGCTGGGGTCATCCTGTGGGTTCTTGAGAATTCCTCTGGCACCAGATGTCTTGCTACCTCCGTAATGACCCCCTCAGTCAAGGAATCTCTTCTTTTGCACTCTGTCTCTGTCCTTCCCCCATCTTGACTATTCCATCCCCTCAAATTCTTCTCCTCCTCCTTTCTCTCCTCCTCTCCCCGCCAGACCTCCCTTTTTCCACCACTCCTATGCTCCCAATTTTGTCAAGAGATCTTGTCTAATTCCCCTTCCTAGGGGGATCTATATATTTTTCACTTAGGGTTCTCTTTGTTCCTTAGATTCTCTGTTGTTTTGGCCTATAGGATTATTATTCTTTGCATTACAGCTAGTACCCACTTATGAGTGAGTACATACCATGCTCATCTTTCTGGGGCTGGGTTATTTTATTTAGGATAGTTTTTGTCCAGTTCCATCTGTTTGTATACACATTTCAAGACGTCATTGTTTTTTAACTGCTGAGTACCATAAATGTACCGCATTTTCTTTATCTATTCTTTGGTTGAGGAGCATCTAGTTTGCTTCCAGGTTCTGGCTATTACAAATAATGCTGCTATGAATGAACATAGTTGAACAAATGCTTTTAAAGTATGATAGACCATTTCTTACGTATATTCCCAAGAGTGGTATTGCTGGATCCTGATGTAGGTTGACTCCCAATTTTTTGAGAAACCACAATACTGATTTCCTGAGTTGTACAAATTTATATTTCTACCAGCAATGGAGAAGTATTCCTCTTACTCTCACACCCTTTCCAACATAAGTGGCCATTGGTGTTTTTTTTTTATTTTAACCATTCTAATAGATGTAAGATGGTATCTTAGAGCTTTTTGGATTTGCATTTCCCTGATGGATAAGGATGTTGAGAATTTCCTTAAGTGTCTTTTTGCCATTTGAGATTCTTCTGTTGAAAATTCTCTGTTTAGATCTCTTCCCATTTTAAAAATTAGATTATTTAGTATTCTCATGTCTAATTTCTTGAGTTCTCTATATATTTTGGAGATCAATCCTCTGTCTGATGTGGGATTGGTGAAGAACCTTTCCCATTTTGCCTTTTTGTCTAATTGACTTGTCTTTTGGTTTACACTAGATTTCTCAGTTTCAGAATGTCACATTTATTTATTGTTGCTCTCAGTGTCTGTGCTACTGGGGTTATATTTAGGAAGTGGTCTCCTTTGCCCATGCATTCAAGACTACTTCCCACTTTCTCTTCTATCAGGTTCGGTGTGGTTGGATTTATATTGAGGTCTTTAATCCATTTGGACTTGAGATTTGTACATGGGGATAGATAAGGATCTATTTGCATTCTCCTACATGTTGACACCCAGTTATGCTGTCACCATTTGTTGAAGATGCTTTCTTTATTCCACTGTATAATTTTAGCTTCTTTGTCAAAAATCAGGTGTTCATAGCTGTATGGATTAATATCTGAGTCTTCAATTCAATTACATTCGTCAACCTGTCTGTCTTTATGCCAATACCAAGCTGTTTTTATTATTGTAGCTCTGTAATAAAGCTTGCTGTCAGGAATGGTGATGTTTCCAGACGTCCCTTTATTCTACTGGATTGTGCTAACATGTTTTTTTTTTCTATATAAAGTTGTATTGTTCTTTCAAGGTCTGTAAAGAATTATGCTGGGATTTTGATGACAATTGCATTGAATCTATAGATTGTATCTGGTATGATTACCATTTTTATCATGTTGATCCTACCCATCCAAGTCATGGAAGATCTCTCCATTTTCTGGTATCTTCTTCAATTACTTTCTTCAAAGATTTAAAGTTCTTGTCAAACAGATCTTTCACTTCTTTGATTAGTGTTACCCCAGGCTATTTTATGCTATTTGTGGCTATTGTGAAGGGTGATGTTTCTCTGATTTCTTTTTGGCTTCGTTATCATTTGTATATAGGAGGGCTACTAATTTTTTTGAGTTGATCTTATATCCTGCCATGCTACTAAAAGTATTTATCAGCTGTAGGAGTTCCCTGATAGAATTTTTTTGGGCCATTTATGTATTTAATCATGTCTTCTTCAAATATTGAGAGCTTTCTTCTTCCAATCCAGTTTGAATCCCCTTGCTTTCCTTTTGTTGTCTTACTGCTTTAGCAATCAGTTGAATAGATATGGCAAGAGTGGACAGCCTTTTCTTGTTCCTAATTTTAGTAGAATCACTTAGGGTTTCTCTCCATTTAATTTGATGTTGGTTCTGGGCTTGCAGTTTATTGCTTTTATTATGTTTAGATACATTTCCAAGACCTTTACCATGAATTGTGTTGCATTTTGTCAAATGCCTTTACAGCATCTACTGAGATGATCATATTTTTTTTCTTTCAGTTTATTTATACGGTGGATTACATTGATAGATTTGTACATGTTGAACCATCCCAGGGATAAAGCTGAGTTGATTATGATGGATGATTTTTTGATGTGTTCCTGGATTCAGTTTTCCAGTATTTTATTGAGTAGTTTTTCCTCAATGTTCATAAGGAAGATTTTTCTGTAATTTTCTTTATTGGTTGATTCTTTGTGTGGTTTCTGTATCAGGGTGACTGTAGGCTCAAAAAAGGAGTTTGACAATGTTCCCTCTGTTTCAGTTTTGTGGAAAAAATTGAAGTTCTGGTAGAATTCTGCACTAAATCCATCCGTTCCTGGGCTTTTATTTATTGGGATGCTTTTGATGATTTCCTCTATTTTCTTGCAGATTATATGCTGATTTAAATTGTTCACCTGGTCTTGATTTAATTTTGGTATGTGATATCTATCCTGAAAAATTATCAATTTCTTTTACATCTTCTAACTCTGCGGTGTAGTTTTTTGTAGTATAACTTAATGATACTCTGAATTTCATTGGTATCTGTTATGTCCCTCTTTTTCTTTTCTGATTTCGTTAATTTGGAAGTTCTTTCTCCTTCTTTTGATTAGCATGAATAAGGGCTTGTCTATATTGTTGATTTTTCCAAAAAACAAGCTCTTTGTATCATTGAATCTTTGTATTGTTTTCTTTATTTCTATTTTCTTAATTTCAGCCCTCAATTTGATTATTTCCTGTCTTCTACTTCTCCTGGGTGAGTTTGTTTCTTTTTGTTCTAGAGCTATAAGGTGTGCTGTTATATCGCTAGTGAGAGATTTTTAAATTTCCTTTATGTACGCACTTCCGGTTATGAACTTCCCTATTAGCACTGCTTTCATAGTGTCACATAGGTTTGGGTTCATTGTTCCCTTATTTTCACTGAACTCTAGGATGTCTTTAATTTCTTTCTTTCTTTCTTTCTTTCTTTCTTTCTTTCTTTCTTTCTTCCTTGACCCATGAGTGATTTAAATGAGCACTGTTCAATTTCCATGAATTTGTAGGCTTTCTGCTACTAATATTGTTGAATTCTAACTTTATGCCACAGTGATCTGATAAGATACAAGGGGTTATCCCATTTTTTTTGTATCTATTGAGTTTTACTTTGTTATCAAGCATGAAGTCCATTTTAGAGAAACTTTTATGAGGTGCTAAGAAAAAATTATATCCTTTTGTGTTTGAGTGAAATGTTCTATAAATATCTGTTAAATACATTTAAGTCAAGACATCTGTTAGTTCTCTTATTTCTCTGTTAAGTTTCAATCTAGTTGGCCAATCCACTGGGGAGAGTGGGGTGTTGAAGTCTACTACTGTTAGTGTGTGGGATTTACTGTTCAATTAAAGCTTTACTAATGTTTCTTTTACGTGTGTGGGTAAACTTGTATTTGGAGCATAGATGTTCATGATTGAGAATTCACCTTAATGTATTTTTCATTTGATGAGTATGAAGTGTCCTTCTCAATCTCTTCTGATTGATTTTAGTCTAAAGTCTATTTTGTTAGATATTATGATAACTACACTTGATTGTTTCTTAGGTCCATTTAATTGGAAAATCTTTTCTCAAACATTTAATCTGAGGTAATGTCTGTCTTTGACGTAGAAGTGTGCTTTTTGTATACAGCAGAAGGATAGATCCTACTTTCTTATCCATTCTCATACCCTGTGTCTTTTTATAGAGTTCATTGATATTAAGGGGTATCAATGACCAGTGATTGTTAATTCCTGTTATTTTTTGGTGGTAGTGCTTGTGTGTTTCTCTTCATTGTGGTAACTGGTGTGAGGTTATCTGTTGACTGTGGTTTTGTGAATGCAGTTAACTTTTTTGTGTTAGAGTTTTCCTTGTAGTACTTTCTGTAGGGCTGGATTTGTGGATAGGTATTGTTTGAATCTGGTTTTGTCAAGGAATATCCTGTTTTCTCCATCAATGATGATTGAAAACTTTGGTGGTTATATTAGTCTGGGCTTGCATCCGTGGTCTCCTAGTGTCTGCAGCACACCTGTCCAAAACTTTCTGGCTTTCATAGTTTCTGTTGAGAAGGTATAATTCTGATAGGTCACACTTTACATGTTACTTAATCTTTTTCCTTTGTAGTTCTTAACATTCTTTCTTTATTCTGTATGTTTTGCATTTTGATTTTTATATGGTGAAGGAACTTGTTTATCTTATTTTATTTTTGGCACAATCTATCTGGTGCTCTGTTAGCTTTTTGTACCTTCATAGGCATATCCTTATTTAGGTTGGGAAAGTTTTTTCTATGATTTTGTTAAATATATTTTCTGTGCCTTTGAGATGGAGTTCTTCTTCTTTTTTTCCGTATTGTCCTTAGGTTAGGTCTTTTTCATGGTGTCCTAATTTCCTGGAAATTTGGTGTTAAGAATTTGTTGGCTTTAACATTTCCTTTGACCAATGAATCTATTCCCTCTGTAGTATTTTCAACACCCGAGATTGTTTCTTCCATCTATTGTATTCTGTTATTTATGCTTGCATCTGTAGCTCCCGCTCATTTACCCAGATTTTCCAATTCCAGAACTCCTTTGGTTTGTGTTTTCTTTATTGCCTCTCTTTCAGATTTCATATCTTGAACTGTTTGCTTTACCTTTTTGATTGTTTTTCCTTGGTTTTCTTTGAGAGATTTATTTTTTTCTTTCAATTTTTTGTTTGTCCTTTCCTCTCTCTCTTTAAAGAAAATCTTCACTTCTTCTTTAAAAGTCTCAATCATCCTCATAAAATTTAATTTGATATTGTTTTGTTCTGCTTCTTCAGGGTTAGGATGCTCACGACTGGTGTTACCATGTTGCCTTTAGGTTGCTGAACAAAATATTGCAGTGGCTTCTACCTATTTAATTCCTCTAATTGGTGTTGGCAGTGTCTTTGAGCCAATCCTTCAGTTTCTATCTGTTTCTTTGGGAGTTGTTTGGTCTGCTTTGTACTGTTCCTGTCTGTGTCTCAAGGAGTCACTGAAGTCTCTCTTGGCCTAGTCTCTTAGTTCACTCTCTTGGTCCTCTCTTGTGGTGTACTCTGTGCAGTTGCAGCCTGTGCTTCAAAATTCCTCTTATTTGCAGGGGAGAAGATGGTTTGGGGCAGAGCGGACTTGTAGCTTACTAAGTTTGTCGATGAGATGGAGGTGTTGAAGCTTAATGTTATATTTTCATCTACTTAAAATATTTATCTTTCCTTATGAGAAAAATACCTTTTAATATATAAATAAATGTTACTACTTTGTAAGCTTTACTGATTTTTGACATTATTCAAATTGGACATGATTGTTCTGGTATGTATTTTTATCTCCTGTGAAGACATGTGGTATGCAAAGTTCTGTAAGCTTAGGAGGAAAACTCAGCTGCAGAGTGTTAATTTTTTTTATGTTTGGCATTGGGTATCTTTTCTTTAGAGTCTGTGAGAAATGCCTGACCTAAGTTTCAAAGTAATAAAACTTTCCATTCTCTTTTTTATGCAGTTTTGTCTGGTTGTTTCCCCTGAAAGTACAGACTTAGAAGCATTTGAGTAAAAGTAAAACTATTAATCTGAATTATAATGATTGTTTAGATGAAATCAAGACACAAACATAAAAATTATATTTATGTATAATGCTTGATATACCTTGATATGACATGGCTCTAACATAAACTTTATAAATATGTTATAATATATAATGCTTTATTTATATATAATGCTTATGTTTCAGTTATGGCATATCAAAGCTAATTCAACTGGAAATTTAATTATCTTCTATCTTCATTAATTATGAATGAGTTTGATTCAGGTCTAGTTTCTCCATTAGACACAATAAATTTGCATTCCTGATATCCTTGATATATTAGGCACTGAAACGTCTTTAAAACAGAGTCATTGAATGTCCTATAGTTTTTATATTATCCTAAACTCCACTTTTTATTTACTAAGGTATAAGAATTGATGTCACTTCTTCACAAGTATGAAGAATGGCCAAGAAGATACTCATAGAACATTTAGCATTGGTTAAATGTTCTCTCTTTTCACAGTTTAGTATGACTTTAGTTAGAAATGAAGGAAGGAGGAAAAAAAGAGAGGAAGGAAGGAGGAAAATGAGGTGAAAGAAAGAAAGACAGAGAGAGAGAGAGAGAGAGAGAGAGAGAAGGAAGGCAGAAAAGAAAGATTTACCCAGTCTTGAATTCTTCTCCCATCGAAAATCCATTTTTAAAATACGGACATATGTGCTTTTAAAGGGTATTTGATTTGTTAGAGAAGCGAAATCCAATGCTTTCATTCATAAACCAATTTACTCTAAGCAGACTAATCATATTCTGAAGGTGTGCAAATGTTTAATAAACCATTAAAACCACTTTCTTATAAAAGCATAGCAGAGAGTATATGTATTGTTCCTACTTCTTAGTACAAACCTGTGACCTGGTGTCTAAACCAGTTGAAGAATCCGAATTACAACATTGTGCTTCAGCTTTTAAAAAATAGTCTTAAACTGATCAAAATTAAAGTGATTAGTATCTGATGGTAGGAATAAATATCCCCCGTTATTTACAACATTGGAAATACTCTCTGCACTCTGTCCCACATAATTAAGTTGCAGATCTTTTCTGTACTCGGAACGTATTTTAATGGTGAAGCATCTGTTATTGTTTTCAAATCTTAAAGGCTGGACATATACATCATATTTATGTAAAAGCAATTATCTATTTTTAAGTGAGTAGAATTTTTGCCATATGCTTTCCCATCCAGTTTTAATGAGCATATGGGCGTTTTAATAGATTGTATTTCTTCAGTGACTTGTTTGAAATCAACCACATAATTTCTCAGTAGAAGTTACCCCAGCAGTCATGGCCTGGTTTAGCAGGCAAGATGAAGAATAATATCAGATCCATTCCCAGTGTGTAAATGGTGAATTCAATGATTACTATTTTCTCATTAAGAATATGTTCAATTATGCTACAGATGGAACACCATTTGGCTTAATGAGGAATTAAAATGAATGAAATTAGATTTAAACTAAACTCTCATGAGCATTAATAGAGTGATTAAAGTGGGTATGGGGAATCTTTTACTTATTTATTTATTTCTAGTTCTAATCAAGAAGTTTCATTCTTTGTAAAACTTAAGAAAAATTAAGTCTCAAGAAACTATTGTTTATTTTTTAGTGTGTGAACCTTCGTGTTTTTTGACTAACAAAATCTGTATAACCAAATGGAGTATTTCTATGTTAAAACTTACTTTGGCCATTGCATAATATTCTAACTGAAAAATCACAAAGAATATAACTCCTGTAATTATGTATAATATGGTTATTATTTGCTAGGCCCAATGTTAAATGCTTTTATTTATTACACATCGGAGATATTTGACTCGTAGTTCAGTCACCAGACTCACAGAGAGGAGCTCAGTCTCACACTGACTTCAACAGAAGCAAGTTCTCCCTAGACATGTGTTAACGGATGTGAGTGCAGCTAACACTAGTTTTAGACTTAAAGAAAGCCTAGTAGAGAAACATGACATGCCAGATGTGGGCATCACAGAGAACTGGCTAAAAAGTTATGTGATGTTTCATTTGTTCTGGGGCAATCATATGTTCAACACAGAGTGGCAAATTCAGAATGTAGCCACCACTTCTTGTAGAAGTTCTGATTTTATACCATCCTACCCTCCCTCTACTTCTGCAAGCAATCTGGACACCTGTGGAAGAACATATACACATGAGTTTCCTTTGGTTGATAATGTTTTAAAATCTTATTTATTTACTGACAATTACTATTCCTAACCATTACCTCACGATTCCCAATATTCTCCATTGTTTTGTAGACCCAAAACTCTTTCATACAATATATTTTGATATGTCTTTTACTTTTCCCAGTCCTCTCAGATCATCCCCATCTCCCTACAAATTCAATGTCTCTCTTTCTCTCTCACCCTATCTCTCAAAAAATGCAGAACATCAAAATAAGCAAGTAAACACTACTATTACAAAACTGTCAAGACAAAACCAAATGGCCATGAAAATCCAGTAAGTTGATTTTGTGTTGACCATCTACTACTGGACATTGGGTCTGCCATGGAACGTGGTTGATATACCCAGTTATGTTCCATTTGAGAAAAAAGATTTTCCCTTTTTCAAGTGACATTAGGCAATATGGGTGGAGCTTCAAGATAGGCAGTAGCTTGTTTTCTCGATGCTCAATGATGTAGGTCAATGTTCACTTCAGAAATAGTCTTCCTATCAGGCTGTGGAGAGCAACATATATCATGGGTTATAATCCAATGTGAAGCATCATAATTCATGGACGGAGAGAAGAAACTGGGTCCATAACCTTGATCTCATATATAAAATGACATATTTATTTGTTCATTCACAGGAAAAGTATTTGGAAAATATGTTAAAAATACTAAATGCTCAATTAATTCAGTTATTTACCCAACTAATAACAAGTATATATAGACTCTCTGTATATACATATGTGATTATGATATATATATATTATACAAGATACATGTATATACATATTATTACAAGATAAATATGTATGTTTATATTATATGTTAGCAATTACTTACCAAATAAATTAAATATTTCTGTGGAAATAAAATATTTTTTCTCAAAAGCTTTATATATAAATTATACAACTTGCTTTAAAAAATAAATTGTTTGCAACTCCTTGACATGTTTCTGCAATAATCATGTTGAATAGTTAGTATATTTTGTCACATTCCCTCCCTGTCTGAACATGTGTAGACCAAGTCTTTTGTTTAACAAATTGAGGCATTATTTTCTAGATAGAATATTTAAAGACGTATTGAGTGTATTTATTTAAAAAAAAATCATCATGAAAACAGTGAGTAGAAAATGTATTTTCTTAGTAAAATCCACTCAATTTCTCTTCTCTCTGTTACTAAATTCAATTTTATACACTTATAATTGACTTTCCTTTTAGAAGATGCAAAAAGGATTTAAAAAGTTTCAGAGTAAAAAAAAATTGGAAAACTTTCAAGTATTTTTTGAACATGAAATTGTTTCTACCAAAGAGTAGTTTTGAGAATATTGATTTCAAGTATAGTATTTCAATATACTTATAGCACTCATATTCTGTTTGTTCATTGTGTTTCCATGCAAAGTACACATGTACTTATTATAAAACCATAAATATTATTATAAATATTTTATGATACAGATTTACTATGTTGCTCATGCTGGCCTTTAACATGTGATCCTCCAGACTCAGCTTCTTAAGTGCTGGCAATACAGGGATAAACAAACCTACCTGGATAATCTTGAGCACAATTTTCTGCAGATTATATAATTCTTTATCTTGTTTCCCACATTTATGCACCTTGATTCAATTTATAGTTCCCTTTCTCCTGTCAGTGTGTGGATTGCACACTGCTGGTTGTATACTTATCTCATAATATTTTGTGAAAAAATAAAGAATAGTTCCAGGAAATAGGGTGGTGCCTTTTGAAGTCACATAATCATCATCACCAGGGTTTACTGATATGAGCCTGTCTTAAGGGACCCAGATTTACTAACCAAGTAGCTACTGCCAACAGATATAATCTGCTAGAATTTATAGGAAAAATCAACTTAGTGAATTAACCAATTATTCACCTCCCAAATTGTTTAAGTAAAATTTCCAAAACCAATTAATAAGAAATTTGTGCTATACATCTATAAAAACAGAAATGGTCCTTGCAAAAAATTTAAACTCTATAAAAGGTTCTGAAGGTCATTCTATAAAGACAGTCATTTTTAATAACTGTGATAAAATAATTATACCCATAGTTTTCAATGTGTAAATACAATATAGTGAACCTAATGTCCATGTGAGAATGGATGGATTTATCTGTGCTGCAGTTTGGTGTTTGTTTCAGGTTGATAAATGATTCTTAACTTGTCATAATCTATATACTTTAGCAAACAACATACATAGCATTTTGACTAAATAGTGTAGAGAATAATAAACACATAAATAAGTCACCTAAGCTTATTTGAGAACGTTTACATAAATGTCATATAAAACAAGCACTTAAGCCATACTTGATTTAACAGAACGGATCAGGTGTTTGTGCTCTTCAATTTTCTTACTTATTAATAAGTAGTAAACAAGATAAAAATTATCAAGCCTATTTAAAATAGTAGTTGTAATTCAAAACTGAATCATATAATCTGAGGAATTTGTGTCTGGTTATAAAAAATAAAATGAGAATCAACAGTAAATTTCCAAAGGAACCCTAGGGTGAATTTCAGTGTTTCGGGAAAATGCTGAAAGACACATGAAATGCAGAATTCAGACTCTAGCTGCTTTTCTACTTCTGGTGGGATGTAATGGCTTTCATAAATTTTTATAATGAGGATTAAAGTACACTGTCATTTCCTTTTCCTTTCCTAATATTTATTTTTTTTGTTTTTATTAAAAATTTTTGCCTCCTCCCCACCTCCCGTTTCTCTCCCACTCCCCTCCCACTCCCTCCCCAGTCCAAAGAGCAGTCAGGGTTCCCTGCCCTGTGGGAAGTCCAAGGTCCTTCCCCCTCCATCCAGGTTTAGGAAGGTGCGCATCCAAACAGATTAGGCTTTCACAAAGCCAGTACATGCAGTTAACTTTTTGTGGGGGTGTGCATGTCACAGTGTGGGTGGAGATCAGAGCACAACTCATGAAATTGGTTCTCTCTCCTTCAGGGGAAACAAAATCTGGACCTAGGGTTAGGCAGCATGTGCCTTATGCTCATCTAGTTTATCATTTGTCTGTTGTATCTGTGTTCTCCTTTCTTCTGGATGTCATGTTACACAGCAGTCTTTGAGTTCATAACATTCCATATCAAATACTTTAAAATCCTAGGAATCAAAAGTAACATATTAGTGAAAACATGTTCTCTACAGCCATCTCCATTGGTGGTCTGGGCACCCATTTAGTTAAAATCTAAGTCTACCTGGGGTTTTAAAGATCTGTGTCTGAAGCATCTATGGTACAGAACAAATTCTGTTCTCACCTATATATCTAGTAATATCCCATTCTTGGAATAACTTAAATGTCACTTAATTAATTTTTAATTAAATACACCATTTAAAAAGGTGAGGTGTTGATGCCAAAAATTTATGTCTCCAGATTTAACTTCTTTAAAATATACTATATTCTACTAATATTGGAGCCTTGGGAACAATTTCTTTCTATGAATATATATTCTAAAGCAATTTACATATAGGGAATTCTGGATCTCTAAGACAGTGGCAACCTGTGCTCTGGCCATAAATCATAGTACTGGGCCAACATTTAGCACAAAGAAAGAAAATTCAGCAAAAGTATAGGATAGTTGAGATGGAGGAAGGACAGATATGAAAGAGAGGAAAGAGTTATCTTGATTGAGTTAGCCATTTTAGGGATAGCCAGAAACCTGGCTCTAGAAAAATTCTCAGGAATCCACGAGGATAACCACAGCTAAGACAATAAGCAATAGAAAGGATGCCTGAATTGGCCTTGTCCTAGAGTCAGACTGATGATTACCTTAAGTATCACCGTAGAACCCTCGTTTAACAATAGGTGGAAACAGAGACAGAGACCCACATCGGAGTGCTGGACTGGGCTCGCAAGGTCCAGTTGAAAAGCAGAAGGAGGGAGAGTATGAGCAAGGAAGTTAAGACCATGAGAGGTTCACCCACTGAGACAGTGTGCCTGAGCTAATGGGAGCTCACCAACTGGACTGGGAATGAATGAACATGAGGCTTCTGTGACTGCTGTGCCAGTCCCTCAGGTCGAAAGAGTCCAGACGGCCACCTTCTCATGCTGTGCAAGGACAGGCAGTCCTGACAAGGTCTGGGCAGCTCCTGCTTCACTGCCATGGTTACTGACATGGCCTCACTTCCTGTGACTCCTTGCATGGCTGCTGCTGTCAAGAACTCAGGGAAACTGGGAAATCACAGAAGAGCCCCCAAGGTAGCTGCTCTGGAACCACAGAAGGGACTCCACTTAAACAATCTTTTAGGGAATTTGGCCATAGCTCTCTCTCCAGACTATTTCCTGGGGTTAGTTGGACAAAGTATCTTTTTTGGGTATTCCTAGCTAAACTTCAGGTGGTCCTGGTAAATCAAAACACTTTATCCTGGAATGAATCGCCAGGTTTCATCTTTTGTGGAGACAAAAGCATAACCTCTTTTCCAAAGCATCAAATCCATACACCAGAGTCAAGATACCTTTCTCAGCAGTTCCCAGAATCAAATGTCTTTCATGAGTCAAGATCACAAAAGACAACACAAGAACATACATCTGTACACATTTCATTTTTTTGTTGACTGTTTATACTCTGTCTTTAAAGACTTACTCAAGCATATATAAAACACATACCCATCTTTAATCCACCCTCACCATTCAAGAGTATGAACTCCCTGAATGCCTCCATTTGAAAAACTCCACTGGTTCTATTCTTGAGCTCTACTCACTACGCTATGGGAACTAGGCTGAAAATTTAAAATGAGACAAACATAAAAAGACAGACAGACAAACGGGGCCAGGGGATATCCTTGAGAGAAGAGTGCCAAGAGTGCCCCTTTTCTATATAATTATATGCAATTTCTCAGGGGTCCCTAGTTCCTGATCTTGCTGAGGGACTCCACTTGTAAAACACAACATCCATACTACATAAGACATGGTACTATGGCTGTATCACCTGTGCCACTACAGGTCTGTCCTTGAGCTGGGAACTAAGCTGGAGACTCAAAAACGTATAGACAGAGACAGGAAGAGAGAGAGATGGACATGGGTCATCCTTGATAGAAGAATGCCAAGTTTATTGTGTTCATGCACCAGCCATGCCCCAGCTCTTTAGTCTTTTCTGTTTCAGTTTGGTTTTCCATTTCTTTCCTTATGCTTCATGTGGATCTGCAACAATTCAGACTCTTAAAAAAATTGAAATAAAAAAGCCTATTTGAAAGAGAAAGTAGATACAGGTAATATAATATGTGTCACAGATCAGTGAATAAGAGCTTTTAGAAAATGATTTTCAAAACATTTCATCATTAATTATGCTTTGTTTATTTGATAGCTTATAAGAGCTCTCTGGAAAATTTGTGTCTAACCTAAGTACTGTTAAAAACATTTCTGTTAAAAAATTATTTTTAAGGAAACATTTTAAGCAAGGTATTGGCATCAGTTTGTGGAAAGTAAACATCATAGCCTCTGTATTTTTAAAACTATTTCTGTTCTGTGTCTCTGTCACCCTATTTTAATCTTTGTTAAATAAATACCATTTCCTAAAAATATCAAATTTTGTTAGCAATCAGATGTTTATAATATTAAATCATGCCAGCTTCAGTGCAATAGGTGTATCATAGTGGCTTTTAGAAGTGATAAAATAAGTGAACAAAGAGGCACTTTTCTTTAATAAAAAAGAGAAATCATCTTTATGCTTTTTCGTTGTTACTAACGAACAGTATTTCTTCATGGTCTACTGGATGAAACTCACTCATTACTATATATCAGGTGTTTCCCAGATAAACATCCAGTTAGCAGTGTCTAGTCGAGTCTGCCTTGCATTTTGAATGCTTAATTTTTTGTTTACCTCAAAAATACTAAAGAGATAAGCATTATCTATATTTTACATAGGAAATGGAATTTCTCCAATCACATAGATAATGTGTGATGAGTACAAAATTACAGCACACATATTTTGAAATTAAAATTTCAAATCATTTACTCTTCTGTTAATGAAAGAGTAATGAAAGGCGTGTCCATTCATACTTGAAGTGTACAAAAATCATTCACTATTGGATTGAAGTCAACTTGAACTCATTGTAATCTCAGATACTTTCTGTTTCAAATAAGTTACATTTTGTGTCCCTCTATCTATCTTGCACTGTATCAGCTTTAACAAAATTTAAAACCTCCCCTCTCGTAGAAAAATGTCCTAACACAGCATATTTTCTGGGAACTGGATGTCCTAAGGGGATACTGCATCACAGATCCTTAAGGTAGGCAGTAAAACAATTCAAAATAACTTTGGGAAGTCTCTGAAACTGATCACTAGGATGGTCCTCCACACACACGCACACACACGCACACACACACACACACACACACACACACACACACACACTGAATAGCAAAGATTGTGAAACACTCTCAGAAAAGCCCAGCTGCATAACAGACAGTGACAAGCCCAACCACCTGGAAAGAAAAGAGTGCCTGGAAGAGACTCAGAACAACTGAGATACTAGGAAGACATCCTTAAACCTGCTGTGTTGCTGGCAAGCTGTGCAGTATACTCCACAATCAACTGGCTCTAACTAGGACTACTTGCCTACACATCAGTAATTGATTGCATTGTATTTTCAGACCACATATAAAGCTAAATTTCTCTCCTTGAATCTCTTCTCTTCCAACATTCCTTCTCCTGTCTATGTCATCTTCATTTCTACCTCCTTTTTTTTTCTATTTTTCACCAATGTTGTGTATACTAGAACTTACAGGTCTTGTTTTTATTTATTTATCACATAATTCTGCAATATTGACACAACACTACTTTGTTTCCTAGAAATTCCCTCCTCTGAGTCTCCTCTGTCAATATCAAGGGCCATGATATATATACAGATGGCTATTTGCTAGAAATTGAGGGCATGTGGTAAAACAGCTAGCCAGTTTTTAACTTCAACATGTCATCATTTCCTTTTCTGGTCTTGCATTGAACCCAGGTCTCTTCTACCCTGTCATTTATGTCTTTTTTGTCAAAGTATTTGGTCTATAGCTTAAGTCTGGCACTCTCTTCATGTTTTCTAGACTCATATAATACCAAATTTAATTCAATATGTTTTTGATTTAGCCATATTTTTGTTTGATGAATAGTTTTTTTTTCCGTTACAATAACCATGATAGTCTGAGAAAGTTAAGACATAGATCACATTATCCTGTTAAATAACAATTACAAGACCTTTTTTTTTTTTTTTTTGGTTTTTCGAGACAGCGTTTTTCTGCGGCTTTGGAGCCTGTCCTGGAACTAGCTGTGTAGACCAGGCTGGTCTCGAGCTCACAGAGATCGCCTGCCTCTGCCTCCTGAGTGCTGGGATTAAAGGCATGCGCCACCATCGCCCGGCTACAAGAGCTTTTTTTATATTTTTGATCAAAGTAATTCTTTGTCCTAGATAATTATAATTGTTCCATGTTAATGAAATTATAAATATGAATGATTTTATGTCTTTTATATCATGGTATTCAGACAGTAATGCTTCATTTAAACTTGGTCATGAATATACTAAACACAATCCCAAATTCATAAATGATTTCTTTGTTTTTACTGTAAAACTATACCAAAGTAGTTGTATAAATTAAATTCATGCTGTGTTAGTGTACTAATTTTTTCAAACATCTTGGTATGGATCAATATTTGTAACAATTCATTCTTTTGATCAAGAAGTGACTCCATCTGTAGATGTCAGATAATTACCAAGATGCCCTATACTGACAACATTTCACAACTTTCTAGCTTAAGTTATTTTATTCCCTCAGCCGCATAATGACTTCCTCTAAGATCTTTTGTAGGTCTCTGAGCTCCTGGGGTTTCTTTTCAGGATCAGTCACAATCACAAGTTAGACCTATCATTTGTTATTAAACAATGAAACCTTTAGGCTCTATTCAATCAGACTATTTTGTTGAGTTATTTTAGAATTTTGGCATATTTTCTCATATTTTTTCTTAAAGAAAGGCTTGTCCTACACATCTGTATATAAATTGCTTAAAGCTATAGCAGTAAAAGATGATACATGATACCATTTATTATTATGTTAAGTGCTCTGTGGGGAATTAAAGTAGATTCTTTTATAAAGAGTACTAAGATTACAAATGCAAGATGTTCTTCTGATCCTACCCCTTAGAAATATGGTATTTAAAGTAAGGAATGAAAAACGATAGCATACTAATGATATTCATAATGGATCTTGAAATTCATGGCAATATCAATTTACAAAGAACACTTTATAAATGAAGTAAAAATTTTTATTTAGATCATTTTATTATTAAAATTTTTAGAAGAGGAGATTATTATAGTGTCATTGTAATCTTTCTTTAGACTAAATAACATAGTTAATATGTGTAAATGGAGTCACTAAGGCTACCATTTCTGTATATACTTATTCAGTCCTGTGTCTTTAAAATTCACATTGAAACTGTGAATCATTTATTTATATGCCAGCAAAATTAAAGGCAATTTTTAATACTGACTGCTTTGTAAATCTTTTGAATTGTCTTTTGTGCTTAGTTTGAAAAAATGTTTGAAAACAAAGTAATATCTATGTTAATATCTTTTATTTTTGCTAAATGTAATATTAACAGAGGTCTACTTTTCTTACATGTTATATGTAATTGAAGTTACTTTTGAATCTCAAAAGATTAATTTGGTTCCACAAGAGAAACATTGATGGATAGTCACTTATATTTTCTTCAATGCTTTGTATTAAGAATGAAAAGATGTAACCCAGGTAAGTAAAACTCTTCTCTCTTATATTTACATTTGTGTTAGGTCTACACATTGTTAGAAGAAGATGAAATTCAAAAACTATGATACCTCAAATTTATGTCATTCTGATTACTATAAACTCTGCAAACTAGAAAACAGGGGTCCTGTATTAAAACTGTGATTTGTTTCTATTTTGTTGTCTTAAAAAATTAGGCACCCAAAGAAAAGCAGTACACAAAACAATATTGCAGCAATAAAATTTTGTAAAGATTATATTCTTCCTTTATTCTAAATAATTTCAGTTATTTAGTTTAAATGATATTCTAGAATATTGACAACTTGCAGGTGTGATGTGCTGCACTTCTCATATTTTAGTAATAAAAGACAATAAAATTACTACATGTGATTTTCACAGGATAAAATTAAAGCTCTGTTTTTCAACATTCTAAGTTAAAGGGTTTTCATTTTTTTAACATCTGGAAAATGACAAATGATGGGTCTTGTAAGTGATTTTTTGTATTCTTTTAATAACTTACTTCTTCAAAAGCATTTCAGTTTGATATAAGCAGTCAACTTACAAAAAAAACAAAAAATAAGAAGGAGGAGGAGGAGGAGAAGGAGAAGGAGAAGGAGAAGAAGAAGAAGAAGAAGAAGAAGAAGAAGAAGAAGAAGAAGAAGAAGAAATGATGCATGAAAATTGAATCAGCTATGAGCTTGGTGGGATCTGGATATTCAATTTCGAAAAAAAGGAAATTTTCTTGTTTGATCATTTAAAATAGGTAAAAGTGTATATTCAAGAAGCCTGATTAAAAGCATATATAAACATACATATGTTTTAATAATAATAGGCAATATTATTAATTTATATATTATATAGATTATTTTAATATATTGTATATGTATCCTAAGAATAACTCCTCAAATAAAGAAGATAAGGTAAAACAATATGACTCAGAATTGTTTTACTTTAAGAATAGGTACAGAATTGTAAAATGTTGATAAATGTAACTGTGTCCTCTTTCTGCTCAATGCTAGAATCTTTAGTTATGAAAGTTGCAGATGTATGATCCTACGATGCTACCAGTGTATTTTACTCAGTGAGTGACATGGAGGCACACAAAGGAAGCTCAAATTCATTTCTGCACCTCATGTGTTGATGACATTGGCTTCTTAGATCTGCTGTTAACAAAGTACTTTAAATTGGGTAGCAGAAAAAAAATATGGAAAACTTATTTCCACACAGGTGTGGGGACAGGAAGTCAAAAATCAAGGTGTCGGCTGCTGTTGTAGGGTCTGAGCAAAAATGTGTTTGATTTCCTGTTTCCGAGCCCTTTGTGGTTGCTGGATCTTTGTTCCTCTCCTTACCTGTAGTTCATCAACCAGTCTCCTCCATCAACTCCACTGTGGGAGTGTGTGTGTGTGTGTGTGTGTGTGTGTGTGTGTGTGAATGTTTTTCATAGTAGAAGCAATACTGAATTAAAACCTATATTTATCAGGTGAGATCAATCCTTAATTACACTTTCAAAAACTATTCATTCAAATCAATTTATTGTTGCAGAAACTAAATATTAATTTTTCAGAAAAGCTATACATCTCAAAAAGCAATAACCAGTTTATATTTTCTGATTAATAACAGTGGGATGAAGAAATGCTTGTTTTCAGAACATGTGAAAGAATATAAGCAAAAGTATAAAATTATCAGTTTTAAATAATTTAATACCATGCGGGAGAATAAAATTCTCTTATTACCTAAAATATAAATTACACATGTTAATGATGAATCTTTATTTTTTAGAAATCCATTTAAGAAGAATCCTTTAAATTATTTTATACACTAGTAATATAAATTCATGAACATGGGTGAAACACCTTATTTTACTGTGAAGAACATTGCTTCAAACTTGTAAACATTTCTTTAATTGGTGGTAAAACTGTGTATTTCTCAACCTTTATAAATAACATCTACTTGTTAAAATTCAATATACAGATAACTTTTTAATATGATCATTTGAGTACCTTTCAAACTTTAATTTCTATTCTGTGAGAGTTAAGTTTAGCAGAATAGAGGGGTTCAGTGTTTTGTATACTTAAGAATTATATATAAAAATCATGAAGAACAGAAAAATAAAATAATAGAGAAAAGATAGTGATACTTCTAAAGACCCAAAGAAGTACTGGCAGTCTCATAGAGCTCTCCTCAGAAAATACAAGGACATTTTTACTTTAAAGATAAAGCTTACTGTTTTTCAAATTTTTCTCTCGACTGATAATGTGATCTCTCTCTCTCTCTCTCTCTCTCTCACACACACACACACACACACACACACCTCTAGTGTCTCCCTTTGATAAGTTTCAGTTGAAAACTTTGAGAAAAGAGAAATTCTATATGGAGCAGATATAGACTTCTTTATAACATTTCAAAAAGAAGAAAGATGTGTGTTTTAGTTATGATAAGTTATTTATTTATTTATTTATTAAGGATTTCTGCCTCCTCCCCGCAACCGCTTCCCATTTCCCTCCCCCTCCCCCGATCAAGTCCCCCTCCCTCATCTGATCAAAGAGCAATCAGGGTTCCCTGACCTAAGTTTTAACCAGTACTGTGTTAGTTTCAATTACTAAAATGAATTCTGACTGACTGATGACCCTAATGTGTTTTGTTAGAGTCATTCTTAGTCAAACTTTGTTTAAGAAAACAAATGGCCAAGACAAGGTATTGCAGGGATGTTTTCCTCAAGTTTATTTTATGCCTCTTTTTGTAAAAATGTATTGAAGGCACATTTCTGGAAGAAAGAGATCAACGGCGCATGCTGCTTTCTTTTGAGTTACATACAAGATTAGAAAGATTGACTGGTCTAAGAGAAAAAGTTGCAACAAGGCTATTCTTCCTATGGGTCATCAGGAGCCTCATGGAACGACTATAATCACTTTGCAGTTAGCAGAGCCATGCTGAGAACAAAAGAAGCGACACTAGAAGCTTTCCATCCCAGCATTTCTACTTTAATGAGAACTTTATTGGTTTCTATGGGAAACTATAAAATCTGAAAAATTCTTCCAAGCTTCACACGTAGGCAGCTCTACCGCCACTTCTCAAGAGTCCCTTCGTCTCCCAGGGCATATTTCAATTCACTAGGCTTAGCACACTTTTAGGAAATGGTCCAACAGTAAGTAAAATTAAAATTTATTTCCTCCATTCTGGAATAACTTTTGTTCTTTTTTTAATTTTTTTAATTATTCTCCATATAATACCTTGATTGACCACTCAAAAAAAAAAAAAAACTGCTATGGGAAACTTGGTAAAACTTACTTTCAAATACTACTAGTATTAAAAAGAAATCTACTAATTTTTTGCTTCTCTATGCTATAGTTTCTTGTTCAGAATCATTTCACAAATTAATATAAAATAAGAGATAAAGATATGCTATGCTATATTTCATATGTAGTCTTAGTTCAAATATCATCAGGTGAATATTTATCTATTTTGTTGTTTGTATGTTTATTTTGTTTAATGAGACAGGATTTCTCTGTGTAGCTTTGAAGCCTGTCCTGGAACTAGCTCTGTACACCAGAGTGACCTTGAACTGCAAATATTTATATTTACAAAGAAAAGAAATAGGCAAGTTATTATTCATTCATGCAAATGTAAATTGAATGTGCATAAAGTCTTTTATTGATCTCATTAATGAGAAAGTACAAAAATTTATAAAAATATTAAAAATGGAAATATTAATAGCTATTGAGTAATTGATGGAGGAAGGTCATTGGCTAATAAAGGCACTGCCCTTGCCCATTTTATTGGTTAGAGGATAGGTGGGAGGAGTAAACAGAACAAAATGCTGGGAGGAAGAGGAAGTGAGCTCAGTCTCGACAGCTTTCCTCTCAGGAGCAGACGCCTGAGAGAGACTCCACAGCTCTCTCGGGAGCAGACGCCTCAGAGAGAGACGCCATGCCCTGCTCCCGGGATGAAGCTCCGACCCAGGATGGACTAGGCTAGAATCTCCTTGGTAAGCGCACCTTGGGGTGCTACACACAGATGATTATAAATGGGCTAAATTAATATGTGAGAATTAGCCTAGAAGAGAATGGGCCAGGCAGTGTTTAAATGAATACAGTTTGTGTGTTGTTATTTCAGGGCATAAGCTAGCTGAGCAGACAGCTGGGGTGCTGGGGACGCAGCCCCGCCGCTCTTATTACTTCATATGGCGCCCAACGTGGGGCAACTGCTTCCACATAAAGCCTGAGACAGCTTGGGGAGTAATTCTAGAACAAAATGAAAGCATTGTGCCTGGTTTCTTGGTAGCAGCAATTTCTTGGTTCTACTCTGCTTGCTCGAGGCAAGCAAGCGCCTCATCAAAGAGAGGCTTCCTGACTCAGCTTTAGCTGCAAAACCTGCAGCTCATTAAGAGGTCCTGCCACGAAACACTTAAATGGTGTTGACGAAAAGCTGAATGCATGCTTTTCAGTTTTCAGCCGTAGCAGGAAAAAAGCTGCGCCGTTTAAAAATGCCGGCTTTCTGAGCCATCCTGCCAGGGCAAACTCTGACTGTTTGAGGCAGGAGGGCCGGCTACCGAGAGAGGACTTAAGTGTTGTCTGTTGTAGCTCACTTGCTGGCAGGGACCTTGAAATGCCATACAGTTGTTGCAGTAAACATGGCTACAGCCTGTATATCCGCCATGAGGCGGGAAAGCTAAGGAATGGACTGGATCTAGCTGGCAAAGCCACGCCTTTAATCCTACTGATATTGCTTGGTAAATTAAAGACTCGTGTGGTCAGAAAAAGAGAGATATACAGTAAAGAGAGATTCAAAGACAAAGAAAATTTCTGAATGGTTTAAAGTGTGTTAAAAATATATGCAGACTAAAAGTTGAAGTTCTTAAAGTAAAAAACATAAAAAAAGGAAGAGAGTTGTTGTGTGTGGTAGCACATGCCTTTAATCCCAGTGCCTAGAAGACAGAGACAAACAGATCTCTGTGAGTTCAAGGTGTAGTAGTGTACACCTTTAATCCCGAATGCCTGGGAGGCAGAGACAGGCGGATCTCTGAGAGTTCAAAGACAGCCTGGTTTACAGAGTTACTTCAGGTCAAAGATACAGAGAACCTGTCTCAAAAAGCAAAGAGTTAAAAGTAAAAATAAACAAAATTGAGGTTAAAACAAAGCTGCACAAAGATGGAAAATACACAGAGAATCTTGATACTGTATGCTATTATGCTCTCTTTAAATTGTTTGAATGCTGAGGAAGGAGCAACAGCTGCTAAAAGATATTTATTTATAAATGCTGCTGAACTAATCCGACATAGATATTTTGATGCCTTGACTTTGAAATTTGGATCTAAGGACATGATGCTTTGGAAAGGAGTTTCTTATTTTGTTTTCACAGAGGATGAGAACCTGTTCATTTCTTCTATTCCGATTTGGTATGATGGACCACGCCCTCCTGAAGTGTTGCAGTGAACATCTTCAGAAAATTGCTTCGCTCAACTGCCAACTGAGATGAAACTAGCACACAAGTTGTACCATGAAAGACCTAATTAACGACGCCCCCATTCAGCAGGAAGCAGTTTGGAGAGAAATAACTGCGCCCATATTCCCAAAAAATGTTTATAAATGTTCTTTTACATTTAAAGGGGGATATGATATAGATATGAATAATTTGCATTAGTATAGATTTTGCTTTATTGATAGAGATTTAAGGTCAATTTTGTTATATGTATAAGTGTTTCTGATTTTGATTAAGGTATTGTGATTGTGTAGTTCATTTAAATATGTACTGTATAATTAAGAAATATAGGTTGTTAATGGATAATCATCGATAATAGTAAAGCTTGTAGTCATGTTAGTTAGATTTTCTAGATATATAGAGATATATTTTAGATAGACATTCTTCATGTCTTTCAAAGATTACAGAATAGGACATTTAAAGTTTTAATAACTTAGGACTTTTCATGACAATGAGACACTCTGCTCCTGGCAGCACCAATCTACTTCAAGAGGAAGATGGGCATCGAAGAGGCACCTTATGGAGTTTGATAGCCATTTGGGCAAGAAACTGCTCTTGCCTGGACTATTGCATAAACTGGACACAGAGAACCCGCAGAGAGAGGACTACTGAACTTGCCTAAGGTGAGATGATCTTTTGGGGTTCCTGATTCATGAGAGAGTCTGTGAGACATTCTGCAGGACACAACAGATAGTGACTGAACTGACTTTGAATTTTCCTGCTTTATGGAAATGTCTGCTGGATACCATGGGCCTGAAGGCTGAAGATGGATGCCCCAACGGTACAGAGGAACTTTGGGTGACTATCCAGGCAGCGAGATGTCTCTGTCATTTCTAGAGTTTGAAGTTTCTTAGTTCTTGTTTACTTAGGTAATATATCTTTCTGGAGTCTTTGGAGTTAAGAATAGTTAGTTATAGTTATAGTTTTCCTTAGTTATGATAAAGATTATTGTAACTTTTACTTGATAACTGTTTTGTTATATGTAATTTTGCTATGTTAAAGCCTTTTTTTTGTTTAAACCGAAAAAGGGGAAATGATGGAGGAAGGTCATTGGCTAATAAAGGCACTGCCCTTGCCCATTTTATTGGTTAGAGGATAGGTGGGAGGAGTAAACAGAACAAAATGCTGGGAGGAAGAGGAAGTGAGCTCAGTCTCGACAGCTTTCCTCTCAGGAGCAGACGCCTGAGAGAGACTCCACAGCTCTCTCGGGAGCAGACGCCTCAGAGAGAGACGCCATGCCCTGCTCCCGGGATGAAGCTCCGACCCAGGATGGACTAGGCTAGAATCTCCTTGGTAAGCGCACCTTGGGGTGCTACACACAGATGATTATAAATGGGCTAAATTAATATGTGAGAATTAGCCTAGAAGAGAATGGGCCAGGCAGTGTTTAAATGAATACAGTTTGTGTGTTGTTATTTCAGGGCATAAGCTAGCTGAGCAGACAGCTGGGGTGCTGGGGACGCAGCCCCGCCGCTCTTATTACTTCAAGTAATATTAATGATTTACATATATATGGAAATATAATAAATTTTATAGGATACTAAATGTATTTTAAGCTATTTATTTATAAGAGAAGTTATTTTTATATCTTCATGATAAAAAGTATATACTTTATTGCATAATTTTGTTAAGTACAAGATCTTTAATAAATAATATCTTTACATGTTCTTATACTATGATGAAACTCATATTTTAAGAGCATATTTGTATGCTGTTAAACCACTGTCTTAACCTGAAGAGGAGATGATCTTTTCATATAGAATATTTCATCTTTCAATTTAGTGTACCTGTATTGCATAATTTTACAGTCTCTGCAACTTAAAATAATTCTCAAAAGACATTTTACTATATTCTTTCACAATCTTTTTAATAGCTTGCTGATAAATCCAGAATTGTGAATGATGTCTGTAGCAGAGAAATACTAGATGAATTTTATGCATGTGGTTTCACTTGCATATTCTGTTTTGGAGCAAATTATTTCCCTTAGACCAAAGTCATTACATTGTTAAATATGAGTAGGTGAGAGTGAGAGAAGTTTGAACAACCAAGAGGTGACAAGTAAAAACAAAGTATATGCTGGGAAATGTTCAAAACTAAAGCCAGTGAATTTAAAGTATTATTTTCCATACTAAATGTAACCTGAAAAGATTGGTAGCAAAGTTATCTAAAGCAGAAAAATCCTTGATAAAACCTATAACAACATAATTCAAACACCTTACTGTATATAGAGACTTTGTCAAGGAACAAAAGTAGTTGAGGAGATGCCCTGACCAGAAGCCTCTGTTACCTTTATTTTTCCCATGACATAGAAAATTCCCACTTATTGATTCAATGGTGCCAAATACTTTTAAGTACTTAACTTATTGTATCTGCTCACCATGGTGAGGACCAAAGTCAAACAGAGAAAGTAAAGACAAAACCAAAACAAATAGGAGTCATCTAAAGTACATCAAAGCTCAAGACCGGAAGTGCCCAGAACCTCCACCTTCAGAGCTTGTTACACAAGACCACTGTTTATGTTATGAAAACAAAGGTCATGAAACGCCACCCGAAGACCTGAGAATCAGCACCCCCTCCCTTAACTCATTCTCACCTGAATCATTGCATCCGTTGTCCTATAACAAAGTACCTGAAAAAAGAATAACTGAAGACTTAACATTCATTTCCTGTAAAAACTAGTGTAAAGAAGACAAAAAAGGGGAACTGATTGCATTGCAATTGACTCCCCTTCTCACAGAATGAAGCCTTAGAAAAACTAAAAAGAAATATTACATGATATGTTAAAAGACTTGATAGTAGGACCATATGGTCCTGTCTGTTTCAACCTATTTCTTATTTCTATTATCAAGGAGATGACAATTTTAAAATAATGCCTATTTTCCCATATATTAACTTGGAGCTCAGTATTGGGGGTTTATTATAATGTACAATTTACTGTGATCACAGCAAAGTTCATGTATGAAATACTATGAGTGCAAGTTTTTCTTTCTGTGGTTGTTATTACTATTACTAGTATTTCTTCATTTTATTGGCATTGTCCTCTAATCTCTGTAAATCTGTAAAATTGAAATTCATATTCTATCCTCAAACAATGGAAGAAAAAGAGATTTTACACATACTCTTCTCATTTTTTGTGTTACTTACTAAATATTTGAACAAATTTTCTCAAATTTCATTAATTATAATCAAGTACAACATTGATTTAAATAATACATTTAATTTTTGCAATGAATACTAATATGATACAATTTAATTACAAAAACATTAGTACACCAAGTTTTGAGCTATCAACTCTTTCTATTTTTTTCCCAAGACAGGGTTTCTCTGTGAAACAGTCCTGCTTTCTGGAAATTACTCTGCAGACTGGGTTGGCCTTGAAATCACACAGATCTGCCTGCCTCTGTCACCCAAGTGCTGTGATTAAAGTCATGAGCCACCACTACCTGGCCTTTCTTTAATTCTTATCTTCAGAATTGGCGGCACATTTGACATATTGCTGTCTGTTTTCTTCCTTAAATAATCAACTTCCCACAGTGTCAATTGTCTACAACTGGCATGCTGCAGAAGGAACAGTGAGCTGCATTCCTGCCACCTGGCTCCCAGCCGTCTGGCTAGTTTATGCTCCGAAATAACCACACACAAATTGTATTCTTTTAAACACTTGTTGGCCCATTAGCTCTATCCTCTTACTGGCTAACTCTCTCATCTTGATTAACCCATTTCTATAAATGTGTGTAGCACCACGAGGTAGTGGCTTACTGGGAAAGATTCTAGCCTACATCCATCTCGGCTCAAAGAATCATGGTGTCTGCCTCACTTCCCTTCTTCACAGCATTCTGTCTCTGTTTACTCCACCCACCTAATTTTCTGCCCTATTAAAAGGCCAATGAAAGTAACACATAGATAGATGACCCTCCTACATCAGCATGCATTTCGGAGGAGAAAGTCCAAATGGATTCTGCTGAAAATATCATCAAAACCAACCTCTCTGTCTAGCTAATGGCACAGCTTTTATCATCAGACAGTGGGAGGAAAAGAAAGCAGCATGCATCTATTTTGTTTTTACTCATCTGTCATTGATAGCACACTCCCTTCAATGTGCTTCTGCCCTCATTGTTTGAAGACGCCATTGTTAGGTTGCAGTGAACTTTTAATTTCTAAATTAACTAATGAAATCCTAGCCATCTTACCACAATACCATCACCTCAAATGATTTGCTGTTCCTTTTTTTTTTTTTTTGAATCATGACTTGCTTGATTCTCATCTCTGAACAACCAAGATTAACTTTAAAATTTCTGATAAAAATTCTCTTCATGGAAACTCCTCTTCCAAATCAAACCATTTCTGTAAGATATCCCAACTTCTTGACACACCTCCTTCCTTATGATTCTCACCCCAATATTACCATTTGGATTTAAAGACACTGGTTGCTTTGTAATGTATGCTCAGCAAAATTAAATCTGTGAGAACCCAAAATTACCTATAAATGAATTTTGACCAATGAATCAGTATTTGTTTCTCTAGTTTTTCTGAAGAAAAAAAAATGAGACAACTCATAGCAATAATTGAAATTTTGGGCACACTCTCTGACTTAGACAGAATTAAGAATGGCTTATGTGCAACCAGTCTTTTAATCATCCAAATAAAAACACAGAAGAATGTCATTAAAATATTTTCTCTAGAATAAAGAATGGATTAGGGGTAGAGGTTTGTGCCATCGAGCATATCAACCTGAGTTAGTCCCTAGAACTTACATGGTAGAAGGGTAGGCCTGACTTACTGAAAGTTGCCCTTTGTCTTCCATATGTGCAACTACTTGAGGGTCTACACTCCTCATTTGGAAACAGAATAAACAAATAAAACTGATTTAGATGAGCAATAATAAAATATTTTCTTGTAATTAAAAAGGGAAGTTTAACAGTGTGAAGGAGGAATTCTAAAATACAGATATTTTTATTATTGACTGGGTTTATAGTTTGGTGTATCTACTCAAAATCTCAGATCTCAAAGAATGCTCACACCAAGACAAACTTCTCAGAAATTATATATATATATATATATATATATATATATATATATATATATATATGCCAGTTGAAATAGCAAGAACAATCTTTATTTTTTTTTTGTTTAAAAAAGGACAAATGATAGCCCAAGAGGATATTGGAATATTCACAGATGGATTAATATTCAAAGATAAAGTTCCAAAAGCAAAATGAAAGAAAAAAGTGGCATCCAGAGGCCTAGTTGATTCAAAGCGTCTCTCAGGGTGATTCAGTCTGAAATGGCTTCAAACGCCTCTGCCTGCATGAATGCACAGGCTGGCCAGAGGTGAGCTTCTGCTCCAGAATAATTACCACCTCATCTGCTACTTTTGTCATACAAAAACAGTGGCACTGACAGAATTTCTCCATCTCTGTCATGAATGTCAGTGTTTGTTATTCCTCTTCCATTTTCATTGAAACTAAACTTTCTTATGTTAGCAATGTATGGAACAAATATAAAAAAAATAAATGCCTTTATAAGAGAATTATTGTAGCATTAAACATGCATTCTGCTTGATCATAAGATCTTTCACATAAACATAATACATTTTCCAGTTCATAGATAGCATTTATTTTTAAGTTTTTGCACATGAATCATACAGATATTATCTTTCGTGAAAACAAAAGAAGTAGACTAACAAAATTTATCATTAGTCTCTTTGAATAAGTGAGTGAATATTGGTTTTGATGGGTTAAATAAACTGAATGCATATGAAATAGTTATAATGAATTGAAAAGGCCTTAATTGATATTATTGCCTACATGAAAAACAAGAATAAAATCCTTACAAAGAATCTATGTAATCATTACAGAGTTCATTATTGTGTAAACCATGCAAACAGTAACTTTTGTTAGAAATAAAAATTTACAGAGATGGGGAGGTGATGCTGTAAATTAATGGGAGAGGGTAGAAAGGGACAGGGAAGGAGGAAGGGGAGCAGAGAAAATCTATAGCTCAATATAAACAATAAAAAAGTGTTTGCTGCACAAACATGGATAAAAGCAGATGTGTTCATCTGTAATCCCAGCACTGAATAGAGGGCAGAAACAAAAGAGATTCCTAGAACTCATGGAGCAAGCAACGTGACTGCCTGTGAGCACAAGTTTTGAGAGACCTGAACTCAAGAGATAAGAGGGAAAAAACAACAACAACATGTGTTTATAAACACCTCTCTGTCTTCAGACATGAATCCAGTGCCACATATATCTACATACATGTATACAAACATATGCACAGAATGCACATACACACACACACACACACACACACACACACACACTACACACACAAAAAAAAACAATGAAAATAATGGAAAGGGAAGAAAATAAATCAAGGAAGGAAAGGAAAAGTATGAAATGTTAATGTTTTCTTATTGTCAGCTTTCTGATCACATGAGAAATTTGATGGTGTCTCAGATCCTTCTTCAATCTGAAAATCCTTGCTGGAATTTAGAATTCAATTTTTTTTTTTCTGGAAAAATTCATCTGTGTGTTCCTCAATTCTCTACTCCTTAGGAAAATGACTTTTCTGGCCTCCTTTACTTAAATGCAAACATTATAACTAATCATTACACAAGATAGTGAGATAGAGAGAGTGACACACACACACACACAGAGAGAGAGAGAGAGAGAACGAGAGAAAGAGACAGCGAGAGCAAAAGAGAGAGAATATAGACCAAGCGAAAGCTCTGAAGACACAAAACAAATATCAAAGGGTAAAATCAGACATTGTCAAACAAAATTGGAAGCCATACAAAGGACAAACGTTCTTCCGCGCCCATGAAGAGATTGTAATGGACTTTGATTCGACATTTTATAAAATACCTCCCATTCTGACTTCTCTTCTTTTCCCTAGCACTCATAATGCTGATAACCCTTGTTACTATTTTTTCCTGCACAACTCTTTTTACTTACTACTCAAGTGTTCTATCCTTCCCAATATTTTGTATGTGTACAAGTAAAACTATTGATACACCATTGGAGATATATATATATATATATATATATATATATATATATATATATATATTATATGTTTGTGTGTGTATTTATGTATATTTATATTTACATAAATACACACACACACACACATCCCTATTGCCATAGCTGATTTTCCATTATCTGGGTGGAAGAAGACACATTGCATTGCCTTTGTCACAAATCCATATTGTCCATGAGTGTTTCCTCTTCAGAGGTGTAAATGATGGTACTAAGGGTTCAAACTGGCTAGGCAGATAAAGGTAAAAGACCCCAGAGAAAAATCAACCAGTTTCTTTTGTGTCTAAAAGACAGACATGCCCTTGGGATACTTGCCGCACCATGTTTGTAGTGGCCCAAGTTTGTAGAAGTGTTCGGTGTCTTTGATACAATCTCCAGATTTCTAGATACTTTTAGTGTCACTTCTCTAGTGGAAAAAGGGTGAGGGATAAGCAGATGAGGAATGATAGCATCAATAAAGTCTCAGGCAAGGATAATTCATTCCTGTCGAGACAATAAACTCTCCATACAGGTGGAGGGCTAATATTACAATAGAACATTTCGTTTACATAGCCATTGTGCTACCTGATTTCACCTCAAGTCAAGCTAACAAGATAGGTGGAATAAAGAGTCCTATAATGAGAGGATATCTTTTTATTTCCTCCCGGAATCTGGCTCCTAGCTCATGAGATTACTCTACTGCTAGTCAACTTCCTGAGTCTAACAGCCTTTCTAAATTATTCAGAGAAGTTTCGCTGATCTTTTTCATTTCTTTTCTAAGCCTGCTTTGCCCAACACGTTGGGTTTCCTTACTTGTCTGCAAGTTCCCCTTTCGAACACATTTCTTGTTGTCTGCCATGTGTCTGGCCCCCATACCTGCTGACAGATGTGGCTTGCTTTCTGCTGTCCCCCCATTCTCTTTCCCAGCAGCTGCAGAGATTTACAGTTTTCCTGCCCTAGAAGTTTTTTTTTAACTCTATTAAAATTGTCCTCAGACTTCAAAAACTACATCAAATGTATAACAACTTAATAATAAATTTGAATATATAAAACATTAGGGATTAAAAAGAATAATATAACTGTGGATAAACTAAATGTGATAAAATGAGAACTTACAACATGTACATAATCTTTAGGAAATGAAATAGTCCTAATCAAATAAAAATTTCAATTAATAAGAAAAGGCCATCAATTTTGAAGAGAGAAGGGATGTATGAGAGGTATAGACAAAGGAAAGAGGAGGGGAAATGATATAACTATAGCATAACCTGAAAAAAAATTAAGGGTTGGTTGTACATTCAGTTATTTTTAAAGTCACACTAGTCTTAATGATAGACTATTTTGTAACATTAAATATATGCATATAGATTTAAAATCTGTGATACCATCTGTTTTATAGCAAATACATCTTTTTGGAGTTTATTAATTTTATAAAAAGAATAAACAAATAAATAAAATACCTTGATGCTCTAAATGTATATTATATCTAAGATAAACATAAATCAACAAAATTAACATACATTTTGGCTTTACTGGTTATAATCCAGGTAAATGGAAATTATCCAGCTTACTTTATATTTACAATTAAGTACTTTATGGACTTCTTAAATTTTACTTTTCCATATAAATTCTTTTGAGATAACAGCAATAATATCAACAAACCTTTACAACTGTATAATGCTATAAGAAAGCTAAACAATTGTTGTCCTCTTTTCTCTTACTCCCAACATTTTTTAATTGCATACAGATCTTTGCGTAGGGTCAAGGTTTCCTTCGCTTTCTTTGTCCATGCTAGCATGTGTATTGTTGTTGTCTTTGTTCACCTCATACTTGGCAGTCAGTTGTGAGATTTATGTGTGTAGCTTTTGACATTACTAGGAGAAACAACCTTATATTAAATCTGATGCATCTGGCTTCTGAAATCCCCCTCCCGGATTCCACAATGATATAGAATGTATTTGGGGATTATTCTGGTGTTGCAAAGTAGAGGTTATACGTTTTCCTCCAAGATAAAATGAACAGCACACTTGTTGGTTTTTCGATACCAAATGATCATCCCTGAAAATATGCATAGAAATAGCATTATATAGACTAAGCATTGTATGTTCATGTATATAAGAAATTTGTATGTATGTATACATATGTGTATATATAACAACAAATAATGAAAAACAATTTATGAATTTGAGAAAGATCAACTAGGGGTATATAAGTGGGTTTGGATGGAGACAAGGGAAGCGAGAAAGGTATAGTCATATTATAAACAAAAGAATCAAATAAAGAAGGAAGAGCAAAGCAATTCACCCTAAATTGGTCAACACAATCTATAGTGTCTAAATGTTTCAATAAATGTGAGCTGTCATGGCATTTATTTATTTTTACATGTAACAATGCTTTATGATAATGCATACCCCATACCCTTGTCTCAAGCTTCCTGAAATAAAGTTTTATTAACACCCTCCATCCTGATTTTATATAATTCTTCTTTTTTAGTTGTACATTATGTTTTATTAGCATTGCTTTATGAGAATGCATGTACAAGTTAGTGGACCTTGGCTTGCAGATTAGACAACTTTCTGTTATTCACATCTCCCATCCTCAAAAAAGTATCATTCCTCACTCAGTAGCTAACAACTACCTATAACTCCTCACCTAAGTGAGGGGATTCATGAGTCTCTTTTCCATCAATACTGGAATGTTGGCTGTATTGATCTTATGTAGGTCTATTTCACAGAATCATAGCTGCTTTTAATGAGAACAAGGGTCCTCTTGTGCCCAGAAGACAGCCTTTCATAGCACACCTCTTTATTCTTATGTGTTTACACACTATTCATGCTCCTTCCAATAATGTTCTCTAAGAACTGGGGAAAAAGAACTAAAATGAATGTCTTATATATAGATAAGCACTCACTGAGCTTAATTTCAACACTTTAATAAGTTATGAGTCTTTGTATTAAGAATTTCCTACTCCCAAAATAAAATTCCTGTAGCAAAGTTAAGAATAATGCATATCAGTAAATAAGGAAGCTAGTGGGAGTTCACTAACTCTGGACTGGCTGCTGGGAAACCTTCATAGTACCAAACTCTGAATGTGGGTGGCAGTTGTGTGGCTTTGGCAGTTTGTGGGGCTACTGAACATGGAATCTGTATTTATCCCAGTGCATGAACTGGCTTTTTGGAGTTCATTCCATTGGAAGGGTACCTAGTTCACCCTAGATAAAGTGAGAAGGGCCTTGGTCCTGCCTCAAGTGATGGGACAGACTTTGTTGACTCTCCATGGGAGATCCCACCCTCTCTGAGGAAAGCATGTGGAGAGAGGTAGGAAGAAATTGGGAGGAGCAGGAGGAGGTGAGGAAAAGGGAACTGGAATTGGTATGTAAAATAAAAAAAATGTGAAAAAAGAATAATATTGAGATGGCAGTTTGGGAACATAAACATTTAGTGAATTAACACTAGTAGGTACCTTCCTAGGACCTATAATCTCCCTAGGCATAAAATTTGAACTTACAGTACCTGACCTAATTTCCTATCTATCCATCAAGGCTAATATTTAATCATAAAACCTTGTTTATGTCAGTACACATAATCCCTGGTATATTGGGGTTTGAGCATGCAGGGCCTAGTGTTGAATAAGTTGACCAATGTCTCCATCTCCCCACCTATCACTGAAAGTGGCCTTACTGCCCATTCAGTCCCAAAAAAACACACAGAGACCTCCATTAATAATAAACTGTTTAGTCATTTAGCTTAGGCTTATTATTAACTAACTCTTACAAATTAAATTAACCCATAGTTCTTGTTTATGTTTAGCCACATGTCTTTGTATCTTTTATCAGTGAGGAATTCTCAGGTTGCTTTCTCTGCATCTAGCTAGTAATTGACTTTCTGCCTTTCTTCTACCCAGAATTCCGTTAGCCTGGTTGCCCCACTATACTTCCTGCCTGGCTACTGGCCAATCAGTGTTTTGTTAATCTAATAGAAGTGACAATTTTTTTACAGTGTACAAAAGCATTATCACACAGTCGCACACACCACCTCTCTCACACACACAGGAATCCCAAAGAGAGCCTTATGAATGAAAAAAAAAACTGTAATGCTTAAAAAATACTCCGACAAAAATTATAAGACAAAAACTATATTGTATAAAAAAGTCTATCCTCAATTTTTAAAAGCGTTAATTGAAAATGAAGAAAAATAGGTCAAAGTTTATTTTCTCAGACAGAACAAAATTTCATACATGTATAATAATACATTTGATGTCTGAAGATAAAGATTTCCATTGCTTTGGGAAATTAAAATATAAATTATAAAGTAATACAAACATGTAGCAATGATTTTGGCTAAATTAGAGAAAGATTGTTAATAGCCCTCTTATTTGAATATCTTCTCTGAGTATACTCAATGGACATTAAGATTCAAGCCAATAAAAAAAAATGCCAATTGCCAATAAATATACCATACATATATAAGTAAGGACAAATGTCAGTGTCATTTCCCTTTCAATGTTATAGTATCCTGTCCTTTGTGTCAAAGCTATAAATAAGAACATGAGTCAAATACATAAAGCAACTCCAGTTTCTTGAACGACTGTATTGAGAAGTATATTCCTCAAATCAATCATATTAAATATATGTACAACTTCTGAAAATTTTTGTGTGACCACAGATGTTTCTGCTTGTGATCTTCAGGTAGGTACTCAGATACACAGGAAGCAGAGAAAAGAGAAGAAGGAAAATGTGAAAAAGAGTGATGGTTTTGAGGTATCTAAGAACAATTAAAGTCAATACAGCAAAACCAGGGGTGAATGGCAGATGGTTAGAACCATGATTGTGTTTTGTGTGTGAATTCTACAGTCCCACTAAAACCCCACCAGGGATATATTCTATTCAGTCTTTTAGCTTCATAAAAGAAATGCTGCTGATTGTTTCTGTCCATTCTCTGGGTAAGTAATTGTTGCACCTTTTAAACTCTGTCAAGTATTTTTTTTGCTTGTGGTATAATGAATTACGTTGAATATTGCTAACTATTCTAATGAATCAGAAAATTTTGTTTGTGTATATGTGTGAATGTGAGCATGCATATATAATCATTTTATACTCTTTTGTCTGTACAGTTGCTAGTAAACTCAAAATTTTAATAACATATGCTTTTTATCACAATTTAATGTCTTTGGTGTGAAAGCTTTGTCTGAACCTTTCTTGACATGAAAATGTCATTAAGTTCAGTAGATCTACATATGGAAAGATAAAAATACTTATAATTTTTATTTTTCCAAGGTTTTTTTGCAATGTCTCATAGGATCAATTTTTCTCGAGTAGACCCTCAGGAAACTTACATATAAGGAAAAATTCAAAGAGAAGACCATACTTGAATTAAGTCTGGTACTTCTTGCAGTTTCAGGGTAAACTGATGGGTGTTCTCTTGGGGGGGATAAAAGAGGGAGCCATTTTTGACATGCAGATGGGGGCTGTAGAACCTGAATTCATCTGTACTCAGAGATGGGTAATGTGTGATATTTTTGATGAGTCATTTGAGGAGTGCGAAAAATGAAAAAGAAACAATAATTTGTAACTAAATTCTCATAATCAAAGGCTCTAAAGGCTGACAATATTTTATTGACAGTAACTATAACTTTACTAATGCTTAGGTCACAAGTAAGATTGTAAGTTAAGACCTGTCTACATCTTTGTGGTAGTAAACACCAGATTTCTGATGCTTATTGTTTTGTTTTGAAATGAGATATCTAGAGATAATTCGAGGCTTCCTAAGACACTCCTTATTGGTTGTCTAATAAAGAATGATCAGACTTGAAACCATATACACACAAATAACAAAAACAAACTCAGCATGTTGCATACATACATACTTATGCATACATATAAGTGTGTCACAGTAATAAATTTTTTTAAAAAAAAAGAGGCTATCAATTCAAGAGTGAGGTTCCAGTGAGAAGTTTGAAGGAGGGTAGCTGGGGTGTGAATAGGATGGAAATAAGAGGGCAAAATAGACATAATTCAACTTCAATTAAAAACATAATTTAAAAAGGAAAAATGCTAAGCTTGTTTTTTACCATCTAAGTTCACCCCTAATCTGGATGTTATGGTTATTTAATAACAGGTAGTTTATATTATAAAAGACAATTTTATGGCTGTAAAATAAAAAGAACAAATAATTCTGAGATTTTTTCATTTTACTCATCTTTCTTTTTCATTTTATGTCCCAATACATTATTGTGTCCTTAATTCATAATGTATTTGTTGTTTTAAGAAATAACACGAAACAATCTATGTATCAAATGAAGAAAAATAAATTTCTGCATTTAAGAAACAAAAGAAATATAAGAAAGGAAAAAGGAGGTAAGGGTTGATAACTGAGATTGAGATGAAAGGAGAAAGGAAAAGAAAAGAGGGGAAAATAGAGAGTTCCCAAAATTTTATTTGGAAACACAAAGCCTTTGTCAAAAAATAATAACACAAAATATTTTCATTAATTGTGCTCTTATATATTAGACGTATGTACAGTTATTGTTACATTAATCAAAAGAATGGGTGAACAAGCAGTCTAGGATGAAATATTTTTAATATGCTGGATTCAAAGGCAGAGTATAAAAAATACAAAACAAATATTGGATACAAAAGATGCAACCACAAAAATACAAAGAAATCCCACATCTACCAGCACACCAGGGGCGAGAGTTTCTGTTTGGCTTTCAAAATAATCGGTTTTATCTCTATTTAAATTGGTCCAATTTACAGACAGCTATAAACTGCATAGTAAATAGCCCCTTTATAATACCATCTCTCGCAGTATTCCACTGTGGGCCAGGCTCTAGACTCATTGCCTAGCTGCTCCTAGAAACCCTGGGTAAAGACACATGGCTCTTGAAAGTAATCTGTTTCCCAGTTTACCCTAGAAAGGCACAGAATTTATGAGACCTGTTGGAGCAGCCAGGCTAGTAAAAACAGAGATACCAAGTGTTCTTGGCACTGCCTTGTGCCTAGGGAGATACAGTGCTCAAGCCTGTCTGTCTGGACTCTACCATTGCCATCCATTAGGGGGTTCTCAACAGTGAACTGTCTTCATTGTGGCCACTGGCAATCCACTATTACACAGTGTTGTTGACTTGCAGTAACAAATGATAAAAAAGAAAAATGTATTTGTATTTGAGTGAAAGTGGAGAGAGGTTTTACGAAAGGAAAAAGAGAAGAGAAATGTAATTAAATTGCAAAAGTAAATGAAAAAAAAAAGAGACAAAGAAAATTGATGATGTTTAAAATACCTTCTAGACCCTGTTATGGAAAGAGTGGTACCTATGTCATGGGAGAGATGATAGAAATTTAGGAATTAATGCTGACTTTCTCATTTTTAAACCCTTGCCATGTTCTTTCATTCAAAAGATAAAAATCAGCTAATAAATAGAGTTACTTTCTAAGGCTAATGTTTGAATACACAAATATTTTAGATAATGAGAAATACCTGTTGTACTACTGCTTGCACTGCCTTTTGGGAACCTGTTCTCTTTAGATGGATACATTGCTCAGCCTAGATGCAATAGGGAGGGCCTTGGACCTTCCCCAAAGCAATGTGCCTCACGCTCTCTGTGGAGAGGGTGGGAGGTAGGGTGGAGGAGTAAGTGGAAGGAATGGAGGAGGGGGAGGAAGTGGGAACTTAGATTGGTATGTATAATGAAAAATGATAGTTCGTTTTCTTTTTAGAAAGAACAAAATAAATAAATTTCTCAAATATAGTTTATTTGACAATTAATTTTGGCATGGGTAGAAATGGCTGTTGCTGTTCTCTCTGTATCTACTTCTCCACCCGAACATTTAAAGCATTGCATTATTATATCACCTAAGTACAATGAGTTTGCTAGTGTACTTGTAGAAACCCAGGTTACTGAAAATGCTCTCATTGAAGTATATACTCAAAGACTCTTGCTCATATCTCCTCTACAAGCAACATAATTGAATGATTTTTCTGAAGTTGTTTCCATGAGTCATCCTGTTGAATAGACTAAATTACATATCTATTACAATTTAAATTTAAATTATTTTGAAATAATGATCTTCGAAAGTACTATTTCTCAGATTAACAGATCACCTTTCCAGAAACAAATAATCACCTATGATTAAAAATGACAGGACAGTATAGTTTTTAAAATTCTATTGTAACAGATTTTTTCTATGAACACTATTGGTCTAAAGAAATACCATGTCTGTAGGTCTTCTGTATTATTGAAGTGTGTTTTATAGCCAATTAAAAATTGTTTCAGTAAAATTTAAGGAGTATGCAGTAGGACATAAATGTATGTACTTGCTCTTTTCTTTCTCTTTTACTTTTGAAATAAAATGTTTGTTTGCTCATCAAGAATTTCATGTTTCTTTAAAATATTTTTATTTATTCTTTGAAAATTTCATACAACTTATACTTTTGCTAATATTATTATTTATTCTTTGAAAATTTATTCCTTCAGATTCCTCAAAAAGCCTATAATCTTTAAACTTTACATATGCATTTAGTAGTGGTTTATTAATAAATAATCATACAACCACAATTTTTAGAAACAAACTACTCCCAGTATCTTTGTTACATCACTGATCTCATTTCCATTCTAGATTCTTTATATTTATAAATTCATAACATTCAAGAAAACAATTTGAACAGAAAATATATTTTGGCAGAGAGAGTATAACGAAAAACTGTTAGTCATAACTATTGTCTTAGTTTTTTATATAAATAATACTAAAATTTTAGAACTTGATTATGAATGCCATTGAGTCTAGGTACAATTTCTTCTCACATATATTTGTACAGACAATGAAACCCAGATTTTTAAAGCACAGGATTAAGTTAACACAAACCTGGCCATTCAACGTTAATAATACGACTTTCTCTCTTTAGCCCGTTCTTTAAATAATTACAGTGGAGTATGAATCCACAGAGCAAACACGGGAAGTTGAGTATATGCAGTTGATAGATGATGTCTTTCTTACACGTGTGTTCATACTTAATTAAAATATTAATGCATATGTTCATGCTCGACTCAAATGTTGAGAACATAGGGTGAAACTTACCATTTTAACTTTTAAAGTCAATGTCAAGGGATCACAGAAATGGCTTAGTAGTTAACAGTGTTCACTGCTCTTTTAGGGCACATTGAGTTTTCAGCACCCACATCAGACAGCTCACAACATTTTATTATTCTGGCTTCAGCACAAATCCATGCTCTGGCCTGTACATACACACACACAAACACACACACACACACACACACACACACACAGAAGTAAAAATGAATCTAAGAAAATAAATGGAAGGAAGATGATCTGAAATAATAGGCATAATAAGCCTTCTTTCAGAATGGTCGTAGCTTTGAATGTGCTCTTTTCCTTTATCGAAAAATAATGAGCAAATGTGTATACTTAAACTCCAGTTTCCAAGAAAAATCAAAGAGATTGTCAATGGACTAATTTTTCAAATACTGACTGTCAGTGGGAGGTGAATAGATATGTATCATGATGTCCCAACAAACTAGGTAATGATATCTAATCAAAAGAAAATTAAAAATTGAACAAAGAAAATATGTGTGACCTTATATTGTGGCCAATAGCAGCACTGACTGATTGAAAGCCTTTTCATAAACATGATAGACAAAGAATATATTAATATAAAATAATTGAGAGAGTTACAAATGAATCCCCATGCTATACCAAACATATTCTTGACAGTTTGGTTTTTAAAAAATTAGAAAGGGAATAATTAATAATTACAATGCAAAGTTAGAATAACTAACACAAAAGGCATTTGTAAAAGTCTTATGAAAACCTACTACTGTAAAATCTTCCTGAAACACACACATAAATAAAATAAATTTTATTCAAAGAAAAGAATATCAACAGTAGTAAGTGGAAAACATTTTTGAGTCATTAGCCAAAGTGGCTCCATAGGTCTCCCAGACATTGCAGTTTATAGCAAACACCTCCACAACTTGATAGCAAGATACTATTATTGATGACACACCATACTTAATTATGACATAGAACATGGAGAAATCTACCTAAATAAATCTCACTCACCCATAACCTTTCAGGTTCAAATGCAACCTGTCTATAACATATGCCCACTGGTGTAAGGGAAGCACAATTATAATTATTAGGAGAACAGCTAACCTCTTTTCGATTTTTTAAAGATCTATTCTATGATACAGAACCATATCAAATTTGTTAAAGAGGTCAAGAACATGAGACAAGAATAGAACATGGGCCTTAGGGGAAAATTTACTATTATTTTATTAAAAGAAAATGACTCATAGTGACATATTGTTATACCCAGATAACATCAATTCTATCAATTAACCCTTGTCATAAAAGATACTTCTTGTAGTAGCCAGTATTTAATAATGAAATCCTGTTCTATCTCAGATTCCTCTAAGATCAAAATCTTCCATCTATCAGGGAAACTCCATAAACAAATGTAAAGAATTCAAAATACCTACATAAAGTCCCTGAAATTTATAAGATTCAAATAGGACCCTACCTTCCCAAGAGTAGCCAGGGAAGACTGGTGAGTCAGTCTCATAGGAGCCAAACTAAAAGAGAACTCAAAGTGCAGCTAAGCATCCTGAAAGAGAAGAAAGGAACCATGTGTCCTGAAATAAGTTCAGAACTGAGTCTCCTAAAAAGAACGCATTGAGCCTGTTTATCTGCCTGCAGGCTGTAGAGTGAGCTCCAGGTTATCAGCTTTTGGGATCCATATCTCACACACAAAAAGGTGGGTTTTAGTAATTCAGCCATTTTTGAGCCATTTGCTTTTGTAAGTTACCCCTCACCCAGTAAAACTCATTGGATCATCTTGACAAACTTTGATTTTGGTCTACTGTGAGCTCCAAGTCTAGAAGGATGTCTCCCACAAAAACCTGCCCTGTTGACCTGGACAACACACCCAAGGTAACATTCTTCAGAGTTTTTAGCTTTGAATGGCTTACCTCCTTCTCCCCTCAAGGTACAGAAATCTGTGCTGAAGATAAAACTGTAAGATTGTAAGAGTCATAGGTAGCACACTATTTTAGGGAAAAGAATTTTCCAGAGACAAGAGAACAGAAGTACATATGAGTTTGCAGACTTTGACAGTAGGTAGACATTCATGTGCCATAAGCTAGTTCCCAAATAACCACATTGAGATATAGTACTAACCTTTAATGCTTATCCAATAGCTTAGATTTGTTACTAACTAGTTCTTATATTTTAAATTAACCTATTTCTATTCCTTGTTGTCATGTGGCTCATGCCTTATTACCTAATTTTCATATTCATCCTGCTTCCTCTGTGTCTGGCTGGTGACTGTTAAGACTACTCCTTTCTTCTTCACAGTGTCCTCCATCTCTTACTCTACTACCCAGTCCCTTCGCCCAGCTATCGGACAGTCAGCTCTTAACTAACCAATGAGACTAAAACATATTTACAGTGTACAAAATCTGTTCCACCGCACTAGACCTGCAAAAGTTTAACATAGATTTTATAGCTCTGAGAGAAAAGGTTTCCCCAATGTTGCTGATCTAAAGAGAAAGTATCTCTACATTTAGAAGCCAAGTAATGCCACAAAGTCATACCATACAAATCTCATACAAGATAAGTATTGGGAAAGACACAGGAGTGCCACTCCATCTGCCCAGGAGAGAAGCAGGAAAGAATTGAGCAGGAGTCAGGACTTAGACAGTGTCTCTCAGGGGGCAGAGATTTCTAGAGTAGAGATTTCCAGGATGAGGATTGGAGGGATTTCAAATCCTTAGTTTAGGATAAGAACCACAATTGTTTGGTTTTCAAGCTCAGAGACTGCTGTATTTTCAAAACTCAGAAGTGAGCTCAGACTTTTTTTTACCCTACTTTCAAACCTTACAAAACTCTCATAATGAATACAATAAATGTACACAGAATCCCACCCTTAGCTAGAACATATGTGCAAATAATTGCTGCTAAAAGTTGCAAGATCAGTATTCTTTAATGGAGCAACATTGGGTCTATCAACAAAACCCCAGAGCCAACCCCATGCCAGGAGTAGATGTCAATACAAACTGGACTCCATGTCTTTTAGTGGCTTTTTTCTTTCTGTTTTTCTTTGTTTTTGTTTTGTTTAAGATAAGGAAAGAATATAATTTGCTATATAGGAATAACAGAGGATTTGGAAGAGGTAGAGGATTGGGAAGAATATCCTAGAAATATATGAATTTATAAAATTTTCAATGAAGAAATCTAAAAAATAAAATACAGTGAGTATATAATTGATGACTACAATGTTTTATGAAGACAAGTCTGAGGTAAAATACTTATCTGGACACAAAACTGAGTCACTTTTAAAAACTATGCTGCATGTAACAAAGTTATATTTCTTGAAATAGTTTCTTGCTTATGGATATATATATATATATATGCATATATATGTATATATATATATATTTAAATGGAAAATTATGTGTTTCCTTTTAGAAACACATAATTACACGTCAGATGAAGTTAATCAACAGTGTAAACTTGTTCAAGGGTATATATTTCTCACTTATTACTGGAGCTGGTGGTTAGAGAAATGAAGTGTGTTTGTGAATGTGTGTGTCTTTTATTGAGAACCAAATTTCATAACCACAGACTCCCAAAATCAAAAAGTGGAATTTCAGATGGAGCAATTACTTTTACATAACCCATTAATTGCTTTAGTTTTCTTCATATATCCAGATGTGCACATAAACAATTGTTGGAGAACATATAACATTTCTGTTCTGAAATGGTTCTCAATGTGGCAAATATAGGCATTAATTTTCCCAGGGGAAAGGTCATCTAACTTTAACATAAATAGATGTATGTTGAAGCTTTAGATTTGGTTAAAACTTGATTTTTCTTAATCTCATTCTTGTACTGGACCTTCCTTCCCTCTTCTCAGGAAGCTTTAATGGCATCTCAGTCCCCCAAAATGTGTGTAGAACACTCTGCTTTTCACATTACCACACTCAATGTGTCCTTGAATTCCCTCGGGTTCACAGAATTATTCAACCACAAAGCAAAAATCTTGTGTGATGTAGCTGGACGAATACTTAGAAACACCGGTAATAAAAATTGTAATATACAGTCTTTCACAATGTATTTAAATAACCTTTTAATTGAAATGTTCTGTCATTAGGACTAAGAGCTTGCATTTCATTTATAAGTTGTTTAACTTCCATTTGTCCTTTACTTCATCCTACGTGAGAGGTGAAGGCGCAAACCCTGTGCAGCATAAGAAGTATTTTTTTTTTTTTTTTAGAGAATGCTAGGCCCTGGGGTTGACTCTCTGTTTATTTTTTTGTGTGTGTGTGTGTGTGTGTGTGTGTGTGTATGTGTGCTAAACTTGTTATTGGTGACTCACTCTCTACTCCAATGAAGAATGCTAACAAAGTGTCACATAAATTTAACATACATCTGTTCTTTTATTAATTTATTTATTAAGAATTTCCACCACCTCCCCTCCTCCCATTTCCCCTCCCACTCCCCTCACTCCCCCACCCGTTCCTCTCCAGTCCTAAGAGCAGTCAGGGTTCCCTGCCCTGTGGGAAGTCCAAGGTCCTCCCCGTCCATCCAGGTCGAGGAAGTTGAGCATCCAAACAGACTAGGCTCCCACAAGGCCAGTCCATGCAATGGAATCAAAACCCAGTGCCATTATCATTTGCTTCTCAGTCACTCCTCATTGTCAGCCAAGTTCAGAGAGTCCAGTTTGATCACATGCTCCATCAGTCCCAGTCCAGCTGGCCTTGGTGAGCTCCCATTAGATAAGTCCCATTGTCTCAGTGGGTGGGTGCACCCCTCGCGGTCCTGACTTTTTTGCTCATGTTCTCCCTCCTTCTCCTCCTCATTTGGACCTTGGAAGCTCAGTCCAGTGCTCCATTTTGGGTCTGTGTCTCTATCTCTATCCATCGCCGGATGAAGGTTCTTTGGTGATATGCAAGATATTCATCAGTGTGGTTATAGGATAAGGCCAGTTCAGGCACCCTTTCCTCTGCTGCCCAAGGAACAAGCTGGGGATTTCTCCTTGGACACCTGGGAACCCCTCTAGAGTCAAGTCTCTTGTCAACCCTAAAACGGCTCCCTTAACTAAGATATCTACTTACCTGCTCCCATATCCACACTTCCTCCATCCCAACCATCCCATTCCCCCAAGCTCTCCCCAATTCTCCCTTTCTCCTGTCTCTCTCCCCATCTCCCCTTACCCCACCCTACCCCCACCCCCATGCTCCCAACTTTTGCACGGCAATTTTGTCTACTTCCAATATCCAGGAGGATAACTATATGTTTTTCTTTGGGTTAACCTTCTTATTTACTTCTCTAGGAACTGTTCTTTAGATAATCTTTGGAGAGATTTAACATTTTCTCTGTAGAGAGGGCGGCACACTTCATGTTTGAAGGAGCTTGTTTACTAAATATGAAATTATGATAAATTTGTTCTGAGTGAACTTTAAAACACTTAGAGCTGTGCAGTTATGTGCCTAGTTCTTTAGTCTAATATCAGTAGCTTTACTGCTGTGAGAAAAGAGGAGAGAAATATTGACAATGCATCCATTTCACTGAAATTTATGTTTCCAGTTCCACCATTTTGAGGGTTCCCACTTGTCTAATAAGTGAAAAGAGCAGCTTCTTGGAGGAGAGAGAAAGAGGGGACCTATTAAAAAGATTCTCCTGGATTTCTCAGGCAGGAGACTACTTTCATGAACAACATTGTAGCAAGCTAAGTGCAAATGAATCAGGACATATGGATTAAATTTCCCTTAAAGTATATATGGCTTTGTAAATCATGAGAAGAGGGAGAACGAAAAAATGCACTTTAACTTTGCCAAACCCAAGACATTTGAACAATTGCTTGGGAAAATATGCCAAAGCCACATTTTCCCCCTTTAAATCCACCTAATACAAGAAGAAACACTCTGATCTTGTGCAGGCAGCGGTTCCTCTCGTGTCACTCAGGGGTCTTCTGAAATTTCCTCCTGACTTCCTTGGAATAATCTTCCAGAAAACTTGGCTAAAACATTGCTGTGAGTTCTGCACTTGTGTGATTAAGGAAAACACTAAAAAAAATGTGCTCTGCAAATAAGAAAGCACAAAGTTTTAGAATTTTAGTTAAATAGGAACCAATGACTTTTTTCACTGAACTATATTCAAATATTATCCTCAACAACTTTATGGAAAAAAATGCTCTGGATTAAAAACAGTCTGATTACAGAGCTCTAACTGTTCTGAAGACTGTATTGTTTTCCTTGTATAATGAATTACATTCACTATCTAGTAGAACTTTTTACTATGTTTAAAATTATTTTTATAATAATTTTTTATTATAAATAAAGCAGACAATTTTAAAAGTAGTCAGAGTTTCTAGCTAAACTATAAGGGACAGTTTTTAAAGGCATCTATCTATTCTTGACACTTTTAAGCTTATTTTTCCATAATTTTCCTAAGTACACAAAATATTTAATGATACATATCTGGCATATATTCTTTGTTGAATGTTCCAATTAATTTTAGAAATATGGAGTATTGTTTTAGTTGACACTTATCATTACCTCATTAAATGATGTACATACTTTTTTATTTGAATTTTCCCTTCAACTTGATTCATCACTCTAAAATACTTTCAATTTTTACTTTTTAAAATTTGAGATTATGATTATATTTTCACTTTCACGTTCCTCCTTCCAAATTTTCTATACCCCTCCTCACAACGTTTCAAACTCATAACCTCTTTTGTCATTGTTTTTATTGCAATCATGTCTATATTCCTAAATATCACCTGCTCAGATCATATAATGCTCCTTCTTAATATCTACTAATTAGCTGATACAATATTATTATCCAACCTGTACTCATGGTTGATATGTTGAGTATTATTGAATAGATATACAAGAATATTGTCATTTTCAGAATGGAGAACCTGTGATTAAGAATCTTCCCTTTTTGAGTCAGTGCTAGAGCTAGACTTGCCAGGCTTGGTCCTGTTTTAGCAAACCAATTTACAAAAAAATGATGAGTATCCCTGCCCCCATATCTCGTTACACTTAGAGGGTCTCCTAATCACTATCTAGTCTGTCAGAGTGAGCCAGAATCTTAACACCTTTGTTCATTTGCTGTAATACATATGTTACTCCACCTGAGAACATCCTTGGTTTACTCTTGTGATCAAATAGTACAAGCTGGAATTTATGAATGCCATTCTCATTAGAGAACCAAAACTGTGAATATAATTTTAGTTTGTTTGATGTACTAAGTAGGAAGATTGATATTAACTTTAAACCACAGACAAATTTTGCAGAACCAAAAAAAGAGTGACGAAGAGGAGACACGTCCATAGGTAAAAACAGGGATGAATTCACATATCTTACTATTCTCCTAAGACGTGAGTCTGTCTTTGATTTTCAGTATCTTCTGATGGTCACTTTCTGTGACAACACTTCTGTGTGTAAAACACTGCAGATTCTGAATCTACCCTTTCTTGCAGTGTAAACAGTCTGTGCCCTTCTGGTTGTACCCTTTTATCCAAAAATCAAGGTAGCATTGGTTCTCGCTCTTCTGGGGCTTTCAATTTTATTTTGTCTTCCCAATAGATTTTAAATAAGCTGATCTGTATCAGGGTGTATGCTGAAATTAATAGATAATGTAAACTTACGAGAATAGTTGACAGCATGATTTAACCAATGCTTTGTAACTCACACTGATTTTTAATCAAAATGATTAAAGAAATAATAGCAATGTTCCTTTTTTCTAGAATTTATAATATGTAATTAAAATGATTCTTCCCATGGATTAATATTTTAGCTATATAATATTACACTGTGACATGTTTTGTTATATTCATTTCCCACTACCCACTCTGTTCATAATGACTTTGGGTTCCAAATGTCCCTTTGTGGGGATCACTTAAGAACATCAGAAAGCATAGATATTTATTTATATCATAAGCAGCAAAATTACAGTTATGAAGTGGCAATGAAAAAATTTTTTGGTTAGAGGTCACTACAACATGAGGAGCTGTAGTAAATGACTGAAGCATTAGGCAGGTTGAAAACCACTGCTTTAGAGGAAGGAGCCAGCACAATGTTAGAATTGTTACAGTCACCAGAATTACAAGGATACTGTTTGCACTAAAAGTTTTTGAACTTTCAAGAATAGGGTATAAAGCCATTCATCATATTTCAAAATCTTTAAAGTGTTTAGCATGACTTTCAGCCACATATTCTTCTAATATCATGTATTATCAAATAGTTACATTTTAAAAATACTTAACACTGAAGAATTTTGATTGATATATTTAGCTACATGAAGACCTATATGCAGCTAAATACATCTTATATGAGCTATAGTGTACATATGTAAATATATATATATATACACACACACATATATACGTATGTATATATACCAGGATTCTTCATAACTCATGAACCACAGGTACATTTATATACATGTATTCTGAACAATATTTGTTGAAATACAGAGCTGCGGGCTGTGTCCCGCCACCCGGCTAGCTTTACCCGAAATAATTACATGGAAACTGTATTCTTTTAAATACTGCCTGACCCATTAGTTTCAGTTTCTTATTGGCTATCTTTTACATATTGATCTAACCCATTTCTATTAATCTGTGTAGCCCACGAGCTGGCTTACCAGGAATGATCTTAACCTGCATCTGTCTGGAGTGGGAGAACCATGGCGACTCCCTGACTCAGCTTCTTTCTCCCAGCATTCCGTTCTGTTTACTCCGCCTACCTAAGGGTTGGCCTATCAAATGGGTCTAGGCAGTTTCTTTATTAATAAGAAATCACTCCCACATCAATTATTTTTGGTCTACTTTCAGGTTTTGTGAATATGGGGTCAACTTGTTTTTACCTCAGCCTACACAGATCTACATCAAAATATCTGATATCTATAGTAGAATCTGCTATTAATTAACAGCCTTTACTAATAAACAGTTACACAAATAAGAGCTACTTCATCTTTTGAGTACCTATCGAGAGACTATTATATAATCACAGTATTGTGCTAAAAACTTTATCCATCATTATATCCTAGAATACAACATCTAAGAGGAATATGACGCAGGTAGCTATTAAGTGTACTGTGTAAGAGAGGGGGAAACTCTAACTCATAATTGGTGCACAATGATAAACAAATTAGTTCTTGAAGTTAGATCATGAGCAAAATGTGTATCCAATATATAAATACTAAACAGCTTTTAATTAAGTGTAGTTAGTAAGTCAAACTAGATGGACTAGATATGAAATAACATGTTTGTGGAAGGATGGATATAAGGGAAACAGCAATATTGGAATTGGAATTGTCCTAATCAAATGCTAGCATGTGCATATTCCTACAAACCCTGAGGAAAAACATACTGAAATGGTATGGGAGAATTGTCTATATTCTATCAATCATGTTATAAATAAATGCTGATTGGCCAGGTAGTAAATATAGGTGGGAAAACAAGACAGGAAGTAGAAATGATGTATTGAGAACAGTAGAATTCTGGGAAGGAGGAAGTTGATTCCTCCCACTCATTCCCAGATCACTGAAGCAGCAGGATGTGATCTGCCCCACTGAAAAAAGGTACTGAGCCACATGGCTAACATAGATCAGAAAAATGGGTTAATCAAGATGTGAGAGTTAGCCACTGAGAGGCTAGAGCTAATGGGCTAATCAGCTTTATAATTCATAGAGACCTATGTGTGATTTTCTTTGGTGCTAAACAGTTGTGGGGAACCGGGCAGGATAGAAACACAAACAAGTCAGATCCTTTATGTTACACTGAAAAAAATCTACTTGAGAGAGTAGATGATTTGACAAGTGAAGAACTTTTGGGGTATTCTTGAAGATGCACCTAAAATTTGTTAGGAGGAAATTTTTAAGACAGTTAATAAAGACAAAACTGTCATAATTGTTGAACCAGAATACTTACCTATTGAAGCATCTGCTGCGTCCCTTATCTCAACTTGGCATGTGATCTCAACATAATGTTTAATACATATAAATTTGATATGAAGATTTATTTATAAAGATAAATTTTGGGTTTGATAACTTAAATTTGTAGTTTACCTGACACTGTATAATACAAATAGTGTTTAGAGTAGATTATCTAGGTTAATAATGCTTACTTGGCATTATAACACACATTTCTCGCCATTGATCCTCTAACCATTTCATCTGATACAAGACATAAGATGATTTTCACATTTTGGCTATTGTGAAAACTGCCGATACACCTATGGAAGTGATGCCTCTTTGACATATTGGTTTCTGTTATCCTCAAAGACTTTACACTAAACAAATTGAGCCACTCTGAAAAAAGCAGATCTGCCATTGTTCCTCTTATATGTTGCTGTTAAAAGGGCCAAATCCACAAGAACAGAACAGTTGTTACCAGGAGCTGAAAGGACTAAATATAAGGACTTGTTTAAAGGGGAGAAATTTCAGCTATAAAAATTGAAATTCTACATGGTCATAGTGCATACTCTTGGTAGCTACTTTATGGTATGCACGCTATATTATTGGTAGACTTGGTTTTGTGTATATTCTTAATATAATATCTAAGAGTTCAAATTGGTGCTCATGTAACAATGCAAAAATAATATTGCAATAAATAAATAGTATATAGTATTTCTGTAAAGATAATGAAGCACACAGCCAATGAATCATCATGTTCAATGTATGAGACATCTTCATTTGTGTTCCTCAGATGAAAAGCATATGATTTATATTTTATTTCTGTTTCTTTTATAAACACTTTAACATATGAGTATTTTGACACTGATATGTTCAGTATTTTCTAACATTAATGGTCATAATCTTCAATACTAGTTACTAAAATATTAAGATTAATTCTTATTTTATAATTCCTTCCATCCCTTTTCAAGTTCACAGAAGTTCAAGGTGATATTTGCTTTGATTTAATCTGTAAAGTTGTGGAACAAAATAAAGAATTTAGGCAAATGAGCTGTATCAGGTGTGAAGGATAAGTGCAGAAAGCCAAATATTTACTTTAGTCTTTAAGAAAAAGAAAACATTTTATCCACTAAAAGTAATGGAATATTTCAGCCATGAATTAGTGTTAGTTAAATTCAGATTTTGCTGCAATACACTCTAAGATATGAATACATACCCATATAGATATTATAAATACAAACAATTAATATTCATATATTAAAATTTAGAAAATGAGAAAGTTGTTTACCAACATAGGAAACATAAAAATAGTGAAATTATCTGAAATTTTAAACAAAATAAATGGGAAAGTATGTAAAGTTGCAGCTTTTAAAACTAATTTGAATGATTCAACTTTGGATTTTATAAATAAAATATAATTGCCTTCTCAAATGCTACCTGTTTAGTTAGAGTTATAATGTCTTTGAATTTATGCTGATTCAGATAGTTGATTTTTCTGTAAAGATTAAGTTTAGATGGAAAGGAAATGGGAGACAGAAAGCCCAAAGAGATAAGAATAATGTAAGAAAGACCCCATTTATATGAGCCCAAATGAAAAGAGATATGTTAATTATAGTTGGCATGGAAAAAAGAAAAAAAAAAGATGAGCGTTTCCTTATGTATATAGAAACTTTTCAATCTTTACTGGATTTCTGAAATGAAAACCAGACTACCTAAAGTACTCGAATAAAGTACCCATAAAAAAGCAACTGTGGGGAGAATGTATTTGTTCTGACTTACAATTGAGATCCAATCCATCATTTGGGAAGACGTGACAGCAGGCAGGGAAGGTATGGTGGCAGGAGTAGGAGTTTGGTTGGAAACATCACCTCCGGACAAAGGAAATACAGAGCTCAGCACACTTTCTCTATGTGTAAGATAGAGCATTCCATACCAGGGATGGTGCCAGTCATAATAGGAAGGTCTTCTAACCTCAATGAAGGTAATCACGATTATCTCCTACCCACATGCATGTCCATAATCCAGGGAGTTCCAGATTCTATTAAAAACAGGTGATTAGTAATATATAGAAATTAGCTTAGTCATTGTTCTAATAATATAAATAGACACCAAGACCACAGCAATTCTTATAAAAGAAAGTAATTAATTGGGACTTACTTACAATTTTAGTAGTTTAGTCAATTATCATTGTGGAAAAAGAATTATCATCATCACAAGGAGCATGATGGCACACAGCCAGACATGGTGCTGGAAAAGCAGCTAAGAGTTATACATTTGGATACACAAACAACAAGAAGATAGAACCACTGGGCTTGGCTTGGGCTACTGAAATTTCAAATCACATCATTGAGGATATACTTCCTCCAAAAGGCCATCCCTCCTCCAAAGGTCACATTTCTAATCTTTCTCAATTTGTGCCTCTCCCTGATGACTAAGTATTCAAATATATGAGTCTTTGGGAGCAATTCTTAATCAAACACCACAGAAATATATCCAAAGAAATGGTGAATATGAAAGTGAAGTTAATAGATACAGATAATATGCTGAAAGTACAACCTAAAAGTAGGAAAGAAAATCAACACAATGAGACAATGTAATAATAGTTATATGGCATAAATTCTACCAGTAATCTAGTTAAAAGCAATACATTGATTCTAATTTTACTTCACATGAAACTATTTAAGTAAGATTATTGATATTATTGTGAATTTATATTTAGTCACAAAAAGTGTAGCTTTTCATATATGAATAAATTAATTTTTAAAACTTAGTGAAGATATACATATGTATGTTAAAAAGGTACACTTCATAACAAGCTCTTTCTGCTTTTGTTATGGTTCTTATTGTCAGTGCAGGAATGTCACGATACATATATTGCATACTATAAGATTTTAGTATTAAATAAAATAATAGACACCAAGACAATTATTTTAAAAGTTAAACTCATCCAGGATTGGGAAATACTACAAAACTCCAACCTTACAGGGTAACACTCAAGCTGATTAATATCATATTTTCTCCCACTAGTGGAATCATGTCCTTATAATTCAAGATACTGATGAAGAAGTAACAGCTAGAGTGAAATTTCTGACAACTGGCAATATAGTCAGATCTTATAGATCATTTATGTTATGTTTTGTCAAAGAATCTTAAATTTTCCCTATCTTAACTTTCACAAACACAAATAATAGATCTCTTTCCATATTCTCTGTAATAACATTTGCAGTAAATTTAATTTATAACAGTGTATCAAGTATCCAGTGCTGCACTGTCATTGAGATTATTGAAATGATAGTTCTGCTAGATAATCTATCAATCCAAATGGCAGAACTTGGGACCAATCTCGTCTATATTAAAATTACCTCCCCTGTAAGAAACCTATAATTCTTTTTCTTCCTTTCACAACTTTGCCTCTGTTTCAGTTTTATGAATAATTGCTTTGGTACTGATCAAAAACAAATTCTAGTATGCTATATATACTATCATTGATCACTATGTGCACTAATGTATGAATAAAAATATGTTTATGCTTCAGAATAAAACTGACATCTCTGTAATAAGACATCATGCAGGATCTACTACATTGCTTTTCTTCTACCTGGGGAGGGAGATAACATGGCTTTATAAAGCTCAGAATCTGGGCCAAACTATAAAACACTGTGAGCTGCAGGCCTAACATTCTTTCAGTAACTTGTACTCCAGCTTCTTTATATGATATAGCAGAGGCCTTGCTATCAATCAGTGCTTTGTCTCTGAAGGAGGAATCAGAGCAACAGATGACCTGTTCATTTCATTGTTCATGCATTCATAAAATGATATGTATCTTTTATTTTTATTGAATGCTTAAAGATAGGATAATATAATTTTTTTAAAAAATGATTTTCTGCTAATTTTAAAGTGATAGCTGGTTTTGGGCTCCAGAAATTGGATTTTCTATTTCTTTCCTCTGCAGAAGCCTCAGTGTTATTCATTCTTACAAATTGTTACCGAGGACAGAATATGCACCTCCATTTCCTACCTGGAATTTCTTTTCAGAATACTTTCAAGTTCTAGTAAACTCAAACAAAAATTAAAATAAAGCAACAAAACTTACTCCAGATAAGTCTTATTAGAAACAAAAACAAGTAAGCAAAACAAACAAAAAATTGACGGCCCACTGAAAATTGTAAGGTTTTCAAAGACCGCATGAATAAACATGCTAACTTGCAATAAGCATACTAACTTGAATCCCTGTGGTGGTGGTGCACATCTTTAATCCCAGCGCTCGGGAGGTAAAGGCAGGCAGATCTCTGTGAGTTCAAAGCCAACCTGGTCTACACAAAGAATTCCAGGACAGGCATCAATTCACAGAGAAACCTGTCTTGAAAAACCAAAGGGAAAACAAAACAAAACAAACAAAAAATTCCCACAAAACAAAACAAAACATTCTAACTTGGAAGGGAAAAGCACTAGAGGCCTCAACCATAGACAAAGAACTACAGGCAACTTAGGAATGCTGCTAGCAGGAGAACGTCTTTCCCAGGGAAGAACATAACAAATGGTTATTCAATACTAAATGTTCAGCTTGTAAAACATATACAGACAAGTAACGATATAAAAAGGACTGAGGTTATCATTACTTAGGAATATGTACACACACATATATATGTACATACACATACACACACTCACAAACACACATATACATGTAACATCAGTTAAAGAAAATTAGTCCATTATTTTGAAAGAAAATTATGAGGTATGATGTGGGTTTGGAGGGAAGAAAGAAAAGGGGAAAATGTAATTTTATTTTGATCTTTAAAATAAACAATTATTTTTAAAAGGGTTTTCAAACGTCGTGGTTTAAATAAAACGTGAGGGCCAATTAAAATTAGTGAATTTAGGAAACTGCATTAGCAATGCCAGTGTGATTTTAGACATGCCAATACAAGAGTTCCTACTCTTGTTATTGGAAAGTTACAGAGGAAGAAGGCTCTGAAGTGCTCTGAGTAACTTGTATGCTATACCACAGCACCTGTAGCTGGATCTACAAACACTGCATAGTAGTCTCTTTGGACAATAAAACAAAACATATGTTTGTGGGTGTTGGTGTTTATCAAAGAAACAAATTGCCATTTATCTTACAGTTATTTTAAGCAACTTATTATGTTGTAAGAAAGATCTCATCTAGAAGAAAGATTCATAAATATATTATTAGGTCAGGGGCTGTCTCCAGCTCTGCATAGAGTAGAAAAGAATATGCTGACTATGAATTTCAGCCATTGCCATTTGTATGTGCAGGTTGGTGTTGCTGAAAACTGTTAAGCAAAATTTTATTTGCTCTACACAGAAAAAAAGATAGAATCAACTATCTAAACAGACAACTGTCTTCTGTTTTTGCGCACTAATTATATTCTTCAAATAGATAATTAAGGGTAAAAATAATAAAAATTAAAATAAAAATTAAAAGGTCTACTTTTCAATATCTTTCAAATAGTAAACTTTTGAATAGTAGTACTATATATGTATGGTATATGAACATTCAATAAGAACACCATATGTCATTCATTTTTAAACTTTTTTTTTGGTTTGGATTTTCAAGACAGGGTTTCTCTGTAACTTTTGGTTCCTGTCCTGGAACTAGCTGGAACTAGACCAGGCTGGCCTCGAACTCACAGAGATCCGCTTGCCTTTGCCTTCCGAGTGCTGGGATTAAAGGCGTGCACCACCACCGCCTGGCTCCATTTTTAAATTGACAGATATTAAAATTTGATTTGTTTTGCTTTGTGCTTTTATAAATTTTATCACCATACATTTATGCAAAATCAGCTCCACATCCCTCAAAGCCCTGAGTTTCATCACCCCAAGTCCACCATTGATCTCTTATAGACTTCCACTCGGAACCATGTCTTTGTTATCAATCTTTACAACAATGTTTTTAAACCTGGGTGCTAGAAGATGAAATTTATTCATGGAACACCTGGTAATTGGCATTGTGGCCTGCATAAAATATTCAAGAAGCATCAAAACGATGTGCTTCGCAAGCTGTGCTGCGGGAGAACCTGTGCCTTCCAGACTCACATGGAGTGAATTTGTCAAGCCTGGGGCTTGGTTCACCTTCTAGTAGTTTAATAACATGTGAAAATCAACTGAAATACATGTTCTTGATATAAATAATTTCTCACAACACATTAGAATTGTATTAATGATGCACACACCCCTATGTATAGCCATATGAAGCTTCTAAAAAGGAGTCAGAAGCTGTAAGAAGGACAGAAAAACAGAAAACACCACATCACTCGTGCCCATCATCCCTCCTAGACCAATTTGTAAGGAAAAAAAAGTTGTTTTTTTTCTTAGTTTGTCATCTGGAGCAGGAATTTGAGAGCAGCTTACTGTAGTGATGAGGCAAGCAGGCCTGCTTTTCATCCCGCTTGGCTTCCGCACAACTAGCTTAATACCCGAAATAACAACATACAAATAGTATTCATTTAAACAATGCCTGGCCCATTATCTCCAGTCCCTTATTGGCTAACACTCACATATTGATCTAACCCATTTCTAATATCTGTATTGCCACTTGACAATGGCTTGCCAGCATGAATCTAACCAACGTCCATTTGGGTAGGAGAAGCATGGTGTCTGACTCTGCTTTCTTCCTCCCAGAATTCTGTTCTGTCTTCCCCACCCACCTAAGGGCTGACCTATCAAAAGGCCGAGGCAGTTTCTTTATTGATCAATAAAAGTAACACATGAGTTTCATCATAGTATAAGAACATGTAAATATATTATTTATTAAAGATCTCCTACATCAGCTTACAAAACAAAACTGATCTTTCTATGATTCAACAATTTTAACCATGCTTCCATGAGGGTTGTTTTATCTCCTGAATGTGGGTGTTCTGCTTTTAATCACAGGGTCTTAATGTTTTTTCTAAAACTTATGGCTGTTTCAGCATTATTTGCTTCTTTAAATTGCTTGGTTTCTGGCAGATTATCTAGCTAAATATATCTGTTTCACATATTACTTTGCCTAAATACAGAAGAGCAAAACTTAAGGTCTGAGTGATCCATTTCATCAGGGGATTGATATGTTGAATTCTTGATTTAACTGCTGGAACCCATAGTTGTTTCTAAAGCTACTTCCAATGCTTAGACTCCATGTATATCATTAAGCTAAATACTATTTATTTTCTATTTTCCATTCTTAATATTCTTAAACAAGGCACTTTGATGTTTAATTGGTGATGACATTTTAATTCAATAGTTATGAGATTATTATTTATAGTTTTAAATAGTTTTCAGAATTTCTTATTTCTTCTAAGTGCTGGTTCTTAGATGACTTCTTTTTTTGTATTGATTTTTGTTGAGCTCTACAGTTTTCTCTGCTCTCCTCCCTGACTCTCCGCTCCACTTCAACCCTCAACCAAAGTCCCCATGCTCCCAATTTACTCAGGAGATCTTGTCTTTTTCTACTTCCCATGTAGATTAGATCTATGTATGTATCTCTTAGGGTGCTCACTGTTGTCTAAGTTCTCTGGGATTGTAGTTTCTAGGCTGGTTTTCTTTGCGTTATGTTTAAAAACCACTTATGAGTGAGTACATGTGATAATTGTCTTTCTCAGTCTCATTCAAAATAATGTTTTCTATCTCTATCCATTTGCCTGAAAAACTCAAAATGTTATTTTTTTTCTGCTGTGTAGTTTTCCATTGTGTAAATGTACCACATTTTCATTATCCATTCTTCGGTTGAAGGATATTGAGGTTGTTTCCAGGTTCTGGTTATGACAAACAATGCTGCTATGAATAAAGTTGAGCAAATATCCTTGTGGCACAATTAAGTATCCTTTGGATATATATCCAAAAGTGGTATTACTGAGTCTTGAGGAAGGTTGTTTCCTAATTTTCTGAGAATTTGTCACATTGACATCCAAAGGGCTGTACCAGTTTTCATTCTCAACAGCAATGCAGGAGTATTCCCCGCAACCTCTCTAGTATAGGTTGTTATCAATGTTTTTGATCTTGGCCATTCTTACAGGTGTAAGATGAAATCTCAGAGTTGTTTTGATTTGCATTTCTCTGTTGACTAAGGATGTTGAACATTTCCTGAAGTGTCTTTAAACCACTTTAGATTCCTCTGTTGAAAGTTCTCTGTTTAGGTCTGTACTCCATTTTTTTTTATTGGATTATGTGATTTTTTTTTTGGTGTCTAATTTCTTGAGTTCTTTGTATATTTTGGAGATCAGACCTCTGTCTGATAGGCGGTTAGTGAAGGCTGTGGTTTTGTCTTGTTGACCGTGTCCTTTGCTTTATAGAAGCTTTTCAATTTCAGGAGGTCCCATTTATTAATTGTTTCACTCAGTTTTTGTACTACTATGTTTATATTTAGGAAGTGGTTCCCTCTGCCAATGTGTTCAAGTGTACTTCCCACTTCCTCTTCTATAAGGTTCAGTGTGGCTGGCTTAATGTTGAGGTCTTTGACCCATTTGGACTTGAGTTTTGTGCATAGTGATAGATATGTGTCTATTTTCATTCACCTACATGTTGATATGCAGTTATGCCAGCACCATTTGTTAAATATGATTTCTTTTTTCCATTTGATATGTTTTGTTTCTTTGTCAAAATTCAGGTGTTTGAAGGTGTGTGGATTAATATCCTTTATTTGGTTCCATTAGTTCTTCTCTCTGTTTTTATGCCAATACCAGGCTGCTTTCAGTACTGTAGTTCTGTAGTAGAGTTTGAAGTCAGGGATTATGATATCTCCAGAAGTTCTTTTATTGTACAGGATAGTTTTGGCTATCCTGTTTTTTTTTTTCTTTGAAAAATATTTCTGCCTCCTCCCCGCCTCCCATTTCCCTCCCCCTCCTCCCACTCCTCCCCCCCTCCGCCTACTCCATTCCCCCTCCCTCTCGAGTCTGAAGAGCAGTCCAGATTCCCTGCACTGTGGGAAGTCCAAGATCTTTCCCCCTCCATCCAGGTCCAGGAAGGTGAGCATCCAATCAGGCTAGGCTCCCACAAAGCAAGTTCATGCAGTAGGATTGAAACCTAGTGCCATTGTCCTTGGCATCTCATCAGCCTTCATTGTCCATCATGTTCAGAGAGTCCGGTTTTATCCCATGATTATTCAGTCCAAGTCCAGCTGACCTTGGTGAACTCCCAATAGATCAGCCCCACTGTCACAGTGGGTGGGTGCACCCCTCGTGGTCCCGACTTCCTTGCACATGTTCTCCTTCCTTCTGCTCCTTGTTTGGACCTTGGGAGCTCAGTCCGGTGCTCCAGTGTGGGTCTCTGTCTCTATCTCCATCCATCGCCAGATGAAGGTTCTATGGTGATATGCAAGATATTCATCAGTATGGCTATAGGATAGGGTCATTTCAGGTTCCCTCTCCTCAGTTGCTCAAGGAACTAGCTGGGGACATCTCCCTGGATATCTGTGAGCCCCTCTAGAGTCAAATCTCTTGCCAACCCAAAGATGGCTCCCTTAATTAGGATATATACTTCCCTGCTCCCATATCCACCCTTCCTTTATCCCAACCATCCCATTCCCTCAAGCTCCCCCCATCCTCCCCTTCTCACTTTTCTCACCCCATTTCCCCTTACCCCCAGCCCACCTCAGCCCCAAGTTCCCAGTTTTTGCCCAGCAATCTTGTCTACTTCCCATATCCAGGTTGATGACTATATGTTTTTCTTTGGGTTCACCTTCTTATTTAGCTTCTCTAGGATCACAAATTATAGGCTCAATGTCCTCTATTTATGGCAAGAAAGACTGGGAGAAGATCGTCACCAACCCTGCAACAGACAAAGGTCTGATCTCCAAAATATATAAAGAACTCAAGAAACTAGACTTTAAAATGCTAATTAACCCAATTAAAAAATGGGGCACTGAACTGAACAGAGAATTCTCAACAGAAGAAGTTCAAATGGCCAAAAGACACTTAAGGTCATGTTCAGCCTCCTTAGTGATAAGGGAAATGCAAATTAAAACAACTTTGAGATACCATCTTACACCTGTCAGGATGGCTAAAATCAAAAACACCAATGATAGCCTTTGCTGGAGAGGTTGTGGAGTAAGGGGTACCCTCATCCATTGCTGGTGGGAATGCAAACTTGTGCAACCACTTTGGAAAGCAGTTTGGAGATTTCTCAGGAAATTTGGGATCAACCTACCCCAAGACCCAGTAATCCCACTCTTGGGAATATACCCAAGAGATGCCCTATCATATGATGAAAGCATTTGTTCAACTATGTTCATAGTAGCATTATTTGTAATAGCCAGAATCTGGAAACAACTTAAATGCCCTTCAATGGAAGAATGGATGAAGAAAGTGTGGAATATATACATATTAGAGTACTACTCAGCGGTAAAAAACAATGACATCGTGAATTTTGCATGCAAATGGATGGAAATAGAAAACACTACCCTGAGTGAGGTAATCCAGACCCAAAAAGATGAACATGGGATGTACTCACTCATAATTGGTTTATATACTGTTTTTTTTTTTGCTTTTTCATATGAAGTTGAGTACCATTCTTTTGAGTCTAGGAAGAATTTTGCTGGGATTTTGATGGGCATTGCAGTCAATCTGTAGATTGCTTTTGGTAAGATTGTGATTTTTAGTATGCAAATTCTACCTGCCCAAGAGCATGGGAGATCTTTACACTTTCTGGTGTCTTCTTCAATTTCTTTCTTCAAAGATTTAAAGTTCCTGTTATACAAGTCTTTCATGTGTTTGGTTAGAGTTACTCTGAGATATCTTAAACTATTTGTGGCTATTGTGAAGGGTGATGTTTTACTGATTTCTTTCTCAACTCTATTCTTATCTATGTACAGGAGAGCTACTAAGTTTTTTGAGTTAACGTTATATCCTATTACATTGCTGAAAGTTTTTATGAGATATAAAATTTCCTTCGTAGAATTTTTGTTTTTTTTTTTTTAAGTAAACTATCCTTTCATATCATCAGCAAATAGTGATAGCTTGACATCTTTTTTTTTAATTTTGTATCCCCTTGATCTCTTTTTGGTGTCTTATTGCTAGAACCTCAAGAACTATATTGAAGAGATATGGAGAGGGTGGACAACTTGTTTATTCCTGATTTCAGTGGCACTTCTGGGAGTTTCTTTTCATTGAGTTTTATCTTGGCTCTTCTCTTGCTGTCTATTGTCTTTATTATGTTTAGGTATGTTCCTTTTATCCCTGGTCTCTCCAAGACCTTTATCATGAAAGGATGCTGTATTTAGTTGAAAGCTTTCTTGGTTTCTAATGAGATTATCATGTGGTTTTTATTTTTCATTTGGTTTATATGGTGGATTATGTTGACAGATTTTTGTATGTCGAATCATCCCTGCATCCCGGGCATGAAGACAAGATGATCATAGTGGGTGATCGTTCTGATGTGTTCTTGGATTCGATTTGCCAGTATTTTATTTAGTATTTTTGCATCAATGTTCATGAGTGAGATTGGTCTGTAATTCTCTTTCTTCATAATGTCTTTCTGTCGTTTAGGTATCAGGGTAACTGTAGCCTCATAAAAAGAGTTTGACAATGGTCCTTTTGTTTCTATTGTGTGGAATCATTTGAGAAGTATTGGTGTTAGATCTTCTTTTAAATTCTTATAGACTTCTGAGCTAAAATTCTTGTAGACTTCTGAGCTGAAACCATCTTGTCCTGGGCTTTTTTTGGTTGGGAGACTATTGATGACTGTTTCTATTTCTTCCGCAGTTATAGGTCTGTTTAATTTGCTTATCTGGTCTTGATTTTATTTTGGTAAGTGATATTTACACCAATAGTTGTCCATTTCCTTTAAGTTTTTTTTTTTAATTTTGTGGAGTATAGGTTTTCAAAATATGACCTGATTATTCCTTGTACTTCATCCGTGTCTGATGTTATACCCCCCTTTTCTTTCTGATTTTATTAATTTGGATATTCTCTCTCTGCCTTATGGTTAGTTTGAATAAATGTTTGTCTATTTTGTTGATTTTCTCGAAGAACCAACTCTTTGTTTCATTGATTCTTTGTATTGTTTTCTTTGTTTCTATTTTGTTGATTTCAGCTCTCAATTTGATAATTTTTTTGTCATCTAGTTACCTTGGGTGTGTTTGCTTCTTTTTGATCTAAAGTTTTCAAATGTTCTGTTAATTCACTAGTGTGGGATTTTTCTAGCTTCTTTATTTAGTGCTATGAACTTTGCTATTAACACTGCTTTCATTGTGTTCAAAAAATTTGTGTGTTGTACAGTCATTTTCATTGAATTTTAGAAAGTCTTTAATTTCTCCCTTTATTTCTTCCTTGAATAATTGATGATTCAGGTGAGCATTGTGTAATTTCCATGTGTTTGTGGGCTTTCTGTAATTAGTATTGCTGTTGACTTCTAGCTTAAACCATGGTGATCTGATAAGATATATTGGGTTATTCCAAATTTTTGTATTTGTTGAGGTTTTTTTGTTATTGAGTATGTGGTTGTTTTTGAGAAGGTTCCATGAGGTGCTGAGAAGAAGGTATATTCTTTTATATTTGGATAAAATATTTTATAGATGTCTGTTAGGTCCATTTGAGTCATAGCATCTGTTAGATCCCTTATTTCTCTGTTCATTTTTTTCTCTGACTGTCCGGTCCAGTGGTGAGAGTGGAGTGTTGAAGTCTCCCACTATTAGTGTGTGGGGTTTAATGTATGATTTAAGCTTTAGAAGTGTTTCTTTTACATATGAGGGAGCCCTTGTGTTCAGGGCATAGATGTTCAGTATTGAGATTTCCTCTTAATAGATTTTTCTTGTAACTAATATGAAATGTCTTTGTCTTTTTTAATTGATTTTAGTTTGAAGTCTATTTTGTTAGGTATTAGGATAGCTACACCCACTTGATTCTTAGGTCCATTTGGTTGGAATATTTTTCCCAACTCTTCACTCTGAGACAATGTCTGTCTTTGAGTTTGAGGTGTGTTTCTTGTATGCAAAAAAAGGATGGATTCTGTTTTTGTATCCATTGTTAGCCTATACCTTTTTATAGGTGAGTTGAGTCCATTTATATTAAGGGATTTTAATTACCAGTGATTGCTATCTCCTGCTGATTTAGGTTTTGTTGTTGGTGATGTTAACTTGTGTGTTTTTCTTTTGTTTGGGATTTGATGATCTGAGATTTTAAGTGCACAGGTGCCTTGAGCAATAGGGCAAATCTGTCAAGAACAACAAGAATAGGCTCAATGTGAGGCTTTCATACTCCCTCTTAATTGGTCCTGCATTTTAACTGTCTCTCCATGTATTCCCTACCCTGTCTTATTCTTCCCTCCTACTCCTCACTTAATCCTCTTGTTACAGTGCACTGTTAAGTATTCTCTTTCAGACGAGCCTCTCCACTGATACAAATAATCCCAATCAGGGATTTTCTTGACCCTACCTGGAGAGGGGTCACCATTTCATGCACTTTCTTGGAGGTAGAGTTTGGACTGAGGCAACTCCCAGGGGAGGGAGCTTATTCCAGGAATTGAGGTTAAGGAGCTGGGGTGATGCTTTCAACCAAACATTCTAGACTTTTTGAATAAATGGGTGCCAGTAAGCTGAGGTTAAGTCCCTCAACCAAACATTTTAGACTCCTTGGATAAAGGGATGCTGGCTCAAATCTGGTTGCTTCCTGCAGGCATGGGGCAATGTGGGAGAGGGGAGAGCGGGGATTTGGTGGGTTCATGCTCAGCAAGAGTTGTGACTGGAGCTGCATCTGGTTTACTGTCATCCTAGAGACCTCAGGCAGCTGTTTTGTGAGGGAGATGAGAAAATGGTAACTAGGAGAAATAAAATGTTATTATTGGCCCTATGAATTGGGTTAGCCATGAGAAGAGTCATTACCTGCCAGAAAAAATAAGACAAAGAAGTGCCCTCATTGTACAGGTGAGGCTCGGATGTATAAGTGGGACATAATCGCAGATAAAACCAGATATTTCTTGGTAGGTGTTCTTGATCCAGGAGAGTTGCTTCCAATCAAATTATCCCAATCAGATCTAATCAGACCATATTAAAAGACGCACATGTTTATTGGTGTGCTCCCTGGTGGCCCTGGGAGGGAAGAGAAAGAGAGAGGAAACCATGTGAAACCTGAAGACCACGTGTTCATTCTCTGAGGAAGTTTAAATAGCCTGTGGGAGTGGTCCTGATCTTCCCTGGGGAGGGGTTACTATTTGGTGGGTCCCAAAAGCTGGTGCAGGTGTTGACATTGTCTTGAGAGTACTATGTAACTTGGTCTTGGCCCAGATCACAGGAGTGACCTGTAGAATATGCTTGAAAATGGGTAGGGTTAAAGTATGCTCTGGAGACTTTGAGTTTTTACCAGACCTGATTTTTGATACAGCAGCAGACTTTTTCCCAGGAACCTGTAGGTACCTGTAAGACAATTGGAACAGATTTATACCTTGGTGTCATAGCAAAAGGCTATTGCTTTAGGCTAAAAGGTATGAACAGTTTAGAAGACAATTAAAGGGAATTGGAAACTCCAGCCTCTGAAGATACACCTAAAACCTGTTAGTCCTGAACTATGAAGCTTGTTAAAGAGGGACACCTGTCTGTATTTTAGCAGGAAACTTAATAAATGAAGTAATGAGCTACTGGTACAATACTTTTAGTCAGATCTGGGAGGGATAAATGAACAGAAATGAGAAATAAATGAGACAGGTTTTTTGTTTTTGTTTTTTTTTTTTAGCTATGCAGGCAATCCCAAGTCCTTTGTCCTTGGAGAATACCAGCCTAGAAGAAGTGCTTGCTGTTAGCTCCTGAGAATAAGAGACCCGAAGAATTTCCTGTGGGGGGAAGATTTATTCTACATGTCTTGGCAGGATGAGAAGATGAATTCTTCCAGTGGTATCCATGAAGCTGAAGAGGTGGAGGGCTGTTTTTTGCTGTGTGGATGGCTCTGCCAAACCCAAAGGCAAGCCTCAAGGTGGAAGGTTATTTGCAACCACAAATCTTCTTAGAGGAGATATAGGATGTTGTGGGAGTTGGAATGTCTCTGTGTTAGAAGCTCTTTTGTTATATGCCATACTCTCAGATCTGTAAAGGCACTTGAGAATTGGGTACCATTACCTTTTATATTTAAGCTAGAAATATAAGCTAAATTTATACATGTATTTTATCCAATTAGTTACAGCTTACCAATGCTAGTAAATACAAAAAATTAAAAGGAATATTTTAATAAGTCAAAAAAATACTAGCACATGTTGTTACTCTTACCCAAGACGGTGGTAGGGTCAAAATGGAGGTTACCCACGTGTTTGTATTATTTTAGAGCTGTTGTAATCTGGAGTTATAAGTTTAACAGATCCTAGAACACACACACATACACACAGAGAAATGAAACAAGCACACTGTGGAAACAAACACACATACACAAATAGACATAAAAGCATAGTGTGTCAGCAAGCATGCATACATATAGAGACAAATACAAGCATACTGTGAAATCAAACACATATGCTCACAGAGACATAAAGAAAGCATACTGTGGAAACACACCTCCATACTCACACAGACATAAAACAAGCATACTGTGGCCACATTATTCTAACAACAGACAAAAACAACAAAAAAAAAGCAAAAAAAAAAAAAAACACCTCTTTTCAGAACTTGTGTCAGCTGACCAACTTAAAATTCCTGGCACAGGTAGGCAGCAGAAGCCTGGAAAGCACACAGGTGGTCCCATTAAGGACCAGATTAGCAGATGCTGTAAGAGGGAACAGAAACATAAGGATGAAAGAAATATAGAGTTTTAGAGTGGAAGGACAGGGGAAAAATTACCCGGATCCATTGAAGAGGACAAACAGTGTGAGACAGCAACTCGAGAAGTGGGGACAGGAGTGGGGAATGGGTTAGAGGGCGGGAGCCTGCATCTAGAAAGCATGGGCCATTTGGAGCCTTGTTTGTTTTACATTAGATGTTAGCCCCAATTTAAAAAGGCAGCCCAAGGGTATTTGAGGATCTGGCTTTGAATTGCAAGAACCTGTTTAGAAGTCTATGCCAAATTTTTGGACTCAAGCCTACCTCAATGCATCCACCGTTAGAGGGCTCTTGAGTCAAAAATATGGAAGGGGCATTGTGATAAATGAGTGGCAGATGTCTCTGTCCACTCAGTCCCACGTGAGTGAGGCCTGGCTCGCTGCTTGAATCAGGCATCCAGTACCTCCATGGGAAAGTCCAAAATTGACAAAAATAAATGTAAATGTGTTCCTGGACCTTAGCGGCATGTACTCAAAACGGGGAACTCACTGAGAAAAAGCTGATCTTAGCTTAGCAGAGGGTACATGTGAGAAGAGCATTTTCCAACATGAGGCCCTGGGCCTGTAGGAAAAACAGACCCCCCACTCCCTTTGGGACGTCTAAATATTAAGTATTTTCTTAAGATGCCAAACCTCTCCACAGATGCAGATAATCCCAATCAGACCAAATCAGATGGAATAAAAAGAGGCCCAGGAGACTGAGAGAAGGATCCTAAAGTCTTCCCCATCAGCCAGTCTAACATAAACAATGGTGTCCAGCATCTATGAGAGACTGTGTCTTACAGAAGATAAAATACAGCCACCTTGAAGAATAATCCAATGTAAACTTCTGGCCTCTACATACATTTATGTGAGTATGGACAAGTGCACACATATACATACAAACAAATATGGATAAAGCATATGGATGCAATAAAACACACACGTGTCACAAATATCTAGAATATTTTAATTCACAAATACTTATTAAAGCTATTATGTTTTTATCCTTGGCTTTTACCAGCATACCTGGTCCACACCCTAAGAAGATCATGAACCAACTACAGGAGTAGAGCAATGGCTTTATAACAAAGACAACCTTATTAAATTAAACTCACTACAAGGTATCATTAAGTCTTACTTCATTTTATTACAAATCAGTCTCATCAAGGCATGGGCTGACTTCCACTGTAATGAGCCACTTATTACTCAGAAACAGAATTATTGCTTTTCAAAGCTATTGAGGCAATCCTATAAGAGGCAAGACAGTGCAAAGATATTACATTGGAAATTTAAGTGTTTTCTATTTCCCAGTTACCCAATATTTCAGACACTTTAAGGAAGTGACTCACTTAGTCAATTTCATCATCATACTGTGAAAGTAAAATAAAATCTATTTTGCAGGCTGATGAATGAAAGACTTGAGATAACTTATGTTAAAATATTCTGTGATCTGGTGGGCTGAAAAGATGGTTCAGCTTATAGGAGAACTGGTTCTTCCTTCAAGGGCCTCACATTAAATTCCAAGCATTTTACAACTATCTGGAATTCCAGTTACAAGAGATCTGCCGCTCTTTTCTGGTCTCCTTAGGTACCACATATGCCATCAGGACACAGACATATATTCTGTATAGAACTTAAACCCAAATAAATTATATAAATAAATAAATTGAGTTAGAAAGTACTTTGTGATATGTACTATGAAAATGCATAGACTTTAAGATTTTAATGTGTTGATGAGACAAATGTGTCATTCTTGGTACAAAGGCTACATGAAATCCATACTTTTATCAAATTTCCATCTGTCAATGTTGAAACTGCACATCCATGAACTTAAACAATGAATATCAAATCTTATATTTATGGGCTAATGAAGAAGGCTTTAGAAGTATTCCGTCCTCTTTTTCTTTCTCCACATAAAATAGTTATATCAAGAAATTTGTTCATTAAAAGCTAACTATTCTGAAATGTTGTTCTTCAGGATTTTCTTTAAACCAAACAGATATGAAATAATGGAAAATTAGACTTATGAAAACTTGCTTCTTGAAAAAAGGAATTTCGTGATAATTTTTAGCCATTTTCATTGCATTATAATTTTAAAGACCAGTAAAATGATGCTACATGTTGGTAGCACATTTGTCATCTGTCACATATAAAGGTAATATTTTCCACATGTGTGAGGTGACATTTTATGGCTGCTCCCTCCAACAATCAGCACACAACTCTTACTTAGATTAGTTTTCAAAGCATTGCAGCTACACTGTAAATATTGATATGCTGAGTCTGAGTCTGATGGTTTGACAGTTGAGAACACTTACTGCTCTTTCAGAGACTCCAAGATCACTTTCCAGCACTCACTTTAGGCTGGGCTGCTCATACTGCCTAAAGTTCCAACTCAAGAAATTCAACATTTCCTTCAGGCCTCTATGTGTGTTACACTCCTCTGGATCACCCCAAAACACAATAGCGACTTCTGAGTAAGCTAATTCTCAGGAAAATAGGGATACTAAAGAGTTGATATTTTTTTTTATTAAAAAAATAATCCGCCTCCTCCCAGCCTCCCATTTCCCTCTGCCTCCTCCCACTCCTCTTCCCCTCCCCTCACTACTCTCCCCCTCCCTCTCCAGTCCGAAGAGCAGTCAGGGTTCCCTGCCCTGTGGAAAGTCCAAGGTCTTCCCCCTTCCATCCAGTTCTAGGAAGGTGAGCATCCAAATTGGCTAGGCTCCCACGAAGCCAGAACATGAATCAATGTACATTTCATGACTTACGTGTCAAAAGAAACACAAATAAAGACCTAATGGCTAAAGGTAAATGAAAATATAATTGGTTAGAAGTTGGGTATGCTCAACATTAGGAGATAAAGACTATCTAAACTTCACATTTTAAAGAAGGAGACAATATTGAATGACTTTGACATCTCTTGCCAGGCACCATGTTATTTTGTAATCATTTTTAAGAATAATTTATGAAAAATTTATAAAACATCACCTGTGAGATTTATGCAACACAGGTATATATAAACATACACTGATCAGACCAGAATAATTAGCATTCACAGGTACAATAAACTATGCTAATTAAAAATAACTTAAGCATCTTCTAATTTTAATTTTTGTGCATATTCATTGCAAACTATTTTGTACTACACATATATTCATATATATATATATATAATTTCTACTTATTCTTTCATCTTTCTGTTGTATGTGCTTGTGATGTGTGTGGCGTATGTGTATTGTGTATGTATGATCTGTGTAGTATATGTGTATGGTGTGTGCATGTGTGTGTGTGTGAACCAACTAACCATAGCATTTGTGTGGAAGTCTGAGTACCACTTTTCAGAGTTACTTTTGTTTTTCCAGATTGGTGACAATGAGTCTCTGTGTTGCTTGATTTGTCTTACTGCTTGTTCTGGGCTAGCTGGCAGAGCAACCTTCGGAACTGGCTTGCTAGATCTGCATCACATTATCAGTGATGGGATGCTGGTATTAGAATTGCATACCATTCTACCTTGCTTCCCCAGATGTTATTCAATGCCCATTTTCTGACTTGTATAGGCAAGCTATTTTATCTGCTAAGCCATTTCTATAGCCACACTGTATACATAATATTTGATTATATACTTCACATTCCCTCCTGGTCTTTCATTCTATCAAAATGTTTAGAAAATATTCAGTTACAAATAAAATATAGCATTAACATAGAATTCTGTTATTAAAATATAAACACTCCTAAGATTTGATATATTTATTCATATATATGTGGGTACATAAACATATGAATTTCATTGAAAATTTCAGCAAATATTTAAAAGATTTAACAATGAAATAGTTTTCAACCTAAAACATGATCAGAGCTCCATGAATAATACCTTCTCCATTCTTTCAATATGAGTCAATAATTGGAATTTATTGTTCACTATCCCCATGTTTCTTTTAGCCTGTGTTACACAGATATGCATTCTAAGCCAATACTAAGACTTAACTTGTATGTTTTGAACAATTTATAAATGGTGTGCTGAAAGCATTCTCCTGTGCATTGCTTGTCAATAAATTCTGCAGCCTTCTTTGTTATGATTAATACAAATTTACCTTTTTAATTCCCTCAAAGAACTTATTTCATGAATACACCAAAATTTATAAAAGCAATCAAAAGATAGGAACCTTCAATACCCTGTAATTATGACTAATATATATCCAATGTCTAGAGAAAAAGTTAAAATAAAAAAGAGGTCTGGGAAATGACACAATTGAAGTGCTTATCACATAAGCAATGGGACCAGAGTAGAATACTTAAGTAAAATTCCAATGAGTATTGTACTACTGAATTTACTGCTACAGAGGCAAAGACATAGAAGCTCCAGAGCAAGCTGAAAGCCAGACTAGGCATATAGGCCAACTTTGAATATTTGATAGACCATATCTCCAAAAAAAAAAAAAAGAAAGAAAGAAAAGCATTTGAAAAAGAGTTGCAACATCAAGCCCAGACTACCACGTGTGAGCACAGTGACACACATATGTGCCTGGACACATCTGGACACAGGTACTAATATGCATAAACACCACACACAAATACATGAAAAGAATGAACAAAAAAATCAAACTTATTCATACTATCATAGAGCTTGTGTTATATATTTTTAAAGTACATTTCTATCACTTCAAAAAAAAGGAAGGTTTTGCTGAGTTTGGTAACATGTGGCCTTGTGTTATTAACAAAGATCATTTAAAACAAGAGATTTTGCTTAGTTGCTGGTTTATGAATTTGCTTCCCTTGTGAAGCATTCTAGGGTGGTGATTTAAAGTTAAGTAGATTGGTCATTGCTTGGTCTTTGACTGTGTAGAGGCAAACTCCAAGAAGGAGAGGATTTAATTACTCAGATAAGTCTGAGTAACAGGACTTCAGGATCAAGGCTTTGAAGACATTTGAAAAATAGCTTTTTTGGAAAATATCCAGATATTATAGGATTGGTGGCTGTGTGTTTAAATTAATTGAATAATTGCCACAATTTTCCAATTTATTTTGGTATCAAAATCCAAATTGTCCTTTAAGCTTTATTAGAAAATAGCTAAAATATACAATTTCCTATGTAAGAAAAATATCCTGAAGTTATGTTATTAATATGTCTTAATGGGAAACAAATGGGAACAGCTTGGCTAGTGTCTGTGCTGCATTGTTCTTTTAACTACACTCTATCATAAAAGCAATAAAAGCAAGCAGAAATGCATGTTAGCCACACACTTTACAAATATACAATCTCATGTTTATTTTAGTCATTTTATTTTACAATTGAATGAAACTTCCATATAATTTCTAAAATTGTATAACTGAAAAGAAACCCAAATCATGTCCAAATATATCCAAAATAACCATCCCTCTTGAAAGCTTGTCTGGCGGATTTTAAAGGTGCATTATTGCCTGATTTAAAGGCAGAGAGGGGCTATGGGGCCACATTCCCTGACAGAGGGCCTCTTGAGACATCTTTGATCATTCTTTGTGATGCATAAAATATGTCACAGTTGTTCTATAAAAGATATCAGCCATCAGGTAAGGCTGTCATTTCCTCTTGTAGTATTATATTGGAAAAATACGACTTTTCTCTCTAGTACTTGTATGAGATTAGTGCTCATGAAAACATAACCTATTTAGTCCACATGCAACATTGTCTTATTCCTGGTTTCTTTCAAAAGAAAGCAGTTTTAGGTAAACATGCTAAAAAGGAATTGAACTGGTTGATGCCTTGTTCCAAGAGTCACCGGTTTCGCAAGTTGTTGTAAGTTGTGAATACGCTCAGCACTGGTCTAAGGCAGGACTAGAGTTGTAAAAGCGTTATGCATTTCTCCAGAGAACAATTTCTGACATTTGGTCTTTGTTCTGCATATTATCTAAGTTTGCTTTAAAGTCCAAATCCGTGCTACAAATAATATTTATAACAAAAGAACAATAGTTGTAAAACCAGAGGCTGTATTTTTTTCTCAACTCCACACATATTTTTTTTAACTATATGTATGTGTGCATGTGTGTTGAAATTGGTTTTCCTATACTAACATATTTAAATTAAAGTATGTTTTCTGTGTGTTATGACTGCTCTATACATTACATCTCTCTTTTAAGACTTCATAAAATACTTTAAATATTTTATCTTCTTGTTTAAGTTAAAATTTATTCAAACATTATTTAAATATCAACAATGACAAAATATTTTCTTGAAACAACTGTTGCATTTAGATTGTGTAAGATGTTGGAAATATTTTGCTAAAAATTGGGGAGGGAAATGATTTTTACTTTTGCAGAGTTTAAAAAATAATTATTGGAATTATTATTTAGTGTCATTATTTAATTGTCTCTATGAATATGGGTTTTACAAAAAGAAGCCTTTTAGAAGAGTCAATGGCAGATGACCCTCTTTCAAGAGAAGTTGACAGCTAAACCCAAACAAATAAGAAAGTAGCATAGCAGCTTCAGGAACATGAAAACAGGCCTCAGAGACACATCATCCTGAGTCATTTTGCTCCCTTTTTAGAATAAGAAATCCTCAAGTTCATGTATCTATGTTTCAAAATAACTTCTGCTTGCACTTAAAAATGCAGCAATTTATTTAATGTATAAATTGGAAAGGAGGGGCCCCTTTTTAATGGAGAAATAACATACGGTATAACAGCCCGAATCGATTAGTGGCCTCCATCTGGCCCAAGTCTGAGAAAGCTGTTGCCATGTGTTTGCACAGCACGGCAATACTAACTGCCGCATACTGTCAGCACCTCCAGATCTGCTTTATAAATTGCTCTATGTCGTACTACATCTGTGCAGATATCACAAATTCCAGGCACAAGTTTATCTATGTTTATTTGCTTGATTGCAAAGGAGACACTGTGTGGAAGTTTTAAAAGGCCTTTGAACATATCAATTCAATGTTAAAGACAGTTAAGTTTAAATAAAATGAGAGGGGGAGGGAAAGGGACCGGGAGGGAGGGAGAGCTTGACTTTAAATTGTTTCCTCAGTAATTGTTAAATCTCAAATGATTTTTAGTTTGTTCTGTAATGATAGTTGCTATTTGAAGATCACTTTAAAAGGTGTTATAATAATAAAAGCACATTAACAGGAGAGAAGTTTGTTCAGTTTCTGCTAAAATCAAAGCCTACTACTATGTTCAGTAGTCCTGATTTTTTAAAGGTAAAATTTCATAAATTTAAAAATCAGAATATGCGTTGCTTTTGGAAAAATAACATATCAGTTTCAAATGAAATTTAGGAATGTTAATCTCTTTTGCAGCTGCTATTTTTGTTTTATGGTATTTTTACAGCTGTTTTTAATTTCTTTTAAGAAATACTAAACCTTTAGGAGAATTCCCATGTGAATAACCACAGCACAGATAATTGGTTTCATTGCAATTCAGATTATGAACATCATTTTTCAGTTGTTACTTTCAAACTATATACAAAGCTAAATCTGTAAACCATTTTCTTTATTCAGCTACTATCAAATGGGACAAAATTCAGCTTAAAGCACCAGAGAGCTCTACTCTTTATCTGATTGCTTTTGCTGTTTCAAAATATTTTCCTTCCTCACAGAACATTAATATATTCTACACCATCCACACAGATGTAACCTATAATTTTATTTGGAAAGGCATAAGAATATAAATTATGACAATTTTCTCAGAAGTCTGAGTATTTAATAAATTTTAGAATTAGCATTACCATGTGACTGTTTCTTTACCTAACATCTCTCCCTGATTAATTATTACCTTTGACGGTATATCTTCATTTGGAAACATCCTTGTTCTGCAACCACACCTATACCGTGCAGTTTTTAATAGAAGCCACCCTTCCTATACAGGCCGCAGGGGAAAGTAATTAAATTTAATAGATGCCGTCTTTGTTTTATAGCCACTCTCAATTTAAAGCCACAGGGGTAAGTAATTAAATTTAATAGAAGCCATAGCTTCTAAACAAAGATATACAGTATCAGGTATGCAGAGATATAGAAATGAGACTTGCTCTACCCTAGGCATGTGGAGAGAGCAGCTTCACATGAAGCAATGCTAAGAAAAACACAAAAGTTCAAAACATGCATTTCCCTAAGTGATTCAAATGGGGGAGAGATAAGAGGTGTCACCCTGTGCTTTGAAAGGGCAGTGAGAGAGGTAGGACTGAGGGATGTTCTTGGTAATCCACACTGCTTGGACAAACATCTGCTCAGAATATCTGTGGGACTGTCCCAACATAAAATGCCTTCGGGAGGGCATGAGGAATGGAATATATGTTTTTATTTATTGTCGATCTGACTATTTAATTCAATGTCTTTGTTTTGTGTTGTTTCAGTCACAGAGACCATGATTCTTCAATTAATTTACATTGTCATATTTAGTGACTTGTAGACTCTCGGTTCAGACAAGCATTGTATAGATGGATTATTCCAGTTTTACTCTTTTGTGCAGGGAGGGAGTCAGTAGTTGTGGCAGGTTGTTGTACCTTCAATTTTGAAGAACAACAACGCTGATGAGAAGTAGAGAAGTATTTAAGAATTTACTCTGACTACACAAAACATTTTGAGGTATTTTCCCAAAAGTAATTTCTCAGATTTGGCTCTTACATTTTATTTTGAGCTTTAATACTTATCCTTAATTTTGGCTTTGCTATGAGCACATTTAATCTATACTTGTCATAAATGATACTTTCAAATTCATAATCCTTGCATAAGGAAAAGGCCTGTGTCAAAGCCGAGCATCTGCCAGTCCACACGGTGATATTCTAAGTTCATTGCCCTAAAAAGATAGTTCATAGTCACTTAAGGAGAGGAGAGGAGAGATGCTGAGATCTGGCACCCCAGATGGTATGAGACAATCCAGACTGCCTGAAGGCATATGGTAAACAGAGAATGTAGCAAGAGTGTGCTAATAAGGACATTGTTTTAAGTTGTATGTGTGTTAAGGACAACATGGGTTTCTTTGGGGAAATGAAAATACAATCTTTAGGAACTTCATTCAGGAGAATAGCAAAAAATGGAGGTTCACAACACATCACTTAAGTGACTAGATAGCTGTTCATATGTATGCTGATAGTTAAGTTCATTTTCTGATCTTAACACACACATAGATACATAAAGTATACTTTGGCATTAGAAGTAAGTTTTGTAACTAGGAACTTTTATCTACACTACTCAAGTGTAGAAATGCTTCTTGACTTTAGCATTAAATTATTAAAAATGAGCTGAGTTTCTTATGATGTTTAGAGACAACTAGCAAACAGAGTTTTTTCAGGTAGAAGCTTCCTTCTACAGTTAACCAACAATGGCAGTTCTCTTCATTTAAGAAGATTAAAGTATGAATGTGATGCTTATCAAGGTTTCTATTGTCTCATCTAAGCACCCAATAGAGCTTATTTCCAAAGTCCACAATATAAAGTTTCATATAGTGTAACCCTGTAGACTTTCTTTCCGTTTTCCCTACTTAACCAAAATAACAGTTCCAAATGTATATTCTCTTTTCATTTTATCATTTTTTAAAATCAGACTCTGCAATGAGTCTTCTACTTTTCTATCAATTTCTCTCAAGAGAGATTTCATCTGTTTGGATTATTGAAACAGAATACATTCACTGGTTTTCTTTTTTATTTTTTTCTCTTTTCCTGCCCTTGAGGAAAAACCAATAACCTTTTTCTATTTTCTCAGGCAAGTATAATAATAGTATTAGAGAAGGAAAAAGTAAAAACTATATGAAGACTGAGATCACTGTCATTGCCTCCTCACTTTTCTTTGCTCTATGAAGCTTACACAAGTCATTGACTTTACATGGGCTAAAACATTTGATTGATAAAGACATTTAAAAGTTCTTATTTTAAATCCCATGACATACCCACTGAACACTGTATATCTAATTAGTCTACTTTTCCATTTTCAGAGACTCATAAGTTATAGAATTTTTATTTTATTTTTATATCTATTGATACACACTTGGAATGTTCTACAGGAGTTTGGTGATTTGAGAAGGGAGGGTTACAAGTTATACCCAAACCATTCTAATTATGGTAAAACGTTACTTCTCATGAAATTGTCTGTTTATGCTAATATTTCAATTGTTTCTGAAACCTATTATATACTTGTCTTTACTGTTTAGAATATGTAAATATCTGTCTCTGAAAAGAGACAATATTTCAATGTTCCTTAATGAGATTAAAGTATATAAAATGTAGAAATAAAAGGAACAAGGAATTGTGAATTTGAGAGCAGTGTGTGATGACATCCCTAGACATACTGCCAGTTCTGTTGGTCTCAATTTAAGTACAAGTAGTGCACATACTAAAGGCATTAAAACCTGTTTTCCTCAACTGAAGATAGTGGGAGAAATACAAGCTATCACTCCATAGAAATAATGATCACATCAACATGCAAAGCAATAACGGAAGTTCAAATGTTTAAAATGACCTTATCCCAAAGCAAATGATAGCTCTAGCATAGTCACAACAAGCAAGTCTATTTAAGAGATGGCTAGTATGTGGCTAAAATTCAGACTAGAGAATGGTGAATGAAAATCAGGATTAAAAAAATGATACTGCTGTTACCTTCTCCTTTAAAGGTGGCAAGGACAGGCTTCAGCCTGGGGAGTACTGGCCTATAGGTTAGTACTACCCATAGTTAGTCAGGCGACTAGAGAAATGTCAGGTGCCCATTCTCCTTCCCTTGCTCATACACCTTTCCATTTTTACAACTTCTCTCCACTTTTTGTTCTCACTTCCTTTTATTTATTTCTTTTTCTGAGTGTATAGGAACACTTTTCAAAATGATATTAATTATATTATTTGACAATTTAATACATGCATATAATACATTCTGATTAATCTTTCCTCAAACCCTCATCATTGCTATCATCACCCCTCTCCCAGCCCCACACTGTTTGTTACCACTTCGTTTCCCAGGTTTAATACTTTTGGTTTAGTTTTGTGAACCATTTAATTTAACCATGGCTATTTGAAGGACAACTGGATTGGACTATTCATTGGTACCTGATGGAGACTGAGGGTTTCCCAAATTAAGTATGTCCATTGAAATAGTTCATCAATGATGAGTAGGGTCCATAAGATCCTACTGCACCAGTGTCTGAGTATTGATAAGCCTTTTCTAAGGCAGACATGGTCCCAGCATCTCAAAGGGGTGCACATTTGTGATTGTAATAACTGTTTCATGCCCAGAAAATGTTACTTCAAGTCCTTCTTTTCCATCTTAGGTTCTCTCTGTCACCTCTCCTGCTATGTTTTCCTAGTCTTGGGTGGTATAAATGCCTTGCTTAGCATTGAGCACTCATCCATCACTTATTCTCGGCACTCTGTGCTTCCAGGAGTCTCTGTATTCACCAACATTTGTTGGAAGGAGAGGCTTCACTGATTAAGGCTGAGAGCACCATTTGTCTCTAAGTTTTCCTGTTTTTACTGGAATTACCTGTATTTCTTTTTCTACCTATTTATCTGGCCAGGATTTCCAGTAACTGCATTATATAGAAGTGCCAAGCGGATATCCTTGCTCTGTTCTCTAACTTAGCAAATTCTCTCTCTCTTTTTTTTTAATTTATTTATTTATTAAAGATTTCTGTCTCTTCCCCGCCACCGCCTTCCATTTCCCTCCCCCTCCCCCAATTAAGTCCCCCCCCCCTCAGCCCGAAAAGCAATCATGGTTCCCTGTTCTGTGGGAAGTCCAAGGAACCCCCACCTCCATCCAGGTCTAGTAAGTTGAGCATCCAAACTGCCTAGGCTCCCACAAAGCCAGTCCGTGCAGTAGGATCAGAAACCCATTGCCATTGTTCTTGAGTTCTCAGTAGTCCTCATTGTCCACTATGTTCAGAGAGTCCGGTTTTATCCCAGGCTTTTCCAGACCCAGGCCAGCTGGTCTTGGTGAGTTCTGGATAGAACATCCCCATTGTCTCAGTGTGTGGGTGCACCCCTCGCGGTCCTGAGTTCCTTGCTCGTGCTCTCTCTCCTTCTGCTTCTGATTTGGACCTTGAGATTTCAGTCCTGTGCTCCAATGTGGGTCTCTGTCTCTGTCTCCTTTCATCGCTTGCTGAAGGTTAATATTCAGGAGGATACCTATATGTTTTTCTTTGGGTTCTCCTTATTTAGCTTCTCTAGGATCACTAATTCAACATTATCTCTTAGATTCTCAGAAAAATCATTTATTGCACTCAAATAATGGACTTCTCTAACTAGGCTGATGTATGCTTCATCATGGAAATTATTGAAACTGACCAAGTGCCTCATGTGCACCTCTTGAGATGATCAAGATCTTACTGTTGTTCTTTATCCTTTATTGTGTTGAATGCTTGATTCTAACACAAGACATTGTTCCTTGTGGCACTGGATTAAATGATGATATGGCATCAGCGTCACTTAATGTGCCATCAAATTTGGTTAGCTACCATGCTATGAAGAAAGTTTGCATTTACTCAACAGAACTTTGTCTTTTCATGCATTTTTAGCATACTATTCTAATGATGCTTGTTTCATGACTTAGTTCTTCAATGTGTACTCCTTATTTGAGTAAAAACAATATGAAGAGGATTGTTAATCATTCCTTTTCATGTATTTGGCAATGGTGTTAAGTGAGACAATCAAGAATTAATTTTGTCTTTATTAATTTATTTTTCAGTCCCAGGTTTGATAAAAATATCTGTTCAGATTTTCTCTTCCCTGACAATTCAGACTTGGTATGATATAGTTCTAAAAATTATCTATTTCTTCTAAGAAAATCTGTGAGTATTTAACTGCTCAAAATTGCTTCTTTAATATGCTTATTTTATACTGTCAGTTATCATATATCTTTCACTTTATAAATTCTTTAAAAAATATTTCTTGACAGTTTAGATAATCATTCCAAAAACTTGCTTCATTTTTGAATTTTTCACCCTACTCCTTATCTATGATCCATTTTATTTATTTCTAATCTTCTCTTTGCTGTTTCTTCTAATTTTTTATACTCTAGGCTTGGTCCTTATTCTTTAATTTTATTTTATTTTAATTTTCTTAGGTGTTTAATTAGGCTATTGAGGATATTCATTTACCCTTCATGATATCACTTATTCCTGCACACTACTGGGATCCATTAGATACATTAGTTTCATAATGTTTTAGCACCCATTTCCAGGGAAATCATGGAAATTCTTCCATCTTTTCTGCCTTTCATGCAGTTATTTTACCTCTTATTACATTTTGATTTATTCCACTTATACACAAACACACACACACACACACACACACACACACACAGTTTTTTGATTTTTTGTTTTTTTTCTCGAGACAGGGTTTTTCTGTGTATAAAGTTTTTCTTCCCCAAGACAGGGTTTCTCTGTGTACATTTGCAGCCTGCCCTGGATCTAACTCTTGTTGATTAGGCTGCCGTTGAACTCACAGTGATCTTTCTGCCTCTGCTTCCAAAGTGCTGAGATTAAAAGTTGTATGCCACCACCAACTGGGTTGTAATATATATATATTTTTTTTTGGTTTTTCGAGACAGGGTTTGTAATATATTTTTAAAGAAATGTTGTTTCATTCCATTTCATTTTCTTTTTCTTTATATCTACTGTGCTTGATTTGGAATTATCATGAGGATAGACAATATAATAATGATAAAAGTAAACAGCTTAAGCTGATAAGTTCAGTCTCGTACAAAATCATTATACTTTTACTCTCTACCCTTTATTCTGTTTGCCATTGACTTCACACATTAAATATTTTATGCTATGACCACTAACATATTTATTAATAAAATTATTTATAGCAATATCCTATTTTGCTTCTCTACCATGATTAAGTTGGTTTATCATTAAGTTGATTTACTACCATAATCATAAGTTATTTTACATTTGTTAGTGGCTCTTAGCAGAGGAGTTTTGACAAATAGGATATTCACTTTGGAAGGTTTCTTTTTTTTTTAATAAATTGAGAACAACACCTCATTCTCTTTGTCCTGAGTTGAGTAATTAGTTTAAAATTCTTTTATCTTCATATCAATTAGAAGATAGAGAACCCATATCTGGTGCTGTTTTTTTTTTTTGCTTGAATGTCTGCAGTATCTGATGAGGTATTACCCAGTTGTTACAAGGTGACTCCAGATAAAATTATTTTCTATATGTATGTTTATGTATCTTAGTTATCCTCTAGAATACATTAATTTCAGACATCTTTAGTGTAGCTTTGCCTCCCCCTACTCAACCCACAGACTTTCCCTCCCAACCCAATTACATTTAACCTTCTGGGTCTTATTATGCCTCTTGCCCCTTCATTCTGCCTGTATTCTATCATTTCTTTTTCTGGGATACACCCAATTCTTTGGAACTCTGGTTTAAAAACATATTAAACCAGAGATTCAAAACCCAATCCACTTATAAAAGAGAACAAGTTGTATTTGTTCTGGGTTACCTTATTCACAGTGAAAATTTTTAGCTCCATCAATTCACATGCAATTTTATAATTTCATCTTATTTATAGCTGAAATATGTCCCGTTGTGTTATGTGTAGGATTTTATTATTCTCTGATCAATTGATGGATAGTTAGACTTTTATTCATGTGAATAGAGGAACAAAGAACATGGATGATCAAGTTTTTCTGTAGTGGTATGAGGAGTTCCTAGGGTGTGGGCTTAGGAGCATATAATAGATAATATAGTAGATCCATTCCGTTCTTTTGAGGAACCACCTGCAATGATTTCCATATTGTTTGAAACAGTTTGCACTCATATAATCATTTCAATACAATTCTTTACAAGAACTGTAGAAAATAAACTTTATTTAGAAACACAAATGATGAGAATAGCTAAAATCACCTGAAAAATAAAAACATTGTTAGAAGGATTAATTACCTTTATTTCAAGTTATACTGCAAAAGCTATAGGAGTAAAACCATCATGGCACTGGAATAAAAACGTGCATTGACCATTGAAATAGAATAAAAGACCCATTGTGATTGGCATGTTTGTTTGTTTTTTTGTTTGTTTGTTTGTTTCAAAGAAGCCAACAATACTCACTGGAGAAAAGACAGCATCTTCAATGAATGTTTCTGGTCAAACTGAATAGACATATATAAAAAAGTAATTCTCAAACTTCCTAGTGCTTCAACCTTTTAATACAGTTCCTCATGTTTTGCTGACCACAAACATAAGATTATTTTGTTGTTACTTCATAACTGTAACGTCACTACTATTATGAAGCATAATATAAATATTCAATTTGTAACCTTCAAAGGGGTTGTAACCCATGGACTGAGAACCCTGAACTAGAGGAATGAAACTGGATCTTCATTATCTCTCAACCAGCAAAAGCCCAGTTTCAAGCGAATCAAGAACCTGAACTTGAGACCAGCACTCTAAATCTGTTATGTGAGAGAGTAGGGAATATGTTTCACCATACAGACACAGAGGAGCTTTTTCCAAAGGGTCCTGGAAACACAGGCACAAATCAATAATTAAGAACAGAGGAAGGATCAAACCAAAAAGCTTCTGTTCAGGAAATGACATCATCATTTGAGTGAAGATCCAGCATATGGAATGGGGAAAATTTTATCAGTACTGTACCTAAAAGTGGGTTCATATCCAGAATTTACAAAGAATTCAATAAACTTATCATGAAGAAACAAGTCACCTGATTAAATAATGGGAATGAAACTAAACAGAACTCAAAAGTATATGCTTTAATTTGAGGGAAACACTAGTCTGCATAATTCAAGTATTTGTGTCATCGCATTAAAAGAATATGTACATTGTAGTATGTAAATTAATATGTACATATCTAATTCAAATATCACAGTATATTATTACTTCTGACATTAGACATAAACCGATGACTAAATCATGGGTTATAGTTTAAAACCTAATTGTGACTACTACTAATTCTTTGTTTTGACCGTGTAAATACATTTTTAAGAAAAATTGTGAATAATGAAAGTCCAAATATTAATATGAATCAAAAGTTATAACTTTTCATGGGAATTTAGCTTCATAACTTAAACTAAGCTTTGTAGTGATATTGGCGACGGGGCTGCGTGCCCAGCACCCCGGCTGCCTGGCTAGCTTATGCCCGAAATAACAACACACAAACTGTATTCATTTAATCACTGCTTGGCCCATTTCTATCTAGCCTCTTCTAGGCTAATTCTCACATATTAATTTAGCCCATTTCTAATCATCTGTGTGGCGCCCCTAGGTGCGCTTACCGGGAAGATTCTAGCCTATATCCATCCTGGGTCGGAGCTTCATCGTGTGCATCTGCCCAGGAGCTGGGAGCATGGCGTCTCTCTGAGGCGTCCGCTCCCGAGAGGAGAGCTGTGGAGTCTGAGCTCACTTCCTCTTCCTCCCAGTGTTCCGTTCTGTTTCCTTCCACCTATCTTCTCACCAATGAGGGCCAAGCAGTTTCTTTTTATTTAACCAATGACCTTCCTCCATCAAAGCTTTGTAATTTCAAGTAAAGTTTGAAGTGTAATTCTCTCTGAATAAGACAATATTAAAAGACTCTATACATACAAAAATATGTTATCAAAATTATGTATATTTTTCCAATATGTGAACCGTTAATCATAGTGCCATGGAGACCTTATATCAATAAAATATTTAGAGAAAATTTAGTTATAAAAAACATTGAAAACATAAATATTTTAAGCCATAAAAAAGCTTAAGACACTACAGAGAAAAGTCAGAGAAAATTGATGAGTGAAAACCAAGGGGATTTCTAGCTCCTCTAGTTCCATCACATGCTTATAAGATTTATGCTGTCTCAGTTACAATACTTAGAGAGACAATAGGAAGTATACCCTTCCTTATGCCTTTTTTACTACTGGAAAACTCTATAAGGGAGATAAATTCATCCAGGAATGCCAAATGACAGAAGCATAGCTTCATAACTTTTCCTCTATTGATTACCTGATTAAAAATTCTGGTATAAGGTTTAACAGCTCTAAAATATACATACAACTAACATCATACAAACTGAGCAGGTTCCATTTTTGGGTTTAGGCCTATATATGTCTATTCAGACACACATGTGTATATGTGTGTATATATATATATATATATATATATATATATATATATATATGGATCAACAATAAATGAAATAGAGGCTATGAATTTGGAAGAGAGAGTTTGGGCATAAAAAATACTTAGAGAGTAAAAAAGAAAGAAGAGAATTATATAATAATATAATTTCAAAAAGTTTAATAAAATAATTAAAAAAATAAATGTACTAAAATAGGCTGTATATGACCAATGAGTTTGTGTGGATTTGGGCTCTCTGGAACTCGTTTTATTTATTAAATAGGTCTTTAATAAAATAATTAAGATTCAATACTTACTAGTATAGAATGAGAATGTAAACTTTATTAATCATTGAAGAACATTTTGATTATAAGAATGGATATGTATATGGATAATGAAAATGTAATAGAAGAAAAAGTGGTACAATTCATCTTTGCTCTGGTAAATAAGAAATAATAATGGCAGAGTTTTGGCAAATAACTCTAATGAGCAGGAAACAGATATCAATGCTTTTTTCAGATATGAAAACTGAAATTATTATCTGATGCCATTTTATATCTTTAAAAATACCTAGCTATGGCTAAACAAATGAACGTGGGATTATTTGTCTCAATTAATCACACAATTTATATGATTCTGTTTCAAAGGGTGGCTTTAGATTTCAACTTTAATTTCCTGTGTTAGGTCCTACAGACAGCTGTAAGAGAGAGGGTATAATTATATCTGCAGACATACGATGGAAGGACAGAAAACTATGGGAGATATTGCTTAGTGGTAGATCTCACACATTTAGATAAAAGTTTCCCAAGATCCCTAAATAAAACTTTCATAGACTGTGGTATAATAAAAGATGAAATTGGGCCGCCTTCCTGATTTTCTTCACCAACAAGATCATGTTTGGAGAATAACTGGGGAACACTACTTTGCTTTGAAATAAGCTGTGAAACACTTTTGGAAAATATTTTGCAATTTGATTAGAGATACCAAATTCTTTTTGTTTTTTGACGTATTCCATGGATATAAGGCCCTTATAACAATGAAAATGGTGGATCAGTAACTAAAACACAAATCATATCAAAATTTTATCGCTTGCTTTGACATTTCACTTTTCCAAATTCAGTAGTCATTTTCATTTCATTTGCTTTTTGAAATTTCATTTTCCGGTAACATAGTTGAATGTTCCATGACAATTCAGAATCAACTATCTGAGCTCCTATCATGGTCAGTTTTACTAAGTCACACACACACACACACACACACACACACACACACAGAGACACACACAAATGCTCACTCATTCACATGCTTTACTGACTTTGTTTCTATTTATAAATCATTTTGAAAAAAAATAAGGCTATTTTTTTATTTTATTTTTTAAATTTATTTATTTATTAAGGATTTCTGCCTCCTCCCCGCCCCCGCCTCCCATTTCCCTCCCCCTCCCCCCGATCAAGTCCCTCTCCCTCATCAGCTCAAAGAGCAATCAGGGTTCCCTGACCTGTGGGAAGTTCAAGGACCGCCCACCTCCATCCAGGTTTAGTAAGGTGAGCATCCAAACTGCCTAGGCTCCCCCAAAGCCAGTACGTGCAATAGGATCAAAAACCCATTGCCATTGTTCTTAAGTTCTCAGTAGTCCTCATTGTCCGCTATGTTCAGCAAGTCCGAATTTACCCCATGCTTTTTCAGACCCAGGCCAGCTGGCCTTGGTGAATTCCCGATAGAACATCCCCATTGTGTGAGGTAAGCCAGACCCAAAAAGAGGAACATGGGATGTACTCACTCATATTTGGTTTCTAACCATAAATAAAAGACATTGAGCTTATAATTTGCGATCCTAGAGAAGCTAAATAAGAAGGTGAATCCAAACACAAACATATAGGCATCCTCCTGAATATTAACCTTCATCAAGCGATGAAAGGAGACAGAGACAGAGACCCACATTGGAGCACCGGACAGAAATCTCAAGGTACAAATCAGGAGCAGAAGGAGAGGGAGCACGAGCAAGGAACTCAGGACCGCGAGGGGTACACCCACACAAAAATAAGGCTATTTATCTGCAATTCTTTCATTTTCTCTGCCATCCCCTAATTTCCCTCAACATTCTCCAAATATTTCTGTCAATGTCGTTAGTGAAACAGTATCCAATGTATTACTCTTATTATTGAAAACAAGAACAAAAAACATTAATACCAACAAAGAAAAAAAATCCTACATACACAGAGAAACTCTTGCACTCACGCACACGTATGCACACACACACACACACACACACACACAGAGAGAGAGAGAGAGAGAGAGAGAGAGAGAGAGAGAGAGAGAGAGAAAGAAAGAAAGAGCAAACCCCTAAAATCCCACAAAGTCAGAAAACATAATATATGAATAAAAGTCCAGTAAGGTCACAAATACTAGCCACACATAAGACATGGCACACATATTCGGTGATTATTTGAGGAAGTAGAGAGGAAGCAGAAGAACGAATCTCCTGGCTAGTTAAAAACAAGAAAGAATTTTTTTTTCCTTAAGTGTGCCTCAGAGGCAAACTGCAATGTATTTAGTGATGATGTTCCTTCAGTCTTCTCTAATCTGTATGAGTTTCAATTCCCCTATTTATTTATAGTTTTAATCTTTTATGACTTGGGCATTTTGAAAAATACAGACTATTTGTTTTGCAGAATGTTCCCCAATTTGGGTTTGTATAATATTTTCTCATTATTAGATTCAAATCCTGAATTTTTAGAAGAAAACCACAGAAAGGATATTGAGTCTTTTCTATTGAGACATTAAGAGAAGGGTCTGACACGCATCAATAATAATTGAACAAAGTCACATGAAGCTTCCTGAAAAACAGAGCCTTTCTGTATCTCAAGAGAGATACATATTTATTTCACATAATAAACTAGCTAAGAAATATCTGCTAAGTTTTAGGCATCTTGCAAGTAATATAATAGTATTGAAGCCTCAGAATTTGTCTGGATAGATAGTTCTGTGTGTACCGGTCCTGGGTTTGTTTCCAGAATCCTCTGGTGGCTCTCTGTGGTCTATAACTCCAAATTCAGAGCAACAAATGCTCTGTGATCACGCAGGCACCAGGTGCACACACGGTGGGCATACATGTATATAACCTAAACAATTATACACAAAATAATAAAATCAATAAATCTAAGAAAATAAAGTCTCACAATAGGAGATTAGATATGGGTATAAATGTAAAAAATATAAACTTTCAGAAAGAGTTGAATTTTAATAAGACCCAGAGCTATGGGATGACAAAGAGAAGGGAGATGATGAAGGACTTCCCAGACAAGGGCATACACAGAGACAATAGTCACCCTTCTAAAAAGCATTTTCAGTGGGTATGAGTCCTTGCTTAGGTCAAATAAGTTTCCATCATTGTTAATTCAACCAACATTAATAAACCTTCACAGAAAGGTTTAGTTTAGAAATCCAGGGTATATTCTGATAATCCTATCAGTGAAACAATTCAACACACTTTCCATTGCTCTCTGCCTGTAATAGAGCAGAATTTTAGTGTTTTGTTTTGCTTACAAGTCCTTATGTATGACTGCTTTCATCCAGCTGGGTTTTTTTTTTATTTCTTTTCATCCAAGATTTAATTACTTGATCAACTGAAGCTCATCACCTCTGAATTTTCTGCCAGATCATCTTACGCAGTCTTTCTTAGTTCTGATTTGAACAGAATCAGAATTTTAAAGTAAATTTTACTTTAAGGTTAAAGTAAGCATATGAGCAGCAGGTAAGAGCTTTAACATTCTGTAAATTAAAGCTGTCCAAAGAACCAAAAGGATAGACTTGCCTAGGAAACACATTGGATGTTCAAAATCTGGTGATAACTATTAAAGAGAACGTCTCGAGCTTTATGGTATAATTATCTTTCATTAGTCCTGAAGCTTGAAATAAAAGAGCAACACAATCCTCCAATTAGGGTACAATTGTACCTGAAATCTTCAAGTTCAAAGTCAGAGCCCTGCACTTTGTTACTTATAACTGGCAAAATGTGGATGTTCCATATGCATTTGGTTAATCTATAGTCCATTATTCTTTTCCTTAATAGATATGTGAGCTGCAACTGATATGCATAGTTCAGTTACTAAGGTTAACCTTAAAGGAAAGCTAGAGAAACTGCTGTCCTCTAAAGTATACATTACAAAATCACAAAGGTGAAAGGTTTTGAGGTATATAATTTCTTTTTGGTGCCTTCCAAGGAATGAGTAGGAAACGCAGCAAATGCTAGATGTATTTTATTAATCAGATAGTCTAAGTTGACGCATTACATACATTGGAATGTGAAATGTCAGATTCAATTAGATGAATTCTGGTAAAATAAACCATCACACCACAGGAGCGTATTTAAATCATAATACCCAGATACAGGCACTAAGCATTTAAACAAGCTCACATAGCTACTTTACTCTTTAATAGTTGAGATAAAGGCATTGGTTTCCTTGTGTGTGATGTTAAAAAAAAAATAAGTGGGAGTCACCTTTTTATGTGTTTCTGGCTTTTAACTTGCAATACACTTTTGAAAAGCAGTACCGTGAGCAAGGAATAGCAGACTTCTTCCACACTCAGCCCTGCAGATTTCAGATGACTGGGTGGTCAGTATGGATGGAAAGGAGATCTACTACCAACTCAGAACTTATCAAATCTAACCTAGATCTTATGCATCAATTGTTTTACGTAAATACATATGCATTTCATAGATGAATAGATGTTTTATGATAGGCAATGTAATGATCTTTCACAATAAAACTCAGTCTCAAGTCTCACCTAACATGATAAACATTAGTGTTCCTCTTTCATAAATGAGATTTTATTGAGCAAACTGAATAATTTAGCTAATATTGCTTGACTAAGAATATGATTCAATAGAGATTATCAATTAGATATAATGAGCTGTTACTCAAGTGTTAAACACAGACTCCAATATTTCAGTGGCATTGCCTGTTTAGTTACTTTTCAACCCTCTAGCTTAAATTTACTATGCTTATCCTAAAAGTGGCATGTATTATAAGTTGCATTGTGCTATTATTTATACTTTAAGATAATTATTCTGCTAACATGAATCTATACTAATGAAGAAAACTTTAGAGTAAAGATTATAGGAGATACAATATGCAAGCTCTTATATAGTAGCAAAAGAGTATTTGCAGCCATGATTGTTGGAATAATAGTCACTGTGAGTACATCCTGAATTCTTGTACAAGACCAAATTAGACAAATCCCAGCAAAAAGGGGGGAAGGGCAGATGTAACACAACCAGTGACTAAAGAGACATTGGCAATTGATGGCTCCCTGCAAACAAGGGTCAATTTGTGTCAGCGATATGATCCCATAAAGGCACATGGTTGAACAGAAGGTCTTGTTCCCGTTTCATATAACAAGTATCAAGTGGATGGACTATGTGAATTAAAAGACAGTCACATGATACTTGGAGGGCAAAGTGGGAGGAATACAGACTTAGTATTGGAACAGAAAAAATTTGAGGTAGTTTGATGAAAACATATTAATGTATGACATTCTCTGATAATAAGAGATTTTTAGTGAAAGTAATTTTTTACAGTCATATCACTTAAAAATGTTTTCTGACATTTTCTGATAGTCTATGAGGGATGTTTATCTTTATGTTATAGCTAAGGTACATATGAATTGGATCGATAACCAATATATGGTTTCATATGCATAATTGTATAAGCACACATTTTCAATATTGTATGACATAAACAGAGGAAGAGACCTGGTAAGTCATCCTCATCAACTTAGACCATGAAACCCATATGGACAAATTCAACAGAACTGCCATATACAGGTTGCCCATGCATTCTTCAACATTGTCAGGGCATAAATTTCATTCATTAATTCACTCATGATATTATCAAATATATTTTTCTTAGGTTTTTCTTTTAAAAGTTAATGTATAAGCAAAGTTTCAGGTGTGAACTTTATTAGATCTTATGGTACCCTACTTACAGTGGTTTGACACGTTATCGCTCCAGCTTATAATGCCAAAAATTCCATTACAGTTCTGCATAAATAACCCTTTAATATTTTACAATTTATATTCATCAGACCAGGAGGAGGCTAGAGAGCATGTCCTGTAAATTCGATGTAGTAGCATTAAGTTCCAGTTCCTGGAAATGCAGAATATCCTTCTAAGAAACACTATGTGTTTCTATAGACTAGGAAGAGTAAATATATCTACACTCAAGACAATTTTAGCCTTTCAGATTTTATGAAATATAACCATATTCTGAGATAAGGAATATCTAGTAGTCAAAAGATATTGTAGGGTGGCTAGATAGAGAATGATGATGTAAAATCTAGTTCAAATTCATTATTTTTTATAGTTTTTCTTCAAATTTTGAAACAGTATTTTCTCATTTTACATACCAACCCAGTTCCCACCTACCGCTCCCCCACCTTCCATCTTTTCTACCGCCATCCACACCTCAGAGATGGTAAGGCTTCCCATGGGGAGTCAACAAAGTCTGGCACCTCACTTTTAGGTAGGACCAAGGCCATCCTCCCTAAATCTAGGCTGAGCAAGGTATCCCTCCAAAAAGAATGGTCTCAAAAAAGCCAGTTCCAACACTAGGGATAAATACTGTTCCCACTGCCAGTGGCCCCATAGACTGCCACAGTCACCCAACTCTCATTCACATTCAGGGGACCTGGTTGGATTTCATGCAGATTACCCAGCTATCAGTCTGAGTCAGTGAGCTCTCACTAGCTCAGGTCAGCTGTTTCTGTGGGTAGCACCATCATGGTCTTAACTCCTTTGCTCATATTATCACTCCTCCCTCTCTTCAACTGGACTCTGGGAGCTTGACTATAGTCCACATTCCCAGAGATGCTAGGTAACAAGGAAAATTCTAAGAGAGACATACATGGATCCCTTCCTAAGATCTCCTGAGAAAATTCGGTATGGGGGTGGGGTAGAAGGGAGAGCAGAAGGGGTGGGGAAGAGGAGAAGGGAAGTGGGGAAGAAAAATGAGGGAACGGATGGCCAAGATGGGGGAAATACAGAGAGTGAGAGCAAAAAAAAAAATGAGGGAACGGGATGGCCAAGATGGGGGAAATACAGAGAGTGAGAGCAAGGGAAGAGTTTTCTTGGTTGAGGAAGCCATTATGGGGATAACAAGAAAGTGGGCACTAGGAATATTCTCAGGAATACACAGGATGACCCCAGCTAACACCCTAAGCAACAGTACAGAGGTGCCTGAACTGGCTCTGAACCTGTAATCAGATTATGACTACCATAGTCATCATCATAGAATCTTCAATCAGCAACTGATAGAAGCAAATGCAAAGATCGTATTCATTATTAACTCCTTTACTAGTTGTATGTTTAACTGATAAAGTAAATTATATTTTTGGAATATTTGTAGAATCTGTAAGAACTGGATTTGGTAATTCATGTGGTTATTTAATTTAATTATGCTATAGTTTTATTTTAGTATGACATATTCAGTTAATATTGTCTGTTGTTCTGAAGAACTATACTCTCTTAAGATTCATATATTGTTTTACCTTGTGGTTTCACTATAATTAAAAGACACAATCTGAGTGACTTTACACAGTGTAAAGCTTAGAAGCCAATCTAAATTCAAAAGGAAGGAGTAAAGGGGTCAGAAGATTGAAAACAGAAGGGGGGAAGAGGACAGGGAGGAGAACATAAGGGAATAGGATGGTCCAGATGGGGGAAGAAAAGGGAGGGAAATCAAGGAAAGAGCTAGCTTGACTAAGGATGTCATTATGGGGCTAGCAAGAAATCTGGCACTAGTGAATTTCCCAGGAATCCACAAGAATGACCCCAGCTAAGACTCGAAGCAATAGTGGAAAGGATGCCTGAACTGGCCTTTCCCTGTAATCAGCTTGATGACTATTTTAATTGTCATCATAAAACCTACATCTAGCAACTGTTGGAAGCAGATGCACAGATCCACAGCTAAGCTCTGGGCTGAGCTTCCAGAGTCCAGTCGAAGAGAGATAGGAGTGATAGATAATATGAGTCAAGACCACGAGGGGGATAGCTGCAGGACCTGAGCTACTGGGAGCTTACTGATTTCAGACTGACAGTGGGAGAACCTGCATAGGCCCAAATTTGGCCCTCTGATTGTGGGTGACATTTGTGAAACAGTTGCATTATGTACAGCCACTGATCATGGGTCTAGGATTTATCCCGAGTGCTTGAGCCCATTCTCTATGGAGGGATACCTTGATAAGCCTAGATATAATAGGAAGGGCCTTGGTCCTGCCTCTAAATGATATTCCAGACATTGTTGACTCCCCAATGGGAAGCCATACTCTCTCTGAAGAGTGGACAGGGGATGGGATGGGGTGAAGGTTGGTAGAACAGGAGGAGGGGAGAGAATGGTAAGTGGGATTGGTATGTAAAATGAGAAAAAAATGCTTTAATATACAAATAAAAATAAATAATTTATAAAAAATAAAGCAAAAAATGGTCTGCCCAGTGGGTTCCCTCAATGGCCTCTAAGCACATCTCTGTGCATACAGAGAAAGGGAATAGAAGCTCTCATTCTTCAGAGCACATTTACAACAGACGATATCCCAGAAGAGCAAGATCCTCAAAAGAAAAATGTTTCAAATGCCAGCAAATCACAGAGATAATGTCAGTATCACCAAACCAGGGCCTTTTCATTCATGGTAAGTTCATAAACTTAGTATTATGCTCTATTCCAGTTACACACTGTAGCTCAGATACTCACACATGGCCTCAAATGTAGACTACATTACAGAAGCACCAAGCTCGCTGTATTTTCTGCCTTGCTAATTCTTGTGTTCCTAGAAAATCAGAAAAGACTTAAACAATCCAGTTTCTTCCTTAGGACTTACTTCATTTTCCCTCCTTTTCCATTATTTTCTTCTCTATTTTCCCACCTCAGAAACACAGTATACGATTCTCACTAAAGGTGAGATATACATATACTTTAACAGATATATATGTAGAGCATATTTTGTTTTTAATATCATATTCCTTGAGGAAAAGTAAAACAAAGGTATGGCTTCTTGATCATGAAGTTGAGGTAGAGAACAACAGAAAATTTTGTGATCAAGACAAAATTATCTTTCATTGCCAATTTTATTTGGTCTTAGTGTCATGAGGAAAGTGTATCTCGTAATAAGAAAGTAAGTGCATACATTATATGGTTTCATTGATTAAAAAATAATTTATTGAAAAGCAGTTGTATATTTCCTTATATTGTATAACAGTGTCTCTGTATTTCTTAAAGTCTTCTTAAGCCTAATCTCAGAAGTAGTTCTGTGGTTGAATTTAATATTTAGTAATTATTATGCTCAAGCTGTATGTACACAAGTATATTTAAGCAGATTTGTCTGCAAATCACGCATTTCAATCTTTATACTGATAATGCATAAAATGTAGAAGAAAAACTTGTGTAAACAAGCTTCACAAGGCTAAAATAAAAGTCTTTTGATTTACTAAAAGCTTACTTGTCTAGACTATTCTGGTCAAGACACTATTACATTGTGGTGCAGACTCTACTATAAAATAGCATTTCAGAGACTATACTAATGCTGAAACCTGACCTCTCTAATCTGTGTTCTATTAACATGGGTTCCAGGTTAGAGAAAATCACACAACATGCTTTTGTAATTATTCTTATTTATTAAGTGCACAGTGTGGCTGTTCTCAATGTTGTATATATATGCTCTCATCATATGCTTAAGATTAGCAGAAAACTAAGACTGTTTGACATACTCATGTAGTTAAGAACTGTCCAGTTTAGGGAGATAACTAATGTGCCTAAATCCATTTATTACCTACTGGTTGAATAACAATATGCATCTACTTCTCACTAATGTTGAATTTTCAATAATCATGACACCAGAAGCTTGGAAATCCCTGTGTAAATAGGCCAATTGTTTATGAAGCTGGAGAGTCCATTTTACCATTCCTGAGATCTTGGTTGTTGTTGAACTTACCTTAACCAAAAGAAGATAGTAGAAATGACACTTTCCCAGGCCCAAACCTAGTATTAGATGTCTTGTTTCTCTTGGACAACATCCATCTCAAAAAATGTATATTTTTGATAAACATGTGGGAAATTTTATGGAAAGTAAGAGATTATGGAAGAAAATCAGTCCCAGGCAAATACTAATCATTAAAGTCATGAAACACTGTATTTGAGACAACAGATCAGAATGAAGATGTATGGATCATTCAATCCAAATAAAATTATGACAACCAAAACCACACAGAGCTAAAGCCCTGAAAGGTAAATCCAAAGCAGAAGAGCCTCATCACTCAGATAGCTGTTCTAAACACTAAAATTTAAAAGTTTGCTTTAAGGGAGCAAACTATGAGTAAAACTCTCATATTGGCAATTACTTCTTTGTTGGTAAAACCTGTCATTGTACCTATTAATTAATGTATAAGACTATGCTCATTTAATGTAAGAAATTGATTCTGTGCCCATGTTGTGGAGATGGGAAGAAAACATGAGCTGAACTAAGTGTGATATTTCATCCCACTGTTTTCTTCTGTAACCAATACTCCTCATTGATGTTCTAACTGAAAATTTTTTTAACAAGCATAGAAAAATATGCCAATCCAAATGAACCTATTTTGAGTGATTTAACTATTACAAACAATCATCTTATATTGTGAGGCCCCACAGATGTGTGTCTTTTCCACCTTGACTGGAGGAAAGAAGGTTTCAGCCTATTTTTGCTCTCTCAAAGTTGTTGACAACAAAAGTGGCAACAAATGAGAAATTCTGACCTAGGGTGTGGTTAATTAGAGTTTTTGGTTTTGAGGTGGATCTACTCCACCTGGATCACAGGGTGGAGAATTCAACTCTATTTCTTATATCATGTAAACAAAGTCTGTTGCATCCTCCCTCCCTTTTCGGACTGAAGTATATTAACGTGGAAAATAAAGGATTCAGGATTCACTGAATGTCCCTCCCAATGCTGTTCTGTGTTTCTGATTCTTTTTCCTCTCATATGTTTGTTCCTTTCGCTTAATAATTCTTTTCTTCATGCTCCTACCCTGGAATATGTGGATTTTGTCAAAGATGGTCTTTGATATTATATATGACTCCATGTTCTTAACGACACTATACCCCTTTGCTAAAGCTGACACAGAGGCATGTACTTTCTTTTAGTTTGTATCTCTGTCATGTGAAAAATGAAATTAGGAAAGATGTTGATATGAAATCTGAGTATAATCTCCAGGGTTGTTTTCATATTTGCAGTGCTAAAGCACTTATCACTAGTTATCTCTCTGCATGATAGCAATGTTAATTAAAAAAATTGTTCTATGTTCAAAATAGAAAGCATAATGCTAGTATATTATGCTCCACATTATGTTGTAAATCAGTGTTGCACATCAATATTATATACATATATATATGTATGTATTGCATGTGTAATTGAATATGATTGTATAAACTTCAAAGTCAAACATGACAGTGCATACCTTTAATCCCAGCACTGTGGTGGTTGAGGCAGGTGAGTATCTGAGTTCAGGTGAGCCTGGTCTACATTGTGAGTTCAAGGTAACCCAAGTCTACATAGTGAGACATTATCTTGGTAATCTTTTGCACATATTATGGAAATTTACAAAAATTCCAAAAAAGGGAGTTTTAGAATTATGTAAAATATTGAGCACCTTAGAAGGCAAAATAAATTAGCATCAGTTTCACTTTCTTGGATCATATTGTTTAGAAGTGAATACAAAATTTCAGGCATAATTTAGAAATGCAGCTTGTTAAATTATGAAATATTTTAAAAATTAATCACTGTCAAGCCATTTAAAGTATATTCTAGATAAATTGCTAATCCAAGTTCAATGTAAAAAATATTTACAATATTAATTGAAAAACAATTATACAATTTTTAAAGTATTGCATTTATAAAATCTAAAGTAATGTAAATATGTTTTACTTTAGAAGGAAAGAAGTAGCTCGATGAAATGAAAAAGGGACAAAGAGAGAAATAAATTACTGTCCAAATATTTTACACCTTTAAAAATCAAATAATAATGATAATAATAATGATGATGATGATTATGATGGAGTATGATTCATTTATAAAAGAAGAAATAATTATGTCACTTTTAGTGACACATTTTAATAAATGTGTGTTATTATACCCATCTGTTCACACACACATATATTATAGTATATATATATATACATACATATACATATTGCATTATATATCATTCTATAATCAGAATTGCATGTTGAAAATATTTAATCTCTACCCATTAAGCATTTTCAAATGCAGCTACCAGGTATAGATATTATATTGTGCAATAAATTTAAAAATTCATTTTTATTGTCAAATTGAAACTTTATGCACTTTGGTTAGCATTTCATTTCCTCTTTTGCCTTGACCTTTTGTCAGCTTTAGCTACATTGATCCTCTCTATTTCTGAGTTTTACTTCTAAAAATGTCTACATAAAACAAAATAGTATTTGTATTCCTATTCCTGACCTTGTGTGTTTATCTGTAAAGTTAATCTAGGCATTTATATACAAATGTGTTTTTTCTAAGTTCATGTACTGATGTTCAAATGGGTTGCTTAAATATCTTGTGTTCTGTGACTAATGCTATAACGAACATCAGAGGGGATAACTCTTCAGTCTAGCTATCTCAGTTTATTTACGTTCAACACAGAATCAGTATTGCTGGGCCTTCGGTAATTTTAGTCTTTTGAAAAACTTCTGGGTTGGTTACCATATTGTCTATACTAGTTTACCTACCTACTAAGAACACACTAAGCTCCTCTGTATAAGCTTCGCATAGATTGACCAACATGTGCTATCCATCAGTTCTTGATGATATATTCTAGCAAGCAATCTCCCCTTTACACACCATATATAAATTTAACTAAAACCTCAAATGTACAATCACATTTAATAACTGCCAGAATTTGAATGTTATACCAAAGTTCAAACTGCCTTTTGATGTCTAATATCATTTGGAAAAAAAGAGAATTACTGAAAAGGGCATCTCAGAATTCATTATTAATTATAAAAATTTTCTCCTTATTATTTATAATGGCAAATACTATTTGAATGTGTAAATGAAACTTTCAAATTGAATGTATTTACAATTAAAGAATATGTGGATATACTTACAGAAAGCATATTTTAAGTGTTACTAGACTTTAAGCAATAATTGATGACTATACTCACAAATTACTTCTTTTTGTTAAATGATATTCATACTTACTTACAAATTTTGTTTTAAACATTTGAGATATAAAATATTTATTATTTTTTGACATAATTCTTTATAAATCCTTTGGAAATTTCACAACATGCACCCCAATCCGGCTCATTCCCAGTTCCTCCATATCCACCGTCACCCCATAGCATGCTCCCCCCAAAAAATTTAAGAAAATTTAATTAAAAACAAAACAAACAAGCAACAACACAACACTTGCACCAACATTTTTTTCACCTCCCCAAAACTTCTTCACTCATCTTAGTGGCATTGGGAGCTGCAGTGTGTCACACAGTTTACTTCTTTTCAGTGAATTTTTGGTCTGGTTCAAATCCTCTGGCTTCTGTACATACCCAACCATGGATCCTCACAACAGATGGTTCTGTGGATATCTCCAGCTAGTCCTAGCGTAAAGACCCAGGCAGGCCTGTGAATGTCTTTCACATTCCATGCTCCAATTTTTTTAAATAAATGTTTCTTCTTCGGGCTATCAAATATCCATGCACTACGTAGAAAGTGGGCAAAAATGTATTTCAGATTCATATATGTCAATTAAGTACGCTAAAGAAATTTCAATGCAAAGAAGAGAAACCAAAGGATTTTCCAATCATTAACATTCTTCATTGGAAATATTTCCATATAGTTACTGTATGTAGCAAAAGTAAATTTACTGTCATAAGTAACTAACTATACATCCCAGAGGACAAGCCAAGTAAAGATTTTTATAGACAATAGTAGGAGATAAGTTGAAAATGTCCAACCTCTTTTGTTTGAAATTGCTTGTACATAAATAAACATAAATTTATTTTTCATTCTTAGTATGTGAATATATTAAAAACTGGAGGTGTTTTAATATTATATATAGAACTTGAGAATAAACAGATAAATAGACATATACATTGACAGCTTTAGGTTGGGTACAGATATGTTGATTAAAATACTCAATAGTTAAAATTTCTAAAAATCATGGGTGATTTGCAAAGTAGTCTTACTTTTATTTATCTTATTGTTTGGAGTTGTCCTAGTTTTGTTTATTTTTTCTTTTAGACAGGGTATTACATGTAGCTCAGGAAGTCCTGGCATTTAATTGGTAGCACAGGTTGGCCTCAACCTTGTTCCTGGTCCTTCTACATCAGCCTCTATTAACCTAGGATAACAGACTGATGAGGCCATCAGTCTTCTATTGTTCTTAAGTGAAACTGTAACAATCTTCTTGCTATTGTAAATGTTACATACTAACTATGTGAAACAGTGATGCCTTATTTGAATTTAACTCTTAAATTGTAAGTATTTATAAATGAGGATTTAATACTCTACAGTAACAACTTTCATTCTTTACTGAAAAGGGAAGCTGATATATACTTTTAGCCTCCATTTCTTTATTTTATTTTATGTATATGAGTGTTTTGCCTGCAAGAATAGATTTGCACCTTTTGCACTCCTTGTGCCCATAGAGGTCAGAAGAAGGCATCGGATCACCTGGATCAGGAGTTTAAGAATGTTGTGAGACAGGAGGGTGCTCATAACAGTGTAGATCCTCTGAGAGCTACAAGCAGCCTTCACCTCAAAGCCTCTCCCAACAGGGCTCTCAGGATACATTTTAAAACCTTTTATTTTCTGAAAAAAAAATTGCTTAGAAAAATAATTTATAATTGTCTTTTCTCTCTTTAAGTTTAACACTTATCAAAAACAAATAGAAGGATTATGTTGATTTTTCTATATTAAAATTTGAAAATGCATGTAGGGAAGTGAATGTGGTAAAAGTATTTTAAATAAAGATTGAAACCATGAGTTTAATCCCTAACTAAAAGGGGAAGGAGAGTAGAGAATGGAGAAAGAGAGACTATTATTTCCTTTTCACATCATTTTAATTAATTATTCATCTTAAAATATGAACCTCTGAACTTGTTAATACATAAATCTTCCAAGAAGAAAAGAAGCATATCCTGATTTGGAAAAACAAACTGGTGAGCACTATCTGGGACCTCTCCTACCAAAGTCACAGGGCTATTCCTTCATTTTCCTCTTTACCCCCTTGTTTCATTCCTTTTAAACAGTGACTCACTCTGTACTTCAGGCTGTCCTTTACTTGCATCAGTCAATAGTCACAGTCCTCCTTTTTAGGAGGTTTAGCTTGGTGATACATAAGTGCTATGAAAACTTCGTCAGTTTCTTGGCAATGGAGTGCAAGAACCCTTTCACAGCACAGGCCAGCCATCTCTCCATAATCCATTTATGACAAACAAAAAGATTACCTTATTGAAATGGTGTTGTGATAACAGCTGCCATGTAATTCAGATTCTCAACTTTTCATTTATTACTAGAAACAAAAACTACAATTTTGTTTTGTAAACTCTGAGTCGTGTGCAATTAAAAAAAACAAGCCATTTATGCATAACTTTCTTTCCAAGCTATTTAATGTTTTTATATTTTATGTGGTTTATATATATATTTAGTATATATTCCTTAGGTGACATCACAGGGGAAACTTTATGCTCTATGTATACAGAAAGGGCACAATGAAAAGTTTTATGTGGATTAAGGCATTAACATCACAGATTATTAGTATCTTCCATTGTAAGTAGGAAAGAACAACGGCTCTCAGTTTTGTCTATTGTCTGCAAAGTACAGTGCTAACATCATGATTCATGCAGCGTCAGAATCCAGAAATTTGTTAGCCTTCAATGATGGAAAGAACTGTGTAACCTCTGTTTCACAATGCCTGATTTAGAATGCAGATGTTTCTGCCTTTGATGTTCAGTGTTCTGGGTAAACATCTTAATGAGACCCAGCTGTACTAGTCCTGCTCAGGTAGATTGCATTTTTATGAGCTGGTGAAGTTAAAAACTAATTGTGTTTTTGTCATAATGCCTTTTGGAGATGACATTGAGACACCAAAACAAAACGAAAACCCAGACATTTCTTCCTTAAAAGATGGCACTTTGCATCAATAATTGTTTTCTTCACGAAGAAGAGGTTGGTAGCAATGTTTAACTGACTGAAATTTTCACATGAGTAACAGAATGGACTTCTTTTCTAAGCTTGGCTATTTTCCATGCAATAGGGTGTGTTTTTAAAAACACATTCTTGGCCTTCATCACAAAACCACACATAGCTATAATTTGGGTAACTTTAACAGATAATTTATGCCTTTTTCACTTGGCTTAATGGCACATAAAAATACTCAAAATAGCAACATGAGTACCTTGCTTCAGCAGTCAAGAAATTCCAGAGAGACCAAGAAGGTTTCTACATAGTGACTTCCATGTCAAGGGGAAAGTATGAATTGCACTGAGAAAATGGTTACTTAACACATATATTAGGCTTTTCAAATCTACACCCTGGTGATTCTGATTCTCCTCTGCACACATAAGAAAGGGGTTTGTATGTTTTTAGTTCTTTCTTTTTCTAATATATTCAAATGGGACTCTGTGGATCACTGTCAGAGAACCAGTGTGAACCTGTTAGTGACAATTTACTGCTCCTAAAATTCCAGCTGTTGCAACTGAGTCTAATGATTTTTTTTGTCCCTTCTATGGCCTTTAACCAGTTAACAGCACCTGCTGCTGCCTGTGATGAAACCCCACAGGAAATGAATGCCAAAGGTAAGAGATGAAAGAGAAAGTAATTTTCTGGGAGGGAGCAGAGTTATTTTGCACTGTGAGGTGAAAGGGTGAGAAACCAAAAGACTTGTGAGGAATTACTTATGAAACTGGGGCTAAGGCTAAGAATTGGAGGCAACATATATGAGAGGAGAAGAGTAGAAAAAAAAAAACCTGGTCATGGAAAGATGCCAAAAGAACAATGGATCAAATGTACACTGAGAATGTGCTGCTGGGAAAAGCAGGCACTGGAATCCATATGAAGAAATCACAAACTCAACAAGATTGTATATATATTCTCTGTGTTTGGTGCGTTTAAAATAGCAAATAAGGGTTCTAGGTCTTTCATCTGTCATGCTGCACAGTGGCTAATAGTTCCTGAGTTTTTCTTGTTAGATCTTTATGGCAAATAATCTAAGAAATGTACACTGAGAAAGATATTACACAAAAGAAAAGAACTCGGCAAAGATGAGTTATTGCCTGGAAGGGCAATGCCACATGGCAGGAGGAGTGTGAATTGAATTTTTATCTGAGTCAAATAATTCAAATCTAGGATAGAAAAGAATATTATTAATATTAGAAAATTAAATAAATGCAATAAGAAATTGGAAACAACTTTACTGCAATCTAATATAAGAAAGGTACATTAAATAATGATTCATAGGCAAGAAATAGTCTTACACAGGGAAGAACATACTAATTGTTTATCAGATACCAAATAGTTATCTCTGAAAATGCATATATAAGTAACATTATACAGACTGAGCAGAATGTATTTCCAAATGTGTATGTATATACATACACATATACATGTAACAACAATCAGTGGAAAAGGAGGCAATAAATGTGAAAGAAAGCAAGGAGAGGTACACATGAGAGAATCTGGAGAGAAGAACTAAAAGGGGGAGTGGTGTAATTACATAACAACCTCAAAAATAAAAGAAATTAAACTGAAAGAAATAATGAAAGATGACTATTATTGTATATTGTCAGCAGATCAGAGAGCCTTTGTAATATCTTTAAGTGGGCTGAGGGTAATAAATTCACATAAACTTGAATGTATCTTTCTTTGGAGAATGGGACATCTTAGACCTCATGTCTTATCATCTGTTGATAAAACTTACTCAACAGCAAAGTACTTGAAAGTTTCTGAGCTTTTTTTTTTTTTTTTTGGTCTCTGGCTGGAGTGCCAGTGTGGAATATTTGAATTCACACTGTTCCACCCTCAGTTGATATTACTTAACAATTAATAACAAGTAAAATCTCTGAGAATTCTAATTAGTCCTGATTTAGGGCAGAGACAAAATTAGGAATCATTAAAGATTGTCAAAATAGCCAGATGGTGGTGGTGCATGCCTTTAATCCCAGCACTCGGGAGGTAGAGGCAGGTGGATCTCTGTGAGTTTGAAGACAGGCTGGTCTACAACAGCTAGTTCCAGGGCAGACTCCAAACCTACAGAGAAACCCTGTCTCAAGAAAAAAAAATAGTTTGTCAAAATAGTACAGAGGAGAAGATTGAAGTGTTCAATATTGGGTGAACATCAGGCTTTGGAGTGGTCATTTCTTGGAGCATGGCAATGATAGATTTCCAAAAAAAACATTGAACCCCTTAGAAATAGTAATTTTAAAAAAATATAACACACACAACACACACCACTCACACATAATTACTGACATGATGCTCCCAAAATTTTTCTGCACATTATTCTTATTTTGCTGCTTTTTCATCTTCTACTGGGTGTGGGGGAGATATCCCTTATTTTATATACTTCTGAATTTTTTTTCAAAGTGTGTATGATATTTCAAACCCTGCCTTGAATGGGTTTTTGGTAACATTGTAGTCAGGGATGAAAGTCTCCTGTAGTCCTGTGGCCACCACCAGAACCCCATGAGTCTATTTCCCTCCTGTATCCCTGAGGCTGCCATCAGACTCCCACAAGTCTATTTCCCTTCTGTAGTCCTGTGGCCACCACCAGACTCCCATGAGTCTATTTCCCTTGAAAATCCTCCACACATTCCTCCCAAAACATGAGGTAGAGTGTCTGTGGTGTAGTATGTCATGCTCACTTTCAACAACACTCATGATTTCTCTACCTTTATCAAGTTTATAGTATACAAGCTATCCTCAATGTATTATTTTCCCTTTTCATTAAGCTTTAGAAGTAGTTTTTCAGTGTTAGAGAGGTATCTCAGTGGTTGAGAATACATACTGATGTACAGGGGACTAGATGGTCATTTGTAGCCATCATGTTGGGTTGCTCACAATCACTGGTAAATCCAACAACCATGTGTAAATCTAGCTCCAGATAATCTAATATCTCTAGCTTGCACAGATATGGAAGCATGCAAAAACAGCACACAAACACACCACAATGCACATTACTTAAAGTATATATAAAAATAATAGCTTTTATATATTATAACTATTTGTCAACCAAATAAAATATTAGGACTACTCTTATTATGTAAAAAGAAAAGGCAGACTCTTTTTTTCTTTTCTTTCAACTGAAAGCTTACTTTATATTCTATCAGACTGGAGAACAACTTTTGAACATAGTTTTGGTTTAAAAATACAAACACCATCTGTGGTTCTGTTGATATCTGTCATTAATTTGGCCCTCACATTATTACATTATTTAGGAGTACTATGTACAAAATATATTTTGCTGTAATATAATGTAATGGAAAAAAATCTGAAATTTTAAGAATATTCAGTGAACTAATTTACCAATTTTTCTGAGCCTTGTTATTTAGTAAACTATGTTTGCTGACATTACTGTGAAAGATAAAGTAAAAAGAAAGGGTTAAAGTATTCACCAACAACATAATGTATTGGTAGACAAGATAATGAAGCATCTTGAATTAGGCAGTTTTTCCCACAAATACTTGATTTTCATTCGAAGCAAAATAATTTTATCGATTTTATTGAGCTATACATTTTTTTTTCGAGACAGGGATTCTCTGTAGCTTTTTTGGTTCCTGTCCTGGAACTAGCTCTTGTAGACCAGGCTGGCCTCGAATTCACAGAGATCCACCTGCCTCTGCCTCCCAAGTGCTGGGATTAAAGGCATGCGCCAACACCGCCCGGCGAGCTATACATTTTTTTTCTCTGCTCCCCTTCCTTTCTCTTCTCCCTTCCTCTCCCCTCCCCTTCAACTCTCCTCCATGGTCCCCATGCTCCCAATTTACTCAGGAGATCTTTTCTTTTTCTACTTCCCATGAAGTTTAGATCCATGTATGTCTCTTTTAGTGTCCTCATTGTTGTCTAGGTTCTCTGGGATTGTGAATTTAGGCTGGTTTGCTTTGCTTTATGTCTAAAAGACACTTATGAGTGAGTTCATATGATATTTGTCCTTTTGGGTATGGGTTACCTCAATCGATATGATGTTTTCTAGATCTATCCATTGGCCTGCAAGTTTCAAGATGTTATTATTTTTTTCTGCTGCGTAGTACTCCATTGTGTAAATATACCACATTTTTCTTACCATTTCTTTGGTCGAGGGTCATTTAGGTCATGTCCAGGTTCTGGTTATGATGAACAATGCTCCTATGAACATATTTGAACACATGCCATTCAAGAAAACCTTGTAATTTAATTTAAATTACACATGTTTTAAATCGCATGACATACATATTAAGTGAATGTTTCTGCTGGGATCATGGACTAGTTTGTACATTTTGCACATCCAACTAAGATGTTATATGTGGGGGTGTTCCTTTGCAGGCTTCTCTATTTTTAATGGGTGTTTCCCTAAATAACAGAAATATAACCAAAATATGCCTATCTACTGTCTAAGAATTCATATATTAAAGATTATCACAGAGAAGAAACAAAATCGCCAATAATCACTTATATCAAAGATAATAAATAGGCAGGGAAGTGGTGGTGCACACTTTTAATCCCAGCATTCGGGAGGCAGAGGCAGGCAGATCTCTTTGAGTTCGAGGCCAGAAAAAAAAGATCATAAATAACAGTTGCCTTCAAAATATTTTTTGCACCATTTTACTGCGAGTTACTTCTGCTCTGGTGACTCTTTGGTGTCAAATCCGTGCATCTACTGTTGGATAGTAAGACTTTCAAAGTTGTTTACAGCCCTGAAGACTCCAAGAATGGTGTTCTGTTTTCTGGCTGTTCTTCAGGACACAATGTTTGTCACCCACTTTAACTCTTGGTTTTTAAAAGGCTGCAATTGTTTTCAACAGCATCCCATCATTACTTGATGTAACATCTCTCTTACTTATTTGGCAAATTACTCTCCATTAGTCTGCAAACTATCTATTTCATAATTATCTACCCCTCGTTGTGTTATATGGTGTTTAAACTAACAGCTCTGTTTCTTGAATACTTTTGAAAATAAATTCTTATAATAATATGAGGAAATCTAAAGTTTGAAGTTTGGAATTGATTCTGTTGAATCAAAATGACAATAAAGATTTGTTGGAAAGCAATCATGAGATTTGACATACCTATTCATAGAGCCTTACAGAGTATAGATGAAGACACAGGAATGGAGTAAAATGGCTTCTGAGTTCTAGATGTTCTGTTTGATTTTCTGTCTCTTCTGTGATATAAATCTAGTTTTCTTTGATTAATAAAATTTCAGTCAAAAAATAGAAGGCCTTTTGTTCTATGTTAGTGGATTTAGTCTTCAGAAAAACAATGAAGGCCTTTTGATGAAGGAGGGTCATCTTTTTATCTGTTGTTTTATTGGTTAAGTAATAAAGAAACTGCTTGGCCTCTGATAGGACAAAAAATTAGGTAGGCAAAGTAGACAGAACAAAATGCTGGGAGAAAGAAGCTGAGTCAGGGAGTCGCCATGATTCTCACTCTCCACACAGCTGCAGGTGAAGATCTTCCCTGGTAAGCCACCTCATGGGCTACACAGATTATTAGAAATGGGTTAGGTCAATATGTAAGAGCTGGACAATAAGAGGCTGGAACTAATGGGCCAAGCAGTGCTTAAAAAAATACAGTTTTTGTGTAATTATTTCGGGTATAAAGCTAGCCGTGCGGGCGGCCGGGTGCCAGGAACGTAGCACACTGCTCTTATTACACCAGCCTTTAATGAAGACCCGTTCTGTGTTTCCAGAGAAAAGATTCTAAGCAGTAATGATGGGATGATTCAGTTATTTCTTGAGATAGCCTCACTACTTCAGTGTGCCTAAGAATTATATACACTCCTTGGAATCACTTTCTAACTTCATATTTTACAGTATGATTACTATTTTTTTGTATTTGTTTGTAGAAAAAGAGAGAAAATATTACATTGTCAAAGAAGACCCAGTATTCCCTAAAATGTCTGTTTTCTTCTGTTGATTATTCATTTTCTGAAACAATTATATTCTTATTTAGCATAGTAGCTCTTTAGAAGTGCCCTGGCCAGCATTAAGAACAACCCATGTTATTATCTAATGGGTACAGTGCAAAGGAAGACTTTAGTGCTCTTTGTAGGGGACAAAAAGGCACTTAATAAGGGAGTTACCATGTAAGCATAAATAGCAGAGTTTGGATCCTAACTTTGATGTTAAAGTGCAGCAAGTCCACGGGGCTGCCTATAACCCCACCATCAGAAAGGCAGAGCCCACCTGGAAGCTGTCTAGCAAGATTTGACACAATTGTCTAGCTCCAAATTCAGTGAGAGAGCTTGCCTCAATAAATAAAGTGTAGATTGAACTTCAAGGCTGATCCTATGTGGACACACAGACTGAGAGACAGACAGACAAACACACATTGCATGCAAACCGGTTCATACATGTACACTGGTATAAGCAAATATGCATCTACATATTTCTATTAAATAAAGAATATGATATACAATTGGAACCAAAGGAGCAAAGATATACAGGAAGTCTGATTCTTATTCTTTTCATTCCTCTTAAGACTGTTTCTTAGCATTGTTTAGTAAGAGGCCACTTGTTGGTTCCCAGCTGAACAACCCCAAAATAATCACACAGAAACTGTATTAATTAAATTACTGCTTGGCCCATTAGTTCTAGCTTCTTATTGGCTGTTACATCTTAATTTAATACATTTCTATTAATCTGTGTATTGACACCAGGCTGTGGTTTACTGGGTAAAGTTCTGTCCCATGTTTGTCTCTGGCAGGACTACATGGCTTTTCCTGACTCTGCTATTTTTCTCCCAGCATTCAGTTTAGTTTTCTCCACCTAGCTCTGTTCTGCCCTGCTCTTCTATAGGCTCAAAGCAGTGTCTTTATTAACTAACGGTATTCACAGCATACAGAGGGGAATCCTATATCAGCATTGGGAATAATATTTTTATAAAAAAAATTCTGATGCTATTACCTTTAATCAAAACAAAAATAAGGGAGTTATTTTTTATTGTAAAGTTTTACTTCATTATATATATATATATATATATATATATCACATGAAATCAAGCAATAATTTTTAAAAAGCATTTGAAAAGACTGGAAGTTAGGATTGGGCACCCCCTAGCAACATCTCTCATCTTTCTAATCAAGCTCTCTAGCTTCAAAGGACTAAAAACACATTACCACATACTGATGGAGGAAGGTCATTGGTTAAATAAAAGAAACTGTCTGGCCCTCATTGGTTAGAAGATAGGTGGGAGGAGTAAACAGAACAGAACATGGGGAGGAAGAGGAAGCGAGCTCAGACTCCACAGCTCTCCTCTCAGGAGCAGACACCTCAGCAGAGACGCCATGGTCCCGGCTCCTGGGCAGACGCACGCGATGAAGCTCCAACCCAGGATGGACATAGGCTAGAATCTTCCCGGTAAGTGCACATAGGGGCGCTACACAGATGATTAGAAATGGGCTAAATTAATATGTGAGAATTAGCCTAGAAGAGGCTAGATAGAAATGGGCCAAGCAGTGATTAAATGAATACAGTTTGTGTGTTGTTATTTCGGGCATAAGCTAGCCAGGCAGCCAGGGTGCTGGGGACACAGCACCGCTGCTCCTATTACTACAACATACTTTAGGGAAAGCTGTTCTGGACATCAAGGTGATGTAATGATCACAGACACAAGAGAGAATTCAATTAGGAGGAACGTAACAGCATGCTAATAAAGGCACACAGTATCATGCTAATTAAAGTGTAATAAACCAACAAAAGCCATTGAACATTATACTAGCAGAGGCAAAATAGAAAGCTGATGAACCAAAGTAATTGTTTTGTTTTTAAAATCAAAGTGCCAATATACTACTGACTAGAAAATTAGAATGGTTATGGGTCTCTAAGGAATAGACTGTTATCAACTATTGAAAATTTAAATCATTTTTAACAAGTTACTAAAATGTGGAAGAATTAAACCAAAAATACACCACGAATTATAATACTTATAAGTAAATATATGATTTAATACATGAAATCAATGTTCACCATTACTGAAAAAATATCTTTACATCTCTAATGTGAAAAAAGCAAGAAAATGACTATGCCGTTGTATATTCATTTCTTAACACAACAACAGTCTTAAATTTAAAACAAAATAATTCTTTTCCATTTTGTTCCTCTGAACAAAATATTTTCTCTGCTGAAAATATGGCATAATATAAATGACTATTAGGATGAGAACAATAAGCAAGTCAAATAAATACTTTTACAAGCACAGGACTTTACAAGTCAATTAGGGAAGTCAGTTATGTACTCTGTGTATTCTACCCTGAAATTGCAAACAAATTTCTCAGCAGAAGCCATAATCATTGAAAAGATATAAACAAGTCAAGGAAATTAATTTATAGACAAAATAATTGTATCCAGTTACTCTGTAGTGATATAACTTGAATTTGGAATTTGTGGTTTCAGGGCACCATGCACATTAAAACATATGAGACAGGTCCAAAACATTGCTAAGAAAATAAAGATTATAATTAAAATATCACGATGGGAGCTCAAAGGAATTCTTTGATAGATCCTAAACAAACAGGACATTAATGAGGATGCTGCAATAAAGCAACTGGGCTATGGTTCTCAGTTGTATCCTGTGAATTACTGTGTATAATTATAGCACTTACAATTCAGCTTATGAAATAAGCCAATATTTATGCCTAGTGTCCACAGATGCAATTAATGGCTCATTAGTACACAGGGATCATTGTACAAAAGCAGAACCTCAATTCTCACCATGTCTTTTGAAATTTTGTATTTGCATTTATGTTTCAACAAAATGTTTAAACAATCAAACTTGTGACATTTTAACAATTCTGCAGCCGAAATAAAGGGAAATATGTTTTTAAATGAAAGATCAGAATGAACCTTCCAGAATATGAAGGCTGGCTAAGAAAAAAAAAACACTTAGAAGAAGCATATATAAAAATGATGCTTTCTTTCCATCCATCAGCCAAAACACAGGATATAATTTCCCAAATACAAAAATGATCAGCTACCAATCCCTTTTTATTCCAGGAAGAACAGAACTTAACCATTAGACAAAATTGGACCCCCACTTGCATGGTGGAATACAGAAGTATATTTATTTGCAAGCTGAAACAACTAGCCTTGGACTGTAATTTATTTGACTCCTCATAAGTTATAGTACCCCCAGAGACGTGAAATCCTCTTATTTTCTTTCTCTAATAATTTTTTGTTCTTTATTGAAGATGTTCATTCTGGGTTTGAAAGGCATTGTTCTGAAAACTGCTGATTCCTTGGGTGTATACACATATCATCTTAATGATGAGCAACTTCTATTTGCATTCCATTTATTATTTTTCTTTTATTAAAGTAGACTTTTCTAAATAATAACCTATCTTAAAGGGGGAGTGATGTGGGATTTCTCTCTGTAAGGTATGAATACGTTTCATTACCATTGATAAATTTAGAATCTGTTTTGGGTCTATGGCAGGGGAGAATAGAGCTAGGTAGGAAGACTAAACTGAATGCTGGGAAAAAGGAGGCAGAGACAGAGAAATGCCATGCAGCCACCAAAGGAAAAGATGCCCATGGGAGCTTGATGGAAAATTTTTGATAGGCCACGACCTCATGGTGATGCACAGATTACTAGAGATGGGTTCATTTAAGATATAAGAGCTAGGTAGCAATACACTTACATGATTGGCCAAGAAGTACTTTAATTAATACAATTTCTGTATGATTATTTCAGGTCTGAGTGGCCAGGAACAAATGTACAGTCTCCACCTACAGGGATGTAACTGTTATCTTGCCCACAGAGTATAAAAACAGAAGTTCCAAACAGTTAAGTTAACAAGTGATTATTCTCACTAAAGAGTAACTAAAAATTATTGTTCCCAGATCTTTCCATATGCTGTAAATTATTTCAACAAATGTGTGTGTATATATATATATGTATTTATATATATTATATATGCATATTTATACATGTGTATATGTATATATATTCACACGGGTCATAGTGATAACTCAGATTTATTAACTATTGTGAGTTTGAAAATATTTTAGACTTTAGGAAATATAAAGCAAGAGAAATTTTATATCTATAATTTTTATCTCAAAGTATGTATTACTTAAAAGTGGAAAAACTTTCCCGACTCAATAATAGAAAGAAGTAATATAACCACATACATTACAAAATATGGGATGCATCTATATGCTTGGTTTAAAGAACTTGAGCTAGAAAGGCAATATTCAAAGGAACATGCAACTCTCAATACATACAAAGAAAGTGGTTTCCCTAGAAACAGGAAATAGGTGAAAGCTCTCAGGAGTGATTCTGCCACGCATGTTCCTTTTGAGTTTGGTAATGCTTTCAAGCTCATGGAGGACAGATGGAATGGATGTCTCACAAAGAAACATCCCTGGTGGGGATGGGTTTGCAGCATTTATGAGATGCCAAGTGACTCAATGTTTGACACTATAGGTATAACAGGAACAACTATGATAAGTCATGGTTCTTTCTTCCTACTATATGTTCCCCATATGTAGAAACCATAAAACAATGTAAGGAATTCTTAACACACCAATTCTGTACTGATAGATACATAAAACAAAATTAGTTTTATTTAAATAATTCCATTTCTCTACCAGCTTTTGCTTTTACCTACATGTGACTTAACTTCTGCTCTTACCCTTCTCACCCTTCACCATACACACACACACACACACACACACACACACACACACACACACACTCACACACACACACACTACTTTAGAAGGAAACGAAGGACTGGAGGACTTGCAACATTTTTGCAGGGGAATTGTACAACATAGACCTTTCAGTTTTAAAACTGAAACTGCGAAGTATAAACTTATATTCTTTTTAACTTATGCCCCACTATCTGCTTTGACACAATGAAGATGTTTCAAAATATTCAGGAGGTGAATGAATCTTTTGATATGTTTTGATTCAAATTATCAAATCTTATTTTGCTGTACGGAGCCACAGAAATGGGAACTTTCTTTGCTAATTCTATTTAAATACTTAATTTATCATGCGCAATGCTAGAGGCTGGGAATAGAAAGATGAATAATGAAGAATCCTGGCCCCCAAAAGGCCTACAATCATTCTCAATGTGAAACTTGAGGAATTTGAAATAAGTTAGTAATTAGGTCCATTTCTTCTTGAACATTTCATGATCCTACCAATTGCACTTCATGATTGGTTTTAAATTTCATAATTGTGTTCAGAAATAAAGGACAGAGAATAAAATAGTGTTTGAGAATTTGTTTACATGTAGACAAACATGTTCACAAGAAATGGAAGAATTTTACAATCTAGGAAGAAATTTCATAATTAATGAACCAAAAAGAACCAGAAATGAAAAATTTACAAAATATTAGCTAAATGCATGAAATGCTTTCAATGACTCAAGAATATGCACATATTAAGAGTAAAGAATAGATAAATCATGTTGTTTGATAATCAAAATCTGATGAAAATACTGTTTTTCTGAAAATTAACATTATTTTACTTCTGACTATATTCTGACATTTGCATAAGAAATTTAATCAATATAGAATAGTTCATTTCTCTTGTCCCTTTTTCCTATAAAACCTTCAAAGGCATTGCTTGGTTTTCTTTGAAGTTCATGGCTTGTTTTTTTTATTTTACATGTATGTGTTGTATATGTATTTCTAAGTATAAAATTACAGCATGCTCAGTCCATATATATTACTTGTGTGTTTCAGGTTTGACTCTGATGTTGTACATGAAACTAGAGTTCTCTTTCTTGGAAAAGACTGTTTCTTCTGCTTTCCTTATTTCTTTGACCAGCAGTTTTTTTTTTTGTCTGGGATTGAGATCTCATGGGATTTCCCCCATTCCAAGATAGCATGTCTTTTGGTGCTACCCTTGTTCAGTCAATGTTTAGCCAGCACTATTCGGTAGATTTTCAGGGATTAGCTTCTCTGACATCTCTAGAAGACACAATCAAGCAATTTGCACTGGGAACTTTACCGGGTACGCCACAGCATCATGGCAATACACAGATTACTAGAAGTGGGCTAAATTAACATATAGTAGTTAGCCAATAAGAAGCTAGAGATAATGGGTCAAGCAATGATTTAAATAATATAGTTTCTGTGTGATTATTTTGGAGCTGAGCAGCTGGAAACCAACAAGTGGCCTTTCTCCAACAATACACAACTCTGCATTTGGAATGATAATTGCTCTTTTAGTGGTCTCCATCTGTTACAAAGAGAAGTTCTCTAAATGTGGGATGATAACTACACTTAACTGTGAAGTAAGAATAGATATTCAGAAATTAGTTAGGGATTATGCTGTTTTATTTAAGTGGTTGTATATTATCCTCCAAGATCCATGATTTCACTTGACCACTATAGACTACAGATAGGTTTCTAGTTCCAGATTTTCATCTTGTGGAATGGATGTTAAGACAAATTACAGATTTGTAGTTATCGCTCAAGTATGTGCACCATATTGTAAGCTAGAATTATCCTGATGCTTATTGTCGTGCTTCAGAGGGTCCATATCTGAGACTGAGTATTGGGTAATTAACTCCTTTTCTCCTTTAGAAGCTTGCGAGGCACTATCTGGTAACTTGATAGCTAATCCTCAGGAATAAGGCTTTCTCATCAATCTACCTCAGGTCTTATGAGTCCTGCATTCAAGTATATGGTGTCTTTATCAATAGCACATTTCTTTCTACTTTTGGGGTGCGCTCAAGAACAGCATCAATAGTTTATAATATTTGGGGACTCTCTTGGACAGTCCTGACCAACAACTAACAAAGGAGTTTTTATGTTGGTGATGAGGTTTTTGTTAGATTATGTATGGCTCTGGGAAGAGAAATGCAAACAGAAATAGAAAAAATTTCTTTTAAACTATACATGTATACATCGAATTATACATTATAAACATTCTTAGGGAGGGAGAAGTATGATTCCTTATGATCTTTTTCAAACATCCTGGCTGTTACTTTAATTCCTTCTTGAACTGAAAGAAGAAATTAGAAAAACAAAGAAGGGAGACTGCATTTCTCTCCTTGATTTACCTTCATTTCTGCAATTTCCTCTTGCTCCTTTACCTTTGGCTCCCCATCTATTTTGTTTTCTTTTACTCTTTCATCCCCTTCTTGTTCGTCCATTCTTTCTGCTTTCCTGTTTTCTTCATTCATGACCAAAGATTTTCTAAATTTTCTGCAATTGTTCTTCTGTTTCATCAAGTCTACATAGAGTCTCATCATTCATATAACTTTATGAAAAGTAAAAAAAAATAAATATTTGTATTCACAGGTGTTAGGTTTTTTGCTTAACCTTGATCTCTTTCTTTATACTTATTAAAACACACTTTTTTCACAAAATGGCAGAAAAATGTAAAGGTATGTGGGTGTGTCCTACTCAGGGTTCACTTGAGGAAGTAAACCAATGGAATGAGTATTTATCAAAAGCAGAATTGCAGCCAGAGAATCGGGGAATTTTTTTGTGAGATTGGGTATTCTAATAATGTCAGAAAATACACACATAAATATCACTAAGATGACTACATTAATATGACTTGAACAAGGATAACACCAGTAGACATTTTACAGTGGCCATGGGAATATCCAGGAGGCCTTAACACTAAGAATGAATAATGAAACTACAGAGAACCATTGTCAAGGACCTTGAGAGTTACAGCAGGTAACAACCAGTGTTCAATGTCAACCCATGAGAGGAATGATTATCTGATGGAAGTTAATATTGCCCAGGCAAGGCCTACAGGACCGTTGAGTCTGAAAATTGTTGCTCACTTTTGCTAAAGCAGCTTGATCGTTCCCCACATTACCTGTATTGTAGTGTGTAATCTCATGTGATGTGTATATATAATCTCAAGAATACATCTCAATCTTATGGGCACATACATATATCAGTGGATAGTCAGGAAGATTTCTTTTCATTTAGATATATAACTTTGTTATATAAAATATATACTCACACATGCTACATAACTAGATCTATTTGTCCCACAATAACTATGGGCAATTTAAAGTTTGTTTTCTTCTTTGGCTCACACTAACTGCACATAATTAGCTAACTTTTACTCAAAGCAAATTCAAACTAAACCAAAGATTTTTTGTAAATAGATCATAAGTTTAAAACTTTACAACTATGTACAAGGTCAGAGCCACAGATGTCCAGTCAAGGTTGTTAAGAAATGTATGACAATTCTTTGCTTGCCAGTCTGCTAACAAAAGATCTATGTCTCAAAGATTATCTCACAGGACTCTGTAACCCCACCCTTTAGTCACAGTCTTAGTCCTGTAACCTTGCACTCTTGTGCAACCATGGCACTAGCTCAGCTCTCCTAATTGCTTACCCTAAGAATGTGCTTTTGACCAATGAGACGGAACTCCTGTAATTTCCTTATTACTTCAAGGCTCCTAGGGAAAAAAAGAGAGTGTTTAGACTAGAGGAAAAGAAGCTAGAAAAACATGAAGAAGCTAGAAGTTAGAAGTAAGATAGGAGAATCGAATGGAGGCATAACAAAAAAGAAATGGGTAAAGAAAAATATGGAGTGAGAGATTATTTTCACACTCATATCTCCCAAAAAGCTCTCAATAAACTAAGGCATTGTAAGTGTGGACAAATAAATTTTTCCAAAGGAAAAGAACACTAAATTTGCTATCCAACACCAAAATGGTTAACATTAAAAACAAGAATAGGAGTAACACTGAGCAGCAACAAAAAACAGGTTACATTTAAGAATATCTATTGTATATACATATATAAAAATTCATATAACATCACTCAATTAAAAAAGAGGAAGTAAGTTTGAAAGAGAACAAGGAGTAGTGTATTGGAGTATTAGGAAGAAGTAGAGGGGGTTCAAATGAATTAGGTATATTATTACCTCAAAAATAAAAGAGCTAAAGAAAGGAATATTAGGATGGCTTATACTATAGGAACTGAGGAGTCAAACAATGCTATATTCAGACAGGTGAGATTAATAGCTGTAGCTCTTCAGTCCATATGACTGGATTCCTCAGTGGTCCCAATCTTTACCTAAAAGGCCCAGAGAGATTCAGAGATCTACTGACCTTCAGCCCAAGTTGAAAGCCTGAAAATTCCATTGTTTCAGAAGGTGCTGGAAAATAGAAACAGCAAAACCAATGAACTTACACATAAAAATTACAAGCAGTCAAAATAAATAAATAAACAAACAAACCATCTTATATCTTAGCCATAATTTTTGGTACTAGCTACATTCAGGGAATTACCACCTCAATCAGAGTTATCAAGAAGACCCCACACTGGCATGACCAGAGGAAAGCCTAATTTAAAGAACCCCTCGCAGAGATGTGCCCAATGGTTTTGTCTCTTGGGTGATGATAGTTCTTATCAAGCTAAAAATCAATACTTACTAGCTACCACAAGGCACTAAAAAGATTGATGTCTCCACCCATCATTGATGTTAATAGAGAAGAGAAAGCAAGTAAGATCAGACCTTTCTACCCTTGTTCTGTACTTATCATTACAATTTGATTGGGTCCTGACAAACATATACACTCTAAGAAACCATGTATTAATTTATTCAGGAAGCTTATTTATAAGCCTGGAAATCAATGATTAATGTGACAAACTAAATAAAACTAAAATGAGATATCAAATTGCTCATGTGTATTTATTTTTAGATAGGATATTATGAGACACATGCCCAGCCATCCACTAAAAGGAGTATTACTCAGTAAATCATTTTATGAAAAGCTATGGATTTTATTAGGTCTGTTAACCATGCCAACCCAAAGAATTATCTACTATACATTTTGGAAATATATTTTCTCATTAAGAATTAAAATATAGTCACTTTAGGACTGTGCTAGAGAAATTCTACTCTACTCCTCCATGTCTGTTTCCTTCCCTTGGCTCTGTAATCATCATCATCACTTGGTTCACACCTGTTATTATATCATTTTTTCTCATTTTCACGTACTCCCTTTTCATATTACAATTTTAAAATTTCCATCTTCATTTACATTTATTAATGACTTCAGGGAGGTACCTTAATCATATCAGTAATGAGTTGTTAGCTTCAATTAAAGAAGGTGGCCCTTCTTTAACCTGGTTGTCCTTTTCATGATCTTTATCAACTTTTACAGGTTAATGCTCAGTGCCTGTCTGTCCACTGTTGGCAGAATCTAGTTTTCTACAGCTTTGTAAATGTGCCATTGACTCCATGATTTCTTTTTCTGGAATTATAAATGAAATTATTGTCTGATGTGTGCTGTGCTCATACATAATGACTACAAAGAGAAACATGATGTGAGGAAAACAATAATTCATGACTCCTACCCTAGGAAACAAACGGCTTTCTCAAGGCAGTGTCGTTTATGAGATGTAGGTAGTCCCTATGAGTGTGAAAGGGTACAAAGGAGAAGGACTGCTTTTTTTTTTTTTTTTTAAATAGAGACCACTGTGTTGTCATAAAAATACCTCAAAGAATAGAAGTCAAGAGTGGGCAGAAGGTGGATTCAGAAAGAAAATTGTTATTTCATGTTCTAAAATATACATGTGAGTTGGCAGATTTTAGAAGTTTCGAATACTTTTTGTATGAAAGATATTGAGAAAACCCCTTCACAAAATTCTGAAAAGCGAAATGCCTGAAAAAGATTGAAACAGTCTCCACTTATGCAATTTCCTGATTGACTGCTTGTGAAGTGAATGATGGGATTGCCCACATACAGTATATCAAGATCCACTATTAACTAATAAGTCACATATGTGAATGTAGGAAAACAAATAACTCAAATTACTTAGAGTATGTTTGGTTTCTGCACAATATGCCCACTCTGCATTTTAAGCCTTTGCAATAGTCTGTAGTGTTAAGCTCTTTGAAAGAGAAATATATCCCCAACAATGTAAGATAGTCTATCTGTGCAAGTCCGTGCAGCTGTGAACTCTGAAAAAGATGGCATATTCTATACACTCAGGGGATTTTCTATCCTTTATTTCACACTACATATAAGATTACATATTTTGAGAATGGCTGTGGAAGTAACTTACCAGTAAATATTTGGAATGGATTCAGGTAATCTTTGCAGAAGAAAAGGCATGAAAATTAGCTGGATAAAATAGAGCAGCAATACAAAATATCAGTAAAATTACAAGTTGAGAGATAATTACAGAAAACAAATATAAGACAGATAAATACAAGTCAAAGAAAGAGTCAAATATACTATAAGTGTTGATTACAGAGAGAACAAAGATGAATATGAGCCATACATATAAGATCAATAGCATTTGTAAGAATTATATAAAAACATATAATTGAATTTTATTTAGATATTTACAGAACTAAAAGTTTCATTATCAATGTGAAAGTTTAGGCTATTGAGGCATAGTAAATAGAAATACTGGGAAGTGAATAAAAACATAAAGAGACACAATAAGATTACAAATCACCTTCTCCTCTCTGTTTTTATTCTCCTAGACTTTAGTTTACTTATGCTCTGTATTAGCTATGTTTCTCATTTTCATGACAAAATGTTTGGCAGGAAAACTGAAAGAGAAGGTTGATTTGTCTCACATGGTAAAATGTTTGGTCAGTCATGTCGGTGAGGATAATTTTGCATTTCCTGGCAGGGGTATGAGCCAGCAGCTCTTCACATCTTTGTGAATCAAAGCCTAGACGGCTTGGCTTAAGTGGAGGTAAATATAACCTTAATGACTATCCCACTATGACCTTCTTCAGCTATTTATCCACTATGTCCCAATGTTGTAACAACCCACACCCCAACAGCATGTTCCACTGCTACCTAAGCAGTCAAATGGATGGATGAGAAGGTGGACACATACTGGTCAACCTCAAGTGTTCTAAAGGAGAGAGCTTATAGTTTTCCAGTTTAAGATTAGTTTGGCTTTGGCGTGGAAGATTAAAGGGTTTCATAGTGTAATGGTTTAATTTGATGTTTTAATATTAAAATGAGGACTAATTGCTTTGCCCTCCAGAGTTTAAAGGGCATGATGATAATTTAGTTTTCTTCTTCCACCAAAACACATATAGAAACATAGACATAAAATGTACTGAGTGACAATAACAATTAAAGGGTCAGGCAATAAGAACATAGAGAAGTAGTGTTTTGTTATAGATAATTTGCTGCATTTTATTAAAATAGTGTGCTGAGCAAATCAAAATAAGAATAAATTCTGATAAAGACAAAGAGTCTCATAAAGCCTTAGACATGTTTTCACAACATGACATAATTATATTATATACTATCATTTTAAGCCAGACCGAGTTAAAAATACCACTCCACCTGGATCAGTGAGCAATCATTTTGCACAAACTACATCTGGAGAACAGGGTGGAATGATCATTAAGAACTGTTCATGCTAGCTCTGCTCTCTAACATATGCGCTTCTTCTGACACTCTCATATGGAACTAATTCAGCTCCATGTCAAAAAAAAAAATTAAACACCTGCTAAGTAGCACAAAAAAGAAAAATTAAAACATAAAGGAAAATGAACTGCTTTCTCTCAGCAAGTATAAAGAAGCTGTAGAACAGGGAAGAAACAGCCAAAGAAGGTGACTCAAGGGGGAAATAACCCCCTACAGCACATACAAGGAATGCACTCTTAAAGAAAGTGCATCCAGCGGTGGACTTCATTCAGGTGCTAATGATGGTGCCATTTGGTAGAAGGCCAAGACATCTTTCCATATCACTTTGTGTACAAACATGATGGTAACAAATATCATTATGAAATTCTGTTTTCTCTCTAGAATTTCTCAGAGATTTTATTTTAAACTAATCGCTTGAACATTGGAAGATTTCTCTGTGTGATATTTGCTCTGTATTTTTATTTCTTTGTAAACACTCCATGTATTCCATGGGTCTAAACATCAATAGTATACAGTTTTATATTTAAGGAATCTCGCTTTGTATGTGCATTTTATATGCACACAACATGTAACTTTAATGCTGTATTCTTTGATATTAGGCAGTATCCTTAGACATGCAAATCACTTTATGTGTTCCTAGTGGTCTCGTCTATGTTTCCTCCATACTTCATGATTTAGAGAAGGATATAATTAAGTCAGCAAGAGATGGTATTCTGAAATGTCAAGTATTCTGACAGTGTTTGTCTCCTACTACTGTGGAGGAAATATTTGGAAATGAAGTAATAACAATCACATCAGTGCAGTTAGTTTGAAGCAATCCAAAAGGAAGTCTGAAGCATTGCAGTTTTACTCACATCCACAAACAAACCCAACCTTACAGAACTAGATAGTTACAATAGTGTTCCCATGAGTCTGGAGCTGAGAGTCGGTGAAGTTTGGTATAAAGATTTATAGGTATACACATATTGAAATACAGGGTAGATCTTTATATAATTATTGTGTTCTATATTTTTAAAAAAGTATATAAAAAGATCAAATTCCCATAAAAGAATTTTACATAATCATACATGATCCTGGGTTCATATGCTGTCCTCAGAGCTCAAATGCAATTACCTTTCCCAAAATTCATACTTCAGAACTGGAAATAAAGTGCTTTGTAATTGTAACCCCTCGTCTCAATGTGTTGGTTGTGATGGGAATATAGGTGGGATGCAAGAAGGCCTGGGAGGAGTGGAGTGAAGGGAGACTATGGCCTAGAAGTAAAATAAATAAAAGATAGATGATAGATAGATAGACAGAATGTCGCTTGAAACCACATTCCATTGAAACATATCTGTTACTGTTTCTAGCTATAGCTCAAACTGCACAGGATCTTTCTTCTAAAGTTCATACTTGGCCTTGTTATAAGAAGATGAGAATCTCATTTTTAAATAAGACAATGAATTCTTTATTCATACCTTCATGGCCACATTTTAAAAGTGCTGCAGTGTGAGGACCATCTTCCAAAAATATGCCACATCTCTTAATAAACTTGAGTTGTTTTTCACTACACACAAATAGGACTTTCACAAAAATCAATGTTAGAATTGGTGTAAAATAAATCTAATGTTTTATGCTCAATTCATATGTAACACAAATATTTTTAACTTAAACATATTTAGATAAATTAATAATTGATCATTAAAAGTATCAACATTTATTTTACTACAATAATTGCACTCTACTCGAGGCTGAATTCTCTTACGTACATTTGAGATTTTAATATAGAAAGATGAAATAGTTTATGATGAACTATGTTGTTTTTAATTAGAAATAATTATTTTATAAGTAAAACTTGTGATATTTTGTTGGTGCTTTAACAAATAAACCTTGACATAAGAGCAGAGTGTGGAAATAAACCAAAAGTTAGCTACAGAAGCCAGGCAACAGTGGCATAAACTTTTAATACCAGAACTCAAGAGACAGAGGCAGAGGGATCTTTGTGAGTTCAAGGGCAGTCTGGGATACACAAGATTAAATCAGTCTAAAAGAGAAATGGTGCTCACACCTTTAATCCCAGCACTTGGGATCCCATGCCTTTAATCCTAGCACTAAGGAGGTGGAGACAGGAAGGAATATGCCTGGGGAGGAGAGCAGAATATAAGACTGGAGGACGCAGGAGCTCACTGCATTCAGTCTGAGGATTCCAAGGAACAGGATTGCTCCTTTAGTCTGAGGATTCAGTAGAGGTAAGAAACTCTGCTTTTCTGATGTTCAGGCAAATTTTATTTGTTAAAACACAAACAAAAATCACCACAGAATTTTATGAAATATATGAACTTAAGAAAGTCTACTTAGAGATTTATAGACCAATACAGAATTTTATTTTGTAAGTTTTAGTGTTAGCTTTACTATGTGAACACATTTACAAAAGACACTAATAATTAGTTATTTGTTTTGGAAAAAAAAGTCAATCCAAACCAAAAATTAATGATGAGGTTTTTTTTTTCATTTATTACTTACTACCATAGTCAGCTAACTTTGAATTCTTAAATGCATATTTTTGTTGATATCAAAGTTGTATTGGATGTGTTGTATTTCTCATGTGGACTGCAGAGTCATCCTGCTACAATATATAATCAGCCATATTCATCACAAGCGCAATTAGTAACATAAGAAATATCATATCACTTACATTTGTAGCCCAAAGAAATTCATGCCGTCAAACAATAAAAAGCAATATAGTTTCACTATTGAACAGTAAAACCTATTCGCATGAAGTAAACTTGCCCTCATGTTGCTTTTACATTCCTATACCTGTAAATTAAGTAAGAACATAGTGAATATTTGTCGTGATCAACATATGTAGAATTTTAGTATTTTAGAAAAATGCTTTTCAATACATAATATTTGTTTGAAAGTAAAAGGTTAAGCAGGAGTTACACTGATCATTGCTTGTGCAGATGTGTCTGAAGTCACATCATATACTCCAGAGTAGATATAAACTTTCAAGAGTATTTTAAAACTTATCATTTATTCTTATTCCTTTTTTTTTTGTCAGTACTGTGACTAAAAGTCATGGTCTTACCACATACTAGGCAAGCAATTTATCATTTTGGCGCATGCCCACTGTCAAAGTCATAATTATTTCTAATACTTTTCTAAAGAGAACAAATTCATTTAGGGATGTAACTTCCAATCTTGCTCTAATGATCATATAGCAAGCCAAACTTCTCAGGAGGAAATCAATTTTAAAACATAACTGGCTACTGTCTGTGGCCTATCTGTAGATATTTAGACAGAAGCATTTCCTTTTCCATTTCCATGTACTTTCGCATGTGTGTGAATGTGGTGTGTGTGTGTGTGTGTGTGTGTGTGTGTGTGTGTGTTTGAATGTATGTCTAAAGAAATAAATAAAGAATCACATATGCAAAGTTCTTTAGGTTTTAAAATATCTCTATGGCTATGCAGTTCTTTTATTTGTGTATATTGTTATTTGTGATAGTTATAATTGTTCCTAGGAATTCATGAATTTGTAAAATCTCTATCCTTGATGAGCACATCCATCCTCCAAAGAAAAGCATTAAGGAACAAAACCCCATTAGGTTTGCCAGCATTGCATCTGAGTTGTGATCAGCATGTGGCACTCTCCCAAGCAACTGAGTGATGTGGGATTCCCCTCTGTATGCTGTGAATATCATCAGTTAATAAAGGAACAGTTTTGGGCCTGTAGAAGAGCTATAGGGGAACAAAGCTGTAGGAGAAAACTAAACTGAATGCTGGGAGAAAGGAGGCAGAGTAAGAGAGAAGCCATTGAGCCATGCTGGAGACAAATGTTCGAAAACTTTGCTGGTAGGCCACGACTTCATAGTGATTGTAACTGTAATTCTTGGTTGATAACTGTTTTGTTATATGTAATTTTACTATGTTAAAGCCAAAACCTTCCTTTCATTTAAACAGAAAATAGGAAATAATGTGGGAATCCCCTCTGTATGCTGAGAATATCATTGGTTAATAAAGTAACTGCTTTGGGCCTATAGCAGAGCTATAGGGGAACAGGGAAAAGAAGGAAAAACTAAGACGAATGCTGGAAGAAAGGAGGCAGAGTAAAAGAGAAGTCCTTGAGCCATGCTGAAGATAGATGCACTGAAAATTTGCTGGTAGGCCACAATCTCAGGGTGATGCACAGATTAATGGAGATGGAATAAATTAAGATGTAAGAGTTAGCCAATAAGAAGCTAGAGCTAATAGTCCAAGCAGTGATTTAAATAATGTAGATTCTGTGTGATTATTTTGGAGTGAGTAGCCTCCTTACAACATCTGAGAGTACATCTGTACCCTAGCATAATTCTCCTCTTTAGATGTTATATAATAAACTTTCCTGTTTAGTCAATATGTTCTGACCATCTGACTTTCTTTCAGTTCTTTAATGTGGTAAATCTTTCCATAAGTTCTCAGCATGTAATCCCTTCCTTGCCTAGAATCACTTTTCCCCAGGTGTTTTTATGATTTGTTTTTTGAAAGTCTTAAATGTCTCACCGTTACAGAGGTGTTCTTCAACCATAAAAATGAATTAACCATAACCCAACTTTCTTCACTTTTCACATTGTCTTGGATGTTTCATAATTATCAACAAATGAAATTACAAATTTTACATGGTTCTTGCCCATTTGTTACTCTGAACTCACAATAAAACTATATTAGAATGAGATTTCTAAGATGGCAAAAGATGGCATTTTCATACCCTGCTTTCTTTTGTTTCCATATATACACCTAGAGTACAGCTCAGTGCACATGTACTATCATGAATTATTTTAAATAATTACTGACCCTTTGATATGTTTAATGTCCGCCAAAGGTTCATATGCTAAGATTTGTTCTCAATGCAGAGATCTTCACAAGTGGGGCTTCAGAAAGAAATTGAAAAATGAGTGTTTGTTGGACTATTGGGAAATAATGACAACTTTTGCCTCGGATCCAAGTTGAACAGATCAGGACATTTGGGATATGCCCTTGGAGACATATTTGACTATACTATCCACAGTTCCTTTAGTGTCTCTTTGTTCCACAATATGCCTGTTCATGTCCCTAGACATCCTTTGCTTACTGAACCTTCATAAATGAAACAGCTGTGCTTCTCCAGGCCCATCCTACCATAAATATCCTGTCTTGCTACAGGTCCACAGAAATGAAATAAGAAGCATGGACTGAAACATCTAAAATCATGATCCCTAATAACTACCCACTCAAAGATATTTTAACAAAGCCTACATCCCTTAGGCACTTACTTGATTAAGAGTGGACCTAATAATTATGTCTTTAATATTCAGAAAAGAGAAATGATATTCAGATGACCGAATAAGGATCTTCCCTTTCAGATGTTTTTAATGTTACCACATATTTTCTTGATATGAATGAGTATTCTTGCACCACGGATATTTTCTTGTCTTACTGATCAATGATTTTCAATGACAGAAAAAGATGTAATGTTTAATGAAACCTGCATGCTATACCCAAAATACAGAGTATGTCCATAGAAAAATGTAGAGTGATGACAGGGGTCATCTGAGACTGTTTATATCTGAGACTGAGGAAATATTAGGAGGAACACGTCTAACCATTAATCCATTTGGTGAGTTTATACTCCATACTCGGACATTTCTATGGGGCTAAGAATACTTAAGTCAAAAGATTCTGTCTCAGAGCAAAAAGAAATGTATTTTTAAAGGAGTTTAAGCAATGAGAAATGTGAACCATCTCTTTTGATATCAAGTATATAGGTTCAGGTGTTAAATAGGTAATGAACTCAGTGAGCCCAAGCTCTTAATGTGAGCATTATCTTCAGGCTTTGAACAGGTGCATATTCTGGTTTACTATCAATATATTGATGTAAGATGGCTTGGTCAGTTTCATGCTTCATGTACTTAAGGAAAATACCATAGCTGAATAATTATTATACCTTTATCTTGTATGCCATTTTATTAGAGATATTTTTTGAGAAAACCCATAAAAAATTGTTCTTTAAAAATCGTATTACCTAGAAATAGATCACATACCATGGCCTAATTATGATTGTGGGAATGTAAGTATCTGTTATTTTTATTCTTTATATTGAGAGATAACTTCAAGTCTTAAATAAAGAGGAGATATAGCTATGTGTCCCACAGAAATATTCTAATGGTTAAGGCACCTAAAGACATTTTTAATACAAAAAAAAATGTTAGGAAATCAGTGGGTTTCAAATTCACATGTAAGAAAAAATGTGTTTAAGCATCATTGAGGAGTATTGAAATAACAATGTTAGCAAAGTGATGTTAACAAGTATAAGTTACAATTTACAGTTATAAATAACTAAGGACTTGATAAGAAATTGAAGAGAACATCACAGACTTTTTCCACCAAAGAGCTGTTTGGCAATAGAAAGATCAGAAATAAGAGAATAGATAAGAAAAGAAAGGATGTAATTGATTCTAAAATGTATGAGATAATACTACATTTTGTGAACAACAAAGAGAACAACTGTTTGGGTTTTTTTTTTTCTTTAATTGAAAATTTACATACCAAAGCCAGTTGCTACTCCTTCCCCTTCTCTCACTCTCTCCACCCCCCCTCACACACACCATCCTCTCTCTATACCTTAGAAAGGGCAAGGCTTTCCATGAGAAGTCAACAAAGTCTAGCACATCTCTTTGAGGCAGAACCAAGGCCCTCCCCACTATATCTGGACTGAGCAAGTGAATGGGCTCCAAAAAGCTAGTGTAAGCAGTAGGGATCAAGGAAAAACATATAGTTATCCTCTTGGCTATGGGAAGTAGACAAAATTGCCGGGAAGACAATTGGGATCTTGGGGGTGGGGTGGGATGGGGGTAAGGAGAGATGGGGAGAGAAAAGTGAGAAGGGGAGGATGGGGGGAACTTGGGGAAACAGGATGAGTGGGATAAAGGAAGGTTGGATAGGGGAGTACGGAAGCACAATTCTTAGTTAAGGGAGCCACCTTAGGGTTGGCAAGAGACTTGAACCTAGAGGGGCTCCCAGGTGCACAGGGCGATGTCCCCAGTTAGTTCCTTGGGCAGCTGAGAATAGGGAACCTGAAATGACCCTATCCTATAGCAATACTGACGAATATCTTGCATATCACCATAGAACCTTCATCTGGTGATGGATGGAGATAGAGACAGAGACCCACATTGGAGCACTGGACTGACCTCTCAAGGTCCCAATGAGGAGCGGAAGGAGGGAGAAGATGAGCAAGGAAGTCAGGACCACGAGGGGTGCACCCACCCACTGAGACAGTGGGGCTGATCTATTGGGAGCTCACCAAGGCCAGCTGGACTTGGACTGAAAAAGCATGGGATAAAACCGGACTCTCTGAACACGGCGAACAATGAAGGCTGATGAGAAGCCAAGGACAATGGCACGGGGTTTTGATCCTACTTCATGTTCTGGCTTTGTGGGAGCCTAGCCAGTTTGGATGTTCACCTTCCTAGACATGGACAGAGGGGGCAGGACCTTGGACTTTCCACAGGGCAGGGAACCCTGACTGCTCTTTGGACTGGAGAGGGAGGGGGAGAGGACTGGGTGGAAGGGGAGAAGGGTGGGAGGAGGGGGAGGGAAATGGGAGGCTGGGAGGAGGCGGAAACTAGAGATGGCTCAGTGGTTAAGAGCATTGCCTGCTCTTCCAAAGGTCCTGAGTTCAATTCCCAGCAACCACATGGTGGCTCACAACCATCTGTAAAGAGGTCTGGCGCCCTCTTCCGGCCTTCAGGCATACAGACAGAATATTGTATACATAATAAATAAATAAATATTTTTAAAAAAAAAGAAAAGAAAAAAAAAGCAGTAGGGATAAATCCTGCCTCCACAACCAGTGGCCCCCGTAGTCTGTCCTAGCCATATAACTCTCACCCACATTCAAAGGGCTTAGTTTGGTTTTATGCTGGTTCTCCCCCCCCCCCCCGGGTAGTCCAGAGTCAGTGAGCTCCCATTAGTTCAGGTAAACTCCTTCAGTGGGTATCGCCAACATGTTCTTGACCCCTTTGCTTCTATTGTTACTCTTCCCTTTCTTTGACTGGAATTTGGGAGCTCAGCCCAAATCTTTATTCACGATCTCTGCACCTACTTCCATCAATTGCTGGATGAAGGTTCTAGGATGTTAATTAAGGTATCATCAAGCTGATTGCAGCAGCAGGCCAGTTGAGGCACCCTCTCCACCATTGCTTAGGGTCTTCGCTTGGGTCATCCTATGGAATCCCATTTCCCTAGTACCAGGTCTCTTGTTAGCCCCATAAGCACTCCCTTGATCAAGATCTCTTTCCTTGTTCTACCTCTCTGCCATTCCCCCATTTTTACCAACCCCATCCTTCATATGCTTCACCCCATTCCCTTCTCTTATCCTCTGTTTCCTCCCTAACCTCTCTCCCCACCCCTACGCTACTGAATTTTATCTGGAGAGTTTGTCTATTTCCCCTTTCCAGGGTGATCCATGTATGTTTCTTTAAGGGTTTTCCTTATTACCTAGCTTTTCTGGGTTAGAGGACTATAGACTGGTTGTCCTTTGCTTCATGTCTAATATACACTTATGAGTGAGTACATACCATCTTTGTTTTCTGGGTCTGGTTTACCTCACTCAGGATGGGTTTTTTTCCCATCAATTTGCATGCAAATTTAAATATGTCATTTTTTTAACTGCTGAGTAGCACTCCATTACGTAAATGTACCATATTTTCTTTATTTATTCTTCCATTGAGGGACATCTAAGTTGTTTCCAGGTTCAGGCTATTACAAATAATGTTGCTATGAACATAGTTGAACAAATTTCCTTATGGTATATCCTTTGGGTATATGGCCAGAGTAATGTTGCTGATTCTTGAGGTAGGCTTTTCTGAGAAACCGCCAAACCAATTTCCAAATTGACTGTATATGTTTGCACTGCCACCAGCAATGGAGAAGTGTTCTCCTTACTCTGCATCCTCTCCCGCATAAACTTTCATTGGTGGTTTTGTTCTTAGCCATTCTAAAAGGTATAAGATGGTATCTCAGAGTTGTTTTGATTTGTATTTCCCTGGTGGTTAAGGTTAACGAAGAGTTAAGTGGTTTTTTTAGTCATTTGAGATTCTTTTGTTGAGAATTCTCTGTTTAGATCTGTACCATATTTTTAAATTGCATTATTTGGTATTTTGATGCCTAGTTTCTTGAGTTCTCTAAATATTTTGGAGATCAGTCCTCTGTCTGATGTAGGGTTGGTAAAGATCATTGTTGCCTAGAAGTTTTTCAGTTTCAGAAGTTACCATTTATTGATTGTTGTTCTCAGTGTCCTTGTTACTGGTGTTGTAGTAAGTGATCTCTTGTGCCCATTCATTCAAGGTTACTTCCTACTTTCTCTTCTATGAGGTTCAGTGTGGCTGGATATATTGAGGTCTCTGATCCACTTGGCTTTGAGTTTTGTTCATAGGGATAGGTATGAATCTATTTTCGTTCTTCTATATGTTGATATCATGTTATGGCAGCATCGTTTGTTGAGGATGATTTCTTTTTTCAATTGTATAATTTTAGCTTCTTTGTCAAAAATCAGGTGTTCATAGGTCTTTGGATTATTACCAGGGTCTTTGATTCAGTTCCCTTTGTCTGATGCACAGACTGCGACAGCACAGATAGGAGAGAGAACAGTCTCGAGAGAACAACTACTTCTAAGAAATTAAAATCTAAAAAAAGTATTTCTTGTGTTGAAGATGCTCACTGATGAGGTCAGAGAGGAATTAGCATTGGAACAACTGTATGGCTAGAGTTCCATGCTACAATAATGCTCGTGAAGTTTTACCTTTAGATGTAGATATTGTTTATTATAGTTCATAGAAAGACTTCATTTCTTAGCAGGTTAGGGGGTGCTGGTTTTTTTTTCTTTTTTTTAAAGAAAAATGATGAGAAAATAGACCCATCTGAACTAGCTGACACACTGCCTTGTAATTATGCAGTGCTTTTTAACAGCTTTGTCTAGCAGAAGAGTAATTAGTACCGAGGGAGAGAAAAAGAAGAAGCAGACATTCCAGTCTTGGTTTGTTGTTGGCCAGGTAGAAACTGTAGAACAGAAGGCAGAGCAAAATAGTACACTAACTTGAGTTCATAGAATGTACGTGATTTTAGTGGGAGTCAGCAAAGGAATGGTGAACTGGGAGGGAGAAATGGAATAAAAAATATTTTTTTTATTCCTAGAAACATGATAGATTGTATTTAAAGGTTGACTATAATATAACACCTTTTATAATTCATATCACATAAAAACTCCTCTTTTCAAATAGATCAAATAATTTAAAAAGGAAGTTCATAAGAAATGAATAAGCAATTGATCAGTGTCTAATGCTTGGTTGCCTATCCTCTTTAGCAAAATTAAAGTTGATTTCTTTTGGGAAAATATTCCCCATATTTTAACCTTCACTGAATTAAACTAGTTTGTCAACATTTCTATGACCCCAGCAATAACTAAGAAGCTCATATTGATAATCAAACAACATATAAACTGCTGGCCTCATAGGTCAAGGCAAGCATATTATTTGATAGAAGCCGCTCAGTTCTAGAATGTTTACAAAATATTTGCAGTCAACTAAATAAAAACAAATAACTGGCAGCACTCTTAGTCATAAAGATACCTTAGCAAGATAATCTTTATGGAAATAGAGTCAGATTCTGGAAAGAGTATTGAGGACAAATAAAATAATCATGCGTTTCACATCTCTACAAATAATGTCTAATTTGATTCACTGATATCTATTTGACATGGACATTTTCATATGCAGTTACAAAGTTTCTAGTTATATCTACTTTTTTTAATCATCCAATTTCATGTCCTTTAAAAACAAAAACAAAAAAATAAAAACAAAAAACGAAATGAACAAACAAAAAATTTTAAGTCTAATTCTTCTTCCAAAAATATTTGGCTGTGCAGTCTTGTACTAGACAGTGATTGACTTACCAGTGGCTACACTGCAAGAAAACTGACACAGCATTTTCCAGAAGCTAACAATTGCTAGTGGTTATATAGCTAGGCATGGATTGTGTGCTCATCCCCTTTCCATGATGGGATTTTTCTGGCTTGAGCATGCACAGGTTTTCTTCATGCTGTTTGCAAGCTGTATGACTTCTTTTGTGTAACTGTCATGTTGTGCCCAGAAGGTGTTTCCATGGCTTTTGGTTCCTACACCCTTTTCATTCTGTTTTCTAAATGACACCTGAGCTTTGGGAAGGCTTGTTCCCTTGACAACTGAGCATCTGTAACCTCCAATTCTCTACTCCTTGGCCAGTTATGGACTTTTGTGTTAATTTCATACACTGAAAATAACGCTTCTCATATGAGGGTTGAGAGGTGTATTAAATATATGGGAATTACAACAAGTCATAAGCAGTCAGTTTTTATACAATTAAATTGACTCCTTTTTTGTACATTTTAAGTGTTCTGATCAGGATACTAATTACATCTAGTCATATTCAATGTTATTTTATTCAAGTGATACAGCTACAGTCATAATAAAAGCAGTAGTTGAATCCTTTGGGTCTTGTGAAAATATGGCTATTTTGAAATAGCTCCCCATGCTCTAGCATTACCCAAGAAAATGCTGAAAGTACAAGTACTGAGGTAAATAATTGAAAAAAACTGGAACTAAATTAATATTTAGTATCGACACAGATGTTTAATTTCAGTGACTTTGGTTGAAAACTACAATTACAAGGCTTTCGAAAATGATAGCATAATGATACAGTTTTTTCTCAGATGTAGAGAAAATGTTATATTGGAAACAAAGGAAAAAGAGTATCTAAGATAGAGCAAGCTCAAATTAAATGACCACACTACTGAGATATTTTTTTCTCTGCTTTGATAAGAATATATCATTTGGCTGAAAGAATGAAGATAAAAATAGGGGGACTCTATAGCTTAGGTGACTGCAAATGGAATACCTTTCACCTCTAATTGACTGAACGAAATGGAGGCAGTCTCCATAGAGACAGAAATTCCTCCAGGAGAGATAGCTTTGCAGCAGAGAGGATGCAGCTGGGGTAGTGTCTTCATCCTAAGAAATAGCTATGACATTAGAACTCATCTTAATGCTCTCTGTAGCTGCCAGGCGCTGTAACAAGCTTTCAACTTTGCTTTTGGAGGAAATTCAGTTTAAAGAACTGCAATTGGTTATTGTACTGCCTTGCAACAGGGGAAATGTTTCAGTTGATTTAAAGCTTTTTTTATTGAAAATAAATACGATATATTCTGATCATAATTTCCTCTCTCTGACATATCTTTGACTTCTCTGAAAATGATTAAGTCCATGTTATACCCATCAGTATGTATTGATTTCAATCCCTGTATTATTTTGCAGAGTAAATATATATATATATTTATATATAAATATATAAATATTTATATATATATATATTTATATATTATATATATATATAATCACAAATAAATGTGATCAAAGAATTTATTAATTTTGTTACTCACAATAAATCAAAATTGAAAATTTCTCCAACCCCTTTTTAATCTGTGTTTACTTGTTTTTACACTTACACATTCTTCCGGCTTGTCACCCATGACACGGGATGCCTCTTGGATCTCAACATTTTATTTGACTCAAGTTGCTTTAAATGTGAAGTCTAACCTCTGAGAAGTAGAGTTCTTTGGAATTATTGCAGGCCTTTAATATATTTGCATTAAAATGCTTCTTAGCTGATTTCCCCATTTTATTTTTTAGACCATCATGCCATAAGTTTCTAATCATCTATATAGAGAGGGGGATCCCCTTTTTAAACATAGTGTGTTAATGCTGCTTCTCTGCTTAAAATTTTTTATGGATTTCTTATGTTAAAAGCAAATGAAATCCTAAACTCTTTGCACATATGTGCATCAAGGGCTCTTTATTCTGTGTAAGCTCCTGCCCCTCTCCTCACCCAATATTCCTTAGTTATGTTTCTGCTCAAATTCTTTGGAAATAGTGCCTCTGAATTACAGCATGCTTCCTAAGCTCCAGATGGCTGACCCATTCTCTTCCTACTGGATAATTGAAAATACTGTGGATTTAAAGAAGAGTCTTGTGATAATATACTTAAAATGAGGTCCCAAACTATTAGGATTCATTCAGAAGCCTTTCACAACTCAGAACTTATACTTCTCCTCCTAATTGGTCTGTTTGATTATATTTTTCAAAGTTACTCACTAAAATACAGCAAAATTATCTACACATTAAAATATTTTTGCCAAAAATTTTTTGTCAGTTGAAAAAGGAAAGACCATGAGGTGTCAACCTTACATAAAGGGCTACAGGCAACCAAGAACTGTTGAGCAGGAGAAATAGTCTTGCCCAGGGAACAGCATGTCAATTCGTTAATACTAAATGCCAGCCCTAAAAATATTTACATACCTCTTTATGTATATCTCAAAATACATCTACTGAACCAGAAGCTTTGATATATAGTAGGACAATTATTTATGACATAATATATTTAAAGTTATGTTGAATTTACACTCATTTATTTTTTAACTAAATCTAAAGGAAATATCCAATTTGCAAGCCAAATACAGTTGTAAAACAAAAGTATTTTATATTTTCAGGCATGTAAAAGAGAAAACAAAGTCTCAATAAACTTAAGCAACATTTTAGAGAGGAAAATGTAATGTATGCCAGTAATCATGAATATAAACTCACTGTTGGCCACAATGTGAATCATTTGCAATCTAACTTTACTGTCCTTACTCCAAAAACAATTGTAGTGGAACATCCAGGGAGGCAACCCCCTATTCCAGTCACTCAAAATCCTATTCTACTTCAAATTTTAAATATACATTACTAATCCCTTAAAATTTTAATATTGTAGAAGATAAAAAAATGCTCCTTAGCCACAGTGAATAAAGAGTGATGAGCTGTTACTTCCCAGTGCCTCCCTCTTTTTACATCATCCTCAAGTGGTAAATTTTAAATATGTTCATGGTGACAGCCACAGTATCATGTTACACAAAAGATTGTTGAACTGAATATAATGGAATCGAGTGATATCTGAAACCTCCAGTTCCTATGGACTTTGGTCAAACACATGATCTCTGTTTGCATTTCTCCATTTTCAGTGTCTCAAGTTTCTTTATAGTTCACCCATGTTATTTCACAATTCTGAAACTATAGTGCTAAAGCTATTTGTGATCCATAAGGTCACTGTTCGAAATTAAAATTACACACACACACACACACACACACACACACACACACGAGGTTACCTATAATAAGTGGGATTTTCTTTCCTATAATAAGAATTATTGCAACAAAACTATATGTAAAAGAAATTAATTTATCCTTGAGTAGGCAATAGAAAACCCTATTCTTACATTAAACAAAGGGTCATTAAATATCTGTTGGCTTGCCTCATTTAAATCATTGCTTCCAGTGAATTCAGATAAAGTAACTGAACTAAATCAACCCAAATATGCAAGATTAAGGTGCAAGATTTAATTAATAGACTGAATTCAAGTCAATTTATGTTAAGACATCATCATTTTAGTTAATTAATTAAAAATGAATAGTTCTGTATAAGTCTTAGTAAAAATATGCAGTTTCCCGTTAGTTTCTATTTTACAGAATTTTCTTCTAATAGGTTTGTTTGAATTTTGAAGATGATTCTATGTCAAAATATAAAATATTTAATTCTTATCTTTCAACAATCTCTAAACTAGTTGCAGAAAGATAATATATGTAAGGGTTTGTTTTTAACTATTCTTTAGCACAATTCAAAGGGGCTTCATTCATCCCAATGTCTATTATAACTGTACCTGAAATGTTAACCTATTCAATATGTTCTGTGTACTAGATAATTAGGTCAATTCCCCTAAAGCAATGATATTAACTAAGACTGACAGTAAGGGACTAATGAGGCAGAAGAATAAAAAATGTAGAGAAAATTATAGTAGAAAATTTTAACATGAAGATACGTAACACAAACACCAAGCTTACCTATCTTCCATAACCCAAAGCATGCCATGGGGGAAAATAATCACAGACCTTCTTGTAATTCTAGGCGATACTGATTGGAGACATATATAAAAATGATCATCAACTGAAATCATATATGTGTTAAATAAACAGTTGCAGTTATTCAAGTTTGCAAATTGAAAACTACAAACATCTGTGGCTCACCAGCATTTTTGTTCTCTCAAAACTTTCAGTAAATCTCATGACATTAAGTGAAACCTTGTGGCAGTTAAAAAATACAGAGCTTAAAGTAAAACATTGGATATTTTATGTTTCTTCCAGTATATGTTAAATACTGCTTACATACATAAAAACAAATATTTGGTATATGCATCCACCCATCAATAGCAATTTGCAGTTTGGTGGTGGTATTTCTATTTATTCAATTTTTCTTTTTCCTTTTCCTTTTTCAGCCAAGCAGCATCAAATGCTGTGTTACTGACCTGATACAATCAGATGCCTTCTGTGAAGCCCAACCTCATTCTTCAGGAATGCCCTATGCTCCACACTGACGCTTATCTTTTGATGATCTGAGAAGTGTGGGTGTTCTTCAGAGGCTGCTGATCCAGACAGCTCCAGTGCACAAAACAGACCAAGAGGTGCTTTCAACGACAATCTAGAGTCATGTCAAAAAGAAAAAGAAGAAGATGAAAAGCTGTGGTTTTAAATTATACTCTAATCATTGGATCTTCTTCAAATTTCATAAAAATATTATAAATAGCACAAACAATATACTATATTAGGAGTCTCACGTTTTGAAAATGCATAAATGACCAGTACTTTATCGAAGAAATGGCATGTGGCTTGTGTCTAGCAGAATGAACAAGAACATCTCAATATATGGCTTGATGATGCTGAGAATGTCTTGACACACAGTAACATTTCAGAATTTTAGGGAAAAGGGTAAAAACCTGTGTCTGTTTGGACTATGAACTATAAAACCCAGGTAACTATACAAATATACATTTTAATGGTCAATGCTGTGTGTTTAACTATTCATCAATTCTTTCACCTGTGTACTTGAAAATATGTAGAAAGCACTCTAGTAAAAGTAATAACATGAAAGTCCACAACATAAATACAAAGTTTATCTTTACTTACTGTGCTATGGAGTGCACCGAGATAACATGAAGTTATCCACTCACTTGTATTAGTGCTATCTTAAAAAAAAGAAAGCAAGAAGTGATGTTAAAATGTCATAACATAATCATAACAAAATATATTTATCAAAAGTTCAAGTTAAAGAAGTATTATCATACCAGAAACACTGAGCTAAATAATTTTTGGATTTTTGCAAGTCATTTTCACTTTTCTGATATCAAGTTATTCTTTTTGCCATATGCAAACATAATAAAAATTACCCATGTCCTACCTGAATGGCAAAGGTCATCTTCTGGCTTTGTTCTCCTGAACACAGCCACTGATATCCAACTCTCCCAACTTTCCTATCTGTGAAAGATGAAGAAAATCTGTATCATATAGTAAGGTCATTGTGAACTTTTGCATTGTTTTTGTCATGATATTTGGGGGCAGAAATATTATGTTTGTTAAGGCCAATAATACTACATGTTGTTTGATGTCTTGGAGTCACCTGGTAGATAGAGAAACTGGTGTGAATTAACTGAAGGGAGCCAGGAGTTGACAAGGAGACAGAAATATCACAAATAGCTTTTAGTCATGGCTTAATATTTATAGGTTTTTGAGGCAAGGTGAGATTAGTCAAACTTGTCTAAATTGGACTCAAAGTGATACCAGGTGGATTGGATTTTAGATCAACAAAGCTTGAACACTGTTATGCTTAAAAAAAGAAAGAAAGAAAAATATTGTCTTTAAAATATGCAACAGATTGCCTTTTTATGTGCTGTTGAAATTTATACAATGTGAGGGTAATCTTTGAAGGCATAAGGATAAAGATGAATTTAAAGATCCTAAAAATCAATTAACTGATTAAATTGCATAACCATTTTGAGTGTTTCATCCTATTACCTAAAACTTCTAGAGAATAAAGCAAAGATTTTTTAATTTAAATTTTCATGTATCTAAGTATGTGAACTTTGACTATCTTCATCCAAATGCCCTGTCATCTACAATTAGCTATGGTAAAATTCCATTTCTTTTGTGGTTTTTAAATTATACAATAAGTCTAGCGGGAGAACTGGAAGCTGCAAAGATGTCCTCACACGTGTCAGTTTTTATTTCAAAGGTAACTGGTAGAACTTATAATTCTGCACATTCTATAGAGGACTATTCTTACATATACAATATTAATACTAGTTATCAACCAACTCAATAAGTAATAATCTCAAAATAGTTCTCAAATAGGATTTTGAATATAGTATCACTCTGTAGCTTTTGTATGTTTTATGATTTTAATAAGGTTATGTCAACCTAAATTAACTTTGCTTAAAAAACAATTAAAATAGTGACCAAGTAACTCTTTTAAAAATAGAAAATGAAGCATGAGTGCCTATCACAGAGACAGTGTAAAATTCTTTACAAAATGGATTGATTCAATCTTAAATGTTTGCTGTTCTTGAATATCAGGTTAATTTCATGATAGTTTATTTGAATGCACTTTGATACTGTGCATATTTGCATTTGCATCTACTTTAGGGTCAGAACCAAATCATATGCATTATATTCAATATTTTACTCTCACAGGAACTTATAAAACATACTACTATATTGGAAGAAGGGTTGCTTGTTGTTTCCCAGCTACCCAGCTAGCTTAGTCCCAAAACAATCACACAATTACATTATTTAAAACACTGCTTGGCCTATTAGCTCTAACTTCTTATCAGCTACCTCTTAGATTTTAATTTAAGCCATCTCCATTAATCTGTGTATCACCACATGGCAGTGGCTTACTGGAAAATTTTTGACATGTCTGACCCTAGTGTCTTCATGGCATCTTTCTAACTTTGCCTTCTTCCTCCCATGCTATAGGCCAAGTCAGTTTCTTTATTCATTAACCAATAAAAACAACACATAGACAGAAGGACCTCCCACATGAGATGTAGTTATGAGGGCTGGTTATAGATTCGATCAGAATAGAGCACCTCTGACAGGGTGCTCAGAATGGGATGGATCAACTTCTCTTTCTCCATGAATTTTTTGATGCACAATTACTAGTGGTTGGTAAGTAAAGGAGCATTCACAATAAAGAACACCAAGGCCCAGATAGAATAATTCTCCTGGGCTGTTCTTCGAAGTGGCAACAAAGACTCCAAAATCCAATTAAGACGCTTCCAAAGAATCATGTGAATATATTCTTTTTCTTTAAGAATACGCATTCTGTGTTATTACAATGTCTAACAAATCAGTCACTCAGATACAGTGTTTACCTTTTTTTTAAAATAAAAGTCCCAAAGTGTTAGTTAGTTCATAAAATAGGGCCAATATTTACCTTTTCCTTCTACTTCTTTCTCTCCTTCTACAGCCATCTTCAAATAAAAACTTTTGAGCATTCTTTATGCTTTTGTTGTAAAGATGGAAATCAATCCAAATGTATTTCATTAGAATGTTGGCGTTTCTTTATATCCTTTTCATTGCAGTATTGTGGGTGAGTTTCTCTCCCTTTGCTGTTGGCAAATGTTCCTTCTAAAACACATTTGCTTTCTGTTATGATCTCAGTGACAAAGAGTGTGAGCTACAATCTGAGTGTATTCAAAAACATTTAAAAATACCTACTTGCAGTCCACAGACACAGACCTCATTTCTCTTTCCATTGCTCAAGAATGAATCTTCCTGGTAGTCTCTTTTATTTTTTTTGTCTCTTTGTTTTGTTTCTTTAGAATGTGCTTTAAATGTATGATGCTGATTGTCTTAAAATTTCTAGTCTTAAGTGATTCTTTCAATTCATTTACCTGAGGAGAGTGGACTCCATCATGTGCCACCGAACCTGCCTAGGGATCCTTTGTTAATCAATTGTTCTAATATTGATTCACACTTAGAATCTACTGAGAAGAACACCTGCATATTCCTCAATATGCCAGGGAAACATCACTCATCTTTTCTTAGCTGCACTCCATCAGCATCAGCACTCCTCTGTAGAAAAATCTTTCCACTCCCTTGGAAAAGTTCATACTTATTCCCCATTACTTATTTAAATGGAATTTTTAGACTTTAGTCATTTTTAAAAAATGGTATTATATCATTTTTCTGATTTTCTTATAAAATTTTTGTGGTCAGAATCTGTGATTTTTACGTCATTAATGACACAGTGCTTTGTACACTCTAGATATTAAGTAAATTTTTTGTTACGCTAGTATGTATTAACTAAATAACAATTTACACTAAATATCTAGGACCCATAAAATGAATATACTTATCCTACAGTCTCTAAAATGGACTCAACAAAATTAGTTAATCAAACAAAATGTACCATCAAAGTCATGTGAGAGTACTTTTAGATATGTGTGCATAAAAATGAAAGTAGGCCTAAAAATAAAATATAAGTTTAATAGAAAAAAAAATGAAGAAACAGCTCTAAGGCAATTTATCATTTCATATTACAAAAAAGAAGCAAAACAAAAAAAGTAAGCTGCCCTGCACTGTATCTTAAGGGCATGAGCATTGTCTGTTTCTCATTTTTATTCTTCAGCTTCAACATATATTAGTTTACAATAGACATTATGTCTCCTAAAAAATAAGCAGAGTTAAAATATGCAAACACTATATGAAATAGAGGACCATTGGGTTTTCTGCTATGACAATAAGGAATCAAATCAGGATTTTGTGGCACATTCTAAAAATATCAGCACTTGGGAGGCTAAGAAAGGGAAACTACTGTGAATTTAAGTCCAGCATAACAATACGTTTTGTCAAAAAATAACAAACAATTACACATACATAGGGAGAGAGACGGTGACACAGATAAGCAGGTAATGGAGGTGGGATAAAAAAGAGCTTGTATGACAAAACAGAAACATAACATGGCGCTATCTGAGCATCACCTTGTTGAGAAATATGGCGATGGTCTTCCTGGTTGAAACTTGGCCATGGAATTATATTTTCTTTTCAAAATCATACACTTTAACATTAGGATCATGAATTGAGGAAAAGAATCTTTATAACTACACAACGTGGTACACTTTATGTAAAAGTACCTTTGGCACCTGTTATAGAATATGTTTTAGACTATGGCTATTATAAGTTGTTGCTATGGTAACAATGTAGGTCTTGTAAAACCATAAATAACTATAGAAAATTGACAAATAGAGTGTACATTTATGACTGTACATCTTCAAATCAAATGTACACACACACACACACCTTTTAATATTATCTTTTCAAAGAGATATTTATTCACTTTAGATGGATGTTCAGAAGCTTTTTCGGAAAGATTATGACCGTTTGTGTGTGGGTATATGGTGTGTAATTGGGGCGAAAAGTGACTTTTCTTTCCATTTACCAAAACATAAAATGAGGTGATTATAATACAGACAACTGGAATTCACTGTCCCTCCACATGTATGAGTAGTCTAAGGAAACATGCCAAAAGCTTTTCTAAGAATTATGCCCTCAGGAATGAAGATTAGCAGGACTAAATTGACTGCTGGCGATTTGAACAGGCTTTGATTATCTGCATAAAATCCATTGACAATGAAAATTTTCTTTTAAAAAATGTGCTGCCATGGGCAGTCTATGCTAACCAATTTATAGACTATTTTTATTGGAATTTGGAAGAAAATGCTTTTAAATCAGCCAAACAAAACTCTGTGAATTTGTTATAGATTAATACATGATGATTTTGCCACTATATAAAAGGAGAAATTTTAGGAAGCAGAGAGCAGTCATATTCCACATGCATCTGGCTCTGCTCATGAATTTGAATTGGAGAGTGATGTTCTGTGGTGTCCTATTTGCTAAATCCCTGAATGAGATGGTGAAATGTAAAACTAGGGTCTGTCTATGAACATTTAGGCCCTAAGAAAATTTAACCTGAAACTTTTGTGGGTGAAAGTTAATTGCTAGTAACAACTTCACATTTCTAGTTATTCACATATTTTAAAAGTCATGCATCAGTAGCAAGCAATAGATTTCTTCTTTAAAAAAAAACACTTACCAGCTAAATGCAATTATGATTAAATTTTTGGATTCTTCTGGGTACTGAAAATCATTCATCCCCAAATAATGTTCTATATTAGGTGATGTAATCACATGAATCTGTCTGTCTGTCTGTCTATTCATCCATCCATCCATCCATCCATCCACCCATCCATCCAAACATACACATGTGCATGCACGTGTATGTGTGTATGTTTAGTTTTAATTAGTATTTTGGTTTATTTTTCCATCATCTGGGAGTGTTATGTAGTTTAAGCACCAGATAAAATTAATGTTCATCAATTAAGAACAGTAAGCAAAAGAAAAAAAGTGTGTGAAACAGAAGTCTGGACGGAGACTACTAGAAGCAATATGAAAAGCCGATAGAACGAGACAATGACATGTTCTGTTCTTTTTTAGGGAGCAACATGCTCTTTGACTGTGCATCTTGATTGTCCAAGGTCATTTCTAAGTAGAGTTACATAAGAAATAAAATTCTATTATTTTCTAAAAATTTTTACTTTATTTCAACTACCTTTTAATAATAGGGAATAGAATTTACAGATACTGCTAAGTAAATGGAATAAAGGTTGTTATTGCAGAATTTACTACTTTATGTGTCTAAAACTCAAGCTCAAAATTTTCCAAAGTAGAAATCATGAGTAATTACCTAAGAAATAGTAATAATGTTACAATACAAGAATGTAATAAATGTAAATATTTAAGACTAATAGAATTGCAATGAGAACTGTTATTGTTTTCTTTTTTTTAAATTTATTTATTTATTAAGGATTTCTGCCTCATCCCCACAACAGCTTCCCATTTCCCTCCCCCTCCCCCGATCAAGTCCCCCTCCCTCATCTGCTCGAAGAGCAATCAGGGTTCCCTGACCTAAGGGAAGCCCAAGGACTGCCCACCTCTATCCAGGTCTCGTAAGGTGTGCATTCAAACTGCCTAGGCTCCCACAAAGCCAGTACGTGCAGTAGGGTCAAAAACCCACTGCAATTGTTCTTGAATAACCTTCATCAGGCGATGAAAGGAGACAGAGACAGAGAGCCACACGGGAGCACCGGACAGAAATCTCAAGGTCCAAATCAGGAGCAGAAGGAGACGGAGCACGAGCAAGGAACTCAGGACCACGAGGGGTGCACCCACACACTAAGACAATGGGGATGTTCTATTGGGATCTCACCAAGGCCAGCTGGCCTAGGTCTGAAAAAGCATGGGATAAATCTGGACTAGCTGAACATAGCAGACAATGTTATTGTTTTCTAAGTCACAGAATTAATGCTACACAATTCTGAAATTCGGGTTACTAGCCAGGTGATCTACATTCCTCCCCCAAAACAACACATTCCTATTTCTATGTTTGTTTTTGCTTTTTAGGATAAGTGCCTTTCTATACAGTTACTGTTTAATACCCAATTCTTGACCTACAGCACATATCTAACTGCTTTTTCATTTTTTCTCACTTGTTAAATTCATATTTATTTTCATAGGCCTTCATATTCTACATCTCTATATGGAGTTTATATGCTTACATATATATATATATATATATATATATATATATATATATATATTGGTTTTAAGAATTATTTTATATGAATGTAAGCTTCTGTTCTACGACCGACCATTTTGAACCTTTTTATGCAGTAAGAAGGCTGCTAGTTTGTTCCCCCCACTTGGTCCCAAAATAATCACACAGTTCTGGCATCTGTCTCTGGGGGGGGGCTACATTGCTTCTCCCTGACTCTACCTTCCTTCTACCCCCAGCATTCAGCTTAGTTTTCCCCACCTGTCTAGGTTCTCCCCTGCTATAGGTCCAAAGCACTTCTTTATTTATTAATGGTAATCACAGCATACAGATGGAAATCCCACATCACCTCCCCTTTTCTGTTTAAATAAAAAGGAAGGTTTGAACTTTAACATAGTAAAATTATATAACAAAACAGTTATCAAGCAAGAATTATAGTTGCAATATTTATATCTATATCTTTTATAATTTCTAAGAAAAACTATAACTATAACCATTTATTCTAGATACCATCAAAGACCCCAGAAAAATATAATATTACCTAAGTAAATAGGAAGTGCATTGTAAGAAACTTCCAGAACTCTAGAATTACCAGAGACATCTCACTGCCTGGACAATCACCCAAAGTTCTTCTGTACCATTAGGGCATCCATCTTCAGCCTACAGTCCCATAGCATTCAGCAGACTTTTTCACAAATCAGTAAATTTTAAAGACAGTTCCACCTATATTGGCAGTTTGTCAGTCACATTTTTCTTTGTTCTTCAGAATGTCTGGCAGTATATTTCATGAAACACAAACCCTAAAGGATGGTCTCACTTTTAGGAAAGTTCAGCAGTCATTTCTCCATGAGTCCTACATGTCCAGTTCATCAAGCAGTCCAGAAAAGAGCAGTTTCTTGACCAAATGGCTATCAAGCTCCTTAAGTAGCCTCTTCAATGCCCATCTTCCTGTTGTAGTAATTGGTACTGCAGGAACAGATGTGTCTCATTGTCATAAAAAGTCCTAACTCCTTAAATCTTTTTAAATGCTATACTGTGTAGTCTTTGAAAGGTTTGAAGAATGCCAATCCATCTGAAATATATCTCTGTAAATCTATAAAATCTAATTAACATGACTACATTATAGATGACTATCTAGTAACCTATATTTCTCAACTATACATTACATTTTTTTTAAAATGAGCTGCGCAAACACAATACCTTAATCAAGAGCATAAAATACATATTGCAAAATTGACCTTAAATTTTTATAATAAACCAAGATGCATATCAATGAAAATTTTTATATCATATCTCTTTTAAATTTTACAAAAAAAACATTTATAGACAATATTTGGGATTATGGGCATAGTTCTGCCCAAACTTCTTTCTCCTGTTTATTGGGCAAAGTTATTTTTAGAAGGGTATTCAAGCAACCCTTCAGAAGGCCTTACTCCATCAAACCACATCAGTATGGTAGGATTCCACAGGTTCTCATCCTCTGTGGAAACAAAAGAAGACGCTCTTTTCCAAAGCAACATATTCTTAAACCCAAATTCTGAAAACAAGATACCTTTATAAATACATGCTGATTTAGCTTAGCAGCTTATGCAATGAAACAAACCTCTGTACTTAGCCCCTTCACAGTCAAAAATTTCAAAGAAGACAGAATAATATGCTTAATCCAGATTCTCTGTGTATATTCCATCTTTATGTGGCTTATTTATTTGTACTCTGTCTCTTTAAAGACTTTGATTTGTCTTGTTTTGTTTTAAACCATTTATTTCTTTTTATAGCTCTTTATATTTTTTTTCTTCTCTCTCCTAAGCCTACATACATGTGGCTGTGGCTTACTGGCTAAGTGGGTGGGAACCAACAAGTGGATCGCTCCTCCTACACTTTTCCTTTATTTTATTGATAACTTTTTTTATATTCTGATGATTAATATTAATTGTTCTTTACAAGGTACTATCTAAAAAAAAAAAAGAAACAAGTTCCATTCTTGTTGAATGGCTTTTAGAGTCCCAGAAATCATATGCAGTCTCCTTGGTGGTGGGAGTCATTAATGACCTTTATCAACTATGGTTACAATGAACTATAAGACAACCTGCTATGCAAGAAGAGCACATTACTGCAATAAGAAGGCTACAGTTATACATATAATGACTGCTTGGAATAGACTTTAAGCTCTTTTACACAGGAGTGAATGTGTGCTTGATAATTACCTCTGCTCAAAAGTTAATGCCAGTGGAGATCATGTGCCATAAGGGAGAACTGAATACAGCTTTTAGTTCTGCTGTCATAGCATCAAACTGTGTTCTCTCTCACATACACTCTTTCTCTGTGTTTGTTAGCCTATCTATTTCTCTCTTTCTCTATATAGTTAAGCACACAAGCACACACACACACACACACACACACACACACACACACACACTTACATACACATATGTTGGTAGACAAAAACCTCACTTTCTAATAAACAATGGTAAACCCAAAAGTTTCATTGCTGAAACAGGTGCAGTAACAAGTGACAATTACTCAGTTCTAAACAAGACATTTATATAATCCTCTCTAAAGCTCATGGAACACTGTGGAATGGGAATCAAAATGAACATAAAAACTGAAGGCCTATGCAATGCAATATTCAAGTACACAACAAAACAATTGCAACCAAAAGCTCAAAACAGCTACAGATGCAGTGCCTGCACAATAATGTCTGAGGCAACAACTAAACATGGATGGAGGAAGGGTCTCAGGAGGCCCTTCCTTTTATTTTGAATTTGTCTTACTATTATACCCAGGTATAGGAGAGTCATGGCCTTCAGTTGTGTATGCACCGGTGACCCAACCAAACTCTAGTGCATTGCTTCAACCCAAGGTTACATAAATGACTTAGTTCAAACTAAACAGGTCACAAAATAAAAATGATGGAACTACAAAATGGAGAGGTAATGACGAGGGGCAGTTGATGGGGATGGGATAGAGATCACAGTGTACGTGTGTCTGTGTGTGTGTGTGTGTTTGTGAGAGTATGTGTGTGTGCGTGTGTGGAGTAATTAATATATTATAGTATGAAATGGACAAATTGTACAATTAATAAAATATGAAAATATCTTCCTTGAATTTTTATTGAGATACTGATTGCAAGTACACTAAAGGAAATTGTCCCCATTATCAAATTCCTTATCATGTTGAAATTAATACTTATTGATACATCTCAATAAGTGGATACTTCTTCAACATATATAAAAATCAAGAGAAGAATACAAACATAAAACCTTTGTAGTAGAGGCTGTTTATATTTCCTGTAATTTATTATAGACAACTGTTTCCCAGTTCTGTATTAGAATACTAGTAGATTTTTTATTGTTGTAAAATAATTGAAGTGTGATTACTATAAATAATATTTTATTAGAGATCTTAAGAGTCAAAAGTAGAGTAACATACCAGTGGGAATCTAAGCAACAGGAAATCTTATTAGTTTTTGTTTCTTTAGTTGTTGTTTTGTTTTTCTTTTTCTATTTTTTGTACATTATTTTTTGTTAATCAAGTTTTTTATTTATGTTATATCTTGACTGCAGTTTCCTTTCTTGTCTCTCCTTTCATGCCCTTCTTCTGTTTTCCCTCCATCCCACATTCTTTTTTCTTTTATATATATACATTTGCTATCAGACAATGGTCTTTTATCTTGTCAGTTGTATTACTTTTAATGAAACACTGATTGGCTACTAGCCAGGAAGAAAGTATAGGTGGGATGACCAAGTAGGAAGTAGACGTAGGTCAATGAGAAAGGGAGAATTCTGGAAAAGAGTCAGTTTGCAATTGTCACCCAGATGTAGAGAATGCAGATGACAATGCCTTGTTGATGAAATGTACCAAGCCTTGTGGCTAACACAGACAAGAATTATGGGTTAAGATGTAAGAATTAATTAATAAGAAGTCTGAGCGAATAGGCTAACAGTTTATGATTAATGTAGACCTCTGTGTACTTCTTTGTGACTGAATGACTGTGGGAATGGGCAGGACAGAAAACTCAGTCAACAGAATGGTGCCCAACTAAATACACTTACAACCTGAGAGAGTTTGGAAAATAATTCTAGACAAAAATTAACATTGTTAAGCATGGCATCTTGGTAGCATTTTCTCAGGTGAGCTTTCTTTGCTAGAGGTAAGTGCATCTCATTTAAGAGAGGCTTCCTGACTCAGTTTAGCTGTGAAAACTTTCATCTCTTTTAAGAGGCCCTCCCACCTAACATTTAAATGGTGATTATGAATATCCAACAGCATGTTTCTGGGTGGTGGCAGGGACCTTGAAATGCCATAGAGTTGTGGTAATAAACATGACTTCAACCAGTACCTCTGCCATGTGGCTAGACTCTCAGAAAGCTAAGGAATGGGATAGATCCAGCTGTCAAAGCCACAGCTTTAATCCCAGCCATATTGCTTGGCAAATTAAAGACTTATGTGGTCAAAAAAAGAACTATAGAGTAAAGGTAAATTAAAAAACAAAGAAAATCTCTAAACGGTTTACAGTGTGTTTAAAAATATAAGTAGACTTGTGAGAGAAAAGAAAAGGGATAAAGTTAATAAAATAAAAAAAAGGGAAAGAGTAGTTGGGTGTGGTGTCACATGCCTTTAATTCAAACACTTGGAAGGCAGAGGCTGGTGAATCTCTGTGAGTTCAAGGTGTGGTGACACAACATTTAATCCCAACACTTGGGAGGCAGAGGCAGGCAGATCTCTGTGAGTTCAAGGACTCTACAGAGTTAGTGCCAGGACAGACAAAGATACACAGAGAAACATAGTCTCAAATAGCCAAACATTAAAAGTAAAAATAAAAGAATTAGAGTTTAAAACAAATTACATAAAGATGGAAACTACAAAGAGAGTCTGGACACTACATGTTATTTTGTTGTCTTTGACTTGTTTGAATGTTGAGGAAGAAGCAACACCTGCTAAAAGACATTTGATTATAAATGCTGCTAGATTAATTCAAAATAAATATTTTGAAAATGCTTTAAATTCAAAATTTAAGTTAGAAGATGTTACTTTGAAGAAGAGGTTTTGCTTTTGTTTCTACAGGTAATGAAAGGCTGTGGATTCATTATGGGCTAAGAAAAATCGTTATGTACTAGGAAATCTCCCCTGAGAAATTTCTGATAGGAGCAGATGGTCCAAATGTCTGAGTCCTGCATCCAGAACAATTTTAAGACTGCAAGCTGAGATGATCAAGCCTCACAGAATATGCCCTTCAAGACTTGACCATGATTTAAAGTTTCTTTAGGTACCCATAAGATTATCAGTGCCCCCAATCAGCAGGAAGTAGATTAGAAAACTATGCCTTATATATTCTCAAAACATGGATGTTTGCCTTTGTTTAGAATGTTGGTAACTAATTGTCATGGATAATGGTCAGGAGAAAAGCTAAACAAACGATATTAGATACAGAGTTCTTGCTTAAAAAAACTGGGAGGGGGTGCTGTAGGACAACAGCTTTTTATTCTGTTATTTGTATTATCTTCAATAAAACACTGATTGGCCAGTAGCTAGGCAGTAAGTTTAGGCAGGACAATGAGGCAGGAAATAGTGGCGGGGTGATGAGAACAGGAGAATTCTGGGAAAAGGAAAGTGTTCGTTTGCAGTCGTCACCCAGATGTAGAGGAGGCAGATGAAAATGACTCTCTGATGAAAGTTACCATGCCTCATGGCTATCACAGACAGGAATTATGGATTAAGATGTAAGAATTAATAAAAAGTCTGAGCTAATAGGCCAACTAGTTTATGATTAATGTAGACCTCTGTGTATTTCTTTGGGACTGAATGACTGTGGGTCAGGGTGGAACAAACCTCAGTCAATATATATATATATATATATATATATATATATATATTGACCCCAGTTCCCCCAACTCCCATTATCTCCTCCCAGCCTATCACCAACCACTCTTCCCAAAGGGTAATGCCTCCCCTGGGGAGTCAAAAACACCCGATCCATTAAGTTGAGGCAGGACCAGTTCCCTCCCCTCTGCATTAAGGCTGAGTATTCCAGTCCAACATAGGGGATGGGCTCCACTGAGGTAGCTCAAGCACCAGGGAGAGATTCTGGTCCTATAGTCAGGGGAACCTCAGATAGAGCAAGCTACACAACTGTCTCCCATATGTAGAGTGTCTAGTTCAGTCCAATGAAGGCTCCACAACAATCCTGGTCTAGAGTTCATGAGTTCCTATGAACTTGATTCAGCTGTCTCTGTAGATTCCTCCTTCATGATCTTCACTTCCCTTGCTCACATATTCCCTCCTCTCTCTCTTCCCCTAGATTTCCAGAGCTTTGCCTGGTGCTTGGTTGTGGATCCTGCAAGTGTTTCATTAATGACTGGATTCAGGGTCTATGATGACAGTTGGGGTAGTCACCAATCTGATTACAGGGGAAGGCCAGTTCAGGCACCCTCTCCACTACTATTAGGAGCTTTAGCTGGGGTCATCCTTGTGGATTCCTGGGAATTTCCTTAGCATCAGGTTTCTTCCTAACCCCATAATGGCTCTCTCTATCAAGATATCACTTTCATTGCTCTCTCATTCTGTCCTTCCCCCAACTCATCCATCTCATTCACTCATGTTCTTATCTGCCATTTTCTCCCCTTTGCTACTCCTCTCATTGCAAGTTTACCTAGGAGATCTATTCTAATTCCCCTGGGCTACTCTGTGTCTTAACTCTCCTAGAACTTGATTTGGAGACCAGGCCACCTTTGAAATCACAGAGATCTGCCTCAGAGGTGCTGGGATTTAAGGTGTGCTCCACTACTTCCTGATAGATATGGAAGTTTACATCGTAAGATAACAGAATAGTTGTTTGGAGTCCAACCTTTCTCTGCCAAGAAGCTTAGTAAATAAACCAACACAACTTTCTTTCCTTAGATTAATTCCAAAATCTGGATCAAGCTTATTGATGTGCTCTGCTCTGGTACCTTTTTCATTTGTTACAGCCAGGCCCCATACATGGGTTATATAGGTAGCTACATGAGAAAACAAATCCTTTTGAACATTCTCCATGAGTTACTCAAGGGAGATCAACACCACTTCTTTGTTGTTTTGATTTCTACAAAATGATATCGATGTATTCTAATGTACACTTGAAAGAAATATGGGAATATTCTAGAAATAGGTTGTGAAAAACTTTGATAATACAGAATTAACCTTTCATGTACCTCCCATAGTCTGTTCATCAAAGAACACTATTTTCACCTGTGCAGAGTGGATTTCAAGTATACAATACTAAGACATTGAATTTGCTGTATCCAAACTAGACATGTACTTACTCCTTGGAAAATGAAAACATGGGGCTTTCCCCTCATACTCTGATTGGTGAATCAACGTTTTTATATCTCTATGCCTTTCCTTTAAACCAATGAAAATATATACATTCACTAATTTGTATCAAATATCACCTCAAAAGTGAATGTTTCTATTTAATTAAACATCTGTCATAAGAATTTCCTTGTATCCTTAAAAAAATATAAGTGATATTAATAAAGAGGAGAAATACATATAATAACCTAAGTAAAATTTTATCTGCCAATATAGCACTTTAACTGGAATTTAAGATTAAGGTAAGGGTTTGACACTACTTTATATTTTCTTGAATTTGGACCAATTCATCTTTCTCTTTTTTATTTATTTATGTATTTATTAAAGATTTATGTCTCTTCCCCACCACCACTTCCCATTTCCCCCCTCCTCCCCCAATCAATTCCCCCTCCCTTGTCAGCCCAAAGATCAATCAGGGTTCCCTGACCTGTGGGAAGTCCAAGGACCACTCACCTCCGTCCAGTTCATCTTTCTCATGTGCCTTTTCTACTTCATATTATATATATATATATATTTGAAGTAATATATATTCCTTTTAGCCATGAAATTCAGTTTACCTCTTATATCATGCTATGAATGTGCCACTGAATGAATTGGCTTAGGCCTAATCCTTAATCATTGTCTTACTGCTCATATTTAAAACTGTATTCACCATAGTATTTTAGGATTATCTTAGAGTCCTCATGGCTCTCTCTGAGAATTCCTCTCTGAGAATTCTGTGTAGCCAAAATGTCACCTCCTCATTCTAGAAGCTATTCTGCCTACCTAGCTCACTCTCACTGCTCCTTGGGCCAGAACCTCATCCATAGTGAATCAATATTATTCACAAGCTGCCTCCCTTGTTTATCTGCTCCTTTGTAAGAAACATGGCTATTTATTGTTGTTTCCCTCATCTCCCTGACTTTATCATCTGTCATTTCTGTTGCAAAAAGAGTCTGAAAGGGAGCTAGGAACCATGGGTTTTCCTAATTACTTTCAAAATCTGAGCTAGCAGAGATGTGTCCAATTCAAGGTATACTCAAAAGAGCTGTGCTACGAATAAATTACTAAGATGATTGGGATGGAAATTGATTTGGGGGCCCTATTAGAACTCAAACCATATCATTTCTCAACTCCCTTTGTGCCCTTGAGTCAGGGTCTGTATTATGAACCTAAAAATTCTGGTTGATGTCTGAATCTCTAAATACTTAATGATCTGTTCTCTTCATTTTCATATGTATCTCAGTTTTAATAATAAATATATGATCACCTTGTTTGTGTATGCTTAACCCTATGTGTTCTAGTTCCTTATTTTCTTATTTTTCTTTGTGAGATCATTATCATCTTTCAAAGACTTATAATTTATTCCCTTAGAGTGTAAGGCTTAAAATGTTCACAAACAACAATTTTTATTTAAAAAAACATGTCAAATATGTATATTTAAATGAAAAATAGTGATGTTGATGTTTGCTTCTTTCAAATATATATTGCAATCTCACAAACCTCAAAACAACTAATTACAAATCTGATGATTATTAATTTTGATTCAGTATTTTCACTTTAATGAAGAATATAGGTTATCTTTGTCAAGATTATCTTAAAGTTTTTATCTTACCCTTATACTAAGCCTGCTGATGGCAATAGTTTGAATATTTGTTTTAAAGTACACACGTCATAAAAATTATTTGTTCCTTTTCTTGATTTAGTTATCAATTCAAAATAAACTCTTAAAAAATATGACAAAATTGAAAATCAAATAATCAATGAATAATGAATTTTTTTAATTTATTTTTTTATTGAAAAGAAAAAAAATTCCGCATCCCCCCAGTCTCCCATTTCCCTCCCCCTCCTCCAGCCCCTCTCCCCCTCCCCTTCCTCTCCAGTCCAAAGAGCACTCAGGATTCCCTGCCCCGTGGAAAATCCATGGTCCTCCCCTCTCCATCCAGGTCTAGGAAGGTGAACATCCAACCTGGTTAGGCTCCCACAAACCCAGAATAATGAATTTTGGAGATTGGAGAGTCAGAATGATCTATCTCAACCCCAGAGGGGTTATACATCAAATATTTGTATTATGATTCATAACAGTAGCAGAATTACAATTATGAAGAAGAGTTTTATTGCAACATGAGGACCTGTATTAAATGGTAGTAGCATTTGGAATGTTGAAAACCACTGATCTATCTGAAGCTCCACTACCAAAATCAACCAAAGAGAGTAATAGTCTTAATTGAGATCACTGAGGCACAATTATACCAATGTCTCCTTACTCAAAAACTGACAAGCAAATAAAGAAAAATATTTCAGTGAATAAAATTGCAAAAGTGAGTCAAGAGCTAGGCAAATTCCTGCCTAAAGCTGTTTTCCCAGTGTTTTGTACATTTGAGAGCTCTTTTCTTTCACCTCACATTAAGAGTTTTAATAAAATTTTTTGAAAGGATTAAGTGGGAGAAAATGTTAACAGGGCAGAGCAAGCGATCTCAGAAAAACTTGAGTGCCTCAATTGTTCAACTCTTCCGTTGTCTACAATAGCTCTTCTCCGCAGTGCCTATCATGAGGAACCACTCAAGAAGTCTGGGTGACAGCAAGGACAATTATCTCAAGTCTATTAGAAGTCTTGAAACATCTGGAATTGCTCAAGTGTCTTCACGGGAACCATAAAATGGAGAGATTGTTTGTGTGGTAATTTAGTGGCTTTCCATTTCCTCTTGAGTTGTTTGTATTGCTGCACTGGGTTTGGTATATGTTTATTTTTGAATTTTAACTAGTGATCAACATTTAAATAAGAGGAGCCACTTGGTGACTGTGGAGATTTTGTTTCTACAACCTGCCAAAAATTAGCTGTACATCTGCCATGAGTGATGATGGGAAACTAAGTCATTGCATGTGCTCAAATTATAATACAAAAATACAAAATAAAAATAAATTCCATGTGTATTTCATGTCCTTCAGTTCACAGTTGGTTAAGTCTTTAAAAATGACATTATTATCCAATTTGCTTCATACTGAAAAGAATTTATGAGAATATTTGAAAAATTAATATCTATTCTCTATATTTTAGATTGCAATTGTTTTTGTTTGCAATGAACAAAACTGTAATATCCCCTATTTTCACAGTCTTGTACATGATGAGTTATTATGGCAAATGGATGATGAGATAAGAGAGTAGATAAATGATACAGAAAATTGTAGTGAATTTGTGATGTAGGCATAAAGGTTGGTGGGTAAGAGAGATGGGAGAAAGAGTGCTCACACACTTGCACACATGCACACACACACACTACATCTGTAAATATCATTAATCACTTCCTGTGATTTCTAAAGATTCATTCTTTCTTCCCAGATTCATATGACTGTTTCATATTGTTTAACTTTCAATATTCCCTTTATACTGGAGCAATTGATTTCATACACCGCTCAATTCCTATCTCTTATTACTATAATGTTGACTTCACTGTTTTTCAGTGTCCAATTTGTCCATTTATCCAATGATTTTCTTAGGAAATAAAGACTCAAATCCATGCAATGACCATTTGTTCAATACCTGTGCCACTTCAAATATGGCATTCTTCTTTCAGTATCATTTTCTAAAAACAACATTGGAATAGTATTTTTATTTTCTTGATAATTGTCAGAGTTAAAAATAATGAATGTAAGCAGTCTTGCAAAGTATGAAGTAAATTTAACATTAAAAGAATATAACTTAAAACAAATGTTGCATACAAACCATGTTATGAAGCCATTTTTATCAAATCAATGAACAATTTTAATACATGTAATCAGCAGATAAAGGGTAAAATAATAGTTTGATACCACTTCCATTGTCTGTTAAACAAACTTTTTGAAAATGTTTAAGTATGGAGTAAATTAATCAAATGTGATGTACATTAATAATGTACAGAAATGATGAATTTCTTAGCAATTCTGTTCCTTTAAAAAGTTGTTAAACTTTACATGATAGAATTATCCTGTTACAATGTTTAACATCTGGGGTTACACTCAAATGTAATTAGTTAAAGTTTCTTTTTATTTTAATTACAGACTGTAATCTTAAGTTTAAAACTTGAATATGACACAAACTGTATTAATTAATAACAATGTGCATAAAACTAATTTAAAAAAGAATAATAATGAAGATATAAGTGACTGAAAATTTATAAAAGTAGAACCTATTTATTTAACCAAACATTGCTTTACAGATATGCGTATCCTTAATGGTCAGCCTTACAATGATTCAGGTTAGTTCTTGGAAATGAAGACCTTAAATTTGAAAATACAATAACAGGATTTTGCATATGAAGCACAAGGGTTTTAAGTATGATAATAATTTAGTAATGAACCAAGGTTTAGGATATTATTCATACATAAATAAAACCAAGGAAACACTTGGGAAATAGAAGAAAATGGACAGCCTTAATATTTTGAGACCCAAGACATTTGCATATTTTTCACAACTGTTTTGAGACTAACACAAATTGCACATGTTTTTTGTATTAGAAACAATTTCAGTTGCCAAAATGAATGTTTGTAATCCCATATCCTCAAAGGTAATGTAAAGTTTGTTGGCAGGAACCAAAGTAACCATTCTGTGTTTAATAATAATTATAAAAAGTCAGATGCTGACTTTTTAATGAATAATTTACTAAAAATTCTTTCTCTAAATTAAGTACACAAATACTTATAACCAAAATAGAGATTTCTTAAAAAATATTGTTTACTTTTGCTAGTTCTTATAAAAATTAGAGGCATATAACCCTCTATAGTTATGCATATAACTATGTGCATAGCAGAGTTCACAGTAAACATAAGCTGAATGAAACCAATGTACCATTGAGTGAAATTTATTTACAACTTTGCTTTTGTATAAGAATGAATTCCCTTGATTCGTAAAGCCCACTGCTAAGTAAAAAATAAGAAAAAGAAAAAGATATTCACAATCAATCACTTCCATACAGTATGCGTGATATAGCAGTGTTTTATTTTCAATTCTTGATTATTCCCTTATTTTCTTTTCATCTTGTAAGAAAATTAGATCTCTCACTGTTACCATGGCCTTTGTGTTAAGTTGGTAGACAAAACAGTCCATGCACAGTCATGAAAGTTTTAATAATTGCTCCTCACTGGTGAATTTCCTAAACAAAGCTTATCAGTTGGTAGCATTCCGAAGTTAAAATTTCTGTAATGCTTTAGAAAAAATATTTACCTAGACTGGTTCAGAACTTCAAAGAAAATAATCATAGAATAAAATTTGTCAAATTTCAAACTCTATTTGCTGTCATAGAATTTAGGTCTAAATTGACATTATCCTCACACTTACCCCCAGAGTAGGATAATGTATGTGGGTAAATTTTGTTACAGATTGATGAAACATGAGTCGCTCTGTTAAGGAAGCAACTTGAACAAAATCACCATGGTGTGCAAGGCTTAGAAAGCTCAGAGAGATCTCCAGGAATCAGGACTATGTCTGGATTTTGCTTTGGATCTTCATCTAATCTAATCAAAGGGAGGACTCAATGAGGTAGATTTCATTAACAACTACTTGATATGCAGGGGAGTTTATTTTTACTCAAAAATACTTCTAAAGAATATGAGATTATTAATATTAACACATGTCCCATCAGACTAGAAGAACATTAAAATTAACAAAAAAACACAAAATAATCAAGGACGAATTTTTAAATAAAAATTTCAAGACTTTATCTTTGTTTTACTAATAATATTATTATAGTCATCTGATGGAGGAAGGTCATTGGTTAAGTAATAAAGAAACTGCTTGGCCCCATAGGTTAAAACTTAGGTGGGAGGAGTGAACAGAACAGAATGCTGGAAGGAAGAGGAAGTGAGCTCAGAGATGCCATGCCCAGATGCAATAGCTCTGCTCTCTGAGGCAGACGCATGAAGTTCAGACCCAGGATGGACATAGGCTAGAATCTTTCCCAATAAGACTGATGCTACACATATTATTAGAGATGGGTTGATCGGGATATGAGAATTAGCCTGTAAGGGCTAGAGTTAATGGGCCAAGCAGTGTTTAAAAGAATACAGTTTGTGTGTTGTTATTTCGGGGCATAAGCTAGCCAGGTGGCTGGGGTGCCGGGGACGCAGCCCCGACGCTCCAATTACAACAGTCATCAATTGTAATATAACACAATGCAAGGTAAAAAGCTTCCACAAAGAAACATAAGTAAAATAACATACAAATATATATTGGGGTTTCCTGAAATCATAAGAATCTGTTTAATAGTTTCACATCAGAAAGTTACAAACCAGGGAAGCAAAGATATTATTATATAACCACCTTTTAAAATTCATTTTATTTTTAAAGTATAATATAATTATATCATCTGCCTCTTCTCTTTTCTCTTTTAAACCCACCTATTCACAACTCCTTCTCTTTCAAATTCATGGTCTTTGTTTTCATAATTGTTGTACATAAATATACATAAATATAAAAATATATTTATGTACATTTCTATTCTTAAATAAATAACTAAACCCCAATCAATCTATTCAATTTACTTGTATGTATGTTTTTAGAGCTGGTCATTGATATTGGATAACTAATTGGTGTGCTCTTCTTTGGGGTAGTCCATTTCTTCCACTAACAAGATTCCTTGGTTTCTAGTTGTTCTTTGCATAGGGTTAAAGTCTCTGGCTTTTTTTTTTTATTTTATTAATTTTTATTGAGTTCTACATTTTTCTCTGATCCCCTCCCTGCCTCTCCCCTCCTCTTCAACCCTCATCCAAGGTCTCCATAAGCAAAGGAAACCAGCCTACAAATCATAATCCCAGAGAACTTAGACAACAATGAGGACACTAAGAGAGACATACATAGATCTAATCCACAAAGGAAGTAGAAAAAGACAAGATCTCTGGGGTAAATAGGGAGCATAGGGATCTTGATGGAAGTCTCCGTCTTTAACAGATTTATTGTTGAAAAATTTAACATAGCAAATCTTACAGAATGAGTTTTAGAAAGAGAATTCCAGGCAAATTGTTTCCCCAAATCAATTTAAATGTTTCATTTGACATATTTTAATGAAAAACAATTATTTAATATTTGAACAGTCTAATAAGAGAACCTAGACAACAACGAGGACCCTAAGAAAAGCATACATAGATTTAATATACATGGGAGGTAGAAAAAGACAAGATCACCTGAGTAAATTGGGAGCATGGGGACAATGGGAGAGGGTTGAAGGTGAGGGAAGAGGCAGGAAGGGGAGCTGAGAAAAAAGGTAGATCTCAATAAAAATCAATAAAAAAATAAAAATAATAAAAGAAGTAATCTGACTTTTGTAACAGCAGAGTATAGAAGATCAATAGAACTTTTCTAGACCAGTTAATGACTCAAAACATAAACATTAAAAATTAAGAATGTTATTATTCCATATTTTATGACAGTGGAGAGAGTTTCAAGCTAATCTCAAAAATGTTTTAGATTTCTTCTTAATGGAGAATGAATTCTACCGCCAACTTCTCTAGTTTGATCAGCACTAGCCATTGCAATTCTCTTAACCATAGCTTTGGTTACTCTAGATCCATCTGATGTAGGTTGGTCTTCTTTCTATGCTTTGCTTTCATTGGTTATTTAATAAAGAAAACTGCTTGGCCTGATAGGTCAGAACATAGGTAGGCAGGGAAGATAGAACAGAATTGTGAGAGAAAGAAAGTAGAGTCAGACGCCATGATTCTTCGACCTGAGATGGATGTAGGCTAGAATCTTTCCTGGTAAGCCACCACTTTGTGGTGCTACACAGATTATTAGAAATGGGTTAACCAAGCTGTGAGAGTTAGCCAATAAGAGGCTAGAAATAACAGGCCAGGCAGTGTTTAAAATAATACAGTTTTCATGTAATTATTTTGGGAAAAGCTAGCTGGGTGGAGGGAAGTGGCCTGCCTCTTCACTGCATCCATCCACCATTAACTAAAACTCTTCTGTCAGAAAACCAAACTGATTTTTCTTTAAAATTTATATATATTTTTTTTATAAATAAATAAACTTTATTTTATGTGCATTTAGTATGAAGGTGTCAGATTTCCTGGAACTGGCATTACAGGCAGATGTGAGCTGCCGTGTGGGTGCTGGGAATTGAACCCAGGTCCTCTGGAAGAGCAGCCAGGGCTCTTAACCTCTGAACCATCTCTTCATCCCCAGCGTTTGGTTTTCTGTTTTCTTCTTCCCTCTTGTTTCCAACATCCCATTCATGTTTTTTTTTTAATTTATTTATTTATTAAGGATTTCTGCCTCGTCCCCACAACCGCTTCCCATTTCCCTCCCCCTCCCCCGATCAAGTCCCCCCCCCCTCATCTGCTCGAAGAGCAATCAGGGTTCCCTGACCTGTGGGAAGCCCAAGGACTGCCCACCTTTATCCAGGTCTCGTAAGGTGAGCATTCAAACTGCCTAGGCTCCCACAAAGCCAGTACGTGCAGTAGGATCAAAAACCCATTCGGGATCAACCTACCCCTGGATCCAGCAATACCACTCTTGGGAATATACCCAAGAGAGGCCCTATCATACAACAAAAGTATATGCTCAACTATGTTCATGGCAGCATTGTTTGTAATAGCCAGAACCTGGAAACAACCTAGATGCCCTTCAACGGAAGAATGGATGAAGAAAGTATGGAATAGATACATATTAGAATATTACTCAGCAGTAAAATTTATATATTTTAAGTTTGTGTTTTTAACAAAATTAATTTGGTGTAAATGAATTATATTATTAAATTATTGTGAAAATTTGAATTTATAGTATAGTTTAGTTGTAATGGAAAACAAATATTAAGTGTTGATTTTTTAATATTTTAGAATATATGTAGGTATTTTTTTACACAAGGTATATAAGACATCTTGAAATTCAAAAATATCCTACAATTTCACTTTCTAGAAGGAAAGTATAAAGTAAAACAGAACATAACTTAAACTCAAGAACAGAGCAAGGTACAGAACTCAAACTTAGTTCAATGATAGATGGTTTATGAGAATTTCTACATAGTCTTTTTTTACACGTGAAACTATAGTCAAGGTAATACTAATAGAACCTTGCAAGAACTTGTTCTCTGATTGGTCTTAGTACCTCATTATTACTGAAGATAACCCGCATGAAATAGCACTTGATACAGGAGGCACAGATCCATGTTTTCTTCATTATTTTGGTCTATTGGCTGCTACAGACCTGATACATGAGGGAGAATCTCCTAAATTTTCCATTCCAAAGTAATTTATATTTATTATGATGTTATTTCACACATGAGAACCAGTCTACCCTGTGCCAATCAAGTCAACTGAAAATAATAACTATAAAATAGGATAACAGAACCATAATGTAAACAAAATACTCCTGTTTAAAGCAATATACTTGGGGCTGGCATTTTAATGCACCAAAAATCCATGGGCACATATTGAGGCAGAGCCAGGTGGATTTCTGTAAAAAAGAGGACAGATTGACATACATAGCAATTTCCTGGCCAGTCACGGGTACATAGTGATACCCTGCTCCCTGTGCCCCCCACAAAATGAAAAAAAAAAATGAAGTATTAGAAATGCATTCAAAATCTGAGTATTTAGAAAGAATTTGGTAACACACCTTTGCATTGTGACTCCCAAAATCAACCTTCCAAATTCACTGTATTACAATCAGAGGTAACAAAGACCCACTGTTTGTGTTTTATTGACAACTTCTAAATTTTTTGAAGAAATGTTCTCTTTTAGCTGTGTACCAGAAAATATTTTCCAATAAACTAAAAAAAGTCTTTACTGTATTACCTATGTGATAATGTAAAAAGTACACAAATAAGAGGCAAGAAAGTAAAATGAAAGTAACTTAGAAGACATCAATTTGAACAGAAAATCTAATGGAAGGAAAGACCATAATAATGATGATATAGTATCAAAGGGCCCTCAACAACAACAAAGTTTATAGATTAAGAAGGACCCTGGAGAGAATAGAAGAATCTAAACATTTTGAAATGGAATTCTCTAGTGAATAGGTATATTTTCAGAATGAATAAATAGCATGACTGAGCCTATTTAGCCAACTTATGTGAGTATGTAAATCTTTGACACTTTATTAATAATGCCATGAAATCAATGAGACAAATTGGACACCAAATCTAAAATATCTTGGATATATAGAAAATATTGCCATAATATTAAATTACCATGAAAAATGAGTTTATTCAAAAACATAGACTGTTTTGAGGCAAAATATTCCCTAGAATTCTGGAAAGGCAACTACATTATAGTGGGTACATACTGTTACAGTGAACCTAATTTCAGTTTCGAGAACCCATGCTAGGAAGGTTGCACCTTAATAAAGCTTCAGGTCTATTCAAGCATAACAAAGACACCCATACACATAAGTTTTAAAAATCCCTACATATTTATCATCTGGGTGCTTATATACAAGTGAAGTTTGGCTGCCCTGGAAAACTTGCATGGTTTGGTTGCCTTATAGCTAAAGCATTGTGGGGATCAGATTCTAAGAGACATGACTAGTTTACACATCTCCTATTCACTACCCAATGCATGAGACAAGAAAAGTCATTTTAAATACCTTTATCCAGTAATTTATATTTAATCTCAAATTTTGAACTTTTATGTTTTAAGCTATATTGAAGTTAATATTTAAACATCATTATTAAAAATTTTATCCACTACTGTTAGGGCTATGATACACACCAAGTGGAATGCAATCTTCTATTTGCCATGTGCTTAGCCAGCAATTACAGAGGATTTCAAATACAATAGGTTAAACAATGTTTATATTTCTAGAACAGGTAAGACTGATACTCCATGAAGCAGAGTATTTACCAATATGTCTGAAGGTATAGAACCCAATTAAAGCCCTGTGGATATATTTCTCAAGTAACATATTGAACAGACTGCATTATGTATGTGAGAATAAATACATATATATATGCATGCAATAACAATGAAAGAAATAAAGCCCATGAATTTGAACAAGGAGGGGGATATGAAGTGATTTGGAAAGAGGAAAGGAAAGGGGGAAATGATGAAATTATGTAATTACAAAAATATAAGAAATACTTTTCAAAGGGAAAATGCCTATGAAATTAAAAGGTCTTAGGGAAAGACAATCGTTGAGAAAAACAAAGGGAAATGAGACTGTAAGGGTTGGAGGATGGTGAGGGCTCTGACTCAGTTTCTTAGAAGTGTTTCTTTCATGCTTACCAGTTTAAGGGCTTAAAAAGTAGATTCACCAACTCTTACTGAGTTAATGTCTTTTCCGTTATGATATTTCTTGACACTTACCACGATATACATTCTATAATAGAGCCTGTCAATCAGAATATTAAAGTGACAGGAATAATTCATGAAAGAAAAATTATTTTAATTTCTAAAGTTATAGAATCAATGAATAAACTTAAAATTATCTTTTTTACATTGAATTCTTAGCCATAGCTTTGGAATGAAAAATTATATATGATGGTGAACACAAAATCTGACATAGGACTATTCCATAAATACAAGAAAATCTAGACATAAAATATATTTAGTTAAGCACTTTAGTTGACTTCCTTTAAGCTGTTGCCCTGGTGTTGTTATCAGTGTGAGAAGCTGGACAGTATCTGTCAGTATATCTCTGGTTTGATAATTTTCCTGTGTTTCCATTATGTAGGTGGAATATTCACAATGCAGAGGATTCACATCTGGGTTCTTGTAGCGTCTATGTGCCGGAGTGATGTTGTAAGCTGCTGCAATATTACACACAGCTGTTTCAAGTAACTGTTTTTATCCTGGTCATTTAAGACACTTTATTTCATTCTAATAATAAGTGTTTTCATATAGATAAACGAGAGATAACAAGAGGGAGCATAAGGGCTCCAACACAATCAGGGAGAGAACAAAAGAATGAGAGAAGACCAGGCAGAGTGTGATGGATAAGAAGTATAAAGTAAGTTGAGAAGTTATGAATATTTTAATTATTTTGTCCACAGGAAATGAAGTCAGATTTTTTTGTAAGAACCCTGTTCTGTCCTTTTGTGCTTTGATCCACTCATTAACATTTGCAACCACTAATTCACTTTCCTGATGGGGGCAACTGTCAGCTGGTGCTGCTTCCAGAGCCCAGTGCAGAGTTTCCAGCTGTGGATGCAGACAGATCAAAGCCAGTGATGGACTCTCTACAACACAGTCTATCTGGAATACTAATAATCGTCTGTACTACTTGTAAAGAATCAAGTCATTTTTCTCCACTCCTTCAAATAATCAGGGTTTCCTCGTACATGCTATTAATTGATTCAATATGCGAAAGGAATGTCTGAACTTTTCCCACGCCTTACACTAACTCATTTTTAATAATATGCCTTAGTCTACCTCTAGAGGTGGTTTTAATTCAAATCAGGACTTTTTCTCATAAGAATGGAATGAGTCAAACTTGTTACGCTTAGCCTGTGTGCTGTGCATTTTCTTGTGTTTTACAATAGTGAGTAACGTGTGTTACCACCTATTATCTTCAATTTTGATGCTGCGTAAATGACTTTATAGAATTTTGCCATCCAGTTTGATAGACAATATTATACAATGATTACTTTAAAAACATTTCTAAGTCCTATTATGCTCTTCTAAGGCTTTCAAAACTGGTTAAATAGCTCAATGAAGAGTAATGGTCTCAAGCTGCTCACTCTCTGAAAGATGTTTGTAGTTTTGATGTGACAATGATCCATTTTCATTACATCCCAAATCTACCATTTGAATATTCATATTTTATTCATTTTAGGTAATGTGAAATTGTGTATGTTCAAAACAGAGTTTCTCTTGTTTGATTCTGTTGAAATTGCAAAATTGAGAAAGAGTGATCCTGTGTCATATTCCTGATACCTTCATGAATGAAAACCTACTCAAATGGAATAAATCTTTTAAATATATCCAAACAAACAAGATTGAGGCTAAAGACAGAGAGCCTCATTGATATATGAAAATATCAATCTTGCTGATCTTTTCTGTTGTCCATTAGCAATTTAGACTTTGGGGATTCAGTCCAACAATGCTCATCTATTCCTTGAACAAATAGCCCCACTGTCCTACTGTATATTTGAGGCTTGGGGCAAAGCCCCACTATAGTAACAACTCTTTAGTAAAGTCTTTTTAACTTTGTTGAGAAAGTGACATAAACGTTTTAATAGTTATGGTATTTTATTAGTAACTTTCATCAATTCTAAGACAAAATAACTAAGAAAATTAGCCTTCAAGATGAGTCATTTTGCTCCAGTCTTTGAAAATACCATCCACTGCAAACGTGTCAAGGATGGCACAGTCTTGTGCTTTCAGAGATCTTGAAATTTTTTGTTGTTGTTCTTTATGGTTTTTATTTATTTATTTACACCTAAGAATGAATGTTGTTAATCCAAAAATAAGAGCACCATCCAAAATTATGCTATAAAACTGTATTCTAAAATTAAAATTACAAAATGGAAAAATATTAGAAAAAATTGGAAAGCCATATGTAAAGGGGTAAAACTGTGAGTTGCTTGCTCCTATGGCTCTAAACTGCAGTGTGGATATTAACCCACAGAGTATCACTACTGACTCCCCCACCATAACTCACTAACACGTTTTGTTCACTAAGAGAAATAGGAAACTTCAGAACATATTTTTTTTATATTTTGTGAAATGCTTCAAGTATTACAAAGTAAGCAGTGATAAAAAGTTAAAACATGCCAGAAATATTAATGTTAAGGAATTAGCCTTCTATTACAGCTTTTAGAAATCATAATGCTCCGTTACTTTTTTCTTAAACTAGCAACATTGGACAAAAAAAAAACACAGAAATGCATTTAGGATGTGTATCTATCAGATGCTTTCTTCAGCACATGGCTGAGGTGAAAGGTTGCCAGCTTGAGCCTCCTTGAATTTGCACAGCATCTTTCTGCTTCCTGCAGCTAGTCAGATGGTCACAGCTCTCTTTGATCTGATTGATGGGCATTTCTAACAAGGGAATAGATGTGGTGGTTGACGGCTATAACTCAGTGACTGGTCACTGAAGTAAACTTCCTGTGCTATGTTTCTCATGAAATAAGGAATGATGCGTACATCTAGCCTCTGCTACAAGCAAATCTGAATAAGTGATTGTACTTTGAGGTTACTATCATGCATAGATACGGCCAGGTTTGACATGTATATATGTGTTTGCACACACACACACACACACACACACAATGAAGTCACTGTACAAAACAATAATGATAAATAAGATTAAGTGTTATTAGTAGAATATATATATATATATATATATATATATATATATATATATAAGTGTGAGGGCATGGGAGTGGATACAGGGTTTGAAGAGAAAGGTACTGTCATTTGGATGTTTGATCAATTTGATAATGATAATAACATACATACACGGATGTGTGTGTGTGTGTATGTGCATGGCATCCGTTTTAAGCAACTGTGTTGATCAAGAAGTAGTAAAAGAATAAGGGATCAGATGAAGGACTTACTAGAAAAGCAAACACACATATAACAACAAATAAACTTCTTTCATTCAGTGAGTTTTCTTAAGTTTTCCTTTCCTCTACGTCTAGGTTTTTTTCAGCTTTATTTTACTCCGCTTTTAAAAGTTCAGTACTGTGGAGGAACAAATCTGTCCACAAATTCACTATTGCTTAGCATTGTATAGAAATATATTTACCAAAAAATAAACTATTGAAAATATAAAATATAAAATTCATTTGCTATAGCACCATTGAAAATTCTAGGGATAATTTTTAGAAGGTAGAATGTTTTCCATGGATGCTCATGGCTTGATCCTGAAATCACACATAGAGCATGAGGTGGTACAGGTTGTGGAATCTTGGCACTCAGGAAGTAAAACTGTGAGATCAGAAGTTATTCACCTACAAAGCAAATTGAAGTTCAGCCTGGAGACATAAGACTCCTTTGGTTGCTTTGTTTCTTAGGGTCAGGAGAAATGGCTCAGTATTTACGAGTAACTGCTGGCCCTGCACAGGATGAGCTTTCTGTTCCCAGAATCATATGGTGATTCACAAACATCTGTAACTTTATCTCCAGGGGATCCAATGCCCTTTTATGTCTTGGGGAAGTCACTGCATACACACCTTTAATCTCAGTTCTCACAAGAGTGATCTCTCTAAATTCCAGGCCAGTCTGATTTTATATAATGAGTCCCAATCCAGCCAAAGCTACATATTGAGACTTGTCCCCAAAATTAATAAGTTAATATATATATATATAGTTATATATATTTTAAAAACCAAAATCATATTCTCTTCCTGTTTCGAGGGTAAGTTATTTTTTTAGCCTCCCTCAAAAGAAAATTAGCATTTACATTTGCCTTTGGAAGCTTCTCAAATAGTCGTTTCTGTCCCTATCTTCACATGAACATACCTGCCTTTTTATTTAGAGCTATAGTTTCAATTTTCCTAGTTAGTCTCCTTCTGTTTAGAATGGCATTCCTATTGGCATTTACTTACATTGCAACTTCTCCAATTATTTCTCAAACAACTTGAAAGAACTCTGAAATATATACCAGAAATATATGCATTTTCTTTCATTTCTTTTTATTGATATAAAAAGTCACTTAGAAAATATACATCGGGGAAATGAATTCTACCTACAGCAGAAAAAATAATTAAATATGTAAACAAATATGAAACAATGAATTCAGTTGTCTACTAAACATATGTAGAAATCTAGGTTAAAAGTAACTGAATTATTAGCTCCTAGAGTACTTCCAGATAAATAACCATATGAATATAGTTTGATTATATCTTTATCTGTGATATTATATGATGGTAAGACAGTATCTTAGCATCTCATGTATTAAGACATGCCTACAATATTAATGCTTCTTAGACTTAAAGTGCCTGAAACCTAAGCCAATGCATGAACCTAAAACAAATATGTAAACTGGCAATGTTGACCAGAAAAGCTTTAGGCTTTCTGTGGATGAAAGAAGCCCTCAGATAGGGCTGAAGTCAAGCTGTCTTGTTCTCGGTATCTTATCTTCTGCAGCTCTGTCTTCAATTCCATTTCTTCATGACCTGTGGGAAGAAAACAGTATCTGTGTGAAATTCAGTCACTCTATGGGTCCTATCTGTGCTGTCCCTGAATAACTGCATTTCATGATTGAGTCTAGGAGAATGATCTAAGGAAATCTGAGATACTTGTCATGCGCAGCACAGATGGACAAGGCTGCTGAGGCAAGAGCAGGTGATCAGCTTGAATAAAATATCTGTATTTTTGTGAGTGTGTGAAGAACTAGCAAGACCAACAGCTAATATTCACAGTGCAGCTATCAATTGGTACATTCAGCATTGACAGCTATAAAAGTTAAAATGTAGCCAATGCTGCGAAATGTTGGGTAGCTTATGTTCAAATCAGCATCCAGAATTCTGATGAGCTTTGAATGTGAAAAGAAGTGAGTATATCCATTTCATTAGTTTATAATTTACCTTCATCTTAACAAACAGTAAAATTATATATGTACTAATAAAATGTTTAAAGATATTTCTTTTTGATTCATTACCAGTAAATGTTTGACTTCTGTAATATATCCACTATATTCCTAGGACACTGGTTTCGTAAGCATTTCTAGTGCTAAAAGGTGTTACAAGTAGAGGCAGTTTAAAAGGACTTCATTGAACTACAAGGAGGAAGTAACCTATGTTCAAATAAACTCTGTATGGAAAGTAAGAATGTAGCACATTGTTTCTGAAGAGTGAGAGGCCTCAAGTCAGAAGAGATAGAAAGCCTTTGATGCATTTAGAGCAGTTGGATAAGCAGCCACTGAAGACTTCCTAATTGAAAATATCAAATGGTAATAGAGAGGAAAGGAGGCCCTGCACTCTGGTGTCAAACTTAAGAGAGATTGCATATTAAATTGATGCTTTGTCATTAAAATAAATCTCATCATTTAGATTATATGTAATCTTTAATCTCCAAAATTAATTCAAATAATGAGGGGATGATCCTTCTAAAGATCCTATGCACTCTTGTTATTACAATTAGTTTACATTCAGAGTATTAAAATATTTTAGAAAATTTATTAGAAAAATCAAATAATTGCCCCCCCCCAAATTTTATAGACTATTTAGATTATTTGGTATATTCTATTAAAAATTATATTTAATGAGCCATTAATTCGTGTAATTTTCTTTTAAACAAGTAAAAATACCCTCAAATTTAATACAAAAATTCTTTTAAAATTTGCATAAGTGTTTTAGTATTTTTAACCTAATTAAATTAAATTCCTAAATCTTAGGAATTAGGAATTCTCTAAGCAATTTTTAGTTAAATGCTCATTTATGATAAAATACATTTCTCTCTGCCATGTGAAATTATATTTCCACCGACAAAATATAGAGCTAATTATTAGTTAATAAGAGCCCTAATTTGGTCTATACATAAATCAAATTTTGTACTTAAGCATATAATAGATGGAGTATACCATATTTATTTGTACATTGATTTAGAAAATTTACAAATCAGTCTGAATGACCATATGTACTAACCAAACATAAAATGTTTCATGGTATTGATAATCTGTTATCAGCAATTAAAGGTATTAAAATAAATAGTTGAGGGATTAAGGTATGGCTCAGTGGTTAAAAATCCTTGTTCCTCTTTCAGGGAACTGGAGTTCTCTTCCTAGAACCCATATGGTGTGCTCACAACCTCCTGTAACTTACTCTAGTACGTCCAAGAAACTCCTCTGTCCACTGCTGGCATCAACACTCACTCACACACACACACACACACACACACACACACACACACACACAAACACAGACACACACACATACAAAGTAAGTAAATAAATAGCAAAACTTTCTTTAAAATGAATACTGATTATATTTGATAAATATAATGAGGTAATAGAGAATAAAACTCAACATATGTATTAGTTTCTAAGGTGTAGAACAGGCAAATTAAACAAATAGAAAATAAGGCTGATGAGAAATATTTCTGAAAAGTGACTTTTAGGCTTCAGTTTGTGGCCATAGTCATGGATGCTGATATGATATTTTAAATTTATGATTATAAGATGATTAAATATTTTCTAACAGTTATTCAAAAATATCATCTTCATTTAAAAATTGTTTTATCCTATTCTAATTTGTTTGCTTCCAATTTCATTTTATTATTATTCCTCAGATGCCTGTTTATTTTTTAGGGAGAGATATAAAGGGTGCTCATATAGAGGAAAGGAATATGTGGAGCATCTCAGAAGAGTTGAGGGAGGTGAAAATGAAATCAGAATGTACAGTTTTAAACTGTATTTTAACTAAACAGAATACATGTCTAAAGAGCTCTGCTTTTAAAAAAATTATAAAAGTAAATCAGTGTTTTATAAAAATAAAACATTCCTTTGGGTGACAGGTTTTGTTTCGTTTCTTCCTATTAGTCTGAGGATGCCTGAAAGAATAAACACAAAATACGGAGAGTCTGTTAGAATCAGAGCCAGAAAACATTATTTTACTGAATTTTAAGACAGTCCTGAAAACAAAATTTTAATGAAACAAAGAGCGGTGGAGAAGGCTGTCCTTAGGGTGCAGCACCAAATGCCTATTTGATGAAAAGAGTCACTTTGAAGTTGTTCAGTCAGGAACACAGTAAGTTGGAGAATTGCATCAAAACTAGATAAAGACAAGGAGACGGTGCCGGTTAACTTTAGGAGCTAAAAAGACAGTGTACATCCAATGCCCAGGAGAGAGAATTTTGCAACTTTTTTCAGTTGATAATACACCTTTTATGATGCTATGATACCCACTTGTATTGAATCCATATATATAAAATTCTTGTCTATCAATCAAATTTAAATGTCTGGCGAAAACTCCCACAGGCTCAATGCTAAATTTCCACACATTTGTCAAGCCTGTTTATATTGAATTTCCACTTACATCAACCTATTAGTTTCACAAGCTACGCTGTGTTTTTATAGGACTTTGAAGCACTTCTTGTACCACTGAGAGAAGGCTGAACAACAAAGCCGTAGAAACTACAAACATGCTTTGCTGCGTATATTGCATTACTTTTGGTTATCAAAATTTTTTATCTGATTTCTGGAAATTGGATATATCATAAGCTTGTTTTTCTTTCTATAGTGTTGGAGCACAGCTGAGTGGAATTGTGAACATACTAGAGCTTAATGAAACAGAATGGTCTTTAACTGCCATATTCTAGTTTTGTTGATTATATAATAGAAACTTGCTAATATTTCAGGATCACACCCTTATACTACAAAAAATGGATGAATTTCTTTTCATTTTAGATTACATAATGTGGTTTGTTTTAATACATATGGCACAAATCATTGTCCATACTCGAGGTATATTTGGCCCTAGAGACCATGGAATGGCCATAAAACTAAGTCTCATAAAATCTTAGCACATTGATAGCACACAGATTATTGGACCCAGACCTTCTAATTTAGGTAAATTTAAAAAGAATTTTTTGTTGATGTTGCATTTTCCATAAATGCTACCATGGATTTTTCATGTTTAGTTATGATTTTAACAATAAGATCAAATTTTTGGGCTACAACTTAAATTGTTATTTGACGTACTTAAAAACTTCCACTTGAAATCTTGTTTGGGGGTATACCTGTTTTATACAGAAAGGATACCATATTTTAGGAACTGTCTACATTTTTTGCTTTAGTACGTCCTTTATCTTTCTGTAGTTAAAACACATACTGGGGAAAAGTCAATTTAAACGGGAAGGAGAAAAGATTAATTTTGATTTAAAATTGTGGAAGCTTCAGTCAACTACCAGGTAGCTCTTTATCTTTTTATGTGTGTGGGGAAACTAAACTACTAACCCTTATGTGGAGAGAGAGAGAGAGAGAGAGAGAGAGAGAGAGAGAGAGAGAGAGGGAGGGAGAGAGAGAGAGAGAGAGAGAGAGAGAGACAGGGTTCCAGCAACCTCTTCAAGGACACGTGCAGTGACCTAATCCTCTCCCACTGGGTTCTACATCATGAAGATACCCCCCAACTCCCATGAACTATGAAGGCTGGTAACCAACCTGCATTCTGTGGGCCTTTCAAGGGCATTCACAGCACATGTGAGATGGAGAACAGGGTTTCTATAGAGCTGCCAGTCTAAAATGGGAAGGAGCTCATGATTTGCACAGAAATAGTAAAAGTTTCAAATTACTCTGTACAGTGACTGTAAAATAAATGACTCTAATCAATACAGTTTAATGCATTCTAGAGATGAAAGGATTCTAGGAGTTACACTCCCACTCATGGTTCATCATCTAAGGATATCAGGACAGGAACTCAAACAGGGAAGGGACCAAAAGGCAGGAGCTGATGCAGAGGCCATAGAGGAGTGCTGATTCCTCATGTATCCCTCAGATTTCTCAGCCTGCTTTCTTATAGAACCCAGGACCACCATCCCAGGATGGCATCACCCACAATGAATTTGGTCCTCCTCCATCAGTGACTAATTAATAAAATGACTGCAGACTTGCCTACAATCCGATCTTATGGAGGCATTTTGTCAGTTGAAGTTCCCTCTTCTCAGATGACTTTAACTTGTCTTAACTATACAGAAAACTATTCTGCATTTATTTAAAATTACTTTGTTTTTAGTTTGGCAAGGTTGCTCAGTAGGTAAAGATTCTTGCCTCCCAGATTGATGATGTGAGCTCGATCCCTGAAACTCACATGGAGGAAGGGGAAAACAAACTCTATAAAGATGACTTCTGATGTCCACACATGTGCTCTGGCAGGTGTGCCCAAGCATGCCCATGTACATATAAAATCTAACACAAGGCCGGGTGATGGTGGTGCACGCCTTTAATCCCAGCACTCGGGAGGCAGAGGCAGGCGGATCTCTGGGAGTTCGAGGCCAGCCTGGTCTACAAGAGCTAGTTCCGGGACAGAAACCAAAGCTACAGAGAAACCCTGTCTCAAAAAAACCAAAAAAAAAAAAAATCTAACACAAAATAAGTATAAAAAATAAAATTATATTCATCATGTATTCCATGTCTTCATTATTGATGGACAGTATATGCAGTGGCTCTAATGACACTATTTTTAATTTAAAAATTTAATTAGTTTACAAAGTATTAGACTTCATTATATTATTCAAATGTATGTTTCCTCTGATCTCCCTTATGTCATCTTCTCTCTCATCCTTTTCCATGCCACCTTCACCTAGTATCCTTGCATTCCGCGTGTCTGCCATTTTTCCAATTTCAAGTAGCATGTGCAACATGACCCTTTTTACCCCCATCCTAGAAACTTTCCCCTTTTATGTTTTTTCTAATTTTATTCCACGCACATGCACACATGCATACACACACAAAGATGCACACAGGGAGGATCTGCATAGGGGGAAAAAAACAGAGGAAAAATGCATTATTTGCTTTTCTGTCTCTGGGTTACGTAATAATTTCTAGATTCATTCCTTTTATTGTAAATTTCATAATTTCTTGAACTTTAGTAGCCTACTATAATTCCATTGTTCCCATGTCATAAATTTTCTTTATCTTTTCATTATAATTTTTAATGAAAAATAAATTATAAGTCATAAAGTGTAACTTTTCTTATAGTTTATGAGAAGGATGCTGGACAAGTCTTATATTGACAATAAATCTTCAAAAATAAAAATCTGACACCTGATATACTTGTTTTCATATGAGGAACTACTGTAATAATGATAATAAAAGGGTATCAATAGCAAAATATATCTGGTGGAAGACTCAGAAAAAATTCTTGTTTTAAAGTTTGTAAAAATGAAAGAGATAAAATCATTCAAATGGAAGTCATCTATTGTTGGAGTTCTCATGTTTATCAAGAAAAGTTTATTCAGATTAAAATTAGTCAATAAGGACTTGGGAGAAATCTTGGCAGTAAAGAGCATGCAGTACTCTTACAAAGAAACCAAGTTTGGTTCACAAAACTTATAGCAGATGACTCTCAACTACCTGTAACTCAAGTTCTGGGGCACACTTCTTGTCTGATTCTACGGGCACCTGCAAAAGTATGCTTGTGTGTGCGTGCATGTGTGCACGTGCACATAAACACATACTTTAAAATTTTTAAAAATTATAATACTCAATTAAATAGTCACATTTAATTACTTACATATACCTGCTTGACTTCAGGTTACTTTCTCATAACCTGTAGTTAATAGTAGGTATATGTAAGGTAATTATGAATAATTAAAATAGAACTACAAAACAAATTTTTCATGTACATATTAAAGAATATAAAATACAAATTATTTATACTAAATAGATAATTAACATTGTTAAAATGTTTTTGAAAGCTTTCCTTTGCTACCTTATTTGTAAATATTGTAATCTATAATATATTTGTTATAATGTATCATTTAATTCAACTAACTAAGTTTAAAGATTTTTGCATAGGGTCTGCTAAATACATTAATTTATTATATTTTGAGAATCCCATGAAAATAATAAAATTAAAATTATTTCATATGTTGTTTTAAATATTTATCTCTGTGAAATAAAAATCATTAACTTTTTATCCAGTTACTGTCTGTCAACACATTTTCCATTGTTTCTATCTCCTTCAGTATAGGTTAAACAACATAGTTTCCTTCCAAGTTAAAATAAGTGAAATGCTAAAGAAAGCCAGCATTTTGCGTGTAAAAAGTTTCTGCATTATAAACTCCCTGAATCTTAAAATATTTAAAGTCCCTGAATACTTTGTTTTACCATTTCAATTATAATTCATAAACACAGGACATGAAATCTCAGAGGTGTTCTTGATTAATTTCAACAGCTGAAAAGCGAATAACATCTACTGCTTGTGACATTTCTCCCCAGGACTTCTATATTTCTATATCAGTTGCCAAACTATGTAAGGTTGTTTGGACTTTCATTTGAGTAATTAGACAGATCCTCCTCCTTCTCCTCTCCCTCTTCTTCATCTTCCTCCTCTTCCTTCTCCTTCTCTTCCTTCTCTTTCCCTCTACCATTCTTTCATTCTTGCTTCCTTCCTTCTTACTTTAAGTTGTTTGATCGGTTAAGTTTAAAATCAATCTTAAAGTCATCGTAGAAGAAAACTGCTAGCATCTGTAATAAAAGAAGGTAAGGATCAAGTTTGCTAAAAATCCTTTACTAAGATCAAAGAGCCAAATGTTTTATGATTCATGATTCATTTACCAGTTCTGGTAATGACACAGTGCTTCATGAAAGGAACTGAAACTCAGGAATATTTTCTAATTTATTTACACACACACAAAGACACACATGGGGAGAGAGAGAGAGAGAGAGAAAGAAAGAGAACAAGAATATGAATCTGATCATCTATTGTGTAATATAAAATATACAGAAAGGCATTAGGAAAACATATGCAATTATAAAAAAGATATTCTATTTTAATTACATTAGTTCATTTTATTTATTAAAATACTCATTAATTTTGAGAAAGAAATCAATGCAAATGAGGTTGTCTTCTCTGTTCCTCTGTCAAGTCTACTGCCATCATAGAAGTCATTTTACTTAACTTTGAAGACATGTCTTTAGATATTTTATACATATACACCAACATTTAAATTTATATTTTAATGAATATAATTTTAGAAATATACAAAACAGTTATATTTTTCTCATATTTTTCTCTGTGATTTATTGTTAATTCTTTATTAAAATTTTAATTTGATATTATTTTGTTTGATTATGTGCACAGAAGCATATTATTCTCTTTTTCAAATATGGCATGATAGGCTTGGATGGACAAGTCAACACTTTAGAATAGGTTCTGCTCTTCCAGAAGACCTAAATTTGATTGACAGAACCCACATCAGGTGGTTCCCTGATGAAGTGAAGTGGCCTGTGACTTCACTTAAGGAGTACCTAACTCCTCTGTCCTCTATAGGTACCAGCATTCACATTCACATATCCATGCACATATAAAAAATGAAAATAATAAATTCAAAAATAAATGATGAGGTGATCATATCCACTATAATAGACTGAAATATAACTTATATTTTAATAATTTTAAAATTATCATATCAATCTAGAATCTCTGTTAATTCCAACCCTGTGCTCTTCCTATTAAACAGCTTTAAAAGATGCCTGATATAGCAACATTTACACATCCAAATAGAAGTTTCATATTTTTCTGCCATACCAGTTCATCCTCTAACCCTTTGTCCACTGACATCATCGTTAACCTCATTTGTCCTTGAGACTATCTATCTTGTTTGATTCTTTCATCACATCAATCAGACACCCTGCTTCTAGTTCCCTCCCTACTCCAAATTCTGCAAATTATCTATTTAATCACTTTTTTTGCAAATTTTTGAGACACAAATCTGATAATACAGGCTGGCCTTCAATTCACTGTGTAGTTGAGGATGACATCAAATTCTTCATCCTCTTGCTTCTACCTTCAAAGTGCTGGATTACAGATGTGTACCACTACCAATGGCTTCTTCTTTTCAGGAAACACTGTGTTGTAACTGATGACTGCAGTGGTACTCTCAAACTGTCTTACTATAATTATGAACCTCAACACAACCCATTTTCAAAGTGCAGTGATATGATGAAGTTAAATGCGTGTTATGTTACTTCTCTGTGGAAAGTCCTCTTCCTTGGGATGGAGAGCACATTGACCGAAAGCTTGCCTGACACAAATGACTGATGGTAAATTCAGTCCGCACCCTGGAAAAATCCTAAATCCATGATTCCTTTACAGGTAACTTCCAGAGTCCATAGTGGCCCTTGGGGTCCTTCCTTATCTTTCTTTGGGGCAACAGAAATTAAAGATTTCTTTCCTTTGAACATAAAGGACACAGCACCATATTTTTCTTTCTTTCTTTCTTTTTTTTTTTTTTTCTGTCTTACAAACTTTATTAGTGCTGGGGAAAGGAGGACAGGCAGCTCCGGTCTCTCCCTACATTACTGCTTGCCGTTGCCATTGATGGGACGGTTCAAATGGTCAGGGGAGGACAGGAAAGCCTTGATCTTAGGCCGAGTACTGAGGCGTGCCACATAGGCACTGAGCAGGGGGAAGTTGTCCAGGCAGCCAGGGGCCAGGACCTGGTGGATCAGCAGCAGATCTAGCAAGTTGTAATAGGCGAAGGAGATCTGGTCACCCACGATGAAGGCTTTGCCTCCTTGGTTCTGGGACAGCAGGGTCTCGAAAGATTTCAGGTGTCCAGGCAGGGCCTTCACATAGTCATCCTTCCCTTCCTCATATTTGGTGTAGATGAGGGTGATGTATTTCAGGCGAAGGTCTTCCACCCCATCATTCACCATATCCACCAGGGCAGTCTCCTTCTGATCTTTTCCATAAAGCCCAAGGGATCGGCCCAAGTGTCTCAAGATGGCATTAGATTGGTACAGGGTAAGGTCTCCAACCTGAAACTTGGGGAGCTGCCCATACAGACAGATGAACTTGAGCAAGCCTTTCATCCAAGTATCTATGGACACCACCTCCTCCTTCCAGCTCTGGTCCTGGTCAGCCAGTAGTATGCACATGGCCTCACAGCGCCCTCGAACTGGGAAGTAGACAATGGTGTACGGCGGCATGGCTGCTGCGTAGACGGAGGCACGAATTCCGAGCTGCATAGACCGTAACGGATCTTGGGTGTGGAAGCCAGCCCCATATTTTTCTTTCTGTCCATAGAACCCAGGATAAGCATTCTCGTGTGTGTCCTGGGATAGGAGACTTTGAATATCTTCAATATCTACTCCTATCAGTCTTCTGCTCCAAAACTTCTTAAGAAATGTTCTTTAGCCTATCTACCTAAAATTTCAAAATACACCGCATAAAACACGCAGAAACTATCACATTGCTTTTTTCTATGTATCACTTTTGTCCCTTAGCATGCAGGAAGATAAACATGACACAGTCTTGACTGATTCTTCAGGCCTTAGCACAGAACTTCCACATGTGAGGCATAGATAGATATTTGTTTTCATGCAATAAAGTATGGTTTCTTTTTTATATTCATCTTAGTTATGAACATTGATGTATTTATAACTAAGTTGTACAATTTAAACTCTTCAACCTGTTTATAGTTATTACTTTAACTTACGAAGGAATATAGAAATAAATTTCTTCACATTTCTTTTGAAATACCATTTTTAAAAAAATAAAATTTTAGGTATGAGACAATATTCTTTATTATTACAATTATTATAATTAATTACTTTTACTGATGAAGAAAAGAGGCAGTCAATGCCTTACTGACTGTAATAAAATATTTTGAATACTAAAATGTAACTATTTATTCACACAGTCTTTGGCAGACCTCATCAAACTTTAAGAATATTCACTATATGAGGTTTGTCTGTGATATCCTAAAGAGAAGATACTCTCATTATATAAATCAGGTATGTGTTTTTGAAGCTACTGTCCTTCTTTATGAGAAGGAATGCTTGTCCAAATAAATATTTTTTTAAACATTTATTTACTTTATTATGTATACAATATTCTGTCTGTGTGTATACCTGCAGGCCAGAAGAGGGCACCAGACCCCATTACAGATGGTTGTGAGCCACCATGTGGTTGCTGGGAATTGAACTCAGGACCTTTGGAAGAGCAGTAAGTGCTCTTAACCACTGAGCCATCTCTCCAGCCCTCCAAATAAATATTAATTAAATTCTCTTTATATGATCCAGACTCAAGAATGCCAAAAACTGGAACAAACATATATGTGTGCATCATACATATATAAACATATATATTACACATGTAATATATACATATATATTTGATGTCATGTCTTAAAATCAAAAACTTAATTCAGAATCTGTCACAAGGAAATAGACACAAGTTGTGTTTGCTGGAAAATGAAAACACTTAACATTCTTTCTGCTGTGAAACACTAATTAGCATTCAGCGTATATTGTCTTTGGTTCGGTTTGCGCACAGTATTGAACTCATTATGACTTTTCTCATATTCCTCTTAATTTACTAGCATTTACCCACCTCAGTCACTTATTGGCCTTAAAAATAAGTGAACCACAAACTTTTTATAATCATCTTGTTGCCATAGAAAGCATGGATAACATAATATCAATTTAAAATTAACTCTTTCTCTTTAGGCTGAGAAAAATGTTTTGAATTACATACCCCCATTCAACCACAGGTGATATTTCATGAATTTCAAGTACATCTTAAAAAAAAGTACTTTCAAATAATTTTCCATGCTTCCATTCAGCAGGCAACCCAAACCTTCATAATCCCTGAATGCAGCACTTCAAAGTTATGCTCAGGAAAAAATATTGAAAAGTACAGTCTGTCTCTCCAGTTGATTTAAAACATCACTAGCTTATGTTCAGCCTACATATGGAGTTACTTTCACAAAGATATCTTGGAACAATTCCAGGCAACATCCTGGAAAGACTTTTCTCTAGAGAGAACGAAAATTCATTATCTGAATCGTAGGACACCCATGCTCCTTCAAACTGTAGACACATCTCTGTCCCTCTATGATTAGTGATAGCATTTTTCCTGAAAATAAGGGCCCTGCATGTGTGGCTGGATCGCGAGCACACTGAACTATTGCATTGTTTTGAGGTGAAGTTGACAATTTTCCACTACTGAGGCCATAAGTGATCACTCTAAATTGAAGTAAGGGGTAGCTTTTGAATGCAAAATTATCTGCAAAAATTCAATGTAGTAATACTTCGTTTGTATTTTAATAAATAAGTCTTCCCTGAATCTGGGTTTTTATTAATAATGCTAAAATTCAGCTCTCAATTGATACACTCAAACAATATTGCTGTAAATGTGAAGACAATTTGTCTCTAAAATCACAGAATGTCCAACTTTTCTCATTGAAACTCTTGAATTTTTTTCTCTTCAACATTATCATCATATTTCCAGAATTTAGGAACTATACCATTATTTTCTCACTGATATTAGTAATCAGCTTATAAGAATGGTTCAAACCCTTTATTATTTACATCACTATAAATGAGACCATCAGTGTGTTACAAATAATGAGAAAAAAATTATTCTTGGCATATTCATTTTGGTAATTGCTCATAGTAAAACTTTATGAAGTAATAATTCCTTTTTGACATTTTTTTTTGAATCAGAGTCTCATATGACCAAAGCAGGACACAAACTCCCCATGAAGCTGAGGATCTATAAATAAAATTAGCTTCTGATCCTTCTGTCTGCAAATCCTGAGTGCTGGGGTGACAGGTGTATATTGGCATCCCTAAACCCCAAGATTGGAAAATGATGTGCAAGTAAAATGTTTGTAGCATTGTCTTGGTTTTTAATAGTATAGATAAAATCTTCATAATTGAAGATAAAAGTCCATCAGTACAAAAAATTAATTTTCATTGATAAAAAACACCTCTTCTGCTTCAATTCTTCCCTCCAGCTCCTCCAAAATACCATTTTTCTAACACCTTCCATGTTCTCCCCTCTTCTAGGCTAAAGCTTCTTTTCATATTATTATATATATGCATACATATATGTATGTGTGTTGCATATATCAACCCTGTTGAGTCCATATTTGCTCTTTATGTGTATCTGTAAATGGTAAACACGGAGGGTGCTCATGCATAGAAGTTTAACTCTGCTCATTCTAGAAGTCATTAGTTTCTTGTGGTACATTGTCAAGGACTGAGGCCGCATGCGTGTTCTCCCTTGCAGATTAGTTATGCTGTTTGCCCGGCCTTGCTTACATGGCCATTTCTAGGAGGGACCGCTGCCTCTCAGAGTCTGAGGTATTCAAGAACAAAGACACATTTAATATGTATCAAGAACAGGAGTTTGCTTCTTGGGAGGGGCTGTTTTATTTGTTCTTCGCTGGTTTGCTCATTTGTTGAGTTAGAGTGTCACACAATGTCACACTGAAACATTACCCAGGCTGGCCTGGAACTCACTGTGTACCTGTGACTGGACTCAAACCTTTTTCTCAGAATCTTGAATTTGAAAGCAAAAGTTAAAAACACACACACACACACACACGGAGATAATAAAATTTATTTAAGAAGAAATAACTGTACATTTTGTTCTTGTAGAATGATCAAGAGGTCTGCCCTATTCCCATTTTTAATTAGTGGGAAAGAAATATGTGGTGCAGAAACTGCTTAACCGAATTCGAGAAAGCTGTGGTAGCTGACAGGTTTGTTCTGTATCAGAGGTGGGCACTGACTATTGTGGGACTTTTTAACAATGATTTTATCCACAAAGAATTCTGGGATACTCTCTGGATGTGCATAATTTGATAAAATTGGGAATCATGAACTAAGGATGAAATATTTCAAATGAAACCAAATCGTTAGCTCGCTATAGAAGAATAATGGGAGACCTGGCAAGGATTACCTCTGGAAAATGAATCAGAGTGCTATGAGATGCAATATATCAGCGATAAGTCTAGCCTGCTTCAGAGCCGCGGAGATTGCAGAAATGAGTCGGAATCACTTGAGCATCGCAAATCCTGGGCCATATATTTTATTCCCAGCCCTGCCCTTTGTGCTGCTTCCAAGTCCAAAGCTGCAGTTGATTTCAAAGGCACTGGATGAGAGATAAAGAGGAATAAGGATTGTTCTACCTCAGCGGTTCATGATCCCTCAAAGGCCACTGATTTTCAGAGAATATGGAGCGCGTGGCATCTTCGCAAAATAGATCCCCCTACTCGTTTTTACCCTATTTCCACGAGGTAGTACAAGCATTTATCCAATTTACCATGAAAAGCGAGTTTCCATGTCCAGAAAATCGCACTCTTCCCTTTTCCACTAGAAAGATCCCTGAAGCTCAAATTAAACATAACTCTTCGAAGCTATTTTCAGAGAAGCCAGCATCCCAACAAGGGAAATAAATGCAATATTTTCAAATGAAAGCATCTCTGATATTAAGTTTAATAAAATTTTACACTATAATTGCACATTTAAAACTAGATTTGGAATTATTCATTTAAAATGATACAAATTCTTCATCTTAAATTCTTCCACTTAAAAATATATTATGGGGCAGCATTTATGCTATCTAATAAGTTGCTTAAATGTGTATTTTGAATTCTCAAAAGTTAAATTTTTCTACATAACATTTTCTGATTTATATTATATATAAGTACCTACTTTTCCCTTTGAAAATATGTTTGGAACACTGTGTATTTGCCTATATCCACTTATGAATCATGTAATTATAATATTTTACTAATGATGGTTAAGTCTGCAATATTTTTAAGTTAGCTATGCTAAGATTTAGTGTGGCTCTTTTTTATGCCAAACATGTACATAAAAACTTATTTCAAAATATTCATTCAATATTGGTGACAAAATTTATTAGAGGAAATAAACTAGGAAGCTGATGTACTAAGTAAAAAGAGTGAATATTCACTGAAAACAAAACTCATATTTTAGTAGTTTATATATCTAAATAATGAAAATTAGAGAGCAGCACGTTGCCCAAGATTACAGAAAAAACACAGCAGAAACATGTATACTAATCTTTCTAAAATTAAAATTCTATAAGAAAATGTTTTAATGAAGTATTCTTTATTTGGGGGAATTCTAAACTATGATTTTTACATAGAAAGAATATCACTGACCAAAACAAAAAACATGTTTAATTTGTAAGCTATATTCTGATCTGGAGTTATTGCCTTCTTCTCCATAAAGCCATGTGCTGAATGCCAGCATAGGGAAGAGAGCAGTTATACTGTCAATGGAGACAAACCTCTAACACAACTGGCAAACTCCCTTCCTCAATACTGAAAGAGAAATATATTTTCAGGCCTTCAGTCCATTCAATCTATCAAATCTATTTTCCTATTTTGTGTTTGTGTTTTTGTTTGTTTGTTTTATCTTTAGTTTTTAGAAAGAATTTCTTTGTGTAACTCATGCTGTTTACCTGGCTGGCCTCGAACTCACAGAGATCCACTTGCCACTGCCTCCCTAGTGCTGGGATTAAATGTGTGTGCCACACTGCCTACCTACCAAATTTAATTTAATGTGTTCTTTCAGCAGGAAGTATGACATAGAAACTATGTAAAGTGTGAACATTGTTGTGTACCAATAAAGTTTTATGATTACAGAAATTTTAATATCCTATCATATTAAAGTGGTAATGAACATGATTAAATAAAATTTTGTTCAACTATTTAAGAATATTAAAATCATTCTCAGTCACAAGTAGTTCTAAAAGAAACATTAGTCTGAATGTTGGAATAGAGCTATTGAAGAACTTCGTTTACTCCTATACACACCTAGCTTGAAAACACAGAAATCACCATGGACATTTGATTTAGGGTCCCTAAATTTAGTGATTTTTTAAAGGAAGAACATACTCTGTATTTAAATTTTTTTAATATAATGGTACTGAGCCTGTTATATTCTTGTCTTCTGTGGTGGTTTCAATGAAACTGGCACCCATATGTGCATATGTTTCTATGCTTGCTCTGCATTTGGTGGAACTTTTTCAGAAGGATTAGGAGGTGTGGCCTAGTTGAAGAAAGTGTGGACTCAACATCATTCCAATTGGCTGTTATTTTCTCTTACTCTTAGCTAATACACACACACACACACACACACACACACACTCACTCACTCATGTATATATGCATATATGTCATTATAACAAAATTACAAATGCTTGATAAAGCTTTGAGATAAAATAAATATTTTCTAAGCCAAAATAGAATCAGTACATGCTGAGCATAGGTATGCAACCTGTTAGTTTATGACTGAGAATTAGAAATTTCACCTGAGTCATGGTGGGACTATGCCTTTAATTCTAGCACTCAGGAGACAGAAGCAGATGCATCTTCCAGTTTCAGGACAGTCTTGTCTACAGAATGATTTGCAGGACAGCCAGGGCTGCACAAAGAAACTCAGTCTTGAATAGCAAAACAAAATATAAATTCATGTTTAGTAAAAAACAAAATTTGATATAAAAATTTACATGAGATGTTGCTCTACAGGTATGCTGAGCTTTAGAATATAAACACTTTGCCATTCTAAGGATCTTAAACTTATCTGGGAAGATGAAGTTGGTGATAAATTCTCAGCAAGTGTATACTACATAAAACAATTCAGACAAACGCTATGTTAGTGGATACAGGCAACAAGGAGCCAAGAGCCATGCCCATGTTGGTCGTTTGGACCAAAAAGGTGCCACTGGCAAAACAGTAATTTCAAACCTAAAAATTATGTTGTTTATGGATGAGATCTTTTATTTGTTTGCTTAATATTTTGTGGATGGTAAAACCCAGGTGAGTTTAGGACAATGCACACTGCCTGAAGTCAGACACACAGGGGCTTAACAAACTTACAGTAGAAGTTTATTTTTCCTTATTTATCAGTATTTAAGTTTTGAGTTCAAAAGTCTTCAGAAGGAAAGAAACAAAACCAAACACACACACACACACACACACACACACACACACAAAACTAATGAAAAGATTGTGAAAACTACAGAAGATGTAGAAGTTGGCAGTGTAAAAGCTGTCAGGTCTTTCAGGGTCCTGATTAACACCCATACCGATAGCCATCCATACTAAGAAAAAAGCCAAAAGCCATCTATACAATTTTTCATAGTAAGGAATTTATAACATTTCAACATGACAGCATTTATGACAGATATGAAGTCATTCTTCATATGCAAATTGGAACCATGAACTCTTTTGCAAGACCTTTATATTTAATCTCAGAAATTACAATTAATTATATGGGTATCTAATGGGGTATTTTACAACGATTATTCCACTATGTCAATGAAATAAGTTTCTCAGATGATTATGCTTCTCTAAGGACAAAATTTTCTTGGGAATGGTTAGAAGGTGTTCATTTGTCTATATGAATTTTACAACAGGCTAGACAGAGAACCCATGTTGCCAATTGAGCATGGATATCCTGTCTGAAAGATCTTCAAACTTAACAGGTTAATAAGATTTTATGTATCCAACTTCCATATCAATGTTCTTGAAATTACCAATAAAATGCATCTGGTCCATCAATGTAAATAACTGTAGTAAAATTGTGCTATTATTGGTCATTCACCAATGTAAATATGACATCTTCTTAAATATTTATATCTACGAATTTTAAAATGATTTTCTTATTTCTTACATAGAAATTTTCTCATGTGTGCCAGCTCAGTTTTGTTGTTCTGGTTAGCCTTATTTTAAACCTCCCCATTATTCATCAAACGATCCTCAGGAGAAGTTTGTCAAATGTGCTTCCTGAGAAAGGCACTCAAGGCCAAGAGTTTATAAAAAGCAGGCAAGAGACCTGGTTTCCCTGAGCACTGAAACTACTTCAATGACTTTGTCTTTTTCACATGCAAGTAGAATTTTCCTTTGATGTAATAGTTCTACTGTGTTAAAACTTGGACAAGCATTTAAGTTTGACTTCAAAATCCTTGCTAACCTAATTTACTACTTTTTTTACACCTCTTGTAAATCATTTGAGAGGGGTTGCAAAGCAGAAGAATCTGTCAAGAAGACAAAGATATAAGAAGAAAAGTTTATTGATAGTGTATTTATGGGTTTTGTAGTTTCTAGAAAATTGGCTAAATGAGGAACGTTAGAGAACGAGAGGAAAACAGAGCAGAAAGATGGGAAGAGAATGAAAAGAGACAAAGAGGGGATACTAAAAACATAATTTTGAGAGAAATCAATGCGGATGGCTGTTCTTCAATGTTGGAAACAAGGTGTAAGAGTGAATTCTTGACCATAACTCTATGTTCCATAATACACAGTACATAGAGTTTCACAGTAAAAAAGGAAACTTCTAGAAAATATTGATAGAAATATAAAAGGTTATTTGCAAGGAACTATCACGTAATTGTGGATTCTGATTATCATGCATTGTGGTATCTGAAAGCTGTGGAACCAAGAAAACAAGTGTAGAAATTCAGTTTGAATGCTAGTGTCTAAGAACCATGTTTGATGGAAGTGGATAATTATGCTATAAAGATTTCCTGTGACATTATTTGTGGAACCATACACAGAGATCTCTGCACCCAATACAGGACTAACGGCAGACCAAAGAAATTATTGTACCAAGTCTACCTCAGTAAACAAATCCATTAGAATTGCTTAAGGGAAGAAAAGTTGAGGGCTTACTTACAAGAGAAAAAGAGAGATGGGTAGCTGAAAACCAATAAAGCCTGCAGTTCAGGTGATGATTCTTGCAAGCTGCATCCCTGTGTTACACTGGAAAAGAGATATACCACACAGAATTCCTAGCAATTGATAACTACATATATGACATCAGCAAAGGGCCTCATTGTCTGTCTTTCCATTTTCCTTTAGAAAGGAAAATAAATCCATTCTTCTGCTGTCTATTTTTCTCTGAGTCTTCAAAGACACATTCATAATAATATATGTGGATTTTTTTCCTAAATCACATAATAATCTACTATTGAAAAATCTTCATAGGTGTATCAAGAAAAAAACTTGTTTTGTTGACTTACTGGGTATACCTTATTCTAGCCAAATTCAGATTTTAGGTGACCGACAACCGACACAGCCGATAAGAGAATTCTGTAGGAGTTCGCACTGCATACTCCCTGAAATAAAAGCCAAAGTGTGAATAGCAAATGCTGCTTCTGAAAAAAAAAACTGCAGAATAACACACATATGTTCCTAGTATTATATGCTTATGCCTTAACTGCATTGAGGAATAACTGCAGAATACGCCAGGAGTGAGGGAGGCTAGGTTATGGTCGGGGATATAATAGAATAAGATCCTTGTTAGTGGACAACAGTTTGTTCCTAAAGCCTCATAAGGAAAATGACAAGTTTAATTATACTCTTGGAGTATGAATAAACTCACAAAATAAAGTCACCTAGCTCTCTACCTTACTATCCTGCCTCTCTCCACAACAGCACAACAAGAGGAAGAAAATAAATCAAAAGTGGACAATGGACCCTGAATATCCCTTTTCTCTCTGATGCATCTGACACATTTTAGAGAATTGGCTTTATGTATAGAGGATAAGATATTGGATAATATGTTGAACTAGGCAGATTATAAGTACAAAAGTGTTCTTTGAAACAAGAACTTAAGATAATATTAGGGCTATATTGAAGAAGAGTTAGCAAGCAAATTCAAAAAATATATTATTTGTGTCACAAAGTGCAAGCAATTCATTTTATATATTGTTTATGCAAAGCTGATACAAGATACACACACACATACACAAATGCACACACACACACACACACACACAGAGAGAGAGAGAGAGAGAGAGAGAGAGAGAGAGAGAGAGAGAGAAAGGGAAACAGAGAATGAGTGAGGACAATATTATACAAAATTATTGTTCTTTCCATCAGTGACTTTCATTAATACCTTTTAATAATTGCAGAAAAAAAACTGTCAGTGGATTGTAGTGCTGCTCCAAAGACCATTTACATCATCTCCCTCAAAAGAGATTTTTAGCTTCCCAGACTGGTTAATTCTCTGAGACATCAGAATTCACCTAAAACTCAGACTTAACTTTATCAAAACCCAAATTGTGAGTAAGATATTGGAAACAGTAATGTAAATGCACAATCAAGTGGAATATAGTCTGCTAAATATAAAGTAGAAGTTCATGGAAAAATACGACGCATTAAAAATATTCCTTATTTTTCTGTCCTATGTGGAAAAAAAAAGTTACCAAATATTTCTACAAACATCCATTGCTACCAGGAATGGAGGTTTATTTGTAATCTGACAATTTATCTGCCTGAGACAGCCTGGACTACAAAGTAAGTTACAAATCATTGAGCTATAGAATGAAACCTACAAAAATAAAAATCAGTTGCACACTATTGTCAAGCTCATTTAATTGTAGCTATCATGATTGCAGTATCATTCTTCTTATATATTCTGGATGACCCTCCACAATGCCCCCCGGCACAATTGGTTGAAGGAAAATAAAATAAACTAAGAAAGGTAAGAATGCTAGAGAGATGGCTCAGCAGTGAAGAGCAATTGCTGGTGTTTTAGAGGATCCAGGTTTATTTCCCATCAGCCACATTGTGGTTCAGGACCATCCATAACACTCGTTCCAGAAGATTCGATGCTCTTCTCTGACCTTCTTGGGCAAACCATATGGATATGGTACCAATACATACATAAAAGCAAAGCAATCATAGACCTAAAATGAAATCAATAAATCTAAAAACAGTTCACATAATAAAGACGTAGGCCAAAGGCTCCTCTTTCACACTCATGCTTATTATTCACTTAGTAATCTGAAAATTTCTCATCTAGGACCCACCTTTTACAATCCCTCCCATTTCCAGTACTACGCAAAAACTGATATTTTAGTGAACAGACATCTAGGGGACAATCATCAATCAAAACACAATGTGAATCTTTTGTTGAGCAATTTTCAGATCAAATTTTAGAACTCAATCCTAGATATGACTTACTTAATAGCTCTTTTATCACATTGTTCATTAAATTTTTAATTGACAGGAAAATTAATGAAATTGAACAGTAGGATAGTATAATGAACATATGAAGATGTGGAATTACCTCAAGATTATCTATTCCTCTAAAATATTTATCTAGTATTTATTGGATACCAGATGCCTGTCATGCACAATTCTTCAGAGACACTAATCTGTAAAGGAAGAAAAAACAACATTAACTACCACCGAGGAACTTCTAGTCTTATGAAGGATTGGTAATTGCTTATAATTGAAAGCATTAAAACCACAGGAAAAGGTGTAAATTACACATTTGATGATCAATTAAAAAGTTTTATACACTGTGAGTTTTCTCACTAAGTTCAAAAGAAATAATGACTCTCAAGGATTAATTAACTACTTTGAAGGCTATGGAAAATAACTTAGAAACACAGATCTCAATTTGTATGTACATATGCTGCACCGTATAAAACCAAAGGAAAGTTTCAACAGTGACATGAGGACTTGAGAAGTCAGCTCTTTGCAGCTTCAGTGATAAAAGTTGAAACACTGAAGTGCTGGCGGGCATTTCTGTAATACAATTTCTTTGACTTCTCTTTGAGAAAGGGAAATCTCTCTCTCTCTCTCTTTTTTTTTTCTAGGCACTTCGTGTAGCACGTTAATTCAGCATTAATTATAGAACATGTCAAACTGTATTTCAGTCAAAGCTCCGTATAAGTCTCCTGAGCTTTCTTAATGACAGTAATTATAGGTCATAAAAAGAGTCGTCTAAAATTAACATTTCTCTCATGTCTTGATAGGAGAATGTAAATGGCTGCACAGTACAGATGTTTTGATTAGTAAATTTACACTTCCTTTTTAGTTTCAATGCTTGTCAAACTTCAGTGTTAAACTCAAGGTGCTGTTTCTTTCCTCTCTCAGAGTACATAAAGGCACGTGGAAGATGCTTGCAGAAGTTCTCTGTGTGCTTTACTTTGCTGTTTATTGTGAAATCAAGGAATAAATGTAGGATTTTCTAGGTAGTAAGCACCCGTGGTCTTTCTGGGATGAGCAAAAGATTTTAGCCTTGAGAAACACTGGTGTCGGCTGATGGGAATGATTTATTAGGGTGTTAAAAAAAAAAACAGCATGCCAGTTCCATGCATATCTGAATCTCCTAGCAAGCCATGTTTTATCATATAGTATCAGAAAGAAAACACATAAAATCTGCTGTATTCTGAGCTGTCAAAATTTACTTACCAGAAAACGAGAATGGAAACATTCTGCTTTAAACAATGTTAATATCATCAAACATCCAGGGAAATATAACAAATTAAAAGAGAATCACTTCAAAGAATAAAAGGCCTACACCTTGAGTAATAATAAATCTAATACTTGACATTCATCTCCCTAGAAAATAAAATTAGATAAACTTTTGCAAGGGCATTCAGAACAGCCAATCCAGTTTATTAATAATTTCCTGTTTTTATATTGGAAGCTCATATTATCTAGCCTCAGCCACAGTAGACCTCCACAGATATTTAATAAAGCTGCCGTCTGTAATCCTCTCTGATTACCTATAACCTTCCAGCTATAACACATATTGTGCCACAGCTTCACGGAAGGACAGCACACTGTCACCCGCTATGATGTTTGACAGCTTATTCTGTAACATCAGGCCTGCACAAAATTACTTTTTCCAAATTCATCCCTAGTTAATAATGAAAGCAATAATGGTATTCAGCATGCGTAATATTCCAAGAAGGCAAAATGAGGCAATAGAGGGAAAAAGATTAAAGAACGACTATTATGGAAGGAAGATCAAAAATGGAATCTTGTACCACATAACAGTGCTTCAATTATAATGCCACGCCAAGAGTTCTTCATATCACTTACAAAACCACACTGCAGAGCCAACCTGGGAGAGATTTCCCATTGTATTTACTCTGGCTAGGTGATTGTTCCAGTTCATTGAGGATAACCTTTGAAATGTCTTTTTTTAAATTATTCTTGGGCATTCTCTTAGGACACAAAAACACATAACTTTAATGCAAACATCTAGTTAATAGAAATACATTCCTTTTGTCTCACTGGTTTGCAACAGTAATAATGTATTTTTTTATAAAAATGGATCAGACTAAAGCTAACCCAAATTCACAAGTGCACCAAATCAAATTTAATAGGGTTTTTAAAAGATGAAACACCAATTTAAAAATCTCAACTTGGGTTGAAAAATAGATGTTTATATAATTTAGGCAGTACTGAGTATATTACATCTGTCTTCATTAAAAACAATGGTTGACCTTGACTTTGTGATGTTAAGATTTTCTTTTTTCTTTTCCTTCCTCGCTCCCTCCTTCCCTCTTTCGCTTTCTTTCCTTCTTTCTACCTTTCTTCTCTGCCTTCTCCTTTCTTACCCTTTCGTCTCCTTCCCTCCCCTTCCTTCCTCTCCCCTTAAATTTCCTCTCCTATCTCCTAGTATTTTTTCTCTATTTCATACTTCTTTTGCTTTATCTTTGTATCTCTTCTTTCCTCCTTCCCTTTTGTTTATTTTAGTACTACAAACTTTCTCTGAAAGAAAGCCTTCATGTATTCTGCATTTTTGAGGAGATAAAAACTGACTATGTAATAAATTTATCATTTATTTATTTACTTACTTTACATGTCAACCACAGATTCCACTCACTCCTATGTTCCCATTCCCCCCTCCCACCTCTCTTCTATTACCCTTCCATACCCTCCTCCCTGACACATGAACTGGCTCTTTGGAACCCATTTCTTATGGTGGGATGCCGTGTTCAGCCTTGATGCAAAGGAGAAGAGCTTGGCCCAGCCTCAAATTGATATGCCATGCTTTTTAGACTCCCATGGAAGGTCTGTTTTTCTAAATTTATCTTTTTTAATGAGAGCTTCTAAAAGAAAAAAATTATAACCAAGTTAAGTGATTTTGTCAATTCCACAACACAATGTGTCCATGTCTCAAGTGTATACCCACACTATGTTCCACATTGTCCTATGGATATAATAAGAATATATAACTGAAATTGAAGCTTTGTTGCTGATTAGGCTTCTCCTAACCTGCTGCCCGTTGATCTTTAACTCTGAGGTAAAATCTAGTTCCTCTTAGGTCTTCATGATAAAAACGCAAGTGAGGTATTTCCTACTTCTTTTTGTGCTCTGTTCATATCCTATTCTTCATACAGTTTTAATATCTTAGTGCATCAAATTTAATCACTTATTTTTCTCCATTGTTCACAGTTATTGATCTTGGTAACTGAGCGTGGCTCTGCTTAGACTTCTTATACACACCGTTTGCTGTTGTTGTGCTCTAACACAATGAAACATCCCACCAAGGGGAGCATTTTGAAATTTGAACATCAAGTTTCTTTCTTTGTAAAACCTCCAATTGCTTTCAATTGCCATTAAAATGAGTTAGAAATTCTTAATATGGTTTGAGGAAGTGTATAATTTTACACAGCCCACCTCAGGTGGTTCTGATTTCCATGTTGCTCAATACACTCAACTGTGACATTCCTTCCTGTTCCCTGGCTTTAATACTTAGCTCTCCTCTTGTTTATCAAATTATCCACAGAACTCTTCACCGGTTGCTCTCCTCCTTCCCATGCCTCAGTCGACATTGCTGCCCTTGCATCCAAAGGACATGCCACAAGGACATGTGCTTAGCTTTGTTCATAGCATTGCATTGTTTGTCATAGCCAGAATCTGGAAACAAGCTAAATGCCCCTTAACCAAATATGGATAAGGAAAATGTGGCACATTTACACAATGGAGTACTGCACAGCAAAAATAATAAATAAATAAAAAATAAAATAAAATAAAACCTGACATCTTGAATTTTGCAGGCAAATGGATGGAGATAGAAAACATCATATTGAATGAGATAACCCAGACACAGAAAGACAAGTGAAGCCGGGCGGTGGTGGCGCACGCCTTTAATCCCAGCACTTGGGAGGCAGAGTCAGGTGGATCTCTGTGAGTTCGAGACCAGCCTGGTCTACAAGAGCTAGTTCCAGGACAGGCTCCAAAACCACAGAGAAACCCTGTCTCGAAAAACCAAAAAAAAAAAAAAAAAAAAAAAAAAAAAAAAAAAAAAAAAAAAAAAGAAAGACAAGTGAAGAAAACCAGCCTACAAATCAAAATCCCAGAGAATTTAGACAACAATGAGGAAACTAAGAGAGACATACATAGATCTAATCTACAAGGGAAGTAGAAAAAGACAAGATCTCCTAAGTAAATTAGGAGCCTGGGGACCTTAGGAGAGGGTTGAGGGAGAAGGGAAAGACAGGGAGGGTAGCAGAGAAAAATGTAAAGCTCAATTAACAAAAACATTGACATGAGCACATTTTAGTGGAAGTTGCAATTTTTTTAAAATGTAGTTAGAATTGTTCACTTTACAAAGAAGCACACCTGGCCATAAACCTGTCTTCTCCATTTTTTTTTCCTACATGGATATGAGCCTATGGTTTAACAGCTCATTGAATGAAGACTAGAGACTATGGTTCAGAGGAGGAAGGCTCTGCTCTAAGGTCATTTGTTCAAACAGTGGCAAGTCAGGGCATGAGCTTAACTCTTCAGGCTCAAGTCAAACACATTAACAGTAAATTTTTTTTTAATTTATTTATTTATTAATGATTTCTGCCTCCTCCCCGCAACTGCTTCCCATTTCCCTCCCCCTCCACCGATTAAGTCCCCCTCCCTCATCTGCTCGAAGAGCAATCAGTGTTCCCTGACCTGTGGGAAGCCCAAGGACTGCCCACCTCTATCCAGGTCTCATAAGGTGAGCATCCAAACTGTCTAGGCTCCCACAAAGCCAGTACGTGCAGTAGGATCGAAAACCCACTGCGATTGTTCTTGAATTCTCAGTAGTCCTCATTGTCCGCTATGTTCAGCAAGTCCGGATTTATCCCATGCTTTTTCAGACCTAGGCCAGCTGGCCTTGGTGAGTTCCCGATAGAACAGTAAATTTTAAAAATACATTTTTCATTAAAAAGGAGACAATGTATGTCCCTTTGCCAACCCGGAACATTTTCTATAATGATCTTCAAAGCAGCAAAGGATTGTGCAAACATATACAGACACTAGAATTCCTTGATTGGAACAACCTTTCTCAATAGTTTAATATTTTTTGGCTTGCTATTGTAAATATACTTACCATTACTGTACTATTCATGTATTAATTTTATTCCTTCAAGATTAAATGAACCTCTTGACTTTGAATTCATGAAATACATATTTGCCGCTTTGTCTCTCAAGATTTGACCCAGTGTAAGCATTCTAGATAAACCTTAACTCACTCTCCAACTTATGCACCCAGTGCATAATGACTATTTATATAGACAGGCATTAGCCAAATAAAAATCACAAATTATGTTAGAAAATAAATAGAAATTTCTCCTTCTTCCAAATGATTTATATGTTTGTTTTCCAAAGAGCCTATTTACAAGTTGTGCTACATATAATTAATAGTGCTAGTAGATTTCCTTGTTTAGTTATACAAATGTTTTGAGAAAAAAACATGATATGATTCATTGTCATAATTCAAACAACTTCTTGCAGATATATAGTTGGTGATGAAGTGTTTATCTTTCAATTCAATTTTCTAATAAAACATAACATCTAAGATATTTCTCCTTCAGTCTTTCAATAGGAAGCCTGAATAAACCTCGCACACGAGACCAGCAAGTCACAAAGGAAGTTCTGATAATGTTGTAACTCTGTTTAATTTTTCAAAAAAAGATATTCTTTTATATATCATGAACTTTGATTTTGTTTCTGGATTCTAAGGTTCATAATTTGCATTGTATTCCAAAATGTTCAAAATAAATCAGGCAAAGAAAATAGACCATTAAAGGACAGTCCTTGAAAAAGCAGATATATTTTTATTAAATACCTTCATGAGTATGAGGCAGTGTGATGTTTAATACTGATTTTAAAATTGACAGAATCCTGAATGGACTAGGCAACAAACAGTTGGGCATATCTGTGATAGAATTCTTAGACTGTCTTAATTGGGATGGGTAGACCCATCCCAAATCTGGGTAACACAATTCCATGGGATGAAATCCTGTACTGAATAAGGAGAAATAAACTGAATTCTTTCCTCTTCATTTCTTGATTGCAGATGCAATGTAACTTCTGCCCTAGGTTCTTGATGTCATGTTATCCATGACAAGGGACTGTACCCTCAAACTGTGCAGCACCAGAATCAATAACCCTTTTTTTTAAAGTGAGTTTCATCATGTGAGGTATATTATCAAAGCAATAAAATAAGAAATGCAACTAAACTTGCCATTCCTGACACATGGTGGATTGTTGTGAGAGCTCTGATAGGAAATTTCCATGAAGGCTGATGTTCGTTTATTTCTCTTCTTCTGGGGGAACCACAGACTCTGCCTTCTTGCACTTTATTAGTTCTTCTCTGATGGAGGGTTTCTCTTCAGCAAAAAGAATTATAAATAGTGAATGAAAGGTTTCAAATGAACCTGCTAAGAGAGTCCTTTCACGGACTTTGGGAGACATGCTCAGGCATAATTTTGGAACCATTTGCTACAGTAATGGACTCTCATGCTATGATTATATGGCAGTTTTTGCTTAGTTTTAAAGATTCTACATACACTAAAATGAATAAAAATGATTACATTTTTATGAGTTAAAAATTTTTATGTGAGTAAAAAAGATACCCAGTTAATTTTTCTGCTTGGGTAACAAGAACCAGCAGAAATGAGTGGCCCAGAGACCTAGGCTAAAACCAAACACTACCAGTCAAAAACAACAATGAACAAACAAACACAACAACAGCTATCAATAAAATGATTTCTAAAAATATTCTGTTGTACTCATAGATCAGTGCCTAATTCAGAGGCTCTCTTCAACAGTAGATGCGAATAGTCGAAGTGACCCACAGGAAGACATTTTACAGAGTCTAAATGTGATGTCTCCATTAAATTCCTCCACCCAGAGATTAGGGAACATGGTGAAAGATGAAGCAGAAAGTGTGTAAGAGTCAGAGGGGATGGATACTAAGAGAACAATGACCTCAAAATTTACTAAGAAAGGTATGGAAAAGTTCACAAAGATTGAAGCAGCAACACAGGCCTTTGTGGATCTGTATCAGGTTCTCTGTATATGTATTTTAGCATTTATTGTAGTATTTTTATTGGACTCCCTAGTATGAGAACAAGTGGGTCTCTGATTCATGTGCCTGTTCTTAGAGCTCTTCTTCTGTTGGATTGTCTTGTCCAACTTTGTTCTAATTGCTTATTATATTTTAGTTTGTCATGTTTTGTTGTTAACTCTTAGAAACCTGTAGTTTTCAAATGAGAGACAGAAAGAGAGTGGAACCAGAGAAAGATGAGGTATGGAGGAACTAGGAGTAGTAGAGGGAGGGAAATTATAATCAGGATATATTGTATAAAAAAATAATTTATTTTCAAGGAAAGGAAAAAAATTAAAAAAAAATCCAGTAATGTAAAACCTTATATAATATTTAAACATCATTATTACATTACTGTTGTCATGACATGTATTGTTTAGTTGTTTCCCTACTGAGCTATTAAACATTTGATAACATTTCAAATACTTTACTACTCTTTTTCTATGTTCTTATTTTAGTGTTTTACTAGATAATAAAAACATTTGATTTTATTGAATAAGAGACATTTTTTAGGTCATTTAACTAACATGGTTCTTTGTAAAGTTAAAACTCAAATAAGGAAAAGGTAATTTGTATCTACATAGATTTGAGAGATAATTACAATTTTTCACCATATTTCTGATATTAATACAACAGAGTGATAGTGATCCAGGAACCATTGTTGGGCCTTTAAGTTCTATGATTCTTTTTTTATCTCTACAACACTAAGCAACATACAATGGGTGAGTTGTTAGAACTGTGTGCTTGATTAGGCTTCATCATAGAAATTCTAACCATTCTCCTATTGTAGTTATTTATTGAAATGTTTAGAATGTTGTAGAATTACTACAGTATAGACAGTAAGAATATAAACAGATGTTCGAGAAAAAACGAGGTAATTTTGCTCATCAATGCAGAACACTTGCTTATTTTGTGACTTTACTAGATGACACAGGTTCTCTTTCTAAATTTGTGATCACAGCCTACACTTACTCACTGAAATGTCTGCCGAGATACTGTAGAAAACTCATACTTCCCTGGGATGGGGTTTTAGCTTAGAGGTAGAACACTCAACACATTTACATGAAGCACTTGCACATAAAAAAAATAAGCATTTAAAAACCTCAAAAGGTTTTTGCTTAATATTCAAGTATTCCATTCTGTACAATATTTTCTTTATTTCTGAAAACCCTGCCTGTGATATCACTGTAACATGAAGGGCCAGGCCTGCTTATTTGTTGTTGGGGTTTTTATCCTGCCCAGTACCCCACAACTGTTTAACCCCAAAGAAAATCACACAAAGATCTTTGTAAGTTATAAAGCTGATTGGCCCATTAGCTCTATCCTCTCACTGGCTAACTCTCACCTTTTCTTTTTTTTTTTTTTTTTTTTGGTTTTTCGAGACAGGGTTTTTCTGTAGCTTTGGTGCCTGTCCTGGAACTAGCTCTTGTAGACCAGGCTGGCCTCGAACTCCCAGAGATCCGCCTGCCTCTGCCTCCCGAGTGCTGGGATTAAAGGCTTGCACCAGCATCCCCCTCCCTCCTCCCCGCTAACTCTCACATCTTGATTAACCCATTTTTCTGATCTATGTTAGCCGTGTGGCTCAGTACCTTTTTTCAGTGGGGCAGATCACATCCTGCTGCTTCTGATGATCTGGGCAGGAGTGGCAGGAATCAATTTCCTCCTTCCCAAAATTCTCCTATTCTCATTACATCATTTCTACTTCCTGTCCGGTTTTCCCACCTATATTTCCTGCCTGGCCAATCAGCGTTTATTTATAACATGATTGACAGAATACAGACAATTCTCCCACACTATATCACTAATTCATGATATTTGATCTCAATGACCTTCATGTATATGAACAAACTTCTTTAAATATGATGTCCCTGTCACACAGGGAAATCCTACAATTAAGTGAGGACATTATGTTATGGTTCAGTAAAAAGATTGGTAATTTTGAAGTCCACAAGGACAGCAGAAGGAAAGGGGCTGACCTGGAAACACAATGATTTTTATTTATCTCATCAAGAAAAGTTATCACAAGGTGTAACTTAGTCCAGACCCTTTCATCTGAAGCCCTTTGTTTTTTCCAGAGCGACACACCTGTGTCAGTTTCCTACCCAAGAGGGTAGACACGTCTCTGTCCCATTCAAACTCTGCATATGAAAACTTTTTTCTTTTATAGTTTTTGTTCCTAAATTTAGGAAGGTATTTATTTGGTTTTGTTTGACTATACTATACATTATTATTATGTATAACATGATACATTGAACTAAATTAAAAGCTCACTGTACACATTTGCTCACATACTCTCTGGTGGAAGTAGTCAAAATCTACCTTCTAGAAATTGCTAAAATCAAAGCACATGTTTAACATCTACATCTAATATATCCTACAGTTGGCCTCCTCACCTTAAATTTTTTTTACACAATGACAAAAATCATTTATAAAATATTTGAGATAAATTAACATTAGGTCCTTCCCAGCAATGAAACAGATGAATGATATATGCATGAGGTAGGGGTGGGGTTCCAGACAAGACACTGTATGTAGACAAGTATTCAATGAAATAGAAACACGTAGGTCATGTGTTTTCTTATACAAAACAATAAAATTCACAAGAACCACAACACCAAACACTTTGCTTTGGAAACAATTCTGAGTTTCCAAAGGGAGCATTTTTCCCTCTAAGTCAGTTTAATAAAACTGAAGAATATTTGAGAAACTGAAGCACTACTTTGTGTTTATACTTTTATTTAGTCTTGATTGAAGAAAAGAATATGGACAATTGTATTCAGCCATGTTAATAGTACCAAACACTTTCTAGAATACAACTCTTGCCCTTGTCCTCTGTACTGTTAAATGTGTAACTGCTTGATGGGAGAGATATTTCAGGTTGTAAAACAAGAGTTGACTGGACAGAACTAGCTCGACTGAAATTAATGGGTTTTGAGCTATCATATTTTAGAATATATTTAATTTATTTAATTTAATTTTAAATTGAGTTCACTTCTCAGCAAAATTCTTATGAGCACAGATAATTAGCTAAGGTCCAAATTTTCCGGTGTATTCTAATTGGATGAGGGATTTCTTCAGGGCTCTTGACTGCAATATTTGATGTTTTCAAAATCAGAAATTGAAAGTCCAAGCCTAAAGCTGCTAGCCAACTTAGAAATGTATTACAGAAAGGGCATACATTAACAGAATGTAGCAATGGATTAGTATTTATAAATACATTTAATGGGTTTAATAACAGAGCTGTTACTATACTTTTTTTCAGGTGCCATTAAAAAATTCATTAAAACAACAGGCATTCCGTTGAATGAAAATCTGGAAAACATCTGTGAACAAAGTCATCCCCCATTCTCAGGACACCCTATGTGTCTGGATAATCACCTTCAAAGGGTTCTTCAAGCTTCCCATTTAAAAAACAAAGAAAGATGTCTTAAATATTTTGTTTTATTAGAAAATTTAATAAAGCCCCTCTTAAAGTTACTTGATCTTTCTCTTAATAATGTAAATAGACAAAAAATCTCCTCAGTTTCAAGAATAAATCTGTGGAAAGCTGTTTGAATGATCATTTCATATTTACTAAAAATGTGATTATTACAATTGAAGTAGGAAAGTTATCAGCAGCATTGATAATATATAGCAGTACTCTTAATAACCATTAAAAAGATATTTTAATCACTGGGAGGAGAAAAAATATTTATTTTTTCCTAAGCTAATTTGCGCTTTGTTTTGAACAAAACCTGTCAGTATGAATGGTTTATTATGTGCTGTTGGAAAACATCTTGGGATCTGCTTATGATGCTTACTCTGAGGCAAATCTTGTGAGACAAGTGGATAAACATGAATGTCTTGAATTACAAGGCACATGGTTTATTTATGTTTATAAAGGAATAAATGAAAAATGCAAGAATAGTAAATACTTTTGCAATAGGAAATCTCAAAGTATTAAAATAGTGAGAAAGGTCATTTCAATTGTAGAACTAGAAGTCTCTGTTTACTCAAATCTTTGCTATTTTGTAGATCATAGAAAATAGGTAAGGACCATAAATTATCATCCTTTTATGCATTTGAAGTATATTTTAAGGATTATATGGTTCATGTGTTCAGTATGAGTTGGTAGAGAGGAGCTCTGATTCTGAGTTGCCACTATCTGAGCAAATGAATTTAGAGGGGAAGCCCTTGCTCCTCTGAGCTACAGTCTCCATTGAATGAACAGTGAATCCTATGCTGCTGTCCTAGAGTAAAGAGGATGAGCTTTGTTACTGACTGTAACTATTGGTGTGGCCAACACATCTGTGCTGTGTTTATACTCTGGGTCTAGCAGTAAATAATCTTATGATCTAGGTAAGCACAAGGGAGATGAAGGCTTCAGTTATAAACAAACTGGAGGCAAAGAACAGTAGGGATAGAAGACAGTAAAGCTATGTTCTTTGGTCTCCACATAGACACTCTGCTCTGCTGAGGGCTAGGGTAGTGATAGCAGGAGCCAAGTCCCAGCTTCCTGGGCCTTTACTGAACCAAACTCAGAATATCTAGGCTGGAGCAATAATGCAGTTTGGGCCCCAAAGCAACTTCTAACTTCAAAGTGTCTTCTTGTCATGGTTATTATCAAAAACATAATTTCCAGAAACCCAGTAATGTAATTTTCTAATGTACTTTATGGAATATATACAAAATTAGATGTATAATTTGTAACATGAGTTTAAGTGAACAAAACAAAGCTCTTGATTTTGTTTTCCTTGGAGAGCGAGCACAGAATTGTTCTTAAGCTTTGACTTTGCACTTTGGGGACAATGCTAAGTTTCCCCTATCCACTCTGGCTTGTCACCAGTGATTAGCTTAGCCAGTGATGTTGGTGAGACTTTATGAGTGTGGCTTCTGACATTACTAGAAGACACAATTTCACAGCAAGCTCCTGAAAACTACAGGAAACACTAGGATCCTCATTTTCTTTTTAAACTACTTGAAGTTCTAGCCAAATGAAGTATTTGTGAATCCCATATCTCATATTTTCTGAATCTTATCTTTATCTTAAACATAATTAGAAAAATTTAAGAAGTATAAAAAAACATGCCTTATGTTTACAAAAGTTGGAAATTCTATTCAGGCAGTAAACACCTGAGATTAAATATTTAGAACCGAAGAAAGCCATAGAGAATTGAGTTCATCATTAGATATCAAAAGTTTCAAAACACCAAAAGTTCAATCTTAGCAATGAGGAGAGAAATCATTGAATAAAAACTAACCAAAACAGATAGTTCATAGACTTAAGAGTAAAGACCATGTAAGTTTTTAATATTTTCCATGTGATTCAAATATTTGGTGAGAAAATACGCACTAAATTTAAAAACTTGAAAAAACAGCAAAGAGAATGTTGAAAATACAAAAAGAGAATGAACTTACTGTTAAGTTGTAGATTTCCAAATTTAAAAAAATAAGCTCATAATAAAGTGATGCAAGCTAAAATTTGAAGAAAACGTTTGTAAAATGAAATTGAGAGTGAAATAGTGAAAATTATGCATATGATGCTGCATACTTGATTGAGAAAGCTGTCCCAGGAAGCTAATTATCAGTAAGGCAGCTTTCATATGATTAGAACTGCTAAGAGGATGGAGAGAGACGTGAAAGGAAAACAGTAAAACATGTGCTTTGGAAAATCCTTCAAATGCAAAAAACCCACATAATAACATAATAATCAGGAAAGTGGCCTGCATACAAACAGGAAAAAACAATCATAACATTTCCTTCTAGTAAAAACAATGCAAGAAAAAGACAAAAAAAAATCTGCAAAATACTGAAATAAAATTATCTGTGATACAATGTTTCCTAACTATTGAAAATGCATTTAAAATACGATAAAATAAATGGTTCCTAATATAAAACTTTTCTTTTAAAAAGTCATGCCAGAAAACCCCACCCTCCAAAAGCAGGTAAAGACAGTTCTCCAATAATATATCAAAGTCATAGCAAATGGAGAGATGCATTTTCATGAAGAATTTGATAATAAGTTCAAAAATATAATGTTACTATGTTCATAACAGGTGTCTAAACATGAGTGAAAATTTATTATATACTTTATAAAATATTTATACGATTATTATATATTTATGATCATAACAGAAACATTGATAAGATACAGAAAATGATAGATATATATAATAGTTTATGTTGCAAATTATTCATATTTATAAAGTTGTACATATATCATAAATTATGACTTGAAAGATAAATTATTATCAGTATAAGAAAGGATAAACATATAAAATGAAGAGCCAAATATAAACTAACAAACTATCACAGATAAAATACTTGAGGATGTATCTTAGTTACGAGAATCTTGTCTAATAAGGCAGTGGTTCCATGCGTCTTCAATTCCAGCACTTGGGAGGCAGAGGCAGGTGGATCTCTGTGAGTTCAAGGCACACCTGGTCTGCAAGAGCTAGTTCCAGGACAGCAAGCCTGTCTCCAATGAAACCCCTGATACCCCCCCCCCAAAAAAAACAAACACCTAAAACAGAATTTTGTCTAATATGCATGAAGCCCTGCATTCAATTCCTAGCACTGTATAAACTAATCAGCTGTGTAGGTGCATGCCTATAATTCTAGCATAAGGGAGATAGGGCCAAAAAAAAATTCTCACTACAAAGAAACTGCAGCTGGCCTAGGTTACATGAAACCCTGGCTCAAATGTTACAAAAGAAAGTTTGAAAGAATGGAAAATTATCAAAAGAACAATTCTTTCATAGACATCAGTATTATTTTGTTAGTAATTGATAAACATCATGATTGTGGCAGATTTGACAACTATCATTGCCTTGGTAGATATATCTAGCACATTCTGTGCAACATTAGAAAATATGGTTTTAGCCAATTGCTTTTAGAACACCTTTCCAAATAGTCTATATAAATTGATAAATATGAATTTCATGAATTAATCAAAAAGATTTCTTAAACCAATGAGATAAAATAAAGACTAAATTTGAAGACTAATAACATATTCTAAATATTCCATCATTCAAAAGATTAGAAAATGTTACCAGCATTTTAAAGTTAATGATAGAGCAAACATGAAAGATTGTGAAATAGAAATAAGGCTGAATTTAGAAAAAATTTTCTATCAAAAAAATTTTGTTAGAAATTTTCTAATTTACTTAATCAGCTTACACCTAAAAACTAAAGACTAGCAGATACAAGTTCTCAGAGCACAGGAGATAATAAACTAAAAATTTATGTTGAATAGAAAACAGAATAAGAATAGTAAACTAATAATAAGCATAATTCTTTGAGATCATAGTAAATAAAAATTCTAGACAAGCTAATAAAAACAAAATAAAAGGGATATTTAATGATATCATGAAAGTTACATGTGATTTCTATACAGATTTTGGATAGAATGAAATAGCAAACATTTTCCAATAAATTCTAAACCTGAAAAAGTGAGAAAATATTAAAATATATAATCTGTCAACATTGCTTCTAAAAGATTAATCTGTAAAGCATAATATCATTTTCTTTTTAATAAATAATAATGATGTAACAGGAAAAAGTAACAAAATGTAAAACCCATCTGTCTCTTTAATGAATCCAATGGAAGATAATTTCAATTTTACAAAATCTTTCCTAACTTTGAAAAGAAGCAAGCATTTGCTCACTCATTTTATAAGGCTAGACTTAACAAAGGTAACGAATGGAAGTTACGAAAGCTATATAGTCTCTTTCCTATGTAAATACAGATGTAATAATTCTCAGTAAAAATACAATAATTGAATATATAAAACATTTTTCTTTCACTAGTGGGTGGAGTGATAGCAATAAAATGGTCTATGTGGACATTTGAAAATAACAAGGTTTTCCCTCTTACTTTAAAAAATCAGGATCATTTCATATAACATTTGCCTATATTAAAGTCTAAAAATCATCCTATTTGTCAATTATTTCTAACTGGAAATTGAAGAGACCATTATTGCCCTAATGAAGCCACCTACAAATATACAGATAATCTCATTTTTAATATTAAGAGAATGAACATGATTAAGAGCAATTCACACAGGCCAAGTGGGACCATTGTTCTGGGCAGGTAGAAAGAAACTCAGTCAGTAAAATAGGAGAAGGAAATGAGTACTTTCTTTGAGGAGGTGATGATCTACCTACACAGAGCATCCCATGCACTCTACAAAAGGAAACCAGCTGCATGAACTGGAGAGATGGCTCAACAGCTGAAGTGCCTATTGCTCTCTCAGAGCCTGGCATTTGATACATAGAACATCTGGTGGTTCAGAAAACCTGGAATTCCAGCTAGGAGATCTGATATCTTCTGGCTTGTTAGGGTATCACACACACACACACACACACACACACACACACACACACACACACACAATCGATAAAAATATCAGCAACAAAATCTCAGAACTTCTAGATATATTTAGCCTGCAGTATACAAAAACAAATGCACATCTACATTTATAAAAATCATAAATTAGAAGTTAGGAAAAAGTTTTGTAATAAAATAAACATAAATGACAGTTATAACATTTTTCAATAAAAGTGAAAAGGGGTTTGTAGATTTAGATATTTATTTCTGATATTCATAAGGAATTTGAAAAATAAAAAATTAAACAAAAGAATTTTTAAAATTAGTTAAAATAATGACAATATTAATATTATTTTAAAATTATAATAAAATTGTAGTGATACACATATTATGATACTGACCTAAAGTCCAATGGGTAATAGATATAAGAATAAATAATAGACCAATGCACTAATATTCACACTCACAATCACACAGATAGTATCTCAATACTATATACATATATACATATAGTCATACTCCTATTCATGAACACCTACAATCAACTGATTCTTAGGATACCATAATAGCAATAAAATGGGCAATCTTTAGTAAAACTTAATTTGACAATAATTGAGCATTTTAAAGAATCTATAGGAGAAACACTTCTTAAAGATGATGCTCAACCAGAATGCATAAAGTAAAAAAAAGTAATTATAATACCGTGATCATCATCAAAATTATGAGTTTCTTCACTTTAAGAAACAATGCTTACAGGATGAAAGACAAAACCTAGATCAGAAGATATTTTCACATAATTTATATTGTATAATTTTTTTCTACGTGATTTAAAGCCTTAATAGTAATAAATATGCAAAGCTAATCAAGAATGGAAAATATTTCAGCAGATACTTCCCCATGGAGAGAAACAAGTCAATTGCAAACCCATGAAAAACTTTTCATATCCTTGGTCATTTTGGAATTATGAAGTAAAATCATGATTTATAACACTAAAACAAGTTACATTTAAGTGGTACCTCATACCAATTATTGTTGAAGATTTGGAAGAAATGGAACCCATGATGCAAATATGAAGGTGATAGCACACACCTTTAATCCCAGCACTTCAATCCTTGCAGAGGAAGGAAGATTTCTGTGAGTTCAAGGTCAGCCTGGTCCAAAGAGCAAGTGCCAGAACAGGTTCTAAAGATACTGAGAAATACTGTCTATAAAAACTTGCTCTCCTCCCTGCCTCTCCCCTCCCCTCCTCTATTCTCCCACAAGGTCCCCATGCTCCCAATTTACTCAAGAGATCTTGTCTTTTTCTACTTCCCATGTAGATTAGATCTATGTAAGTCTTTCTTAGTGTCCTCGTTTTTGTATAAGTTCCCTGGGATTGTGGTTTTGTAGGGTGGTTTTCTTTGCTTTATGTTTAAAAACCAATTATGAGTGAGTACGTGTGATAATTGTCTTTCTGTGTCTGGGTTACCTCACTCAAAATGGATGTCAGTGTGGAAATTTCTCAGAATCCTTCAAGATCCAATACCACTTTTGGGTATATCCAAAGGATCATGCCACAAGGACATGTGCTCAACTATGTTCAAAGCAGCAATGTTTGTCATAGACAGAACCTGGAAACAACCTAAATGCCCTTTCACCAAAGAATGGATAAGGAAAATGTGGTACATTTACACAATGGAGTACTACACAGCACAAAATAATAATGACATATTGATATTTGCAGGAAAATGAATGGAGCTAGCTGCATAGTTTTGATGAAGAATGTGACTGCTTTCTGCATTTGTCCAAAAAATTCTTCCTAAGTCTAAATTGAAGAGCTTTGGATTAACACAATTGGAAGAGAAATTTCTGGTTAGCCTAGGAATAACTCTGCCTTGTGGTTATTAGTGTAGTAATTTTTGTGTACATCTATAGTGAAAAGATAATGCCGAGCAAGGAAAATTACACATTGTGCAGTTTGAAGAGCAGAGGAAAACTGGGACGTGTAATAAAACTAAATCCTATTTTCAAAAAAAAAAAAGAGAAAATAAATAAATAAATGTCCCAATATTAATTGGAAAAAAGTGATGGTAACCTCAGGGTAAAACCCCACACAGTGTTTCCAACTTTATAAAAGTGATTAAAGAAATTTTAGGGCCACACAAGGTGGTATACATATTGAATCCTAGCACTAAGGAGGTAGAATCATGCAGATCTCTGACTTTGAGGCCTTGCCGGGTCTACAGCGTGAGTTTCCAGACTGCCAAGCTTAGGGAGTGATAGAAATCATTTCAAAAAAGAGAAGATGTATTTGAACAAAGTGGGAGGGAAGCATGTCCTAGTGCCAACAAGCACCAGAACTTGGCAGCTTCAGACACATGGTTCTAGTTTTAAAGTTAAGGATAAAATAAAGGGATATGTAATCTTCATCAGCAACTAAGGAAAACCCGAGGTTAGGTATGTGCCAGGAATGAGTGACCTTAACTGGGAAGCTAAAACTTGGATTGCCTTGGGACCGCCCAAGATGTTGGCAATGATAGAATACTTAGATACAGGTCAAAAGAAAGCTAAAGACTAGCTATGGAAATAGTTGGAGAGAGGGAAGTGTGTTGCCATCAACAAAGCTGAAAGGAGTCGGAGATCTGAAGAAGGCTTTAACATCAGACATGGAGATATGAGTTTGGTGCTTGACCTGCTGGTTTTAGTTCTTGCTTTGGCCCAATATTTCCCCATTGACTCTCATTCCACCTCCTTGGAATGATAATGTACACTCTGTGCCATTGTATGTTGGAAGTATGTGATCTGATTTTTTTTATTATTTTATAAGTGATTACAGGTAAGAGACTGCCATGACTATCCAAATAGACTGAATTTTGGACTATGAAACTATGTTGAGACACTGATGGACTATGTTGACTTTTGAAATTAACATAATGCATTTTTGCATTATGATAAGGCTAAACCCTGGACTATAGAGGTTTTAATAGGAATGACCTCCTCATAGGCTCCATGATTTGGATTCTTAGACATCAGGAAGTGGCACAACAAGGATTAGGAGGTGTAGTCTTGTTTGAGGAATTGTGGGTGGGCTTTGGGACTTCAAATGCTCATGACAGGCTATAGGCTATGTCTTTCTCCTTCTGCTGAGTGATGATCAAGATCTAAACCTCCCAGCCCCATTCCAGTACCATGTCTGCCTGCATGCCCTCATGCGTCCTGCTGTGCTAACAGTAGAATAAACCCTGAAACTGTAAAAAAGTGTTTCTTAGCATCTATGTATGTCTTTGGTTCTTTCTTATCTTTGCTGTGTCCAGTTTTGGTTTGTTTTTATTTATTTTATTATCAATTTTTGATGTTTATTGGCATTCAAAGCAAAGAGAAAGGTTTTAAATTTGAGTTGCTGGAGTGATGTGAAGGATCTAGGAGGATTTGGGGGAGGGAAAACCATAATCAGAATATACTGTATTGAAAACAAATCTGTTTTGATGTAATAAAATTAGAAATCTTATTAAATTAAACTTAAAACTTAGAAACTACTAGAAACAAGCAAGGACACAATTATGAGAAGAACATCTAAAATGGACTTCAATATCAGGATACAGTAGTAAGCCTAGATAAGCATGATATCTTCACATTATGAATCTTTTGTCCAGCAGAGCATACAATCATCAGAATAGAGACAACCCACTGAATTTGAGGAAGCATTTGCCAACTTTCCCAGAAAAATGTTAATATTGTGAATAGATACAGAACTGGAAAACTTGCAACACCAAAAAGAATAAATAATTCAACTGGTAAATAGAGAAATGAAATGGACAGTCATGTCATAAAAGAACATATATGAATATGAATGTAATTATGAATTTGTTACATATATAATATATACATATGCATATCTCTCAAAATAGATATAAACTTAAGGACAACTAAAATAAAAACTGCATTGGAGATGGGGCACTAGAAGTTCAAATCAATTTTTAGGATCCACATGACCCAAAGGTGGCTTAAAACCATCTTTAACTCGAGGTCTAGTAGATCTGTGCCCTTTTGGAAGAAAGTAGACTTTTGCATGCACAAGTCTCTTTCACCCATATAAAGACAGAAAGAGAGGAAGAACAGGGGGAGGGGAGAGACAGAGAGAGAGGGAGGGATGGAGGGAGGGAGGAAGGGAGGGAGATAGGGAAGAGAGGGAAAAAGAGAGAAACACATATACAAAATAAATATTTAAAAATGAATTAAAAATCTGTTTTGCTCCATTCCAGAATGTCTGTCTTCAAGAGTACAGATACTATAATAAATAAATAGATAGATGATAGATGATAGATAGATAGATAGATTAGATAGATAGATAGATAGATAGATTAGATAGATAATAGATAGATAGATAGATTAGATAGATAGATAGATAGATAGATAGATGATAGATAGATAGATAGATAGATAGATAGATAGATAGATAGATAGATAGATAGATAGAAAGATAGATTAGATAGATAATAGATAGATAGATAGATAGATAGATAGATAGATAGATAGATAGATAGATAGATACTGGCAAGCAGGTGGGAAAAGAGAAATCCTTGTATATTATTGTGGAAATATAACTTACCCCCAAAATATGGTAGTGTGTTTTGAGTTTTCTCATAGTCCAAATAGATCTATAGTATCATTCAGCTTTACTACTCCTGTATGTACATTCCTTTCAAAAGTCTAAATTGGTATACAATAGAGTTACACATGTGCCTATAGTTATGAGAGCAATATATAAAATCTCTGTCATAAAATTAGACTGGGTTCCATAAGCAGATAAATGGAGAAGAAAGTCTGATATATCCATGTATACACTGACATATGTATTATGGATGTATAAGGAATGATACCATGACATTTACACAGGTATGGGTGACTCTGGAAATACTGTTGCTGGATAAAATAAATTGGAATCATAGAGACAAACATGTGTTTCTGTCATGGAAGCAGAAGGGAGGGTATCAAGGAAAAGGATCATAGACATGGGTGAGAGCAGAGGGAGGAGTGTGCTGGGAGCAGAGATGGTAAAACCTAATATATTCATATCTGAATATGGTTATATCACAGTAATATACATGACTCTGTAGAATAAAAGCTGAATAAGAACTAACTAGAAATATGGTCAACTTTGTACTCACTAAATTCTAAAAAAGTATTCACCAAAAAATTTGAAACCCTTTTATGCTACATTTATAAATTTTGACTGCAGAAAAACATTCAAGTAATATAACTGTTTAAAAATAGAATAAACTACATAATAATAAGTCTCTGCTGGATTGAAAATATATGGAAACAGACTAATGCACAGAGTTCTATTTAGTGCAATATGACAGATAAATGTCATTTAAATTATCAATTTTGAAATGGAAAATCAAGGCTGTAAGAATAAGTTGTATTTATATATCTAAATATAATTAATTAGAGGTATATTATTATTAGCTAAAGTGGTTTTCAAACTTTCTAATGCTGTGAACTTTTAATCTATTTTGTTATGATGTGCAGCCATTAAAATTATTTGTTACTACTTTATAATGGTAATTTTGCTTCTATTATGATTCATAATGTAAATATTTTTGTAGATAGAGGTTTTTCAAAGGGGTTGTGGCCCACAGATTGAGAAATGTGAATTGCCCTAGATTACAACATAAAAATCAATTTATAAGCAACAATTATAGTCCTATTTGCAAAAAATGCAGCAGACTATTAAATCAGTAATACTGCTACATATTATTTAACCTACTTCAGATGTAGAGAAACAAATTCGTAAATGCTGTGTAAAACTTCTGTATACAAAATTAGCAAATTACAAGCATGATATAAATAGCTGCATCATGTGTTCAGGCTGAAAATACTCTTCTAAAATGTCGATCTTCAGCCCCCCTTTTTTTTTCACAGAAAATTCACAATTCCAGGAGATATTTTCCAAATTTAGCAAGTTAATTTTAAGTTGTTTACAGAAATTCAGTGCATCTAAAAATCATGGTAAGAAAGATAATCTTCAAACTAACAGGACGCAGATCTGTAAAGGACTTGCTGAGCAAGCACATGATGTTGAATTAAATTCCCTGACTGGTGGCATCCTCCAACAATCCTATCACTAGTGGTGTAGAGACGTTGGCATCCCTGGGACTTACTGATCAGCCAGTCTATCCAAATCATTTACCTTCAAGTTTAGAGATGCTGAATCAAAATGAAGTTGAGAAGGACTGAGAAAAAATCTTGACATGGACCTCTGGTTTGTATATACATTTGCACCATGCACACATGTGTATGTATGAACACACATTTCTTGATACTTTGAGCACACACACACACACACACACACACACACACACACACACACAATTAAAACAACAAATATATAACAACTGAAGCTCTTGCATATCTGTTTATAAAATATATTTTAAAACTTTTACAACTCATAAAGAAATTCAACAACTAACATTTAAATAAAGAAAAAGAAATTCTCCAATGGCATAGAATAAAACTACAGTTTCAGAAAACATACCAATGTTTAATAATTTATAACAAAGAAACTTCTACAGTTCTGTGGCAGAAATTATTGTATTTTCATTGGATGGTGATCGGTCAACCAAATAGTCACACGGAAGGAATGGATTGTAACAATACCTGACTTGCTTCTCATAAATCATTTCGATATGTACCATAGACGGAAATATGTGTAACATTTGAAACAATAAAATGCAAAGATTGTGGAATATTTTGATGAGCTTACTGTGTTAAGTAGTACTATAACTTAATTGACCAAAAATAAAACAAAAAATTTAAAAATATAAAAGCGTGCTACATCAAACTTAGAACTTATTTCCATTCAGTTTAAATTCCAGCAGAGAAAAACATGCTACAGAGTAAGTTATCTGAAATGTATATGGTTTAAAAAAAGAGTCATCTCAGACTACATCAAGTCTTATATATTTTGAAATGCAAGAAAATTAAAAAAATAAACTAATTAAATGTGGGTGTAGTATTGAGAAGAAACGACAGAAAGTGAGCATACACATGACAGTGTTTGCATGAAAAGATAATTTAACATGACAGCTGGTGAAAGAATAAAACAATAGCAGAACTTGAAATTGCAACTAGGTAGAAGAACATCAAAATTACTTATTATAAAGACATGAGCAACACAAACCCAAAAGTTTAAATGAGTAATATTGCTACTGACTGTGATGGAGAACTACAGCAAAATATACTTATCTAATGCTCTAGAGTTTGCTTAGGGAAAATATGAAAGAAAATGAGTAAATATGTATTTTGTGATTTTTACTATTAAGAGTTATATAATAATATACATGAAAAATAAATGTGAAGTAGATAAATATTAGAATTTATATAAATTATTCTATGGACACTGAATGCTTCTGACAATTCCATTGACAAACAAGGAGACAAAGTGAAGAACCAAGGATACTTGAGAACTTAAATAAATACACCAACAGTATTTAGGAACATAGTGTGGATTCAAAAGATAAATTGAAATACACAAAATGTAAAAATGGAAGACCATTAGGATTGAAGAAAATAAGAGATGTGTTCCCAGAGGTTATGGCAAAAATTAGCCACCTGAAATACTGGAGTTATTCTGGAACTTAGCCTGATTTGTAAATTCACAGTTCATACCCAGCAGCCCCTTCTGATGAAGTGAAATACTTGAACCTAAAAGTGTTATAGATTTTGAAACTTTATGCATGTTGAAACATTTGCCTATGCATGAGAGAGGTATCTTTGGATAGACACAACTCTAAGAAATATATTAATTTAGATTATATTTACATATACACACATATAAAACAAAAGATAATGTATTCAATGATTTTACTTTTTCTACAATTTTTGTGAAAGCATACACATAATTGTGAAATTTTCCATTTGTTATTATACCTTTAAATACTCAGATATTTTAATTTTGGAGCTCCTCAGATGTTAATTAGATATGATTAAAATGTACATATAAAATATAGTGGCTGAGAACATAGTTCAGTGACAATATACATAAGGACATGAATTTGATCAGAATTTGATCAGAACTGGGAACCAAAACAAAACAATAAAATTTTAATGAGTGGTATACTTAGAATTCACATCGCTTATTCTCTGCTATTGATGAATATGCATCATAAAATTATACTTTTTCTCAAAATAACTCTTTTTGTGTGTTAAATCATCCAAAGAATTTTAAATTAATATAAATATATGTAAATAGATAAATACCAAATTTTAAAAGGAACTTTTAAATAAATATTAATCACAATCATGTATACATAAAAATATATTTATGGACCCAAAAGTCCACAGTTCAACATATTGTATTGCCATGTTCTTTGAGACACTAGCTATGAAAAACTGGACTCTGACTACACAGAATTATGTACATAGGGATCAGTGGGATTAACCAATAATTAATGAAATATTGAACCTGCTTTGGCAAACTATTTATAGAAATTTAAAGAACAGATTGGAAAAGAGAGGTTCCTCAAAAAGACCTGGGTTTAAGGTATTGATTAGGAGGCTTTACAGTGGAAAATTTGATGAGAAGATTAATAGGAATTTATTCAATAGGATTTGAGAGAAAGGAAAGACTCAAAAAATATCCCAGCTGCAGATCAATTGGATCTGTTCCTCCATTTGAAGGGGAGGAAAGTAAGAGGTCATGTATATTTATGAAGTATATGTGCTTTCTATGTCCAGAACTATGCCAGGTGTTTTACATATGCTATGCCATTTAATCCTCGTAATAGCTCTGTGTGATACACATATATATTTCTATTTTACAAATGAAAAAAAAATGAGACTCACAGGTTATTTAATTTGCCCAAGGTCAAATGGCAAGGAAATGGAGATGCCCTGTTTGAAGCCAGGTGTGTTTGATTCAAAGGCCATGCCCCTTTCATTTCAGAATGAATCCTAATACATCACATAACATCTGAACATTTCGCTTGGTGGATGGTGATGCCATTAACTAAAGGAGGAATTCAGAAAAAGAGTACGGTCTGCAATGGAGAAGTGAGCATGTTTTAGAAATATTTAATATCTTGCTAGTAAGCATTTTGGAAGAACTTAAAAGAAAACGTTTAATGTTGTGTTGTCAATAGAGCAGACCCTGCTCATAAATGCTTTATATAAATTGTAGTATTCAAAATCAAATAATATTAAAAATATACATCCTCATTCTTACTAGCCCACATTTCAAATACCCAACCTTGTGTGAGGAATGGCCACCATGTTAGAGAGCAGAGGCAGACAGCATTTGTCATAACAGTTCTAACATATGAGCCAGAAAATTAGATGAAGTGATCATCAAAATGTGAGACGGTAATGTATCACTGCTGAACAATAATAGCTAAGGCCATGTCTACCATTTGTTCCTTATGAATCCTTTCATTGTCCAAACTCTTCATAAAGATGGTGTTGATCCTCATTACAGCTTTGTGAAGACAATGTCCTAATTACTACACCCTTTGAGTTCAGTCCAGTGACATGACTCAGCAAGTTAGAGTGCTTGCAGCCAAGCCTGATTAACTGACTTTAATTTCTTGGACCCATATATTTGAAGGGGAGCTTTCATTTCTGTAAGTTTTCCTCTGATCCCTTCCTGCCAATCATTACATACATACAATAAATGAACGAAGTGAATATTTGACACTTCCCAATGAGTATTTTCTTTATTTTTGATAATGTAATTATATTTCTCGCTTTCTTTTTTTCACTTTCAAACTTCTCCATACACCCTTTCAGTCCTTTTAAAATATTCACAGCCTTTTTTCATTAATTACTTTGATATAGATGTCTAAATATATGTATATATTACTAACCACATAAATACAACCTGTTCATTCTGAATAATGTTATTTGTATATATGTTTTTTGGCTGGTCATTGGGTGTAAGATAACTAATTGTTGTGTTCTTCTCTGGTGATGATTTTTTTTTCAACTCTAATCATTACTTAGCTTCCTGTTCCTCTTTGTGTAGTATTGGGGCCTTATGAACTTTGATCTATCCACATTGTTAGCGGTTGTTGTTGTCCTTGTTCAACTCATATGCAGGAAGTCATGTTGGTGAGCCTTTATGGGTATATCTTCTGGCATTACTAAGAAACACAATCTCATAAAACTCTCTAATCCTTTGGCTCTATAATATGTCTGTCTCCTTTCTTCATCAATATTTCCTGAGCATTAGGTGCTAGAGTAACTTTGTAAATATATTCAATGAGACTGGGTGCTTTCTTGGTACCAGAAGTTGCCGTGAAGTTTACAAAGTAGTTACACAAAGAATATTCTTACCAGTATATGATGAATATAAACCACAAAGTCTAGCACATTGTTAAATCCTAATGGTGCAGAGTTGGCATGAGTACCTTGACAATAACCAATAGCCATCTAACTGGTCATTGGCCTTAGACTTACTCCACAAGACAGAAAGCATGTCTGGTATTGGAGACCTAATCAACTACACAGGGCTAGTGGAATCATGGATTTTGGAGGAGAACCTACAACTGCCACTTAACTTAATTAGCATAATCACTATGAACATCTGTCCCTATAATCACAGAAAGAATAATCCTCATCCCTGATAAGTTGAATTTTTGGGGTTCTTTATAATGCAGCAGATAGATAGCATCTCAAGACAGTTGGGCTAGATGCATATTTATGAGTATAGTATAATATTTTTTCTAGTTGCATTTGGTTCTATTTTGAGTCTCTTATGTGTCCAGCCTCTGGTTCCATGCGCTCCCAATAGGGCTCCCATTCCTGATGTGGGCATCAAGTTGGACCAGTCATTGGTCGGCCACTCCTACAAGTTCTTCCCCACCAATAGCCCAACATATCTTGTGGTCAGGATAAATTGTAAATTGAAGGTTTTGTGGCTTGGTGGTGTTCTAGTATTGTTGCTGGAAGCTTAGCTGGTTATAGAAGATGATTTATTTGGGTTCCCTATTCCCCATTGCTAGTAGTCTTTGTTAGGGTCACTCTTGAAGATTTCAGGGAATTTACACTGCACTAACTTTTTACATCACCTCAAATGCTCCACAACTCCTGTCATCGCCCCCAAACACTCTCTCCCTTGACATCCTAAACTGGTCCCTCCTGTACCTATACCACCTGCCCAAAGTTCACTCACAAAATATATAAAGAGAAAAGATTTCACGAACTCCACATCTGACAGAGGGCTAATATTTAAAATATAATAATTCAAGAAACTAGATATCAAAACACCAAATGATTCAAATTTTAAAGTGGGGTACAGATCTAAGTAAAGAATCCTCAAGACAAGAATATCAAATGACTGAGAAACACTTAAAGAAATGTTCAACATCCTTAGCCATCAGGGAAATGCAAATCAAAATGAATCTGAGATTCCACATTACTCTTGCCAGAATGGCTAAGATTGAAAACACAAATGACAGCTCTTGCTGAAAGGATGCAGGCAAGGGGAACACTCCCCTGTTGGTAGTGCGAGTTCAAAAATCTGTGGCTGCTGTGGAAATCTATATGACAGTTACTCAGAAAACTAGCAAGGGATCCACCTCAACACCCAGTATACTACTCTCGGTCATAACACCAAACAACAATTCATCCTACTTGTTCACCTCTGCACATAGCAGCTTTAGTCATTATATCCAGAGACTAGAAACAACATAGATATCCTTCACCTGAAGAATGAATAAAGAAAATGTGGTAAATATACACAATGGACATCTCGAAATTTGCAGGCAAATGGAAGGAACAACAACAAAAAAATCTTGATTGAGGTAATCCAGACCCCAAAAAACAAATATGCCATGTGTTCATTTATATGTGAACATTAATCATTGTAGGTAATCAAACAACAACTCACAGACCCAGAGACTCACGGAGGGAGGTGCACATGGCTTTCTTCTTTTCACCTTGCATGCAGATGATGGCACATCCTGTGCCCCATAATCTCATGAGCCAGTTTGCATAACAATTTCCTTTGCGTTGGCTGGAGAAAAAAATAACAATTTAATGAGATCTAATGACATTCTGTTATAGTCACAAATTGGTGTCTAGCCTAGACATCATCAGGTTGCTTTATCTAGCAACTGATAGAAACAGATGCAGAGACCCGAAGGCTAAATTTGGAAATCCAGCTGAAGAGAGAGGAAGAATTGTAGGAGTCAAAGTAATCAAAAACACTATAAGAAAACCCACAGACTCAACAAATCTCAACTCATAGGAGACTCAACTTACAGGGACTCAATCAACAACAAGTGAACTTGCATTAGGCTGAACTAGGCTTTCTATATATATATGTGACAGCTCTGTAGTTTGGTCCTCTTGTGGGACTCCTAACAATAAGAACAGGGGCTGACTCTTTTGCTGTCTCTTAGTAACCTATTACTCATTTTGGGTTGTGTTGTCTGAATTTAATACAAGGGAGGTGCTTAGTCTTTTACTGCAACTTAATGTTCCATGGAGTCCTGCCCTTTTCTGAATAGACATGGAGAAGTGGATGGAAGGAGCAAAGGAGAAGCAAAGGGGAGGAAAAGAGACAAAAGGAAGGAGGAGAAACTGCACTTAGAAGCAAATATAAATGAATTAAATAAAAAAGAAAAAGATGGAAAAGAAAAATGCCCTTTAGAAATTTTGAAATATCAAAATATATTCAATTTTTTAACCTCTAGAGAATAACCGAAATCACACAAACATGCGCACATAGGCTATTTGAGAAGTAAAGTATTTATCATTAACATTATCTGCATCATCTTATTCCACAGATGAGACATAAGATTTAAAAGCTTGTGTACTTATAATGGTATATTATTTGTGTTATAATAAATAAAGCTTGCCTGAAGATTAGAAGACAAAGCAGTCATACTAACTAGTCAGTCATACAGACCAAGGAGTGGTAGTATATACCTTTAATCCCAGTACTGGGGAGATAGAGGCCAGTGGTACTCTGTTAGTTCAAAGCCACCCTGGACTATACAAGATTGAATCTGTCTAAAGAGAAAGACAGCTCACACAAAAGTGATTCCACCACTTGGGATCACATGCTTTTAACCCCAGCATTACAGAGTTGAGACTGGAGTGATATGGTTGGATGGAGAGAGAAAAATAAGGGGTAAGATACAAGAAAACTGTAGAGTGTAGAGTGTAAGGTGTAAAGTCTTCAGGATTCATGGATACAGGATCTCACCCATTTTCTGTCTCAGGTAGAGACAAGAGCCAGTGGCTGGATGGTATACTTTTCTGATATTCAGGTTGAAACATTAATATCTGTATCTGAGTTTTAGTATTCATGCTACATTTTTTTTTTTTTTTTTTTTAGGCTACTGACGAAGGAAAAGGTTTATTTAGCCCAGAGGCATGGGAGTTCGAGCCTAACCAACAAAGAGCAGCCCCTTTGCAAGTGTAATGGGGAGACCCGGTCACTCCCTCCAGTGACTCAAACACCTTCCCATAGGCCCTACTGCCTTTTAAAACCTCCCCAGCCTCCCAACAGTGTCATCACCATGGAGACCAAGCCTCTGTGGCCTTTGGGAAGGCATCATTAAACCATACCCAGACCACAGCAAGAACCACATTAGAGAAAAGGCGCTTGGGAGAAGTTGTGGGACCAAGGAGGGTCTGGGGCACGAGTGACTTGGCCAGGGTCTTAGGGGCTGCAGTCTTGCACTCAAAACGCAATGCCTTAGAATCAAGAGTCAGGTTTTCCTTATGGGTCGTCAGGAGACCAACCAGGCTGAACAGCAAAATGAAGTTAGATTTGCAAGCCAGAGACCAGAGTTCAGCACACCCCGTGTCTCCTAGGCAGAGACATGCCTTTGAAGTGTTCAAAACGGTGACGGGAGTAAGTGTATTTGAGAACAAGAGACACGCGAAACATTCTTCTCAATTGCAATCACCTATGGCTCTTGCCTTTCCTCATCCAAGTGTGAAATGCCCTCTGCCGTTTATGAATACGCTATTTTTATCCACTAAATATAATAAAGAGTTCTTTCAGTTGCTTTCTGTTCTAATTAATTTTTGATTTTGCTTCCTGGGACAGCATCTTAGTACATAGCCCCAGGTGGTTTTGAACTTATGATCCTCCTGCCTCACCGCTTCCAAATGCTAGGATTACCACCATACTTTGAAGCTTAAATGATTTTTATTAATTAATTATTTGTGTCCTTCAGCACAACACTCAGCCTTCTCGATTGCTCTTCGAGCTGATGAGGGAGGGGGACTTGATCGGGGTAGGGGGAGGGAAATGGGAGGCGGTGGCGGGGAGGAGGCAGAAATCTTTAATAAATAAATAAATTAAAAAAAAAAAACAGGGGGCGAAAGGAAGAATAGTCAAGAGGAAAACCAAAAATAGCCCCGGACCTTGACCCAGGATTTTGGGTTGCAGCCCTTTTCGTGGAAACCCCGATGAGGAGCAAGCAGAGAAGGCTCCTTTGCAGAACCATGGAAGATCCCTGCAGCTCAGCCCCAGCTGGCTAAAGAAACAGCTGCCTTTCCATTTCGGCAGGAAGTGAAGTAAGATTATCTGTACTTCTGAAAAATGTCAAGGAAACTTGCACAAGCAGCCGTATGAGCCCAAAGTAAGTCAGAAAGTGTGCGCAGGCAATAGAGAGAAGAGACCTTTATTAGATGCTTTTTATGCGGATATGTGCGGTACGCACGACCCAATACCTTCTCAATAATTTGATGAACTAAGTGACACCTTGAGGCCTCATTTCATGCTACATTTTGTGCCCAATATTTGGGGTACAAATTCTCACACACAAAAATGCCATATGCCTGTGGCTTTACACCCACCTGCATGGTAGGACACCAGCTAGGTTTTTCTCTCCTGGTATGCTCTCTCTGAAGCCCCTTCTCATACTGTTGCCAAACTACATAATTGTCAAACTAGATAACTGTCTTGAAATCCATTCATGATTTTACTGTACCACACAGCAGCAACTAGCCTCACATCTTTATCAACATCAGTGGCAGATTTGATAAGACAATTGGGAATTCTTAAATGGAGAAATTAGCTAAAAGAGAGACATTTTTCCCATTTTAAAAATGGGAAACATCATTACATTGGAGAGATTTGTGTCTCTGTATGACAATATGAAGGACAGTTTGAAAATGGAATCAGTAAATGAGAAGATAACTAATTTAGATGGGATTTATGCAATATCAATTTTAAACATTATTAGTGTTTTCCTCTTTGTTGCATCACTAAAAATGTTGGAGAACATGAGTGCTAAAATAAAGGTCTTAGAAAACCCTATAAAAGAGATCACAGAGAAATTCAAATACAGTCAAAAGAATTTAATGGAGAAACAATTTCAGCATTGAATTATAAGAATAAAGAGGAACAGTCTAAGGTTTTCAAATAACCAACCTTAATATATTTAGTAACCTTATAGGAATTGCAAACGGAGGAGTCTCTGTTACAGCAAACTGGACTTCTTTGCCAAAATTAGATTTAAGGGGAATCAAAGAAGCAATAGTCTCATGAAGCATGCATTCACCTTTTGTGAAGCAAATGTTAAACTTGTGGTCAGTTTGTAATATAATTATCCCTAAAGACTTGTTTAATGGTGTTTGAGGGCCTATTTCCAGAATTGCAAAGAGCACCTGGTTCAGAGAAGAGGCTACAGTTATTGAATAATAGAGTAAAGCTAGAAGTATGGTAATTTCTTAAGATCAATTCTTGGAGAAGAAAATAATACTACTGTAGATAGACAATCTGTATATGATGAAAAGACCCAGATTTATGCTGCACAGCAGTTTTGAATGTTTGGGCCAGAATTGGAAAAATATGAAAGAAAATCGATTCATTTACTAAAGTTATACAGGGGCCAAAGGAAGTCTTTATGGATTTCGTACATAGATTGACTTCAGTAGTAAATAGAAAGATACCAAATTCAGAAGCTAGAAAAATAATAATTGAATCTCTAGCTTTTGAAAATGTTAATTATCAATGCAGAGAAATAGATCTGAGATAAAATTAATATTGAATTTCATGACAATGATGATACCTGAATAGGAAAGGGGATTTCCAGGGGTTTGACAAAAAGTCAAAATATCAAACATTTCAATTGTGGCAAGCAAGGTTGCTTAAAAAGTGCTTATACACAGGGCATTCCTAGAAACAATGATTTTTTTTCTAAACATATTCCATTCAGAATGTCCTTCTGAATGGTCAAAGGTAGAAATTGGACTAATGAATATAAGTCAACAAAGGATATTCAAGGTAATTTTTTGTCATCAGGAAACTCCATGAGGGGCCACTTGCAGACCCCTATGCCAAATCCAATTCAGTGGTTTCCTGCCATATTAGAGGGAACTTCTTCTTGAGCAATTATAGAAACTAATGCCTATTGTGAGAAACTATACTTTTTGGAATTTAGAACAGTGATAGTAGAGAGAACAGAGAATTCAAGAGACACCATAAAGTGAGTATTTTGGCAAACTTCTATAAATGAATAAAGATCAAAATTAAAAATATGAATAAATGACCTAGTCATTGAATGTCTGGTAGAAACAAGTGCGAATGAAACAATGATTTCATCAGAATCTTGGCATCCAACTTGGCCTCTTCAAGATGTAATGTTCAATTTTTAAAAATATGAAATTTATCTCAGGTAAAGCAGAATATAAGATGGTACCTTGGAAGATCAGCAACTGCTGTGTCCTTGTACAATCTGAATAGTAGGCGACTGTTATTTATACTATCTTCTAATGTTTTTTTTTTCCAGAAACATACATTAATTCATAATTTAATTCTAAGACTGGTTGAATTTTGATCTGAATATTCTATTGCTAAAACAATTTATATCTCCACAAATTCATTGTTGTATTATCCACTTATGGGTTTAATATTCCTTCCTGTTCTTCTGGCCCTATATATTTGAACCAAGAGCCCTACCATTAAAATGGTTGACAGACAAACCTGTATGGGTTGTGCGATGGCCTTTAATAACAGAGAATTAAAGAAATAAATTTAAGAACACAATGTCCAAATTCCCAAGATGAGGGGTGGGTTGTGTTTGGTCTTTTATTGGATTATGGATATTTGCCATTGTTTATGAGGATTAGTGGATTAAAAATTGTTATTGGTAATGGTCAGAAAAAAAATAAACAATGGAAATAGATTTAAGGTTATATTTTGAAAAGAAAAAAGGGGATATAGATACAATAGGATTAAAGGGTAAATAATCTACTCTAAAAGAAAGGAGACTATTGATAAGATATGATAAAATGGTAGATTATTTAATTTACTTTAAAAGCAACTACTATTTCTAATTGTTTTACTTTGTATTGGATTTTGTATATTGTTTAAAATTTTCGTATATATATTTTTAATTAACTAATTTATTAATTAACTTATTTATTAAGGATTTCTGTCTCCTCCCCTCCACTGCCTCCAATTTCCCTCCCCCTCCCCCAATCAACTCTCCATCTCTCATCAACCCGAAGAGCAGTCAGGGTTCCCTGCCCTGTGGGAAGCCCAAGGACCGCCCACCTCCATCCAGGTCTCATAGGTGAGCATCCAAACTGCCTAGGCTCCCCCAAAACCAATACGTGCAGTAGGATCAAAACCCCACTGCGATTTTCTTGAGTTCTCAGTATTCCTCATTGTCCGCTATGTTCAGCTAGTCCGGATTTATCCCATGCTTTTTCAGACCCAGGCCAGCTGGCCTTGGTGAGTTCTGGATAGAACATCCCCATTGTCTCACTGTGTGGGTGCACCCCTTGCGGTCCTGAGTTCCTTGCTTGTGCTCTTTCTCCTTCTGCTCCTGATTTGGACCTTGGGGTTTCAGTCTAGTGCTCCAATGTGGGTTTCTGTCTCTGTCTCCTTTCATCGCCTGATAAAGGTTAATATCCAAGAGGATGACCATATGTTTTTCTTCGGGTTCACCTTCTTATTTAGCTTCTCTCGGATCACCAATTATAAGCTCAATGTCCTTTATTTATGGCTAGAAACCAATTATGGCTGTAAACATCCCATGTTCCTCTTTTTGGGTCTGGCTTACCTCACTCAGGATAGTGTTTTCTATTTCTGTCCATTTGCATGCAAAATTCAAGAAGTCATTGTTTTTTACTGCTGAGTAGTACTCTAATATGTATATATTCCATACTTCCTTCATCCATTCTTCCATTGAAGGCATCTAGGTTGTTTCCAGGTTCTGGCTATTACAAACAATGCTGCTATGAACATAGTTGAGCATATACTTTTGTTGCATGATAGGGCATCTCTTGGGTATATTCCCAAGAGTGGTATTGCTGGGTCCAGGGGTAGGTTGATCCCGAATTTCCTGAGAAACCGCCACACTGCTTTCCAAAGTGGTTGCAGAAGTTTGCATTCCCACCAGCAATGGATGAATGTACCCCTTCCTCCACAACCTCTCCAGCAAAGGTTATCATTGGTGTTTTTGATTAGCCATTCTGACAGGTGTAAGATGGTATCTTAAGTTGTCTTGATTTGCAATTCCCTGATCGCAAGCAAAGCCAAAAATTTTGTATATTGAAACAAATTTGAGATTAATTCTGTTTGAACATATTGTACATATATTTCTACTTTTGTTCAAGGTATACTTATACAATTCTTTTCAAAATGTAATGCAAATTTCTAGTCCTTGAAAAATATTATTTTCAACTGTTTAGGATAATAAGGAAATGCTTGTTTTTAGTTAATCATCTACTATAACTGAACTTGCTGATCCATTAAGTATGTTTCCAGTGTCAAAAATATATTTTAGATAGACAGGTCATCTTCAAACTTCAGAGATTTACAGAATTTTGAACTTAAGATGTTTTAATAACATAGGTTTCTTTTGTTATGACAATGAAATATGTCTTCTCCTAGTTACACCAATCTGCTTCAGAGAAGATAATGGGCAACAAAGAAACTCTACAAGGAATTTACTTTTTTTCTGGAAAAAATATACCACTGAACAAAAATTGCCCTTGCTTGGACTTCTGGCAGTATGTTGTCTTAATTGGACAAGCAGGATACAAAAGAAAGTGATTGCCAAACGTTGTCAAGAAAAGTAGGTACAACTCTTCAAAATATCTAGGCTTGCAGGCTGAAGATGGATGTCCCAATGTTACAGAGGAATCTTGGGTGACTTTCCCAACTTCCAGCTATTTCTGTCATTTCTCAGATATTTTTGGAAATCACTTGCTTGTACGTTTTACTCAGTTAATATTATTTACTTCTTGAGTCTCCGAGGGAGTTGAAGACAAGATAGCTATAGCTATAGTTTTCCTTGTTTACCAGATGCAGAACACAAGTTATGATAGAAAGTAAATTAGTTACATGACTTTGGACTCACCAAGATAGGATAGAAATGGAATATTCTCCCTGAATTTGTCAAATGCAAGGGACCTAGACATTGTTTATTTATTTTTGCCTGTATATATTGTATATAGTTATTGTATTCATCATATATAGTTTTTCTTTCATTAACTATTTCATTATTCTAGACAGAAAAGGTGAAATACAGTCATATGTTATATTTGTTTTAATTAATAAACCTTTCCTAGAGACCGAGAGCAAATCAGCCATTCTAATTAGCTATACAGGCCTGGGAATGCTGAAACAAACCTTAAATCCCAGTCCTGGGGAGACAAAGGCAGGTGGATCAAAGCCACCCAGGACTACACAAGACTGAATCTACCTAAAAGAGAATAAGAGCTCACACAAAAGTGATCCCAGCTTTTGGGATCACACGCTTTTAAGCCCAGCACTAGGGAGATTGAGACAGCAATGATATGACTGGGAAGAGAGAGGAATATAAGGGGGAAGAAACATGAAGTCAGTCGAGTATGGAAGATAGGGTAAGGAGTTTTCAGAATTTGTGAAGACAGGCTCTCACCCATTTCTGTCTGAGGTAGAGGTAAGATTCAGTGACTTTGTGCTTTGCTTTTCTGATCTTCAGCTTGAACCCCAGTTTCTTTCTCTGGATTCATGGTATATATAACACTGAAAAAATAACAGATCTTGGTGTTAATATGGCATTTGTAAGCATAGTTCATGACAACATATGACCACTAGTGAAAGTTAGCTATTTCATGGGAAAGCATGATCAGAACTGCTTTTATTGATAAATATTTAATTTTAATGTTTCAAAGTATCTACTAACAACAATAAAATTTGATTTTACTAGTATTTTTATTCCATTGTGATGGAGGAAGGTTATTGGCCAATAAAGAAACTGCTTGGCCCTGTGGGTGGAGTAAACAGAACAAAATGCTGGGAGGAAGAGGAAGTGAGGTCAGAGACTCCACAGCTCTCTCGGGAGCAGACGCCTCAGAGAGAGACGCCATGCCCCGCTCCTGGGATGAAGCTCCGACCCAGGATGGACTAGGCTGGAATCTCCCCGGTAAGCGCACCTTGGGGTGCTACATACAGATGATTAGAGGTGGGCTAAATTAATATGTGAGAATTAGCCTAGAAGAGAATGGGCCAGGCAGTGTTTGGAGGAATACAGTGTCCGTGTAATTATTTCGGGGCATAAGCTAGCCAAGCAGGCGGCCGGGGTGCTGGGGACGCAGCCCTGCCGCCCTTATTACTTCACCATTGAACTTTACTTTTATTTTAAAAGATGAGCCTTTAAAACCCAACCCCCTTGTTTCCTTGATTGTGATATCCTCATACTCTATCTGAGTTTCTAAAGAAAGTCTGGTAAATTTTAATTACTTCATGCCAAGTGTTTATGTTTTCTTTAAAATTATAAAAAAAATTATAAAATAAAGTAAATAGAAAACAATGAAAAACATTTCTTTAATAATAATATGGGCTAAAAGACATTGATTGACCTTTCTTTTTTTATAATATTCTTGGGTCCCCCAATCATTGAGAATAATATGAAAATTTCAAAGTATATCTATTCCAAGACTACAGATATTTCAGATTCCAGGAACATTATTTTTTGCTGCAGAAATTATTGTGCTCTCTCTGCACACACTGAAAACCTAATGTAACTAAGAGACACATGAGACATCATCCTAAACTTGTGAGCACAGCTCACTTCAACATCAGCATTTATGAGTATTTAAAATTATGTCACTGTCATCTCACCACTTCAAGGACAACAAACTTAAATGTGTAACTTTAAACTGCTGTCTGATACTTTCAGAGCTGTGTAATTTTGAAAAATGCTGTATCACTTAATCAGTAGTCAATATTTATCAACAAATTTTAAAATACAAAGTTGTAGACAATAGCTTAGAGAAAGTCTCCTCTGTAGTAAGCTGATTATGGGAACGTCAGTTTCCTGTAGGTCAGAGTAGGAAAACGCAGGTTGAAGGCCATTATTACAAGGACAGAGAAGCCAGTAAAGACAAACCAAAACAACAACAAATCTAAGAAACCGAACTGTTTCAAGCTGATATTTCAAAGCAATTGGCTAAATTTGAAACTTTCTGTGGAGAAAGGTTAAAATGTAGAACTCTAAAAGAGGAAGAAATTATTTGAGTTCCAAAAGTACTAAAGTTTAAGGCTTTCTAACAAAGGAACCTGGTAGGATACCCATAAATAATGAGGCAAATAGAGGATCCTCACTAAGCAGTAATGACCATCAGTTTCTGATTAAAGGGATTAGTTGTATATTATCTGCCATTTTAATAAAAATGTGAGCTGTCCCATTGGAAGTTACAGCATTTGAATCCACTGTGATATTAAAGCCATGAATATGAATCAGAATAAAATGCATATAAGTAACAACACTTTTAGTTTAAAAATATGATTTTAAAAAGTAATTATATTACTTTACCTATTTTGCTTCCTTTATCCAGCCTTTCCCAGGTACTTCTTCTTCAACATTGTTCATATTCATACTCTTTTGATCATAGTTTCATTTGCTTTGAATAACATTGTTACATGCAAACACGGGTGACACAGATATGCTTAAATACTTGGTGTGTTTGTGTTTTTGTTTGTATGTGTGTCTCTGTGTACCATGTTTAGTAATAGAAACCTAGCCAACATTCTGTGCCTGGTGATGTCATGCATATTAGAAAAGAATCTACCACCATCACATGGCTAGTCCACCATAATTTCTCGCTATGTTCTAAATCTTATCCTTAAACTCATAGATAAATGTATCTACCACTTCTAATCAAAGAAGACTCCCACTATAACAAATCAAAAACAATACACACACACACACACACAAATAAATAAATGCAACAACTGAACATAATGTAGAGATGACTGGATAGATCAGAGAGAGCTCAGTCTCTTTGGATACATCTACATCATAATGACAAGTCTTATCACTCAGTGCAAACAATAAGAAATATGATGATCTCAAAAATACCCATGAGTCTTGGCATTAACCAAATCAATGTTTAAACAATGATTTGTAAAGCGAATGAGACAAAAGTAATCAAAAGGCATTGGTTTTATCAAGATGAGGAAAACATGTAGGAGGAATAAAAAAATTCTACCACTGAAAGTCAAATACATGGAACTGGATTTAATATAAATTATTTTTTTTAAAAAGGCAAGACTTGAATTTAGAAATGAGTCAACTTAAATCATTTGAATTGAAAATGGATACAAAATGGGAAAATATCAGGAAAAAAGTAAGACATATAAATTACCTAATTGATTTTTCCAATGTGAATATACACATTGTCCCCAAGAAAGAGATTATATAGAATGAGGCAGAATTTATTTGAGATGGTATCAATGTTTTTCCTAAAGTGATGGAAGACATAAACTGCAGAAAAACAGTACTGTTGAAATGGAAGCACATAAAAGGAGACAGTGTCAAAGAAAACTGAAAAAAATAAAATTTGAGACGGTATCCTCAAAACAGATGGAGCAGAAATGGAGGATAAGAGAATATATGTATATTCTTCACCTAGAAAAAAATGGAAAGTGTTAAACTATTTTATCTGGAGTAAGACAAATGAAAGAAAATGAAATATATGCAAAAAGGTAAAAATTAAAAATTGAGAATGTTTAAAATGGATCTTGTTATATATATTGATCCAAATATAATATTAATTATTACTATATCAAATAATCTGCAATGCATGAATATGATGTTCTGATAAAATATAGCTATGTGATTCTCTAAAAGGACAGGTGTAATATAGAAGTACATTAACAGTAGAACATAAAAACTACAGAAAATATTTCTAAGATTGTGATTTATATATATATATATATATTAGGTAAAGAAAACTGGAAGGAAAGAAACAGACATAAAGGACAATTTGCAATGATCTTTCACTACAAGTGAAATATTATACGATATGAATTTCTAAATCAGCACACATTTTTATGTAAAATATACAATCCAGATCCATGAACACATTTGCGCTGGAATGTGTCTTATTCAGAAGTTGATATAATGGGTGTTTGTTAAGTAATTATATCAAAGAAACATGATTATTAAGTAATTCAAATTCCATTTTTCAGTTGATAGATTTAAGATACGCATTTAATATTTATTTAAAAACAATGGCAAGTAATTTTATATTAAATTTCTGAATACAAAACTCACCAAATGCTAATGTAAAGGTATACAAATTATAAAATATAGCAGAGTCATTAAAACACAGGAATCTAGAGCTTCCAATCAACAGAATTAAACTATAATGAATATTAGCTTTAAACCAATGAAATAGGCTTCTAAAATAATTTGAGTCTTAGATAATAACAATCATCTCTGATGTTATCAAATTCATGGAACTGGTTGGTAATAATAACAATGTTCAATGTTGAGAGATGGTAGCAGCTGTGCTGAGGGATTGGTTGATGAACCTTTGTTTGTGTAATTCCTGCTGACCACCATAGAGAAGTCACAAGTTCAGGTTATTTCAGATGGTACAGTTTCTGTTTTTGTCTTTTTTACTTCAACATAGAAATGGCTTTTATTTGGTTCCCAGATTTAAGAATTTGAATCAGGGAAGTGGAACTCCTCTGTATTACTCCTTATAAATTTATTTGATGGAAGTCAACTCAATGTTGTATGTATTTCTGTTTTTTTTTTCATTGCGATCAATGGGAAGTCAGAAGTTTTAGTAAAATCATTCAGATTTTCAAGGAAGAGGTTACCTCTGCTAAAATCATCTTTCAACATCACATGCTTTTGAATAGCCCTTAAGCTAGGACTTTTCTTACAGACAAATGCTATGATTGAGTTAAGGATCAAAAAAACTGGCTTTGAATCTCAGTTAAAAAACACTATGTTAAAAATGACCTACTCCCTGTCCTTTAGTTAACATATCACAGAAAAACATTTGCTCATTTATTATAGATATATTACAAATTTCATCAATAAGAATATTATAACAGTTGACTTCCCAGGGGAAGCTAACCTCTCTGAGAAGCCGATAGGAGGTGGCATGGGGGGAAAGGAGGAGTGGGAGGAGAAGAGGGAGAGAGAACTGGAAATGATATATATGTAAAAAATTAATTAATTAAAATATTATTGTAATCTATTTCCTTTAATTATATTAGTCTATAATATTTTGTGACTTCTTCTCTTGGCAGACAAATCCTTAAATATTATTAGTATTTAACCTTTTGAAAATGGAGCATGTCATCCATGGCTATAAGAAGATGAAATATTTTTCTCTACAAATGTGCAATGTGAGTCTATTGCTAAGCATGCCTTCCAAGGAGTTCTTACAATATGACCCTCAAACAATCATTAGGGATACAGACATCTATGCTCTTTTCAATATTTGAAAAAATAATGCAAATGCATCTGATATTTGAAATGTGTATGACAAGGTTACAAAGTTGAGATTATTTATTTTTAGTTAGACTCTATAAATCAGTGTATTTAGTTTGGTTTATAGTATGTCAATCAAGAGTAGCAGTGAATAGAAGAATTTTTAGGTTAGAAAAAAGTTTATGACAAGTGAAATTGGTTTCTAAAAAAATATTGAACAAAATCTATTGAAAATGAACAAGATGAAAACAAGTACCGTAGTGGGAAGTGTTGAACTGAGAAATAACCTCATTGAGCTTATGTTTTGGGAAGTATAGACTAAAAAAATCAATGCTGTGACCACATTGTACTGTAAATTTCCCAAAAGGAAGGTTTTTCATAAGTCAAATTGCAAGTTATAAAGTTTAAAACCAAATAGCCAACGCTACTTTCTTCCTGACTATAAAGTTACCTTCATATATACAATCACTCCATGCTAGCTCAAAGGCTAGCATACCAATAGTGCAATAAATAATATCTGGTTTAGAGAGTCACTAATGCAAATACAAATAACCATTGCCATATGGCTAGGACATGTTCTCTTTATATTAATTTATGAATTTACCAATTAGTAATCAATTCACAAACAGTGCCTTGACCCTGAGAGTTTCCAATTATAATGTATGAGATGAACAAGAGGAACAGTCTCTCCATGCACAGAATAGTCAGCTCACAGATGGATGTTTGAAAAACATAGACAAATGCCACAAGTGTACCTTATGTTGTATAGATTTGAGATGGATGGGTGCAAGAGGAAGTCATAGCAAGCAATTTTTAACATCTATATCATCAATCCCTGCACAAGGTTTAGCATATTCCAATGAATCAGGATATTACTCCTAAAATTAGAAAGTTATTTGAATTTGCTACCATACTGTTTTTCCTGATCATGTCTTGACCATAGAAACATAGAAAATGTTCCATGAAATTACATTTACACAAAGTATAGGCAATGTGAAAATCATCAGTAGAATTTTCTCAAGTATGGATAGCATTGGATACTTTGAGAATAATCTAAAATATACTACTCATATTTTTTATTTGATTTGTGAGACACTGATGCATTGAAGTGTCCGCAATATTGTTTTGCTTTGTAAGTACTGGATCAATGCACTGAACATAAATAAAATAAGTACTAAAAAGAGCTTGTGTTAAAATGTAGACAACTTCATCTAAACAGCACATCAAGTGGCATTTCCCTCCTTTGTTCATTCTCCAGAAAGTTCAACTAACAGTAAAAGTCATATTAGCATGCACCTTTGGAAATCTAGAAGCTTCTCCCTGGAAGGTAAATAACCACTAACTCTTCACCAACTCATTATCCACAGGATTTTTAAAATCTGGCCTTTGTTTGCTTTTCCAAGCCACAATGACACCTGCCTCCTTGTTCCTAGCACACTAGATTTATCCCACCCAATTTTCTCTGACTATAAAAGCATTCCTACACTTGATGTGACATATCAGTCTCCAATATCTACATTTAGCCGAGAATTGTATTTTTCAGAAAGAAAAAATTATGGTCACCATCTCAATCTGTTACTTCTTTTCCCTCTTCAAAGAATTTTTTACCATCTCTAATGACAATAACAAATTATTTTTGTATTTCTGTTTTTGTCCATTCAAACCACAATCTCAAGAAGGGATACCCTGTCACTCTTTCTTTGTCTGCCATGTTGAGTAATTCTAAACTCTGATTAAAAAAAACAACTTATTATTATATCTATGCAACTGCTAATTGGATTTTGAGACATTTATTTTCTAAAATTAAAAAGCAAAAACATAATTACATATATTTTAGTTTAAATTTAACTAAAATCTCATTTATATTTATTGTATTTTAAATGATTTGAGATTTTTATCATATTGGTATAATATCTACATTTAATAAGCGTATTAAGGTGATTGTATGTTTTATGACTGTCTGGCCTATATAGTAAGACAGCATTTCAAAAAGAAAATGTATAGCTTTAGATTCATGGATTTTTCAAATATAACACACACATTTAATGTATATTAACAGGCTTTGTACATGCTGTAATCCCAGTCACCCAAAAGACTGAAGCAGAGGATTAGCTTCAGACTAGCAGTTTGAGGCCAGCCTAACCAGCAGACAAAAGACTACAGAATAAATGAATATAGAAACAAAGATGCTTTATATTGACAGCTAGCTAAGCTACTGTCAACTGAAAAAAAAATCAAGCTTCATTGAATTGTTCATGTTCTTCACCATCTAGCAAAGGAATTTTACCTACCATGATGAGCAATAAGAAGAGGCTGACTTCAAATGTCTGCCCCTTGCATAAGTCACCTTAGCTCATTGTGGCTCAGTGTCTTCATTAGCAAGGGAGAAATGATGAGTCAGAATACTGAGTAGCGAATAAAACACCACTAATGCAGCCACTGTGCAAAACGCTCTACTAATTTATGAACACTATTATACAGCAGCTTTTGTCCATTCAGCATCCTTTTGTTTCTTCATTATGGGTTTGGTGACTTATTAGTGATAGAAAAGCTGATTTTATACTTGAACTTTAAGGTAGGCTGCTTGAGAACAAATATTCAGTAGAAAAGACATGCTGTTTCAAGATTTAAAACTGAGGTCTTATGTATGCATAGTTTATCTATATTTAAGTGGCAGAGTCTAATCACAGTTACTTTCAATATTTTTCTATGCTGTATATCCCTCTCTGTGACTGGAACAAAGGCTTGAATTGTAAAGATTCCTCTCCAGCTCTAACTGCCAGAAGCATTGGCCAACAGCTTTCTGCTCTTGAGTAATTCTTCTCATGAGGCACTGCTCAAGATTCTGTCTTTTTAAGAACCCAGGTCCCAAGTAAATTTTGATAAGAATCTTAGTGTCTTTTCCTCAATTCCAGAAACTTCCAGAGCTCCCCACCACTGATCCACCTTCTGTATCCCTGCTTTTCTTGTCTATGTACATATGGAGCACTTCATTTGAAAATCGGGTTCCTTATTCCAGGGTGAAATGGTTAGAAGCTATGATTATATCAGCATGGGTAATTTCCCTAAAACAGGTTTCAAAATACATTGTGATCCTACTATTTTAAAATACATTTAAATATTTATGTCACCAAATCAAGTAAACAAGGCTCACATGGATTCACAGAGACTGGAAGGGCAAGCGCAGGGTGTTCATGAGTTTGGACCAGGTCTTATGAATGTATAATTTGGCTTCCAGCTTATTGATTTGTAGTACTCTTAACAGTGGGAGCAAGCCTGCTCTTGAGACTCTTTTCCTCCTTTTGGGTTGCATTGTCCAGTTTGTCTGTTAACTCCTGTAGACCTGATCTTTTCTAAAGAGGAAAGGTGAGGGAGATTGGACTGAGGAGAGTCAGGAGGAGTGGAGGGAGGGGAAACTGTGTTAGGAATGTGTGGTATGAGGGAAGAAGCTAGGGGTTGTGGATGTGCTCTTTGAGTAAACACATCCTAATAGAATACTCTCTACATGCTATTTCCAAACAAATTTCAATAACAGTTTTTGATGTTGTGAATACATTTAGAGGCCTTAATCATTTTCGTTAGACTGGTATTGACATATATGATTAAGATATTAGTTCCAAAAAGCCAGACCATGCACCAGGAATAGATCCTGGTCCCACTGCCAGGGGCCTCACAAACAGCCCAAGCCACAAAACTGCCACCCACATGGAGAGGGTCTTTTCAGATGCATGCAGGCTCTCCAGCTAGGCATTATTGGTTGTCTGTGCTGTTCACGTTCATCTTTTTTAACAGTGTACACTGAAGCTTCCCCGCACACTGTTTGCTTCCCACCATTCTGACCTTGATTACTTCATATATTTGGAAACTGTTTTATGACATGCATTCCTGTTGATCACACAGCTTTCTGGAAATGGGCATTTGATCATTTGCTAATAGTCTTTGTCTTGTATATTTATAGATTTGACGTTTCCTCTTACCGAATATAATTATGACCAGGCTCTTCACAGAAAATCCTTAAAAAAATTTCTCCCCTCTTAGCATTTTATATCCTTACATTTGAAGCAAATACTTAGAAATACATAGAAAATTTCTATTTTGATCTCTTTTTCTTTTCAAATATGTACCCGATTTTCATATTTGATTTGGGGGAATATTACCCATATACATTTCAAGAAATCATTAAAGGAAAACATAAACACACCACTTTATTAAATTTTCTCTATTATGTTTGCTTTCCTCTTTCTGAGTTCCTTTCTATAATTTTATATTTGCAGTGTCTCATTCCTTTATAAATTTATGTAGCATCTTCTTTTGGCTTTCCCTTTTCACTTGTTTGGTTGTTCAAGAAGCTGCACACTAACTTATCTGACACTGTTTATCTGTACTTTTCCTGCTGTGTTGTCTTAGTGTTTGCTCTTGTTTAGAACCTTGAATGTAGACACTGGCTTGGCAGAGAGGAGATCTCAGTACACTTTAGACGAGCACTTTCTTCTTAACTAAAAGTGTGGAGAAAGTAACATTTTGGCTGTTTAGACTACTTTGACCATGGTCGGTTTTGTTTGCTTGTTTGTTTATTGGCTTATTTGTGTTGTTTTTGATGTTATTTATTTGTGCTTTTTTTCATTTTTAACTTTGTGATAAAGTATGGGAATTTATGTATTATACTAAGGAAGTCTGCTAATAAATGTATGCCTTCTGTAGGCTGCTTTTTCATACTTTCAGTTATTACCATTTATATGTAATTTTCATTTGCATGCAGTCGAGTTTCTCTAATTCATAGCTTTGGACCAGGTTTCATTCTTCTATATTTGGATATTTACTTTCCTCTACAACACTGTTTGATGAGGCTGCCTGTTCTGTAATGTAAGTTTCTTGTGTTTTGGAAAAATTCCATGGGTCACAGTTGCTGGGGCTCATTCTCGATCTGATATTCTTACTGCTTTGGGTGTCCACTCTTCTAGCATTGCTGTTGAGGGTCTGCAGAGTCTTCTTAAATCACAGCTGGGAAGACTGAAACTTTGTTCTGTATGTCTGGGCTTGCTCTGCACTCTCATGGTCTTCGTGCTTCCACGTAAATTTGTAGGAGTCTCTTTGCTGTACCTGTGTATTGCCACAGATTTTTAGTTAATCTTATAAATCCATTAACACTGTCATTCTCATAATAATGCATTATGTTTTATATACATGCATATGGAAGATGGGGATCTTCCAGTATCAGCTCCAATTCCTTCAGTGAATGTAAGTTTGAATTTTGCATGTGTTTCTTGTGTTTGGTTAGAATTTTTTTTTTAACTTTTTGTTGTTGTTGTTTACTGTTCAGTTTTAATTAAATAAATAGAAGCAATATGAGACTAATAAATCTTTCTAATTGGTTGGCTATACAGATGATAAAAGCATAAATTCTGCCTCTGAATGGACAATGGATATATCCCCTTAGGTTCTATTTGTATAAATTTTATTCAATTTTTTATAATTAATAAATATTAACATTTTAAAAAGATATTAGTTTTTTGTTTTATGCCCCATTTGTGAACTATGAAATGACCTGCATAACCATAATTAAAAGAGAACATTGTGGCTTCTTTAAAAATCTCATTTTTCACTATACTACACTGTGGTCCATACTGGCAACTCAGTGCAGAGGTGCCATGGTGTGCTATCCTTGTTTCTTTCTATTGTAAGGATGGAGGAATTAAAAAGTCACTTTTTAAATAATTATCAAGCTATGGTTTTGAATGGTTTATTTTTCAAGGAAGGCCTCTGACTTTATCTGTAAAATCAAACATTAACTTTGAAACTACACCTCACTGTAAATGGAATCTGTCATCTAGCAACATTTCAGAACATTATATGAGGAACCTTGACAGTCTTGGTCTCTCTGAGCAAACCAATGGTTGCTTTGTTTTGTTTTTAATTAAGGGAGACTCACCAATGAAGATTAGGCAATATGTGTGTATGTATGTGTGTGTGTTTGTGTGTGTGTGTGTATTCTCTCTCTCTCTCTCTCTCTCTCTCTCTCTCTCTCTCTCTCTCATAATACACAAAGGCTTTCCCTTGCAAAATTTGTCAAAATTAGAAATAGATTTATTTCCTTTTTTTCTCTATCTATAATTTGATATTAAATCTTCAGGGAAAGGAATGTTTTCTTTGTTCATGTCTTCATTTCTTTGTTTTTCTGGTTTCCTTTTATATCTTTTGTGGTCTTAAAACACTTAAAGCACACAGTAAGGATCAATAAATATTTGTTGATATGCTTTTAGAAAGCAAGACTGTTGCCTAAATGCTTCTGTTCTTTATTTGACTTGATATACTGATTTTTAAGATGATGTAAACAATATTAATTGTATACAAGCAGTGTTTACATTAAATTAAATTCAAATTATAAGCACAAATTTAGCAAGGAATGTTTTGAGAACATATTTGTATCATATGGATTTAAGCTCCGCATATTCTCCGTCAGATTTGTCAGTGTAAATAAAGCAGAGAAGGCTTACATTCAGCTCATCATTACTAAATTGAATTGCTTTGTTATTATCAGGATCTGCAGTATCTTCCACTAAATGTTGACTAAATAGAGAACTTCTGAAAGACTTGCTAGTATTACCTAGAAAGAAACACTCCTGGAAATTTGCATCACAAAAATACTTTGTAATGTTTAAATTCAGTTTATCAGCGTTTCCCTTAAATTAGTCCCTATAAAATTTATTGTTAAAGATTCCCATTTTGCTGCATTTTGTAAGCTTTATTGCATATAATATTATACCACAGGGTATAAAACAAAGGAAACATTTGTTATTCATTATACTACAAGTCACACTGCAGCATTATTAATATTTTCTTAATTCACTCTCCAAATGTGAAGAAAATATGAAACTCTAACTCACTGGGAAAATAGAGGAAATTCAAATAATTCTTGTCGAAACATTGCTTAGTGATATTTTATACAAAATGCTCTAATACGTTGGAGTGATATGAGTGTAAGTAAGATATGTTTCATAAGGAAACACAGAAGCTTTTATGATTTCTGGGACAATTAGACAAATTATATGTTTTATAGCATTAAATATTTTTTCTTTGCCATATAATGGTGTGAAGGATATTTTTCAATCACTTCAGGCATAGGTTATGGCAAGCACTGAAAAGGTGTATATATATTCTTATTTTATATTCTTAATAAGATCCCTAATCTAGGAGTTCTCTTTTTCTTCACCATACATTCTAGTTTTAGTCATTTAAGGGGAATATATGGTAAATACTAAGTTTTTATATCCTCTCAAAATTGTATTGGTGCTCAAAACATCATAAGTTCCCAGTATAACATAATTAAATAAACGTTGCTTTTGCTGTTACAGATTCTACGTTTAAACTTCAAACCTGCTGTTTATCAGCTGTGTGACTGCACTGGAGGTAAGCATTCTGGTGTTTATATGAAGCTGCACATCAATGCATTTTGATCATATAGAATGTGAGCTGAACTTCCCCAGTCACATTCCTTAAAGAATCATACTCACTTATTTTGAAAAATAGCTGGTGCTCTTCATTTTTGCAGTTCCAGATTATCTCAGAGATAATCTGTGAAACTGATAGTTCAAAAGAGAGCAGTTGCTGAGATTAGTCTAATCTGAGTGCTCCCTGCATTGTTCTTGGGTTACTAACTTTGTTCTGAGGGATAATCCAACTCTTGGACTAACTGTTACACAGAGGATTTCCATGCTAACTAGAGAGATGGTTGGTATGATTTCAATTAAATATTTTCGATTTTCTGAAGAGGAAACAAACGGGCAAATGCACCACACTTGAGAATATAGCTCCTCCCAGCAACATTCAGTCTCTCAGCGCACTCCCGTTTGCAGAGGAGTCTTCACATAATGGAACCTGGCCCACTGGAGCTCATGTAGAGAATGCATATAATCAAAGCCTGAACTTAAAATTACTCCATTAACCAAGGGGAAAATGGAACCTGAGTTAGATTTAGTTCTTATAAAATGACTTTTTAGAGTGTTTTCAAGGTCCTCATTTAATTCCTTTTCACAATGATATTTTCAATATTAAAACCACCAAAACTATTCAGCCTGATTCTGTTCTGTCACAGCGGCCTTCCTTATGTCTGTTCTGACAGTAGGGTTCAGGATTCTGTGAAGGGAGCAAAGTTGATTTGAAGGAGATTACTTAGGAATTCATACATTTATCATTAGATGACAAATATCACACTTCATACCGAGACAATAATTCTAACCTGTCTAAGGACATTGTGAGGACAAACCTAAACCATAGAACTTCATACTTATGAAATATGAAGCAGCTATACTCGTGCACATATAATGAGACTGGTATGCATATGTATAGCCTTCAGTTTCCAAGATTTCTCTTCCTGTAGTCTTCAGTGATTGGTCTAAAATACAGACTCGGGCTCAGAAAATAGCAGAGCAATGTAGGATGGGGCAATTAGATTGTAAGTAGAGCTACAATTGGAATAGGAAGCAGACGCATCCTCTGCAGGAAAAAAAAAATGAGCTTTCTCGTCAGCAGTAAATTAATCTCTTTCTTCTTGCAAGTTGTGTTAAAGCTATATCCACAATTTCTAAATACAGAATTAGAAAAGGCTAAAATTAAAGAAATATTTTTGGATAATGCTAACAAAATAATATTTGCCTTATCCTAAAGATATTCATAATAAAGTAGGTGTGATGTTGCTGAGTATTGAGAAAAGCTTCTGTTCTATTGAAGTCTGCCAGCCAATAATCCCTATCCCATGTGTTACCAAAACAAAGAAACAAAACAAAACCTTCAAAACACAGAACTTGTTTTTGGAATTGCCAAGGTCTACTCAATGTTGATGTTCCAAAGAGCAAATACGAAAAACAACTTCTAAATAAGCTAATCAGTTTAGTTTCCTGCTATCATCTGAATCACAGCAGCTAAGACTGCTGTTGCTGAGATTAGAAAATGTGCAGCCAAGAGGACCTGACAATGAACACCTTCTGGCTTTATAATGTCTGCATGTCATTGACAGCACAATTGGATCAGCCCTATCGCTGCATCATCTACTCTCTCTTCTCATCTTATTGAGGAGTACATTATCTCCACAGTATGGACCAAACCCTCAAGTCCTAGGAACCAGGTAACGTGCCTGGAGGGTGGTGGGTGCAAGTGCTCTAAGCCCAGACTGTATCTCTGTATTCAGCACATGCCACACATCAGTGCTCACTCTCTGGATTGTAAAGAAGCAGAAACTTATTCCATAGCTTCAATTTAACAGTTTTTAAGCAAAACGAAATGTCACGTGCAAGTAACTGTGCACATATTTTTCAGTTATGAGATAAAGTCCTTGAAAGAATGCTTCCTATGTTACTAGCAAAGGGTATTGTGTTGCTCCTCTGGCTTCTCCCTCTGTGGAATGCTGTCCTTTCTCTAAAGCAATCATATCCAAACAGAAGCCTTGGAGCCTAGACATTCAAGGTCCTCTTTTGTTTCAAAAGCCCTTTTTCCACATCCTAGGTAAGCCCATTTTCAATTTTACTAGATAGTTTACATGTATTACATTGTTAAGAATATAAAAGGGTCAGAAGAACCCATTTTGTAATACCATTTGACTGAAGAGTTTTCCATTCCAGAAAAAAAGACATTTCTTTGAATAAATATACCTCCACCATGCTTTCTGATAGTACTCAGCAGTTTTGATTTCTCAAGGCCACATATTAATTATAAAGAGGAAACAAACACGCTACATTTTACATAAGCAGAATTTTTGTGTTGCATGTGCGAAAATTTACTTTAACCTAAAGCATTGAATAACATATTTGAAACGTTCACCTGAGGGTAAGGACTCTTGAAATCTGCATTCTTACTGCTTTGGGTGCTAAGCCCAAACAGCGCTCATTCTCATGCTAAGTTAAATGCATTGGAGATTTTCTACTCTAAAGACATTTTTATGAAACTTAGTTTCATTGAGCACTCCAATTTAAAGAGGATCCGGATAAGCCAGTAAATCAGTGCCACACACATCGAGAGAACTCAATGTGGGATCTGCTTGCAAACTAAATCAATAATACATACTGTGTTTTTTTTTTGCTTAAATAATACAAATTAAAATTCCAACGACCACATAAAACTAAATTTAATAAAAGGTTAAATTTGCAATTTTTCATTCTTATCTTATGCTTTTTTCCCTTTATTCCTACTTGCTGTATATGACTGAATATAGCTGTGAGGTACTTTGCTTGTGAGTGTGTGTATATATATATATATATATATATATATATATATATATATATATTTGAGAATGAAACTACTTCTAGAGTTCAAAGCCCATAAGACTATCAGACTAAACATTAAAAATTATCCAAGACCTGCAGATAGTCCAGCTGTACGAGTGTGCTGTGCTTCACAACACTGCCTATAATTCTACCTCCAGTTCCTGCTCAATGAAGGAATGGCATCTACAACTCTGAAAAACTTTTAGGGATGAAAATTTCACAAGAGACTTGAATGGCATATATCTAAGTGTGTAACTTGAATAAAAGGAAGTTTTCCAGCAAACACTTCAGAAAGTTAATTTGCCTTGTAAGAGAACAAAGAGGACACAGCTGCAGCTATGTCTAAGACAAAACTTCAAGTATTTTAGAGTATTTTAAATACCTTGAGATATTATAGAAACAGTTCCAAGTTTACTTTATTGTTCTCTACTTCTAAATTCTTTTCTTCTACTTTTATGTTTCTTTTAATCTAATCTGTTTTACTTTTGGAGAATTTAGTAGTGGTTCTGCTCACATGATTTCCACCTTTCTCTTTTCTTCCAGAACTCTCATTCCCACTCCTCTCAAATTTCTGATCTCTTCTTTACTGTTTTATGTATGTGTTTGTTTGTTTTAGGTGTGTGTGTGTGTGTGTGTGTGTTTGTGTGTGTGTGTTTGTGTGTGTGTGTGTGTGTGTTTGTGTAAAACTTACTGAAGGCTGGTGATCTGATACAGCTATTCTTCCTACACTACCAGTGCTGAGAATTGAACCCACCTACCTCATACATGATAGCCATATCCTCAAAGTCCTGTATATGTCCTGCATATGTCTTGTTTTTATTAGTTAAGGAATCAAGTTGTTTCAACCAGTGACCAAGCAGAAAAGAGATAGGTGGGAAAACTAACGGAATGCTGGGAGAAAGAAGGAGGGAACAGTGAGACACCATGTAGCCGCCAGAGGAGAAAGATGCCAGCCACCAGCTGAAGCTTTGCAGGTAGGCCATGACCTCCTGGTGATGCACAGATTAAGGAGATGGGTTAGCTTAGGAAATAAGAGCTAACTAGAATTACGCTTAAGCTATTTGCCAAATAGTATTGCAAATAATATAGTTTCTGTGTGATTATTTCAAGCTCTTGGCAGCCAGGAACACGCTAACGGTCTCCATCAACACCCCCACTCCTAGTGTGGCCTTCTAAATTTGTACCGTTTCACAAGAATTTCCCAGGAACTTCTATCTTTTATTCAAAGCAATCACAACCACACTGAAACTCAAAAGCTTTTATTAACAAGATGTATGGCTTCAACCCACTTCTTTATTAGCATGTCTTCCCATCTCAATGTTACAGATTCTCCCTGGAATCCTCGCAAAAGTGAAAGACCAAGATCCACTCATCACCATTCTATTCTGTTTGTTACAGTCTTCCTGTCAACTTCCTAGTGACGGACACACAGCAGACTCCTGCCTCTCTTGCTCAGGTAATCGCTTTTTGTCACATATCACTTACCTTACTTCATTGTCTTTTAAATTTATTTTAAAAAGGTGAGCTTTGAATGTCTGTTATTTTCATTTATTAATTTTGAAAAAAATATATCAAAGCATGTTTTACATTTTGAAAGCAAATACCTCGCTATCCTCAATTCACTCTTACCAACAACAGCCATAGCAGAATATATAAGTGAAAGACAAGGAGGCAGCAACCATAAACAATGGGCTACAGGTAACATAGGGTTTAATTTGGCTGGGAAGAGACACCATAGCCACATCAACTCTTAAAAGTTAAATATTTAACTCTGGTGGCTTACTTACAGTTTCAGAGGTTAAGTCAATTATCACCGTGGCAAGGAGCACAACTGCATGCAGGCCAACGTGGTTCTGCGAGAGTGATGCAGGTTGTACTTAGGAATATATAATGAAAAAGGGAGAGCATATTCAACAAATGGTGCTGGTATAACTGGATATCAACATGTAGAAAAAGAAAAATACAACCATGTCTATCACCATGCACAAAATTAAAGTCCAAATGAATCAAAGACCTCAACATAAAGCCAGCCACACTGATCCTCATAGAAGAGAAAGTGGAAGTACACTTGAGCACATTGACACAGGAGACCACTTTCTAAATATAACCCCAGTAGCACAGACACTGAGAGAAACAATTAATAAATGGGACCTCCTGAAACTGAAAAGCTTCTGTGAAGCAAAGGACATGGTCAACAAGACAAAATGGCAGCCTACAGAAAGGGAAAAGATTACCAACTCCGCATAGCACATAGGGCTGATCTCTAAAATATAAAAAGAACACAAGAAATTGGTCATCAAAAGAACAAATAATCCAATAAAAATGTGGTACAGACCTCAACAGAGAATCCCAACAGAAGAATCTAAAATGGCTGAGAGACACTTAGGGAAATATTCAACATCCTTAGTCATCAGAAAAATGCAAATCAAATCAACTTTGAGATTCCAATTTACACCTGTAAGAATGGCCAAGATCAAAAACAGTGATAACAACTTGTGCTGGAGAAGATGTTAGGTAAAGAGAACACCCCTCCATTGCTGGTTGGAGTGCAAACTGATACAGCCTTTTTGGAAATCAGTATGTTGATTTCTCAGAAAATTAGGAAACAATATACCTAAAGAATCAGCAATACCACATTTGGGTATATACCCAAAGGAAGTTCAATCATACCACAAGGAAATGTGCTCAACTATGTTCATAGCAGCATTATTCATAGCCAGAAACTGGAAACAACCTAAATGCCCCTTGACAAAAGAGTGAGTGAGGTAAGCCAGACCCAAAAAGAGGAACATGGGATGTACTCACTCATATTTGGTTTCTAGCCATAAATAAAGGACATTGAGCTTATAATTCATGTTCCTAGAGAAGCTACATAAGACGGTGATCCAAAGACAAACACATAGGCATCCTCATGAATATTAACCTTTATCAGGCGATGAAAGGAGACAAAGACCCACAAAGACCCACATTGGAGCACCGGACAGACATCTCAAGGTCCAAATCAGGAGCAGAAGGAGAGGGAGCACGAGCAAGGAACTCAGGACAGCGAGGGGTACACCCACACACTGAGACAATGGGGATGTTCTATTGGAAACTCACCAAGGCCAACTGGCCTGGGTCTGAAAAAGCATGGGATAAATCCGGACTAGCTGAACATAGCGGACAATGAGGAATACTGAGAACTCAAGAACAATCGCAGTGGGTTTTTGATCCTACTGCACGTACTGGTTTTGGGGGAGCGTAGGCAGTTTGGATGCTCACCTTACTAGACCTGGATAGAGGTGGGAAGTCCTTGGGCTTCCCACAGGTCAGGGAACCCTGATTGCTCTTCGAGCAGATGAGGGAGGGGGACTTGATCGGGGGAGGGGGAGGGAAATGGGAGGCAGTGGTGGGGAGGAGGCAGAAATCCTTAATAAATAAATAAATTTTAAAAAAAAAGAAAAATGAGAAAAAAAAGATGTGATACATTTATACAATGGAGTACTACATAGAAGAATAAAATAATGACATCTTGAAATTTGTGGGCCAATGGATGGATCTAGAAAACATCATATTGAGTAAGGTAACCCAGACAAAGGAAGACAAATATAATATGTACTTGCTCATAAGTGTCTTTTAGACATAGAGACAAAAACAGCAGATAATTCACAATCCAAGAGAATCTAGACAACAAAGAGACCATTTATCTAATGTACATGGGAAGTAAAAAAAAAAAAAAAAGACAAATCTGAGAAAATTGAAAGCCTTGGAATTGGGAGGGAGGATAAAATGAGAATGGGGACGAAGGAAGGGGAGCAAAGAAAAATATATATAGTTCAATAAAAACAATTTTAAAACATTAATGTGTGTGTATGTTTGTGTTTATGTCAGGAATTTGGAAGTGATCAAGGGGAGGCATATGAGGTGTATTGTGGTGTTCAGAAGAAGTAAAGGGAAGAATGAAATGGTATAATTGTCTTATAATCCACCAATTATAAGAAATAATAAAAATTAAATATGAACAAAAACATATAAACGTTTTAAGGGCAAATTTTAGATTTTTCTCAAATGCATCACAGAGGTTTCATTTTGTAAAGAACAGAAAGAATCTATCAAATCAGTTCTAATGATTTAATAAAGATTCCTCAGATTCTACAGTTTCATAGGTTCCATAAATAAAAGTATCATTGTCTGAGGCATGCTGGTGTTCACCTAATCATAATTTCTGGGAGTATCTCAAGCAACAGAGATTCTCCTATTCTTTTATCTTTAAGGATCAAAATGTTTTAATTTGTGGTACATTCTGATTCATTAGAAGTGGTTGATCTTTGTGAAAAAGTTTCTGCAATGTCCATTGGTAGATCTTAACGTTTATCTTATAATGCTTTTGTTGTTTTCACCAAGCACAATGCTCCATCAATTAGATCTGTTTATTAGTATAATCCAAGCACTTGAAATAAACTTTGGCTCCAATCTACTTTTTATATAACAATTCTGCATGCTCTTGATCAATAACTAAGCTCGGTTTCCATTGTATATTTGTAGATTTAGTAGATATTGTTCATGGGTAATAATATAGTTCACTTGTAGAATGCCTGTCTAGCACTCATAAGGCCCTAAGATTTACATTCAGCTTTCCAAATTAAATAAAATTAAAACTTGGGGTTGACAACCAGAGAGTTCTTCTCCTTATGGCTTTAGTGTTCTTCAATAAAAATGACAACATTGGATAGGGAGATAGCTAAGCAGATACATTCCCAGCTTCCACTCACTACAGGAGGGCACGGTAACCTCTCTGAAGCTCAACAACCTGTGAAGTAGAGATTGGCAATGCCAGAGCAGGAATGTGATCTCTGGGTTCAAGTTGAAGGTAGATAGTGAAGGAGAAAAACACTCAAAGTGTTTTCTTTTCCAGAAATTCACGTTTCTTATTATTCTTACATTGCTTTAATCCATGTATTGTGGTAAAAGAATACGACCAAGTATTTTCCCATCTCAAAGAAGAGTTCCCAAAAATTGCCCATTCAGTACTGCTTTGGAAGACTCATTTCCCAAAACTAGTATAATTTCCCTACATATTTAAATACATTTCGCATATTACATAGTTTTATGAACCCCTATTTCCTTGCAATTCTATGTACCAGCTAGTGAAAAATTTTGTTACAAAGAACTACATCAGAGTTAATTTTTACTGTCCCTCGGAAACTAAAGGAACATATTTAAAATATTATTATTCCAATAAATTTTAGACCAATATAAAACTTGATCAATAAATTGTTCCCCAAACTTTTCTGTTCTCTTTCTTTTAATTAAGAAAGCAATTCGTATCCTTAGTCTTAGATGTTCATGACTTTATGAAATTGTAAGTTATGTTATTGCTGGAAGTGTCATCCTGAAAATGAATTGTAAGTGTTACATTCAGCACAAGCAATCACATGGATTTGGATTGAATCCTTCAAAGCAACCTTGTGAAATTCGAATGACATAGTACGAGATATGAAACAGTTGGAAAGAACATGCTTTATTCTAGAGACACAAAGCAAACATATTCCTTAAAATAAAAACTATCCATTATAGCAAAAGATACCAAGAATTAGAAACAGAATCAGAAGGCAAAGTGATACCTAAATTTTATTTCACTAAGCACACTGAGTAATATACCCTTACTTTCCCAGACAGATTTTGGGGAAGAGAAGAAGAACACATTTCAAATCGTACAACATTAGGATATGCCATTCTTTATTATGTATAGAAATTTGCATTTATACTGATTTCCTATGAACCTTTGATATACTCTCTAATAAAACCCAAGAATGTAAAATAATATCAAATAGGATTATGAGCTTAAATTTTGGATTTTTGTAGTATCATAAAAAAGACTAATTATTGATTTTTTTTTGTTCCCAAATACTGACTCTGTACCAGAGAGTCCACCATATGCCAGACTTTCTTTAACTGCTTCATGTGGATGGAACAAAAGGAGAATAAAATCATCGAGCTGGATGTCACAAAAGGCATGTGTTTCCATTCATAAAGTATTTCTCTAACCCACACAAGCTATCCTTTGTCATCTGGATCTGCCCCATTTTGAAATTATTTTCTGCTGTTAATGAGAAGTGACTACAATTTGATTAATCTCAAACATGTGTCACACATAAACAATGTAGAGGGCTGAATTCAATTATTATCCTCTTAGACTGTACATGATGTTCATAGGAAGAACCATATACATTGTTAAAGAAACATGAAGTCCCATCTCATTACAGCAAGGATATCCTTAATACAACATCTTCCAGTTCAGTTGAAGTGTTAAATTCACAGAATAACCTACTACAGTCAGTTCCCAAGATGGAAATGTTTAAATGAAGTGAGAGTCTCATTTCTGGGATCTATCTCTCCACCCTAAAAATTCTCTTGGTACTGTACCTGTTTTGTTTAACTCTTTCCACCAAAGCCACTCAATTTCAGAAAGTTGACAGTAGACAAATACATGTTGACCGAGCTAAGAAAGGGAAAGTTTCAATTAACAAGAGGAAACATCTCTTTTGCTTAATTCAAATTATTCATCATCATTCTTAATTCATCATCTCTATTTTAGGATATATACTAAAACATTCATTTTTCAAAGTGCTAATTAAATTTACACAAATGTAGTAAGCCTCTAACCACATTATAGGAAGAAAACTTATATGATAAAGTAGATGTGATTTAAGAAACAATGATCCCATTTAGGTATTTCTGTCCAACTTTCTTACAAAAAAAAGTGTTTTTCTTTCTTATTACACAGCCTGCAGTAATAAGTGAAATATAATCCTAATTAATTTCCCCCCCAGCTGTATATAAATCAATAGCTGCAGCATCCCAAAGGAAATGCACACTGCATGGTCCTGCAAATTCCTAATGAATGCAAATAGAATGACCTTTTTCTGACAACTATGAATACTGTTACACAATTTTACCATTAAAATAGCTGCTATCAGCAATTCATTCAGTAAACAGCAAGCAAACAATAGTTGTAAATAACTATTCATTACAGTAAAATATAATAAAAAATCTCGTTTGAATTTATGCAGCTTTTAAGCCTTGAGCCTGATTTTTTTAAATTTTATTTTTATATGGAAATTCAGTCACCAATGTATCCAATCTCCATTCTACTTTAATTGTCTCTGTTCTGGAAGAAAATGGCTTTATGTAATTTTATGGTAGGTCATTTAAAAAAGGATTTGACTTAGACATGTTATCATGAATGAAGTAGATCAATGAGCAGCTTTATAAAGCTCTAATCACACCATTGAACTTACCAGAAAACTGTGATTATATCCCATAGGAAACATCCTTACGCAAACAAATGTATGGAAAATCATATTGCCATAACATAATGCCATCTGTGTGATGAACTTGTAGAGAAACTGAAACATAAAAACAGACTCCTTAAGGTTGACATCTATGGAAACTTGAGGAAAACAACAGATTAAATTCTATTCTTGCCCATTTTGACTACTGGATTACCTAACTCTAAAGTATAATAAACATACAAGCATGTGTATAGACTGATATTTTTTCTCTCAATATTTCAATAAATTCATGATAATTTCTCATTAAGTACAAGGGATTATAAAACAAAGCTTAGAAGAATTTTCAAATGTAAAACCAAATTATTCTGGTCATAGATTTATGACTAGAAAACACTTCTGAGTTCCTAGGATCCCAATGTAGTTAGTCACTAGTGATGGAGGAAGGTCATTGGTTAAAAAATAAAGAAACTGCCTTGGCCCATTTTATTGGTTAGAACATAGGTGGGTGGAGTAAACAGAACAGAATGCTGGGAGGAAGAGGAAGTGAGCTCAGAGAGGCTATGCTCACCTCTCCCTGGCAGACGCATGCGATGAAGCAAGCCGCCAGGTCAGACATGCTGAATCTTTCCTGGTAAGACCGGTGCTACACAGTTTATGAGAGATTGGTTGATTGGGATATCAGAATTAGCCAGTAAGGGCTAGAGCTAATGGGCCAAGCAGTGTTTAAAAGAATACAGTTTGTGTATTGCTATTTTGGATAAAGCTAGCCTGTGGCGGGCGGCCGGGTGCCAGGAACATAGCCCCGCCGCTCCTATTACTACACGCTAGGATACAAGCACTGTCAGTAAAGTAGGACTATCCAAAATGCCAGTAAGTTTCCAAAGAGTCTCTGGAAGTCTTCCATCATATGAAGTTCACAAGAACACTTCTGTTTTGTAAATCATTTTACACCTCTAAATTGTACTGTCATCTACCATACAATAGTTATTTGACATCCTAACTGGTTATTAATGAGTTTATATAAGATCCCTTTATAGAGAAGTTTTACCTTGCTTCAAAAGTTATCGCACAACTATTTTAGTGTAAAATGAACTTTCTACACTTTCAAAAGCTATAATTATTTCAAACCTATTCAAATAACTTTTAGAAACAATTCTAAAAGTATTTCTGCACTTTGTTTAACAACATCACCCATAAAAAGCAGTATTTTACTCCACTAAACATTCTATAGTTGAGAACATCTGCAATGCTTGTACTCTCACACCTGTGATGCCTTCATGTTCAAAATGAATCCCTGCTACATCTCACTCAATATTGATCTGCAAAGCATTTCTCCCGATCCTTTTCCCAGTGTGGTCACTGAACAGTATCAGAGTTCAATAGGAAGATCAGCTGCTCATCCGCTTTTTACTAAAGCAATTTGTATTATGGATTTATTTTAGCAGTCTACAGTGGCAGCTGCTGTTTTTACTATTTAAATGCTTTGATTATTTGACCTCACTTACTTTATCTTTCTAAGTGCTTTGCATGGGCTTCAACATTTGATCAATAAGTGGGGATTCCTCTACAGGGTTATATTGAAATCAAGCTCAACTCAGGGTTCCTGTGTCCTAAGTTTATTATTTGATCTGTCTTATCGTGTTTTTATTTTGAAAAGTTTAAAACTTAATTATGCAAGCAAATTTCCGTTTGGAAAGTCATGCAATTAATTAAACTAACTCTGAGTTTTATATATCAATTTTTTTCATTGTATTTACTCAAAAGAAATAATTTCTAGAGAGTATTGCACTGTAAAAATATTTAGTTTATTATATAAGAACAAGATAATCATATGTAAGGAATGGGAATGCTGTAATGTTCTATAGTATTGATAATAACTGAAACTTAAAGGACTACTTTTATGTATAGAATTTGAATTTCATGGCATGTTCTACATCAAGATTTCATATTTATCTTTGCAGTATTATGACATATCTGTGATGATATTTGACATCTGGTTGTCTTTACCCACTTACTTTGAGCTAGTCATTCCAAAGAATCCACCAAGTGCATTACAGCACTAAGTTATGTAGTATTAACTGTAATGAAGCAGAAAAAATTTTGGTAAACTAAGGAAAATCATTTAAAATATTAAAATGTGATGCTTAAGTATTATTTAATTACTTTAGAACAAACTAATGAGTCAATGAAAAAAATTTAAAAACGTTATCAATTATTAAAATTATCAATAGATGTGTCTTTGAAAATAATTATGAAACAGGTGACGAGACTGAAGATCATAAAATATATTTGAGAATGAGGAAAAGTTTTATTCAAGTAAAGGTGATGTTTCACTCTTTAATTTGGACTGCATAAGAAGTTATTCATTTTGCATGCTTTGAATACTTTTTAAATCGTATCAATGAATGTTTAGAGCCAAATTCTATATTATTTATAAATCCTATTAAAATAAAAATATATCCCCAAATTAGCTAAAACAAAGAAATTTCAGAGTATGTCTGTTGTACTAAACTGTTCAATTTGCTGTTGCCTTTTATTGTGATTCCATCATGTTTTAAGTCTTTAAGTTCATCTAAAAACTTGAAATATTGAAAGTTTACCTTTTCACTATCTTTCCTAAGTAGTGAGACTTTCAAATTTAAAAATGTAGATATTAATAAAAAGAGTGTTGTGTATTGAATAAAATAAGAGTATTTCACAAATCCAAATAAACTTTCAATATCTATCCTCAATCTTATATAAAATCACTTTGAAACATTTTCCAAATATGAGAATTTGATAGGAACTAAGCAGTTTGCTTCAGAGATCACAAATGAAAAATAACAAGAATATGAGGTAAACAAACAAATAACTAAATTCCCAATATTTGCAAATGTTCATCTGTGAGAATATAACATTTTCTGGATAAATACAAAGCAAACATTCTGAACTGCAGGAGGGTTACATTCATCTCACAATTTTGGAAATACTGGTCAAATTGGTGGTTCAGGAACTCTCCTTTTAAACTATGCTATACACTATTTAACAACAATTTTTCTTCTTATAATGAATAACATGTCATGCATACATGAATACAAACAATACATGAATACATGCATACATGAATACAAACAGCAAACAATTCATTTTCACAAGTACATGCACAAATTTAAGGTAGAAAATTTAGAATTCTTAAGTAAGAGAAGAGTGAGCAAAAAAAAAAAGTTTAATTATCAACCATTTTCTCTAAAGACATTTCCAAAAAGCTGCTCTAACAGCTTCCTTTTAAGGTGTGTTGGAGAGGAGTACTTGGGAGAAATCATTTTCTAAAAGTTATGCATTTCTGCAGAATACAGCCCTAGCAGTGCATACTCATACTTTTTCCTCACGTGGGTAAACGTTAAGGGAAAAGAATCCAAGTTTCATGATACAACAACACAAAGCTGGGAAGTGAAAATTAGGTTGCAGTGAAGTCCTGGAAATATGACTGTAAAAGTTAATCAATAAAATGTCTATTTCTGTCTATTCACCGGAGGCCCCAGCTGCATAGCTTCACTCAATCGATACTACAAATTATTACGATTTCCAGCTTCCCACTGGATATTCAGAACAAATCTTTCAAGTGTAACAGGCTTATACCAAGTGCATGGTGTGTGTTCTCTATATTTACTTCAAAAGGAGTAGAAGAGAAAGGGAATCCTTCCTGGATGGTCTATATGGATTCAACTTTTTTTGCTTTCAAAAGCTTAGGGTCATTTTTTATTGCTTTAAAATTTAGATTACCAAAGTTTTGCATGCATCTTTTTTTCCAGTTTATTTTGCATTTACCAATGCATTAGTTAACCTAGAAATGCATTTTGGTAGTATGACAGCCAGGCTGTTTGGTAATAAAGGAATTAGCTGTCAAAAACTCTCCCAGATACAAGATGGGTATTAAGAAGATAAATATAAAATCTTGACATTGTTTGTGCTTCAAAATATAAATTCTTATTATTGTATTTTATGACTTGTTAAAAACACTTAAAATCAAGTTTCATGTTCCATCCCCTCTTTAATAAACAATAATAAACCCATAAATTCAGAAGTGATTGCATTATTTGAAGAAATAATACTCTCAAGCTCTGTTTTCAAGTGAGATCCTCTGAACTCAGCCCTTATCTCCTTTGCAGAAATGAGTCATGTGCTTAGCTAATTTTTTTTTATCTTTGTTTTACCTGAATTACCTGGTAAAGATCCACTATTCTTCAGAAAAGGAATTGCTATGTTAAATGAACTCATTAAAATGCTTGAATGCCTAAGTGACTGAGTTTATCCTTCTGCTGACAGGAAGACAGTACAATGTCTGGTGCCAATGGAGCCAAACCTGTGGTTAATTCCCTCAGCTCCTGCCACCTGTAGATCAAGCTGGCAAAATCAGAGAAACCTAATTCTCTACTGACTTGTCCCCTAGGGCTATGTTTGTTTGGTATTAAAATTTGGGACATGGTTTTTACACATTGACACCTTCATTAAACATGAATACATACTTTGTAATGTGAACTACAATTTTCATTGTTATTGTTTAGTTGCTAGTTTTCAGAAAAAGGAATTAGGTATGAGGAAGCACACCTAGTGCTGTAGCCCCAGCACTAGGGAAACTGAGGAAGAAGAAACACAAATCCAAAGGCCATCCTGAGCTACAATACAAGATATGTCTCTAAATAAAGTAAAAAGAGTAAAATAAAAATAACAAAACAAAAGTGAGCTTCATTTCTTTATGAAAATACCAAAATACAGATGACAGTTGTCAGGTTTGAAATTTTCCTTGTAACATGGTATAATTTGACTCTGAAAAATATTTAGTTATTCATCAATGAAATGTTTTAAAAGGAATCACTATACCACTTTTATTTCTTATCTAATAATTGTAAACAACACAAGAGTTTCATATAAAAAGAAAGAATCCTTTGGTTAATTTTACATCAGCTGACTTGTCCAATTAAACAGAGAACCTTAGGCTAAGCAAAGAGAACTTTACCTTGGCCAGTCACTATACTTAAATCAGATGAATCATTTTCCATTTATTTTCCTGTGAAATCTAAGTGAATCTTTATAGCCTGCAATTTTGACCTGTTATTGGGTTGTTTTGTTTGTTTGTTTTAATGTGATCTCTACTTTTTTGAAATTATAAGTTTCACTTTTCTAATATTAAGCTCATATAAACATCACTGTCATCCTCTCCCATGTTTTCTGTTTTCTAAGATATCCATATATCATTTTCTTAATATAATGTATTTTTAAAAGATCATAATATTTATAACATTTGCCTATTACTTTATTATTTGCAAAGATACTTGTCTAGCACACCTCTTTTCCTTAGTACCACCTCTACTTTCTTATCATTTGTTAAATGTAGCTTTTCTTTGTATCAATACTAATATCTGAAACATTAATGGAAACAGGATTCATTAGAGAGTTTCATTTTACTTAGAGGTATTAAAAATGTTGATCTACATTGTGGAATTATTTCTTTTAATTTTAGTTTTTGAAAGTACTAAACCTTTGGATAGATAAACAAAAATAAAGTCATTATGTTAAAATTTTATTTTATCAATAGTAGTCCGATTTATCAGTAAGTTGAAAATGCTATATATTGATATGGGGTACATTAAGTGAGTTTGTGAACTGACTTCCAAGGATCGGTTAATATCAAATACACATTTCAGTTTGGCCTCAGGACTGTGTTTAATGATGAATGAAAGAAAAAAAATGGTTTAAAATGTGTATTTTATCTAACTGTGACTATTCAATATAATCCAGCTTCGGTTACCAAAGTATAATAGTATAATACTTGAGAGAGAGGCAGGGAAGAAGGGAGAGAATTTATGTAGATTATGGCATTTTCATTATGATTTTTAAATAACTAAATACAATCAAGAAAAGGAAAAGACAGAACACAAAATCAGGAAATACGTCAAAATATTCTGTGACATATATTTGAAAAATAAATGATAAAATCAGAACTTCTATACCCTATATTAGACATGCTTTTTAAATAAATGTTTAGCTGATCAGAACAAGAAATAATCCTCAAAACGTTTTTCTAAGAACAGTTTTTGTGACTGCTTCAAAGCCTGCCCAGACGTTCTATTTCTTTTCTTCATAGTCCTTCCAATGCTTCAAATGTCTGTGCCCAAATTCTGCTCTAGATGTCCCCTGATTTAATCGCCATTTGCTTAGAGCAGCTACTTTAACAAAAAAAGAAAGGCAAACAGAGCCATATGTAACCTTTGGTCTCTAAAATCTGTAAGATGAGACGGCCCCTGGCAGGTAGGTGCTCTGGAGACACAGCCCATCTCTCCTCAGCTCCCACCTTGGCCATATCTGTGAACGTTAACAAGAAAGTTGACTGCCACACCATAGATCAGAAACTGAAAGGGGGCATTTCCAGTTTTCATTATGTGCCATAATAGTTAAGAAATAAGGCAAATTTCATGTTTTTCTACTCTGTAACCAACACCATATTGACTAAGGTAGCAAATATGCTCAAAGCCATTTGCACGACACAGAGTAAAATTAAGCATTTAAACGAACGTTAAAGATTTGACTTGATTTCAGCCTGTAAAGTCAAACTTTGTGAAATACTGAAAAACAACTTACTTGCAGTCATTTGATTCCTCTGCAGAAGCCATAATTCCCTCTGTCACTGTCCTCAGCTCGGCCTGGGGTTTCTACTGTTCTGTTCTTGGCGGAGTCTTGTTCGCCCGGCCGCTCTTGAGCAGCTTTCAAGCTGGATTCCATTAGAAGAAGTTTTTCATCTTGACTGGCAAGTTCTAGCTGAAAGATAAAACAAGAAAACTGGTTAAACACACACACACACAGAGAAAGAGAGAGAGAGAAACTGTTTTGTTTTACCTTTTTAATGTTTAAATTTAATGCAATATAACTTTGAGAGAGATTTAAACAATTTCTTGTCAAATTGCAAGCGCTTACAAGTTTCAAACTTCTACTTAAAGTACTTAAGGAAACAAAGGTATGTATTGAGCACTTGAGATTAATGCCCGAATCTCAGATTCATACGTTATTTCAGTTATGAAATTACATGGATTAATCAGACAACAAATTATTGAGAATGGTCCTTCTGTTACTATGTAGTATTAAAAAAATTATTGATATGTAGAAATCTTATTCTTTCATTAGCGTAGGTTTGAAGCATAAATATATCCACACAAACAAAAGCAAATTATATCAAAAATGACCTTTATTTCTTCTGGCGTATTTTCAGTGTTTATGAAATATACGTACTTTTCAAGGTCATCCAATAGATGGCGCTATCTCATTGAACCAAGAAAACAGCATGCTTCAAGTTCTCAAAAAATAAGTGATTTAAGACAAAGACATTTTTCCTTTGTTCTTTGTTGACCGTGTTCCCAGAGATATATATCTGTGCATTTTGTTCAAATATTTTCCCTCTATAAAAGTGTTTATCTGATTGTATTTTTATTTCCTCAACTTTATATTATCGAATGTAAATAATAACACACATTATAGACTTTCTAATATTATATATTTAAGCATATACTTATACATTATGTTACATGGTACATTTATGAAACTCTCTTGAATTAAGTTTAGATATCTAATACCTCCCCTTAAACAAAATGATATTTTATGAAAATCATTAATTTTAATCTTGGAACCCCAAATGAAGAGGACAAGAATTAATTTTTAAGAGCTATAGATCAAAAAGAAATAGCAGTAAATGCTGGAATAATTTTCATAAAAGGAGTATCTTTCCCATTAGTAATTTTTATATTGTGTTCGTGCTCAAAAATAGCATTTATCTTAAGCAACAATAAAGTTGTGAATAAAGATATTATGGTCTCACATCAGAGGTATCTTTTACAGGCAACCTCATAAAAAAGCTACTACATATAAATATTCTGCATTTATCACTCATCTTTGAAGTTAAATGATGGCTCTGAAAATGTAGTTCTAAAAATATGTGGCTGTCAGTTTCTCATTTATAGACTGTGCTACAGAGAGCTTATATTTCACTAGGTATGTACATGAATGTTTGCATTATTTTCTTGCAAGTGTGCAAAATGGCCAGTTTTGCCCCAGAAGAAATTACAGCTTCTAACGTTTTTATAGCTTAAACCTGCTATATATTAACAGTTTAAATTTGTGCCTAAGGAAATCGCAGAGCTAACGCAAACAGCTAAATATTTAACAAGGAAGAATGCATCACCCAGAGCTCATCTTTATTAAATTTCAAATACATCAGAATCTCTCTTGGACAAATGAGTTAAATGTTTAATAATTTTAACACATGTTAAAATGTAGGAGGGAAAAATCCACAAAGATCTTGTCACAAGTGCTTTCTCAAAATTAAAACAACCAAACTAGATCTTTCAAGCTTAAAACAGCTTGTCACTAATACCTTCTATGCTCCTGACCAGTGAGAAAATGCAGCTGAAAAAAACAGTAAGTATTTTTGTATTGATGTGATTCTAACATTGTCCACATTTTGGGATAAACAGTTTAAATGCAATAAGTGATTATAGACCTTTCCACCTTTCTAGAATCCGACATTCTATTAAAAAAGAAAACTACACTATAACTTCTTAAGTGAACTGTTGAGAAGAATTTTTAGACAGGAAGCAGAGAGGGTTTAAGTTAAAAGGATTTGGCTATATCATGCTGTGTGCAAATCAGTGATGATTAGTGCAAACTATTTTAGGGGATATTTGAAGACACTCCTTGTATATATAAACTGATTTGCGTTTGCAAAAAACAACTTGGGCCAAATATTTTTTAAAGTCTTTTGTCAACTATGTATGATGTGACTTTTGCTATTTCAAAGCAACTAAGAGATTTATGTGTGTGGGTTTTCCTAAGAGTCTACTCCAAGTCTTTATGTGCTGGTTAAAAAGGGGTAAATTATTTTAAGTTTACCTATGCCTTGAATTTGAGCCTGAGTTGATCCCAAGCCAGAGGCACTCACAGCTGCATGCTTTATTTACAATCCCTTTGTCAGACTTACAACTGCCCCAGGCTATAACATAGTGTACCTAATGTTCACACTGGCAGGTAATCTCATGTCAAACATACTTCTTTGATTTAAAGTGATCAATAGATTCTTGTAAAGAGGTAATTTCTCTGATGTTTCCACCTTGCCTTTCTTACAGGTGATTCACACAAAAGCCTGCTTATATGATGTACGAACAATAAACAGAAAGCTATAATCATGTTTTTTTCAGATGTTTCCGGTGCACAACGATTTTGGATCGATACACTGTGTAATACAATTATCTGCAATGATCTGGTTGTATTGAAAAAGAATTTGCAGGAGACCTCTAGGGGGTTTTATCAAGAAACATGTATCTGGCAACATAGTGAACAGAGGAAGGAAAAATTAAGGGATTGACAAAGGCCTCCTATTATATTCCCAATAATTATATTAATATTTTAGTTCAAAAAAGTGGTTAGCACAAGGTTGAATCAAACAATATCTCAACTGTAATAATGATAATATTCATTACTGCTAATGCAATGAACCCTCATCAAAAAATACAGATGCATCACAGACTGCAGGCAGTATCAATCTTATGAAAATTTTTTCTCTTTAGCATAAATTGTACAGACCAATATTCAATGGTACCTAAATGTCTATTATTATTATTATTATTCTGTTACTTTTACTTAAATGGTTAAATAATTGACTAGTTACTAATTTTAATTTGTAAATAATACTGTACCATGAACAACTTTCTTTCTAAATGAAGATTCGTAACTGAGGCAAGAGTTGACATGAATTCTATGTGGCTGAGAGGGTAAACATATTTTCTGCAAATATGTCAGTCCTCGGAAACAGCTCAGCTTTTTTTTTTTAATGGTTTTTCAAGAAGATTCTGACTCTTTACAGCATATACCTTACTGACTACAGACATACACATTTCCTATTTTGAGCTTCCAATCATATATCCCAAATGTGAAATTCTCTTTAGTTGTGCTGGAATTCATTCACACTGGGGCATAGTTCCCAACGTAGGATGCACCATTTCTGGTACAGAGGCCGGCTCCGTGAAGATCTTGCAGTCCTCACCTAGCAGGCTCTCTTTCTGGAAGTTTTCCTCTCTGGGCATATTAGGTACTCTCCTGGTCACAAGGGCCCTCTCTTTGCTTCTCCTCACCCTTTGATTGTGACAGGTCTGTGTGCCTGTAGGAGTCCAGCTTCTGGTGTTCTTAGCAAGTAATATCTTTTGCATACTGCCTGAGAAGACAAAGAGAATTCCAATAGTTTCTTTTATGATGGAATTTCTATACTGCATCCTGTTATTTTGAGCTATAGGATGCTGGAGATTACACAGCACTTCATTAGAAACTGGGTCAAGTATCCACATCTTTTCTAAGATCGAAAAGAGTCACTATAAAAAAAAATTAGTCAGTTAGAGAGAAGATTCACTGTTAGCTCCAATGCCGTATTAATCAATACATAAGAGCTCAAAGGCAAATAAATTATTTCCCATAATTCTTAGAGAATGAAAAGAGAGACTAGTTGGATCAAAATGAATCCGTTCTCTTTAAAATATGAAAAGAATTTAATGAATACAAAAGGTGTATTTAATCTCTTTGAGTTAACACCCATGTAACTCTTTCATTTAGCTCCAAAGAAGCTACATTAATGTGACACATGAGGAGATTCCTCCACCATGAAGATAATTATGACGCCCTCCTAATGAGTTCTCCACACCACTTAAACTCATTAGCTTTATGAGAACACTTTGTTTGCCATTTTCTTTTTCAGCTTTATTATCTTTCTAGCACATGATAGCTCTACCACGAATACGAGTGAAGAAATATATGGAATATAATCAAAGACTGGAATTATAAACAAATGTGATCCCCTAATGGAAATTTCTCTATACTCTGCGGGTTCTGTTTTCATGTCCATCGATATGGTACTCCTGATTTTTTTTTTATTGGCTCCCTGCCACACCTTGGACTCTCTGTCATGCTCCATCATGCTTCTTTTAATCTGAATATTTAGTGTTCTTTTCATGTCTTAATTACAGCAAATTGCAGCACAGTTGGCACCGTTTCTTGAAATTAATCCCAGAGTACTTTGTTTCTGTCAAGGAGTCAAGGCCTTGGAGAATAATAGTAAATGTTATTGCAGATCTAAATTTAAATGACTGTCTATGTATTTAACTTAAGCCTTTAATTATTCCTGCAGAACTGTTTTTGGTTCAAATGTTAAACATTATTCATTGAGAACATAAAATTACTTGAGACAGCTTAAAACCCACAGATATGTGTGCCTATAATTTTAACACAACATTTATTTACATTAACCTATTTTCCTTGGTGTACAAAACTTAGTAAATGGTATGCAATGCAACACCTTTGGGGTGTGTATCACCCCAAGTATCATTTCTTTAGGGATTATTCTTATTCATCTCCTTTTCCAAATTACTTTTCTTTAAGGAATGCCAAGTATAAGCTGGATTCAGTTATCTCTCCCTATTAAATAGAGATAGGAAAATATTTCAAAAGTTCTTACAAATGTGACAGATTATTTGTTATATGTGTGTTTTGTCATGGAAACTCAAATGTCCAAGAACTCTCAGTAGTTAGCTCATTTAGTCCCAAATCTGAAGCAGATCTACGAAACTTCATATTCTAGGAGAATGCTATGCTTATGTTTCAAAAGTCTAACCTAGAATTCATAATAAATGCTTTATGAAGACATTTAAATTCAGGAACTAGGAAACTCTTAAGACATGGGATTATACAGTGTAGAATGTATTCCAATTAATTCAATATCATGCTTATTCTGATAAAGTCTTAATGACCCATTTTCAAAATTTTATATATATGTATTGTTAGAAGGAAATCACATTACCAGAATCTGTATATCACAGTTGTCTGTCCAGTGAGCTTCCCCCTAAGATGTAAGTTCTTTTCTGACCAGAACTGTGGTCCAGTTATCTGTCTGTTTTCTGATACTATCAATTACAGACTGTATATAGATTCCTCTGTACAAATGGATTAAATTGAAGAGATGTCATTAATTTCTTCTCTCTGAGGCATCTTTACTCTCCATAAGAAAAGTAAATTCTTGCTTTTGAAGTGCAAAATGAATATGGGAAAGTTTATGCTTATAATGTTGGCAGATTTATCTCCAAGACATATTTAGGCAAGATCTGATAGATAATATTATATTAAGCTTTAGATCTATAAATAGAATTTGATGGCATTTATGCTAATAACAATGTGTATTTTAGGTTTAGAGATGAATGACACAAGAAAGGTAGATTAAGAAAACAAATATTTCTCAATAATCTGGAAATCAGTGTGTCTCGTAATGCGATGCTGTTTCCTTTTATTATCAATAGCAATGTAATTTCTAAAGGGATATCTCCTGTGTTCTCAGAGTCTCAAGCCTGTCTCCTGGCAACTGCAAAGTGCCTTTCAAGCTGCCTTCTCAGCCTTTGCAGGTGAACAAGTTCCACTTTGCGGTTTTGTTGGGTAGCAGTGACACCCAAGGGCAATCCCCACGAGTTCTTTTCTAGCATTTCAATTGCAGGAACAGTTTTATCCCCAACATATGGACCATTTGTGAGCTCTTTCCACTGCTTCTTGCTCTGTGTTCTCTTCATATTTGTACCCTTTTGCTGATTTTTGAGTTGCATTTAAGATCATGCCGAAAGTAGGAAATTAAAGTGCATGATGCTAGATATATTCCATTCATTATAGTCTCTAAACATTATTTTAGATTCACTTAGAAAAGATAAACAAGCATGGGTTTCTGGTAGTACAGCTAATGCAAATGTAGAAACTGTGGAATCGCAAAGTGAAGCCAATTATCTAAGCCTGGGGATACAGGTTCATACTCACGTTACGCATACTACAGGACCAAATATGATCATATTATTGTAACAAGCCTAAAAGCAAGACACCTGCACCCTTGTTGTATATAACCAAGATATTCCTCAATTAAGGATAGTTTCAAAATGCAGAAACAAACTGACTATTCTTAGAATTAATTAATAGAGGCTTCTTAAATTACATAAATTATATTGTACTTTGAAAAAGTATTTCATATAGATGATCTTATTTAATCACTAAAATTTTAGTGAATTTTTTTGTTACTAGAATTGCCATTTGTGAAAATAATACAATAATACTGATACTTAACCTAAATTGTGAATTTTGTTACAGCAATCTGAATTTGTATGATGGTGGTGATGTCAACATGAGTCAAATTTCCAAATCACTGTGTTTTCAGGTTGTCTTTCAAAAAAGTCTATTCTCAAGATTTAAATTTGTGATTTGAAATTTCTACTGTCTGCAGAGCAAGTCTGCTTTTTATTTAAATTAAACATCTGAACAATAGAAAGTAATTGCTCCTCATGCTTCTCCCTAGAGTATTTGTTTTATATGCATTCAAACAACAAACTTGAGTATGGCAAAAGATGTCCTCAGTACCAAAATATAATCATTATCAATCTGCAGACAACATGTTGCTCATAAATGACTAGTTTGGCTACATTATCACGGACTTGTTGGATAGGAGATAAGAAGTGTAAATGTGTACAGTTATAGACAACGAAGAAAACAGACTGGAAGAATTGGAAAAACTAAATGTGTATATTAATTTAGAGTCAGCAAAATCATACCTAAAGCACAAAATACAAAAGGCAGAAATCACATAACATTAGAAGGTCCTGAATTATATAACCAATAAGATTGAAGTTATTATCAGAAGCTAGTAGACACCAAGTAGTAGACAAGAAGTACCATAAGAAAGGGAGTTAGGGAATATTATATTTAGTTGTCTTTATTAAAGGTTTTAATCAGAACCTGATGCAATTTAAGATGTGGGGTAAGGAGAACACTCCTTTTTTGCTGGTAAGAGTATAAACTTCTACAGTGCTTTGGAAATAAGAATGATGTTTCCTCAGAAAATTTGGACGCAATCTACCTAAAACCCAGCAATATCACTTTTGGGCATATACCCAAAGAATGCTCAATCATACCACAAGGACCTGTGCACAACTATGTTCGTAGCAGCACTCTTTGTAATAGCCAGAACCTGGAAACAACCTAGATGCTCCTTAATCAAAGAATGGGTAAGGAAAATGTGATATATTTACCCAATGGATTACTACTACTCAGAGGTAAAAAATAATGACAGCTTGAAATTTGCAGACAAATGAATGGATCTAGAAAGAAAAACATACTGAGAGAGGTAACCCAGACTCAGAAAGACAAATATAATGTACTCACCCATAAGTGTCTTTTAAATGTAAAGAAAAGAAAAGCCAGCCTATAAGTCACACCCTCAGAGAACCTAGACAACAAAGAGGAGCTCTGGAGTGGTATACCTGGATCTAATCTACAAGGGGAGGAGAAAAAGATGATATCTCCTGAGTAAATTAGTAGTGTGAGGGTTATGGGAGAGGGTAAAGAGAAGAGGGAAGGAAAGGAGGGGATCAGACAAAAATGTATAGCTCAATAAAACCAATAAAACATATGGAAGCTTAACATCCATCTAGGTTTATCAACAGAATGTCAGATCACCATGAATGATTATTGCTGGTTTTTAAAATATCTTTTTAAATGAACTCTACATAATATAGTGAATTAGTTAACGATTCCAGTGGCAATCCCCACTGGTAGTTACAGCAGTCTTGTGATTTTTCATGATTTTCTTGGTGTTAATTTGTACATTCTGTTGTAGGAGTTTTAAGGAATGTTAGTCAGAGTAAGTGCAGAAGTAGCAATAACAGCAAAGGCAACACACTTAGTGTACACAGTGCCATTGAATTCAGTGGACAATAGCCATAGAAAGACTAATTTGTGAAATATGGTAGATGTTAACTTTGATATTTTTTCATTTGTATTTTGTGTGTATGAGTGTTTCATCTACAAGTCTGTGCAGCATGGGTGTGCCTGATGCCTGGGGAGGCCAGAGGAGCACACTAAATGCCCTGGGACTAGAGCAACAAATGCTTTTCAGCCTTTTTGTGGGCACTGGGTAAAAATCCGGTGTCCTCTGTAATATCAACAGTTGCACGTAACAGCTGAGACATATCTCCAGTCTCTGATAATTTGGAGATTTAATTATGAAGGAACAAAATAGTTATGGTCTCCAATAATTGGACAATGTGTGAGTAAGCAGACCCCGGCAGTTAAGATAATTAATAGAACTGCCCAATAAAAACAAAGAAAGCTTGGCAGAAATAGGGGCTGTGTTAATTCTGAGGGAGAAACAGGGAGACTGATCATGTGTATCATGGAACACAGTTCCCTTAATCCAAATGGAAAAACAGAGATGCAAACAGCTTAGTCTTGATTTATTTATGTTTCAAAAAACCCTGCTACATTTGCACTCATTGTGTATGATTGACACCATCAGTGATATTAGTCATCATTAGAGTTTCCATGGCATTTCTCAGGTTTCTATTTCATTTAATACAGTAGCCAAAATAGAATCCATGATTAAACAGTCACACATTGTCATAGTGACCAAAAACACCAAGCAGAGTTTTCATGCACACTGGTGTTGGCATCAAAACTTTACCACTTATTGATGAATGCATCAATTAATATTTCTTCTGGGAGTCACTGAGATGTTCAGTGGATAAAAGTACTTGCCATAAAGCATGATGCTCTAAATTTGATTGATGGTACCCACATGGAGAAAACTGAAAACTAACTATTTTATATATCCATACCCCCATCACACATGGGCACATACACGTGCATGCGCGCACGCACACACACACACACACACACACACACACACACACACACATACACACACACACATTGTACAGTATCCAAAAATTAAATATATTGATTTTTCCTTTTAAAGTCTGACTTAATTTTTATGATAAGATTGTCTTAAAAAAAACTATTCTTTATGGCTGAGTAAAAATCAATCATATATGTACACCAAACTTTCACATCATTTTGTTTGCTATTTCTGTAATAAGCACCATGAGTAAAGGAACATAATGACTTTATTTTTGTTTATCATTCCAAAGATTTAGTATTTTCAAATAATATAAAAAGAAATAATTCTACAATTTAGATCAACATTTTTAATAAAAAATGTTGTAAAAAATAAAAAGAGAAGGGTATTTCCTCTCTTTTTCAGTTTGTCATCAGTGGAAGTCAAGGCAGGAACTCAAGCAGAGCTGAATCCTGAACTCAATTGCTAATAGAGAACATGTTGAACACTTTTTACTTTCTTCTCCCCCAAGATAATGTATCGTTACACACACACACATGTATGTATGTATATATGTATGTATATGTAAAACTTCTTCAAGGGATGGCACTGCTCTTGATGGGCTGGATCCTCTCTTATCAATCAATAATCAAGATATCAAGAAGTCCCACAGACTTGTCTACCCACCAATATGGTGAAGGAATTTTCTGAATTGAGGCTCACTCAGATATGTTCCTATCTTGTGTCAAGCTGACAGAATACTAACCAGAACACAACTCACTGATGACACATAAGATAACCCTATATTTTAATGTGCTAGTTAATTTTTGTCAATTTAGCCCAAAGTTAGGCACAACTAGAAAGCATAACTCACAACCAAAGAATGAATATTCCTTATTATTCTGACTGGTGGACATGTCTATGGGTAATTGTGTTTACTGCTAAAAGATGTGGGAGGGCTCAGACAACTATGTGTGGTACCATCTTAGGTAAATATATCTGGTCTATATAAAAAAAGTTTCTGAACAAACAAGAGGACAACAATCCAGTAAGCTCTATGGTCCTCGGTCCTCTCTCTTTATATCCTACTTCCTAGTTCTGCAGTTGATTTCATGCATGTGTGTCCCTTCTTGTTGACTGTAACCTGTATGGCAAAACAAATCCTCCCCCCTCCTATATTTTGCTTTTGGTCTTAATGTTTATTACAGCAACAGGTAAGCAAACCAGGGCTTTTAACACTTGTGCATGCTGCATTAACAAACATGGATTGGTCTATTTCTCTGTTGGATGATGATTTATTGTATTTCTGTATATACTAAGGTTGTTAAGGCTAGGAAATGAGGTATATCTCTCTTTTTAGCTGTTTGAGGTACCTCCATAGTGATTTGCAGAGCAACCAGTCCAATATATATTCTCAATAGCCACGCAAAAATATTAATTTATTATCATATCAGCATTTGTTTTAATGTCTTCTGACTGGTATATAATAAATTCTCCTTGTAGTTTTAGTTTGTATTTTTCAAATGGTAAAATATGTGAAATATGTTCATTTTCCTCCTTTAATTCATCTTTGGAGATCATCTTATTGGTTTATATTTGATGCTGTTGAATTGATGGTTGAGTTTCTTACTTATTCTACTTGTCAATCCTTTGTTAAATGCATAGCTAAGATTTTTGAAAGGTGTCCTCCTGTTCTCTGGGTTGGCTCTTCACCCTGCTGCTTCCTCTGCTGTGCAGAAGCTTTGCAATTTCATGCAACCACATATATCTTGTCTTTGCTTTATTTCCTGATCTACTGGGGTGCTTTTCAGAAATTCTTTGTCCATACCTATATCTTAAAGTGTTTTCGTCTAACAATTTCAGAGTTTCATATCTTACGTTAAGACCTTTGATCCATTCTGAATTGATTTTTTTGTTCAGGGTGAAAGATACAGACCAAGTTTCATTTTTCCTCAAGAGAATATCCAGGTTTCCCAGCACAACTTTTTTTTTTTTTTAAAGAGACTGCCTTTTCTCCAATATACATTTTTGGTGTCTTCATCAACAATCAGGCAGGTCAAGGCTACATGAGTACATTTTTGCATCTTCTATTGATTTCCATATTTTGGCAGTTACATGCTGCTTATATATTCATGGTTCTGCATTATGGCTTGAGAGTTCTAACATCTCAAGCAATGTTCCTACTGTTCGAGTTTGTGTTGACTACCTGGAATCTTTTGTGATTCTATGTGAATTTTAAGATTTTAAAATTTCTTTTGTTGTGAAGGAATTACTTTAATTTGAATGAATATTACATTCAATATCTATATACTTTTGGTAGTACAATATTATTTTGCCCAAATGTGGGCCATATAGGTTTTTCATATCCTAGTGTCTTCTTAAAATCTTCCTTTAGTATATTAAAGTTTTCTTGAAGTGATTATATTATGAATTTCTAAAGTCATTGTGAGCAGGCAGGGTTGTTTCTTTGACTTATTCTCTACATGTCTGTTAGTTGACTATTGTCAAGGTAATGACTTTTTGTACATTGATGTTGAATATGGATACAGTAAACATCACATCTAAAATGTTTTCAGTAGGATTTTTAAGTTCATTATGGTTAGGCTCTTATCTTACTATGACATTTATATACTCTTTATCTTGTTCTATTCCTATAACTAAAATTTCAATTACTATACTTCAGATGAGCATTGGGAGTTAGTATTCTTGTTTCATTCCTGACGTCAGATTAAATGCTTTCGAATTTTTGTCATTTAGCATAATGTTGCCTACAGGATTGTGACATATAACATTTATTATGTTGAGGACTACTCTTCCTATGCTTATGTGTATGCTTCTATTTAATAGCATAAAACTTGTAAGGAGATCATATAAGTATTCAGAGCAATTTAAATGCCAACTACCCATATTTTAGTGCAATTGTAATTACTTCAAATTAATAATTTATTAAAGTGTTTACTTAATGAAAGAATGCTGAAATTTTGACAAAGTTGTTTCCTGATGATGGTTGTGTGGTGCCTTTCCTTATGTTATAATATTTTTATTGATTTAGTGTTAAATCATTTTTATCTGCCTTAAATGAACCCTGTTGGATCTTTCAATATTCTTTTAAATTGAACTGCAATGTAATATGGAAAGATTATAAATCTACATTTATGAGATATATTGTTTTACAATTTTATTTTATTTTTCGGCTCTTATGTCAGTATAATACTGACTTCATTAATGAGTTTGATAGTATTCCTTCACTTTCTATTCTATAGACTAATTTGTTAGTAAGAGTGTGGTATAAAAATTATTTATTATTACCTTGTTGATGACTGTCTTCTACACAGTTTTTGTTTGATTTTATAATATCGGACATGTCTGTGTTCACTAAATATATAAATATATGTACGTATTTACATATATATTTATGATTTTAATTATAATAGTCTCTTCATGAATTGCTACTTTGATGAGTATGAAGTGGCATTCATCTGGTTAAATTTTATTTTAAATTTTTCTTTGTCAAGAAATCACATGTTCACTCTCTTCTGCTTTCTAGTTCCATGTTTTTGGAATGTTCTTCCCACCCTTTCATATTAATGCTATATTTGCTTTTTCCTCTGAGGTTAACTTCTGTTTGTTTGTGTCTTTCAACTGTAAAACTGGGACTATTAACACACAGAGTTATTATTGAAAGAATTATATCAATTTTTGTCATCTGTTCTTTTGTAGTGTTTGGTATTTTCTGAATCCCTTCTGGCTTTTTACTTTCCTGGCCTAATCCATGATGTGGGAGTGATGTTTTATTAATAAAGAAACTGCCTAGACCCATTTGATAGGCCAACCCTTAGGTAGGCGGAGTAAACAGAATGGAATGCTGGGAGAAAGAAGCTGAGTCAGGGAGTCGCCATGGTTCTCCCACTCCAGACAGATGCAGGTTAAGATCATTCCTGGTAAGCCAGCTCGTGGGCTACACAGATTAATAGAAATGGGTTAGATCAATATGTAAAAGCTAGCCAATAAGAAACTGAAACTAATGGGTCAGGCAGTGTTTAAAAGAATACAGTTTCCGTGTAATTATTTCGGGTAAAGCTAGCCGGTTGGCGGGACACAGCCCACTACTCGTATTTCAACAGAGTGGCACCCAACGTGCTAATGAACTCCACGTAAAACCTGAGAGGGCTTAAAAAGGAGAGAGAGACAATTTAAGACAGCTTTTTGCTGTTTATGGGTTGTGTGCGCAAAGAAATTGTCCTGACTCAGCAGCAGGAAAAAACTGGCTGTTTTAAAATGCGGGATTTCTGGGCTGTGCCGCCATTGCGATCTCTGTCTGGCCCCTGTGGGAGACAGAGCTTTTGAATGGAGCATTTGGAGTAAAGCTTTATGGCTTGCTTGATGGCAGTGTGGCCTGCTGTGTACCTGGAACTGTGTGTGGCTCAGGGGCACCAAATGGCTCTGAGGCAGGAGCAGCTCAGCTCCGCCATGATGAACTTTGCTGGTCTCGGGCAGGAACTACCGTAATTACTGTAAAAACAGCACAGTTAAGGTTTCAACTGGGCAGGAAACAGGCAGTACCGTATTACCCATACATGATGCAACTTAAGTTTTTAAGAAGTGCTTAACATTTTAAGAAATGCTCCTGGATAGTAAAAAAAAAATGTTACAGATTCACAATAAAACAGATTCAGACATAAAAGACCACACTGTTGGATGAATGTACGTAGGCTTGAGAGAGAGAAGAAAAACAATATAGAGAATAAAATTAATGGTTAAAAAAAAAGGTAAAGTCTTTAAAGAGACAGAGTACAGATAATTATAGATTAAGAGAAATAAAGTAAAAATAAGCCATGTAAAAATGAAAAATTCACAGAGAGTCTGGATTATGTACATTCTGTTTTCTTTAAAATTTTTGACTGTAAAGGAGCTACGTACAGAGAGACATTTCATTACATGGGCTGCCAAGCTAAACCAAAATGGATATCATGAGGGTATGACTTCAAAATTTGGGTCTAAGGATATGATGCTTTGGAAAGGGTCTTCTTTTGTTTTCACAGAGGACCAGACCCTGTGGATTTCTTCTATCCCAATTTGGTATGATAGACCACGACCTCCCGAAAAGTTGCTGTGAACATCTTCAGAAAATTGCTTTGCTCAACTGCCTACTGTAATGAAACTAGCACACAGGTTACACCATGAAAGACCTAATTAATGACGCCCCCATTCAGCAGGAAGCAGTTTGGAGAGAAAAAACTGCGCCCATGTTCCCAAAATATTGTTTATAAATGTTCTTTTACATTTAAAGGGGGATATAATATAGATATGACTAATTTGCATTAGTATAGATTTTGCTTTATTGATAGAGATTTTAGGTCAATTTTATTATATGTATATGTATTTCTGATCTTGAATAAGGTTGATTGTGTAGTTCATTTTTAAAATGTAGTGTATAATTAGGAAATATAGGTTGTTGATGGATAATCATAAATAATAGTCAAGTTTGTAGTCATGTTACTTAGATTTTCTAGATATATAGAGATATATTTTAGATAAGCATTCTTCATATTTTTCTAAGATTATAGAATATGGCATTTTAAATGTTTTAATAACTTAGGACTTTTCATGACAATGAGACACTCTGCTCCTGGCAGCACCAATCTACTTCAAGAGGAAGATGGGCATCGAAGAGGCTCGTTATGGAGTTTGATAGCCATTTGGGCAAGAAACTGCTCTTGCCTGGACTATTTCATAAACCGGACACAGAGAACCCACAGAGAGAGGGCTACTGAACTTGCCTAAAGGTGAGATGGTCTTTCGGGGTTCCTGACTCATGAAAGAGTCTGCGAGACATTCTGCAGGATACAGCAGAAAGTGACTGAACTGTCTTCGGAATTTCCTGCTTCATGAAAATGTGTGCTGGATACTATGGGCCTAAAGGTTGAAGATGGATGCCCCAACGGTACAAAAGAACTTTGGGTGACTGTCCAGGCAGCGAGATGTCTCTGTCATTTCTAGAGTTTTCTTATTTCTTGTTTACTTAGGTAGTATTATATCCTTCTGGAGTCTTTGATGGAGTTGAAGAATGAATAGATAGTTATAGTTTTCCTTAGTTATAATGAAAGATAAAATAGATATAAATATTGTAACTGTAATTCTTGCTTGATAACTGTTTTGCTATATGTAATTTTACTATGTTAAAGTAAAAGCCTTTCTTTTTTGTTTAAACAGAAAAAGGGTAAATGATGTGGGAGTGGTTTTTTATTAATAAAGAAACTGCCTAGACCCATTTGATAGGCCAACCCTTAGGTAGGCGGAGTAAACAGAACGGAATGCTGGGAGAAAGAAGCTGAGTCAGGGCGTCGCCATGGTTCTCCCACTCCAGACAGACGCAGGTTAAGATCATTCCTGGTAAGCCAGCTCGTGGGCTACACAGATTAATAGAAATGGGTTAGATCAATATGTAAAAGCTAGCCAATAAGAAACTGAAACTAATGGGTCAGGCAGTGTTTCCTGTAATTATTTCAGGAAATACAGTTTCCGTGTAATTATTTCGGGTAAAGCTAGCCGGTTGGCGGGACACAGCCCACCGCTCGTATTTCAACAAATCCATTACTTCTTTTCTTTCCTGTGATCCAAGGAAATGTTTATTTTTCTCTTTATGAATAGGATTCCTCAGGCATATTCAATGTTCTATGCAATTGGTCATCAATTTAGTTGATGTTTATAAATGTAATTTTTTCTTCTTTCAACTACAAAGGATAACTGAAAGATATAGACATCTGAGTTGGAAATTATTATCTCTCAAAATGTGAAATATCTTATTCAAAATTCCTCTCAATTATAGAGATTATGCTTAGAAATTTGTTGTTTTCTAATGAGTTGGCCTCAATATGTACCTTACTGTCTCTCTATTCTTCCTTTGTGCTATGTTCTTATCTTATAAATTATAAGATGATGTGGAGAGGTTATTTTCGGCTAATGTCAGTTTGATTTCTAGTAGCAGTATGTTATTCTTTTTTCCTAAATTTTGGAATTTGTTCTTCTATAATTTAATTGAATTTATTTTCTACGATTTTATCATATACTCCAAATTCTTATATGCTCATGATTCATAAATTTGTTTAATAAATGGTATCTCATATGTCTTATTTGTATGGATTTTATTGTTACATCATTTTCATTGTCTAAATGGTCTAATTTATTTACCTTTTATGAATCCATGTAATATGATCTTATAATCCTAACAAACTTTTTAGAAGATTTTCCACTTATGTTTTTTATTTTCTGAATTTTGATCTTACTTTCTAAAATTTACTTTAATGTTTAGTATTGTAATTCTTTATTGAGTTCATTTTCATATCCTGCATTGTCTTTCTTATTCATTCAACTGATTATTTATGTCCTTTTTGAAGTTATTATTGTGAGTTAATGTGTTAATGTGGATGTATGCATGCATCTATGTCTGATCTTGGAATTCATCAGATAATCTTAATGTGGGATGTCCTTCTGTGTTTCTTTTATTGGTTCACGAATAAAATTTTGGCCAAAAGCTTAGCAGAGTAAAGCCACATGGGAAATTTAAACAGATATATATATATATATATATATATATATATATATATATAGAGAGAGAGAGAGAGAGAGAGAGAGAGAAGGAAAAATAAGGGAGATTCCATGTAGCTGTTGAAGTTGATGGACATGTTATAATCTTATGGATATACCACAGTCTCATGGATCATACATAGATTCATTGAAATGGATTAAATTAATATATAAGAGTTAGGTAACAAGAAGCTTGAGTTAATAGGCTGAACAATGTTAAATTAATATAGTTTCTGTGTGATTATTTCGGTGTGATTGGTCAAAAAAGGAACGAGCAGTCTATGTTTAATTTTGGAAAATTAAATGAATACACCACACTATTGATACCTATTCCCCTCACTATTTCCTAATAATATGATAGTTTACATAAGCAACCCCAAAATTCTACCAAGGATCTTCTACAACTCATAAACACCTTCAGTAATATAGCAGGATACAAGATTAACACACAAAAAAAAAATAAGTAGATCTCCTTTGTACAGATGATTAGTGGGCTGAGAAAGAAATCAAAGAAGGATCACCCTTAACTATAGCCACAATAACATGAAATATTCTGGGTTATCTCTAACCAAACAAGTGGAAGACCTGTATGACAAGAACTTTAAATCTTTGAAGAAAGAAATTGAAAAAGATACCCCAAAATGGAAAAATATCCCATGTTCTTGGATAGGTAGAATTAACATAATAAAAATGGCATTCTTATCAGAAACAATTTGAAGATTCAATGCAATGCCCATTAAAATCCCAGAAAAATTCCTCACAGACCTTGTAAAAAAAAGTACTGAATTTCTGAATTTCATATAAAAAAGCAAAAAAAAAATCCAGTATAACCAAAACAATAATGTACAATAAAGAAACATCTGGAAGCATCACAATCCCTGACTTCAAACACTACTACAGAGCTATAGTGCTGAAAACATTAAGGTATAGGCATAAAAACAGACAGGAGGACCAATGGAGTCGAACTGAAGACCCAGATATCAATTCACACACCTAAGAAAACCTGATTTTTGACAAACAAGCAAAAAAAAATATAAGATGGGAAGAAGAAAGCATATTCAACAAATGTTGCTGACATAACTGAATATCAACATGTAGAAGAAGGAAAATAAATACATATCTATTGCCATGCACAAAACTCAAGTCAACATGGATCAAAGACATGAACAAAAAAACAAACCACACTGAACCTCATAGAGAGAAAGTCAGAAGTACATTTAAATGCTTTGGCACAGGAAACCACTTCCTAAATATAACACCAGTAGTAGATACCAACAAAGACAATAAATGGGACCTCCTGAAACTGAGAAGCTTCTGTAAAGCAAAGGAAATAGTCAGCAAGACATAATGGCAGCCTACATCATGGGAAAAAAATCTTCCAACCTTACATTGAACAGAGGGCTGTTCTCCAAAATATGCAAAGAACTCAAGAAAGTGGTCATCAAAAGAACAAATAATTCAATAAATATGTGGTGCAGACATAAACAGAGAACTCTCAACAGAGGAATCTAAAACTGCTTAGAGAAACTTAGGAAAATGCCCAACACCCTTAGCCATCAGAGAAATGCTAATCAAAACAACTGAGCAAAAAAAAAAATAATGACATCTTGAAATTTGTGGGCAAATGGATGGATCTAGAAAAAAAAACATAGACATAGACATAAATATAATATGTCTTCACTCTTAAGTGTCTTTTCAACATAAAGCAAAAACCAGCCTACAATTCACAATCTCAGAGAACCTATACATCAAGGAGGACCCTAGGATAGACAGACATGGATATAATGTACATGGGAAGTAGTAAAAGACAAGATATTCTAAGTAAACTGGGAGCATGTGAACCATGGATGAGAGTAGAGGAGAGGGGAGAAAAAGGGAGAGAAACTGAGAAAAATATATAGCTCAATTTTAAAAAAAGGAAAAGAAGAAAATAAAGTTATTCAGAAAAAAATCACCAAGCAAAGAGAAATCTGGCTTACGGCACAAATAATCTCTACAGGGTACAATTTCACTACATATCTCCCTACTTCTCAATATAATGATAGCTGCAACTCACTTAAAAATCAAAGTTGGTCAGTGGCTAATCTCTAAATCTAATCATGTTATTAAAAGAAAAAGTCTGTTTTCTGTCTCATATCAAGAGCTACCTGGTATGGGACAGAAGGAAGATAAAATTCATCAAAACTCTGTTTTCAAAAAAATTACTTCTCCCATTTTATATTTTGTCTCTGTGGTACTTTTCATAGAATATTTGTCTATATAAATAATATTTATGTTTTCCACAGTGAACAAAAAATTTCTTACAGTAATCTTTGAAGTTTCCAAGAGGAAAATGGGGCCCAACAACAATGATTCTACCTGGTTAATATGATGTCCTGATACTGATAGCACCACTTTAAGATCGGTTTGGTGTTACAAATGCTCAAGATAATTCCAACTTAGCTAGCTGTTATGAAGCACCTTCTCAGAACATTCTTACCAGAATTTCAAATAAGAACCTTAGAAAAACCCTATTGACTACTTAGTGTTATACTGAGAAGTGGTGGGCCTCTTCCTGCTGCCTGGCTAGCTTAACCCCCAAAATAACCACATGGAAATCTGTATTAATTAAATTGCTGCCTGGCCTATTAGCTCTAGCCTCTTATTGGCTAACTCTCACATCTTGATTTAACCCAGCCTGGTCTACAAGAGCTAGTTCCAGGACAGGATCCAAAGCCACAGAGAAACCCTGTCTTGAAAAAACAAAAAACAAAAAATAAATAAATAAAAAATAAAAATAAAAAGCTGTGTTAAACTGTCTCTCTCTCTCTTTGTCCTTTTTAAGCCTCTCAGGTTTTCAAGTGGATTTAGTTCATCATGTTGAGGAGCAGTGGGCCGCTTCCCTCCACCCTGGCTAGCTTAACCCCCAAAATAACCACATGGATATCTGTATGAATTAATTTGCTGCCTAGCCTATTAGCTCTAGCCTCTTATTGGCTAACTCTCACACCTTGATTCAATCCATTTCTAATAATCTGTATATCACCACATGACTGTGGCTTACCAGGAGAGATTTCAGCATGTCTTACCTGGCGGCTGGTCCATGGCAGCTCTCTCAGCCTATCTTCTTCCCAGCATCCTGTTCTGTCTACTCCACCCACCTAATTTTCTGCCCTATCAAAAGGCCAAGGCAGTCTCTTTATTTAACCAATAAAAGTAACACATTGACAGAAGATCCTCCTACACCAACTCAGAGACTATTTGCAATTAAACCAGAAAATATTCTTGAAACATAACCAATATTTTAGTTATTACACTATCCCATAGAAATAACATCACCCCCATGACATCTAGAAGTAATTCTAGAAAATGGCATACCTTCTCCCAAAGAAGTTTGTACACAGGGTTAGGGACATCTATTAGGAGTTGATTAATAATAATAGTGAGTAATAGTGAGATTACTTACAAACAATTATTTATAGATAATCTACATTGGTATATTTCTTATTTATTGATATAAATTCAAATTATGTTTGTTATATTGAATATGCTCCTATTCCTGTTTATAATATTTCTGTACCTATGCAACATAATTTTGTCAGATTGTATGCATGCATGTTTCTACCTATGCTTAAGATATTTTGTACATTGATGCAATTTTAGGATGTATTTATCATATTGTGCCATTCATTTATACTTCTCATCAAGATACTTATATATTGTATACCTTTTTGATGTCATTGTTCTTATTTGCTGCACATTTGTTCAAATATTGTTTAATTTTTTATTATGAAGCCTTAGTCTTTAAGCTATATAGGTATTAAGAATTATAGGTCATTAGTCATTCATGTTTCTAATACATACAGTTCTTTATATGTAGTGAGATGGTATTCCACATGGATATGTAATTTTCAAACATTTCAAACCACTGTAGAATATGGAACTTAAATAAATTAGGATTCTATTGATGTGAGACATGATTGCTCCTGGCAGCACTAATACATTCCTGAGAGAATGTTGGGCACCAAAGGCAGTCTACCTGTAGCTTGTTTTCTTTTTGGCAAAACTGGCCTTTGGGAAAAGAACTGCCCCTTCCTCTACCACTAACAAAATTTATGGTGTCCAGACAGGACAAACAGGATACAAGCAAAAATACTGCCAAATCTTGCAAAGACAGGGTAAAACAGTTTTTCAAATCTTCCTCCCTCTGAAAATGGTCTTTCAGTTATTGTAGACCTTAGCCAAAGTTGGTTGCCCTAATGCTGCAAATGACACTTTGGGTGAATGCACAGGTAGCCGATTGTCTCTGTCATTTCTTGAACCTTTTGGAAGTTGCTTAATTGCACTTATTATTTACTCAAGTAATATTATTTATGAAACTCTTTTGTACATCAAGTCAGTCTTATAATTATCCTTTTGAATTCTTTGTGATATCTCCTAAATAATTATCATTGGAGCTTGCTACCACAGAATTAATAATGCAGTTTTTTTTTAAATGATTCTATTCTATTGTTTTTTTTTATTTCTGGTTTTTGCTTTGGAAATTTTACTTATAGTCTTAGGTTATTTAGGAAGATGTTTTAATAATCTATGCTACTTCTAGTAACTGTATTGTCTTAAGTTTGAGCTGTTCCTTCTGCATGAGACTGGTGAAATGTCTTCCTGCAGTGAAGCACTCAGTTTATATGCTAATTTCACATGCTTTCTCTCCCTCCGGCATTAATTCATGAGTAGAAGCAACAACAGATGAAGAATATCCCTGCTACAGAAATAAAAGAAACAAGCTGCATTCATAATTTCTCTTCTAGGTCCATAATTTCTAACTGCATTCCAAATTCATGTTTCTATACCCACCAATAGTGTCACTCTTATCCCTCACCAAAGAAGCTTCCTTTCACAGCAGGCAGAAATCACTATAGAACCCCACAAAATGTCAAAATGAGAAATGACTGTCTTCAACTAATACATCTACAGAACTGTTCTCACACCTAAGCCAGGGAGCTTGATTTAAAAAAAAAAAAAAGCCAGGAACATTACAAGAGTAAGCGGACCAGGACTGGACATCTGTTGTGAGTTTAGTGTTTTCTATACATGACAGAGAAACCTATCTTGGGAATACCAGTTTGTATGCCATGATAGTTCAGTGAGAAAGTCTCCCATAAACACATGTGTTTGAATACTTGGTAAAACTGACTGAGAACAAATTAGGAGGTGTATAACCAGTGTCAGGCTTTGAAGTCTCAAAAATTCCACACCATTCCAAGTTAGCTCTCTTTGCCTTATGCTTGTGTATCAAGTTTTATCCTCTCAGCTACTGCTCCAACACCAAGCCCGCCTGCTTGCCTGCCATAATGGTTATAGACTTGAACTCTCTGAAACTATAAGCTACTTATATGCTCTTTCTTCCATAAGTTTGTTTATAATGTCATATGATACCAATATAAAAGTAACTAAGACATGTACCAGTGTGGGTAACTGCAGTGGTTGAATCTTCACAATCTATTCTTTCATTTAGTGACAGGTAAAGACCTAGAACTCCTGCACATATATTGTAAGTTGTTGGTTGTTTTAATCAATATTAAAAAATGAAAGTAAATCAAATTTATTTTACTTTACAAGTAAGTCTTCATTGAGAAACTGACTGTACATGTTGCAATGAGCATAAATTATGTATGGATCAACACTATCTTCACTTTTGCTTTCCTTACCATTCAAAACATGAATGATTCTAGACAAGTTGAAAAAAATTAGAAAATCCTAAGTTTAATTTTAATTTAAAGAAGCAGTTGACTAATTGTCTCCATGCTAAAGATTTTCCAACTCTTATTTTTAAATTGACATACAATTGTTTACATATAACAGAATTAAAATATCCCTCTAATCAGTTGAAGATAAACAGAAGATTTACTAGGACTGGAAGATTAGCCTTTTCCTCACCTCAGGAATTTTGCTTTTGTTAGTGATGTCATAATTTATAATTGTGTACTTGGTCCAAGTCTTCTATGATGGCTGCAGCTGTACCTTCTTTGAGCCCTCTCTGCTGTGGCAAATGACCTGCTGTTTTTCTTTGGGATGGATCAGAAAGGCTCTTTCTAATACTTAAGAACTATCTCTCCAACTTGAGCCTTATCTCTCTAATGAATGTCTGCTCCCCAGCAGAGCGAAGAGTCTAGGGAGAACCAAACCTCTTGATCCTTACTTTATGGACATCTACTTACTGGATCTCAGGGTCATAAGCTCTGTGATGTAGTCACTCTGGTGTTGTACTCTCTCCAGGAATCTAGGGTTCAAACAACCCCTGCAGCCAATAACTCCTATGGTGCTAGATGGCCTCAAGCTGCTTTGCCTGCTCCAGACTTGGGTATTATGGACTACTGTATGCCTGGACTTGCTACTTTGCTGATCTGAAGCCCCAGTGTCTCTTCTCCTCCCCACTGGCAGTCTACCTTTAATTGGGTGTTTTTTCAACACCTTGTCTCACACCTTATCTTGGCCCCTTTATGTTTGTCTGGGCAAGAACCAAAGAGCATTACCCTGATCTATTCCTTCCATAATTACTAACTCTATTCTTGCTACTTCATGCATTAGGAACTGTAGGTGTATGATACTGTAGCATTTCCCATCCAATCAAGACAGGCACTTACTTTTATCAGCAAGGAAATCTGATGCTGCCTAATGTCCTCAGAAAGGAATTTGACTAGTTTATCCACAAATCCATTTTTAGTTTTTATGAGAGCTGGATTTTAAGGAGATTTCAGGAAATGGTTGTATAATTAGGCCACAGAAAGAGTGACAGACAATACACTGAGGTTACTATAATAAGAGAGAGAAAAAAGTCAACATGAGAAAAATGAGCTCTTTCTTGGGAAGTGTTTTAGTGTATACTTTTCTGGGTTTCATCAGTAACTGAATTGGCATTTTTAAGAGTTTAATCTTGACTTTGAAAAATAATACATATATGTACATTATTACAATTTGGTTTGAGTTTGTCGTTTTTATTTTTATTTATTTTTTTTTTTGAGACAGCGTTTCTTTGTAGCTTTGGAGCCTGTCTTAGAACTAGCTCTTTAGCCCAGACTGGCTTCAAACTCATAGAGATCTGCCTACTTCTGCCTCCTGAGTAATGGGATTAAAGTTGTGCGCCACCACCACCCGACTCTATTTATTTTTAATTTTATAATTACTTTTGTTACTTACATCATATTAATATGATAATATAATGATGAGTTTAAGTTTGTTTTAATACAGAATTACCAATCTATATGTTGCTTCCAAAGTAACCACTATATTATTAATTATAACCAAAAACTAAGTACTCAGAGTACAGGAGACTTGTTGCTTGTGATGTAAAACATCTTCCATCTTCTCAATATGAGGTGAGCTTTTAAGAGAGAGGAGCTAGTTGAGCCTATGGCAATGGGAAGTCTTGAGACCCTTAGAAGTCAGGAGCAAGGCATTCATTGACAGCTGGCTAACAGTAATGTACAATATCAGAAGTTATCTGCCTATAGGCATTCTGGAGCCTTAAGAGGATAAATACACAAGCAGTGAAATGGCATTGAGAGACTAAATGTGTGTGTTAGTGTCAGACCAGTCCAATTCAGAGGCAAAGAAACAAATATATCCATGAAATAAGGTTCACTCCTTCCTTATTAACAAGCCTCAGTGTACTTACTGTCTCGTTACCTCAATTTATAAGCAAGTAAGACTGCGTGACATTACACTTGTTTTGTGAGGGAAGGTATAGCATATAGTAACCTAAAGTATTATCTTAGCTTAATATTTTTTGCTTCTTTTAGAAAAATATCAGAAGCTTTTCCTCTTTTCTGTTCCTCTCAAAGTGTTTAAACAGCTTTGTCATTAAAATAGTTCTCACATCTTCATTTTTGCTTTCTGATTTTGCACTTACTTAAAGTGTTGTCTGTGGATATTGAATAGAAAATTCCAGAAATAAGAAATTCATTAATAAGTAGTGTGTCTTTCTGTGTATTATAACAAAATTCAATGCTATTGTATTGTTCGTAACAGAAAACGAACTATCGCCATATCCAGCACAGCAACACATACATAGCCTACATGGAACTGTGATACCTGTTGTTGCTTATCAAAAGGACTATGATATTCTGCAGTGTGTGCAAATTTACCTTTAGGCTTCTTTGTGATTAAATACATTAATGTGTGCCGAACATGAGTCTGCATCATCCCAGTGTGAGCAGCTGTGAGTATGATGGCAAAGAACACCCAGCTGACTGTGGTGAAATAGAACTTACCTATTAAGAGAAGGCAGGGGAAAGTTATACCACAGGAAAAATGGCCGGTTGGATTCATGTGATGGTATGTTATTGGTTGGAGCAAGAATATCGAGAACATCGAGGGGTGCTTCATGTGCTTTCCGGGGAGCAGCAGGGGCTAGGGGAAGAAAACTTATAAGATCATATAAAAGAGAAAAGAAGTCCAGGCAAGGTTGTTTCAGTGATCAGATTAACAGCAACCTTAGAGAGGCACGAGGTTATCAGTTGCTGCATACAACATGTATATCTGCTCCTGGGGATGTCTATCTGCTAGAGTCTGTTGGTGCCTGATCATGGTGGGAAAATCATCCAAACTCCTGATGTTTTCAGAATGAAAAAAAAAAAAAAAACCCTGGTTTTAGATATGCTCTGATTCTTAGCTTCAGGCCATCCCCCACCCTCGCTTACGTGCCACATTTTCAATATTCATTCAGCAATTGGTTCTTATTTCTGTTCTATTTCCCTCCTGTAGTAAGTGAAGCAGCAGTAAGCATGGATACATATATCCATACAATAGGATATAAAGTAAATATGTCCAGAAGTTGCTTAGCTGAGCCAGCTAACAGCTCTCCTTCTAGATCTCTGAGAAACCTGGACACTGATTTACATGTTACTTAAACAGTTTCTGCTCCTAACAACAGGGAACAAAGGTTCTTCTTTTCCCACTCCCTAGTTTCTATCTGCTTTCATTTGATTTCCTGATGATAATCAATCTAAATGCAGTGAGACTGGATCTCAAAGTAGCTTTTATTTGTATTTCCCAGAGGGATGTTAATTTAACTTTTAAAAAATTTTTGTCCTGCTTAGTCTTAGTTGTTAACTAACATAGTCTGAAAAAAAAAGCCTCAATTGAAAAATTATAGAGATCAAAATTGGCGTTGGAAATTTTAAAAAGGAGATGTCTTGATTAATAATTGATAGAAGTCCCAGTTTGTTGTGGACTCCACAGTATCTAGCAGGTGATCCTGACCAGTATATGGAAGCTTACTGAGAGTGAGCCAGTAACCAAGACAGAGCAATCCTCCAGGCAGCTCTCTTCCGTGGCTACTGTATCCAATTTCCTGCCCTGATTTCCCTCAATAATGTGCCTAAATTTGTATGCTAAATAGACTCTTTACTGCTAGAGTTGTTTTGGTCAGAGTATTTTATAACAGCAAATAAAAGGAAAAGGTAGGCAATGATTATCAGCCTTTTTACTTCTTACTTAGAGGTCTCTGATCAAATATATAGCCTGTTTCTCCATTGAGCTGCTGACTTGATTGGTGTTACATTTTTATTTGTTTTGTTGATGTTCTTTGTGTATTTTTAGACAGCAATCCTCCATCAGGTATACAGCTGGCAGAGACTTTTTACACTTGTGTAAAGTCCCTATAGGCTTGATTGATCGATCTCTTTGCTTTACTGTAGCTTTTTGTTTTTATGAGGTCCCCTTTGTCAAATCTTGGCCTTATTTTCTGATCAACAAGTACCCAATTTAAAAATTGGATACTTATTCCATTTTGTAGTACTCCATATCTTTATTCCTCTGCATTTCAGAGTTTCAAGTTCTACACTAATGTCGTTGCTCCATTTGCAGTTGATCTTTGTGCAGGGTGGGAAATAAGGATTTATTTAATGCTCTAGATTTTGAAACGTAAACCTTGGCAGCTTAAATTTTTGTCTTACAACTATTCTGACTCTATCTAAAGAGTTCTGGAATGATGTGATCTCATTTTCATTTAATTCTGGGAATTATTTTTAAATTTCTTACCTAATTTCTTCAATGACCTATTGTGTATTTCAAAGTGTATTACTTACAAGTCTTTGCTCTTTTTCTAGGTTCAATTTTATTTCTACTTTTTAAAATTTATTTATTTATTAAAAATTTCTACCTCCTCCTCCTCTCCTTTCCCTCCCCTCCCCACTCTCCCTCCCTCTCCAGTCTTAAGAAATCAGGGTGCCCTGCCCTGTGGGAAGTCCAAGCCACCCCCCTCCATCCAGGTCTAGGAAGATGTGCATCCAAACAGACTAGGCTCCCAAAAAGCCAGTACATGCAGTAGAATCAAAACCCAGAGCCATAAAGCCAGTACGTGCAGTAGGATCAAAAACCCACTGCAATTGTTCTTGAATTCTCAGTATTCCTCATTGTCCGCTATGTTCAGCTAGTCTGGATTTATCCCATGCTTTTTCAGACCTAGGCCAGCTGTCCTTGGTGAGATCCCGATAGAACATCCCCATTGTCTTAGTGTGTGGGTGCACCCCTCGTGGTCCTGAGTTCCTTGCTCGTGCTCCGTCTCCTTCTGCTCCTGATTTGGACCTTGAGATTTCTGTCCAGTGCTTCCTTTGTGGGAGCCTAGGCAGTTTGAATGCTCACCTTACGAGACCTGGATAGAGGTGGGCAGTCCTTGGGCTTCCCACAGGTCAGGGAACCCTGATTGCTCTTCGAGCAGATGAGGGAGGGGGACTTGATCGGGGGAGGGGGAGGGAAATGGGAAGCGGTTGTGGGGACGAGGCAGAAATCCTTAATAAATAAATAAATTAAAAAAATAAAAAATAAAAAAAATCCCAGATTTCCAATACTTATATTCAAGTCAGAGAATCAATAAACTAATTTTTAATAATCTTTAAAAAAAAAAACCCAGAGCCATTATCTTCTCAGTCAGCCCTCATTGTAAGCCAAATTCAGAAAGTCCAGTCTGATCACATGCTCATTCAGTCCCAGTCCAGCTGGCCTTGGTGAGCTCCCATTAGATCACCCCCACTATCTCAGGGGGTGGGTGCACACCTCGTGGTCCTGATTTCCTTGCTCATGTTCTCTCTCCTTCTGCTCTTCATCTGGACCTTGGGAGCTCAATCAGTGCTCCAATGTTGTTCTCTGTCTCTATCTCCATCCATCGCCAGATGAAGGTTCTATGGTGATATGCAAGATATTCATCAGTGTAGCTATGTGAGAAGGCCAGTTCAAGCACCCTCTCCTCTGTTGCCCAAGGGCTTAGCTGGGGACATCTCTTTGGACACCTGGGAACCCCTCTATAGCCAAGTCTCTTGCCAACCCTAAAATGGCTCCCTTAATTATGATATCTTCTTCCCTGCTCCCATATCCAACCTTCGTTCATCTCAACCATCCCATCCCCCAAGCTCTCCCCATTCTCCCCTTCTCCCTTCTCTCTCCCCATCTTCCCTACCCCCTCATCCCACCCCTACCTCCGTGCTCCCAAATTTTTCCTGGCAATCTTGTCTACTTTCAAGATCCAGAAGAATTCAATTTTATTTTTTATACTTTTATGCCATAGTGGTCTGATAATATTGAGTCAATTATTTAGGATTTTCTTATATTTTACTTAAATTTTATTTTGGTATGCAATATGATCAGTTTTAGAGAGGGGACTATGTGGTCCTAAGAAAAATGTATATTCCTTATCTGTTGGATAGAATGATTTGTAGATAGTTGTTAGCCCAGCTGACTTTTGGCATAATTAATTTGAGGGATTTTTCACTAAATTTTATTGTGGAAAAAAAACTATTTATATATGTTGGACAGAGGATTAAAATAGCCCATTATTATTGTTCCAGAACTAATGTGCCCTATTATGGTTTTTTAACTTTTATTTTGTGATATTTGGGGCCTGAAGTTTAGGTACATAAATATTTACAATAGTTTTATCCTCTTTATGAATTTTTCCCTGTTTCAGTGGTTATCTTTATCTCCACTGGTTAGTTTTCATTCTACCTTATTAGATATGCAGAAAGCTATGACAGTTGTTTAATAACTTTTACAGGTTTAGTAGGTAGATTTTCTACTTTTTATTCTCAGTATATAAATGTCTTTTTAAGTTATTTTAGATTTCATGAAACATCAGCTAGAAATTTCTTGTGTTTTCATAGAATCAGTTACTCTGAAACTTATTTGCTAAATTAGGGACATTTGTATTTAAGGTTATAGTTAAATTGGATTATTATCAATTATTTTGTTGATTATCTTAGTTAGATGGCTTATTGTTGGATGTTTTTCTTTCTCTCCGAATGCATAAGTAGACAGAAGGTTCTGTCCCGCCCAATTCAGCAGCCATTCAGTACCAAAGAAACACACAGAGGCTTATATTAATTATAAACTGTTTCTCCTTTTACCTCTTAGGCTTATTAATAAGTAGCTCTTAAAACTTAAATTAAGCCATATCCTATCATGTTGAGCCACGTGGCTTGGTACTTTTTCTCAATAAGGAATTCTTTTTTTTTTTAAATTTATTTATTTATTAAGGATTTCTGCCTCCTCCCTGCCACCACCTCCCATTTCCCTCCCCCTCCCCTGATCAAGTCCCCCTCCCTCATCAGCTCGAAGAGCAATCAGGGTTCCCTGACCTGTGCGAAGTTCAAGGACTGCCCACCTCCATCCAAGTCTAGTAAGGTGAGCATCCAAACTGCCTAGGCTCCCCTAAAGCCAGTACGTGCAGTAGGATCAAAAACCCATTGCCATTGTTCTTGAGATCTCAGTAGTCCTCATTGTCCGCTATGTTCAGCAAGTCCAGTTTTATCCCATGCTTTTTCAGACCCAGGCCAGGTGGCCTTGGTGGGTTCTCTGCATCTGGCTTGTGACTTAGTCTCTGCCTTTTCTCTTTCCATAATTCCTAGTCTAGTTGTACCACCTATATTTCCTTCCTGGCTACTGGCAAACCAACATTTAATTAATCCAATGCAAATGACAAATATTTACAGTGTGCAAAAGCTTTATCACACAGCATAAGAAATTTGCTTGTTTTCTAATGGAGTGTGACTGATTTCTTCACACTTCTCTGTCCATCTATTTCTCTTGATATATATATATATATATATATATATATATATATATATATATATATAACATACAATTTCTTATACATTTATATATGAATATTTCAATATAATTTGTATATAGTATCCCTTTAAGAAGTTTCTGTAGTATTCCCTTAGATGCCATTTATCTTGTGATTGTTTTTAAATGGTCTTATTAATCAATAAATTTTAATAGATAACTTTGCTGGATATAGCAATCTTTATTGAGAGTTCTTTACTTTTAAGACTGGAAATTTATCTTTCCATGTTTTTCTGCATATTAGGATTATTGCCAAATCCTGATATGATTCTACTTTTTTGAACGGTAGTCAAAATACAAAGAACTAGTGAAAAACATCATTTTCGCTTCACAGCTGTATGTGTGATATGCTATCTTCTGTAACTGAGATTTCTTTGCAACAGTGTCCACTTGAAACTATAGCCCAAAATAAACTTTTCTCTCTTATTTGTCTCAGAGTGTTATCCCAGCAGCAGAAAAGTAAATTGAGGAGGTGCTATAATAGATAATGTGTCAGGGGAAGATTTCAAATATATATAAGCAACATTAATTAGGAAGCACTACAGGATGTTAACAAGCAAATGCAGTCACTCCAGGACTTATATACAAAATATGATGTGATAGAATGGTTAATGAAAACAATAGTGCAGCGGCATGAAAGAATTCTCTCCAAAGAAATAATTTGTTGTGAGGTGAGAAGAAGAAAGAAAGAAATTATAAAACAATTATATGACCATTTAAAAATAGACAAATGTTGGAGAGGGCCCATTTGTTCATTCCGAGCTACTCAGCTTCCCAAAAAAAAATCACACAGAAACTGTGTTAATTAAATCACTGCTTGGCCTATTAGCTCTAGCTTCTTATTGGCTAACTCGTATGTATTAATTTAACCCAATTCTATTAATCTGTGTATCATCATGTTTCAGTGGTTTACCAGATAGAGTTTCAGTATGTCTGACTCTGGCAGCTCCATGGAGTCTCAAACTATGCTTTCCTCCTCCCATGCTATAGGCCAAGCCATTTTTTTATTCATTATCCAATGAAAGCGATACTTAGTGAGAAGGACCTCCCAAAATATTTCCCCTTTTCTGTTTAAACAAAAAGGAAGGCTTTAACTTTAACATAGTAAAATTGCATATACCAAAAGTTATTAAGTAGGAATTACAATTAATATATATATATATATATATATATATAATCTTTTATCATAACTAAAGAAAACTGCAACTATAATTATAAATTCTCCAACACCATCAAAGACTCCAGAAAGATATAATATTGCCTAAGTAAACAGGGAGTGTATTGTAAACAACTTCCAAAATTCTAGAATTGACAGGGACATCTTGCTACCTGAATAGTTAACCAACGTTTTTCTGTACCACTGGGACATCCATCTTCATACCACAGGCCCATAATATCCAGCAGACTTTTCCATGAAGAAGGAAATTTCAAAGACAGCTCTGCCTATATTGGCAGTTCATCAGTCACTTTATTCTGTTTCTTGAAGAATGTCTGGCAGACTCTTTCATGTAGCAGGAACCCCAATGGATCATGTCTCACCTTTAGGAAATTTCATTAGTCATTTCTCTGTGGGTTCTGCATGTCTAGTTCATAAATCATAGCATCAAATACCCCAGGTAAGAGCTGGGTTTTTTTTTTTGTTTTTTTTTTTTTTGCCCAAATGACTTACAAACTCTATGAGGAGCCTCTTCAATGCCCATCACCCTCTTGAAGTTATTAGTGCTGCCAGGAGCAGATGTGTGTCCCTGTTATGAAAAGTCTTAAACTCTTAAAATATTTTAAATGTCATATTCTGAAACTCTTTAAAGGACCTGAAGAATGCCTGTCTAAATAAAATATTTCTTTATATATATAAAAATCCTAACTAACATTACCACAAGCTTGACTATTATAGATGACACCTTATTAACCTATAGTTATTAATTAAGATTACATTTTCAAATGAGCTTCACAAATACAATACCTTAACCAAGAAAAAATAAATATATATATATATATATATATATATATATATATATATATATAGAGAGAGAGAGAGAGAGAGAGAGAGAGAGAGAGCTTAAATTTTTATCAACAAACCAAGATCCATACAAGTAAAAATCCCCCTTTTAATGTAACCAAACATTTATAAACATTTATAAACAATGTTTGGGCATTTTGGGTGTCATTTTCTCCAAACTGCTTCCTACTTTTTTGTTGAGCAAAAATATTTTTGGGGGTGTTCACAATGACCCTACAGGGGTTTGGTCCATCAAACCACATTAGTCTGGAATTAATCCACAGGTTCTCATCTTCTGTGAAACTAAAAAAGAACCTCTTTTCCAAAGCTACATATCCTAAGACTCAGATTTTGAAGACAAGAAACCTTTAAAGTATATACGTTGGTTTAGCTTAGCAGCCCATATAATGAAATGTCTCTACTTAGCTCCTTCACAGTCAAAAAATTAAAAAAAAAACACAATGATATACATAATCCAGACTCTGCATATATTCCATCTTCATGTGGCTTATTTTTCTTACTCTTCTACTTTGCCTACAAGTTTAATATTTATTTTATTATCTTTACTCCTTTAATCTATGACTGTATGTATTTTTATATTATATTTACTGTCTCTTTACATTTTATCTTCTCTCTCCCAAGCTTACCTACATTTTTAAACACACTATGTCTCATTTAGAGGTCTTTTTATGTCTGAATCTGTCCTTATTGCATAACTTTAATTCTTTTCTGACAAGAAGCACTTTTTTTTTTATTAAAAAGTTCTACCTCCTCACCTCCTCCCATTTCCTTCCCCCTCCCCTCTCCCCCTCCCCTTCCCTCTCCAGTCCAAAGAGCAGTCAGGATGCCCTGCCCTGTGGGAAGTCTAAGGTCCTCCCCCCTCCATCTAGGTCTAGGAAGGTGAGCATCCAAACAGACTAGGCTCTCAAAAAGCCAGTACTGTGCAGTAGGATCAAAACCCAGAGATATTGTCCTTGGCTTCTCAGTCAGCCCTCATTGTCAGCCACATTCAGAAAGTCCAGTCTGATCACATGCTCATTCAGTCCCAGTCCAGCTGGCCTTGGTGAGCTCCCATTAGATCAGCCCCACCATCTCAGCTGGTGGGTGCACCCCTTGAGGTCCTGACTTCCTTGCAGATGTTCTCCCTCCTTCTGCTCTTCATTTGGACCTTGGATGCTCAGTCCAGTGCTCCAATGTAGGTCTTTGTTTCTATCTCCATCCATCGCCAGATGAAGGTTCTATGATGGTATGCAAGATATTCATCAGTGTGGCTATAGGATAGGGCCATTTCAGACTCCCTATCCTCAGCTGTCCAATGAACAAACTGGGGACATCTCATTGGACACCTGGGAACACCTCTAGAGTTAAGTCTCTTGCCAAACCTAAAATGGATCCCTTAATCATGATATCTTCTTCCCTGCTCCCATATCCACCCTTCCTCCATCTCAACCATCCCATTCCCCCAAGCTCTCCCCAATACTCCCCTTCTCCCTTCTCTCTCCCCATCTCCCCTTAACCCCACCCCACCCCACCCCAAGCTCCCAATTTTTGCCTGGCAATCTTGTCTACTTCCAATTTCCAGGAGAATAACTATGTGTTTTTCTTTGGGTTCACCTTCTTACTTAGCTTCTCTAGGATCCCAAATTGTGGGCTCAATGTCCTTTATTTATGGCTAGAATCCACTTATGAGTGAGAACATATCATAATCATCTTTTTGGGTCTGGGTTACCTCACTCAGAATAGTGTTTATTATTTCCATCCATTTGCATGCAAAATTCAAGATGTCATTGTTTTTTCCTGCTGAGTAGTACTCTATGGAATCGAATAGAAGACCTGGATATTAACCCACAAACCTATGAACACCTGATTTTTGACAAAGGAGCTAAAAGTATACAATGGAAGAAAGAAAGGATCTTCAACAAATGGTGCTGGCATAACTGCATGACACCCTATAAAAGAATGAAAATAGATCCATATCTATCCTCATGCACAAACTTAAGTCCAAATGAATTAAAGACCTCAATACTAATCTGAACATGCTGAACCTGATAGAAGTGAAAGTTGGAAGCAGTCTACAACAGATGGGCACAGGAGACTGCTTCCTACATATAACCCCAGCAGCACAGACATTAAGGGCAAGATTGAATAAATTGGACCTCCTAAAACTGAGAAGCTTCTGTAAATCAAAGGACACTGTCATTAAGATAAAAAGGCAACCTCCTGACTGGGAGAAGATCTTCACCAACCCCACATCAGACAAAGGTCTGATCAACAAAATATATAAAGAACTCAAGAAACTAGACTTTAAAATGCTAATTAACCCAATTAAAAAATGGGGTACTGAACTAAACAGAGACTTCTCAATAGAAGAAGTTCAAATGGCCAAAAGACACTTAAGGTCATGCTCAACATCCTTAGTGATCAGGTAAATGCAAACAAAACAACTTTGAGATATCATCTTACACCTGTCAGAATGGCTAAAATCAAAAACACCAATGATAGCCTTTGCTGGAGAGGATGTGGAGTAAGGGGAACACTCATCCATTGCTGGTAGGAATGCAAACTTGTGCAACCACTTTGGAAAGCTGTGTGACTGTTTCTCAGGAAATTCGGGATCAACCTACCCCAGGATCCAGCAATACCACTCTTGGGAATATACCCAAGAGATGCCCAATCATACTACAAAAGCATTTGTTCAACTATATTCATAGCAGCATTATTTCTAATAGTCAGAACTTGGAAACAACCTAGATGTCACTCAATGGAAGAATGGATAAAGAAATTGTGGAATATATACACATTAGAGTACTACTCAGTGGTAAAAATAATGACATCCAGGAGCACTTTTTAAAATGTTAAGCATTACTTTAAAACTTAAGCTGTGGCATTTCTAGGGCAAATATGATCCTGCCTGCTTGCTCCATCTAGTCAAACATGGTGGCCAAAGTGTCTTTAGTGCCTGAGACTGCCAGTTGGGAGTCATCCTCACTGCCTCAACTCTGATACCAATTGGCCCATGCTGCCACCAAGTAATTTGCAGCATACTTCCCACAAACAGCATTTAAATACTCAGCCTCCTGAAATAGCCAGAGTTCATGCTTGCAGTATAGCTCAGAAAGCTGCATTTCCAAAACTGTGCAGCTTTTTTCTACTACTGTTGAATTCAGTAAAACCTCTCTTAAAGAAGCCACAACAGTAAGCCATGCTTAACTTTGTTTTTTTTTTTATTGTTGTTTGCTTTTGGTTGTTTTTCGTTTTGTTTTGTTTTTGTTTTTTGCCTAGAATTCCTTCCCAAACTCTCTCCAGTGTTATTCCTTCTCAAACTCTTTCAGATTTAAGTGGATTTTGGTTGTCCATGTTGGTACCAATTTGTTTTATGGATTCCACTTATTCCCTTCCCAGCTTTCCCGACTCCCAAAATAATCACACAGAGACCATATTATTTGTAATACTGTTTAGCTAAGAGCTTAAGCATATTTCTGACTAACTCTTGCATGTTATTTTAACCTATCTTCACTAATGTGTCTATTACCACTAGGCTTACATGGTAAAGTTCCATTATCTGTTTTTAGAGTCCAACTTCTCTCTCCCAGCATTCAGTTTAGTTTTCCCCACCTAACTCAACTCTACCCTATCACAGGCCAAGGCAGAATTCTTTATTAACTGATGGTATTCACAGCATAGAGAGGATAATTCTACATCAATAAATTAAGTATAATATGTCATCAATAGACTCATAGTAATCAGACCTGGAAAGGTAATTTGATGAAATGACTTCAACTCTATTATTGATGACATCCCTTAAATAAAGAAAAACAGTTGAAAACCTGACCACAGCATCCACATACTGAATAATTCATCCTGACATTCCATAAGCTAGTAACAGAACCAAAAATATAAGCAGAGTGTAGATTTACTTTATAAAAGTATATCACATAGATTTTCTGAGTCTAGATGAAGATATGCTCACTCCAAGAAAAAGCATTTAGAGCTTCAAATTCAGTCTATGCACTTTTATACAAACCTATTTTTAGATATTTGTTTTCTTTATCACTTCTGGATTTCATTATCTTACAGATTTTAGTTTTACTGTGTTGGCAATGCCTGTTGATAAAAACATTGTTTTTTGTTAATGCAGTCTAAACTTTAGACATTTTCTGTCTCTATTGCTTTGAGTCAATGTTTAAGAAACAACGTAGTAATCTAAAGGCATATTTATTCATAGATATACTAAACAAATTTTATTTCATATATAGTGTCAGGAACTTACAGGCCATGTGTTAGAAAAAATCCATTTATTCATATATTGATGACAGTAAGCATTTTTTCTTTTTTTGATGTAAATGGACTTTTCCTTGTATTCCAACATGAACAATAGTATTCTGTATTGACCAGGCTACCCTCAGAACTCTCATTATTCCTCTTGCCTCAGCATCCTAAGTACTAAGGTAACAGATGCATGCCACTAAAACAGACTTTTGGATGACACTCAGATGTGGAGACTTGATATTTAAGACTCAATCAAATCCTCATAATAAAACCCTGTAAAAGAGTGCTTTCTATGAAAGGACAGAAGAAACTCAACTTCCTGGCCTATCTTCTCTGTCCTGCCATTAAAATGTATGAAGAGCGATTGTATCTAATAAGTTATCAAATATAAGTGCTGAATTTAACGTGATACTAACCTCTTTTACTGAGCGTTTAAGTAATAATAAAAACATTTTGTATACCAAATTTAAAAAAATCAAAAAGTGAATTCAAAAGTATAATACTTATCATATATTAACTTCATGTGAATTTCAAATATTGTTGTTCATAAAGTCATGAATAACTCACAGCTAAGAGAAGATAATAGAAGAAAAGTGGAGAAGGAATAGAAGAGGGGAAGAGGAAAAGAAGAAAAAGAGGGGAGTAATAAAAGGTTAAGGAAGGGTAGAGAAATGAGAGGTTCAAAAACTAAAATAGGAGAAAGAGCAAGAGGTAAAAAGGATAGGAGAAGATCATGGATATGAGGGGAAAAGAGAGGACAGGGAAAAGGAGAAGAGGAGAGAGAGCAGAGGAGAGGATTCTAGTCATCAACAATTAATGAAGAGACACTGCACATATTCTTGTCTATACTCTGGAACATTTAGTGTCTTGATCTTGGCCTCTCATAGACTATGCCATGTTTCTGATATCAAAGACACCCTGATGTTTTACATTTTGTAACAATAATGCAAGTAAGCTTATTTGCATGAATTGAGAAAACTGGAAAATTAAGAACCAATAAATGAATAAATATAACATGGAAAAGAAGTGATCATAAAAAATGGAAACACTATCCTGAGTGAGGTAAGCCAGACCCAAAAAGAGGAACATGGGATGTACTCACTCATATTTGGTTTCTAGCCATAAATAAAGGACATTGAGCCTATAATTCATGTTCCTAGAGAAGCTAAATAAGGTGAATCCAAAGACAAACACATAGGCATCCTCAGGAATATTAACCTTCATCAGGCGATGAAAGGAGACAGAGACAGAGACCCACACGGGAGCACCGGACAGAAATCTCAAGGTCCAAATCAGGAGCAGAAGGAGACGGAGCACGAGCAAGGAACTCAGGACCACGAGGGGTGCACCCACACACTAAGACAATGGGGATGTTCTATTGGGATCTCACCAAGGCCAGCTGGCCTAGGTCTGAAAAAGCATGGGATAAATCCGGACTAGCTGAACATAGCGGACAATGAGGAATACTGAGAATTCAAGAACAATTGCAGTGGGTTTTTGATCCTACTGCACGTACTGGCTTTGTGGGAGCCTAGGCAGTTTGAATGCTCACCTTACGAGACCTGGATAGAGGTGGGCAGTCCTTGGGCTTCCCACAGGTCAGGGAACCCTGATTGCTCTTCGAGCAGATGAGGGGGGGGGGACTTGATCGGGGGAGGGGGAGGGAAATGGGAAGCGGTTGTGGGGACGAGGCAGAAATCCTTAATAAATAAATAAATTAAAAAAAAATGGACCAGTTAAAAATGGAAATTTTCTAAATTAGTATTGCAAAGACGGTTACATAATGGATTCCAAATATTAAAATTCCATCTTGAAATAACTAATGTGTATGTAAAGAGTGCAAATGATGAATCAAATGTCTTTATCAACTGCAATGCCCTAGGAATGTTTGCAGCTAATTCAGAGAAGTAATAATTACAATTACATTAATCTGAAATTAAAACATTTCATTCAGGAAATGCAGGCATATCAGCACAAGATGACTAAAGACCATTTACTTGTGATGAAATTCATGGCCATGTGAAATGCACTTTAATTTTTTTAAAAGTCTGAAAAACTAATACATTGGGCATCTGAGACCTTAAAGGTATTAATTTCACTTTATTTTCCATGGGTTAAAACTGAAAATTTAAGGTTGGACTTTACAATTATTTTGAATGACAATACAGAATGGAATGTATACATATTCATTAATAATTTAATATAGCAAACCAAAATTTTAGATAATAAGAGTATACTAGATACTTCCCGTCTAAGAGCGTGCCAATGCCTGCGTATAAAGCAAATAAATAAAAAGTTCTACAAGTGTTAGAATTCAGGTACAGAACTGTTATTCTGTGCTTTGTATTACTCTGATTGAGATGTTCTTATTTCAAATTGAAACATATATATATATATATATATATATATATATATATATATATATGGTCAGTGTCATACACCAATTTCTTGGGAAAATGAAGAAAGTTAGCTAAATTATTTTCCCTTACCTATTTACTTCTCTTTAAGGAAACATTCTACCAAGTTCTTCTATAGCTGTGTTTTTCTGATTCTTTGATATCCCTTCAGTTGTTAGTCAGTTCATCTGACATTCTGCCATAGTAATATTGTGCTATTTCAGAGTTCCACCAGTAACCTGAAACTCTTCCACTGAGTCTGTTCTACATATTAGAACTGCAGAAAGCTCAACATATTATGAGAGAATATTCAGAACATTTTTACTTTTTTAGATCTGGGGGAATTCTAAGAATCTCCGGCCTCTGTGCTTAAGCACATGAACAAAAATCAGCAGGGTTTCCATAGTTTTGGTAGAACAAAATTTTAAAATACAGTCTGTAAGTTTTGCTCAGGACTAGATGAGAAAGGGAAATTTATTTTTTCTGTAAATGAGTTGTCATCACTGATTCTTAAAAGGACAAACCTGTAATTGATGAAACTTAAATTGTTCTCACAGGAGAATTATTGTTAAACATCTGACACTCAAGATGACATTTATTGGGATTTTGATTAAGCAATCAAGTCATACCTTTGTCATCAATTTAGTCATCCTTAGCAAATATAATAAACAGACATACTTAAGATATTAAATTTTGTGTGTTAATGCAATGCTTACCTCTGTATACAGAGCAAAGAATTTTTTTAATAAAAGATGACTTGTCAACAGTGTTTGGACTTTTTTTTTTCACAGAACAGGGTCCTATATATACACCAGCCAGCACTCTATAACTAAGCTATTTTGCGAGATATTAATTGAAAAAAAAGATAGGAGACAAACAGGGAGAAAGTTAATTGGATATTACTAAGCAGAGTCACTGAAATCCAGTGTGTTCATTCTGCTGCTATTTCACCTGATCAGCTGAAGCACATGAGAAATCTGCTGCATTGGCTGTAAAATTATTTCCCTATTCTATAATTTTTAAGTAATCTTATCAATACTGACAGAGCTATTGATCATGGTTTATATCCCCATCTTGTGAAAGCTTTTTGATACAGTATTCATTCTGGCTAGTAATTAGAATTGAATGATAATGATAATTTTCTGTATTTGCATCATTCTTCTGTGTATTTTATTTTAATCACATCTGAGTTCTTAATGTGATTATTTCGGTTAACTTACCATTTCCAATAAGCAATCATTTTTAACAATTCAAAGCATTAGAATTATTAACTACTTGAAAAGAAAAAAAATATGTTCATTAATGCTTTAAGAATTTCATACATTTTATTTAATAATTTTCACTCTCCTATATTAACTTCTCTCACACCTACTCTAACTTTTCCACCTATCCAATGTCTATTGACAGAGGTTTCTGATCCACATGGTGCTACAGCCATTCAATTCCAAAAAAGCACACAGAGGCATAGATTAATTATAAACTGGATGGCCTATTAGCTCCGGCTTCTTATTAGTTAATTCTTATATCTTACAGTAACCCATAAATCTTGTCTTTGTTAGCCACATGGCTTGGTACCTTTTATCAGTGAGACATGCTATCTCAAGTTCTTTGCCTGATTGATGACTGCAGACTGAATTATCTTGCTCTGGTCATCCTGCCTATACTTACTCCTGCCTGGCTACTGGCCAATCCACATTTTATTAAACCAATACAAATGACAAATCTTTACAGGGTACAGGACCATTATCCCACAGCAAATGTCCTTTTCTCTCCTTATTAATTTTTTATTATTTATTAAATATCTACTCCAATGTTAGCTTCCCAAATAATCTTGGCAGTGGAGTCTGCTCTATAACATGCTCTACATACCAGCGGCACAACTTTCAAGAAAATTGACTTTTCATTACCCAACAGCTAATAGCTCTTCAGTTAAGGTTTATAATGGTACGATAAATACCATAACAAAAGCAAAATGGGTAGGAAAAAGTCTATTTTAATCACATTTCCACATCACAGTCAGTCCTCCAGGAAAATCAGGGCAGAAACTCAAGACAGAAACTGATGCAGAAGTCATGAAGAACGCTCATTGTTGACTCGCTCCTCATGGTTTGCTCAGTTTGATTTCTCATATTACCCAAGGCCACAATCCCAGGTATGGCACCACTCAGGGTAAACTGGGCTCTTCCATAATAGTTATCAATCAAGAAAAGGAGCTCGCTTAAGTCAAATATGATGTGGGCATTTTCTGAGTTAATAACCTTCTCCCAAATGACTCTAGATTGTGACAAGTTCACATAAAACTAGCCAGCACAACTGACCCCTTGTAAACTTTACACACAAACATATCACTTGTAAATCATAATTATCCCTTTATTGTTCATCCCCAAGAACTCAGTTTAATACTGATGCTAAAATATAAAACATCTCAAAGAGTTTTAAAATTGAAAGGTTCTTTAAAGTTATATTTTTCAAGACATCCAAAGTAAATTTTAAAGTTTAAACCTCTCTAAACATAGTCTCTCTAAAACTGCAGTCTTCTTAAAAGTTCAAATTCTCATTAAAATTGCAATGTTTATTTAAAATATACATGCTAATAAGACTGAAGTTTCCAGTAAAATCAAAAATATGTTAAATGCTGTCTTATTTCAAGAAAAAATAACAGGAGCATAGTCAAAATACACTCAAAGCAAAAATAAATTTCAGTGGTATAAAAATTTAGGGCCTTTTCTTGGTCCTCTGTGTTCCAAGGGGCTCCTTCTCTTCAGCACTGCTGTTTGCAAAACACAATGTCATCTCTTGAGGGCTCGGAGTCTCTCCATTGCACTGTTCTCATCCTTGATAATCATCCATGGTACTGATACCTCCAACATGCTGGGATCTCTGCAACTCCCCTGCACCTTCACCAAAAATGTTTCCTCGGATCTCCCTAGGGATTCTGACTGCTATATTTTGCCAAATACTTAAACTTCTATCCAGGACTCCCTCAAGCTTTGTCTTTTATGGCAGCTGAGGCTTCGCGCTTCCCCATCATCAGTGCCTCCACAGGCTTCTGCTTGGGTGCTCAGCTCTGCCATCCTGTTATCCATGACCCTGACATGATTTCAAAATTCATTCCAGAGTGACTCATATATGAAGTTTGGTTGTCAACATGAGAAGAAGCCTCAAAGCACTTTGAACCACAAATTCTGTGTGATGACTTTGTGGAAATACTCCCAATTTGACCTCAATGATTCTGATCTCCTTTAACCGCTAGATTTCTCAGTTCCAGATGACCAGCAAAGCAAAGGATTTCCTGTTAATTACAGCCCATTATTTTTCCTGAGCAGATTAGACACCATAAATCACATACAACATTCAAGAAATCAGCCCTGGTAAAATTTTTGCTCCCCTTTGAAACTTTCCCTGACAGACTTCAATAATCTGGATTACTGTCAGCAATGTATCCACAGTTCCAACAGACCAGCACACTCTGCTCTTAGCACTCCAAAAGCATCTCCAAGCCAAAGTTATAAAGTCCTTCCACAATTCTCACCAAAATATGGTGAGTTCCTTTCACAGCAGTAACCACATAATACCAATTTCTGTCTTAATTGGAGTTTCTATTGCTTTGATAAACACCATGATCAAAAAAGAAAACTATTTATTTTTCTTACACTCCCACATCACAGTCATCCAGAAAAATCTGGTTAAAAACTCAAGGCAAAAACCTGGAGGCAATCCCTTTTCCTCAAGTTCTCTCCTCCCTCCCCGTCTCCTTCTCTTTCCATTCCACCCTACCTTCTTGCCCATACCCACACTCCCAATTTTGTCACAGAATATTGTCTATGTCCCCTTTCCAGGTGGATCTTATGTATGTTTTTCTAGGGTTCACCTTGTTATTTAGCTTCTCTAAGATTGTGACTGTAGGCTCTTTATTCTTTGCCTTACAGCTAGTAACCACTTATGAGTGAGTACATATCATTTTCATCTTTCTGGGTTACCTCACTCAGGATGCTTTTGGAGGGGAGAAGGGGGTGAGTATTATTCAGCTGTTAAAACCAATGGCATCATTGCAAAATTTTCAGGCCAATGAATGGAACTGGAAAAAATGTCATCTTGAAGTGAGGTCATCTAGACCATGAAAGACAAACATGATATGTAGTTACTTGGAAGTGGATATTAGCTGTAAAGTATAACCATGTTACAATTTGCAGATGCAGAGATGCTATCCAAAAAGCAGGGCCCAAGTGGGAACACATGAATTTCCCTGGGAAGGGGAATATAAGCGATCTCCTGAGTGGTCTGAGAGCAGATTGGTATGGGTACTTGAGAGATCTCATTATGCAGATGGGGAGAGTACTGAAAAAGATGACTGGAAACAGAATGCTGTAGTATTAAGGGGCGGCGGGGCTGCGTCCCTGGCACCCCAGCCACCTGGCTCCGCTAGCTTATGCCCCGAAATAACAACACACAAACTGTATTCATTTAAACACTGCTTGGCCCATTCTCTTCTAGGCTAATTCTCACATATTAATTTAGCCATTTCTAATCATCTGTGTGTAGCACCCCAAGGTGCGCTTACCGAGGAGATTCTAGCCTATGTCCATCCTGGGTCTGAGCTTCATAGCATGCGTCTGCCCAGGAGCCAGGAGCATGGCGTCTCTCTCAGGCGTCTGCTCCCGAGAGGAGAGCCGTCGAGACTGAGCTCACTTCCTCTTCCTCCCACCGTTCTGTTCTGTTTACTACTCCCACCTATCCTCTAACCAATAAAATGGGCCAAGGCAGTTCCTTTATTAGCCAATGACCTTCCTCCATCAGAATGCGTTTTGAAGTCAGGTAGAAAATGGATACAAGGGAAATGTCTACGAATCTACAAGGATGACCACAACTAAGACTCCTAGAAATCATGGATACATATCCTAAGCTGGCCATCCCCCAATAATCAAATTAGTGACAATTTCCAATTGTCATTAGAAAGACTTCATCCAGTAACTAATGGAAACAGATATAGAGTTCAACATTTAAGCACTAGTCCATGCTCAGGAAATCCTGCTGAAGAAAGGGAGGAGGATTGGAGGAGCCAGAATAGTCAAGGACATCACAGGAAGACCCACAGAAATAAATAACCTGGCTGATAGGAGCTCATAGTCTGGACCAATAGCTTGAGAGTCTGCATGTTTTACATGACAGTTGTGTAGCTTGGACAATTTGTGGGACTCCTGGAAATTACATTTGAAACATAGTTTTCTTAAGATCCACACTTAATCTTATTTATATCATTAAAATGGATGTACATCTAAATAGACATATATCTTACACTTACTTAGTGAAAATTCATATTTAAACATGACATGAAAGTGAGTAAGCCAAATAAATTTGCAATTTACCTCCAGATCTTTACCAGCAATTACATTCCTTTTTGCTTGATCATTCAAATTCTGACTGGATGAAAGAAAGCTCAGAATACTTTTAATTTGCATTTCTTTTGATAATATAGATTTTGCACACTTTAAAAAATATTTATGAACCACATAATTGCTTCTTTGGGGGGGGAGGGCTTTCTCTTTATTAGCCTGTGCATTGACTACTGAAGATGGAAGCGTGGAAAGTAGAGAAGAGAGAAGGGGAGAAATGTCGTACAGAGGTATACATACTGTGCATGCAAGTGGAATAGTGGAGCATAATGCTTATATACCAGCTTCAAAACAAGAAAAGGAAAACCGAGCTTTCATCTGAGATTTGTTTTTCTAATATTTTTTTTACATCTACAGTAACCATCTACTTTATTTGTTTATAATTATGAATGTTTGTGATGAAAAATCTGTCAACTTGAATCCATATGCTCCTTCTTAATTTAATCTTGACTCAAAGCATGTTTTTGTAATATCAAGGCAATTAATTGATGGAAAATAAAAAAGATCAAAATTAATTATAGAAATTTTTTATCAAATGGAAAATAAATAAGTATGATGACTTAAAGGTGATTACATCTTAAAATTCCTCTTACCATTAGCTCAATTAATGCTCCCAACTACCAAATGTTAAAGAACTGAAAATGGTTAGATATTTACTCTGATACACACTTTCTAATTGCATTACATTTTTTCTCATCTCTTTTTTCAACGTAACAAATTTTAACTGTGGAGTCCTGATATATTATTTCTATTTAATATGATTAATAAAGTCAGTCTAGAATATTTTCTATTTGTACTCTGCCTTTATCTAGAGGTTATAAAACAACTGCATGGATAAATTAACACAGAAAATTAAATACAAGTTTGGCAATGAAAAGGCAGTTTTCTGAAAGCATATTGTCACCAAATAGACACATTCAACCCTAAGAATTAGATTAACTTTCAAGGATAAAAATAACCCTTAGCAAATCACCACTCCCTATACTTTAGTGAACAGAATCTACGTAACTGAAGAGTGGTCTCTGGGCAGTTTTCTAACTGAAAATGTTATTGCTTAGATAGCCAAGAACTGGTGGCTACATAGCCAAGAGACATAGTCAATAAAATAATTCTTAATGATACTCTTCCATACTTAAAATGCCTTGGCAAATCATCATCAGAAAGGCTTCATCCAGCAACCGAAGGAGCAGATACAGAGACTCATAGTCAAACATTAGGTGGAAAAGAGGTAGAGAATAAATTTTAGGATTCAGAAGCGTCAGGACACTATGAGAACATGGTCCACAAAAACAACTGAGTAAGGTTTATAAAGGTTGAAAGAGACTTAAGAGACAATCATGGAACCTATATGGGTTTGAACTAGGTTCTCTGCATACATGCTGTGATTGTTAGCTTGGTGTTTTTTTTTTCTGGGACACCTAACAGTGGAAATGGGAGTATATATGACACTTTTGCCAGCTCTTAGCACCTTTTGCTCCTACTGAGGTGCCCTGTATAACCTCAATATGAGGGTTTGTAACTTATCTTACTGTAACTTATTACACCATATTCTGCTTACATACCTGGGAGACCTATTTTATGAAAGATAATTAAAGAGGAGAGGGTCTGGATGAGATAAAGGGAGCAGGAGTGTTAGAAGGAGGGAAAGCTAGAGTCAGTATGTATTATATGAAAGTAGAATAAATTTTAAAAAGTTAAAAATAAGTTAATTACTCTCCAATATGCTATAATGTTTTGAATTTATTCCAACACACTTGAAAATTTTAAGGTACTTCAAAAACTTTATTTTATCTGGTTTCATAACTTTATATATTATACCCCATTCTGGTATGCTCACACTTATGCCACAAGCTCTTTACCAATTTAGCCACCTCCACCGCTTTCCTGGTTCTATATGTGTTGATACTATATAACATGGTGTGGGAAGCTTATAGGCTTCTTACTGTGATATAGCTATGCACTATGAAATTGGTATTAAAATGTAAAATTTAATAATATTTACTATATTTTATAGTACTGTATTATATCTACTGTGTTTGGGCAGAAGAAAAATAGCTGTACCATTGCTTGAATGCTCAGATCTGAGAATAATGCATTTAGTAATGGCTCAGGGAATTAGAAGCTGTGAAATGCTACAAGATTTCATATTTTAAATCTCACTGCTCTCATAAAAACTCAGATACAATACTGATATTTGAAACTAAATCTAAACAATGGTTCAAACTCATGCTTTATTGAATAAATTTTTATACATAACTCAAGCTAATTATTAATTTTATAACAACTGTAACTTCTTTTTTTATTTTTTTTATTGAGAAAAGGAAAAAAAGTATCTGCCTCCTTCCAGCCTCCCATTTCCCTCGCCCTCCTCCCACCCATCTCCCCCTCCCCTGTAGTAGTAAGAGCTGCGGGGCTGCGTCCCCAGCACCCAGCCGAGCACATAGCTAGCTCTAGCTTATGCGCCGAAATAATTACACAGAAAACTGTATTCTTTAAACACAACATGGCCCATTATAGCTAGCCTTTTCTCTGCACCTGGACTAGCCTATTTCTTATAATCTATGTAGCCCACGAGCTGGCTTACCAGGAATGATCTTAACCTGCGTCTGCCTGGAGTGGGAGAATCATGGCAACTCACTGACTCAGCTTATTTCTCCCAGCATTCTGTTCTGCTTACTCCTCCCACCTATCTTTTAACCTATGAGGGCCAAAGCAGTTTCTTTATTGCTTAACCATAGAAATAAACAGATTGATATATGACACTCCCACATCACTCCCCCCAAACTCCTCTCCCCCTCCCTCTCCAGTCCAAAGAGCAGTCAGGATTCCCTGCCCTATGGAAAGTCCAAGGTCCGCTGCCCTCCATCCATGTCTAGGAAGGTTAACATCCAAACTGGCTAGGCTCCCACAAAGCCAGAACATGAAGTAGGGTCAAAACCCCATGCCATTGTCCTTGGCTTCTCATCAGCCCTCATTGTTCGCCATGTTCAGAGAGTCCAGTTTTATCCCATGCTTTTTCAGTCACAGTCCAGCTGGCCTTGGTGAGCTCCCAATAGTTCAGCCCCATTGTCTCAGTGGGTGGGTGCACCCCTCGTGGTCCTGACTTCCTTGCTCATCTTCTCCCTCCTTCCGCTCCTCATTGGGACCTTGGGAGCTCAGTCTGGTGCTCCAGTGTGGGTCTCTGTCTCTATCTCCATCCATCACCAGATGAAGGTTCTATGATGATATGCAAGATATTCGTCAGTATTGCTATAGGATAGGGTCATTTCAGGTTCCCTATCCTCAGCTGCCCAAGAGACTAACTGGGGACATCACCATGGGCTCCTGGGAGCCACTCTAAGGTCAAGTCTCTTGCCAACCCTAAGGTGGCTCCCTTAAATAAGAATTGTGGTTCCGTGCTCCCCTGTCCAACCTTCCTTTATCCCAACTTCCTGTCTCCCCAAGTTCACCCCCTCCTTCCCTTCTCACTTTTCTCTCCCCATCTCCCCTTACCCCCATCCCACCCCACCCCCAAGATCCCAATTTTCTCCCCGGCAATTTTGTATACTTCCCATAGCCAAGAGGATAACTATGTTTTTCCTTGGGTTCACCTTCTTATTTAGCTTCTTTAGGTTCACCAATTGTAGTCTCTGTGACCTTTATTTACGGCTAGAAACCAATTATGAGTGAGTACATCCCATGTTCAACTTTTTTGGGTCTGGGATACCTCACTCAGGATAGTGTTTTCTATTTCCATTCATTTGCATGCAAAATTCAAGAAGTCATTGTTTTTTACCACAGCGTAGTACTCTAGTGTGTATATATTGCATACTTTCTTCATCCATTCTTCCATTGAATCTAGGTTGTTTCCAGGTTCTGGCTATTACAAATAATACTGCTATGAACATAGTTGAACAAATGCTTTTGTCATATGATAGGGCATCTCTTGGGTATATTCCCAAGAGTGGTATTTCTGGGTCCAGGGGTAGGTTGATCCTAAATTTCCTGAGAAACTGAAACACTGATTTCCATAGTGGTTACACAAGTTTGCATTCCTACCAGCAATGGATGAGAGGGTACCCCATCCTCCACAGCCTCTCCAGCAAAGGCTATCCTTGGTGTTTTTGAGTTTAGCCATTCTGACAGGTGTAAGATGATATCTCAAATTTGTTTTGATTTGCATTTCCCTGATTGCAAAGGAGGTTGAACATGACCTTAAGTGACTTTTGGACATTTGGATTTCTTCTGTTGAGAATTCTCTGTTCAGTTCAGTGCCCCATTTTTTAATTGGTTTAATTAGCATTTTAAAGTCTAGTTTCTTGAGTTCTCTATATATTTTGGAGATCAGACCTTTGTCTGTTGCGGGGTTGGTGAAGATCTTCTCCCAGTCAGTAGTTTGCCTTTGTGTCTTAGTGACAGTGTCCTTTGCTTTACAGAAGCTTCTCAGTTTTAGTAGGTCCCATTTATTCAATGTTGCCTTTAATGTCTGTGCTGCTGGGGTTATATATAGGAAGCAGTCTCCTGTGCCCATCTGTTGTAGGGTACTTCCCACTTTCTCTTCTATCAGGTTCAGTGTGTTCGGACTGATATTGAGGTCTTTAATCCATTTGGACTTGAGTTTTGTGCATGGTGATAGATACGGGTCTATTTTCATTCTTCTACAGGTTGACATCCAGTTGTGCCAGCACCATTTGTTGAAGATGCTTTCTTTCTTCCATTGTATACTTTTAGCTCCTTTATCAAAAGTCAGGTGTTCATAGGTTTGTGGGTTAAAATTCGGGTCTTCTATATGATTCCATTGGTCCACTTCTCAGTTTTTGTGCCAGTACCAAGCTGTTTTCATTACTGTAGCTCTGTAATAACGTTTGAAGTCAGGGATGGTAATGCCTCCAGAAGATCCTTTATTGTATAGGATTGTTTTGGCTATCCTGTGTTTTTTGTTTTTCCATATAAACTTGATTATTGTCCTCTCCAGATCTGTGAAGAATTTTTATGGGATCTTGATGGGGATTGCATTGAATCTATAAATTGCCTTTGGTAGAATTGCCATTTTTACTATGTTGATGCTCCCAATCAATGAGCAAGGGAGGTCCTTCCATTTTCTGGTATCCTCTTCAATTTCTTTCTTCAATGCCTTAAAGTTCTTGTCAAATAGATCTTTCATTTCCTTGGTTAGATTTACCCCAATATATTTTATGCTGTTTGTGGCTATCGTGAATGTTGAAGCTTCTCTGATTTCCCTCTCTGCTTCCATATCCTTTGTGTATAAGAGGGCGACTGATTTTTTGTAGTTGATCTTGTATCCTGCCACATTACTAAAGCTGTTTATCAGCTGTAAAAGTTCTTTGGTGGAGTTTTGGGGGTGGCTATGTACGTTATCATATCATCTGCAAATAACAAAAGTTTCGCTTCTTCCTTTCCAATTCGAATCCCCTTGATCCCATTATATTGTCTTATTGCTATTTCTAGAACTTCAAGCACTATATTGAAGAGGTATGGCGAGAGTGGACAGCCTTGTCGTGTTTCTGAGTTTACCGGGATGGCTCTGAGTTTCTCTCCATTTAATTTGAAGTTAGCTGTTGGCTTGCTGTATATAGCTTTTAATATATTTAGGTATGACCCTTTTATCCCTAATACTTTTATCATAAAGGGATGTTGAATTTTGTCAAATGCTTTTTCAGCATCTATTGAAATGATCATATGGTTTTTTTTCTTTCAGTTTATTTATATGATGGATTATATTGATAGATTTGCGTATGTTGATCCAGCCCTGCATCATTGGGATGAAGCCTACTTGATCATAATGGATAATTTTTCTAATGTGTTCTTGGATTCGGTTTGCCAGTATTTTGTTGAGGATTTTTGCGTCCATGTTCATGAGTGAGATTGGCCTGTCATTCTCTTTCCTGGTTGAGTCTTTGTGTAGTCTTGGTTTCAGAGTAACTGTAGCTTCATAAAAGGAATTTGGTAATGACCCTTCTGATTCTATATTGTGGAATACATTAAGGAGTATAGGTATTAGCTCTTCTTGGAAGTTCTGGTAGAATTCCCCATTGAAACCATCTGGTCCTGGGCTTTTTTTGGTAGGGAGGTTTTTGATAACAGTTTCTAATTCTTTGTGACTAACACGTCTGTTTAGATTGTTCACCCTGTCTGGGTTTAACTTTTGTATATGGTATTTATCTAAAAAAGTGTCCATTTCTTTTACATTTTCTAGTTTTTTGGTATACAGGCTTTTGTAGTTAGCTCTAATGATTCTCTGAATTTACTCTGTGTCTGTGGTTATGTCCCCCTTTTCATTTCTGATCTTATTAATTTGTGTATTCTCTCTCTGCCATTTGATTAGTTTGGATAGGGGTTTATCAATCTTGTTGATTTTCTCCAGGAACCAGCTTTTTGTTTCATTTATCCTTTGTATTGTTTTCTGTGTTTCTATTTTGTTGATTTCAGCCGTCAGTTTGATTATTTCCAGTCTTCTATTCCTCCTAGGTGAGTCTGCTTCTTTTTTTTCAAGAGCTTTCAGGTGGGCTGTTAAGTCTCCAATATGTGCTTTCTCTGTTTTCTTTAAGTGGGCACTTAGTGCTATGAACTTTCCTCTTAGGACTGCTTTCATAGTGTCCCATAAGTTCGAGTATGTTGTTTCTTTATTTTCCTTGAATTCAAGGAAGACTTTAATTCCTTTCTTTATTTCTTCCTTAATCCAGGTATGGTTCAGTAGTTGACTGTTCAGTTTCCATGAGTTTGTAGGCTTTCTGGGGGTAGCATTGTTGTTGAATTCTAACTTTAATCCATGGTGATCTGATGAGACACAGGTGGTTACTAATATTTTTTTGTAACTGTGTAAGTTAGCTTTGTTACTGAATATGTGGTCATTTTTCGAGAAGGTTCCATGACCTGCAGAGAAGAAGGTATATTCTTTCCTCTTTGGGTGGAATAATCTATAGATGTCTGTTAAGTCCATTTGCTCTATTACCTCCATTAATTCTCTAATTTCTCTGTTATTTTTCTGTCTGATTGACCTGTCAATTTGGTGAGAGAGGAGTGTTGAAGTCTCCTACTATTAGTATGTGCGGTTTGATGGCTGCCTTGAGTTTTATTAATGTTTCTTTTATGTACATTGGTGCTTTTGTATTAGGGACATAGATATTCAGGATTGAGACTTCATCCTGATGAATTGTTCCTGTTATCAGTATAAAATGTCCCTCTCCATCTCTTCTGATTGATTTAAGTTTGAAGTCAACTTTGTTAGAAATTAGGATGGCCACACCTGCTTGTTTCTTAGGTCCATTTGCTTGGTAAGCCTTTTCCCAGCCCTTTTTTTCTGAATAGGTGCCTGTCTTTGTGGTTGAGGTGTGTTTCTTGTAAACAGCAGAATGTTGGATCCTGTTTTTGTATCCAATCTCTTAGCCTGTGCCTTTTTATAGGTGAGTTGAGCCCATTGACTTTAAGTGATATTAATGACCAGTGGTTGTTAACTCCGGTCACTTTTTTAGTAGTAGGGTTTGTGTGTTTCCCTTTTTTGAGTTGCGCTGGTGAAGGGTCTCTAGATGTCTGAGTTATTGTGGTCATTTTTGGACTCCTTGGCTAGTGATTTTCCTTCTATTACTTTCTGTAAGGCAGGATTTGTGGCTACGCATTGTTTAAATTTGTTTTTATCCTGGAAAATTTTGTTTTCTCCATTTATAGTGAACGAAAGCTTGGCTGGGTGTAGTAGTCTGGGCTTGCATCCATGGTCTCTTAGTTTTTGCAGAACATCTATCCAGGACCTTCTGGCTTTTATGGTTTCCATAGAGAAATCAGGTGTAAGTCTGATAGGTTTACCTTTATAAGTAACTTGGCCTTTTTCCTTTGCTGCTCTTAATATTCTTTCTTTATTCTGTATGATTTGTGTTTTGATTATTAGATGGTGAGGGGATTTTTTTTTTTGATCCAGCCTATTTGGTGTTTTGTATGCTTCTTGAACCTTCATAGGTACATCTTTCTTCAGGTTGGGAAAGTTTTCTTCTATAATTTTATTAAGTATATTTTCTGGACCATGGAGCTTCACTTCTTCTCCTTCTTCTACTCCAATTATTCTTAGGTTTGGTCTTTTTATTGTGTCCCATATTTCCTGAATTTTTTGTGATGAGAGTTTGTTGGACTTGCTGTTTTCTTTGATCAGTGCATTTATTTTCTCTATGTTATCTTCAGAATGTGAGATTCTTTCTTCTATCTCTTGTATTCTGCTGGTTATGCTTGTTTCTGTAGTCTCTATTCGTTTACCTAGATTTTCCTTGTCCAGCCGGCCCTCTGTTTGTGTTTTCTTCCTTGCCTCCATTTCAGTTTTCAAGTCTTGAACTGTTTCCATTATCTGCTTGATTGTTTTTCCTTGATTTCCTAGGGTATCATTCACTGATTTACTCAATTCCTCAAGCTTTCTGTTTTACTTCTCATCCATTTCTTTAAGGGTGTTTTTTTATATGCTGTTTAAGGGCCTCTATCACTTTCACAAAGCCAGTTTTTTCTACTTCTTCTTGATTAAGTTGTTCATGTCCTCCTGTTGTGAGGTCGCTGGGTTCTGGTGGTTTCATGTTGTTTTTCAGATTGTTGGGTGAATTCTTACATTGGCGCCTGTCCATCTCTTCCTCCTAATGCTCCCCTATGGATCTTCTTTTACAGGATCAGGTCTTCTTGCCCATTGATGTACCTTCCCAGTGATGTCACTCCACAGTGATGGTTCTCCTGGTGTCCAGATCGGATCTCCATGCTGCTTGGGTAGCTCGCAAACAAAGGGCCTACCCTGCTTGCTGCAGGCAGGCTATGGAGACAAAGGAACTACCATCCTTCCCTTTGTGCTCCCGATTTGGGTTCAGTCCCAGCACCCGAGCAGGCTGAGCTGGGAGGTGCTATGCCACCAAAGAGGGGAGGGAGGAAGGGAGACAGGGGGTGGGGGGTTCTGGATGTAAGCTGGGTGGGATAGGAAGAGAGAGGAGGTATTGGGCAGTATAGCTCCTGCAGGATGACCAGCACAACTGTAACTTCTACAATATGAATGCAAAGTTAAATTCATAGTACACCAATACAAAATAAAATCTATGCCACAGGCTTGACACATAATGCCTATATAGCATTCAACATAAAATACACATAATTGGCCTAATTATAAGCTAATTAAAAACCAATTGTTAGGTAGGATAGAGATAGGCAGTGCTGGCAGGCAGAGAGAAAATATAGTAAGAGAAATTCAGGCTCAGAAGAAGAACAAGACAAGAAGAGAAGAGAAGAAGAGGGAGATGCTGGGGCCAGCCATTAAGCCACCCAGCTAGCCGTGAAGTAAGAGGGAAGGAAAGACATATAGAATAAAGAAAATCAAAAAGTACAGAGCCTAAATGTAGTAAAATAGAAATAGGATAATGTAAGTTAGAAATTTGTAGCTAACAATGAATCTCAGTGTCTTTATTTAGGAGCTGGGTGGTGCCGCCACCCAACCAAAGGGGAGAAAGCCAACTAGAGGATCATAATTATGGTGATGCACTATTATGTACAGGTGGGGGATTTTGAAATACAATACATCTCATAACGAATCATTTGAAATAGAATAAAAAGGAGGCTCACCTTAGTGCCTTGAAGACATGCGGCCAGCATTATCACATGTCTTGTAAATTAGCATACTTATACTAAGGATTCTAACAAGGTCTCCAGATATTGAGCTTAGGGTCTCAGTTTCCCTCCTAGAGCTCAGTCATGTATTGAGAAGTATATCTCAGTAAAGATAAATATAGTCTGTCAGTAACTTAATTAGCTGAAATTGTACCTAGAGTCTATAGTCTTTAACTCTTACTTCTATTTTTAGCAATTTCCTTGTGAAATTCTTAAAAAGAAAGCCTGGTTCTAGGGGAGTATATTTGTAGTACAAAGCTTGTCTATGATGTACTAAACCCTAGATCCTTTTATTAATCTCAACGTTTAGGTAAATATTTGATATTTTATTGTTAATATTATTATATCTATATATTAGATTTATGCAGAGGTATGTGTGGTTTGTGTGCAAATAAGCAGTATCTTCAGAGGTGAAAACAGGGCAAGATTCTGCAGGAGCTGGAGTTAATAGAAGTGACAAACATAATGTGGATACTGGCAACTGATTTTCCATTTTGGAAGAGCAGCACTGATTGATCTTCCCACTTCTACACTTCTGTTTAACTCAATAAGCGATAATGATTATTGTCCAAATCTATTGACATTTTCTCTGTTTATATCACTTTTATCTTTCTTTCAGAAAATGATTTTATTTTAATTCCTATGCATTATTTAGATGTTCAGTTTAGACATTTAAGATTTTTTTCTTGATGTTTTTCTCATTGAGTATAGAAATATTTCTGCATTTTCAAATGAGTAAATCTTGTGTGTTTTATTGAAATGCTATAATATAACTCAAATTCCCTTTGTCACAGATCTTGTATCATGTTGGCTTCAAGTATACCTGTTTTAATAATACAATTTGTTATGCTTCACAAATGAATTTGACCTTATGAAAATGTATAGTTTGGTCATAATCTCAAAATACAGTATACAGTGTGGTGGCTTGAGTAAATATTGCCTCCATAGGATTATATATTTCACTCTTTCTTGCTCATTAATGGATTTAGGAGATGTGATCTTGTTGGAGAACATGTGTTATTAAGGATAGGCTTTGGAGCTTCAAATGTTCATTCCAGACATAATCCTACTTTCTGTATACAGTTTACAGATCAGATGTGAACTCTTAACTTCTGTTCCAGTGCCTTGTCTGCCCTTTATGGTAATGATGGACTAATTGTCTGAAACTGCAAGCAAGCACCGAAACAAATGCTTTCTGTTATAAGTTGCCTTAGTCAAGGTGTCTTTTCACAGCAAGAGAACAATAATTAAGACAGAAATGTATTGTGGAATATTACTTTATGCAAAGGTGTGTTACATTTGTCTATGCTGTGTTTGTTTAATTATATAAAATTGTGTTCAATTTTCACCTCTCCTTCCTAAGTCACCTGATTGGTCAAATATAAAGCTGAACGGCCAATTAACTAGATAGTAGAGGGGTAGGTAGAGATGGCAGGTGGAAAAAATATGGAGGAGAGAAGTGAAGAAAGAGAGAGGATAGATGAGAATAAGGGAGAAAGAGACGAAATGCCCTGGCCTAGTCAACTAGGCAGCTGCAAGACAGACAGACAGACATGGAGGAAGCAGTGAAAGTAAGAACATAAAGAATGAAGGAAAGAGACGCATTTAACTTCTGGACACATTTAAAACTCATGGGACGAGACACACAGAGGAGGTGCGGCGCAGCGGCCAGATGCACAGAGGCGGCAAGGCACGGCTGCCAGACTCACAGAGGCTGCCAGGGCGGCAAGACGCGGCAGCGCAACACCGCATTCAGGAAGAGGCTTTGGGGCACCGGCGCGGTGGCAGACCCAAACAGCGGGGTCAGGCTTGCAATAAGGAAAGCAGATCGCCCTACTAAAATTAAATCAAAGAGGTAGGCCTTTGGTTGGCCAACTCACTGGCACACGGGGTGCCTGGTCCTGTCCTGAAGACCCTTCGGAGGGGTGAGAGGGTTCTTGGCCTGCAGCAGGAACCAGGAAACAGAGCGAGGGCATTTTGTAAGCAGAGCCCTTGGCCAGCAGGGAAGCCTGATCTGGTTTTTAAAAGACCCATTAGATAGGATCAATAGGAGGAGATGGGCAGGCACCAAGGCAAGAATTCACCCAATAATCTGAAAAACAACATGAAAACACCAGAACCCAATGATCTTACAACAGAAGTATTTGAACAACCTAACACAGAAGAACTGGAAAAAATTGAATTTATGAAGGCAATAGAGTCCCTTAAACAACATGTAAAAAATGCCCTTATAAGCCGGGCGGTGGTGGCGCACTCCTGTAATCCAAGCACTTGGGAGGCAGAGACAGGCGGATCTCTGTGAGTTCGAGGCCAGCCTGGTCTACAAGAGCTAGTGCCAGGACAGGAACCAAAAAGCTATGGAGAAACCCTGTCTCGAAAAACAAAAAAAACAAAAAACAAAAATGCCCTTATAGAAATGGATGAGAAGTATAACAAAAAGTTTGAAGAAATGAGTAAATACATGCATGATACCCTGGGAAACCAAGAAAAAACAATCAAACAGGTAATGGAAACAGTTCAAGAATTGAAAACTGAAATGAAGGCAAGGAAGAAAATACAAACTGAGGACCAGCTGGATATGGAAAATCTAGGTCAATGAGCAGAGTCTACAGAAACAAGCATAATCAATAGAATATAAGAGCTAGAAGAAAGAATCTCAGATGCTGAGGACACCATAGAGAAAATAAACGAACAGATCAAAGAAAACAGCAAAGCCAACAAATTCTCAACACGAAACATTCAGGAAATATGGGACACAATAAAAAACCCAAACCTAAGAATAATAGGAATAGAAGAAGGAGAAGAGTCACAGCTCAAAGGCCCAGAAAATATTTTCAAAAAAATTATGGAAGAAAACTTTCCCAACTTAAGAAAGATATTCAGCATTTTAAAGTCTAGTTTCTTGAGTTCTCTATATATTTTGGAGATCAGACCTTTGTCTGTTGTGGGGTTGGTGAAGATCTTCTCCCAGCCAGTAGGTTGCCTTTGTGTCTTAGTGACTATGTCCTTTGCTTTACAGAAGCTTCTCAGTTTAAGTATGTCCCATTTATTCAATGTTGCCCTTAATGTCTGTGCTTCTGGGGTTATACATAGGAAGCGATCTCCTGTGCCCATCTCCTGTTGGGTACTTCCCACTTTCTCTTCTATCAGGTTCAGTGTGTTTGGGCTGATATTGAGGTCTTTAATCCATTTGGACTTGAGTTTTGTGCACGGTGATAGATAAGGGTCAATTTTCATTCTTCTACAGGATGACATCCGGTTGTGCCAGCACCATTTGTTGAAGATGCATTCTTTCTTCCATTGTATACTTTTAGCTCCTTTATCAAAAATGAGGTGTTCACATGGGATGTACTCGCTCATAATTGGTTTCTTGCCATAAATAAGGGCCATGGAGTCTACAATAGGTGAACCTAAAGAAGCTAAGGAAGAAGGTGAACCCAAGGAAAAACATATAGTTATCCTCTTGGCTAAGGGAAGTAGACCAAATTGCCGGGGAGAAAATTAGGATCTTGGGGGTGGGGTGGGATGGGGGTAAGGTGAGATGGGGAGAGAAAAGGTAGAAGGGAAGGAGGGGGGACTTGGGGAATCAGGAGAATTGGGATAAAGGAAAGGTGGATAGAGGAGCACAGAACCACAATTCTTAGTTAAGGGAGCCACTTTAGGGTGGGCAAGAGATTTGACCCTAGAGGGGCTCCCAAGTGCCCAAGATGAGGTCACCAGTTAGTTCCTTGGGCAGCTGAGGATTGGGAACCTGAAATGACCCTATCCTAGGGCAATACTAACGAAGATCTTGCACATCATCATAGAACCTTCATCTGGTGATGGATAGAGATAGAGACAGAGACCCACACATGAGCACTGGACTGAACTCCCAAGGTCCCAATGAGGAGCAGAAGGAGGGAGAACATGAGCAAAGAAGTCGGGACCACGAGGCATGCACCCACCCATTGAGACAGTGGAGCTGATCTACTGGGAGCTCACCAAGGCCAGCTGGACTGTGACCGAAAAAGCATGGGATAAAACCGGACTCTCTGAACATGGCGAACAATGAGGGCTGATGAGACGCCAAGGACAATGGCACGGGGTTTTGATCCTACTTATTGTGCTGGCTTTGTGGAAGCCTAGCCAGTTTGGATGTTCACCTTCCTAGATATGGACGGAGGGGGGAGGACCTAGGACTTACCACAGGGCAGGGAACCCGTACTGCTCTGTGGACTGGAGAGGGAGGGGGAGAGGAGTGGGGGGAGGGGGAGAAGGGTGGGAGGAGGGGGAGAAGGGTGGGAGGAGGGGGAGGGAAATGGGAGGCTGGGAGGAGGTGGAAACTTGGTTTTTGTTTATGTTTTTTTTTCTTCTTTTCTTAATAAAAAAAAAGAAAAAAAAGAAAAAACCTTAAAAAAAAAAAAAGAAAGATACTCAGTTAAATATTCAAGAAGCATACAGAACACCAAACAGACTTGATCAAAGAAAAACATCTCCTCGCCATATAATAATCAAAACACAAAATATACAGGTTAAAGAAAGAATATTAAGAGCTGCAAAAGAAAAAGGGCAAGTAACTTATAAAGGTAAACCGATAAGACTTACACCTGACTTCTCTATGGAAACTATGAAAGCCAGAATGTCCTGGTCGATGTACTGCAGAAGCTAAGAGTCCATGGATGCAAACCCAAACTACACCCAGCCAAGCTATCGTTCACTATCAATGGAGAAAACAAGACATTCCAAGATAAGAACAAATTTAAACAATACGTAGCCACAAATCCATCCCTACAGAAAGAATTAGAAGGAAAATCGCAACCCAAGGAATCCAATACTGACAACACTGCCTACAATAACCCAGGCATCTAGTGACCCTTCACCAGCACATCTCAAAGAAGTGAGACACACAATCTCTACTACCAAAAGCAATAAGAATAACCGGAGTAAACAACCACTGGTCATTAATCACTTAATATTAATGGGCTCAATTCACCTATAAAAAGGCACAGGCTAAAAGATTGGATAAGAAAACAGGAGCCAACATTCTGCTGTTTGCAAGAAACACATCTCAACCACAAAGACAGGCACCTACTCAGAGTAAAGGGTTGGGAAAAGGTGTTTCAAGCAAATGGTCCTAAGAAAAAAGCAGGTGTGGCCATACTAATTTCTAACAAATCTGACTTCAAACTAAAATCAATCAGAAGAGACCAAGATGGTCACTTTATACTCATAACAGGAACAATTCATCAGGATGAAGTCTCAATCCTGAATATCTATGCCCCCAATATTAAAGCACCTACTTATGTAAAAGAAATATACTAGAACTCAAGGCAGACATCAAACCACATACATTAGTAGTTGGAGACTTCAACACACCTCTCTCAGCAATGGACAGGTCAATCAGACAGAAACCTAATAGAGAAGTAAGACAACTACTGGAGGTAATGAAGCATATGGACTTAACAGACATCTATAGTACATTCCACCCAACTAGGAAAGAATATACCTTCTTCTCTGCAGCTCATGGAACCTTCTCAAATATTGACCACATCCTCGGAAACAAAGGAAACCTCCACAGATACAAAAAAATATCAGTGTCCACCTGTGTCTTATCAGATCAACACGGATTAAAGTTAGAAGGCAACAACCACGCTACCCCCAAAAACCCGACAAACTCATGGAAACTGAACAGTCAACTACTAAACCACACCTGGGTCAAGGAAGAAATCAAGAAAGAAATTAAAGTCTACCTTGAATTTAATGAAAATAAAGGGACAACATACTCAAACCTATGGGACACAATGAAAGCAGTGCTAAGAGGAAAGTTCATAGCACTAAGTGCCCACATAAAGAAAACAGATAATGCATACATTGGGGACTTAACAACACACCTGAAAGCTCTTGAAAAAAAAGAAGCAGACACGCCCAGGAGAAGTAGAAGACTGGAAATAATAAAACTGAGGGCTGAAATCAACAAAATAGAAACACAGAAAATAGTACAAAGAATCAATGAAACAAAAAGCTGGTTCTTGGAGAAAATCAATAAGATCGACAAACCCCTATCTAAACTAATTAAACGACAGAGAGAGAACACGCAAATAAATAAGATCAGAAATGAAAAGGGGGACATAACCACAGACACAGAGGAAATTCAGAGAATCATTAGATCTTACTACAAAAGCCTGTATGCCACAAAACTGGAAAATACAAAAGAAATGGACATTTTTTTAAATAAGTACCATATACCAAAGCTAAACCAAGACCAGGTGAATGATCTAAATAGAACGATTTCTCGCGAAGAATTAGGAATGGTTATCAAAAATCTCCCTTCGAAAAAAAGCCAGGACCAGATGGTTTCAATGCAGAATTCTACCAGAACTTCCAAGAAGAACTAATACCTATACTCCTTATTGTATTTCACAATATAGAAACAGAAGAGTCATTGCTAAATTCCTTTTATGAAGCTACAGTTACCCTGATACCAAAACCACACAAAGACCCAAACAAGAAAGAGAATTATAGACCTATCTCACTCATGAACATCGACGCAAAAATTCTCAATAAAATACTGGCAAACCGAATCCAAGAACACATAAGAAAAATTATCCATTATGATCAAGTAGGCTTCATCCCAGAGATGCAGGGCTGGTTCAACATACGCAAATCTATCAATGTAATCCACCATATAAAAAAACTGAAAGAAAAAAACCATATGATCATTTCATTAGATGCTGAAAAAGCATTCGACAAAATTAAACACCCCTTTATGATAAAGGTCTTGGAGAGAATAGGGATACAAGGGTCCTACCTAAATATAATAAAAGCTATTTACAGCAAGCCAACAGCTAACATTAAATAAACAGAGAAAAACTCAAAGCCATCCCACTAAAATCAGGAACACGACAAGGATGTCCACTCTCTCCATACCTCTTCAATATAGTGCTTGAAGTTCTAGCAATAGCAATAAGATAACATAAGGAGATCAAGGGGATTCGTATTGGAAAGGAAGAAGTTAAGCTTTCGTTATTTGCAGATGATATGATAGTGTACATAAGCGACCCCAACAATTCTACCAAAGAACTCCTACAGCTGATAAACACCTTTAGTAATGCGGCAGGATACAAGATCAACTCCAAAAAATCAGTTGCCTTCCTATACACTAAGGATAAGGAAGCAAGCAGAGAGGGAAATCAGAGAAGCATCACCTTTCGCAATAGCCACAAATAGCATAAAATATCTTGGGGTAGCTCTGTCCAAGGAAGTGAAAGATCTATTTGACAAGAACTATAAGTCTTTGAAGAAATAAATTGAAGAAGACACCAGCAAATGGAAGGACCTCCCTTGCTCTTGGATTGGGAGGATCAACATAGTAAAAATGGCAATTCTACCAAAAGCAATCTATAGATTCAATGCAATCCCCATCAAAATCCCATCAAAATTCTTCACAGATCTGGAGAAGACAATAATCAACTTTTTATGAAAAAACAAAAAAACCCAGGATAGCATAAACAATCTTATACAATAAAGGATTGTCTGGAGGCATTACCATCCCTGACTTCAAACTCTATTACAGAGCTACAGTATTGAAAACAGCTTGGTATTGGCATAAAAACAGGGAAGTCGACCAATGTAATCGAATAGAAGACCCTGACTTTAACCCACAAACCTATGAACACCTGATTTTCGATAAAGGAGCTAAAAGTATACAATGGAAAAAAGAGAGCATCTTCAACAAATGGTGCTGGCAAAACTGGATGTCAATCTGTAGAAGAATGAAAATAGATCCATATCTATCACCATGCACAAAACTCAAGTCCAAATGGATTAAAGACCTCAATATCAGTCCGAACACACTGAACCTGATAGAAGAGAAAGTGGGAAATACTCTACAGCACATGGGCACAGGAGACCACTCCTATGTATAACCCCAGCAGCACAGACACTAAGGGCCTCATTGAATAAATGGGACCTCCTGAGACTGAGATGCTTCTGTAAAGCAAAGGACACTGTCACTAAGACAAAAAGGCAACCTACTTACTGAGAGAAGATTTTCACCAACCCTGCAACTGACAAAGGTCTGATCTCCAAAATATATAAAGAAATCAAGAAACTAGACCGTAAAAGGCTAATCAACCCAATAATTAAATGGGGCATTGAGCTGAACAGAGAATTCTCAACAGAAGAACTTCAAATGGCCAAAAGACACTTAAGGTCATGCTCAAATTCCTTAGCGTTCAGGGAAATGCAAATCAAGACAACTTTAAGATACCATCTTACACCTGTCAGAATGCCTAAAATCAAAAACATCAATGATAGCCTTTGCTGGAGAGGTTGTGGAGAAAGGGGTACACTCACCCATTGCTGCTGGGAATGCAAACTTGTGCAACCACTCTTGAAAGCAGTGTGGTGGTTTCTCAGGAAATTCGGGATCAACCTACCCCTGGATCCAGCAATACCTCTCTTGGGAATATACCCAAGAGAGGCCCTATCTTACAACAAAAGTATAATGCTCAACTATGTTCATGGCAGCATTGTTTGTAATAGCCAGAACCTGGAAACATCCTAGATGCCCTTCAACGGAAGAAGGGATGAAGAAAGTATGGACTATATACATATTAGAGTATTACTCAGCAGTAAAAAACAAGGACTTCTTGAATTTTGCATACAAATGGATGGAAATTGAAAACACTATCCTGAGTGACGTAAGCCAGACCCAAAAAGAGGATCATGGGATGTACTCACTCATATTTGGTTTCTAGCCATAAATAAAGGACATTGAGCTTATAATTCATGTTCCTAGAGAAGCTAAATAAGAAGGTGAATCCAAAGACAAACACATAGGCATCCTCCTGAATATTAACCTTCATCAGGCGATGAAAGGAGACAGAGACAGAGACCCACATGGGAGCACCAGACAGAAATCTCAAGGTCCAAATCAGGAGCTGAAGGAGAGGGAGCACGACCAAGGAACTCAGGACCACGAGGGGTGCACCCACGCACTGAGACAATGGGGATGTTCTACTGGGAACTCACCAAGGCCAACTGGCCTAGGTCTGAAAAAGCATGGGATAAATCTGGACTAGCTGAACATAGCGGACAATGAGGAATACTGAAAACTCAAGAACAATCGCAGTTGGTTTTTGATCCTACTTCACGTACTGGCTTTGGGGGTGCCTAGGCAGTTTGTAGGAGACCTGGATAGAGGTGGGCGGTCCTTGGGCTTCCCACAGTTCAGGGAACCCTGATTGCTCTTTGAGCAGATGAGGGAGGGGTACTTGATCGGGGGTGGTGGAGGGAAATGGGAAGCGGTTGCGGGAAGGAGGCAAAAATCCTTAATAAATAAATAAATTAAAAAAAAAAGAAAAAAAAAAGAATGAAGGAAAAGTAAAAAGTCTCAATGCAAAATGCAAATGAAGAGAAACTGGTTAATATAAGTTATAAGAGCCAGTGGGTCAAACATAAGCTAAGGTCAGGCATTCATAACTAATAACAAATCTCCATGTCATGATTTGTGAGCTGCTTTGTGATTCAAAATAGCCTCTTGCAAGAATCATGGTGTTGCTGTAACAGGCCTGTCTATACTGCTGTACTGAGTGATATGGAAGACATTGGGACTTTGCATGAGAAAAGCAGCTAAATGTTGTAAGGGGATATAATGCGTCATCCTAGTAGGGGACTGGAAGACAGCAGTCCTGAGAGAAATGTGGACTGTGGAGGTCCAATTCAAGAGATTTCAGCGGGGAAAAATATTGGAGACCATTTGTGTGTGTGTGTGTGTGTGTGTGTGTGTGTGATATTGACAAGAATGTGGTTGCTTTCTGCCCTTCTCCAAAAAAAACCTATTGGAGGGCATACAGAAGAGTTTTAGGCTAAAATATTGGAATTAGAAATTTCAAGATAGCCTATTTTTGACTGGGTCACATGGTTATAAGTGATAACTCTTATGCAGATCTACAATGGAAAAGAGAAAACAGGGCAACACACATACACATACTTTACACTTCAAAGAGAAAAAGAGCACCAGAGAATGTAATGTTGGAGCTCAACTCGATGAGAAGTTTAAAGAAAGGCATGATGCTAAACATAATAAAGGGTATGGTACCATAGGGCAAGACCCATCAGGTAACTTTGGAACTTGTATAAAGAAAGCTTATGCATCAATAGAAATCATCAACCAGGGGAAGTTTCTGCAAATCTAATTCAAGGAAGGAACCTGGATCGAAACCAAAAAGGCAGCAGAACTTGGAAACTCTGGCCATTTGTGATTCTGAGTTTATCAAGAAAGATACAAGTGTAAGGTTTGTGGACTATTGCTCCATGTTTAAGGATGAGTTTCTGCATGGAGATCCAGAGAGGCCATTGCTTGAAGCTGTAACAGTGAAGCCCGGATTGCATTGGAGACACCAAGTTGTTGAAAATGCTAAAGGACTGCGATACCTGCCAAAGATTACTACAGATTATGGAACCAGCCCAAGAGAGAGAGAAAGGTGTTGCAATTGGGAAATCAGGAAAGAAAGAGCCATCTAAGTAAGGATGTTGGAATTTGCCCAGCTGGGTTTCAGTCTTGCTTTGGTCCAGTTTTCCTCATTGTGCCATTTCCTCCCTTTTAGAATGACATTGCATATTCTGTGTCAGATTGTGTTGGAAGCATGTAAATAGCGTTTTTATATTACAGAAGTGTTTAATTAAGAGATTCCCTGGAGTAATAGAAGAGACTTTAAACTTTTAAATAGTCTTCAGACTTTGGGAGACTATGGATATTGATGAAGTTGGACTGAATGTATTTTGCATTTATGATATGGCTATAAGGCTTGGGGGTTAAGAAGTAGAATGTGGTGGTTTGCATGAGGATGGCCCCCATAGAATCATATATACTTGGATGTCTGCTTCATAGTTGGTGACTGTTTTAAAGGACCAGGAGTGGCCTAGTTGGGTGAATTGTGTCACTGAGTGTGGATTTTGAGGTTTCAAAGTATCGACCAGGTTAAGTGTCACCCTCTCCCTGCCTGTAACTTACTGCTCGGTTATGAGCTCTCTGCTACTGTCTCAATTCCATGCCTGCCTGGTTGTAGTCGTAATACCTGACACAATGTTCAAGGACTAGCCCCCTGAAACTACAAAGCACACCCCTGATTATATGGTTTCTGTTATAATTTGTTTTGGTCAGGGTGTCTCTTCACAGCAATAGAACAGCCACTAGGACAAACAGATTTCATGAACAAATGAAAAAAAAAATAGAAAGTAATACCTGGATTACTAGTTTGTATGTATTTTATTATCAAATCATGAGGAAAAGATAGTATCAATTGTCTTAAAAGATGACAAACTTATATAAAAAATTGTTTTAGAGAAAATGTACTTAGCTGAAAGCCATCTATTTTTAGAATTTTTTTATAATTATTGTTTTGTCAAACATTTTTACCATTTCCAAATACATGCAGTGTTATTCCTTCTATGATATTTATGAAGTTCAATAAGCTTATGTACTTGGTATCTTTGGGGACTAGCATAATTTTTTGCGCATATTAATGATGTAAATTCCTATGGTATTTTCATACATTCAGGCATCATGCTATTAATCATGTACACTCATATTTCCATTCCTGCTTCCTCTACTGCCTTCTTCTTCAAGAATCTTTCTCACTAACTAAACATCATTCTAGGTTTCTTTATGCATCCTGTCTTTAGCCTAATGCATTCTTTCTCATTATATATTTGGATACTATTGTTAAAATAATCTCAATTAACAATAATAGGTCAAAACAAAAGTCAGAATTATTATTAGAGTCCTAACGATTCTGTAAAGTGGCTACAGAAACTGGAAGGAAAACAGCTTCAAAAACCACGGAAAAAAACAAGACTCACAGGATAAATTTAACCCATGCCTTAGAAACATTAAAACATATCAATTCCTAAATACAAAGAAACATATCAGCATACAAAATATTAGCAGTCATTTACATTTTTAGTAATAATTCTCTGAATCTAGTAATCTGCTTCTAATTAATCACATATGGAAAAGACAATAGATTCTAGCTTGTCTGATAATGTGTTAATAGCAATTTTGAGATGTAATACAGTGCCAAAATAAGTAATGTAATTCATTTAGTTGAGAGGTGTGCAGTCTTGAAACCATGATTCCAGTGTTCTTAGATGCCCTATGAATAATCAAATACCAAAAACAATTCTGGGGACCCCAGAAGTTGAGTGCAGTACCTGACTGAGTGCAAGCAGGAAAATTGAGAACCTAAACATTTTATTACAAATATACATACTCTGCCAGTAACATGAATAATTAAATTAAATTCATCCCTTGTCAAACCCAGATATAAACACACACTTACTGAGGCCAACAATACAGGCTTAAAAAATTCTTAAACAGAGAAATGAGCTAAGTGTTCTTGGGCTCTTTATCTGAGGAAGCTCTAGTTCTCGAAAAAAAAAATATGACTTAAGTGTTTGTAATTTGTCATGCAGCAGTAGATGGTCAATATATCAAAGGATCTTTCCTTGAGAGGATGAAACAGAGAACCAGTGTTTTGGAATTGGCTTTGATCAAGCCATTTTCATGTCCACTAACAAACACTGATGTGTAATTGCCAACAATAACAAACTCATGTGCTGAACCTCAAAGGACAGCTGTGGATTTTCAGACGCTCCATCTGTCATTGCAACATGTCATTTGGATATGATATAGAAATGGAATTCCCAGTCAGCATCAATGTGATAATGAAATGTATCATCCATTTGAAATTTTAATGTTTTCCACCATACACAGATCTCACTATCAAAATCAAAAGTTGGAACTCAGTGGGTGAAAAATTCCCTCTAATTAGCTGTAAGTTGTACTCAGTTCATTTCTTATACATGCTGTTAACAGTTTCCTTTAACCATAAAATCAATTTTAAGTTTTACCTCTATCTTCCTAATATTCTGACGAGGGATTTGAGGAATCAATTTATAAATATAAGATCCATTTTCATGTACTGTGACTGTACTAAGACATATCTTAAGCATCTTTTCCAGTCAGTATTGTGAGTGCTCCAAACAAATAAAATAAAGCATAAAATAAGAGTAAACCCCCTCCTAGGTCAAGACTTTTCCATTATTCAGTAACAAAATGTGCAGTTCAGCCCTTTTTTTCTCAAAATGGTATGGAAGTTTCTGCTTTTCTTATTACAAAATCACCTGACTGAAGATAAACCTCTGCCAGTCCCTTCAACCTTCTTTTTACACAGTGGGTGTTATGTTTTATAGGTTGGTTTTATCTAGTTCCTATTGCTGTAAAAGAATATCACAAACTAAAATAATATATAAAGAACTAGAATTATTTAGCTCACAATTATGAATGCTAGGAAGTTTAGATAAAGGGAATAGAGTGAGGGTCTTGCTGGATGATAAAATGTTGGAAGACATGACGATAAGAAAATTACACAGTAGAGAAGGTGGCATTGAATTCCCTTTTGTATCTTGGCACTACCTGCTGCAAAAGTAATATGAGATTACAGCTCTCAAAATATGATCATTCTTTAAGGTCTGACCTCTGAACACCAAGAGAATAGCATTCCCACCTCAACCTAAGCTGAAGAGGATATTCACACCACACAAGGTGACAGGATGGTCATCAACCAGCACACTATGCTTTCAGCATATCTATCATTTACTTGGCCTGGCCAGGGAGTCCATCCCAAACTCTGTAGCTGTCATCGCTGCAGTGGTATCATTTTGAACAATATTGCTGAAGATTTATTTCTTTTGTATAATATAAAAATATTCTTTTGATATAGAAAAATTCAATCATTCTGGTGTTTCAGTAAGATTACCAGTAAGAGAGCTATGAAGATGATAATGTAGCTGCTTTTTACCAACACACTTTGAACATTGGGATTAACTACATTAGTCATTTTATAAAATTCGGTATTTGTATTGCTTTACAATCCCTACCTGGAACATTCTCTTTATTTACATGTTTGTTTACAGTACTATTTCTAATGGGTGGTTCTTGTAGCAGTATATATGAACATGCAATGGATCATTTGATATGTCTATCATTTATGCTGATTAAAGAAGACAGCTGAAAAGAAGATCTTCGATCTGCATTTTCTTACTGAATGTAGAGACTATAATGAGAGTGTCTCATGAACAAAATTTGTCACAATCAAGTTTCTAAATAGTCTAATACATCAACACTTTCTTAAAAATTATTATTGAGATATAGGGATAAACTTCAGTATATAAAGATATTGCTCAATAATTGTGAGAATTCCTGGAGTTCAAATCCCCAGGACTCACAAAGAAACCAAACAAAGTCACACATCTGAAATCCTAGCATTCATTGAAAGGTAAAATGCAAGACAGTGGAACTCTTGAGTCTTCCAGTCCGTCATGTCTGGAAAGTGTAGCAGCAAATAACAAACACTCTGTGTCAAATAAGGTGGAAGAGGACCATAGCCAAGATTGTCATCTGTCTTCCACAAGTACTTCACATCATATGTATACACAAACACACACACACACACACACACACACACACACACACACACACCACAAATAAAAACAAATAAAATTGACTCTTGTGAGGGACATGGCATCTCTGGATTCGTTGATGCACCTGGGCCTCATGGTGGTTTCTTTGTTGTCATGAATATAGATGGTCCTGGAAATAGTATATCTAAATTATGTAAGTTATTTATGTAAAATGAAAATACCGGAGGCTAAAGATCTCTTACCATACAAGTAACATGCTCCAGCATCTCTGAAGACTTCCTGGGTTAGTCAAGGTCAGAGCGTACAGATACAGCTGGAGAGCACATAGAGGCGAACATTGACACGCCAGTTTTTCCCGCTACACCTGGGTAACATAACTTCTCTTCTAAAGTTACTTGGAAAGCTTAATACCACTGAAGTTCTCTATTTCTTATTAATATTATTTGAAACTAGGACAAATTATATATTACCCTACAGTGTGCAAAATGAAATTAAATATTTTAAGGTTGTAATTCAAGTAATTCTACAAGTCCAATTCTTTAAGTTTAAAAAATGAAGTACATTTTCCTGTTAAAAATAAATTATGTTGCAAATAAACTTAATATCTAAAGTTTATCCTTTTTAAAACTAGATTGCACTTCCAGTTGACACTGTTTATAGAAGAGACAAGCAACAATAATGCATTCAACCTTCCATAAGAACTTTGCATCAACTCACACCTATATTCTTTTAAAATTCATAAAAACTTACCATAGGATAAACTCACATTGTCTGAACTGAATTTCAAAATGTTTCTACTGTGTAATAGTATATAATTTCACACACACACATTGCTCTTTTGTTGTTACCTTAAATATCAATCATTTCAAGTGCATTAAGTGACATGCATATTTTTATAGTTCAAAAAAATTATTTTTGGTCACATAGAAGTAAACCTATAATAATAATTAAAATTTCTGAGAACTAGCTATATAAACAAATTTATTTATATAATACAAATATGTAATTACACTATTTATATATTTATATGATATGAATAAATGCATCTATAATATAAGTAAATTTTTTATAAAATATATAGTAGAATATTAAAATATAGATAAATATATAAAATATATGTATTATATAATATATAATGGAATAATATATAATTTTTAAATTTTGTTCTACCAATTACTGAAATTTACCAAAATCATAAAGAGAACATATGGAAAATGAAAGTTTTGCTTGTAGTATTGACTTCTTTCAAAATTAAACATTGAATATTGTTCTTCAAAAATGCTATTCCACATTTCTACCAAAATGTCTTATTTATAATTCTATTCCTGCTGCTATAACAATTGTATGTCCCAATCACTTTAAGATTAGGCAATAATAAAATATTGATTCTACATTTAGTCAAATAGATATAAAATTAGTCAAAAATCATCATGAGTGAGGAAATGGCTTTGGAAAATGTAAGATGGGATACAATGTGAATCAATTACTTGTTCAATGGTATGTCCTGGCTTCAACCAGTCTAATAGCCTACTTAGCAAAAGAATACAGTTTTTTTGATGTAAGCTTAACATCTGTGTATCCTCTTTAGCAACCTGGCCCCATCTACTTCATTATTTTCAATGCACTCACATATTTAGTTTATCCCCATACTTACCTTTATGGTTTTTGTCATCCCATTATGAAAATAATGCATAGGTAGGAATATCATCTGTTTGTGCCTGGGTGGTGTTCTCATGCCAGAGAGGTCTCAACACAACACAGAAAGCCATGATTCTCATGTTAAGTGAGTAATTAAACAAGTGAATATGAAAACAGTTTCTTTTTCAACTGGTGTAGATGCATTTTTAATGTTAATAGCCATGTGATCTTCTACCACAATTAATTTATTCAGAATTAAGATATAAATCATGTTTTCTTAAAATATTGAAAAATGAAATTTTAGGCAGTAGTTCTTCCATATTTACTCTATATTTCCTTAGTGGATGATAAGTAGAGTTAATATAGAAGAATAAAATTAAATAATATACAAATTTTAATTCTCTAAAGCAAGAATCTTAGTTTTTCAGTGAATGATTTTCTTCTATATTTTTTACTAAAAAATACTGTTTTTTAAGGGTTAATAGAACTATCAAGAAGTGAAATCTTGCTCCCATCCTCCTTGTTAGCTTCTAACACAAATGTAAAATTGATTGTTTACTTTCCAGGAACTTAGAGGTCACACAAGCATTTTAAAAGAGGAATTATTCTCTATTAGACCAATATTGTTTAAAAAAAAAAAAACTACAGTAAGAGATTCAAAAAGTAGAACAATTTTAACACACAGCATAAAAGTGTTGTTTTACTCCGTGTTAGCAGTTCATGTAAATGAGATCACAGCCTAGACAATTTTGGGGATGAAGAGGCTGTCCGGAGTCAACAAAAGTATTCCTCCTGCAGTAGGAAAGGTTTCAATTTGGCCATTTTCTAAACACAGAAAAATGTATCCCTCCAATTCAGAATATTGAATGTCTTATGGAAAGCGAAAGGTCATTTGTAACTGTCCAAAGGATTGATGGAGTTGAGCTACCTTCTTGACCTTCACCCTGCACTCATAAAGAATAGTTTCAGATGACAGAGCATCAGGCAAGTTTTCAAAATATGCCTTTTCTTCTTTTATATGGTGTAGCAAGATTGTTACCTGATATTTTCTTTCATAATTGTGTGTCAAGATTTAATTACCTCGTGTCTTCCCTCATTAAAAGTTGACTGTCATCTAATGCTGCTACGCTAACTCTGAATTAGTCCGTTTCAGGGAGTTTTTCTGCTTCTTGCCATTGTTCCCATATCAGTTTCCTCTGTAATTGCTTTGGAGCCTCACGAACTATGCCAAGGTCGTCCCTTACAAACACCAGCCGCTACATCACCAACACACACATATCCCAATTAGTCACAGTCTATAAAGGATGCATATTCTAAAAAACACTCACCTTCTTTTGATCATTCAGGAGGTTTGTCTCCCTATGACCTTCAAGGTACTAATAAAAATCTGAGTGCAGCCATCCGAAATCAAGTATAAGTAGAATATAGCACTAAAATACTAGCTCTGCGGTTATCATATGAATGTGTGTCTGTGTGTGTTTATTACATTTATCATTTGTGAAATAGCTTGGACCTAGAGTGGTTTTATATAAAGTAGAGAATATAGGGTATTTATGGGGTGCTTCCTAGTCAGGGTGATACCACTGGTACACATGTGTAGAAAAAGGTATTTACTGTTTCGTGCTAATGGATTTGAATTTGAGCCACTCCTCCAGCATGGATTGTCAGTGAGGTTTCCTTTATCTTTGAGCTCATACATGCCATTGTCACTTTGTCAATTCAAAATTATTTTTTTAAAGTTCTGGACCAAATAAGGTTTAAAGAACACAGCATTCACACCTTAAGAAATTAAAACCAAATCTATAATAAATAACATATACTATAATATTTTGAAAGAAAATATTCATAATAATTGCAACATAATTTCTGGTTTTCATCTTTTTGAGTAAGTGTAGAGGATAATAGGGTAATTTTATAAACAAAATAGATATCATTGGGAATACAAAGATCCCTATGAATATATTTGAATTTCATTGTCTTAGGAAAGTAAAATATGTAAATCTATCATATGTCAATAAGTTTGAACACTAAGGTTGAAATTTACATGATAATGCCCGTATCTGAAGCATTACAGAGTCACTGGTAGTATGTGTACTATTTGTGTGCAGTATGGGACCTGAAATTGTGTCAGAATGAGTGAAAGTGATTTAGTTAAAATTAACTAACATTTTCTTTATTTCAGCAAAGTGAAAATTGCTTAAACTCCCAAATTATTCACTTTTAAAAGAGCCGCATGAAGTTGCTTTAGGAGACTATTATGATGTTAGCCACAAGAAATGAATCTTCCAATGGAATGGAGAGATAGTTTTAAACTGAGCTCATCTGTTTGTATTTGTTTTCCTTTGAGCAATAATATATTATTTTGAAAACTATGAACATTGAAGTATGATGCATTGATTTCATAAGTATGCAAAATAGTCCAGTTTCCAGTTTCATACAATAAAAAATATAAAATGAAATGTTTTAAAACCGAATGAATGCACAATAAAAAGATAGTAGAAAAAGTCTTGAAGATGCCATGGCTTGCTTGTAGTAAATGCTTAAGGAATTAAAGAGAAGGAATGCAAAACTGAATGTATGTTAGGCAAATACCTAAACTTAATAAAGTGAGCTGGCAATGATACATGTTTTCAAGAGGATCGTGTCCTTACCACATTGACTAGAAATTTTCCAGTTAGCAAGATGTTAAAGAACTACCTCATGGAGAAATGTTCACATGATGTAAACTAGTCAGAGTTTTTCAACGCTGTACAGTTATACTAGGATGCTTTCAAGAAGATGAACTAGGTATTATTCTTAACCTTATCCATCTATTTCCATCATGGTTTATACTTTTGCCTTTTATTTTACAATTCCTAACTATTTAAAAATATCATTGAACTATTTGGTATCTTCATAAAACAGAACCATTAATTTAATATCAATATTGGGTCACATGATACCCCCAAATAGTTAAGCATTACTTGAGGCTTTACCTGTGATGCTATTTCTAAAATAATAAGCATTTGGATTGGCAAAATAACTAAAGCAATCTGCTGTGCCTGTTTTTAGACTTCAGAACCAAGCTGAAATATGCACCATCATTCACTGGCTCCTTAGGCCACTTTTATTTAAGAAGTGTCAGATTCAATTGGTATCTGTTTCTGTCTCTTGTAAGGAGGCCGCTTGTTTGTTTCCTGTCCTACTGGCAGCTCAGCACGAAAATAATCACACAGAAACTGTATTAATTAAATCACTTCTTAGTCCATTAGCTCTAGCTTCTTATTTGCTAACTCTTACATCTTAGTTTAACCCATCTCCATTAATCTGTGCATCACCACAAGGTCCATACACACCCAAGAAATATCTTGAGTATATAAGTATAGTACTTTTTTTAGTAGTCACATGTTCAGAGGTTGAGCCTTTGATTCCCATTCAGTTCATGTCTTACCTATTTTCTACAGTTCACAGATGTACTTTGACACATTATTATGGGCAGAATTGTATTCATCCAAAATTTATATGTTGGGACTGGGAAGAAAGCTCTGTGAGTAGCATAATTTCCCAGGTGTGATGGCCTGAGTTCAGATGCTACGAAAACAGATAAAACCAGATAATTAGCATGAATCTGCAATCCCAGAATTCTTATGGTAAGACTGGAGACAAAGAATAAAAACTACCAGGAAATTCTCAGGACAGTTAGCCTAGCATACAAAGTGTTAAGCAAGAGACTATGTGCCAAATATGGAGGAAACTGTGAACCAACAACTTAGGTTCCAACATTTACATGTTGCAGTGAATGCATAGTCACACTTACATAGAAACATTCACAAACACATGGATACACACACTTGTATACTCTACATGCACACTAAATTTAATTAGTATATTTAAATCCAACAGCCAATAACACCAATTGTAATATTATTTAGAGATAGGATCTTACTAAGACAATCCAGATAAAGGGAGATTATTAAGGTGGAACTTTGTCCTTCTCCTTTAGTATAAATTTTGTCCTCTCAAGGAGGTGAAATTTGGATACAAAAAACCACAAAAGAAGATAATATGAAGAGAAGAAACTCAGGACAGAGCTGTCCATCTACAAGTTTAGGAAGGTCCTAAAAGAACCTTTCCTTAGGTCTCTAAGAATGAGTTAAGTCAGAAATATGGGCTTCAGTTTTCCAGAAGTGAAGTTATTTCTGTTATTTAGATCATCTAGCTGGTGATGTTCTGTTGTTCTAGCATGCATCAACTTACAGTCACTTCACTGCCATCTTATGTATTTTAATTTGTTTTTGTTCAATGGTAAACATTAAAAAATTCCTACATGTTTTCATTTCTATAATGTTCTTTTTAAATTTTGAGATGCTCATATAATGCATTTGATCACATTCATCCTTCTCCCTCAACTTTCCAATACCATCCTTGCCCTTCTTCCTCCCTAACCTTCCCACCAAACTTCATTCTTTCTCTTCCTATCTCTCTGTTCTTTGTCCTCTGTCTCTGTCTTTCTGTTTTTTCCCTCTCTCTTTCTCCTTCTCCCTCTTTCCCCCCTCTCTCTCCCTTTCTCCTCCCCTCTCTCTTTTCTTTCATTTTTAAATTTATCAAGTACAGTCATCCAGTATGTGTTGATCAGCTATTCCTAAAGTATGGTAAATATGTCATTAAAGAAAACTGACTTTCCATTTTCCTTTCTCAGGAGCAATAGCTACTCAATTAGAAGTGAGACCTTGTGCTCACTTCCCCTCCTCCATGCTTGAATTGTGTCTGGCTCAAGTATTATAGGTTATGTGCATGAAGCCAGAATCACTGCAAGTTCATATGTGAATTTACCTTGTAGTGTCTGGTAAAAAAAAAAAACCTCTTTCTTTGAACTTGTCTTTGACTTTTAGCCCTTAAAATCTTTCTTCCCCTTCTTTTACATAGATACCTGAATTATGAGTAAAAAGTATCATCTAGATGTCCCATTTAAGACTGAGAATTCCAAAGCCTCTTATTCTATGCACAGTGGCCACTGTGGGTCTGTGTGTTTATTGTCTTCTAGTTCATGAAAAATCTTCATTTATAAGTACTTAGTAGTGCACTGACTGATGGGTTATTAGACACTGTGTTTCTATGTACTGTTTTTATAGGAAAAAACACAGTAGTTGGTTTTTCTTCTGCTGGTGGGAGTAAAATTAGTACTATTTTTGGAATAACTCTGTAAATGAGTGGTGGTTACTCAATAATATGAAAATAGATTAATCACAATATCCAGATATGCCGCTCTTATACTCATACCCAAAGGACTCTATATATTCCTTCAAAGATATTTGCTCATTCGTGGTCATTGATGATTTATTTCACTATGGTCAGGAATATGAAATAGCATAATGTTCCTCAACTGGTGAATGGATAATAAAATTTTGACACATTTTCACAATGGAATATTATTAAAATATTTTAAAATTTTAAAAATAAAATTTTAGGTATATTGATGGAACATGAAACTATCATCCTGAGTAAAGTAATCCTAACCTATAAAGACAATCACTAAATGTTTTGTTTGTTTGTTTTGTTTGTCTAGGAATCAGACAAAAAAAAACAGAGAAGAAGCAATAGTGGTATTAACTAAATAATGAACTTCTCCCTTGATTTAAATTTTTGGTGTTCAACTTGAATATTCCTTCTATCTTACCACGACTGTTTCCTTCAGAAAGCTCCCTACCCCCACTTCCCTGGATGAAGAGTCAGTTTTCTTCAGGGGTGTGCCCATCCTGCTGAGCGTGTCTCTATATACCCATGCTTATGTGAAAAACAGTAATTGAATGATTTATGTTGCTGAAATAAAAAAAAATGAAATCAAACAGTTTGGAGAGGGCGTGAAATTTGGGATCTGGGTACAGTTAGAGTTGATAGATGATGAATAAAACTTAAATACATTGGACAAGGGTATGGAATTCTCAAGGAAAAAATAAAAATAACATTAAAAAGGCAAATGCAGTCAGACCCTGAAGTCTCATTCACTGACATTCCATAAAGGCAGAATCCAGGGTTTGTCCAACAGGAGCAGTTTCTGCTCTCTTCACTGAAGATCGCCAATCCTTTGGCATATACTCTTGTCACTTTTTAGTCTTTAATTTGAACCATGAAGTTTTAAGCAGTACTTAGTCCTTTTATGATTCTCTTAAATGAGGGAATTCCTATATAGTTTTTATTATTTGGGGTAAAAAATGGCTTCTTCATTACTCTCTTTGACCCTTCTCTTCCATACAGTAGTTCAAGACCCTCAATTATACAATTTTTTAGGTGTTGTGCTTCTTTAAATAATTTTTCTTACATATATATGTTTATCAATAATACATTTTTCATTTACCTTTAAATGTGGTGATATAAATATGACATAAAATTTACTGTCTTGTCTTTTTAAGTATACAATTTATAAATTTATTTTTTGTCAATGTCTTGAGACTATAGTTACAGTTTTTCAAAGTTATACCTCCTTGTTAAATGGAAATATGAACTAACACATATTTGATGTTTTAAAATGTTTGTTGAATGATTCAATTCTTTTCTGTTTGTTACCTCTCAACTTTAATGTCAAGAACCTGTGTATTAAGAAATCATCAGTACTGTAGCTCTGTAGTAGAGTTTGAAGTCAGGGATTGTGATGCATCCAGAACTTTTTTTAGTGTACAGGATTGTTTTGGCTATCCTAAGTTTTTGACTTTTCCATATGAAGTTGAGTACAATTCTTTCAAGATCAGTGAAGAATTTTGTGGAATTTTAATGGGCATTACATTGAATCTGTAGATTGCCATTTTTCCTGTATTGGTAAGAATTGGTAAGATTGCCATTTTTACGATGTTAATTCTACTTACCCAAGAACAGCCAGGGGGAACAATGGAATCAAATTGAAGACCTGAATATGAATCCACACAACTTTGAACACTTGATTTTTGACAAAGAAGCAGAAGATATCAAATGGAAAGAAAAAAGCATATTTAACAAATGGTGTTGGCATAACTGAATATGAACATGTAGAAGAATGAAAATAGATTCATATCTATCACCATGCACTAAACTCAAGTCCAAATGGATCAAAGACTTGAACATAAAGCCAGCCACACTCAAACTCATCGAAGTGAAAGTGGAAAGTACACTTGAACGCATTGTCACAGGAGACCATTTCCTAAATATAATCACAGTAGCACAGACACTGAGAGAAACAATTAATAAATGTTGTCTCCTGAAACTGAAAAGCTTCTGTAAAGCAAAGGACACAATCAACCGGACAAAATGGCAGCCTACAGGATGGGAAAAGATCTTCACTAACCCCATATCAGACAGAGGTCTGATCTCCAAAATATACAAAAAACTCAAGAAGTTGATCATCAAAAGTACAAATAATCCGATGAAATAATGGAGTAAGGACCTAAATAGAGAACTCTCAACAGAGGAATCTAAAATGGCTAAAAGACACTTAAGGAAATGTTCAACACCCTTCGTCATCAGAGAAGTGCAAATCCAAACAACTCTGTAAGAATGGCCAAGATCAAACACACAGATGACAACTTATGCTGGAGAGGTTGTGTGGTAAAGGAAACACTTCTGCATTGCTGGTGGAAATGCAAGCTGGTACAGCCCCTTTGGATATAGGTGGGGCAAATTCTCAGAAAATTAGAAAACAACCTTTCTCAAGACCCAGTAATACCACTTTTGGGTATATATCCGAAGGATGCTCAATCATGCCACAAGGACATGTGTTCAACTATGTTCATAGCAGCATTGTTTGTCATAGTCAGAACCTGGAAACAACCTAAATGCCCCTCAACCAAAAAATGGATGAGGAAAATGTGGTACATTTACATGACAGAATACTAAACAGCAGGAAAAAAAATGACATCTTGAATTTTGCAAGAAAAGGGATGGATCTAGAAAACATCATTTTGAGTGAGGTACCCCAGACACAGAAAGACAATTATCACATGTACTCATTCATAAGTGGATTTTAAACACAAAGCAAAGAAAACCAGGCTACAAATCACAATCCCAGAGAACCTAGACAGCAATGAGGACCCTAAGAGAGACTTACATAGATCTAATCTACATGGGAAGGAGAAAAAGACAGAATCTGCTGAGTAAATTGGGAGCATGGGAACCTTGGATGAGGTTTGAAGGGGAGAGGAGAGGCAGGAAGGGGAGCAGAAAAAAATGTAGATCTTAATAAAAATCAAATAAAAAAGAAATAATCAGCATTTGGCACATAAATATTCTTGAAAATATTGTGAGATCATTCATTAATTTAAAATATTATTGATTCCTTTTAATGCAGGCACTGCATCTAGCTTCAAAATATTTCTTTGAACAATAAAAAAAATCCTGTCACTTTCAGAACTTCTGAAGTGAAAGAACAATTATGTAAATAAATGCATAAATAAGAAAAGTCTTAAGTATTAGCTTATGGCTTAAGGCATCACTTAGAGATATGACACAAAGTAACTGACTAGGACCATGTTGAAAGGAAACTTAAATAACTTGATTGATCAATGGAGAATGACTGTACTCATTGTGGTAAAGAAAAGATTCTCTAATGGGCCAAAATTTAAATGTACAGTTAAACTATTAACTCCATATTTCCACCACCACACATTCTAAGAAAGAAGAATCATTTTGGCAGAGAGAAATGCAAGTTTGTAGATGGTCCAGTACAAAGTAACAGAATCTCTATAACTGCAGAATTTTTGAAGCTTAAAGTACATAATTTAAAATGAGTATGTAAAAAACATATCTGCCATGATATGCATGATCTCACCAAAAGAGAGCACAATATTTGCTCTTATTGTACTGGTAACCACCAGAGTCTTTTATGATTGCAATGTAGTTCGGCTTGTATAGTCTTTTGTTAGATTACTTTCACTTAGTACTGTAGCAATGGGAAGGATCAGTAGCTAAAAAGATGATTGTGTTAAGACTGTTGTATAACTACTTTCAATTTTACAAATTATATATTGAGCTTACTTTATAGCTCTCATTCAATAACTATTTGTCAATGGAAGCATACCTGCTAGTTAAGAGAAATGTCTAACTGAAAATAATAATTACATTGTGGTCTTTGGCTACCAGATAGTTAGCTTATCCATAAATTCATACCTCAAAAATATGGATAATGTGGATCTGGGTCTGATCATATAGATCCCTCATATAAAAAGCTCTTTATAGCATGTAGTTTTCAGACACAGGCAGATCCCTGGAGCTCATGGGCCAGCTAGCCTTGTCTTGCTAGTGAACAACAGGCAGTTGTGAAACCCTACCTCAATAAACAAAGTGGACAGCAACTAAGAAACAACAACGGAGGTTGCCTTTTGGCCTAAACATATATGCACACAACATATCTGCACAAACACACACACACACACACAAACAAACACACACAAACACACACACACACACACACATCTGCACTCCAGTGGAGTAATTTTAATGGAAGTCATTCCATTACCCACATTCCACAGCCAATCAGTCCAATAACAGAAGGCTTCTTTGCAAGGACCACTGATTTGACTGTCAGGAATTGTTTCTTGTTTGTTTGTTTGTTTTTGTCGTTCAGATAGCGTTAATAATTAACATCCTAGTTAGTTGAGCAGATCACGGGTAACTAGGTAAATGCATATATCACTCAAACTGCCTGAGGTTGTTTGAATCATCTAAATAGTTAGAACAGCTAAGCTCATGATATTTCCAAGGTAAACAAGTCCCTTCAACACCTATTTAGAAGGAGCTAATTCTCCAAACCATCTCTTCCTGTTGTGCTACCTTCACACATTCTGCACTTTATCTTCATCTTCAATATATTGGCTTCATTATTTTTACATTTTTGTTGTGTGTGTTTGTGTGTCCATATGTGTGCATGTGCACCCGTGTGCCAGTGGCCTGTGAAGAGTCCAGAGAGACATCATGCAGGAATCAATTTTCAATACCTGGTTTCTTTATCATTAAAACCATTTGAAATTCACTGATTCTAGTAAGCATTAGGCATTTCTTATAAAAATCAAATCATCTCACATTAAAATCAAGTAAGAACATTTATAGAACCAGCTATAGACAAGTGAAAGATAATGATAATTATTTCCCCCTTAGTCTGTGCTTCTGCCACAGTAAATATAGCTGAAGTACTTAAAACTGTGAGTTACAAATCAAATTGAATAATGATTCTCATGGCTATAACTTCATTTAAGACGGTAGAGGCCAGTGTCTTAGTAACTTTCCGTTTGTCCTAATTTCCACACTTGGATTTTCAGAAAAGAGCAAAGAAGAGCCATGGCTATCAGGGTTTTTATTGCTCACAGCCAAGCATTAGCTTTCGAGAAAAGTTTTTCACAAGTGAATTCAGGGCATAAGACACATAAGGGCTATCTTACACAAATCACGGAAATTCTCAAACGTGTCACTTCTTCGTGATATGGATGATGAATTGAAATATTATGAATACTTAATATAGAATTTAAATACCAAAATAGGTGCATGTATGTTCACTGCACTCAAAGATATAAGAGCTTTAGATACATACAGAGTTTGACAGACTAGCCTGAGCCATATGTGCTATGTAAAAATGCTAATAAAGATTGGACTCCTAAGGGGAAAATAAAGAGACAAAAGCAAGGAAAAAGAAAAGGTGCAGGTTGGGAAGGAAAGAGGAAATATAGACATTAATAGTTTCGAATCATATAAAATGCTGTTAGTACTGTGTCCTACACATGTTTACCACAGTTTATGGAGGTTTCACACAAGTGCAAATTTGTACATGTTCTATTGGCTCACGTTTTTATCACTATATATAACAGTTATTGGTGAGAGTCACAATAACTCTAATTACTTGACAAGTTTTATTAATGAGTTATCAGTTGTTATTCTTTTTATTTACGCCTTTTAGTAACATTACAGTTACCTAATCTTGGCATTTTTTACTCTATTTAAGTATGACATTTAGCAAAACATATATGTAACACACATATATGTGTGTGTTTAATGTGATTTTAAGTGAAAATTTATTTTATAATAAAAATGAGTATAGAATTGGCTTTTTCTTTCTAGAAAAATGCATTCCATTTAAAAATTATATTGGTTTACATTTTATGGACAATTGATGGAAAATACATTTGTTCTCTCCAATAAAATAATCCATTTGGACGTAGGAAGATAATAAAGTTACTAAATGGTTATGATGACAGGAAATAAGAGATTGGTGCTTTTGAAAAAAAAAATTTGGCAAAAATAAGTGAGCATGAAGAGTGGCCAAGTGATTGTCCACTTGAATTGACAGTCTGCTCTCCAGATCGCTAGCATCTGGAATGAGGAAGGTAGACTGTCCATAGTGTTTTTCAAATGTTGCAATTTAACTTGTAAATTTATCTGTACTGCTTCTAAAATTACCACTATTCCCACATTGTTTAGAAAGTTCAGACCTTGAGATAAACAAACCACAGAAAAGTTCAGCACACACTGAATCAGTTTTATTTTCTAAATCAGAATACTCAGGCACTTATTCCATCAAAAACCCAGACTCCATTCTCCATGAAGAAGTTCCCATAGCCATACCCAAATGTTTTAATTTATAGAATATTCTCTTTTTTACTAATGGCAATGAAATTACCACTAATAAATTCCACAGATGGCAGAAGAGCCAATGAAAGCACTATATGCTATCTGTCAAGCGTATAATTTTAAGATTTAGTAATGCATACTATATTTATAAGCTGATCATAGTACATCTCTTTTCAAGTGAAGACAGAACAGAAGTGATTAAAGTTATTCTTAAGGCAATACTTGGTGATTGAATTATTCTTAATTTTAAGAGCCAATGTTTCACTTAAAACAACTGATTGATCTGTCGGTTTTGTTTAGTTCTGTGTTTTCAGCAACATTAGTAATTCCTTGCTTTCAACAACCACAAAGAGAACAAATTTGCCTTTCCTGAGAAAAACAAGAGAAAGTGAATGATTGGGTGTAAGAGTTAATATTAATTGTCAGTTTGACAAGACCTAGAATCATAAGGAAAGTGATTGCAATAAGGAGCTGTTTGGTGTGAGATAACAAGTAGGTGTACCTGGAAGATATGTCCCAAATTGAAGTAATTGTGGACGATGACTCACCCTGGGTTTGCACAGTACCATGCTCTGGGCTGGGAATGTGGATTTTCCAAGAGTAGAGGCTGCTACATGACACTGGGAATGTTTGCCTTTGTTCTTCCTATGTTTGGATTGTAGATGTGCTGAGATTCTCTGAGTGACTCCCTTGACTTACACGCAAATATGGGCTATTACCTGGGACTGTGAGATCAAATAAATCCTTTTCCCTTAAGCTGCACTTTGTCAGGGTATTTTAACGAAATAACAGAAACGAAATTATGACAAAGGTTCTCTGTATTTTAAAAATGCTGAAAAGTGTGAGATATTAAGAAGTATTTCAGACTTAAGTGTGTATCTTTCAGTCTTTAAGAAAATTACACATATATAACTATATTTTAAAATAGTTTATAAAATGACATAATATATATGTGTGAAAATATTCTCTATATGATATCATACAGACAAAGATAAGAGAACTTTTCTTAGAAAATGTTTAAGCTCTTGAACAAGAATGTTTCTTTACTAGTGTATCAGTGTTCAGAAGCAGACATCCCATTCTCTTCAGGCTAAATTGATGACAGAGGACAGAAGAAAGTCATATTCTACCTATAATTCATTGAGAAATAGGCAGACAGTAGCTACAGGTTCTTGATTTCTTGGATATCTACAGTTCTAAGAAGTTTTAATACTATACAGTACACAAGAAGCCCACTATTTTACAGTGTGTAAACCTTATAAGTTGTTTGATATGACCTTATTCATGTTCTCCTGCATTTGCTTGTTCTTGAGCCTTCAAACATGTGAACTGTTGAAGAGCTTCATGGGAAGGTATGATACTTTAGATTAATACAAAAGCTTGGAAAAGAGTATCTGCAAAATCTAAAAAGTTTTAAGAGGAAGGCATCATATGTTAGTATTTTTCAAATAATGATATCCAAATTAATATATAAAAAGGTGTACGTAAATACACATAAGTAGAGGCAGAGAGAGATAGGAGGGGACAAGGGAAAGTAATGACAAGTGTCTGATTTTCCTCTCTACATATTTTCATGGAATATTTTTATTTTCACATAAGAACCTTCAAATCTTCACAAAAAAAAGGCTGCCAAAAACACATAGATGCATTCATAATGAAGATAATTGCATGTACACATGTGTGTATACATTATTTTATAGCTAAAATGCTTTGTTTAGTGTAATCCTAACCATGTTGTAGACTTTTAAAACTTCTCTTTCACTATATGACATTAGAATTACATTCATATACTATATTATTGTTTGGAAGATTAGGTAATATTGTATTACATGAGTCAATAAGCAAGATTAGGTAATATTGTATTATATGAATCAATCAGCAAATATCTCAAAACTTAGGTCATTTGCTGATTCATCCTTTCATCTGATATGAAGACATACTATTTCACAATACAAATTTACAGAAGCTTTTGGTTTAGGTTCAGTTGAGTGGGGCTTTCCTCTAATTATAATCTAGTTCCCATACCATTCCTCAAAAATAATTTAATAAAATTACATTTATTGATAATATACATTATGTATGAATTATATACTTGCAATTATATAAATGGATATATAGTGTGTGTGTTTATTGTAGATATACAAAAAATGATGATTGGCCAGTATCACAGTAAATTTTATTATAATAGTCAATGAATGATACAATTTCATGAAAATTTCTACCATTCATTTACTTTTATTGTCTAGCTATTGTTGATAATATGATAAAAAAACAGACAACTAAGTTTTCTTAGCAAACTTTAATTTGAAATCAAAGTCAAGGAAAATCAACAGAAAGAAAAAGAGCCTAAGAGAAGGCACAAGAATCAGAGACCCACTCATTCTCATACTCGGAAGTTCCATAAAAACGCTAAATTGGAAGCTGTAATGTATATCCACAGGAACTGGTGATGACCCGTGGAGCCCTGGGCATGCAGTTTTAGTTTCTGTTGACAACCAGTTCTTCCAGCACCATTACTCTGATGAATATCTTGCATATCACCATAGAACCTTCATCTGGCAATGGATGGAGATAGAGACAGAGACCCACATTGGAGCACTGGACTGAGCTCCCAAGGTCCAAATGAGGAGCAGAAGGAGAGAGAACATGAGCAAGGAAGTCAGGGCAGTGAGGGGTGCGCCCATCCACTGTGATGGTGGGGCCGATCTAATGGGAACTCACCAAGGCCAGCTGGACTGGGACTGATGGAGCATGTGATCAAACTGGACTCTTTGAATGTGGCTGACATGGAGGGCTGACTGAGAAGCCAAGGACAATGGCACTAGGTTTTCATTCTACACCATGTACTGGCTTTGTGGGAACCTATTCTGTTCGGATCCTCACCTTCCTAGACCTGGATGGAGGGGGGGAGGACATTGGACTTCTCACAGGGCAGGAAACCCTGACTGCTCTTTGGACTGGAGAAGAAGGGGGTGGGGGAGGAGGAACGGGGAGGGAAATGGGAGGAGGGGAGGAGGTGAAAATTTGTAATAATAATAATAATAATAAACAAAAAAATTTAAAAAAACAAAAAAAAGTCAACAAGTGTACCTCTTCATATGATAATATGTATTTTATAAAAATGTACTGTAACAGTGACTTTGTCACCCTTGTGGATTTGCTTTAGGTTTTGTATCATTTGGATCTTTAAAATATTAACCTCCTGTAGTTGAGATGAAGATACAGTCAGTAACTTAGACTTAACTTAATTTTATTACTTAGCTAATATATGTGTTCATATGGCAACAAATATAAAGTTTCAAAAACCATTTTCGTTATTTATAACCTTTAGTATCCTCAGATATGTCTTGTTTTTTAAAACAATCTTCTCAAAGATAAATGCCGGTGCTCACTTATAAAGTTAAACTACAGTTACCATATGGAAAAATAATGGCACTCAATTTTATTCAATGACTGCTTATTTACTGAAAAAATAACTAATTAATATTTACATGCATTACACACATACAAAATTTATTTACAAAAGCAGAGAATATCAAATTAAACAGAATAACCATAACTAAGTACCCATTGTTTAGTCACACGGTCACACATAAAAGCCCATTTTTATTTAACATTTTAAACTTGTTACTTATTCTTCTTTCATACAATACATCCCAACATCAGTTTTTTTCTTCCTTCACTTCTTCCAGTCCTTCTCCCACCTTCTGTCTCCCCCATGTCCACTCCTCCTTTTCCCTTCAGAAATGACCAGGCTTCCCAAGGATAGCAACCACAAGCATCTTAAGAAAATGCAATATAACTAGGCACAAACTCACATATCAAAGCTGCATGAGGCAACCCAGCAGGAAGAAAAGTGAACGAAGAGCAGGCAAGAGAGTGAGAGACATCCCACTCCCACTACTAGCAATCCCATAAATACCCCAAGCAAAACAACCATGGCATATACGTCCTTTTTTCTCTTTTTATATGCATTATATTGTTTTGTTTCTCTTTTACATGTAGTGGTACAATACATTTTTAAACAGATTATTTTAGGGTCTTTGTAAATTCTCAAAAGTAGATTAAGAAGCTATCAAATATACCTATTTCTGTAGCTGAAAATTATTATCTATGATTCACTTCTATAATTTTAAAACAATTATTGTGTTACTTTTAAATCTAATGTCAGTTTGTGTTGCCTTAATCAATATATGAATATATTTCAAATCTATGTAAAACTCCAGAATACTGTTCAAAAGAACATATAATAAGAGCCTCAACATGTGGAAATTTGTGTGGATAAAATGCCACAATAAAACCAGTAATTGGGACAGTACATTCTTTTTTAATGGTATTTTTATTTATTCTTTGAATATCCCATGCATGTATACATTGCAATAAAAAATTTTCATTTATTCTACTACAGATCAACCAGTTTCACCTCTCTCCTCTCATCCTGTCCCTTCCCCATTCCCATCAACCTCATCCCCATCCACAGGCCTCCTATGGACTTGCACAAAGCATAGCATATCAGTTGAGGCAGGACCTAACTCCTCCCCTTATTTATGTCAAGGCAGGGACAGGTAACAGCATGGGGAACAGGTTATCAAAACCCAGTTAGCTCCAGGGAGTAGTTCTGCTCTCACTGTTAGAATCCTTACTTAGAGACCAAGCTACATGATTGTTACATACATGCAGAGTGCCTAGGTCAGTTCCATGCAGGCTCCCTGACTGTTGGTCCAGTGTCCTTGATTTTCTGTGATCTCAAGTCAGCTTTCTGTGTGTGTTTCTCCATTAGAGCACCCTGGCTAGTACAATCCCTCCTCTTGTTCTTCCTCAAGATACTGGAAGCTCAACATTGTGCTTGTCTGTGGATCTCTGTGTCTGCTTCCATCAGTTACTGGACAGAGTATCTCTGATGACAATTAGGAAAGTCACCAATCTGCTTAGAGAAGATGGTCATTTTAGGCACCCTCTTCACCATTCTTGAGGGAAACATTATTCAACAAAGAATCTCAAGAAGACAAGTAATTCCATGAAAGTGTGAAAATGTAAATGCTATACACTATTGAATTTTAGCAGATAAAATAACATAGACTAAGTGGTGCAAAAAGTGGATATTTTCTCCTTATTTTGGATCCCATTGCCAGTAATGCTGTTTGGGGTGAGGGTTCTCTTCCTGGTCTACAGCACGACTTCCTCACTTTATCTTCACATAACAAAGATCTTCTTTTCCCTCCCCTTCTTGCAGCTATTAACATTAACATACCTTCCCTTCTAATTTCATTTAAAATTGGATCTCTGGTATATTCCTATCTTCAAATAAATTCACTTTTAAAAGAGTTTCAATATGGATTTCTTGGATATGAGGGGTATATTTTGTCAAATGCAGAGGCCAGTGATTACTTGTACCCAATAATGTTTTACGTGCCTCTATCCAAGTCTCAGTGCTCACTGAATGTAGATACTCCAGAGCTATGATTAGGATAGTTAAAGAACCTTCAATGTTGTATTAGGCAAGCCCAAACCACTAGGATCTAAGAGTTGATTTCACCCTCCTGGGTACACTGGGTAAACTCTGCAGATCTCCAAATTCAGAATAAGGTTGACTTTTAGACTGAGAAAGCCTGCTAACTAGAAAACATTACCTCTGAGGCATTTATTAATATCAAATGGCAAGATTAATGCATCTTATAATACAATCAGTCCAATAGTGTTTAAACATTACGAGATATTAAAAAGATCCACTGAAGTAGACTCAAAGAGAAAACTGATGATAGAAGAACATCTAATAAGATTCTGGGGAGCAAACTAAAGTCACAGGAAGCAAGAAATGTTATAAGAACTTGTTGAAATATAACTTGGAGCAATACATCATTCCTAGAGGGCACCGGGTAACACTGGCCCTGGGGGGATTGAAGCTGCTACAAGAATAAGAAACATATTAGATTTTTAGAGTTCTCCTGTACAAGCACATGGGGAAATGGAAGAGATTCTATTTTCACAAACAGCAGAAGTTGGAGGGTGGACAAACTATATTCTTTATCTGGCTGAAATTGAGAAGCTCAGTAAGAAATAATCTTTGGAAAAATGTACAAGACAATTATGTTTATTTTATTTTTCTTGAAAGCCAGGAACTAGGAAAGGTACCCTGATAAAATTCTTTTTCTTTCTTTCTTTCTCTTTCTTTCTTTCTTTCTTTCTTTTCTTTTCTTTCTTTTTTCTTTCTTTTTTTTTTTTTGAGACAGGGTTTCTCTGTAGCTTTGGAGCCTGTCCTGGAACTAGCCCTCATAGACCAGGTTGGTCTTGAACTCACAGAGATCCACCTGCCTCTGCCTCCCCAGTGCTGGGATTAAAGGCGTGAACCACCACCACCCTGCTCCTGAAAAATTCTTAATTGAATGCTTATTAATTACTGCAATCAACTCTTACAAACTTTTTGTCTATTTTTTAAAAGTATTTTTGACTAGAAGTTAAATAATTTACCCAAGGGTATACATACTTAGCTCCAGAGAACAAAATATTATTAGCCCAAAACCTAGAGCTCTAAAATCTTGCCGTACCCTATTCTTGTCATGAAAGTCTAATACTGGGAGTGTATGTGCTGCTTGGTGCATCATCACATATCACTCTCTCACGTAGATAAGCATAGAACTCATCTGAAGATGTCAACGAAAGTTATAATTCCTGAAGAGACAGAGATGGCAGCATCCCACATATCAGGGCAAGACACTCTCCAGGACCTCTGTGATATAGCTTCTTTTTCACAGGACTGGGCACAATTATGCAAAAGTCTATCACTTGGCTTCTATTGATTCAGTATCTTACAGAGTGTTTTTTCTTTAAAAGTAGGCTGAAATGCACTTTCAAAATACACCAAAAGGTCTAACAATCAAGCAATGATTTGACATTTAAAAATGGTATGTTAGAAATGAAATAGGATAATTTAATCAACCCCCTACTGAACTTGACACTGAAGCTCAAAATCCCAGTGAAAGTCAGAGCCTCCTGCCAATACCACTCAGAATTACCAGCTCTGACTGGAAATGAGGCAGGAACTTAGGAAGAATCTATTTTAATAAGCAATAATCGGGTAAATGGTAGAACAAGGGTAGCAAATATGTTTGCCCTATGAACTTGTGAGACCTACTTGACTGAAGAGAGAGGAAGGTGCAGATGCTGCCCTATGTAACAAAAGTAGCATCTGAAAAAAATCAAATTGATGAAAATATGGTAACTTCTATGTTTAGATAAACTACACCACAAGAAGTCTTCAAATACAAAGAACTGCATTCCATGTGTGTATTTGGGATCTGTGTATATGTTTGCCTCTTTCCTGCCATTGCCTCCTCCTCCTTTATTGTTCCTCTAATGGCAGCGCAATATTCTCTGCCTCCTTCTCCCTCCCTTTCCATCTTTCTCCCTCCCTCCCTCCCTCCCCACTCTGTGTGTGTGTTCATATGTATGTGTGTCTCATGTTTTGTGTGTACATATGTGTGCATGTGTACATATGTGTGTTTGGTTGTATGTATTCACATGCACAGCATACTAATACTTTATTTTCTTGTTAAATGGAGATCAGATGTGGAGAAAATTGTTTAATTCACAATATTTATTAAGGATAAAAGAAGAGAAGAAGAGTGGAGAGTAGTAGGGAAAGAGTTTTAGAAGAAAAGTATTATATTGTTCTGGAAATTTGCAGGACCTTTTACTCAAGGTTGTTTGATTATTCAAAATATTTTGTATACCACTTGAAACTTAAGATTGTATTTCTACTTCTTTAAAAGAACATAATTAGTTTTGGAAGGTTTTTCATTACATTAGTAGATCACATAAGTATATGCAGACATTTGAACAAAATTAACTTAATCCTTATATACAAGATATTTTTTCATTTATTAGTCTTTTATAATTCCTTCAATGTTTTCTAGTTTTATTGCACTGACCTTCACCAACAAATTAATGTTTTATGTTTTCATACTATTGTAAAGGAATAGTTTCATTAATTACTTTTTCCGATAGCATGCTGCGAGTGAACAGAATATGCTGAAGTGATTTTTTTTTTAAAGAAATCTTATGTAACTTGATAAAGCCTCAAACTTGGCATCACCTGTTTCAGCTTCCCTTGTAATGAGACTCCAAGTGTGTACCATTACCGCCACCATGGCACAGTAAGACTTAAAGGCTAAAGCTTTGTTTCCTTGTTTTGTATTCCAGACACAGTTTGCATGCCCTCCTCTCCTCTCAATCCCCCCACCCCAGCCCGCCTTCTCTTTCCCCACCCCTCAATACACTCATCTTTCTGTTTAGGAAAGGGCAGGCCTTCCATGGATATCAACAAAACATGGCATATCAAGTTGCAATAAGTCTAAGCACCTTCCCATTTATCAAGGCTGAGTAAGGGGACCAAGGATAAAAAGTACAGTCTCAAGAGCCAGAAAAAGAGTTGGAGTCAGCCTTTGTTCCCACTATTAAGAGTCCCACAAGAGGACCAAGCTACACAACTGAAACATATGCAGAGTGCCTATGTCAGTTCCAGGCAAGCTCACTGACTGTCAGTTCAGTGTGCGAGCCCAGGTGAGTTGATTTTCTGAGTTTTCTTGTGACGATCTTGACCACTTTGGCTCCTACAATCCTTTTTCCCACTGTTCTGCAGGATTACCCTAGCTCCGTTAATGTTTGTCTGTGGGTCTGCATCTGTTTCCATCAGTTGCTGGATGAAACATCTCCGATGACAGTTGGACTAGGCACCAATCCCGGCATGTCTGATAGGCAGGACAGACTAGATCAAAGTTTATGTGGCTGGGTTTGTTTCCCACATCCTTCACTTGAAGCCTTGCTTGGTCACAGGATGTGGCTAGTCCAGGCTACATACCTGCTATGGCTAGGAATCTTAACTGGGGTCATCCTTATAAATTCCTAGGAGATTTCCTTGCAACAGGTTTATACCTGACCCCCAAATGCCCCTTATTTCAAGTAGGCTTTTCAGTACTTTCGCCCTCTGCCCTTTCCAACCTGATTACTCGTGTTCCTATCCCCCACCCCCTTGTGTCCTTGTTGTATGATTGAGCATCCTTTGGGTATATGCCCAAGAGAATTCTAGCTGGGTCCTGTGTTATATTGATCCCCATTTTTTTTGAGAAACTGCTGAGACTTCTAAAGTGACTGTACAAGTTTGCATTGGAAGAATGTTCCTTTTGCCCCACATCCTCCCAACATGAACTGTGGCTTTTGATTTTTCAACTTAACCATTTTGACAGGTGTAAAATGGAATTTCAGAATATTTTTTGATTTGTATTTCCCCAATGCCTAAGGATGATGAACAATTCTTTAAGTGTATTATAGCCATTTGAGATTCCTCTGTTAAGAATTCTCTTTTAGATCTGTCACACTTTAATTGGATTATTTGGTCTGTTGATATCTAGTTTCTTGAATTCTTTATATAATTTGGAAATCAGCCCTCTATAAGATATGTGGTTGGTGAAGTTCTTTTTCCATTTGTAGACTAATTTGAAATCATTCAAATCCACGAATTAATAGTTCTAACAGCCCTTTTTTAAGTTTTTGTCCACATAAAATCATATCATCAACACAGAATTTTTGCCACCATGGTTTGGATGCTCCTCTGGTCAGCTTCTATATCACTGTGACAAAATGACTTACATAAACCACATAAGGAAAAGGACTGTTTACTTTGACTCATAGTTTAAGAGGATGGTTCATATGGTCATGCCAAAAAAGCAGAGAAGAATATTGGTAAGAAATTAAGCATAAGATATAGACACCAACTACAGGCCAACAGAGACCTACTCCCTTCATTTAGATCACACCTCTTGCATTCCATATCTTTCTAACAATGTCATCATATTATTGATGCATCCAAGGTAAATCCACACACTGGTTCAGAGTTGTCATATTATAAATGTTTCTATAAATGCCCAACTAGTCTTCTAGATATTTCTTAATCTAATTGACAATCTAGATTGATCATTGAAAGCCTTCTTTGTTTTCGAATTTCTTTTCTAAGTCTTCCAGCGCTAAATCAAGTAAACATGTATTGCTCCCAAAGGAAAAGTCAAAAACTTTTCCCCCTTAGCCATGTGAACTCATGAGAGCACCAAAAATGTACTTTTCAATAACTCCAGGTAATCCTACATGCATTCCATTGGGAGTTTCTATTTTTTAAAAAAGACAGGCTAAATATAGTACTTTTTCTGGTTATTCACCATTGAGGAGAATCGAACTCAGTTTGCTAATAGATATCACAAATTTCATTGGCATTACAGCCTTGGTAACATAGCCAAGGCAGGATTAGGGTAAATTATTCTCATCAGACAAACTGTTCTCAGTTAAAAACAAAACAAAAAAAATGAGATTATGGATATTTGATGATCTTGATTTTTGAAACCCTTTCAGAATGTACAAGTAATCTCTAAAGCTATTTTGCTCATTGAAGACGGATGCTTAAAATAAACCCCACCCTAGCTCAGAACCAAGTATAATAGAGGGTTATTTATTTAGGGGTAGACTTACAGATTACAGTCCTCTGCTTGAACGGGTAACAGCTCCTGAATCCTGCATCCACAAGAGAGGCCAGATGAGCAATTTACATCAGCATATATAGTATAAGAGGCCATGCCCAATGGGTCTGTAATTTAAAGGCTATTGACTGTAGGAATTCCTACAGCAGCTCATTGCCAATATATGTACATTTTACTTGTCAATTGTGCCTCAATAAAGTTGAAAAAATTACATTGCTCCTCTCAAGAGTTCTAACTTTGAAAATAAACACGAGAAAGTGTATTATTATTCAAAAAGTGCTTTCTAAATACAATTAAGAATTAGCAAGATTAAAAAGTATGTCAACGAACACAACCAGTTGGCCATTTATATTTGTCTGCCTAAGAAAGACTACCTTAGAAGAATAAGGGACTTGAATGTAAAACAAAAATTTAAGGGACATGTTCGACATGTACTGGGGATAGAACTAGAGGCTTAAGAATATTGGGCAAATTCTGTAAATTTAGGAAACATGTGGATGTTGCCCTTCCTGCCTTTCTGCCATGTTAGACCTATGGGTCTCCAAGAAAACCCTCCCCATAGTTTAAAAAATAAATAAGGGTAAATTATCTTAGAGTTTCATATGTGGTTTTGTCTGTGTGCATGAACTTGTGAAGGCCAGAGAGCAACCCTAGGTGTCATTTATCTGGAGTCACCAAGATGCCATCTTGGAGACTTTTACTGTAAAAAAGGGATTAGGCTAACCAGGTGGCCAATGAGTTGCAAGAGCCTCAAGATTGTAAATGCATACCACTACACCTGGGGTTTCAGGTAGGAGATGGAGATTTCATTCAGGACCTCTATTCTGTGTGGCAAGCACTATACTGATCTTGGAATACAAACTCCAGAACTCAGAGGTAAATAAGCCACTTCTCTCTCATATATATATATATATATATATGAGAGAGTGTGTGTGTGTACGCATATATATGTATGTATATTGATGTATATACATATATGTGTATATATAGTATATTACATTTATAAACATACAAACACACACATATATATTAAGCAAGCACTCACTGATCTCCATGCCCAGCCCTAAGACCAACTTTTGCTCTTAACGTAAAAATAGAAAGAAAATGGGTAATATTATATAATGGTATTTAATGTTTATATCAGTTTCTTTGTTCTCCTTTCAAGTCAAAAATAATAAGAATTTAATTTATCTAAAAACTAGCATCAGAGATTGCTTATGGAGAGACAGGAACTTCTGCTATTTTACTAAGAGATAACTGGTTGTTCATTCACCACTATAGCTAAAAACTAGACTCCAGTAGAGATTCATGGGTAAGTTTAAGACGTAATCCTTCCTCTTCTGTTAAACTGGGAAGACTAAAGCATCTAGTGAGAACTGTCAAACAAGAAAAATCAGATTTTTTAAACAACTTGCAGGATTCTAAGCCTATTATCATAATTTTAAATAGCATTTTTATGTTAAAGAAATTATGAGTAAAGAGCTTGGAGAAATTCCAGGATAATGTTGTTGACAAAAACACAGAGTTTCAGAGCATACCTATTGGCATATCTATGAGAAACCTGAATGGCAAAAATCAAACATTATTGTGAGTTAAACCATGTGTACCTCAAGTAAATTGAAGCCAAATATCTCTGTATCTATCTTGTTTTAGGATGTCTATCTTGTTATGGGATGACTCCATGAAAGCAATCAAGTTGAAATTAGTATTTTACTAGGATCCCTAAGCCAACAGGGATTTTAATCAAACTGGTAAGACTCAGGCACAAGAAATGTCTGGTGAAAGTTGAAGTTTTGTTGCTAAAAGCAGAAAACTATCAGAGACTTCTAGAAAGACCTGAAATAAAACATCTATATAGAACAATGGATTGGAGGACACCTTAATTTTTAGATTTTGGCACCTGACTTCAAGTTTGTGGTGTTATCCAAGAAAAACATGATGAGATCTAAAATGGCTGGATTTGATAAAACACTGAACACTTAAGTGTTGCTGTGCAACGTACAAATTAGAATTGACATAGTACCATGTGCATCTATTATAACATCGGAATAGAACTGAAACCATTTGCTTTCTCTGAGAGATCTAGAAAGTCTGCCTTAGCTAAATGACAGAACAGGGTTTTTTTTTTTTACAGAGAATATTGCTGTAAAGATATTCTAAGTTATAATTCTGAAGTGTTTTTAAAAAAGAAGAGTTTTGCATGTTAAATATTTCAAACTTTTCTACTACAAATGATTTAAAACTTTTAAAAAGAAAGTTGTTTATTTGACTTTTAAAAATAGTTTACATTTCTCTTACTTAATCATTACATGACTTATTGCATGTCTGGAATAAGAAAGTTTATGTAACAAGATATTTTTTTGGAATGCAAGTTAGTCTTGCTGTGTGCTGGAGCCTACCATGAAGTCATCTGGAATGTGTTGAACTAGGACAAATGTATTATAATTTGTATTATTACTAATCTATAGTTATTATTTCTTTAGGCAACAAAAGAGCAAACTTAGTTGCTTTTATGATTTAACTGCCAAATTATTTAATGTTTTAATGATATTTGCAAAATGTGTGGCCTCAGATGGAAAATTCTACTAACTTCGTTATTAAAGGAAAAATTTAACCACTTCTACTCATATATACAAAACCATACACAAAATAAGATGATGAATTAGGAAGGAAATGCTGTTAAGAGAATTACTGTAAGCATGAGGAAACTATTAGACACGAGTTTTCAGTGGTCTAGAATTCTAAGATTTGATTTTTAAATGATGAAACATCCAATAAGCCAAATGACTCTGCATAAACATGTACATGGAATAAATTATTCCAAATGAAAGCATGGCTGTTATTTGTTCAGCTGCTTTAGTGGTTGGAATGTTAGGAACAAAACCTATTATTGTTCTATGTATTTTTTCACAGGAAATAGACAGTGGCAAACATACAGTAGTTCAACACATGAGATCAGAGGCAGGGTTTTTATAGTAAACCAAGAACAGATGTTGGAACGATTCGAGACCTTTACAGAAATTATTAGTTATGTTTGCCTTTGAAAGCAAAGAAAGTTTACAGAGACTCACATATCTGATTATATTAGGAAACAGACAGGTTTTCAAATCCAAAAGCTTTAACTCATTCAGGTTCAAAGTTCCTGTCCCACAATTCTGTATTTGCTACTAAACACTACTGCAAATAACTATGACGTGATCCATGGTCCCCAACAGCTTTTAAAAGAATGCTTACTTTTGAAAGATTTTTAAAACCAATATCCTGTATGTAAACTTAATTGCCAAACTCTCTCAAAACAAAATAAAAATAGATTCATTCAGCAGGAAAATATCCTTTCTTAGTAGCAATGACTGAAATGTATTGGTCGCCAAGAGAAATACATTTATCATAAGTTATTTTTAATTTCTTAGACCTAGCTGAAAGTCAACACATGACTTTCATCCTATTTATGGGAGATCTGTATGAATAAAGTTGACCTGGTTCATATTTCTGCCTTTGACCTCCACCTTGGCAGTTTCTCTTTGCCTCAGGAGCTCTGCCCTATGTTACTCAGCTTTATTTCATGAACATGATTACTTTAATCATTTCTTAAGAGACATTCTCATTTTGATGTTTTTCAAAGTTAATTATTTTAAATTAGTAGAAATATCTGCACACCTATTATTTACAACTTGGGGTCCTAAAATTCTAGGCACAGAAACTCATACATGCATACACATTCATACATGCACAGGATGCAATGATAGCATGAAGCAGTTGGAAGTATGATGAGTTCACACGTTACTGATATGATGTTAACGACGATGAGAAGGTTTTATAGCCCCTCAGCATTTTATCATGGATAGAACACATCACTACTAATTGGAGTCACTATACTGTACTGTAGTTTCATAAAAATATTTCTCCCATTTTACTTTCCTCCTTTTTCCAACACTTAATCTAATTACAATATCCAATGGTAATCATTTAATTTTCACTTTTGTGTGAAAATTATTGTTCATTCCACATGAAAGCAACATCAATTAGTATTTATCTTTCTGTGTCGGCATCATTTTGCCTATCAAAATGTGCTGTTTCCATTCTCCTTTCTAATCTGCCCCAGAACCACAGAAACATTGTACTTCAATCATCAATCCTGACTTGGTGGCTACCAATTTCCATCTGTGGCTATTCTCAAATTTTTTCTCTAATTGCAAGTAAAGGAAACTGTAACGGTGCTTATTAAATTTATTTTATGCTTCTGACCTCTACCTTTACATGGGCAGTAGGTACTGCCCACTCATTATTCCTTAGTCCATATCACTCCTAAGAATTATTTTATATTTTTATCTCTCTTCACAGAGAAATCTCCCATGTTCTTACAGGCACATTTAAATCTCCAATCAAAATTTTTTCCTCAAGTCAAGCTAGCACTTAGTCAGTTCTATTTATGTGCCTAGTATCATTTCATGAATTTTTGTTATCTCCTGTCATAGAACAGATTAATACATTATTTTTACAAAGAAACTCATACTATTTATTCTATTCAAGCTGCTTCTTCAGTTCTTTGCTTTTATTCATATGAAAATTTGCATTATCGTCTGCTTCACTGTAGAATTTATATCCCTATAAGTATGTTAAAAAGTAAAACATTTATCTAACCTTGCTGTACATACTTTTTCTTAAATCCATTGCAGTCCACTTTTTCAAAGGAAATCCTTTTATCTATTAAACATGTGCTTTTCTTATTGTTTGGGAATTCATTCATGCATATTTGTTTTAGTAAAATTCCCTTCACTCCAATTCTTCCTCTGTCCCCTGCCACACACACCTTTTCTTCCAAAGTGTGTGTCCATTGTTTTAACCCACTGAATCTACATATTGTTGCCAGTATGTGCATGAGTATAGAGCGATACCCTGAAGCACGTGTACCCTCTCAGAATGCACATCCTTGAAAAAACTTATTCCCCTTCCCTCAAAGATATCAATTCCTCAGACAGAAATGGAACTCCATGGAACTGTCGTTCATCCATGGAGACATTGGCTGCTTGATCTCGTACTTGGTTTTCTGCATGCCGTCACAAGAAGTTAGGTCATTCGTGCATTCGTGGAATGCATAGAAAATACTTTTTGTTCTCGCAGAAATCCACAGTTATGGTCTTTTCAACATTCCCAACACATCTTTTGTGATTATCTCGGGGATCATCTTAGGAGAAGGGAGTGTTATATATCTGTTCCATTCTGAATTGAGCACTAAATCATCTCTTATTCCCTGCACACTGACGAGTGAGGGACTCTATGTTAATCACCATCTCCTGTAAAAAGACACCTGCTTGGTGAATACTGAGAGGTGCAATACTCTGAGTATAAAGGAAAGAACTTAGGGAGTAGTTTAATTTTATATTCGTTTAGAAGAGTAATAGTTTTCTATTTCCCCCTAATACCTGTGACCTGGCCATTTGTTGATTTTGAACCCAATTAATAGTACCAAGCATGAGTTCCATCTTGTGAAGCAGGCTTTAAATCCAATAAAAAAGTAATTGATTGGTCCCATAACATTTATGCCAATATTGGCACTGTTGGGCATATCAGTTATTTTAGCTCTTACAACTCATATCTGACTAAGATTATTGCAATTCGCCTTCCATGGTAGTATGAATAGAACTTCCGGAAGTATAAAAGCTAGCTATTAGGATGAAGTTCCTAGGTTGATATAAGCTTGATTTCTCTGTCATGTCATTAAGTATCTTCAGCAATACTCTGGAGGCACACAAATATGAGTCTGTTCCACCTTGACTAAAGTTCAGAGTTTGACCTTATTTTTACTCTTTCAAAGTTGTTGACAACAGGTATAAATACAAACAAGAAACCATGATCTAGGATGTAGTTACTTGGTTTCTTGGATATTAAGATGGCCCATAGAGGTGGATCTGCTCCATCATGACCAAAGGTCAGAGAATCCAAGCCTATTCCTGCTCCTTTATTTTAAAATGAGAGGTTTGACACAGGAAGGGTCTATCTACAGGATACTTGGTCTACGGTGTATTCACTGCATATCCTGCCCAAAATATCAAAATGCTTAACTCAGGAAATAGTGGTTTGATGTCTTAAGTATTGAAGCAAGTAACTCTTCTGGTTGTTCTTTATGTCATGGTAGAGCAGTCTTTTGACTTCTTCCTTTGTATTGGGTTATAAAAGCATGGAAAATAAACATGGGCAAATTCAGTATTCACTGAATTGCCCTCCTGGTACTATCATATCTCTGTGTTTCTTTCATGTCTTTGGTACTCCTACCTAACATTTTTAAACAACATGCCCTTGCGCTGGAATGAACAACCTTGTTGTGGGTAGTCCATGACAAATGTCACCTCAAATGTGGCTCATGATACAATGTGGTCTTGTCATTAAGGTATAAAGAAAAACCCAGAAAAATATCAATGGCATATGCTGTTTGTGGTCATGTCTAGACCCCAGAAGACCAACAACTTGAAAAGAAGTAACCCAACCTATAAATGTAATTGGGCTTTTTAATTTTATAGTCTGTGGTGTCTGAGGGAGACACTGTCCCCTATTATAGGTTATATTCAATTAAATACTTTTATATAAACACACACACATAAATCGTGTTTCTATCTGTTTTAAGGATCTTTATTGTCAGTTATCCCTCCTAACACTGTACTAAATTGCTCAGTAGTCTCCTTCCTTATTAACCCTTCGTAATCCATCCTTCTACTTTTCCTGTTCATACCAATTGTGTTCTACAGTCTTCCCTTGTTGTTGCTGTTCATTTTTGGATTCCTGTTTCCTGCACTATAACCCTAGTGCGATTTCCCCTCCCTCCACTCCTCTCAATCCTCCCCCAACCAGCTCTCTCCACCAGATCCATTGTCCCTTCATTTCCCATCAGAAAACAAGAAGACCTATTAGGGATATCAAACTAACTAGGCATAACAAGTTACAATAAGACAAGGTCCAACCTAATACCGGGGATGGAAGGGCTAACCCAGTAGGGTAAAAATAGCCCAGCAAGCAGGCAAAGAGTCAGAGATAGTCTCCCCAATTCCTGCTGTTAGGAGTGCTGTAAGAAGATCAAGCTATACAGCTATAATATATATTCAGAGGACCTAGCACAGACCCATGCAGACTCTATGATTATCACCTCAGCCTCTGTGAGCCCTTATGAACCCTGCTTAATTGTGTGGGTAGTGTTCTCATGGTTTGCATAACCCTTCTGTCTTCATCAACCCTTTCTCCCTCTATTCTGCTGTGTTTCCCAAGTTCCACCTAATGTTTGGCTGTGGTTCTCTGCATTTGCTTCCTATTGTCCTTCCTTAAATTCTAACACCATGACACCTTCCAAATAAAAGACACATTTCTAAAGATTCAAAAGTAAAATCCACATATTAGAGCATTTATGTGTGCCCACATCTATCTAGTTTATTTATTTAGAATGATTATTTTCAGCCCCACCCATTTACCTATAAATTTATAATCATTTTCAGACTTAGTCCATCATTCCCTTCTTTTTTCTGAAAAACTTTAAAAACTATAATTTCTGCTTTAGTAAATACTCACTGCATTATCATGAGGCTATTTTTCGCCTTCCTGTCTTAAAAACTTCATTGTTTACACAGTTCCTGGTATTTGAATCCCTTCTTCTTACCTGCATTCAATTGCCACCCAATCTCAGTGGGGTCCCTGGCTTTACACACTGTCCTAGTTACAGCTTCTGTTGCTGTGATGCAACAACATAACCAAGAGCAAGTTGGGGAGGAAAGGGTATATTTGGCTTCCACTTCCACACTGATGTCCATCACTAAAGAGAGTCAGAATAATAACTGAAATGTGGCAGGAACCTGGAGGCAAGCACTTGTACATAGACCATGATGAGGCTTGCCCAGCTTGCCTTCTTATAGAAACCAGGACCACCAGCTAAGAGGTGGCTGCTCCCACTCACAATGCTTGAGCCCTTCCACATCAGCCACTAATTAAGAGTATTTAATCTGCCTTAAAATTAACGTGTCTTAAATAATTCAGTTTCTCTTTCATTCTGCCCTGGCTTTTCCCTATCTTGATTCATTTGCTCAGGATAGGCACTGACTTCCTTATTATATTTAAATTATTTTTCCTGTTTCTATTCATGGGCAAATATTTTTGTCCTTGTCTATTAAAAGTAACCAAACCAATTTACAAAGGAGATCTCCTTAGCAAATTTGTAGCACAGGAGAGGGTAGGGTGGTAGGGGAGTGGGGAGGGAAGAAAGGGAGGGAAGAGAACAGGATGGATCAGAAAGATTGAGTTGGATAAATACAAAGAGGAAGAGCAAGGAAAGAGATACTTTGAAAGATGGAGCCATTGTGGAGTTTGTGAGATACTAGGCACTAGGGAAACTGCCAGGAAACCACAAGAATGACCTAAGCAAAGAATCTAAGCAGTAATGGAGAGGGTACCTAAACTGCCCTTGCCCTGTAATCAGTTTGATGACTACCTTGTCGTCATAGAACCTTTATCCTGTAACTGATGGAAGCGATGCAGAGATCCACAGTTAAGCACTGGGCCAAACTCCTGGAGTCTAACCATAGAGAGGGAGGAGCGATATTATGAGCAAAGAGGCCAATACCATGACAGTGATACCCACAGAAACAGGTGACTTGAGCTAGGTAGGTTAGTGACCCGAGACTGACGGTTGGGGGACTAACATAAGACCGAAGTAGGCCCTTTGAATCTGAGTGACAGTTTTTTGGCTTGGGCAATTTGTGGGGCCAATAGCAGTGGAACCAGTATTTATCCCTAGTGCATGAACTGGATTTTTGGAGTCCATTCCCTAAAGAAGGATACCTTGCTCATCCTAGATATGGGGGAGAGTCTTGGTCCAGCCCCAAAGGGATATGCCAGACTTTCTTGATGTTCCATGGGAAGCTTTACCCATTCTGAGGAGTAGATGTGGCTGGGGTGAGAAAAGGTGAGGAGAGTGGGAGGACGGGAAGGAGAGGAAACTGGGGTGGTATGGAAAATAAAGCATGAGTAATGATGGTGCCTTTGTGTTTATCAAAATGTCACATTTGAGCATGTGTCGAGCCTCTTAGATCTCTTAGATTCTGCATTTGCTCTCAAATATCACCTGTACTCATAAGTTCCCTGCACTAGTGTTACTAATTAGTCAAGAACATTATATCTCTCAAATCTCATGTAAAAGGGAAACATTAGATATAGGGATTTCTTATTTTGTACAAAAGTAATGGACCCATACTTTCTAGCAGACTATTTTTTTGGTATGTATTTCTTTCTAACCTCAAAATATGAAGTTTATCAAAAATCTGGAAATTTGATTCTCCCTAACATTTAATATTATAATGTTTGGTACATGATATGTGTGTATGTATGTACAAATATTATATATATATATATATATATATGTGTGTGTGTGTGTGTGTGTGTGTGTGTGTGTGTACATGTATAAATGGATAAACAGAACAAATGAAACTGAATTGACATAATAACAATAATAGTTTTTCAACTAAGTGTTAGCAACCTATTTTTTAAATGGGAGTATATTGATCATGTAATAAAGTAAATTTTTAGTCCTGTTCTTACTTAGCTTCTTGGGAAACATTCTTTTGTTAAAAGCACCTTTAAACAGAAGAACACAGAAATGAGTCTGAAATGATGTAAAAGAACTTAATTTATAAGTTGCTGCTTGGTTAAAACTCAGCCAGTGATGTGAAACAGGACAAAATTCATGTCAATGTATTCCATTTCTGCATAAATATAAAGAAAAACAACAGAATTCCAATAGCAACCCTATCATTATCAGAATAACTCAAGCTGATTGAATTATAATTTTACGCTCTACAATGAACACTGCTCAGAATAAATGCCATCTGCATTTAAACATTTTATTTCAAGATTTCCTTCTTACGTTAAATGTGACTTCATAAAAATCCTTTATATGTATGTAAGGGTGTACACAGGTGAATATGTATATCTGTGTTTATGTTCATATTCATAAACATAAGATACAAACATCTACTGTTATTGTTCTATTGATGGTATTGAACCTAAAAATGAGGTAGACTAAAGCCTCATTCAATAGCCAACTTTATTCATGGTATCGGACAGTCCATATTCTGAGGAGACTCTGAGGGTTAAGCAAGATCAGGAGCAAAGTTCACATAAGTTTATGCTCTATACAATTACAGGACAATCTCGGCTTGGAAACATTTGTGAATAACAAAAGTAAGATGATAGGTAATCTAAAGAGAATCCTACTTCTCTTATGACACCTGGGAAGGACACTGAATCATATTCCAAGGACGACCCATTCCATGGACAAAGGTTACACGATACTTTTCTTGTGTGCTTGAAGTTTTCTCCCAAGCTCTCGAAATCTTTTCACACAGTTTAATTCATGGGTAGAGTTCTGACAACTTACAAATAAACAGAACTAAAAATAAAAGTCACTTACTTGCACTGCATAAAGTACAGTAATTTGGACACCCTGTGACCATCAGCTTGGTGGGTGGTAGGGTTGGACTCAGACCCCAGTTTTCTTTTTTCTAGCTTTCTTTGTTTTAACTTGCTAACACCAACAACATGCAGCAGTTACATAAGCTTCAGCTGCTTGATCTGTACAACACATTAATCATGATCCTACTGATAGTGTAATTATTTAATATGTAATAGTTGAAACTATGTAGAATATCACCTGATACATGACAAAAGATCATCTCACAATCAGAAAATATGCAAGGAGAAAATGAAACAATTTGGGTCCAATAAAATGATACAGCTAGAAGAAGTGTCAGCTTTGCAAAAAGAACATTCCTTAAATTATTCAGCTTATTTTTATGAGTATTTTGTCTGCATATAGTGCATCATGTATAAACCTGTGCACATGAGAGCCAGAGAGTTCATGAGATCCCCTAGTACTGGAGTTACATGTGGTTGTGTACCTCTACCTGCATACTGGGAATCAAACTCAGGTTCTCCTTGAAAAGCAATTGGAGCTCTTAACCACTAAGTCCTCTCTTTAGCCTAAATTTAGCTTTTATTTAAAAACAAGTAATCTAGTAGAGGCTTCCTATTCAAAACATGAAATAGAAGCCTAACAAACAATATTAGGCAAACCTCGGTATGATTCTTCACAATGCTCTGATGTCAGAGTGACAAAGTCAACATGACCTTGAAGGCGTAAGTCACAAACAATGCCACACCAATTCGGGGTTATGATTATTAGGGTGGTATTTATTTAAAGGGGAAAAAACTTACAGATCACTGTCCCAGGCAACAGCCCTCTACGCAACCAGGAAAGGAGTCTAGTCCCCAGCGGAGCAGGAAGTGAAGAGAGAGAGGAGAGGGAAGTGGCTGCTTTTTTAAAGGGAGAGAGACCACGCCCCATGGGCTGGTATCTCAGCGGTGATAGGCTGGAGGAGTGGGAGGACCTCCCGCAACACCTCCCCCTTTTGTTTAAATAAGAGAGTTCTAAACCTACTATGAAAATATATACAATAAGTACAAATATCCTATTCTAACTAGCTTAGGTCTTGTATAATAAATAACTTGGCCAAGTCATGAGAGAAAGTAACTACATTTATATAGTCTTCAACCCCATCAAAGATCTGAGAAGGGAAATAATGTTACCTGGGTAATTAGGAAGTTCAGTAAAACAACTTCCAAAACATGCAACAAATCACAGAGACAACTGGCTACCTGGTCAATCACCCAAAATCACGTTAGCAGCGTTGAAGCAACCAACTTTGGCTAAGGCCTAACATAACTGACATACCATTTTCAAAGGCAAGCAACTTTTCAAAACTATCTTACCCTGTCTTGGCAGGATATGACAGCCTTGTTTTATCCATTGATGCATGCTCTGTATCTCTGTCAGTGGTTGAGGTATGGGCATTTCTTTGCCCAAAGGCCAGTTCTGCCAAAAATAAAAGCTCCAGGTGGAGTGTCTTTGGTGCTCAACATTCTCTCGGGAATAGAGCGGTGTTGCCAGGAACAATTGTGTCTCACTACCACAAAACTCTGAGTTAGATTAAAGGCCATTTTCTACAGCTCTTTGAAGAAGTTGAAGATTATCTATCTATACTGAGTATAATCTCTATATATCTAAAGAACCTGATTAGTCTATTATAAATGACAAACTTAGATGACTATTAGTCTATATAATTCTCAATATCTATCTAACTTAAAGACTAAGACAATAAACGACTGTGAAACAAATGAGGACAATGACCTCAAAATATAAACAATGTACAAATATACATTGCAGTAGGTAAATATATATCAATACACAATCATTATATAAGTATCTTAATCAGAGGTAGAAATGTACACTGCAATATGGTAAATATATACAATATATACATATATATATATATCAATACAATATATGTCAATACATAAAAAATGTTTTAAACAGAGGTAGAAACATGCATGCGTACAATAGTCAATATAATTTAACTTTGTATCAATATACAAGAATCTATACCAATTTATTTGTCTAAAGACAGTAACTCACAATTACAAATCTATTATCCCATCATCCCTCTTTTTTTTTTTCAAAATGATCCCTGAGCGTATAAAATTCCTCCCCCAACCCTCAATCGTATACTAATTATAATCAACCCCTAAATGATGTCCCTAAACCCAAGGGCAAACTTTACTGGGAGAGGGGACGTCGTCCTCTAGAATTACTTCCAGCTGTCATGGGGGTGACGTTCTTTCTGAGGGATGCTGTGAAAGTAAAATGATGGTTAAATTTCAAGATCAATGTGTTTTAAAATTGCAATAGTCTCTGAGTATTTTGTGCAGGTCTGGCCAAAATGTTGTATAAGATGTGCACCATTTCAGCTAACCAAGTTGGAACTGTCTTGTGCAGCTGGTACCAAAAGCAGGTCTTGTAGTAGCGCTATCAGTATCATGACGTCATATCAACCAGGTGGAGTTGTTGTTATGGGGCCCCATCTTCTTCCTGGAAACTTCAAATGTCACTTCAGGAAAAACTCATTGTTCATTATGAAAAACTTAAACATTAATCATATAGACATATATAGACATATATATATATATTCAATGAAAGACATGATAGATATATTCAATGAAAAGTATGATAGATATGAAGAAAAGCAAAGATGTTTTCTAAACTCATATTTCTTTCTGTCCCATATCATGGCTCTTGACATGAGACAGAAACTCCAGAAACTCTGGTTTTTTCTCTTACTAACAGGCTTGGAATTGGAGAGGGACTGAGCCAGAGTCCAACTTCAAAACCAGCTTTATAAATTTAGAAATATGGTTTAATATTACTTACACAACCCATTCAGTTGTCTTGATATTTCCTATTGGGCAGGTATTTTTCCATCTGTCAGTATCCAAACATCCAGGGTCCCTTGAATTTCTCAAAGATGAGTGTTTTCCTGTGGAGATAAGAACAGAACCCTGCCCCCATTCTATATGTTTTTCTTACCACCTGTATGAATATCATCGTTGTGGATGAGTTGTCATTTCTCCTTTCCAAGAGGTTTCTCCTCTTCAAATCGAAACTTTATTAATTTTGATGGTATCCATAATTTTTCTTCTCCTGTGGAAACAAGAGCAAAACCCCTTCCCTAACGTAGCACATCTCCTGGCTTCCACTGAGAGGTCAGCACATCTTTGAAATAAATCGGTTGATTTAATTCAGCAGACTTTTCCATTATCCAATGTCTTTCTGCTGCTGTCGTTCCTTTCTCATTAGCGTTAAGAAAATTCAAGGTTAATAAAGCATTATGTAATCTATTTCTGGGGGAATTTTCAGTCCCTTTCTGTTTGTTCAGCATATCCTTTATAGTACGATTTGATCTTTCTATAACTGCCTGACCTGTAGGATTATTTGGTATACCTGTAATGTGTTTTATATTATAATAATCAAAAAAGCATTTCATTTTCTTAGATACATATGCTGGACCATTATCTGTCTTTATTTGCGCAGGTATACCCATGATGGCCATAACTTCCAATAAATGTGTGATTACTGAATCAGCCTTTTCTGAGCTCAGGGCAGTAGCCCATTGAAAACCTGAATACGTGTCTATGGTGTGGTGTACATATTTTAATTTACCAAATTCCATAAAGTGGAACACATCCATCTGCCAGATTTCATTTCTCTTAGTACCCTTTGGGTTACTCCCTGCAGGCAACGGTGTTCGATTATAGAAAGAACAAGTAGGACATCTCTTTATAATGTCCTTAGCTTGTTGCCAAGTAATGGAAAATTCTTTCTTTAGGCCTTTACTATTGACATGATGCTTTTTATGAAATTCCGAGGTCTGCAACACACTTCCAATCAATAATTGATCAATCTCAGCATTGCCTTGGGCTAGAGGACCAGGCAGACCTGTATGGGACCGGATGTTTGTTATGTACATCGGACAAAGCCTGTTCCTGATTATGTCTTGTACCTGGATAAACAATGAAGTCAACTCTGTGTCATCTGGTATAAATTAAGCGGTTTCAATATGCAAGATAACTCTTTCTGCATATTGTGAATCTGTAACTATATTAAGAGGTTCTTTAAAATCCCTTAGCACCATAAGAATGGCATATAATTCTGCCTTCTGAACAGAATTATAAGGGCTTTGTTCCACCTTACTCAATTCATCTGACTTGTAACCTGCTTTCCCTGATTTATTTGCATCAGTATAGAACGTATGAGCTCCAGTTATTGGAGCATCACGTACAATTCTAGGAAGAATCCAAGAAGTTCTTTTTATGAGATTAAGTCTATCACTTTTGGGATAGTTGCTATTAATTTCTCCCAAAAAGTTAGGACAAGCTCTTTGCCACGGTTCATTGTCTTCCCATAACTTTTTTATTTCTTCAGTAGTAAAAGGCACTATAATTTCTGCTGGGTCTATACCTGCTAGTTGACGAAGTCTCAGCTTACCTTTTATAATTAATTCAGAGACTTTTTCCACATAAGTTTTTAATTTTTTACTTGGTTTATTAGGTATAAATATCCACTCTAAAATAATGCCTTCCCTCAGCATTAGAATCCCTGTAGGAGAAATTCTGGAAGGCAATATGACTAGGATGCAGCTAAGATTTGGGTTCACCCTATCCACATGTGCCTCCTGTAGTTTTTCCTCAACCATTGTCAGTTCCTTTTCTGCTTCAGCTGTCAGTTCTCTTGGACTTTTCAAATCTTTATCACCATCTAAGGTTTTGTTTAAATGAACTATTAGATCAGGTGTTATCCCAACAGCTGGTCGTAGACTGGAAATGTCTCCTAACAATCTTTGGAAGTCATTAAGAGTCTTTAACCGGTCTCTCCTAATTTGTGCCTTTTGCGTTTTAATTTTCTCTAACCCTATTCTGTAACCTAGGTAATTAATAGAATTTCCTCTTTGAATCTTTTCAGGGGCAATTTGTAATCCCCACCTAGGCAAGACTTTCTTTACTTCTTCAAACATCCTTTCTAAAGTATCTTTATTTGCATCAGATAACAAGATGTCATCCATGTAATGATAAATGATGGACTTGGGGAATTGTTTACGAATTATTTTCAATGCCTTACTTACAAAATATTGGCACAGTGTAGGACTATTGAGCATACCCTGTGGGAGGATAGTCCATTGATATCTCCTATTAGGCTGAGAATTATTATAAGTAGGCACTGTGAAGGCAAATTTTTCTCTATCCTTTTCTTGTAACGGTATAGTGAAAAAACAATCTTTCAAATCAATAACTATAAGAGGCCATCCTTTTGGTAACAGAGAAGGCAAAGGAATTCCAGATTGTAGTGGGCCCATAGGTTGAATTACTTTGTTGACAGCTCTTAGATCTGTCACCATTCTCCATTTACCAGATTTCTTTTTTACAACAAACACAGGAGAATTCCAAGGGCTGGTTGATTCTTCAATATGGTGAGCATCTAGTTGCTCTTGCACCAGCTGTTCCAATGCCTGTAGTTTATCTTCAGCTAGAGGCCATTGTTTGGTCCATATTGGCTTCTCAGTTAGCCATTTTAAAGGTAGGGCTGTTGGTACCTCTAAAGGTTTGGTATTTGCTGTATGTTCTTGTACAGCCTGAATGGCTGGTGACCTTTTTCCATAATACCTCATCATATCCTTCCCAGAATTATGAGTTCCTGGAAATACAGGAATGTTAATCTGGGTATCCCATTGCTGTAGCAGGTCACGGCCCCATAAATTTATGGCAATATTGGCTATATATGGCCTTAGTCTTCCTATTTGCCCTTCGGGCCCATCTTGTGCTTTGTTTTACACGAGATAGGGTTCCAATTCCCAGGAACTGAACATCTACCTCTTGAAGAGGCCAATTTGGATGCCAAGATTCTGGGGTAATGATACTTACATTCGCACCTGTGTCTAATAAGCCTTCAATAAAAGTGCCATTTATATAGACTCTTAGCTTTGGTCTTTGATCTGCCAAAATATACGTTTACTCTGTCCTCTTGGGTTTTTTGACTCATCCTCCACACGTAATTCTTCATTTAGACCAGTATTACTTTTTATAGCAGAAATTGGAGCTTTTAATTTTCTTGGTGAGGCACGTTCTCCACTGTGACTGGGAATGACTGGGCCACTGTTGGCTTGGGGGCCTGCGAGAGGCCCCCCAAGGAGTTTCCCGATGATATCGGATTGCCCTGTCTGTCTGTTGTTGACCTACATTCGTTGGACCAATGCCTGCCTTTACCGCATCTCCTACATATACCTGAAGGCTGAGGTCTCCTATTTTTGTCATTCCCAGAAGAGATATTATTCCTAGAAATTCTTTGCTTGCAATCCCTTTGCAAATGTCCTAATTTACCACAATTAAAACACCTGGCAGTTTGATGTTTCCTCATTGCTTTGGAAATCGCTTCTCCTACCCAAGATTCATCATTATAGCTAAACGTCTCAACATTCATCGTATGCTGAATCCATTCATCCATAGGTGCTGATCTAGACTTTAAAGGCCCAATTATCTTTTTGCAATCTATGTTAGCATTCTCAAAAGCTAGAGATTCAAGAAGTATTCGTCTAGCTTCTGGGTCTGTTACCCCTATGTCCAGAGCCCTAATTAATCTTTGCAAAAAGTCAAAAAAGGGTTCTCTCTGTCCCTGCCTAATTCTGGTATATGATTCAACCCTTTTTGCTGGATCTTGTATCCTATTCCAAGCATAAAGCTGCTTGGTGACATAGACACAGTACTTCATCGTCATAAAGAGCTTGGACCTGTGGATCAGCATATTCTCCTGCACCAAGAATTTGATCTTGGGAAACCTCAATACATTTTGCTCTTCCTTGCTGTTCCATATGTTTGGATTCTTCTCTGAAATAAATTCCAAACATCAAGGAAGGTCCATTATCTAAAACTGCAGACACTAACTGATGGAAATCATGGGGAGTAGCTCTAGCATTAGAAGCCCAAGTCCTTATCATTTCCTTTACATATGCATTGTGCAAGCCAAAATTAACAACAGCTTGCTTAATTTCTTTCAGATCATTCATTGCTATTGGCGTCCATCTAGCTCTCTGACTCCCTTTGAGCCTTTAGAAGTTGATGCTTTTTCAGAATTAAGTATAGGGTATGTCGCTAGAACCCTGGGTAAGCCAGTTCTAATAGCTGGTGTAGGCATTGTATCCTGTCCTTGTGCCTCCTTACTCTGTTCACCAGCTGCAATAATTTCCCCAATCTTTTCAAATCTTTTTATCATTGTCTCTCTTAAATCCTGAATCTCCTGACCTGTATATATTTCCAGTGATTTCACTGAGGTATCAATTTTTTGGTCCCCATTCTGCACCTGTAATTCCAAAGCTTTAATTTTTTTCCTTCAAAGATAACATGTCCTCCTTAAACTTTTCTTGTATATCATGTAGATTCCCATCTTGGAGGTACATTCTGTCTGTTACCTTATCAAAACTTTGTGATAAAGTCTGAACGTCAAATTCAACAGCCTGAACCCTTTCAGGTAACTTTCTAATACCCTTGGATATGGAATCAATTTTGTCTGTCATAGTATCCACTTGTTCAGATAACCTCTGATTTTCAATAATTTTAATCCTGTCAATTAGTTGTTCATTATTAGTTCATAAAGATTCTATCATTCTTAGGAGTGCCATATTCTTCTGTTCATTATTAGTTTGTAAAGATTCTATCGTTTTTAGGAGTGCCATATTCTTCTGTTCATTATTAGTACGTAAAGATTCAATCGTTCTTAGGAGTGCCATATTCTTCTGTTCATTATTAGTATGTAAAGATTCAATCATTCTTAGGAGTGCCATATCCTTCTTTAATGATAGAATATGGAAAATAAAACTGAGGCCTAGTAACAAGCAAATTAAGGTATCCCCATAATCATATAAACCTTGTATGATGTAATGCATTGTATTAGTAAATATAAGTTTACTAATCCATTTTATTAGTGAAAACAAAGCAGTAAAATTTGCGTTAGAAACGAAAACTGCCATATTACCTATTATCCAGCAGGTGGTGCTGTTGCAGAGTCGCGGTGAAAACATGGTCCTGTTTCAGTGCCTTAGTAGATGTTAAAAACTGGAAAATGCAAGTTTCTCAACAAATTAAATGTATTTAAATCAATTCCTGAGACGGAATCAGAAACCCAGAATCCAGGGGTAGAGAAGAGCAATCTGGAAGCCGCTTATGCCTCCACATGACAGAGTCACCCTGAGGGGTTGCAGCTTTCAGCAACCACGTGCTCTGGTTCGTCCACTTAAGAGCTGTACTTGCAAGGGAGATTTAAAAATGACTCAGAAAAGAGCAAACCACGCGGGCAGAGACTATGCGGGCCTGTGTAGTTTAAATCCACGTGGGGAGTCCAAGGCCACCACTGCAAGGTGCAGGCAGCGGCTGAGGAAGGGAGGGCTCCCGCCTAGCCAAACTCGCGGCCGCCAAGCCGAACTTGTGGCCGCCAAGCCAAACTCGTTGCTGCGAGCGGGGAAAGGAGAGGTTCTGAAACCAAACGTTGGGTGCCAAAATGAAGGCGTAAGTCACAAACAATGCCACACCAATTCGGGGTTATGATTATTAGGGTGGTATTTATTTAGAGGGGAAAAAACTTACAGATCACTGTCCCAGGCAACAGCCCTCTACGCAACCAGGAAAGGAGTCTAGTCCCCTGTGGAGCAGGAAGTGAAGAGAGAGAGGAGAGGGAAGTGGCCGCTTTTTTAAAGGGAGAGAGACCACGCCCCATGGGCTGGTATCTCAGCGGTGATAGGCTGGAGGAGTGGGAGGACCTCCCGCAACATGACCTCATGGAGGAGGCTTGGCAGTGAAGCTGCTGGAACATACTCTTCAAAACAAGGGAAACGTTGTTACAAGAAAAGAGAGGCCAAGGTCACAATCTGACCTCAAAAGGCACTACTGTTCTATGATGTGTTTATTATTAAATAAATGAAGACATTTGTAAGATCAGCTTACTGAATAATGAAATGTAGTGAGGCATAGTTTTACTATTAAAAATCCCATTTAAAAATTCAAATAAGTAAAACTAATCCTTCTCAGACAGTTTTACTATTTTGTTTGTGATCTAACAACTAAAACTTGCCTAAAGATCAGAGTGGGAAGCTAGCCTCACAAGTCAGCCATACAGGACAGAGAGGCAGTGGTAGCATAAACATCTAATCCCAGCAGGCAGACTAGTTAGCCATATAGGCTGGACAATGGTGATGCATACCTTTAATACCAGCACCAGAGAGGACTATAGCACAGGATGACAGACGAACTCACCCGCTTTTCGGTTTGAAGGCTTTGTAGAGGTAAAAGCAGAAAAGACTGCTTTGCTTTTCTGATCTTATGCTTGAACCCCAATATCTGTCTGTGGGTTTTTTTATTCTTCATGCTACAAACTGGGAAGCAAATAATTAAATATATTAGTCTGTAGGGGCCATTCTCATTAAAACAACAACAGTAAGCAATAAAATATTCATATATTTATAGTGATTGCATAAAGAAACTTAACAGTACACCTGAAAGCTTTAAAACAATAGAAAACAATCACACTGAAAATGAGTATATGGGTATAAATAATCAAGTCAGAGATGAAATGAATAAAATAGAAACAAGCAAATAAAACACCATTAATAACAACAACAATAAAACAATACAAAGAATTCATGAGCAAAACTTTGCTTATTGTTTGTTTTTATAAAATCATAAGATTAACAAACATTTATCCAAATTAACAAAAATGTATAAAAAGAAAAGTCAAATCAATAATATTAGAGAGGAGAGGGGAATATTATAACAGACACCAAGAAAATCCAGACGTTCAAAAAAAGTTAATGTTAATACTCTTCTAATTATTCCCCAAAATGTAAACAGAAGGAACACTGCCCAATTTAATTTACAAGGTCACAATTATCCTGATACAAAAACCACATAAAACCCAACTAATAGAGAATATTACAGAACAATTTCCCTTATAAACATAGATGTAAATATCTGTAACAAAAATAATTGTAAACCAAATCCAAGATCATATCAAAAAACAATCATCTGTGTAATGAGAATAGTCATCTATTGCTTGTTAGAGTGCAATAATTTATACATAAAGGAATTTTAATCATCACAACCCTGAAAGATAATAAGGCCAAGATCAAAACACAGGAAGATTTGGGTCTGAAGAGACTTCTTCACAGAAGGTGTTTTTTCATTTTTCTCTCACATAGCAGAAGGGAAAAGACCCTCCCTTAGCCTTCTTGCAATGACAGCAATATTATTCATCAAAATAGAACCCTTTTGAGCTAATTGAAGCCAGTCACATTTCTTTATCTTTTTTTCTTTCCTATTTTTTTTTCTTTTTTTGATCTGGCCCATTGTACTTTATTTAAAAAATTTAACAATTGCTAAATAAATCATCAAATGACAATGGGAAGTAATACTACCCAAAATAAAGACACAATTTACAGAAATGTATAGAACTCACTGGTTTGTTGTTGTTGTATTTCATAAAGAACATTATGTATCTGGAGCCTGATAAATTCTTGAAACTCCATTTCCCATCTGTCCAAGGAGATACCTACTCCTGTTTTCCAACTTTCCTTGGAGGTAGATTCAGCCATTTACTAGTATTATCAGGAAGCATACTTGTTTCTACAATGGTCCCATTTTTTAATACTATCACGCTGTTGATTGGGTTCATAATTTTGATGGAATGAGAACACATATTGAGAAACAGCCTTTTATATTTCTGCAGGTTCTTCAAGGAAAGCTTTCTTCATGCTCCTCTTCTTACTTCAGTGAAACAGCCGCTAACACATGGGTCTGGAAGACTGTGTGAGATCTCTGTCTATAGCTGAGGGACTGTCCACTACATGAACTGTTCAAGAACAGAACAGGCTCGGATGATTTTGCTTCATGGAATCTGAGAATAGACTAGAACTCTATCTAGCTGCCATAAAAGTTCATTTTTTAAATGTGTATGAGCTCTGAACAACCTATTAATAATATGAGAAAATATATTTATTCTTTCAGAGTTTGTGAAAATATGTCGATATAAACAAAAGTTTATTTTTCAATATATGCATTGCAATTTTAATTGTAAAAAATATTTGTTCTGTTATAAGAACCTAATTTTAGGAAAAGTAAAACATAAGTCTTGGAATGATGTTTCAAATTTTAAATTAAATTTAGATTATCAAATGAAGTTCTCAGTGCACACATTAGTTTGAAACATTAGAGTAAAAAGTAAAATGATTATATCCATACTAAAGTGTGGATATTAATGATATGAATTAAAACCAACAATAATTATGAGAAATATGCAATGGAAGAGAATTGTAATTTTTAAAAAAAATATTTCATTCCTAAAAGAATAATATCAAGAAAATTTAAGTTATGAATGAAAACCTTAGAGAATACACATCATATAAATCTAAAAATAGCTTAATCATGGTAATACTATTTCAGGCAATGTTTTAACCACAAATACATTACTATAAGTAATATTATCTAGTTTATTATGTTCATAATTTAAGAGTATGATTTTATGTCAAATATGGCATAATAAAATATGGATAATTTAGAAAATCAAGACCTAATGTAGCTCAGAATGTAATAACTGAGGCATTTAGAAGACAAAGTTTTTTCAATATATAAGTTAATTTTAATTGAACTTTTAATACATATTAATTTAAAATCAATGGAGTTCAACAAAAATCTATTAATACTAGTCTAGGTAGACAACTAGAAACTACCCGTTGTAGTTATTTTTATCTATAAATGTTATGTGCCAAATCATTAATATTCTTCTTTAATAAAATTTTAGAAATACAGGTTGGGGGAAAATGTGTAATTTAAGCTAATGATTATAGTACATAAAATACTAATGATATGTATGCAGGCACCCACAAAGGCAAGAAGAAGGTGTTGGACCTTATGAAACTGGAGAAACAGACAATTTTAAACTGCTTAGCATAGGTCCTGGGAACTGACCTAGACCCTTTAGCCATGCTTGCCAGCATCAAAGTTAACAATCTTAAGCTCAATTTTAATTGACCATAAATATAACACAAATATAACAAATATAACATAAATATAACCAGTTATAAAAGTATTGTGTTGTTTAATTATCCTCTTGTCTTTTACTAGAAATCTCCTATTTTTTTTTTGATAGCACTAAGTACTAATTCTCACAAAGGAGCTTGTATATTAAGAAGGATTCAGTGAAAAAATTAAGATCAAATGGCATTTAAGAAAAATGTAGGAATTATGCTCAGTTCAACAATTAGAAAGTTTTTTTGGATGTCACTCATTTTTAAATGCAACAGTTATTAAATATTTCTGGCTCTATGAGACTCTAGTTTGTTTTGCAACTACTCAGCTTAAATATTTTAGTGAGGTGGTGACCACTGACCATCTGTCCTAATTCAGTTCCAATAAAACATATTTCTAAGATAGGCAATGAACCATTAGAACCTGTGTGGCATCACTCCACAAACCTTCCATTTAAGCAGAAAGATGTTTGGAGGATATTTATGACTTCAAAAATTTTATAAACTATAATGGAAAGAATAGTCACTAAGGGAACAAGCAAACAAGGCAAAAAATACACTAGGGTGTTTATTTCTGACAGAAGTTTGGAAGCAAATTCCTGGTGATTGTAATTGTATGCTTTATATTTTAAAATCTCGATTCACACTGATAAAATCAATCTACTTCAAAGTTACCAAATTAAGCTTGTTTGACGTTTTTCATTTAGCACAAATGTGAACATCAAGGAAGTATGAACCACAGTGAGAGAAGCTATGCCATACCCTTCTCCAGTGTTTCTACAAACAAAAGCAGGGTCAACAGTGTCTCCTGTCCAAGGAAATCATTTTTCATAAGTTATCTGTCCAGGAAGGAACGGGGCATCAAGAACGTTCTACCTGGGTGGCTGGGTGAATAAAGATTTCTAAATCCATTCTTGCAGAGTCAGTGAGTCAGCATGATGATAAGCACGGGAGAACAAACCAAACAGCTGTGGACAGACGGCAATTGAATAAAGGCATCCAAAAATACACAGAAAATCAATGTGATTCTTATCTCGCAAGAAGCATTTCTCAGAAGTAGACTTTGAATCACTTTGATGTGAATCAGGACAGATGATTACTGTGTCCTGGAACATCTGATTGCCTGATTCACATGAACTTTTAAGAGTGGTTGGAAAGAAATGGACAATTCAAATATCCCACCATATTTTTATTGAAATGAAAAAGAGTGGAAATCTTAAGTGGATTTTTGGAAACACATTATTAATATTTAAATAATATTTTTATTCTAAACCTTTATTTATACCTTGTAAGAATAATAAACTATAAAATACCAAGAGGCTTTGCCATTTCCATGAGGTAGAACAACAACTGTACAAAGTTATAGGAAAAGCAGTAATATTTCATTGATAAAACTAAACTCACTTTAATCAAAGATAATACAGCATTGCTTTGAGAGTTATAGAGTACAGTACTTAACTGCAGACCTGGTTATGGTTAATCAGGCTCCTTGGTTACACTTTTTGACTATAGAATGTTCTATTTCTGTAAAACGGAGATGCTTTGGTCACGTTTAAGAGCATGGTTGAACTTGAAGGAAATGCTGAGTGAAATAAAGGCGATACATGCCTAAAGACAAATATTGTGCACTTTTATTTATATACAAGGGGTGGAGGAAGTCCTGAGTAAATAATATCCTGAGTGAATATGTACTGTTTACATGGACACAGTCATGCCAAGCCAATGAGAGTGGAAAAGTCTTCCCCACTGGGATGAACCTCAAGGGAACAGCAAAGCCTTCCTCGGGAGTTGGAGTGAGAACATTGATATTGTGTGCAGAAAAAGTCCACCTTAGCTTTCTCGGCCCTGATACTTATGAACAAAACTTCTTCCCTCTAGAGAATGCTCCTACCAAGATTAGATAAATCTGTTTCCTTGATCCAGCTGTATACCATAATTCTGTGACATTATTTCTCTGTAATAACCATGCCTCCTTGCTCAGCTCTATGTGATAACCCTACCTCCCTGTTCAACTTATGAGGATGCTGTGGATTCTTCATCACAGAGTCCAGTCCACCCAGCATCAGTTTTTCTATGTCTGTCTTTTCCTCAGTCTCTCACTCGCTGTTAAGTCTGTCCCATTAAACGATCTTAAAGTAATAAATCACAACTCAGAAAAGGACAGGAAGTTGATATTCTATTCTTTTCATTTGAAAGTACATCTTGTTCATTCTGAAAAATTATAACAAAGTTCTCAGTTATATTTTTCTCCTCCATTTCACAGTATTGATGCTAGAGAACTGTTCAACTGTTCAATTATATTCTCTGTAATTTCTTTAATTATGAGCTGCTAAGTTTTTTTTTTTTTTTTTTTTTTTTTTTTTTTTGGTTTTTCGAGACAGGTTTCTCTGTGGTTTTCGAGCCTGTCCTGGAACTAGCTCTTGTAGACCAGGTTGGTCTCGAACTCACAGAGATCCGCCTGCCTCTGCCTCCCAAATGCTGGGATTAAAGGCGTGCGCCACCACTGCCTGGCAGCTGCCAAGTTTTAAAGGCAGTCAATAGCCTTAATTTCGTGTTGAGAACAAGTGGTGCTTTGTTTCAAAATTTATTCAAATTAGAGAAAACTGACAAACACAGTTGCAGTGCTTACAAACCCACAAATGTTTAGTGCATTTTAAATTTTGACTTTTAAATATCTAAAATAATTTTATAATTATTTCAGTGTATATTTTCAGACTATCATTAATTCCATGCAAATACATTTAAATACATTTTTCTTATATATATTCACATGTCATGTAGAGTGACTATATAATAAAGTAGTGCAAGCAAGAAAATAGTTAATAAATTAGGACAGTCTTTAAGGCCGTGGATTTTCTTTGAAACTTAATAAAATATGATTCACTAGCTGAAAGAAACATCTAAAATAGCTGTATTGTGAACATATTCAAAATACACATTGCTAATAAATTATAAGAAAATTGGGACAAAACTTATTCTAAAATATTAAGTTCAAAGTCTGTTAAATGAAATAAAAATTTCAATTATAGTTTATTCGTGGTTTCAGACCACAGCATGGTAGAAGCATCTTCAATGCTTATCATAATGACAACAAAATCTAAAAACAGTATAATTCTATAGTGGACAAGAAATTCTATAGTGGACAAGACACAAGAAAAAAATCAAAGCATCTAGAACCTACCTGACTAGTTGAGAGGTCATCTTGAAAGAAAATAAAGAAGAAATTCCTCCCAAATGGCAACATCAAGGAAGACAGATATTGGACAAATAAATTTTCTCCACTATGGGCAGCAAGATACTAATCAACTGTGATGAATCCTCTCTCAACTTCTTATATTGAATTGGAATATTTTATCACAGGGGTAATGTCTCAATATGCTTTTGTGTTTTTAGCATGTATGATAATGTAGTATGTCATGTACTCATCAAGTGTTAGATAATAATTCAATACATCTGTATAAAACTGAGGAATGCAATCTCCTCGTGACCCCAGTGCAGATGAATTCATGAAATTCTTAAAGTAACTGACTCTTCAGACACAATAAGAGTATATTTTGGCCATAAAAAAGACACCTTTATGCTTATTATAGAAAAATGTATGTGGGCTTAGGTCATTATAGGGAGGGGCTGTATATATAAATTTAAAAATAATTTTTTACATTTGCTCAAATAATAATAGCCTTGTATTTCTGTTTTTAATTTTATGTGATAATATTTAAAATATATTGACATGGATTAGACACAGTGTTGTACAGATAAACCTGGTCAAATGGATATATAGATAAACCAGTCACATCAAGTAATATACACAGATATATGTAGTGTGCCCTATACATTAAAGAAATCATACTATTTTTTGGATGTCCAAAACAAAAAAAAAGATAACCTCTAATAACTAGGTATGTGCTGAATAAAAATGATTACTTGCTTCCAAAAAATGTAAAATCATGGAAGCAAAAATCAAAATGGTGGTTCCCAGAGCCTGAAGCATATGGGTACTGAGAATAAGCTAGTCAAAGGAAACAAAATATTAGTGAGATAGGAGAATAAGCTCCATGAACATACTGTATTCCATGATGACTATAATCAATAATAAATTCTGTATTCTAAAATTACTTACAAGTTAGATTTTGATTGTTCACTGGAAATAGTTTAATATGAAGTAACATCACTTTAATAGTGTGGTTTACCTATTCCAGTATTTTTGAATGTTCTCAAACATTCAAAATAATTTTAAAATAAATAGTAAATATCCAAAAATAATCTCTAGTCCTATATTAAAATGTGAAGTAATACAGTGACTCAACGTAACATTTTGCATGTTTATTGCAGAAAAATCCATTCCTAAGCTTTCAGTGAACTGCAAGGATCTTAAATCATCAGTGTATTCTTACACTTTTCACTATAGCACTGTTATTCTCACGTGGTGTAGAAAGTTCTTTGAATCAACAACTACGTAATACCTTAGTCAGCATCATGTGCTGGTTCACCAAGGTTGAGTCCTCGTAACAATCCTGAGAGTATGTGTTAAATGATGACAATTATAATCATACAAAAAGAGAAATTCAAAAATGTGAGTCATGGTTTGAGTGGAATCCCTAGCCTTGAATCAGCACAACACTTTTTTTCTTTTCCTCCTACTCATCTTCTAAACTCTCTTTCTTACACTTGGGCTGAAGAACTGCTCCACAGCAATTTTACTTGAAACTTTTATTTTTACTTCTTCAATTGTTTACTTTTGTTGCTGGTTTGTTTAGTTTGGTTTGAATTACTATCAAATAATGTTTGCCACAGTAATGGGAAATTAGTTTTCGATATAAACCTAATTATTGACAGCAAAAACAGGTTGTATCATGTGTTTCATCAGTCTGATGGTGAAAGGTTTGGGGTGCATGCCAGAAGACACACAAGGGTTATATGGAGAGAAGGTCAACCAAAGCTGTAATCCTTAGCTAAGGGCAGTGCTAAACGCCAGCGGATTATCAGGGGCAAAACGCAGCATAATACAACAATCTCAATACCCTTCTCTCTGATGCTTATATGTACTTGTTTTCTTTTCCTTTTCCTATTTCCTCCCTTCTCTTCCTATCCCTCCCTCCCTTCCTTCCTCCCTCTCTCCAACCTTTCCTTTCTCTCACTCTCCTCCAACCACCCCCCCTTCTCTATCCCTCTGATTCTCTTCTTTCCTTTCTTTCTTTTTTTCAGTGACAGAGTCACAGGATATAGCTCTGGCCATCCTGGAATTCTCTATATATAACAGCTTGTCTTCCCACTCACAGAGTTTCTCTTTCATTCACCTCCCAATTGCTCAGATTAACTGAATGTGGCACCATACCCTGCCTGGTAAAACTTGTCATTGGCTGAGCACCACCAGGAACTGAGGTGAGTGAAGCTTATCATCAGAGCACAATCTGAACCCTACCTTCTATATATAGTATAGAGGACAAAGAGTTCTGTAGCAACAATTAGATGATGTTTGTTATGTCCTTCTAATTTTGAATTTAAATAAATAATTAAATCTATTTCCCAGTAATGAAAGTCTAGTTAGCTAAAATCATATTACTATAATTGTATATAGAAATAATGAAGAAATCTACAGAGACTGCTGAATCAAGCTCATGGAAAATCATGAACACTAGATTGACAGCTGTGGAGCCTCGGGTGGAATGAACTAGGCCCTCCATATATGGGAGACAGTGGTGAAGCTTGGCTATATGAGGGACTGCTAGAAGTAAGACCAGGATCTATCTCTGGTGCATGATATATCTCATTGGAGCCCATTTCCTACGGTGGAATGTCATGCTCAGCTTTAATGAAAGGGGAGGGTGTTGACCAAGCCCTTACTCATTTGGAATAATGGATGAAAGTTGGGCGGGGGGAGGGAGAGGTGGGAGTGAGGAGAAAGGGTAGGAGGGAGAGGTGTTATTTGAATATAAAATGAAATTAAAAAATAATAAATAATTAAAAAAATAATGTTTATCTCCCCAATTCATATTTTATATATAGGCTTATCATATGTTGCATTTTATTAATATTTTCATTAGCTCTGCCCTCTTTTAATAATTTTTAGCTCTTCCCCATTATCATAGATTATGGTGGTTTGAAAGAAAATGTCCCCCAAAAGGAGTGGTGCTATTAGGAGGTGTTGCATTGCTGGAGTTGATGTGGCCTTGTTGCAGGAAAAATGTCCCTGTTGAGGCAGGTTTTCAGGTCTCATATATGCTCAAGCAATACCCAGTATCACAGATCACTTCCTGTTCCCTGCTTATCATGATGTAGGACTCTTGGCTACAGCACCATGTGTGTCTGCACATCATCATATCACAGTGTAATGATAAAAGACTAAACTTCTGAAACTGTAAGTGATTCCCAACTAAATGGTTTTTCTTTAAAATTGTCACTGTGGAGTTATGTTCTATCTTTACAGTGATAGAAATCCTAAGATATGTGTGTCACATAAGGGCATCAACTTTTCTGCTTTTTTTCACTGAAGCAATCTTAGCACCCAAAATTCTAATTAGTTTATACTGTATAAGTCGATATTTTAAAACAACTGTAGAGGAGAACATAAATTTATTCTAATGTAAAACCTATAATTTAAGAAAATCTAAAAGCTATGAAATTAGACTTATGTAATTTGCTATATATACATATATATCTCAAAGAGAGAACTGTGTAGAGTTCTCACTAAGAATAATAAACTATGTATATATTAAAATCGTTGTAAAATAAGTTTTCTTTTCATTTGGATTTCCACTGATAAACTTGACTCTTACATGCAAACTATTGCATTACTTATTTTTCAGTAATCAATTTTCTGATTTGAAACACAAGAGGTAATTTTTATCTTAAATAAATCTAAGACACTTTTTCAGATTTAAAATTGGAAACATATTTAATGTACTTATTAATGTATTAATGATGAAAATGTACAGTTATGCTTAGAATCCTCAAGTACATATCAAAGTAAATAAATAGAAAGGAAACCACAATATTTGGCATATGTTGTTGCTTTGATTTTATAATTTCTTATTAAATAAGTTCCTGTCTTTGATGATGGGGAAGAAATAAAGAAAAAAAAAGATCTTTGTTGGGCTTTTTCTAATCGACTATGATCCAGATTTTTTTCTATCATTTGCCAGGTACTTAATTCAAGAGTATTTCCACAACCTACTGACCTCAAATTCAAAAGCCTATACTGTGCAATTAATAATACTTGTACCTCAGAGTGTACACATTTTGAGCTAATGGGAGCATTCATTATCATGACTCAATTTTGCAGTGTATTATTGAGAGTTCTAATGCTTAGGAGACTGCTTGCTGATTTAGTTGTCATGAGGCACTGGTACAAACCTCCAACTATTAATTAATTATTAATAAGTTAAGATCAAGAGGTGCTAATCCTTTGTCAGCCTACGTGCAATGAACAAGTGTGACTCAATGAGGTACAATTATTTCACAATCTTTTCAACCAAAATACATACTTAGCCTTTAGACATGGACAGTCTGTGTTTTAATTAAAGTATGGATATTTCAAATAAAGGTGTATATATTTTGAAGGTTTTATCCATCTTCATGCTCCCAGTTTCCTGAAAATCCAAAGATATAGCCACCACATTGTGGTATACTGTTTGATATATATGTTTTCTGCTTAATATTTGATTATATTTATTTGGTCTTCCATTATGTTACTATTAAAAAAATGAGAGCTAGAATTAATGTCATTAGATTTCCTCATATTTTTGATTGCTACACAATTTTGTAAAATGCTGTTAATTATGTTTTATACTATAGAGATTTGTATAATATCTCTTTGGGATTTATAAAGCTTCAGTGCTCTTTTAGCATTATTTAATTTTCTATGTGCATTCTTCTCTATGTATAGAGAAGGAAATACATGCAAAAACTATAAACAATAAGATAGACTGTAATGTAATAATGACTTTAAATAATTACCTTTTTCAAATATAAGCAAAGCACTATTCTAGATATATTGCGATATATTTATAAACAAAATTGACTAAAACTTTCTATCTGGAGAAGAGCTAATTACCTCTGCAAGGAATACAAACCTGTCTTCCCCAGACAATAATCCAGCTTACTACCAGACAGGTCAAGGATTTATTGAAGAAAGACACTTAATATCTATTTTAAAATATAATCCTACTCTGTATTTAATATGTATTTTACAGTAAAATCCTATATTAACATATAAAATTGATCTTCTACAGACCAATCAGCATACAACCAGAGAAGTCAGGATTGTTGAAGAAAGACATTTGATATGTATGTTAAAATATACTCCTAACCAAGTATAGGTCATGCATGTGAAAGATAAGTCATAATATATGTTGACCTGAGATTCCTAATCAATGTCAGTAAAATCTGAGACACCATTTTATTGAATTATAATTAAAGATTTCTAAGAGAAACAAGGAAGGGGACTGGTATCCTTGATTTAAAATATATCTAGAAATTAACACTTTTTCTGGGAATTAGAGCGGCCAGACCCATCTTTCATAAAAAGCTCTGAATCAATAACCATTGCCAAATTGGCCACTATATTTCCTTTACACTGAAGGTCTAATGTGCCAAGGACAGGATAAATTAAGGTGTAACCCTATAGATACATGTGGAGATATCTATATCTATCTATATCTATATCTATCTATATCTCTGTGTTCACACAGAGAAAGAGAAAGAGAAAGAGAGAGGTATGAATGGTTTAGAGTTAAAAGGTTCTTTTACAAGGCAGTAAAACAGGCAGACACTATAGACTCACTGAATAATCAATAAGTATGCCAGAATGTTTTTTGGTTCTGATTATAGCTAAAACAAAGTATCATCATGTTTCATTGATCTACACTATTCACTTTTTTTCATGTTCACTAACCTAGAGTGTACCATGCCCATAAAAAAATGGCCTGCCAATACAGATGTGCATAAACTTAAACTTACCTTGCTGTAATGTTTCCAGAACTTCTGGAGCCATATAGCTCATAGAGGATGTGGGTGACTTCCTCTGTGTCTACTTCTTGTCAGAACTCTAAGGTGTAGACCCACACATACTTATTTAAGTTCCATTTCTCATTGATATGAGAAATAACAATTACTAACAAAAAGCAGTTAAACAAAGAAAAGTTTATTGAAGCACATTTTTTGGGAGATATGAATAACCATGTGGGGAAGGTATGTCTGCTATGTACAAAGCTGTGTGCCCAAATCTCAGTGCATAAAAAAATCTGAGAAAACTGAACATCTGTGCTCTATTTGCTTTCTCCTCTAGAAGTAGTTTGCTTCTGTTGTTTTCCAGTCTAGGACCCAATTCAGGAGAATGGTGCTATCCATAATCAAGAAGTGCATTCCCTCATATCAACCACTGAGAACACCAGGAAAGACATCCACAGATGTACTTTGCCTTAATAATTCTACATAGAGTGAGAATTTTCTGAAAACTAACTACTGCACTGCTTTTTTGTTAAAAATGAATGACATTTTGGTGAATACTAATCTGTAAAACAAAGGAATCAAAAACTCCAAGGAAATGAGTGACACTTATTTCAGCTAAGATGCAGGAAGAAGAGAATACCATCACAAAACTGAGGCAGCTTTTTTTCAATTTCTTTTCTTTTTTTTTTAAAGGAAACAATCATTTTTCAGTTTACATACCAATTCAGTTCCCACTCCCTCCCCTCCTCCTATTTCTTTTACCTACACTCCCACCTCATTCACTCCTCAGAGAGAGTAAGGCACATTGCTTTGGGAAAAGTCTAAGGCACATCCTAAAATATCTAGACTGAGCAAGGTACCCATCCAAGAAGAATAAGTTCCCCAAAAGTTAGTACAAGTAGTAGGGATAAATCCTGATACCACTAACTGTGGTCCTACAGTCTTCCCCAGTCATACAACTGTGACTCAAATTCAGAGGGTCTAGTTGTTTTGGGTTTTTTTTATCTTTTTTTTAAATTTATTTATTTATTAAAGATTTCTGTCTCTTCCCCGCCACCACCTCCCATTTCCCTCCCCCTCCCCCAATTAAGTCCCCCTCCCTCCTCAGCCCGAAGAGCAATCAGGGTTCCCTGCCCTGTGGAAAGTCCAAGCATGGGATGTATTCACTCATATTTGGTTTCTAGCCATAAACAAAGGACATTGAGCCTATAGTTAGTGATCCTAGAGAAGCTAAATAAGGAGAACCCAAAGAAAAACATATAGGCATCCTCCTGAATATTAAGGTTCTAGTTGTTTTGATGCTGGTCGCTTCCCTGTGTGACTGGAGTTAGTGAGCTCCCATTAGCTCAGGTAAACTGTTTCAGTGGGTATAACCATCATGTTCTTGACATCTTTGCTCATATTCTCACACCTCCCACTCTTCAACTGGAGTTTTGGAGCTCAACCCAGTGCTCCCCTGCTGGTCTCTGCCTCTGTATCCATCAGTTGGTAGATGAAGGTTCTTTTGTGACACTCAAGACATAAATCAATCTACTTGTTGAAAGTAGGTTTAAAAAGACATAAATCAATTTTACTACAGGTCAAGGCCAGCTTTGGCACCCTATCCAACATTGTTTAAGGTTTTAGCTGGGGTCATTTTTGTGGATTCCTGGTAATTTCTCTATTGCCATGTTTCTTGCTAGCCCCATAATGACTCCCTCAATCACAGTATCTCTTTTCTTGCTCTATCTCTGTCGTTCCTCCATCTTGATTATCCCATTCCTCAAGTTCTCCTCTCCTCTCTGCTTCTCCCATCCACTTCTGATTCCACCCTCCCTTCTGCCTTCATGGCCATGCTCCCAATTTTTTCAGGGAATTTTGTTTCCTTCCTCTTTCCAGGTGCATCTATTTATGTTTTTCTTAAGATTCACCTAGTTACTTAGCTTCTCTAGGATCATAAATATCCTTTGCTTTACAACTAGTATCCATTATAAGTGAATACATACCATGTTCATTTTTCTGGGTCTGGCTGACATTACTCAGGTTGGTTTCTTCTAGTTCCATTCATTTGAATGCAAATTTTAAGATGGTGTTCGGTGTAGGAGGCCCTTCTGTATTTGTGTTGCTTTCATTGGTTGAATAAAGAAACTGCCTTGGCCTTTTAATAGGGAAGAGCTTAGGTAAGCGGGGAAAAAAGAACTAAATGCTGGGAAGAAGAACAGAGTGGCAGAAGCCATGGTTCTCTTGCCCAAGACAGATGCTGTTTAGACTCATGCTGCAAAGCCAGTCAAGTGGCAATACATATTAATGGAGATGGGTTGAACTAATAAGTGTGAATTAGCCAATAAGAGGCTAGAGATAATGGGCCAAATAGTGTTTAAATAAATACAGTTTCTGTATGGTTCTTTCATGTGTAAGCTGGGCAGGCGGGATGAACAAAGGGCCCTTGCTCTCATTTCAACAGTCACATTGTTTACACCTGAGTAGTATTCCAATGTGTAAATCTGCAACATTTTCTTTCTTTTTTGTTTGTTTGTTTGTTTGTTTGTTTTTGTTTCTTTGTGGGTTTTTTTGGTTATTTTTCTTAATTTTATTTAGTTAAAAATTTCTGCCTTTTCCCTGCCTCCCTTTTCCCTCCCCCTCCTCCCACTCCCCACACCCCACTCCCCTCTGCCTCCCTCTCCAGTCCAAAAAACAACCAGGGTTCCCTGCCCTGTGGGCAGTCCAAGGTCCTCCTGCCTCCACCCAGGTCTAGGAAGGTGAGCATCCAAACCGGCCAGGCTCCCACAAAGCCAGTACTCAAAACTCAGTGCCATTGTCCTGGGCTAATCAGCAGCCCTCAATGTCCACCATATTCAGTGAGTCCAGTTTTATCCCATGCATTTTCAGTCCCAGTCCAGCTGGCCTGGGTGATCTCCTAATAGATGAGCCACACCCTCTCAGTGGGTGGGTGCCCCCCTTGCGGTCTTGACTTCCTTGCTCATGTTCTCCCTCCTTCTGTTCCTCATTTGGACCTTGGGAGCTCAGTCCATTGCTCCAATGTGGATCTCTGTCTCTATCTCCATCCATCGCCAGATGAAGGTTCTATGGTGATATGCAAGATATTTGTTAGTATGGCTATAGGACTGGACCATTTCAGGCTCTCTCTCCTCAGCTGCCCAAGGAGCTAGTTGGGTACATCTCTCTGAACCCCTGAGAACCCCTTTAGAGTCAAGGCTCTTCCCGACCCTAAAATGGCTCCCTTAATTAAGATATATAATTCCCTGCTCCCATATCCATCCTTCCATTATCCCAACCATCCCATTCCCCCAAGTTCTCCCTATCCTCCCCTTCTCACTCTTCTCTCCCCATCTCCCCTTCCCCCCAACCAACCCCACCCCCTAGTTCCCAAAGTTTTGCCCAGAAACCTTGACTACATCCAATATCCAGGAGGATAACTATATGTTTTTCTTTGGGTTCACCTTCTTTTTTAGCTCTTCTAGGATCGCAAATTATAGGCTCAATGTCCTATATTTATGGCTAAAAACGAATTATGAGTGAATACATCCCATGTTCATCTTTTTGGGTCTGGGTTACCTCACTCAGGATATTGTTTTCTATTTCCATTAATTTGCATGCAAAATTCAAGAAGTCTTTGTTTTTTACCACTGAGTAGTATTCTAATATGCATATATTCCACACTTTCTTCATCCATTCTTCTGTGGAAGCACATCTGGCTGTTTCCAGGTTCTGGCTATTAAAAATAATGCTGCTATGAACATAGTTGAACAAATACTTTTGTAGTATGATAGGGCATCTCTTGGGTATATTCCCAAGAGTGATATTGCTGGGTCCTGGGGTAGGTTGATCCCAAATTTCCTGGGAAACTACCACACTGCTTTCCATAGTGGTTACACAAGTTTGCATTCCCACCAGCAATGGATGAGTGTACACATTACTCCACATCCTCTCCATCAAAGGCTTTCATTGGTATCTTTGATTTTAGCCATTCTGACAGGTGTAAGATGATATCTCAAAGTTGTTTTGATTTGCATTTCCCTGATTGCTAAGGAAGTTGAGCATGACCTTAAGTGTCTTTTGGCCATTTGAACTTCTTCTGTTGAGAATTCTCTGTTCAGTTCAGTGCCCCATTATTTAATTGGGTTAATTAGCATTTTAACGTCTAGTTTCTTGAGTTCTTTATGTATTTTGGAGATCAGACCTTTGTCTGTTGCAGGGTTGGTGAAGATCTTCTCCGAGTCAGTGGGTTGCCTTTTTATCTTAGTGACAGTGTCCTTTGCTTTACAGAAGCTTCTCAGTCTCAGGAGGTCCCATTTATTCAATGTTGCCCTTAATGTCTGTGCTGCTGGGGTTATATGTAGGAAGCAATATCCTGTGCCCATCTGTTGTAGGGTACTTCCCACTTTGTCTTCTGTCAGGTTTAGTGTGTTCAGACTGATATTGATGTCTTTAATCCACTTGGACTTGAGTTTTGTACATGGTGATAGATATGGATCTATTTTCATTCTTTTACAGGTTGACAACCAGTTATGCCAGCACCATTTGTTGAAGATGCTCTCTTTCTTCCATTGTATATTTTTTGCTCCTTTATCAAAAAACAAGTGTTCATAGGTTTGTGGGTTAAAATCCGGGTCTTCTACTCGATTCCATTGATCGATTTCTCTGTTTTAATGCCAATACCAAGCTGTTTTCAATACTGAAGCTCTGTAACAGAGTTTGAAGTCAGGGATGGTAATGCCTCCAGAATTTCTTTTATTGTATAAGATTGTTTTTGCTATCCTGTTTATGCTTTTCCATATAAAGTAGATTATTGTCCGCTCAAGGTCTGTGAAGAATTTTGATGGGATTTTGATGGGGATTTCATTGAATCTATAGATTGATTTTGGGAGAATTGCCATTTTTACTATGTTGATCCTCCCAATCCAAGAGCAAGGGAGATGCTTCCATTTTCTGGTATCTTCGATTTCTTTCTTCAAAGACTTAAAGTTCTTGTCAAATAGATCTTTCACTTCCTTGGTCAGAGTTACCCCAAGATATTTTATGCTATTTGTGGCTATTGTGAAAGATGATGCTTCTCTGAATTCCCTCTCGGTATCCTTATCCTTACTGTGTAGGAGGACAAATGATTTTTTGGAGTTGATCTTGTATCCTGCCACATCACTAAAGGAGTTTATAAGCTGTAGGCGTTCTTTGGTAGTGTTTTTGGGGTTGCGTATGTATACTATCATATCATCTGCAAATAACGAAAGTTTAACTTCTTCCTTTCCAATTCGAATCCCCTTGATCCCCTTATATTTTCTTATTGCTATTGCTAGAACTTCAAGCACTATATTGAAGATGTATGGTGAGAGTGGACAGCCTTTTTGTGTCCCTGATTTTAGTGGGATGGCTTTGAGTATCTCTCCATTTAATTTGATGTTAGCTGTCAGCTTGCTGTAAATACCTTTTATTATATTTAGATATGACCCTTGTATCCCTACTCTCTCCAAGACCTTTATCATAAAGGGATGTTGAATTTTGTCAAATGCTTTTCCAGCATCTAATGAAATGATCATATGTTTTTTTTTCAGTTTATTTATATGATGGATTACATTGATAGATTTGCGTATGTTGAACCAGCCCTGCATCTCTGGGATGAAGCCTACTTGAACATAATGGATAATTTTTCTAATGTGTTCTTGGATTCAGTTTGCCAGTATTTTATTGAGAATTTTTGCCTCGATGTTCATGAGTGAGATAGGCCTGTAATTCTCTTTCTTGGTTGGGTCTTTGTGTGGTTTTGGTATCAGGGTAACTGTAGCTTCATAAAAGGAATTTGGCAATGACTCTTCTGTTTCTATATTGTGAAATACATTAAGGAGTATAGGTATTAGCTCTTTTTGGAATTTCTGGTAGAATTCTGCATTGAAACCATCTGGTCCTGAGCCTTTTTTGGAAGGGAGACTTTTGATAACAGTTTCTAATTCTTTGCTACTAACAGGTCTATTTAGATTGTTCACCTAGTCTTGGTTTAACTTTGGTGTATGGTACTTATCTAAAGAGATGTCCATTTATTTTGCATTTACCAGTTTTGTGGCATACAGGCTTTTGTAGTAAGATCTAAAGATTCTCTGAATTTCCTCTGAGTCTGTAGTTATGTCCCCCTCTTCATTTCTGATCTTATTAATTTGCATGTTCTCCCTCTGCTGTTTGATTAGTTTGGATAGGGGTTTGTCGATCTTGTTGATTTTCTCCAAGAACCAACTTTTTGTTTCATTGATTCTTTAGATTGTTTTCTGTGTTTCTATTTTGTTGATTTCAGCCCTCAGTTTGATTATTTCCAGTCTTCTATTCCTCCTGGGCACATCTGCTTCTTTTTTTTTCTAGAGCTCTTAAGTGTGCTGTTAAGTCCCCAATGTATGCCTTCTCCGTTTTCCTTAAGTGGGCACTTAGTGAACTTAATGAACTTTCCTCTTAGCACTGCTTTCATCATGTCCCATAGGTTTGAGTATGTTGTCTCTTTATTTTCATTTAATTCAAGGAAGACTTTGATTTCTTTCTTTATTTCTTCCTTGACCCAGGTGTGGTTCAGCAGTTGACTTTTCAGTTTCCATGAGTTTGTCGGCTTTCTGGAGGTAGCCTCATTGTTGAATTATAACTTTAATCCATGGTGATCTGATAAAACACATGTGGTCACTAAAATTTTTTTGTATCTGTGGAGGTTTCCTTTGTTACCGAGTATGTGGTCAATTTTTGAGAAGGTTTCATGAGCTGCAGAGAAGAAGGTATATTCTTTCCTATTTGGGTGGAATGACCTACAGATATCTGTTAAGTCCATTTGCTTCATTACCTCCATTAATTCTCTTATTTCTCTATTAGGTTTCTGTCTGATTGACCTGTCCATTGGTGAGAGAAGTGTGTTGAAGTCTCCTAATATTAGTGTGCGAGATTTGATGTCTGCCTTGAATTCTAGTAATGTTTCTTTTACGTAAGTATGTGCTTTTATATTAGGGGCATAGATATTCAAGACTGAGACTTCATCTTGATGAATTGTTCCTGCTATGAGTATAAAATGACCATCCCTATCTCTTCTGATTGATTTTAGTTTGAAGACAGATTTGTTAGAAATTAGTATGGCCACACCCGCTTGTTTCTTAGGTCCATTTGCTTGAAAAACCTTTTCCAAACCCTTTACTTTGAGTAGAGGTCTATCTTTGTGGTTGAAGTGTGTTTCTTGTAAAGAGCAGAATGTTGGATCCTGTTTTTGTGTCCAATCTCTTAGACTGTGCCTTTTTATAGGTGAATTGAGTCCATTGATATTAAGTGATATTAATGACCAGTGGTTGTTGACTCCGGTTGTTATTATTTTTTTGATAGTAGAGTTTGTGTGTTTCCCTTCTTTGAGTTGTGCTGGTGAAGGGTCACTAGTTGTCTGAGTTATTATAGGCAGTGTTGGCAATGTTGGATTCCTTGGGTTGTGATTTTCCTTCTATTACTTTCTCTAAGGCTGGGTTTGTGGCTACGTATTGTTTAAATTTGTTCTTATCCTTTAATATTTTGTTTTCTCCATTGATAGTGAATGATAGCTTGGCTGGGCATAGTAGTCTGGGCTTCCATCCATGGTCTCTTAGTTTCTGCAGTACCTCTATCCAGGACCTTCTGGCTTTCATAGTTTCTGTTGAGAAGTCTGGTGTAAGTCTGATAGGTTTACCTTTTTTCTTTGCAGCTCTTAATATTCTTTCTTTAATTTGTTAGTTTTGTGTTTTGATTATTATATGGTGAAGGGATTTTTTTTGATCCAGTCTATTTGGTGTTCTGTATGCTTTTTGAATATTCATAAAAATGTCTTTCTTTATTTTGGGAAAGTTTTCTTCCATAATTTTGTTAAATAAATTTTCTGGGCCTTTGAGCTGTAATTCTTCTCCTTCTTCTATCCCTATTATTCTTATGTTTGGTCTTTTTATGTTGTACCATATTTCTTGAATGTTTTGTGATGAGAATTTGTTGGATTTGCTGTTTACTTTAATCAGTGCATTTATTTTCTCAATGGTGTCTTCAAAGTCTGACATTCTTTCTTCTATCTCTTGTATTCTATTAGTTATGCTTGTTTCTGTAGTCTCTGTTCATTGCCCTAGTTTTTCCATATTCAGTCGGCCCTTGGTTTGTGTTTTCTTCCTTGCCTCCATTTCAGTTTTCAATTCTTGAACTGTTTCCATTACCTGTTTGAATGTTTTTTCTTGGTTTCCCAGGGTATCATTTACGTATTTATTCATTTCTTCAAACTCTTTGTTATACTTCTCTTCCATTTCTATAAGGGCGTTTTTTACATGCTGCTTAAAAGACTCTATCACTTTCATAACGTCATTTTTTCCCCTTCTTCTGGATTAGGGTGTCCAAGACCTTCTGTTGTCTGATCACTGGGTTCTGGTGTTTTCATGTTATTTTTCAGATTGGTGGAGGAATTCTTGCCTTGGCGCCTGCCCATCTCTTCCTTCAAATGCTATCCTATGCATCTTATGGAACAGGATCAGGTTCCCTTGGTGGCCAGGAACCTCGTTAAGAACTGTCCTGCCTTGCTGCAGACAGGCTATTGAAGTAAAGCAATTCCCGCCAGCCCCTTTGCCCTCAGCACCCAGTTCCAGCGTCCAAACAGGCTGAGCTCGAAGATCTCATGGCCCTGCAGAAGGGAGAAGAAGGGAGGAGGTTCCTGGGTGCAAACTGGGATGGGTTAGGGAGAGAGAGAGGCCCCAGCAGAAGTGAGCAGCCCCTGCTGAATGACACGGGAGTGAAGGGGGTCAGGGAATGTCCCTGCTCTGTTTCCTGGCTCCTGCCACGGGTCAAGAGCACACTCACCAACCACTCTGATGGGTCCCCAGGAAGGATTCTAGGCTACATCCGTCTATGGTCAGAGAATCATGGCGACTCCTGCAACATTTTCTTTATCCACTCTTTAGTTGAGGTGCATCTGTGTTTTTTCCAGATTCTGGCTACTACTAATAATGCTACTATGAACATAGTTGAACAAATGTCTTTGTAGTATGATTTAGCATAGTGTGGGTATATGACCAAGAGTAGTATTGCTGGGTCCTGTGGTGTTGCAAGGAGCTGCTTGTTTGTCCTTGTTGCCTGGCCAGCTAGACCCAAAATAATCACACAAAAACCGTAAAAATTAAATCGCTGCTTGACACATTAGCCCTAGATTTTTATTGATTAACATTTACAGATTAATTTAACACATTTCCATTAATCTGTATATCCCCATGAGGTCATGGCCTACCAGCAAAGTTTCAGCACATCTATCTCCAGTGCCAGATCCATGGTGTCCCTCTGACTCTGCCTTCTTCCTTCTTTCCTCTAGCATTCAATTTTGTTTTTCCTGCCTACTGAAGTTCTTCCTATCAACAAGACAGGGCGTTTTTTTGTATTCATTAACCTATAAAAGCAACACATAGACAGAAGGACCTCCCATACCATTTCCACTTTTGTCTTTAAACAAAAAGGAAGGCTTTAACTTTAACATAGTAAAATTACATGTATTTACTTTATCTTTTATCATAACTAAGGAAAACTATATCTATTTTTCAACTCCATTAAGGACTCCAGAAGTATGTAATATTACCTAAGTAAACAGGAAGTGCATTATAAGCAACTTCCAAAACTCTATAATTTTATTACAGAGACATATTGCTGCCTGGATAGTCATCTAGAGTTCTTCTGTACCGTTGGGGCATCCATCTTCAGCCTACAGGGCCATAATATCCAGCAGATATTTTAATGAAGCAGGAAATTTCAAAGACAGTTTGTCAGTCCCTTTCTTCTATATCCTGCAGTGTGTCTTGCAGACTCTTTCATGAAGCAAGTTCAGCAATCATTTCTTTGGGTATCCTGCATGTCCAGTCCAACAGTACAGGCAGGAGCTGTTTCTAGACCAAATGGCTAAAAAATTCTATAAGGAGCCTCTTCGATGCCCACTTTCCTCTGGAAGTAATTGTTGCTGCCAGAAGCAGATATGTCTCATTTTCATGAAATGTCCTAAGTTATTAAAACTCTTTAAATGCCTTTGAAAGATTTGAGGACTGCACATCCATCTGAAATACATCTCTATACATCTAGAAAATCTAACATGACTAAAATTGACTATTATAGATGACTCTCTATTAGCTTTATTTCTTAATTATACATTACATTTTAAATGAGCTGTACAAACACAATACCTTAATCAAGAGCACAGATATACATATAACAAAATTGACCTTAAATTTGTATCAATAAACCAAGATCCATACAAATGCAAATGTTATGCATATATATATGATATCCCCCTTTAAATATAAAAAACATTAAAATAATATTTGGGAATATGGGTTTAGTTCTGTCTATAGTGATTGCTGCTGTTTGAGGGTGCTGTTAACCAGGACTTTCATGGTGTATACTGTGTCCTAGGTTCATCTTAATCAGCAGCTGGGCAAAGTGATTTTTGAGGGTATTCACAATAACCTTCAGAGGGTCTTGTTATATCATACGACACCAGTCTGGAAGCAATCCATAGGTTCTCATCCTCTGCAGAAACAAGAGAAGAACCTCTTTTCCAAAGCAACATATTCTTAGACCCAAATTTGGAAGTCACAATAGCTTTATAATATATGCTGGTTTAGATTAGTAGTCCATATAATGAAATGTGTTTCTATACTTAGCTCATTCACCATCAAAAAATTCAAAGATAACACAGTAATATATATATATATGGGTTATTTTTCTTTACTCCTTTTAATCTATGACTATCTGTACTCTGTCTCTTTAAATATTTTGACCTTTTTTAAAGCATTAACTTTATTTTATGACTCTCCAAACTCTTTTTTGTCTCTCTTCCAAGTCTAAATACATTTATCCAATACTATGGCTCATCTGGATTTTTCCTTATTGCATACATGTAATTCTTTTCTGTCCAGTAGTCCTGTTTAAAATGCTAAGTATGTCTCAAAAACTTAAGCTGTAGCATTATTTTGGCATATACAGTACTATCTACTTGCCTGCCAAGTCTAAAACCTAAGCTGTGCCATTACTATGATATATATGGTACTGTGTGCTTGCTTTGCACAGTCCAACATGGTGGAAGTACATTCACCACCTCTTCAAACTGGGCACATTGCCCAGTTTTAGGCACACAAACAATCCATGTTGCCATTAAGCAAGCTGCAGCAGTCTGCTCACAAACTCCATCCAAATGCTCTGTAGCCAAACCTCCTGCCTGAAAAAATCAGAGTTTTACTGGCAGGATGAGGCAATTTCTTTATTCATTAACCAATAAAGGCAACACATAGACAAAAGGACCTCCCACACAACTGAAGTAGGTTGATTTCCAATTTTCAGAGAAACCACTATACTTAATTTCCAGAGTGGTTGTACAAGTTTGCATTCCCACCAGCAATGGAGGAATGTTTTCTTTATCCTACATCCTCTCTAGCATAAGCAAACATTGATGTTTTCATCTTAGCCATTCTGACAGTGTAAGATGGCATTTAGAGTCATTTTGATTTGCATTTCCTGAATGGCTAAGTATATTTAACATTTCCTTAAGTGTCTTTTGGTCAAGAATCTTTGTGATTCTTCTGTTGAAAATTCTCTGTCTAGTTCTTTATCCCATTTTGAAATTGGATTTTATGGAATTTTTATATCTAATTTCTTGAGTCCTTTATGTATTTTGGAGATCAGTCCTTTGTCTGATGTGGGGTTGGTGAACATCTTTTTCCATTGTGTAGGCTGCCATTTGGTCTTATTGACTCTGTTCTATGTTTTACAGAAGCTTCTCAGTTTCAAGCAATCTAATATATTTATTATTGCTCCCAGTGTCTGTGCTACTGGTGTTAAATTTAGGAAGTGGTCTTCTGTGCCCATGCATTGAAGAATATGTCCTACTTTCTCTTCTAAAGGTTAAGTGTGGTCAAATTTATATTGAAGTCTTCAATCCATTTGGATTTGAGTTTTGTGCATATGAGTAGACATGGATCTATTTTCATTCTTCTATATGCATCAAGTTATGCCAGCATCATTTGTTGAAGATATTTTCCTTTTTCCATTGTACAATTTTAACTTCTCTGTCAAAAATCAGGTTTTCCAGATGATAAGTGGACTGAGAAAGAAATCAGAGAAATACCACCTTTTGCCGGGCGATGGTGGCACACGCCTTTAAACCCAGCACTCGGGAGGCAGAGGCAGGCGGATCTCTTTGAGTTCGAGACCAGCCTGGTCTACAGAGCGAGTTCCAGGACAGGCTCCAAAGCCACAGAGAAACCCTGTCTCAAAAAAAAAAAAAAAAAAAAAAAGAAATACCACCCTTCACAATAGCCACAAAAAGCATAAAATATCTCAAGTAACTCTAACCAAACAAATGAAAGACCTGTATAACAAAAACTTTCAATTTTTGAATAGGAAAATTGAAAAAGACACAAAAAATGGAAAGATTTTCTATGCTATTGGGTAGGTAAAATTAACATAGTAAAAATGGCAATCCTACCAAAAGAAATTTACAGTTTCCATGCATTGCCCATCAAAATCCCATCAAAATTCTTTATGGTCCTTGAAAGAAAAATAATTAAATTCATATGGAAAAGCAAAAACCCCAAAATAGCCAAAATAATTTGATATAATAAAGGAACTTCTGGAGGCATCACAATCATTAACTATAAACTCTACTACTGAGCTACAGTACTGAAAACAGCCTGTTGTTTGCCTAAAAACAGACAGAAGGACCAATGGAACTGAATCAAAGACCCAGATATCAGTCTGCACACCTATGAACACCTGATTTTTATATCTATAGCCTTGCACAAAACTGAAGTCCAAATGGATCAAAGACCTCAACATAAAGCCAACCACACTGAACCTCATAGAAGACAAACTGGGAGGTACACTTAAACACATTGGCACAGGAGACCGCTTCCTATACATAGCCCCAGTAGCACAGATACTGAGAGAAACAGTTAATAAATGAGATCTTCTGAAACTGAGAAGTTTCTATAAAGGAAAGGACATGGTAAACAAAACAAAACAGCAGACTACAGATGGGAAAAGGTCTTCAACAACCCCATATCAGACAGAGGGCTGACCTGCAACATGCAAAGAACTCAAGAAATTGGTCATCAAAAGAATAAATAACCCAATTGAAAAATGGGGTGCATGCATAAATGGAAAACTATCAACCAAGAAATTTAAAATGGCTGAAAGACCCTTAATAAATGTTCAACATCCTTAGCCATCAGAGAAATGCAAATCAAAACAACTCTGAGATTTGTTAAACCTTTACCTGTAAGAATGGCCAAGATTAAAAACAATGATAATCACTTGTGTTGGAGAGGCTATAGGGTAAAGGGAACATTCCTCCATTGCTGGTAGGAGTGCAAACTGTTAAAAACCACTTTGGATATTCGTAATTTTTTAGAAAATTAGGAAACAACCTACCTCAAGACCCAGAAATAACACTTTTGGGTTTATTCCCAAAGGATGCTCAATCACACCACAAGGACTTGTCCTCAACTATGTTCATAGCAGCATTATTTGTCATAGCCAGAACCTGGAAACAAACTACATGCACCTCAAATCAAAAAAAAATGGAAAAAGTAAATGTGATACATTTACACAATGGAGTACTATACATCAGAATAAAATGACATCTTGAAATTTGTGGACAAATGAATGGATCAAGAAAACATCATATTGAGTGAGGTAACCCAGGTCCAGAAAAACAAATATCATGTGTATTCACTCATAAGTGGCTTTTAAACAAAGCAAAAAGAAAAACCAGTCTAAAATTTACAATCCTAGACAACAATGAAAATCCTAAAAGAGACATAAATGGATCTAATGAACAACAGAAGTAGAAAAAGACAAGATCTTTGAGTAAACTAAGAGCTTGGAAATCATGGGAGAGGGTTGAAGGGGAGAGAAGAGGAAGTGGGTGGAATGGATAAAAATATATAGCTAAATAAAAACAATAAAAATTATAAATAACACTAATATACTAGAATAAATCACGAGATTTTTCCTATATACAGCAGAAAATGGGTCCTGCTTTTGTATCCATTCTTTTAGCCTTTTTGTCTTTCTATAGGTGACTTGAGATCATTGATGTTAAGATATATTAATGACCAGTGATTGTTAATTCTTGTTATTTTTCAGTGGTAATGTTTATGTGTTTCCCTTCTTTGGAGTATACTGCTGTGATGTTATCTGTTGCCTATGTTTTTGTGGGTGCAGTTAGCTTCCTTCGGTTGAAATTTTTTCTAGTACTGTCTGTAGAGCTAGAGTTTTGAATAGGTATTGTTAAATCTGATTTTTGTCATGGTATATCTTCTTTTCTTCATCAATGGTGACTGTAAGCTTTGCTGAGTATAGTAGTATGGGCTTGCATCTGTGTTTTTTTAATTTCTGCAGTACATCTGTCCAGGACCTTCTGGCTTTCATTGTTTCCATTGAGAACTCAATTGAAATTCTGATAGGTTTGCCTTTATATTTTTACTAGACATTTTTCCTTTGCAACTCTTAATATTCTTTCTTTATTCTATATATTCTGTGTATTGACTGTATATGACAAGGGGACTTTTGTTTTTTTTTTCTTTTTTTGTCCCATCTACTTGGTGTTCTGCCAGCTTCTTTTACTGTCATAGTCATATCCCTTTTTAGGCTGGGGAAGTTTTCGTCTATAATTTTGTTAAATATATATTCTGTGCCTTTGAGCTGGAATTCTTTTCCTTCTTCTTTTTCTATTATTCTTAGGCTTGGTCTTTTCATGGTGTCCCAGATTTACTGGATGATTTTTGTTAAGAAATTTTTGGATTTAATGTTTTCTTTGACCGGTGGATCTATTTCCTGTAGAGTATCTTCAACACCTGAGATTCTCTTTTCCATCTCTTGCATTCAGTTGGCTATGCTTACTTCTGGTGTTTCCATTTGTTTACCCAGACTTTCTAAATCCAGAATTGCCTCAGTTTGTATTTTCTTTACTTACCTATATTTCAGGCTTCAAGTCTTGAACTGTTTGCTTCACCTGTTTGATTGGTTTTCTTGGTTTTGGGGGGTAGGGAGAAGAGGGACAATGGTTTCTTTGAGAGATTTATTGATTTCTTCCAATTTTTTGTTTGTCTTTTCCTCCATTCCTTTCATTTATTTTGGAGAATTTTTCATTTCCTATTTAAAGGACTCCATGATCCTCATAAAGTTATGTTTAAAATTGTTTTCTTCTGCTTCTTCTGGGTAGGATGATCTAGTCTTTCTGTTTTATGACCACTGGGTTCTGGTGTTACCATGCTGCTATTTAGGTTGGATGATGAATGAATTCTTATATTGGTGCCTACCCATCTCTTCCTTTAATTGATGCCAGCAGTGTCTTTGTCTCTTGGTCCAATTCTTGCAGTGTTGTCTGTGTCTTTGAGAATTCTTCTTGGTCTGTTCTGGACTGTCTCTCTTGGCCCTCTAAATTTGCCTGCTCTCTTAGTTCACTCTCTTGATCCACTCTGTAAAATCACAGCTTGATTCCTCTCCGGATCCTCTCTCTTATTCCTCCCTGTATAGTTGCAGTTTGTGTTTCAGTGTTCCTCTGAGGTTGTGAGGGAGGGGTAAGATAAGAGGGTTTGAAGACAGGGTGAAATATGTAGCTTTCAGGTCCGATGTTTGGGATGGGGGTCTTGGAGAAGCCTATTGTAGGAAATAAGCCTGCTGGCTTGCTAGAGAAGCCAAGACTGGTGGGGGAGGGTCCCGAGGTTTTGCCCAGGAATGGAGGGCCTAGAAAGTGGGGTGTCCTACCATTTGGGTGTTCACTTACCTCTTGGTCCTCTCTGTATATAGCAGGCTGTGTTTCAGAGTTTCACTAGGGTTGTGGGGGTGGGGAAATCAAACTGAGGCATTCTTTTTTTTTTTTTTTTTTTTTTGGTTTTTCGAGACAGGGTTTCTCTGTGGCTTTGGAGCCTGTCCTGGAACTAGCTCTGTAGACCAGGCTGGAATAGAAAACTTAGGAGGCCATCATTATTTCAGAACAATCCTCCTGTTTCCATGAGAGCCAGAAGGGAAGTTTTGCATGATTGGAATAAAACTAAAAGGATAGAACATGATTCACCATTCTAAACAGCTGTGTTGTCTCTCCTATAGTTCTGATGCTCTGATCATATAATTTGCATGTTGTTATGTGTTCCCTGTGACTGATACAACTGCATTCCAGAGTTGGAAGGCTTGCATTAGCTCAGGTAAGCTGTTTCAGTTGGTATCCCCATCATGGTCTTGACCTCTTTGTATATTCTCACTCCTCCATCTTTTTGACTGGATTTTGGGAGCACAACAAAATGTTCCCCTGCAGTTCTGGATGTAGATTCCCATTCAGAAAGGTTTCTTCTAGTTCCATCCATTTGCATGTCAATTTCAAGATATCACTTTTTTTTACTGCTGTTTAATACTCCATTGTGTAAATGTACTGTGTATCAAAACATAATAAAAGCAATATACAGCCAACTGACAACCAACATCAAATTAAATGGAGAGAAACTCAAAGCAAGTCCACTAAAATCAGGAAGAAGACAAGGCTGTCACTCTCTCCATATTTACTCAGTTCTTGAAGTTCTAACTAGAACAATAAGACAACAAAATGAGATCAAACATATACATATTGGAAAGGAAGAAATCAAATTATCACTATGAGAGTACATATGATATGAGAGTATGCATAAGTGACCTCAAGAATTCTACCAGGGAACTCCTACAGATGAAAAACACCTTCAGTAATATGGTAAAATAGAAGTTCAAATAAAAAAATCAGTAGCCCTCTTATATACAAATGATAAAAAAGCTAAGAAAGAAATCAGAGAAACATCACCATTCACAATAGCCACAAATAACACAAAGTATCTTTGGGTAAACACTAACCAAAGAACTGAAAGATCTATTCAACCAGAACTTTAAATCTTTGGAGAAAGAAATTTTGGAAGACATCAGAAAATGGAAAGGTCTCTCAAGCTCTTGAATAGGTAGGATCAACATAAAAATGGCAATCCTACCAAAAGCAATCACTAGATTGAATGCAATCCCCATAAAAACCCCAACACAATTTTTCACAAACCTAGAAAGAAAAATAATAAACTTCATACAGAAAAATAAAACACTCATAGCCAAAGCAATCATGTATAATAAAAAAACTTCCAGAAGCATCACCATTTCTAACATCAAGCTTTCTTTTAGAGTAATGAAAACAGCTGGATATTGGCATAAAAACATACAGGTTGACCAATGGAATCAAATCAAAGAACTGAATAATAATACACATACATATGAACACCTGATTTTTGACAATAAGCTAAAACTGCACAGTGGGAAAAAATGAAAGCATCTTCAATAAGTGGTACTGGCATATCTGGATATCAACATAGAGAAGAATCAAAATAGGTCCATATCTATCCCCAGGCACAAAACTCATCCAAATGGATTAAAGACTTCAATATAAATATAACGTCAGTGGACCTGAAAGAAGAGAAAGTAGGAAGAAACCTCTAAAATATGGGCACAGAAGACCACTTTCTAAAAATAACACCAGTAGCACAGACAATGAGAGCAACAATAAATAAATTAGACTTCTTGAAACTAAGAAGCTTCTGTAAAGCAAAGAACAGAGTCAATACGACAAAAGGGCAGTCTACACAATGGAAAAAGATGTTCACCAGCCCCACATCAGACAGAGGACCAATCTCCAAAATACATAAAGAACTCAAGAAATTAGATATAAAAATTCCATATAATCCAATTTCAAAACGGAGTAAAGAACTAGACAGAGAATTTTTAACAGAAGAATTTAAAATGGCCAGAAGACACTTAAGAAAATGTTCAACATCCTTGCCATCAGGGAAATGCAAACCAAAATGACTCTGAGATACAATCTTTCACCTGTGAGAAGGCTAAAATCAAAAACACCAATAATAGCTTTTGCTAGAGAGGATGCTGAGTAAGAGGAATACTCCTCCATTGCTGGTGGGAATGCAAACTTGTAAATACACTTTGAAAATCAATGTGGTAGTTTCTCAGATTTGGAAATCAACCTATTTCAAGAACCAGCAATATCACTCTTGGGCCTATACCTAAAGGATGCTCATCTATACTACAAGGATATTTGTTCAACTGTGTTCATTGCAGCATTATTTGTAATAGCCAGAATGTGGGAAAAGTCTAGATTCTCCTCAATCGAAGAACGGATAAATAATTTTTAAAAACTGAATTAATGTAATAAATGTTTAGACTCTAAGAATACTTTTCTTGTAGTGTGTATAATTTGAAAAGAATGATTTTTTAAAAAAGTAAATATTTCCTTTTAATTCAAGAAATATCACTTCATATGAGGCAAGTTCTTCCATTGAAGGGAAAAATATTGCTTTTTAGAGAATAATATCTACAAATGAGCTTTAAAAATGTGTTTAGGAAATAACAAGATTTGAAATGAGTATTTACAAAAGTAGCAGTAATTTTATATTGACCACTATTATTATTTTAGATTTTATGAAATTAAAATTAAATGATTCTCTTAGAAAAAATGGACCTCAAAGAATATTTCACCAATCTTATTTTAGACAACATTGAATTGCATAGTTTCAGCTCACACTAGAGTTTGGTAGGGACATATCAATCTTTTCTCTCTTATAAACACTTTATTTTTAGAAGATAAGGTCTAAATGAGAATTTAAGATTTTTAAAGTTCCATATCTTAGATTTCCACACTATGTCTGCACATTGACTTGGATTATCTGTATGAAATAATTGTTTAAAGAATGAGATAACAATAGTTTCACTGTGATAACTAGAAAAATAAAATTAAAATTCTTATATCTTTACCTGTCTGAGGCCATCAAAAGCATTACATTTTCTAACACTGAAGAATTTTGAACATGCTAAATATGTCTTTTAAGTGGCCAGATGTCTGTCTCTGTTTGGAATAATACCTAGGACTTTCATTTTGTTATATGATTTTCACCTGCATAAATTATGTAGATAATTGAAGTCAAAGGTCATTTGGGATTCAATGTCCAATTTATGCATGTTTTCAGCTTTGTTAATTGATAGTAAAGAAATAGAGTGTGTTTCTCAAAATGTATAATGACATTTGAGATTCAATATATGGCTGTACATATATCTAAGTGTGTTACACAGGAAGAAATGACCATTGAACAATATTGGTGAAGGCCTCCTATACCTGCCAGATGTACACATATTTCATGTATGGTATAAAGAGTTTTATCAATAGGACACAATACCATATATATGTGATAATTATATGTACACAAAAATATATTTGTTTAAATTTATATCTGAACCTATGTAAATGTCTTATTTCCATTCTCTTATGTTTACTTTACTTGGAGATGATTTGTTATATTAAAAAACCTTTCCATTTTGTTTTTCAGTTAAAACATACAGAAAAAGCATTCAACATAGCTTTAATATCTAGAATATTAATTTTTTTTTCAATGCATTCCTGTCAGCAGCAATATCAGAGCAGAGCAACAGAGAAAATGATTCAGCCTCCACAAGCTGCCAGTGTGAACACAGCACAGCACACTCATAAATATGAAGGCTGAAAGTATCATTATTCAATGTCTTGGAGTAAATGAAAACACAAGATTTTCGAGGATTCATCCTTTATGTGGAATAATTTAATTTAATTTTATCATATACATTACTTTCCCCTAGCAAAGAATGTTTAAATTCTTTGAATTCATAAAAGAAGCATATTTTTGAATAAGCATTCAGGAAATATTGTAGCTTATACTTCCTTGTTTTTACTTCCCATAAAAACACTTATGATAAAGTATTCAAAGCAGGGAGCTGTGAGTTCAAGCCAATTATTTTCAGAATTTGATAGTCTTTATGCTTTAAAAATCTTAAACAATAATTAAAGTTATTTTATAAAATAAATCAGTGATCATGTGACAAACCAGGTAGTCATTTCTGTGAAGAGGTACTAAATGTGTATGTGTGTATTATAGTAACAACAGGACACATAGAAGTCAAAAGGTCATTATTTTCCTGAAAATTACATATTCTCATGCAAAATCTGATAGTCTTTATTGATGGACAATGTCATAAAGCCATCACTGTGTTTATAGACATTTAATTGAAGACAGCATAAAACGATAAACTAAGAAACATGCATGGTTGACTCCTCCAATTCAAACCATAAATCATACTGATGTTCAGACAAGTCGTCCAGACACAAATTCTGATGATAGATGAACCATTTAACTTTGATTTTTGAAAGCAATGAGCTTGCTAGCAATACCTCACACTGACTAATACCACATATGGTCATAGAAGAACTCATCAAAAATCCATTTTTCCCTTGTGTGGATGCTAAAATTATCTTCTAAATGATCATTATTAAAAGTATGCCGCGTGTAGCATTGCTCTAACGTGAATAGCTGAATTCAATGTCTACTTGCTTCACTAAGCAGTGATTTTATGACTACTCTGTCTTAAAATCTTAAAACACAAATAAAGATAATATAGATGGCAAAATTAATAAAATAACAGTAGCATAATCAAGAAAATTAAAACAGCAAACATGATAAATAAAAGAAATATTTTATCTTTGTTATGCTGCAAAATTTTATTTTTCTGTTTTACATCAGTATAAGCATAAATTTTGTGTTTAATAATTTATCTCATATTATTTTAGGAGCTAATATTTTGTAAGAAAAATTAAACTTGACATTTTGTAATCATCCTAATTTTTAATTCCATGTAAAGGAAGTACCAATATATGATCTGGCCTATGAATCCAGCAATATATATCTTGAAAACCTTGCAAAATTTTTAATGCAAGTTGAATATATTTTCCTTGAAAGAATAAAAAGAAGGTTTAATATAACTTCTAGAAAATTGACAATGCATAAGATTTGGGCTTTTTACATTTTGTCATATGTTTTGGATTGTATTTCAAAATGCTAGAATGCAATTGAGGCAAATAAAATATGAGTTTTCCTACAGAAATAAATTTACATCCTGTATACAAACTATGTTTTCTCTAAAGCTAAAGGTTTACTTGTGTATTTGAAATAAAATAATCACATGCTTCTATTCTACAGAAAAGCAAGTTAAAATAACAAGAGAATAAAATATTTAAAAATTCACAATAAAATATTCTTTTGACAAAATCAAATTTACCCCTATTTAATGTGAAATATACTTTGTAATCTACAAATCCAATGTTTAAAAGCACAGCTACACTATGCTCTTGAACACTGAAAATTTATTTCTAACTCACATAAAAAGGTTTTATTTTATTGTCAATGATATTTAACAAAAAATTCTTTAAGCATGACAAAAAATTCTTAATTATTGTGGAGGAATAGCTTATGAATTACAAAAGGAAAAATCATATTCAAGATGTATACTTTAATCTCCAGGTGGTGGCTCTTTTCTAAGAACACAAGCCGAATATTTGCTATGTAGAGTCAATGTGATCATGCAAGGCCGAAGAACCAGCGGTTTCCTGTGGGAATTCTTTAGCTACAAAGCACACTGTCAGATGTGGGGTCTTGTTAGCAAGCCATGTGAGGAAGCAGAGTAGACATATGTATCCCGTATTCTTTATAATATATTATGTTTTATTTCTTTTCTCAGTTACCCAAATGGCTATACTTAAAGGAGTTAGTCTTTTCAACCTAGGTAAAATTTTAAAGTCAGTAAGTTGACTCCAACTCAAACAGTAAGAACTCTGAAAGATCAAATCCCAGAACGTAAACGAATATCATAGCTTGCTTTGCAAGGCAATCGCGCACGTCTCAAATTGCTACCAAAGTGTTTCGAAGTGCAGCATTCTCTCACAGTGGAACTCATTTAAGTGATGTTCCAGAATGTTCTTCCCTTTAACCCCTTGCCAAATGACATTTTTGCAAAACCAGTAGATCAGAATGCACCCCCTTTACTGTTTTGTGGTACCATACAGCAGTAATAAATGAAAGTGCAGCCATATTTAGATGGATGAGTCGCGCGCCAGGAAGAGAAAACTACCAAACAAGGACCTACGGCGATCCCCTGTCTTCACATGCTTGATTTCATTCCTTAATTAGAGCCATTAATCAATAGGTATGAGATATGAGGCTTTAGAAAGGCTTGGTGACACGACACCTTGCCACCTGTCAAAATTACAGCTTTCTGTTCATGCACCATCCCTCAAAGAGTTATTTTCTGCAAGCCTGGCTGCATCGCACTATTCATTATTTACTGTATAGTTCTAGCCCAGTGCGATGTCAGAAGATAACCCATTGATGATAAGTAATGTTTTACATTGAATGGTTAATACTCATATGTGTTTCTATGTGTGTGAAATTCTCACATTCAGAGTTCTCTACTTTGTGCTTAATATTTTAAATGCATGATCATTTTCTACAGCTAGTTATTTGCACTATTTAAACAAATATTTCAGTGCTAATCAAACATCTGGGATTTTTAAAAGATGTGGTTTTCTATGTTGGAGAAGGAGAAACCATCTTACATAAGGAAAGAAGCAAATAATAGACAATTTCACTTCTTTTTATGTGATCTTATAACAAGGAATCAAAATGCTACATAGGAAAACACTAAGTATGAATACATGGAAACTATTATCAATTAAAACACTTCTAAAGAATAATAGTTCAGTGAAAAACTCACATTAGTATTTAGTCTTGTACATTTTTGAAAGTCTTGTCATTAAATAAAACCTATGTGATTGATTTTAATAGAAATTTCCATTAATATGGTGACAAAATGCACCTTTAAAAAAAATCTTTCCCTGAATTATGCTGTAGGATGGAAAGCTTGATCTGCTCTATACTCAAAATGGAATTGTGACCTTCAATTATTTTTTTTCTAGAGAATAGTGACAACCATCAGATAACTCTCAAACACAAATGACCTTGGCATAATTTCAACCACTGAGTGAAAGCATTTGAAGAGAATATATATATATATATGCATATGTATACATATATATATATATATATATATATAAATATATCAGCAGTCTTTCTTTGGCTCACACAATCCTACATATTATTTAATATAACTGCATTGTGTTTAATACTCTTACAATTATAATAGGCAAGATTATAATTATATAATATAAAATTAAAATAATATTTTAATAGGCAAGAGCTATCTAGCTGATACTGTGTTTAAACATCTTAGCCAACAAAAAACACTCATTACTTTATTGGGAATTTATATAAGAGTTATTTGGTATTTATATGTATGCATATGTGTGGTGTGTGTGTATATGTTCTATGAATGTGTGCATGTGCACATGTTTGTCAATGCATTTAGAGGTCAGAGGTCAATATTAGGAGGCTTCTTTTATCACTGGTCACGCTATTTTGTTAAAATGGTATCTTTTATAGACACTGGAGCTCACCAATGGGCTGGACTGACTGACTAGAGGTCTTTTCATATTTATCTATGAGACTCTCTGACACACAACCAACAGAGCCTGGGTTACAGGTGCATACAGTTATACCAGGATTCCAAAGCAAGGGTTACAGACACAGTCATCCTGGGGATGTTATCTGGGTGTTGAAATGTGTGGCTCAGATTCTCATAACTGGAAAGTGCTTTACTGACTGACCCATATCTACAACAACAGTTACATTTCATTCAGTTTCTTCTGAGCACTTTTAAAGAACCAATAATAGTTCCAAATGAGCAACATTATATATCTGACAAAGAAATTCATCTCCAAGCTTTAGATCACTTTTGTACTGTATTCCACTGTGGTGCAGATGATGCCAATGTGACGCTGAGGCAATTACCTTTAAATTGTAACAAAAGCAATAGTCTCAAGACATGAAAGTAAACTACAGAAAGAAGAGATGGAAAAATGAATTTTGAAGATATGTCTTTGTATGTAATATTGATGACAAGTGATAACGTAACATGTCTGACCTTAAGTGAGCTACTTGAATCATGCTTAATCACTGCAGATTGAAGGAATTATTTTATCTATTCTTCTCATTTTAATTTCTTTTTAACTCTACAACTGTACCTCATGTATAAAATATTTCTATGTGTAACTTATTAAACAACGATGGGGAAAATCAAAGAAGTGAACATTCAGAAAAATTTTGTCAGTGAAAAAGATGTATTGGTTAATAATAATTTTGAATAAAATGTGTTGTATTTACATTCTGTGGTACTATTAAGTATCTTAAAATGATTTTACATAAAGTATCTAACCTCAAACAACCTGAGTTGTTATATAAATATAAATCATTTCTTATCAGTATACTTGTCATACAATTACTCTGTTTTAGACTGCATCTTTTACATATGCAATAATAATCTCAAGGTCAATAGTTATTAATGATCGGTGATGTGAGAAGCAACAGAATTTGCTTATTTAGCATATTAAGAGGTTGTTATCACAACTGATTTGTCCTATGGGTATTACATGTACTTGAAGAAAGTTCATTGTTCTCATTGGAAGACATAACCAACTTTGACTGTTAACCTATGACTACCATCAAACACCAAGTCTATATTAAGAATTCCTCTAAGGAAAATTATTGTAGAAAAACAGGTTGACAGACCGGGGACAGTGTTCTTCCAGACACCTTGGGCAACCAGTTAGAACCTTTGAGTTTGGTGCATGGTGATAGATATGGATCTATTTTCATTCTTCTACATGTTGATATCCAATTATGCCAGCACCATTTGCTGAAGATACTTTCTTTTTTCCATTGTATAATTTTAGCTTCTTTGTCAAAAAAATCAGATGTTCATAGGTATGAGAATTAATATCCAGGTCTTTGATTCGATTCTATTGGTCAACCTCTCTGCTTTTATGTCAATACCCAGGTGTTTTTATTACTGCAGCTCTGTAATAGTGTTTGATGTCAGGGATGGTGATGTCTCCAGAAGTTCCTTTATTGTACAAGATTGTTTTAGCTATTCTGGGTGTTTAGTTTTTCTATATGAAGTTGGTTATTGTTCTTTCAAGGTCTGTGAAGAACTGTGTTGGGATTATGATGGGGATTGCATTGAATCTATAGGGTACTTTTGTTAGGATTGCCATTTTTACTATGTTGATCCTATCTATCCAGGAGCATGGTAAATCTTTTCATTTTTTTGTATCTTCTTTAATTTCTTTCTTCAAAGACTTAAAGTTCTTGTCAAATAGGGCTTTCAGTTCTTTTGTTAGTGTTACCCCAAGATATTTTATGTTAGTTGTGGCTGTTGTGAAAAGTGATCATTCTCTGATTTCCCTCTCAGCTTTTTTATCATTTGTGCATAGGAGGGCTATTGATTTTTTTTGAGTTCATCTTGTATCCGGCTATATCACTGAAGGTATTTATCAGGAGTTGTCTGGTAGAGTTTTTGGGGTCACTTATATACACTATCATATCATCTGCAAATAAGGAAAATTTGACTTCTTCCGTTCCAATTTGGATCCCTAGATCTCCTTTTGTTATCTTATTGCTATTTCTAAAACTTCAAGAACTATGTTGAATAGATATGGAGAGAGTGGACAGTCTTCTCTTGTTCCTAATTTTAATGGGATTTCTTCGAGTTTCTTTCCATTTAATTTGATGCCGGCTGTCGGCTTGCTGTATATTGCTTTTATTATATTTAGATATATTCCTTGTATTCCTAATCTCTCCAAGACCTTTATCATGAAAGGGTGTTGAATTTTATCAAATGCTTTCTCATCATCTAATGAAATGATCTTTTTTTTTTCTTTCAGTTTGTTTATATAATAGATTACATTGATAGATTTTCGGATGTTGAACCAACTCTGCATCTCTGGGATGAAGCCAACTTAATCATGGTGGATGATTCTTTTCTGATGTCTTATTGAATTCTGTTTCCCAGTATTTTATTGAGTATTTTTGCATCCATGTTCATGAGTGAAATTGGTCTGTAACTCCCTTTCTTGGTTGAGTCTGTGTGATTTTGGTATCAGGGTAACTGTAGCCTCATAAAACAAGTTTGGCCATGTCCCTTCTATTTCTATTATGTGGAACACTTTGAGGAATATAGGTATTAGCTCTTCTTGGAAGTTATGGTAGAATTCTGCACTAAAACCATCCATTCCTGGGGTTGTTGTTGTTGGGAGGTCTTTATTGACAGCTTATATTTCCTTGCAATTTGTAGGTCTATTTAAATTGCTCACCTGGTCTGTATTTAATTTTAGTATATGGTATTTATCTAAAAATGGTCCATTTCTTTTACATGTTTCAATTCTGTGGAGTACAGGTTTTTTTAGTAAGACCTAATGATTCTCTGAATTTCTTCAGTATCTGTTATTATGTTCCCCTTTCATTTCTGATTTTGTTGATTAGGATATTCTCTCTCTGCCTTTTGATTATTTTGGATAGAGGTTTGTCAGTCTTGTTAATTTTCTCAAAGAACCAGCTCTTTGTTTCATTGATTCTTTGTATTGTTTTCTTTGTTTCTATTTTGTTGTTTTCAGACCTCAGTTTGATTATTTCCTTTCTTCTCCTCCTACTGTGTGAGTCTGCTTCTTTTTGTTCTAGAGCTTACAGGTGTGCTGTTAAGTCACTAATGTGAGCTTTCTCCATTTTTTTTAATGTGGGTACTGAGTCCTACGAACTTTCCTCTTAGCACTGCTTTCATGGCATTTCATAGGTTTGACTATTTGTTGCCTTTGGTTTAATTGAAATCAAGGAAGTCTTTAATTTCTTTATTTCTTCCCGGACCCAGGGGTAGGTCAGTTGTTCATTGTTCGATTTTCATGAGTTTGGAGTCTTTTGAGAGTAGTATTGTTGTTAAATTCTAACTTTAATTTATGATGATTTGATAAGACACAGGATAAACTCTGTAGTAGGAGTGACAGGCTGTGTTCAGGTGCCCGGCCACCCACACAGCTAGCTTATGCCCTGAAATAACAACACATAAATTGTATTCTTTTAAACACTGCTTGGCCCATTAGCTCTATCCTCATACTGGCTAATTCTCACATCTTGATTAACCCATTTCTAATAATCTGTGTAGCACCATGAGCTGGTGGCTTACCAGGGAGATTCTTAACCTGTGTCTGCCTCGGAGAGGAGAATCATGGTGACTGCCTGACTTGGTTTCTTTCTCCCAGCATTCTCTTCTGTCTACCTCGCCTACCTAATTTTCTGTACTATTAAAGGGCCAAGACAGTTTTCTTTATTAATTAACCAATGAAAGCAACAGATAGATACAAGACCCACCTCCATCATAACTCCAATTTTTTTGTATCTGTGGATTTTGCTTTGTTACTGAGTCTGTGATCAATTTTTGAGAAGTTTCCATGAAGTGCTGAGAAGAAAGTATCTTCTTTTTTGTTTGGGTGGAATGTTCCATAGATATCTTTTAAGTCCATTTGATTCATGACAACTATAAGTTCTTTTATTTCTCTGTTAAGTTTCTGTCTGGTTGACCTATCCATTGGCAAGAATTAAGTGTCGAAGTCTTCTACTATTAGCATGTAGGGTTTGATGTGCAATTTAAGTGTTAGTAATATTCCTTTTACATAGGAGGGTGCTCTTATATTAGGGGCATAGACATTCAGTACTGAGATTGCATCTTGAAATTGTTCCTGTTATGAGTTTAAAGTGCTCTTCTCCATCTCTTCTGATTTATTTTAGTTTGAAATCAATTTTGTTAAATATTAAGATAGCTACACCTGTTTGTTTCTTAGGTCCATTTTATTGGAAAACTTTTTCCCAGCCCTCTACTCTGAGGTAGTGTCTGCTTTGAAAATGAGTGGCATTTCTTGTATACAGCAGAATGCTGGATTCTGTTTTCGGATCCATTCTATTAGCCTATGACTTCTTTTTTTTTTAATTTATTTATTATGTATACAATATTCTGTCTGTATGCCTGAAGGCCAGAAGAAGGCGCCAGACCTCTTTACAGATGGTTATGAGCCACCATGTGGTTGCTGGGAATTGAACTCAGGACCTTTGCAAGAGCAGGCAATGCTCTTAACCACTGAGCCATCTCTCCAGCCTCAGCCTACGACTTCTTATAGGTGTATTCAGTCCATTGATATTAAGAGTTATTGATGACCAGTATTTGTTAACTCTGGTTATTATTTGGTAGTAGTATTTTTGTGTTTCCCTTCTTTGGGTTATGCTGGGGGCTATCAGATGCCTGTGTTTTGTGGGAGCAATTAGCTTCCTTGGGTTGGGGTTTTCCTTCTATTACTTTCTAAAACCTGGGTTTGTGGATACATATTTTTAAATCTGTTTTTGTCATGGAGTATCATGTTTTCTTTATTGATGGTAAATGAGAGCTTTGCTGAGTATGTTTGTCTGGGCTTGCATCCATGATCTATTAGTGTCTACAGAACATCTATCCATGACATTTTGACTTTCATGGTTTCCATTGAGAAGCTGGATATAATTCTGATAGGTTTACTTTTATATGGTGCTTGAACTTTTTCCTTTGCAGCTCTTAATATTCTTTCTTTATTCTGTACATTTTGTGTTTTGACTATTATATGGCAAGAATATTTTCTGTGCCTTTGAGCTGGAGTTCTTCTACCCCTATTATTCTTAGGTTTGTCCTTTTCATGGTGTCCCAGATTTCCTGGATGTTTGTGTTAAGAATTTGTTGGATTTAATGTTTTCTTTGACTAATGAGTCTATTTCCTCTATAGTATCTTCAGCACCTGAGATTCTTTCTTCCAACTCTTGTATTCTGTTGGTTATACTTGTCTCTGTAGTTCCTATTCATTTTCCCAAACTTTTCCTACCCAGAACTCCCTCGGTTTTTGTTTTCGTTACTACTTCTATTTCAGTCTTCAAGTCTTAAACTGTTTCCTTCACTTGTTTGATTGCTTTTTTTTTTCTTGTATTTTTTTTGGCAGGGTCTTTGGGGGATTTATTATTGTTTTCCCAGTTTTTGTTTTTCATTTCCTCCATTTCATTAAGAAAGCTTTTTATTTCCTCTTTGAAGATCTCCATCATTTTCATAAAGTTACATTGAAAGTCGGTTGCTTCTACTTCTTCTGGGGTAAAATGATCAAGTCTTCCTGTTGTGTAACTGTTGAGTTCTGGTGTTACCATGTTGCTTTTTAGGTTGTTGGAGGAATTCTTGCATTGGTGCTTACCCATCCTTCCTTCAAATGAGTCTGGCAGTGTCTTTGCATCTTGGTCTAATCCTTGCAGTGGCTGTCTGAGTGTTGGGGAGTTTATCTTGGTCTGCGCTGTACTGTCAATATCTGTCTCAGAGAGCCTCTGAGGTTTCTATCTGCCTGCTCTCTTGGTCTTCTCTCCTGTTTTGCTCTCTTGGAGCAATCTCTCAATCCCTTCAGTTTTGTAGCAAGCACTTGATCCCCTTTAAGTCCCCTCAGTAATGGAGCAAGCTGTGTTTCAAAGTTCCACTGAGGTTGCAGGAGGTTAGGCAGGCTTGGGGGTGGGGTGTGGCATCTGAATGGGTTTAGGTTTGGGGAGAGCCTAGCCACAGGAAACTCCCTGCTTGCTTCATTGTCTGAGGGATACATCTGTTTCAAGAGTATCATCTTGTATCCTTTTCACCAGGCCTCAGGGTTACATTTTATATCATTGGGCACTATGTTATATCTGAGCAACTGATATGCTTTTGTGTAATTTCATGATAAAATAGACAAATGTTTCTTGAATTTCAGAGCTGGAAAATGGATATGGTAATAATGACCACATTCAATACACACACACACACACACACACACACACACACTCACATAATTTATTTATTTGAGAAAGGGTGGTTCCATAACTTAGGCTTCCCTGAAACACTTTGTGTTTCCTTTAAATTGTGATCCTCTTTAAAACATCCTGATGTGAGAATTGCTGATTTTAGTACTTTATAGAACAAGAAATAAAAGTAGAAAGAAGATAAGGGTGAGGACACTATTGAACTTGAATATATAGTTATTCAAAATATTTAAAAAATGATTATTAAAATAAATGATAACAGACACTTATTATCAACAAAATACATAAGCAAGGAGTTCTAATGCATAAACTGATTTTAACTCTTACAAAATCACATAGAAAATTTACATGGTCTAAGAGTTTTGCGCCAAGTATTAGTTTTCACCCTTCTGTATCCTAAAATGTTGGAGCATTACCTGAGGCACAAAATGACCCCTTCTATGAACGTGACCTAAATTAAGTAGTGTGGCAAAGGTCTATAATTTTTAAATACTGTATGTAAAGTTCTTCAAAGCACCACAGGTACAATTATTCCCTAACACACATAGTGGTATGTGTTAGTTCAATAGTTCTCATTAATTCAACGATTATACTTAATATGGGAAAACAGGTATTAACCTATATCCTGGGTATTGAGAGATGACAAAAATATATTCTTTTAATTCATAATTTGGAGAAAAGATTATGCAACCAAAAAATATAATATTCTACTTGGCTAAATATCATACTCTTGATAAATTGTCTTTCACCACACATAGATCGACCTCAAAGTATAATAATAAATTATAATTTATATTTTAGATATTTAAACAACTTTTTTGAAATATTTTGGTAAGTCTGATTTTATCGGGTTGTCAGGCAAAACAAACATATCAGATACTAGTTTTGATAACAGAATGTTAGCTCATTTTATTATAGCAGTTAACACTCAGTCCTGTAGAGAATTTTAATCTTATAAGTACATTTAATTTAGTCTTTTAATACGATTATTTACGGCAGAAAATCTTCAAAGTCTTTATAGTATTCCAAATAAAACACAAATTTTCTCTCCTGAACTCAGCAGGAAAAGTCCACCTCTTGAGAAAGCATTTAAGCAGATATTTTATTTGCACAACATAGTAACTTAGGTCACTATGTTTAGGCAGACCTAGAGGATTTTATTTTTTCCTATAAATAGCTATGCAAAAGAAATCTACATCGTGTTTTTCCCCAAGGTAAGAACTTCAAAAGCATCACTTCCAAATATTGATCAGGTTGCCAGAGAAGTTTCTCCTAAACAACACTTCTGCAGGAAAGAGAAAAAATAATTTTTTAAAGAAAGAAAATGAAAATGAATTCTGTATTTAATGAATATTGTTGAAAACTGACATGTCGATGCCTGTCACAAAAAAAAAATCTATCAACAATAGTTAAAATGCTTTAAATTATGAGCACCTTCTGGAAGATCCACTTAGTATTTCCTAGGAAGAAAGCTAAAGGAAGCAATATTATGCTTTAAAATGGTAGAAGAGAAGAAAAATAAAGTTGTCCATGCTTTCATAGCGAAAGAGTAGACCTGTTTAAATCAGGAGCTAAACCCAACAAAGTTTAATAATATAATGCAGGAAATTTATCAGCAACTTGAGATTAATGAGTCAAGATGCTTTTAGCATTCTCCACATAGACCAACTGACCAGCAGAATAATAAATAATCTTTAAATAAAGGTTAAGTCTTAGAAAATTTATTTAAAAGGTAAATATTTAAAACTATATTATTCTGTATGTTGAATTTATCAAGGGAACACAATAAGCAACAGAGTCCTTCACAAATGAAAATGGTCTTATAAATTAAAATGTACCATAAAGATTAAAGTAAATCACTGTATCCGAAACAGTTTTGTAGATATTTATTGGTAAGTTTCCCACTGGAAGTGATGAGATCTCATTCCTTGATGCAGCTGTTAATATTTTATCACTTTCTCTTGTCAAGAAACATGTAGAATTCCATGCTATATAACTCTTACCTGTGACAGAGCCTTTTGATTGAGGGATTTTGTAAAATTCATATTGTCAAATGTTTTACCTTATTAAAATGAAATTTATGGGGGAAATAATGGCAATTTTTTTTCTGTTAGTCATTTCCTAAGTCCCTCAAATTCTAGTGTTTTAAAGCATTTTAAAATTTAAAGTGTTTTAAATTCTAGTGTTTTAATAACAGTGAGCATCTTATTTGGTATTTACATATGTATTAAGTATACATATACATACACATACATTTCAATATCCATGCAATATTGCCCTAGTTAGAGATTTTGGGGAAAAATGCTTTTTCATAATCTATATCTGGCAATGTTAACCCAAGGAGAACACTGTTTTAGCACATGAATTTTATTAATAGTAAGGCCTGAGGTAAGGATTACAATGTTGAATCTTTATATGAGAACTTTGAGCTAAAATAATTATATTTTAAAAAGAGGGAAGAGGTAAAGTAAACATGCAAATGATCACTGTGACAGTTCATTTGAGGTATGATATTGACTGGATCGCAGAAGGTCCTCCCAATTGCTAAGCATAACTTCTGTGTGCTGTGTAAAATGTGTCCAGAAAAAATTAACCTGAGAGCCAATGAAGTAAGGATCCTCTCAATCCGTGAGAAAAGACCACATCAATTCTACCAAGGGCTCTGACAAAGCAAAGGCAGGATAGAGTTGTACTTTTCTATCCACTCGGATGTTGGAACTCCTTTCTTGGCCTACATTGTACCATTTGTAGACTTTTTATAAGCTGATTAAAATGGTTGCCATCAAGGGTATCAGACATTTAACTAAAGTCCACTCACTTCAACTCTACTGATACTGAGGATACCAAGGCTGAGATAAAACACACTGCCAGCTTTCTTGACCCTAAGGAGCCCAGGGTTTGTCTAGGCAACACTAACAGCCTTCTTGGTTTTTTTACTTGACATGTAGCAGAACCTCTCATTTTCCATAATCATATGAGTGGGTTCTTATAATAAATCCATTTTCAACCATCCTACAACCTATCAATTTATCCATCTGTCTATTCATACATCTTATTAGGTCACACTGGCAGTCCCTTAAGAATACACCGAAAGTTGTTTCCCTATTGCAGGCAGATCATTCAGAATCATGGTAGTGTGACAAATAGAAATCCTCAGATTTTTGCAGAGGAATGAGAAAAACCCAGAATACAAGATTAAAGACATTCACCAAGAATAGGATTCTTTAACACTTTCTGCATGAGGCTGAGTAGTTAGTTGTTCTCTAGTTCCTATAACATGAAATAACACAGGTTGTTTTTATTTTAACACCACACACATTTATGTTCATTACCACATATTAAAATCATATATTGGTTGTGGCAAGAGACAGAATATATACTTGTTAATATGTTTTCAAATTCCACATTTAAAATGCTTGCATCCTATGCTTGAATATTCATGGCTATTGCTTCACCCTGCTGTCGCTGTACCTATATACAAATTTTATTCTTCCATGAAAGGGTTGCTTTCATAATTAAATGAGCCCTCTCTGATTTCTGTTACCACCAATCTGTAAGAAACATTTTAGCAAGAACACCACAAATCTCATTTACCACACCTTAAATCATATTTCAACACTCAGTAAAGTGTATTGTTGATAGAAGTTCTTGCATTTTAAGCATTTGCAATTAGAACGTACAATTCAATTTGTAAAGTATTTGAAATAAACATGCCTTTAAATACTGATGTTGTCAGCTGTTTCAGTTGTTAATATTCAAAAAGACATTATTAACAGATAATAGTTTATATTGTGCAGAAAGAGAGAGATAGAGAAAAAGACAAGGAGAGAAAGAGAAAGACACATAGGTAGAGATTTCATTGGAGAGATTGGATCACATGACTATGAAGGGCAAAATGTCACATCCTAGGTTGTGTGCAATACAATATCGGGAAATTTGCCATCATAACTCAGTTCAAGTCTTCATTCCTAGGAATTAGGGACACAGGAGGCTTGAAAGAACTAGAGCTACTGGCTTACCCTAGAGTCAGATGGTGAAGAACTTGCAATCATTTCTAAATTTTTAAAAGATTTATTAATGTTAAAAGCATGATTGTGTGACTGCATATATGTTTATGTGTTGCAGGTGGGCCAGGTGTCTGCAGAGGACAGAAGAGGGCATCAGATTCCCCAACTGTAGTCACAGATTATTCTTAGCAAGCACATGGTGCCAGACACCAACCTTCAGATCTTCTCCAGCAGAAGCAAGTGTCCCTAACCACTGAGTCACCTCTCCAGTCCTGAACTTGTAAAAGCAGGAAAAATAATTTTCTAGCCCCTGAATGGAGACCCTGTTCTTGCCCCTATATTCCTTTTTGCCCTACTTAGGCCCAGCTCTTTCAGTACAACACAAGATTTGATTCTCTATGTTCCCCACGGACTCATAGTAAATTCATCATACACACCTGCATAAAAAAACATTCTATACCACGTGGGTGCATCCCTGTCAGCAGATGTAAGATGAGCTCAGGACTCACAATATATGGAGCATAGCTAAGGGCTTGCCAGTTGAGCTTTCCCCAATATGGATAATCAGCTATGGTACCTACATTTTGACAAGTACTAAAAAACCTAAAAGACATTACCTTCTACATTGATACATATCTGAATAACATCAACCTTGTTATCCATGTGTTTACCTACTTATTATAGACAGGAACTCATTATTAAGCAGAATATTGCTTAAACTTGTCATGTTCTCACCTCAGCCTGCTGAGTGCTGGTATTACAAGTACTTGCCTCTGTGCCGCCCTGCCTTGACATACTATGTTAAGCTTATTGAGTGTTATTCCATTCTAAAATTCACAATAACAAAATCTATGTATGTATGATAATCTCTAGAAAAATGTTAAGAGAAACAAAAATTTCTGTAAATGAACCAGAATTACAAACCTGGAAGTTACACTGTGCTCCTAAAGTAACCAATATGGAAGCTTACTGTGCTTTAAGTGAATGTCCAGACAAGGCACATTTTTACACTTCTGAAATTCACTATCAACTAGCAGCTGTGGGCCCTTAGAGGAGATTAACTTGGCATATTTTGGTTAGATAATCTCTAGCATCTATAGTGTTTAATTTTAGGTGTCAATTCTTTGTCCACATATCATGTAATTAATTGTTCTTTAAAAAAATGTAACCAAATCTGGTTTTCACTTAGCCCAATTACAAAGCACTGCTGACATTCAGCAGTGATGAACCATTCGATCTGGCAGCAAAGGCCTAAGGGAGAAATCAAGTAGCTATTTAAATTAATGACAGTTGAAAATTAATTCAGTTTGAGCAAGTTAAGTATTACAGAAGCAGAATAAATTACAGAGTTAGAAGGTCAAAATATCTGGATTAAAACCTTATCATCTCTACTCTATCTCTTTGAAAATTCATTCAATAAATGTTTGAATTCCAAGTAATGTGCTAGGTACTGGCACAGGAAGAAACTGAACTAACATAACATTGCTTCTCCTGTAGGATCAGGGCTAATGTAAGGTTTATTAAACAATGGAGAAACACTTAGCATAATTCTTAGGCTTCAAACAAGCTTGTAGAATAAAATAGATACTTATAATTTTGAAAGCAATTCTTAAATAAAATCATAGAATGCTAGAAGAAGTAAATAAAGTCTTTGTAAGAATAGTGATGTAAGATCCACTAAAATGATATTTCAACAAAATGTATAAAATTGGTTAAAGGTACACCAAAAAGAGAGGACTCATAAATGAGATAAATGTTTCATTTAAATTTTTGACTTTTCTAATGGGGACATGGAAACATCATTTGCTTACAGAAGAAATTAAAGGTTTATAATCTGTACTGCTATTATTTTAAATAAAAAGAAAGATTTATTGGTGTTCTTAAATAGAAACTTGAGGTACTCATCTACAAATTTAAAAAGGAGTGAGAATGTGAGAATGGGCATTTAAATAGAAGCTATGAGATTATAATATTCAAAGCAAATACGACTGATGAAATTACCTGGAGAGAACATCTTGAGATATTTTAAAATCTGCATTGGTTGTGTTTTCTCAATAATTGCATAGAATCACTCCTTCCCCACACAGAAAGTATGCAGTAGAATAACCAACATCAACATGAGAAGCATTTTAGACATGCTGAGTCTCAGGATCCACTTCTGAAAAAACTCACTCAAAAATGCATTTTGAATACACTTAGTAGATCATCGTGCTAATGTTTGGAAAGTTCTTTTAAATCCAGCTACAATTATGCATACCTTTAATCCCAACACTTGGAAAGCAGAGGCAGTGAGTTCAAGGCCAGCCTAGTCTTCAGAGAGATTTCTGTTCCAAGACAGTCTCCAAAGCTTCACAGTGAAGTTCTGTCTCAAGAAACAACAACAGAAAGCTCTTTCACAAGGAGAATAGATGCACATAAAATAGAAATATAAATGGCAAATATAGTACATTGAAGGGTGTTCCCAAGAGTTTAAGGTGTAATCCCAGAATGCCATGCTTCAGTGAGACAGTGGGTGTTTCATTCAGCAGCATAGAGAAGGATGAGAGATTGGGAGCAACACTAATAGAAGACAAGATCCACTGGTGGAGAAATGGGGGAGATCCCTTCAAGAAATTTAGCTTTATAATACAGTTCAGACAAATTACAGAGAGAGGATGCAAACATTGATACATGATGTCAAAATTCTAAAGAGAATAATTGATTATGAAAAATATGGAAAATAAGGAGATGAAATTAGAAAGGATGTTAATGATGACAAAGTTGGGACCCAAGTTGGTTCCACAAACTCCATGAAGCATGATTTTGGTAACTTACAACTGTTTAAAAAGTTAAGAAGAGAAAGAACTTACTCATGCTTGGAAATTCATTGCAGGAACCAGGAAGAAGTATAATTCTAATAGAGTATGACACAAGAAAAATTCTTATTACAGAAGCAATGATTGCAAAAGGTTTACAGTACTTGGGGAAGAGGAATATTTTATTCTCCCTAGATAAAAATATTAATTTTTAATGCTTCTTTAAAATGATGGTTATGTTATTCCAGCTTTAGATAATAGCTATCATGAAGAAGTTTAAATACAAGACCTGTCAACGTACTTCATTCTTTCCATCCTTTGTTAACCTTGGCTTCTTATTTTTATGGAATTTTGTCTAAAAATATTACAATATTTACTGATGAAAAATGTTGATATTAACCATAAGCCAAGCTGTGCAGTGACCAGCAGAACATCTTCTTTACATAAAAGAAAGGCATACTTAATTATATTCTGATTTATTTTCTCCTCACATGGAAGAGATTATATGGGACATTAAGGAGTCACAGAAACAATAATAGAAAAGGATATTACATAGCAGTGCATAAAATACATGAGCATGCTTTTATGTAACCTTATGTATACTGATATGATGTATACATGATATTATGTTTTACATTTTGTCTCATATTTAGTGCTTGTTTGTTTTTATTATACTAATATGTTTTTAAATATAGTTTTGATATTTTGCTTGAATTGCATGTTTCTATAATAATTTGTTGATCATATTATGCTGTTCCATGGTCAAATAGCTAATATACACACATAGTTTAAGAGAACAATTTTGGAACTTCATTATAAAGGATGAAAAAATTTAAGAAATGATTAAAATAGCAACTTTAAATGTTATATTCAGAATAGAACTCATACTTTATCATCAGAGGGTTGTGATATAAATGTATTTTGTGGTTGATTAACAAGTATTGTTTCATCATTAACAATAAGAAAATTGTATATGTTCACTGTTTATGAACACACTTCAAAATTTACTCTAAAGTTATTTTACAAAATAAGAAAGTGCCTTGGGACTTGCAAAAGACTATGCACTAAGAGCATTATATTTAAGGGATTATTATACACTTCAATTTGTAAAGTTATTAGGGTAATACAGCATTTGAGGTCACCATTGAAGGCCTTAGCAACGTTCAAATGACCATTAAGATAAACTTCTTAAGCTAAAGTTTAAAAGGAGCTCATCAAACTTGGGACCATAACACAAAGTACAAAGAGTCAAGGCAGCTAAAACAAAAGAGGTTTACCCAAACTATAAGCAAACTTTTGGGGATGTAAGAAAATAAAAACAATGAGCAAATGAATTATTTATCCTTGCGGAGGCCTAACCATGTCTTCAATGAAACAGGCTCTGGCTTAATCAACAGGTAAGGTTTTTCTAGTGAGTTTGAGGGCTCAAGAGTATAAAGTATGTCTGTAAAATAGCAAAAAACTAAGAAACAGATATAATTATAAAAGACTCGAGTTCCATAAGAGATCATATATCTATTCATTTCACATTTCATCTCATTTTATACTTTAACTTGGAATAAAACAAACATGTTTTTTTCTATCATCTATGTATCTTTCTAAGCTTCTATCTATCTACATATGTATCTAGCTATACACATTTAAATACTATCATCTGAACATCATTGCTATGTTCCAAGAATCTGAGGGCATTTGTGGTCAAATCTCATGGTTCTCTTTAAGGTTCAGATTGGATGCTACAGGAAATGAAAGGAACTTAGTTTATCTGGGGCAAACAAACTCTCATACAATTCTGTTCCATACAAGTCAATTCTTCTATCTCTGTTCTAAGTCTCCTGTCCTAAATCTAATTCCTCCTAGATTCTCCTCCTATCTAAAAACTCGCCTCCCCACACGGCACTTGAAACAATGAAAAATGTTACAATACTTACCTCTCATCCAAAAGCACAATCCTAGGGTAAGTGATAAATATCTGAGCCATTTTCCATGGCAACACAAGGTTCCAGGGCTACAGCAGTAAAACTATGACCAGATTAGTGGGGTCAAGTACCCACTGACAAACTTTGAGACATATATCTATTGTTAGCATACTTGGAAAGCAAAGAATTGGAATGCTATTCTTAGGGTGCTTTGTTTAGCAACCTTGGTTAGACACCTGTGACTCTTACCTTGGGCATAAATGTAAGGTTTTAAAGTTATAAACTATTTACAAAAAGCCTTTAGTCTAGTTTGACCTTGCTTGAAGATGAAAGTGAGCTACATTTGTGCAGTTAGTGTGCCTAGAAGGAGCAAAGCAGGTTTCTAAGTGTCTATAGTCCTTGTAGGACAACAGATCTAGTTATGATCCTAGTATATTTTCTGGATATCAAAATTATACAGATAAATGAAAACTCATCTTCCTGACAACCCCAAATATATGTGGCCATAAGAATGAAGTGTAATAACCCAGCACTAGGGAGTCTGAGGCAGGCGGATCTCTGGGAGTTCGAGGCCAGCCTAAACTACAAGAGCTAGTTCCGGGATAGGCACCAAAAGCTACAGAGAAACCCTGTCTTGAAAACAACAACAACAAAAAGGTTGAAGTGTAATCATGAGCTTACAGATACATATCACATGAAGTTATAGACTGCATTGCATATACTGAGGATATACCAAGATGCCTGAGCAAATGTGAGCAAAGGTTTCTAGATTTAATGGTCCTGCGTGCCTGGACAGGATTAATCTCCATCAGAGAATCACTTCTCTGATAGATTGACATCTGAATACTAGTGTCACCTGCTGCAACTTTCACATCCTCTGACATGTGTCTATGTACTATATGTCACCTATCTATCATCATAATCACAAATGTGCAATGACAAATGGGTAGAACTTATAAGTACTTTGAAATGGGATGCCATTTGCCAACGACAATAATCTAGATGTAACTTCAAACTGGTTAAACTAGTACAATAAATTGAGTATACAATGAATTCTAATCATATCGACTACTTTCATATCTTCTGCCAAATCAACCCTCTCTAACCTCAGTTCCCCCACCTACCCAAGTTCAAGATTTTTTTTTTCATTTAAATCTATGGATTGATTTGTATTATCCAACTACTCTTAGGAGTGGGGGAATGCCTTTGAGTGAGATTGGTCTACTATGGATCACATCATTAAAGAAAACTGACTATGTTCCAGTGGTGGAGTGGATAACATTAAGTAAAGTGTTTATAGGACACAATATGTGAACTAACAGTAATTGCAGCAACATGTGTGTACAAAATCTGCCCAAGCTCAAGGTAGAACAGAAATATTTTTTTAACTTGTAACACGAGAGGCCTGCTCATTGGGGTTTCTGCCTTGCCCTGTTCCCCACAGCCAGCAAGCTCCAAAGAAAATCACACAAAGATCTCCATAAGTTATAAAACTGATTGGTCCATTAGCTCAGGCTTCTTGCTAACTCTTATAACTTATATCAACCCATTATTCTTATCTATGTTAGCCACATGACTTGGTACCTTTCTCAGCCGGGTAGATTACACCTTGCTTCTCAGTGATCTGTGCAAGAATGGGAGAAGAGCTTCCTTCTTTCCAGAATCCTTCTTGTTATCCCTGCCCCACCTCTACTTCCTGTCTGGTTTTCCCACCTATGCTTCCTGCCTGGCCAATCAGCATTTATTTAAACATGATTGACAGAATACAGACAATTCTCCTACACCATTAAACTACCTGGCTCATGATGTCCCTGGGAGGCCTGTTCTTTTCTGAGGGGAGAAGAAGATTGGGTGGACTTGGGAGGAAGAAGATGTTGAGAGAACTGGAGGGAGGAGAAGGAAGGGAAACTGCAATTATTTCATAATATATGAGAGAAGAACAAAATAGTAGTTTCTATACTCTTTGTGATATTTATTAAGGTAGTTGCTTATTTCTTTATTGTTTTTAATAAAGTTTATAAAAATGAAAAAGTTTCTTGAAAAGATCTAACACTTACTAAAGAAAAATAGATAGATCAAATTCCCACAACTTCATACTTTTAAGATTTCCATGCCTTTTTTCCCCTTTTATTCCCATGGAATAGTAAAGAAAGGAGAATTTGCAACATGGGAACAAAGAAAAAATTAGGAAAGTGATAGACTATCTAAAGTCATTTTTCCCTGACAGTTAAAGCAGAATAGACTATCTACGACACAGACTAGGGTAAAATTTCTATTTTGGGGGAAAAATAGTCTATTTGGGCATCTGTTTCCTATTTGCTTTTATTTATTTCAATTAAAATACAATTATAACATTTCAAGCCTTCATTTATGCCCTTCAACCTTTCCCATGTCCTCCACCCTTACTTTCCTCTCCAATTCATGTCATTTTAAAAGATAATAATTGTTACATATATGCATAAATGTGTTAATACAGCCTGCTCAGTCCTTTTAGTGTTTCTCTGTGATTATGATTTCAGGGCTAACCTTCAAGATTTTTTATTTAGTAAAGATAAATCTAAATGATAAAACAAAACATAGAATGCTGAGCATGGTGATGCATACCTTTAATCTAAGAATCAAGGAGACAGAGGCAGGCAGTTCTCTCTGTATAAGATGAGACTGGTCTATGTGGTGAGTTTCAGGTCAGCCATATCTACATAGTGAGACCCCATCTCAAAAATAAAAATAGAGAAAGAATTTCTGTTATATGAAAATTAATTTCAAAATTTTCTTCAGCAGATGTTACTTAAACACTTTGTTACATGGCACAAAAGAGTTTTAAAGGCATGGAAAATGGCAAACATTGTGAGGTCATGCATGATTACACCAAGATTTCAAGTAAATGACTGGGTATCATGGAGCATAAAAAGAGTCTTTTAAAGGAAACTCTAATTGGAAAAAATACATAAACATTTGTGAATAAATTCAAAGATGTGATATAGACCCAAAGAAACAGAAGATTTCAGAAAGATGGAATGAGGCAAGCAGTGGGAAGTTAGAAGATCCACCCAATGAGACCACAGGAGCATGCGCTATGTACATTCATTGGAAGTTACATAGTGCCTAGTATGTGCAGAATGAAGTTAGAGGAACTATGCTTGCCTAATTGCTATTAGGCATTCAGTTGGATTTTGTTCTTGCTTTTGTTTGAATTCTACCTGTGATTTTTCTAGTTTCTTACTTCTATTGTGAGAATGTTGACCCTATGTCTATGTATGTTAGAATTATATAAAGTCATATTTTTTTAATTTTACCCAGGGCACACAGCAGTATGCCTTGAATTATAGGAGGTCTTTAGTACTTGGAGTTTTGAGTAATTTTGAAATTATTAAAAACTTCAGGGATTTTTGTAGATGACTAGATGCCCTTCGCATTAGGAGGCCAACATGATACACTGTAGACAAGATATTTGAATAAAATCATTCAAATCTGAAAGAACTTCAATTCCCATACAGCATAAAGACTTGGTCACTAACATGTTAACCTGAAATGAAAAACTGACATCTTTAGGAGGTTTGAGCTGCTTCAAAAGTGTTCTGTCACTGAGAACATTCTCAGAGAGGCGAAAACATGACCTCAGGTATATCATCCCTCCACTCTGCTCCCCAGATATCATAAATATAACAAATTTGCTCCATCATGCATTCTTGCCATGGTTTTCAGAAAACCTAAATGAAACCACAAGATCCCAAATCCTTTCTTTTCTTTCTTTTTTAATCTGTGATGCATATTTATTTTTTATTTCTTTATTTTATTTTATAAAGAAAGAAAACAAACTGTCCTATTTCATTTTACATACCAACTCCAGTTCCCACTGCCTCCCATCTTCCCATTCCCTCCACCTACCCTTCCACCATCATGCACTCCACCAAGAGGGTAAGACACATTGCTTTGGGGAAGGTCCATGACCCTCTCTCCTATATCTAGACTAAGCAAGGTATCCATCCAATAAGAATAGGTTCCCAAAAAGCCAGTACAATCATAGGAATAAATCCTGGTATCAATGCCAGTGGCCCCTCAGTCTGTCCCAGCCATACAACTGTCACACACGTTCAAAGGGACCAGTTTGGACCTATGCTAGTCCCTTCCCTGTTTGGATGGTGTTTTTATAGAAAAAAAAAAAACATGAACTTTTTTTTGGTGTTCCCATCATATTCTGGACCTCTGCTTATATTCTCATTCCTCCTTCTCTTTAACTGGACTTAGGGAGCTCAGTCCAGGGCTACTATACAGGTCTCTGCCCTGTTTTCATCAGTTACTAGATGAATGTTCTATGTTGATATTTAAGATATTTCTAAGTCTGAGTACAGGGCAAGGCTAATACAGGCACCCTCTGCTCTATTGCTTAGGGTCAGAGCTGGGGTCATCCTTGTGGAATCCTGAGGATTTCTCTAGTGTCCAGTTGCTTACTAGCACCATAATGGCTCCCTCAGTCAAAATATCTCTTTCCTTGCTCTTATCTCTGTCCTTCCTCCATCTTGACTATTCCATTCCCTCACGTTCTCCTCCCCCTCCCCGTCTCCCCTCCTCTTCTTATTCTGACCTTCCTATCCCCACAACCCCATGCTCCCAATTTTGTCTGTTGATCTTGTCTATTTCAATTTTCCAGGTGGATCTATATATGTTTCTCTTAGCTTCTCTAGGATCATGAACTATAGGCTCAATATCCTTTGCTTTACAACTAGTATCCACTTGTGACTGAGTTCATACCATGTTCAACTTTCAGGGTCTGGGATACCTCACTCAGGATTTTTTTTTCTAGTTCCATCTATTTGCATGCAAATTTTGAGATGCCATTGTTTTTTGTATTTCTGAGTAGTACTCCAGTGTGTAAATGTGTTACATTTTCTCTATCCATTCTTTTGTTGAGGAGCATCTAGATTGTTTCCAGGTTTTGTCTATTACAAATAATGCTGTTATCAACATAGTTGAACAAATGTCTTTGTAGTGTGATTGAGCAATTTTTGAGTATATGCCCAAAAGTGGTATTCCTGGATCCTGAGGTAGGTTGATTCCCAATTTTCAAAGAAACCATCATGCTGATTTCCTAATTGGTTGTACAAGTTTGCATTCCTACCAAAATGGAGGAGTGTTACCCTTACTCCTTATCTTCTCCAGCTTAAGCTAGCATTGGTGCTTTTGATCTTAGCCACCCTGATAGGTATAAAATGGTATCTCAGAGTTTCAAAGTCATTTTTATTTGCATTTCCTTGATGGCTAAGGATGTTAACCATTTCCTTAAGTGTCTTTTGGCTCTTTGAGATTCTTCTGTTAAAAATTCTCTGTTTAGTACTATACCCCAATTTTTAACTGGGGTATTTTGAATTTTGATGTCTTAATTTCTTGACTTCTTTATATATTTTGGAGATCAGCCTTTTGTCTAATGTGGGGCTGTTGAACATTTTTTTCCTATTCAGTAGGCTGCCTTTTGCCTTATTGACTGCGTCATTTGTCTTGCAGAAGATTCTAAGTTTTACAAGGTCCCATTTATTTAGTGTTGCTCTCAGTGTCTGTGCTACTGGGGTTATATTTAGGAAGTGGTCTCCTGTGCCTATACATTGAAGACTACACACCATTTTCTCTTCTAGCAGGTTCATAATGGTCATTAATCCATTCGGACTTGAGTTTGGTGCATAGCGATAAATATGGATCTATTTTCATTCTTCTACATGCTGACATCCAGTTATGCCAGCACCATTTGTTGAAGATGCTTTCCTTTTTCCATTTTATAATTTTTTGCTTCTTTGTAAAATATCAGGTGTTCATAGGTATGTGGATTAATATCTGGATTTTCAATTTGATTTCATTGTTCAACTTGTTTGTTTTTATAACAATATCAAGCTATTTTCATTACTATAGCTCTATAATAGATCTTGAAGTTAGGGATGGAGATGTCTCTGGAAGTTTCTTTATTCTACAAAATTATTTTGGCTATCCTGGGTGTTTTTGTCTTTCCACATGAAGTTGATTATTTTTCTTTCAAGGTCTGTGAGGAAATGTATTGAGATTTTGATGGGGATTGCATTGAATCTATAAATTGCTTTTGGTAGGAAGAGACTCCAAAAGCTCTACTAGGGAACTCCTACATCTGATAAATGCCTTCATTAATGTGCCAGGATACAAGATCAACTCAAAACAATCAGTAGCCCTCCTATATACAAATAATATAGAAGATAAAAAATCAGAGAAACATCACCATTCACAATAGTCATAAATAACATAAAATATTTTGGAGTAACACTAACCAAAGACATGAATGAACTGTTCTACAAGAACTTTAAGTCTTTGAAGAAAGAAACTGAAGAAGATATGAGACAATAGAATGATCTCTATAATCTTGGATAGGTAAGATAAACATAATCCTTTCCTTTCTTTAACTGAATCATCTTAAATATTTGTAGAAAAAAATAAAAGTTTTACCATCATATTACTCAAAGCTGAAGAACCACCCAATAGAATTAGTGTTAAGTAAACCTTTAACTCACTCAGGACTTGAAATGGTGTTTTTTATTCCAACAATTATTTTCTAACAAATCTCATGAATAGAGCAGAGAATAGAACATGAAAAACTTTCTATCAGTTTGGGGAAGTAAATAGCCATGCATAGAGCATGTTTGTGTCTTCCACTGGCAAATATTAAAAATGGCATATAAAAGGAGAAAATTCATTTAGAAATGCAGCTCATAATGACATAAGGTATATCAAAACTATCTGTAGTTATATATTGGAAAAACCTCCTATACCATAGGTCCAAGCTGTTTCTTTATTCTTTAATGGTAATCATAGCATACAGAAGGGAATCCCTCATCACTTAGGGAGGTCAGAGTCATTTAAAAGAACCTAAATATTTCAAAATGGAAATAATAAGAAATAATATGTCTAAGAAATTAGCAGAATCAACTCATTTAAGTTACTGGACTCTGAGAGGAGTGCTTCAGTGGTATGACCCTAACACATGATGTTTCAGGTGCTTCACCATGCATCACTTACCTTCTCTATTGTCAAGAATGAAAATCCCAACAGAACCAACTTAGTGGAGGAAAGGTTTATTTTGGTTTAGTTTCTGATAGCTTTAGTTTCAATCTATCACGTTCAGCAAGAAATTGCAAAGGGAGCATTTTCTTCAAGCAGCAGACTTCATGTGTTTTTCTTTGTAACCTTGATATAAGCATTTATGGCCCCAGAACTCTTGCATCCAGACTGTGATGATGGTACTGCCTTCTGCTGTCAGTAGGAGAAGTATGTTGGCCTCCTTAAACTATGGCTGTAACCTCTGAGTTCTGTGGAAATTAATCCAAGAAAAATGCTCCCTTAAATAATAGTACTGTAAAACTTAGCAGTGATAATATGAGACAGGATAAATACATTGTGCAATATCAGGGAGACACGAGACTTTTAAAGGTCAGATAATCAGCGTTTATGGTTTATATATGAAGGTGCAGCCCAGATTTGTGGAGGAAGCTCTTTTCCAAATTTCTGGACAAATAAAAAGTTTATATACTGATGAGACTAGATTAATTAATATATCTATCTATTAAATGACCTCATATTGAATGGGCAAGGAAGACCTGGTTCTAGAAACTATGTCATTAGACATACATTTTTGAAGGTTATAACTTTCCTTGAGCCCTTCTTATGTCTCTCTTTCCCATCTACCCAAAAGTGAACTGTAGTGGCATTTAATTTGTCTTTTAATAAATAAAAATGGCCTGAAAATCAGAGAGAAAAACAGACCCACTGGTCAGCCTTACAGACCAGGCAGCAGTAACACACACTTTAATCCCAGTAGCCACATAGTTGCCATAGAAACTGGGCAGGACATGCCTTTAATCCCAGTGGTGCATGTCTTTAATTCTAGCCCTAGAGAGAAATATAAAACAGGAGGATAAAGCTCATAGTCTCAGTCTCATTCTGAGACTACTGGAGGCAAGATTGCTATTTAGGGCTGACGTAAAGGCAAGAGCCAGTGGCTGGCTGTTTTGCTTTTCTGACCTTCAGGTTGAACCCCAATTTCTCTCTCTGGGTTTTTATTAATCATGCTTCAATGAAGAGCTTTTCTCTTTATACTTATCCTATGTGATGTTCTACAGTGTTTTTTTAATCTCTGCATAGCCCCAGATTTCCATCAAGTTATTAACAAATTATGCAAATATAGTATACCTGCAAAATAGAATTTTATTCAACTGTAAGGGGAAATAAAAATTTCATGTAAATGGATAAAATTTGGAAAAATCATATCAAATGAAGTAATCCAGACCCAGAATCACACATGCTACAGATCCTTTCATCAGTGGATATTAGCTTGGGATAACTGGAATTGTGTGTTTAAGTAAAATTAAGACCTGTAGGAATCAAGAAACTAGAAAGTAGCCACAGTACTTAGATGGAATCTAAGGAAGGGGTTAAAGTAGAAAATAGGAGATATAAAGGTGAAAGAGAAATTAGAGGAGAGTATAATGGGGGTCAAAGAAGAGAAGATAGACCAGACAAAGGTAAGGAAGGGAGGAGGGTTGAGTTACACCACCAATGTTGGAAAACCCATACAGAAAATATTTTACAAGCTTTCTAAAATAGACAACTTGAAAGAGTTTGAATGAAGGCATGGTGGGGGAATAATGTTCCATACAAAAGCCATATATTAAGCAATAACTGAAGTGCCATGGGTTAGGTAACTCCATTCCAGTTGTTGATATGGGATTCCCAGAGGCTCCCAAAACAATGCAAGCTATTTTTTTTCTTGATTTCACATCAGAGCTTGATGATAAGACCCTGCTGCTGAAGTAAAGATACTTCGGTCATAAGATGGAGAAATTGAGTTCATGTCATATCATCCTTAGAGTTTTCTCCCTTTTGGTCAGAGATCAGAGAGTCCAAGGTATACTGTCAGATGCCTGTAACAGAAAAGACATCAGCAGTTTTTCTCATCTATGAGCTCTGTAAGCTACAATAATGACTGTCTTAGAATGATATGACTATGGGCACATTACTAGTGTGAATTTTATGGGACTAAGTGATCTAATGAGATGTAAGGGTCGTGCCACAAGAGCAAACTTATGTCTAGTACTATAAACCTAGCCAAAAAAAAATATAGCTTTGGAATCAGAGGCTTTAAGGAAATGCCTACTGCTGTGCATTTAGGAATTGTACAAAGCTATCAAAGTGTATTCTAAATAATTACCTTTGTACACAAAGATTAGTATGACTTTGAACTTACTCCCATGAAAAGATTATTTTGCTGTGCATGGAAATTAGTACAGAGTTACAACTGATCAAAGTATAGATGATATGTAACTATGGAGAACTTGGTCCTAAATAGGGCATTAATTTCATTTAGGTATACACACACATACACACACACACACACACACACACACACACACACACCCTCAGGGAAAAGTTAGGGAAATAATATTAAAAAACTAGGTCAGATTATATTAAGGTGTTGAATAAGATAATTTTTTAGAATATCAAGTTTTAGAAAAATGAAAGGCTACTAGTATATTATTTTATATTTTTGTGATAGTTTCTTATTATAAAAGTAATATTTGCCAATGTTTTAGAAAATAAAAGGAATCCTAATGTACTACTCTCAATATTCTGCTCATTTACATACAAGTGTTTATATATGCTATAGGCACAAATAAAATCAATTAAAATAGTATAAAATCAAGAAAACATTACTTTTTATATTTTGAGTTAAGGCCCACTGCAATGTTTCTTATAGATTATAAATCAAAGAACCAAGAAATTCATATAACATTGAATTTCATTCAATCATTTTGAGAATTATTGATTCTCAGTGATTGATGTCTGATAAAACAAAGTATTTGGAGACTCCTAATAGCTTATATTTTTCAAAAATTTACACTTGATTACCTTTGTAGGAAATAAATTAGGCCATCTTTAAAATGTTTTTAGTGGTTTGCTTTCATAAACCCTACGATGCTTGTAATAATACATTTTGACTAAGCAGTGTTAAACTTCATGACTTCCTTGATAATTTCTATGAATTATAATTAAAGAATCATTATAACACAAGGCCAGTAAATTTGCACCAAAGAGCCATATTTATAGTTATCTACCAATTGTCTGACTTTGTCTCATTCTCAGAGAAATAGAGAAGACAAAGCGACAGAAGCATCCAGAAATTTAAAATAGTAGAAGAGAAGAGTGGACCTATAATAGAATGGAGCCTGGGTTAGATTTAGTTCACAAGGAAATCAACCTGCCATGTCACAAGCATTCTATTTTTGACACATGATAGTCACCCATATGCAAGTCTTTGTTTTCTGTTAGTTTGCATGGTTTACATGTATCTAGCTTATTATTTTGTACTTGTCTATTACAAGTACAGTTAAAATGAGTGTAGTAATTAAGAATGTTACTATTTCAAGTAAAACATTTACTCTTTAGTACACATTTTAGTTGATAAATAAGTTATATGTATTAAAAATAGCTATTTTTGGAAAATGTAAATTCTTCATATCTATTTCATCAGAGAATTTTTAGTCTTTATACTTTTTCGGTCCACCACTCATCATTGAATGTTTTTAATGCCTTTTTTAAATCGCCTTCAATTGTATAAGCTGTTCTCTGTGGCACTCTCTTGTTTGCAAAGGTCGTTTACTATCAAGTTTACTGTATTTGCCTAATTTTATATTGTGCAATAAATCTTCTGCAGCCCTTAAATGTGACAAGTCTGGAAGTTCAATCAGAGGTTGGAGGTATTAATGTTTAATGCATTTCTCAATAACAAATTAGCACATGTCTTCAACTAAAATAAATGTTCATGTTTTATGTGCTCTGTTTTACAAGACTATTAAGGTAGTTTTTTATTATGGTTTTGGTGCTCAGATAGGGATAGCATGAAACTGAACTATTAGGTTAGAAAAATAAAATAAACTGTGTAACATGCATTAAAATAAGTTAAGATCTAGGAAATCTAGATATTTAAATAAAGACAAACAGTTTAAAATAACACTATAATTATATCACATAATAATCTAATTTATCAATAAGTTCAATAAAGTAAATGCATCATTGACAAAATATTTTAAATATGCTACAAAATGAGAAGTTGAATTTATTTTTTCTGACAGAGGTTAAAATAATGAAAAATATTTTATTCGGAATAACAAAAGTTCTGTGAACAAAGACAATAGTTAAATAATTTTATTCTTTTCTACATTATCAAAACCAGAATGTCTACTTAAAGATGTAAGTGCTGTTTGCTTACTAAGCTAATAATTTTCTTTCACTTTAGATGTGGGTTAGTCTAAAAGCTAGTATAAATGATTTTAAGAATTCTAAGAAGTACATTAGAAAGTACTTTATCCATATTAATGTATACATATATCACAATTAAAGTTAAAAGGAAATATTTAAAGTTTACACATGCTTCTCAAAGCAAAACACTTTGCAGCATGAAATCTCATTAATTCTTCCCATAAATTATTTCAGCATGGAGTTATTTTAGAGGACAAATTATGTTGCGCATCTGAAGTGCAAATCAACACAGTAACATGTGTACATCAAAATTGATGCAATTTTAAGATTCTCCATGGTTATTTAGGGAGAAAATATAAACCAGCTCACTGATAAAATCAGTGACTCTTCTATTCAGTCATTTAAACCAATGCAATTTCTAATGGTTTTACTTTTGCTGTGGTGAATTTGCTATAAATCCCCCTTGTATGACAGATTCAATCAGTCGGTTTGTTGGAATGACAGGTCATATTTGCAGCAGAATGATGCAGCGCCCAATATTTTAAAATCACTAAAGATATTAAAAATGACAAAGAATGCAAAGAACAAGAAAATAGCAGGGACACAACAGAATTTCAGAAATAAAATGCACTTACTGCAAAATTACCTGCAGCTTGCTGCTAAAACAAATTGCTACCAAATTTTTCATTGAGAATATTTTTCACTCTAATTAGCTTTTCCAAAGTTTGGCAATACTTCCTTTAGCAAGACTCTCCTGCATGTCCTCTCCACTGAGAAGCAGTGAAGTGAGCTTTGGGAACAAAAATATGACACTTGTCATTCTGGTCCCAAGACTAGTTCTCTGATCTTGAAGTATCTCTTAAGGAATTATTGGCCAGCTCCGGCTCCTCATTCGGAGCATGGTAAGCAGTTTGTCATGTGATAAAAATACATAAGCAAACTTGGGAAACAGCAAATTTTGTAGGATACACTATCTCCATAATGTCAGTGAAAAGAACTAAACTCCAAATTTTCCTGATTTGATTACAAATCTGTTTCTTCTATTCACAATTTGCCAATTGTGCCTTCCTTTTTTTCTCATGAGAAACTGGTATCTTTTCATTGCTGAGGATTTGCTTAAATATCTGTTAATTATTGCACTTCCATTTTAATATGCCAAATAAATTTAGAGAAAAAGATAAAGAGAAATCCATTATAAACTAATTAGCTGGCTTATTTCTAAACTTGTCTTTTAAAGTAAACTTAGGGTCCAGGCAAGGTGCCTCATACTTTTTTATCCCAGCACATGAGAGGCAGAGGCAGATTGATCACTAAGTTCAAGGCCAGCCTGGTCTACAAAGTGAGTTACAGGACAGCCAAGACAACAAAGAGAAACCTGTCAAAAAAAAAAAAAAAGGTAAATCTAGGAAAAATAAAATGGTTCCATAGAGAGATAATAAAATGAAATATAGTTTTAACTGAAATTCTGAGAACTATAGTTAAGCTCAGTATGAAGACTGAAATACCCTATCTAAAGTATATGTAAATCTTATGAAGTTACCATGTAAACAGATAACCTTTCTTGTAATGGAATTCAATAATCTTTTTTTTCCATTTTTTTATTGAGAAAAGGAGAAAAAAAAACAAGTTTCCACCTCCTCCCAGCCTCCCATTTCCCTCCCCCTCCTCCCACCCTTCTCCATCTCCTCCCACCCTTCTCCCCATCCCCCCCCCCCCCCCCCCGCTCCTCTCCCACTCCCTCTCCAGTCCAAAGCGCAGTCAGGGTTCCATGCCCTGTGGTAAGTCTTAGGTCCTCCCCTCTCCATCTATTTCTAGGAAGGTGAACATCCAAACTGGCTAGGCTCCCACAAAGTTAGCACATTACGTAGGTTCAGAACCCCGTGCCATTGTCCTTGGCTACTGCTGTCACCACAAACTCTGGCTCTTTTTGGTAGCTGAGCATAAAAATGGGGTTTCTGGGCAGTATGTTGCAAGTTAGGTGGTTGGCAGCATGGGTCAACTCTTTATAAGAGTTGAGGTGGTGAGAAAGGCTTCCACCCAGCAGTCTCAGAGGCAGTGAACAGACCTCTGCCATGTCAAACTGAGAGAAAACAGGCAGGGCCACATTTGCCTATCAATGCTTTTGCTTAGGTTTTTAAGAAGTGCTTAGCATTTTAAGAAGCAGTCCTGGTCAGAAAAGGATTACAGATGCACAACAAAGACAAATTCAGAAGGAAAAGAGCTCTTAATGAGGCACAGAGTTGGACTCATATGTAGGCTTGGGAGAGAGAAGAAAAAGAGTATAGAGAGTTATAAAAAAGAAGTAAATAATTTAAAAAAACAAAGTCTTTAAAGAGACAGAGTATAGAGAATCACAGATTAAAAGGAGTAAAAAAAATAAGTGACATAAAGATGGAATATACATAGCAATTCTGGATTATGTATACTATTATGCGTTGTTTTTTTTTTTAAATTCTTTGACTTCAGAGGGAAAATTGATTCTGGGAACTTCTAAACTAAAACAACCTATATACTCTAAAGTTACCTTGACTTCACAATTTGGGTATAAGGATTTGTTGCTTTGGAAAAGAGGTTCTTCTTTTATTTCCAGATGATGAGAACCTGTGGAATTCTACAAAACTAATGTGTTTTGATGGACCAAGACCCCCTAAAAAGTTGCCATGAACTCCCCCAAAATTATTTCACCCAACAAAAAGCAGAAAGAAGTTTGGAGAGAACTATGCCCAAATTCCTTAAATGATTGCTTATAAATGTATGTTTACATTTAAATGGGGATATAATGTAGAGATGAATAATTTGCATTGTTATGGATCTTGGTTTATTGATACAAATTTATGGTCAATTTTGTTATATGTATATTTCTGCTCTTGAGTAAGAGATTGTGTTTGTGCAGCTCATTCAAAAATGTAATATATAATGAAGAAATATAGGTTAATAAAGAGTCAACTATAATAGTCAAGCTTAGACTCATGTTAGTTAAATTTTCTGACTGTAGAAAGATATATTTCAGTTAGGTAGGTATTATTTAAATCTTTCAAAGAATTTAAAATGTTTTAAGAGCTTAAGATTTTTTATGACAATGAGATGCATCTGTTCCTGGGAGCACCAATCTAATTCAAGACGATGAAGGGCATTAAAGAGGCTCCTTATTGAATTTGTTAGACATTTGGGCAAGAAGCTGCTCTTGCCTGGACTGCTTGATGAACTAGACATGCAGGACTCACAGAGAAATGACTGCTGAACATTCCTAAAGGTGAGATGTTCCTTTGGGCATCTTGCTTCATGAAAGAGTCCCCAGATATTCTGCAGGACACAGATGAAAACAACTGATGGACTTTGACATCACAAGGCAGAACAAATCTTCAAATTTCCTGCTTCATGAAAAAGTCTGCTGGATACTACGGGCCTGTGGGCTAAAGTTTGGATGCCCCAACAACACAGAGCAACTTTGGGTGTCTGTCCAGGCACTTCCTTTTTACCTAAGTAATGTTATATCTTTCTGGGGTCTTTGATGGAGTTGATGAATAGTCATAATTATAGTTTTCCTTAGTTATGGTAAAAAGATAAATTAGATACAAATATTGTAGATAAACTTCTTGCTTAATAACTGTTTTGTTATATGTAATTTTACTGTGTTAAAGTTAAAACCTCCGTTTTTATTTAAACATAAAAGGGAATGATGTGGGATTCCCCTCTGTATGCTGTGAATATTAGTTAAAGAATAAAGATACTGCCTTGGCCTGATAGGGCATAGTAGAGCTAGGCAGGGAACAATAAACTTAATGTTGGGAGAAAGGAGGAGGAGCCAGTGAGAAGCCATGTAACACCATTGGAGACATATCTGGGAACTTTACCCAGTAAGCCACAACCTTATGATGATACACATGTTAATGGAGATGGATTAATTTAAGATAAGAGTTAGCCAGAAATATGCTTATGCAATTGTCCAAATAGTACAAATAATACGCTTTCTGTGTGATTATTTCAGGGTGGAACTGCCTGGAAATAACACTCAGCTGCAGGTGAGTTTACAAACCATGAAGAAAACAATGTCTTGCCAGTCATTGTTGGTGAACCATGTAGCTCAAAGTTACATAAAGGTCACATTTTGATGGAGGAAGGTCATTGGATAAATAAAAAGAAACTGCTTGGCCCTCATTGGTTAGAAGATAGGTGGGAGGAATAAACAGAACAGAACCCTGGGAGGAAGAGGAAGTGAGCTCAGACTCCACAGCTCTCCTCTCGGGAGCAGACGCCTCAGAGAGATGCCATGCTCCACTCTCCCAGGCAGACGCACGCGATGAAGCAAGCCGCCAGGTTAGACATGCTGAACCTTTCCCGGTAAGACCGGTGCTCATTGATTATTAGAGATGGGTTGATCGGGATGTGAGAATTAACCTGTCAGGGCTAGAGCTAAAGGGTCAAGCACTGTTTAAATGAATACAGTTTGTGTGTTGTTATTTCAGGCATAAGCTAGCCAGGCAGCCGGGGTGCTGGGGACGCAGCCCCACCGCCCATATTACTACAACATTTACATAAAACTTGATTCTTTGAGAATTATCTAAGTTAAAATTGTCAGCTGCCTAGGAGATGCCAATTCTATGGTAACTATTATCTAATGTAATCTAAATCTCATATCACTTCAAATAAATATATTTTCTCTGGAGAAATGTAAAGAAACTTATATAATTGTTTACAGATGATACATATATGTAAAATGTTTAAGATATGAAATAGAATATTTTAAAATTTTCTATTTTATATACTCTTTTATTAAATAATGGGTGGTCAGTCATGCCATGGTATTCATATTGTAATCATAGGACACCTTGCAGGAGTCTGTTCTCTCCTTTCACCATGTGGCTTATGGACATTCATGTAGGTCTTCCAACTAGGCAATGGGTGCCTTTATTCTGCTGCTTCTCTTAGCCATATTCTGGTCATTTTAATGACCATCATAGTTCACTGATTTCCAGTACTCAGCACATTTTGGGGTATATTCTATCTGTTTATTTATTATTTATTATAAATATTTTGTTTTTAATTTTTATGTGTGTGTATGTGTGTGTGTTTGTGTGTGTGTGTGTGTGTGTGCGTGTGTGTGTGTGTGTGAGAGAGAGAGAGAGAGAGAGAGAGAGAGAGAGAGAATATCTGTAGAGATCAGACACATTGAATAACCCCAACCTGAAGATACAGGTGGTTATGGGTTATGCAACAGATACAATATTACAGCTGGAAACTGACAGAGGTGTAAGAACAAACAAATGTATCTCCTACTAAATATGCATTTGTATCTAGATATGTTACCATTCTTCTATCAAAAATGGAGAGATCCAATATGTAGAAAATCAGTAAGAACATACTGTAAATGTACATGATATAATTGACATATACATGTTAATTCAAGCCAGGAAGAATAAAAATCTCTCTCAAGTTATTATGAATCATTCACCATGATATACCTGATTCAAGGCCATAAAACAGATGGTAATTAATGTAAAAGCATCAAATTATAAAATATCTATTTTCAGACAACCATGGAATTATATTAGAAAGCAATAGTATAAAAATGAATAGAAAGTCTAAAAATTTATGACAAGAAACAAAACATCAAAATAATGCATACATCAAAGAAGGTATTCAAGGTAAAATTTAATCATATGACAAATGGTTAAGTGGAAAGAAAAGCATTCTAAATATTGACATGCAGAGAAAGCAGTATTTGGGGAGGCATTAAAAAGTTCAATGATAATATCAGGAAAAGAAAATCACTAATAAATGAGCCATGCTTTAATTCTAATAAAATAGAAAGAAAACACAAATAACATATAAATAAGTTAAAATAGACTAAAAATTTTGGGTAGAGATTATGAAATTAGAAGAATAAAAGCTACACAGAAAAAAACAAAGCAGAATTGCTGATTCTTTATAGAAAGAAAGAAAGAAAGAAAGAAAGAAACCTTCAGGGAGATTTAGAGAAAAATTAAATAAATATGAATTTTTAATATTATAGATAAATGTTATGATGTGTACTTAAAAGATAATGCTATCAAATTCCATGCAAATAGCTTTGTTAACTTAGAAGACATTGGCCACTGTATAATTTTAATTTCTTTGGCAAAAATCAGTTGTGTGTGGATTTGATTCTATTCTGTTGGTCCACCTGTCTGTTTTTATGCCAATACCAAGCTGTTTTCATTACTATAGCTATAAATAGTGCTTGATATCAAATCTTGCCAACACAGAGTAAGATGGTTTTGAAATTTTTCCTGCCTCTGAAAATGGTCTGTCAGTTACACTAGGCCTTACCCAAAGTTGTTTGCTTCAATGATGCAAATGAGACTTTGGGTGATTGCCCAGGAAGCTAATTGTTTCAGTCATATATTGCTCATTTTGAAAGTTGCTTGATTACACTTCCTGCTTACTCAAGTACTATTATTTCCCTTCTCAGATCTTTGATGAGGTTGAAGACTAGATAGTTGTTGTTACATTCCTCTCATGACTTTGCCAAGTTATTTATTATACAAGATTTAAACTCATTAGGATAAGATGATTACTGAAACATTTATCACATGTTTCTTGCTTGATATATTTGTTCTTATTGTTTATAATTTTGTATTTGGCTTAGAACTTTCTTATTTAAACAAAAGGGGAGGTGCTGTAGGAATTCCTACTGCCAATAGCCTTTAAGTTACCTGCCCACTTGGGTGTGATCTCTTATACTATCTATGCTGATGTAAAGCACAGGTCTGGCCTCTTTTCCAGCTGTGAGATTAAGTTGCTGTTCTCTGTCCCAGCAGAGGACTGTGTTTTGTGAGTCTACCCTTAAATAAATAACCCTCTTTGTTGTCTGAGGTTTTTGTCCTGCCCAGTTCCTGCAGTCATTAAGACCTAAAGAAATCACACACAGGTATTATACATTAATCATAAACTTATTGTCTTCATTAGCTCATGCTTTTTATTAACTCTTATAATTTATATTAGCCCATTATTCTAATCTGTATTAGCCACATGGGTCAGTACCTTTTTCAGCAGTGTAGTCACATGTTGATTCTTCTGTGTCTGAACAGGACTTCAGAGGAAAGGGATTCCTTTCCCCCAGAATTCTCCTGTTCTCCTCGATTTGCCTCTACTTCCTGTCTGGTTGTTCCACCTAAACTTCTTGCCTGGCTACTGACCAATAAGCATTTATTTAAAATATAATTGACAGCTTTTTCGGCGCCAGGAGACCCAGAATTGGGGTGAGTTTCTGGCCCACGGCGCCAGCCTGGGACGGGGAGCTCGGGGGTTTCTTGGCCCCCTGTCCTGCTTGGGCTCTCTGCAGGGCCTCTACTCCCCGGGTGCTGCCTCTTTCTTCCTGGCCCACCCAGCTTCCATCCAGAGCCCTCCCCACTTCGCCCCCACTGCCCTCTTTTGGCGCGTGGCATCACCCAGCCCAGCCTATCTGGGTGCTGGGTCCGAGTATCCGGGACTCCCGGGGGGACAGCAGTTCCTTTGTTTCTGTGGCCTGCCTGCACCAAGCGGGGTAGGCGCTTTGTCTGCGAGCTGCCCAACCAGCACGGAGGCCTGATCTTTCGGCGCCAGGAGACCCAGCATTGGGGTGAGTTTCTGGCCCACGGCGCCAGCCTGGGACGGGGAGCTCGGGGGTTTCTTGGCCCCCTGTCCTGCTTGGGCTCTCTGCTGCCTCTTTCTTCCTGGCCCACCCAGCTTCCGTCCAGAGCCCTCCCCACTTCGCCCCCACTGCCCTCTTTTGGCGCGTGGCATCGCCCAGCGCAGCCTATCTGGGCACTGGGTCCGAGTACCCGGGGCTCCCGGGCGGGCAGCAGTTCCTTTGTTTCTGTGGCCTGCCTGCACCAAGCGGGGTAGGCGCTTTGTCTGCGAGCTGCCCAACCAGCACGGAGGCCTGATCTTTCGGCGCCAGGAGACCCAGCATTGGGGTGAGTTTCTGGCCCACGGCGTCAGCCTGGGACGGGGAGCTCGGGGGTTTCTTGGCCCCCTGTCCTGCTTGGGCTCTCTGCAGGGCCTCTACTCCCCGGGTGCTGCCTCTTTCTTCCTGGCCCACCCAGCTTCCGTCCAGAGCCCTCCCCACTTTGCCCCCACTGCCCTCTTTAGGCGCGTGGCATCGCCCAGCCCAGCCTATCTGGGCGCTGGGTCCGAGTATCCGGGGCTCCCGGGCGGGCAGCAGTTCCTTTGTTTCTGTGGCCTGCCTGCACCAAGCGGGGTAGGCGCTTTGTCTGTGAGCTGCCCAACCAGCACGGAGGCCTGATCTTTAGGCGCCAGGAGACCCAGCATTGGGAGAGCCAACTTTGGGGAGAGACAGCGTTTGGTAGGCAAGGAGACCTAATCCGGTAAAAGAAGATCCATAGGGAGCATTTGGAAGAAGAGATGGGCCGACGTCAAGGCAAGAATTCGCCCAACAAGCTGAAAAGCAACATGAAGCTACCAGAAACAAGCGACCTCACAACGGGAGGACAAGAACCCCTTAATCAAGAGGAAGGAGAAAAGATTGACTTCATGAAAGTGATTGACACCCTTAAACAGCATGTAAAAAACGCCCTTATAGAAATGGATGAGAAATATAACAGAAAGTTTGAAGAATTGAATAAATCAGTGAATGATACCCTAGAAAACCAAGGAAAAACAATCAAACAGATAATGGAAACAGTTCAAGACCTGAAAACTGAAATGGAGGCAAAGAAGAAAACACAAACAGAGGGCCGTCTGGACATGGAAAATCTAGGTAAATGAATAGAGACTACAGAAACAAGCATAACCAGCAGAATACAAGAGATAGAAGAAAGACTCTCGGATTCTGAAGATACCATAGAGAAAATAAACACACTGATCAAAGAAAACAGCAAGTCCAACAAACTCTCATCACAAAACATTCAGGAAATATGGGACACAATAAAAAGACCAAACCTAAGAATAATAGGAGTAGAAGAAGGAGAAGAAGGGCAGCTCAATGGTCCAGAAAATCTATTTAATAAAATTATAGAAGAAAACTTTCCCAACCTAAGGAAAGATTTTCCTATGAAGGTGCAAGAAGCATACAGAACACCGAATAGGCTGGATCAAAAAAAAACATCCCCTCGCCATATAATTATCAAAACACAAAGCATACAGAATAAGGAAAGAATATTAAGAGCTGCAAAGGAAAAAGGCCAAATTACTTATAAAGGTAAACCTATCAGACTTACACCTGACTTCTCCATGGAAACCATGAAAGCCAGAAGGTCCTGGATAGATGTACTGCAGAAACTGAGAGACCATGGGTGCAAGCCCAGATTACTATACCCAGCCAAGCTTTCATTCACTATAAATGGAGAAAATAAAATTTTCCAGGATAAAAACAAATTTAAACAATACGCAGCCACAAATCCAGCCTTACAGAAAGTAATTGAAGGAAAATCACTAACCAAGGAGTCCAACAATGACCACAATAACTCAGACATCTAGAGTCCCTTCACCAACACAAAACAAAGAAGGGAAACACACAAACTCTACGACTAAAAAAAAATGACCGGAGTTAACAACCACTGGTCATTAATATCACTTAATGTCAATGGACTCAACTCACCTATAAAAAGGCACAGGCTAAGAGATTGGATAAGAAAAAAGGATCCAACATTCTGCTGTTTACAAGAAACACACCTCAACTACAAAGACAGGCACCTACTCAGAGTAAAGGGCTGGGAAAAGGCCTATCAAGCAAATGGACCTAAGAAACAGGCAGGTGTGGCCATACTAATCTCTAACAAAGTTGACTTTAAACTTAAATCAATCAGAAGAGATGGAGAGGGGCATTTTATACTCATAACAGGAACAGTTCATCAGGATGAAGTCTCAATCCTGAACATCTATGCCCCTAATATAAAAGCACCCACGTACATAAAAGAAACATTGCTAAAATTCAAGGCAGCCATCAAACCGCACACACTAATAGTAGGAGACTTCAACACTCCTCTCTCACCAATGGACAGGTAATCAGACAGGAACATAACAGAGAAATAAGAGAATTAGTGGAGGTAATGAATCAAATGGACTTAACAGACATCTATAGAACATTCCATCCAAATAGGAAAGAATATACCTTCTTCTCTGCAGCTCATGGAACCTTCTCGAAAATCGACCACATAGTCGGTAACAAAGCAAACATCCACAGTTACAAAAAAATATTAGTAACCACCTGTGTCTCATCAGATCACCATGGATTAAAGTTAGAATTCAACAATAATGCTACCCCCAGAAAGCATACAAAGTCATGGAAACTGAACAGTCAACTATTGAACCATAGCTGGATTAAGGAAGAAATAAAGAAAGAAATTAAAGTCTTCCTGGAATTCAATGAAAATAAAGAAACAACATACTCAAACTTATGGGACACTATGAAAGCAGTCCTAAGAGGAAAGTTCATAGCACTAAGTGCCCACTTAAAGAAAACAGAGAAAGCTCACAATGGAGACTTAACAGCCCACCTGAAAGCTCTAGAAAAAAAAGAAGCAGACTCACCTAGGAGGAGTAGAAGACTGGAAATAATCAAAATGAGGGCTGAAATCAACAAAATAGAAACACAGAAAACAATACAAAAAATCAATGAAACAAAAAGCTGGTTCCTGGAGAAAATCAACAAGATTGACAAACCACTATCCAAGCTAATCAAACGGCAGAGAGAGAATACACAAATTAATAAGATCAGAAATGAAAAGGGGGACATAACCACAGACACTGAGGAAATTCAGAGAATCATTAGATCTTACTACAAAAGCCTATATGCCACAAAATTGGAAAATGTAAAGGAAATGGATACTGTTTTAGATAAATATCATATACCAAAGTTACACCAGGACCAGGTGAACAATCTAAACAGACCTGTTAGTCGCGAAGAATTAGAAGAGGTTATCAAAAACCTCCCTACCAAAAAAAGCCCAGGACCAGATGGTTTCAATGCGGAATTCTACCAGATCTTCCAAGAAGATCTAATACCTATACTCCTTAATGTATTCCACAAGATAGAAACAGAAGGGTCATTACCAAACTCCTTTTATGAAGCCACAATTACTCTGATACCAAAACCACTCAAAGACTGAACCAGGAAAGAGAACTACAGGCCAATCTCACTCATGAATATCGACGCAAAAATCCTCAACAAAATACTGGCAAATCGAATCCAAGAACACATCCGAAAAAGTATCCATTATGATCAAGTAGGCTTCATTCCTGAGATGCAGGGCTGGTTCAACATACGAAAATCTATCAATGTAATCCAGCATATAAATAAACTGAAAGAAAAAAACCATATGATCATTTCATTAGATGCTGAAAAAGCATTTGACAAAATTCAACATCCATTTATGTTAAAAGTCTTGGAGAGATTAGGGATACAAGGGTCATACCTAAATATAATAAAAGCTATATACAGCAAGCCGACAGCTAACATCAAACTAAACGGAGAGAAACTCAAAGCCATCCCACTTAACTCAGGAACACGACAAGGCTGTCCACTCTCCCCATACCTCTTCAATATAGTGCTTGAAGTTCTAGCAATAGCAATAAGACAACATAATGGAATCAAGGGGATTCGAATTGGAAAGGAAGAAGTTAAACTTTCGTTATTTGCAGATGATATGATAGTGTACATAAACGACCCCAAAAACTCCACCAAAGAACTCCTACAGCTGATAAACAGCTTTAGTAATGTGGCAGGATACAAGATCAACTCCAAAAAATCAGTCGCCCTCTTATACACAAAGGATATGGAAGCAGAGAGGGAAATCAGAGAAGCTTCACCATTCACAATAGCCAAAAACAGCATAAAATATCTTGGGGTACATCTAACCAAGGAAGTGAAAGATCTATTTGACAAGAACTTTAAGGCATTGAAGAAAGAAATTGAAGAGGATACCAAAAAATGGATGGACCTCCCTTGCTCTTGGATTGGGAGGATCAACATAGTAAAAATGGCAATTCTACCAAAGGCTATTTATAGATTCAATGCAATCCCCATCAAGATCCCATCAAAATTCTTCACAGATCTGGAGAGGACAATAATCAACTTTATATGGAAAAACAAAAAACCCAGGATAGCCAAAACAATCCTATACAATAAAGGATCTTCTGGAGGCATTACCATCCCTGACTTCAAACTCTATTACAGAGCTACAGTAATGAAAACAGTGTGGTACTGGCATAAAAACAGAGAAGTCGACCAATGGAATCGTATAGAAGACCCGGATTTTATCCCACAAACCTATGAACACCTGATTTTCGATAAAGGAGCTAAAAGTATAAAATGGAAGAAAGAAAGCATCTTCAACAAATGGTGCTGGCACAACTGGATGTCATCTTGTAGAAGAATGAAAATAGACCCTTATCTATCACCGTGCACAAAACTCAAGTCCAAATGGATTAAAGACCTCAATATCAGCCCGAACACACTGAACCTGATAGAAGAGAAAGTGGGAAGTACCCTACAGGAGCTGGGCACAGGAGATCGCTTCCTATGTATAACCCCAGAAGCACAGACATTAAGGGCAACATTGAATAAATGGGACCTACTTAAACTGAGAAGCTTCTGTAAAGCAAAGGACATAGTCAATAAGACACAAAGGCAACCTACTGATTGGGAGAAGATCTTCACCAACCCCACAACAGACAAAGGTCTGATCTCCAAAATATATAAAGAACTCAAGAAACGAGACTTTAAAAAGCTAATTAACCCAATTAAAAAATGGGGCACTGAACTGAACAGAGAATTCTCAGCAGAGGAAGTTCAAATGGCCAAAAGACACTTAAAGTCGTGCTCAACTTCCTTAGCAATCAGGGAAATGCAAATCAAAACAACTTTGAGATATCATCTTACACCTGTCAGAATGGCTAAAGTCAAAAACACCAAGGATAACCTTTGCTGGAGAGGCTGTGGAGGAACGGGTACCCTCATCCATTGCTGGTGGGAATGCCATCTTGTGCAACCACTGTGGAAGTCAGTGTTTCGGTTTCTCAGGAAATTCGGGATCAACTTACCCCTGGACCCAGCAATACCACTCCTGGGAATATACCCAAGAGATGCTCTATCATATGACAAAAGCATTTGTTCAACTATGTTCATAGCAGTATTATTTGTAATAGCCAGAACCTGGAAACAACCTAGATGCCCTTCAATGGAAGAATGGATGAAGAAAGTATGGAATATATACACGCTAGAGTACTACGCTGCGGTAAAAACAATGACTTCTCGAATTTTGCAGGCAAATGGATGGAAATAGAAAACACTATCCTGAGTGAAGTGTCCCAGACCCAAAAAGATGAACATGGGATGTACTCGCTCATAATTGGTTTCTAGCCATAAATTAGGGCCACGGAGTCTACAATAGGTGAACCTAAAGAAGCTAAGTAAGAAGGTGAACCCAAGGAAAAACATATAGTTATCCTCTTGGCTAAGGGAAGTAGACCCAATTGCCGGGGAGAAAATTAGGTTCTTGGGGGTCGGGTGGGATGGGGGTAAGGGGAGATGGGGAGAGAAAAGGTAGAAGGGAAGGAGGGGGGATTTGGGGAATCAGGAGAATTGGGATAAAGGAAAGGTGGATAGGGGAGCACGGAACCACAATTCTTAGTTAAGGGAACCACTTTAGGGTGAGCAAGAGATTTGACCCTAGAGGGGCTCCCAAGTGCCCAACATGAGGTTCCCAGTTAGTTCCTTGGGTAGCTGAGGATTGGGAACCTGAAATGACCCTATCCGAGAGCAATACTGACGAATATCTTGCATATCATCATAGAACCTTCATCTGGTGATGGATGGAGACAGAGACAGAGACCCACACTTGAGCACTGGACTGAGCTCCCAAGGTCCCAATGAGGAGCAGAAGGAGGGAGAACATGAGCAAAGAAGTCGGGACCACGAGGCGTGCACCCACCCACTGAGACAGTGGAGCTGATCTACTGGGAGCTCACCAAGGCCAGCTGGACTGTGACCGAAAAAGCATGGGATAAAACCGGACTCTCTGAACATGGCGAACAATGAGGGCTGATGAGACGCCAAGGACAATGGCACGGGGTTTTGATCCTACTTAATGTGCTGGCTTTGTGGAAGCCTAGCCAGTTTGGATGTTCACCTTCCTAGATATGGACGGAGGGGGGAGGACCTAGGACTTACCACAGGGCAGGGAACCTGGACTGCTCTGTGGACTGGAGAGGGAGGGGGAGAGGAGTGGGGGGAGGGGTAGAAGGGTGGGAGGAGGGGGAGAAGGGTGGGAGGAGGGGGAGGGAAATGGGAGGCTGGGAGGAGGTGGAAACTTGTTTTTTGTTTATGTTTTTTTTTTCTTTTCTTAATAAAAAAAAATATTAAAAAAAAATAAAATATAATTGTCAGAATATAGACAATTTTTCCACACCACATCCCCCTCTTTAAAAAAAAAAAAACAAGATCTCTGACTCTAATATCCTTTGTTTAGTTTTTCACCTGACCATTATCTATAACAACTTGCAACCAACATTCTAAAGAAAGGAACATATCCATAGTCCATTTTGTGGAAACGTGGGTGTAATTTTCCAGGCTACTTCCTGCTGGTTGGGGGCACTGATAATCTTATAGGGACCTAAAGAAAATTTAGAAATATGTTCAAGTCCTGACTGGACTGGATTTTTCTTAACTCAGAATAAATCCATATCCTCTAACCTCATGTGGAAAGAAAAGCAAAATCTCTTCTCCAAAGTAACATACTTTTTGTCTTCAATTTTGAAGCTAAGGCATTTTCAAAATACCTATCTTAGATTAACCTTGCAGCATTTATAAGCAAATATCTTTTAGCAGCAGCTGCTCCTTCCTTAAAATTCAAGCAATTCAAAGAGAGCATAATAGCATACAGTATCAAGATTTTCTGTGTATTTTTCATCTTTACGTGGCTTTATTTTAACCTCTATTTCTTTTATTTTTACTTTACTTTTTGAGACAGGGTCTCTGTATATCTTTGACTGCCCTGGAACTCCCTTTGTAGACCAGGCTGCCTTTGAACTCACAAAGATCCACCTGCCTCCCAAGTGCTGGGATTAAAGGTGTGTGCTACCACACCTTGAACTCACAGAGGTCCCTTTACCTCTGCCTCCCAAGTGTTGGGATTAAAGGTATGTTCTACCACACCTTGAACTCACAGAGGTCTGCCTGCCTATGTCTTCCAAGTGTTGGGATTAAAGGTGTGTGCCACCACACCTAACCACTCTCTTTAATTTTAAGGTCTTTAACCTTTTTCTTTTCTCTCCCAAGCCTGCATATATTTTAACACACTGTAAAACATTTAGAAGTTTTCTGCATCTTTGAATCTTTTTTTACTGTATATCTCTCTTTTTTCTGACCATGTGAGTCTTTAATTTGCTAAGCAATGTGGAGAGGATTAAAGCCATGGTTTTTATGGCTACATCCAGCCCATTGCTTAGTTTTTTGAGATTCCAGCCTCATGGTGGAGGTACTGGCTGTAGCCATGTTTATTGCCATAATTCATTGGCATTTCAATTTCCCTGCCAGCAAGCAAATGGTAGCAGTCTGCTTACAAACTGCATTCAAATGCTCTATAGCTGGACCTCCTGCCTGAAAGTGTCAGAGTTTGCCCTGGCAGTACAGCCCAGAAACCTGGCATTTTAAAACAGGATGGCTTTTTTCCTGGTACAGCTGAAAACCAAAAAGCATGCAGTCAGCTTTCCATCAACACTATTTAAGTGTTTCATGGCAAGACCACTTCTGAGTCAGGATCTTAAATGAGAGCACTTGCTTCTAGCAAGCAGAGACCATCTGAGAAAATGCTGCTATCAATAAGCCATGCTTAACTCTATTCTTTTCTGTATAGAATCACTGCCAGGCTTTATATGGATACATCATCCACACATTGGGCATCATTTGTTGTCTGAAGTTTCTGTCCTGCCCAGTTCCCACAGTCGTTAAGTCCCAAAGAAATAACACAGAGGTCTACATTGATCATAAACTGCTTGGACCAAGAGCTCTGGCTTCTTATTAACTCGTATAACTTACATTAGCCCATTATTCTTATTTATGTTAGCCACATGGCTCAATACCTTTTTCAGTGGCAGAGACACATCTTGATTTTTCTGTGTCTGGACAGAACTACAGAGGAAAGGGCTTCCTTTTTTACAGAATGCACATGTTCTCCTCAATCTGCCTCTACTTTCTGTCTGGTTGTTCCACCTATACTTCCTGCATGGCTACTGACTAATCAGCTTTTATTTAAAATATAATTGACAGAATATAGACCATTGTCCCACACCACCTCTATTGTTCTCAATTCTGAGCTAATGTGTGATTTCTTTTGTTTTCTTCTTCAATGAGTCTTACAGGTAAGTACCATCTTTATTTCTCCATGTTCCATGATTTAGATACACTTTTGTTGTTTTTATGTTGTTGTTGTTGTTTTTCTAACATAGAGTCTTACCACCAAATCCTGGGGAGTAGTCAAAAACATTATCAGTAACCTAAAATTTTGGGTATGAAATTTCTGTGGGACTTCATTGCACAACAGTTATAGAAGATAAAACCATTATCTGGTGTTTACCTTTTATTTTTCAGTCAGTTGGGGATCTATCTACTAGTGGCATTGAGGGTAGTAATGTGATATTTATCTAAGTACATTAAGATTTATTTTTCGACCTCCTATATGACCCAAAGAAAATCCAATGTACATTTCAGAAAATGGTGTTATGTATTTTTTGTCTGTGGAAACTTTTGTATATTTCTATTACGTCCTTTTGCTGAACAGTATGGCTCAGATTCTGATGGCTTGATCAATTTTCTGTTCAGATTGTCAATGGTAAAGTTTTCTGATATAAATGTGAGATTCTCAATTTCTTCTTTGGATAAATAATTGTTATATACTTAGTTACTCTGAAATTAAATGCATATACTATAATTCTTACTTCATCTGTTTGAATATGCACTTTGATCATTATATAATGACCTTCAGATATAAAGACAAGTGTGTTTTACTCTTTTCATGCCTGATAAAGCCAGCCACTCTCACTTTCCTTTTTCATTTCTCTTTAGACATAATGTAGTTTTTTTTTCACCTTTTTTTATTTTTTATTTTTTTTATTAATATTTTTTTTTATTTTTTATTGCAAAAAGAAGAAAAAAAAACATAAACAAAAAACAAGTTTCCACCTCCTCCCAGCCTCCCATTTCCCTTCCCCTCCTCCCACCTTTCTCCCCCTCCTCCGACCCTTCTCCCCCTCCTCCCACCCTTCTCCCCTTCCTCCCACTCCTCTCCCCCTCCCTCTCCAGTCCACAGAGCAGTCCGGGTTCCCTGCCCTGTGTTAAGTCCTAGGTCCTCTCCGTCCATATCTAGGAAGGTGAACATCCAAACTGGCTAGGCTTCCACAAAGCCAGCACATTAAGTAGGATCAAAACCCCCTGCCATTGTCCTTGGTGTCTCATCAGCCCTCATTGTTCGCCATGTTCAGAGAGTCCGGTTTTATCCCATGCTTTTTCGGTCACAGTCCAGCTGGCCTTGGTGAGCTCCCAGTAGATCAGCTCCTCTGTCTCAGTGGGTGGATGCACGCCTCGTGGTCCCGAATTCTTTGCTCATGTTCTCCCTCCTTCTGCTCCTCCTTGGGACCTTGGGAGCTCAGTCCAGTGCTCCTGTGTGGGTCACTGTCTCGATCTCTATCCATCACCAGATGAAGTGGATGGAAATAGAAAACACTATCCTGAGTGAGGTGTCCCAGACCCAAAAAGATGAATATGGGATGTACTCACTCATAATTGGTTTCTAGCCATAAATAAGGACCACGGAGTCTACAATAGGTGAACCTAAAGAAGCTAAGGAAGAAGGTGAACCGAAGGAAAAACATATAGTTGTCCTCTTCGCTAAGGGAAGTAGACCAAATTTCCGGGGAGAAAATGGGATCTTGGGGGGGGGGGGTGGGATGGGGGTAAGGGGAGATGGGGAGAGAAAAGGTAGAAGGGAAGGAGGGGGGACCTGGGAAACGGGAGAATTGGGATAAAGGAAAGGTGGATAGGGGAGCACGGAACCACAATTCTTAGTTAAGGGAGCCACTTTAGGGTGGGCAAGCGACTTGACCCTAGAGGGGCTCCCTAGTGCCCAAGATGAGGTTCCCAGTTAGTTCCTTGGGCAGCTGAGGATTGGGAACCTGAAATGACCCTATCCTAGAGCAATACTGACGAATATCTTGCATACCATGGTAGTTTTTTTTTTTTTAACTTTAATCCAGTGTGTGTCCTAGAATCTAAAATGAGATGTCTTGTTTGTAGTTAGTATTAAGTTAGATTGGGGTTTTTAATTTATTTCATCCACTCTATAGCTTTATATTGAAGAGTTAAGTCTATTTCTATTAAAAACAATTGTTAATTTGAGAAAATACACTACTGCTATTGGTCATTTCATGTTTTAGATTTCTTTTGTTATTTTCTATATACTGTTTCCTTTTGAAACATAGTTTAAGCTATGTCCCTAAGTTCAGTTAATTCTTTATGGTTACCATGGTGAACACCTAATTTATTTATTATATTATATATGGATTTGAAGTGATATAATACTTACTTTTATTTGGATAGTAACTATATACTTTTCTCAGTGTCTTTGTCTAAGAATACATGCCACTGATGCCACAAATTATACTTGCATATGTTGTATTTCTTTTCACACAGCTTAGCCATAGGTATTATTACACTATCATAGTAATATAATATTCTCTTTTGTATGTGTATATATATATATATATATACCAATATCAACAGAATTAAACTTTCTTAATCTCTTGTGTTATAATTCAAGATTCTCTTTTTATTTCAACTTAATGAGAATTCATCAGCAACTGTTTTTATCATGAGACCAGTGTTTAACTCTCTTCAGTTTTGTCTGAGAAGAATATCAATCTCTGACTTGTCTCTCTTAATCATTTTTATTGAGGGTAACAGATAGACTTGTAGCTTACTCATTCATGTTTTAAATACTTCTTTTTTAAATGACTTCTTTAATTGTCATCATATAAATTTCATTCAATATCCAATAGAAGCATATGTAGAGGTCTACAGATAAGCACCAAGCCAAGCTTCAGGAGATCAGTTCCAGAGAGGAAGAAGTGGTAATATGAGCAAAGGAGTCATGATCATAATGGAGATACCCACAGAAACAGCTGACTTGAGTCAATGGGCAATCACTGACTCTGGAATGACAGCTGGAGAATCTGCACAGGACCAAACTAGGCCGACTGAATGAGAGAGACAGTTGTGTGACTTGGCAAAGAGTGGGACCACTAGCAGTGGAACCAGAATTTATCCCTAGTGCTTGAACTGGCCTTTTGGAGACCATTCTTCCTGGAAAGATACCTTGCTCAGCCTAGGTACAGTGGGAGTTTCTTAGTCTTGCCTCAAAGTGAAGTGTCAGACTTTGTTGACTTGCCTTGGGAAGCCTTACCCTCTCTCAGAATCAGATGGGGGGGGGGGGGCTGAAGTGGGGAAAATATGTGGAGGAGGGGAGGAAGTGGGAACTGGGATAGGTTTGTAAAATGAGAAAATATTTCATTAAAAACTAAATTTCATAAAAAATAAACTGTTCATACTCTTATGGGAGTTCTCCCGAATTTTACAAGTCATTTTTTTCTTAGTGGCTTCCAAATTCTTTGTTTGTTTAATTTCTATTGATGTGATTTTACTGTGGTTTGATATGAGTGTCTTTGGAATAATCTCATCTGGTGCCCTTTGAGTTTTCTTAATCTGAACACATAGTTCTGTTTCCAAACTTGTAAGAATTTTTCAGTCCTAACTTTTTAAAATATGTGTCTGTTTCTTTTCTTTTACTCCTTGGAATTCTGTGTACTTTGGTCTTTCTCAAGGTGTCTCATAACTTTTAAGGTGTCTTTATGTTTTCATAGTCATTTTCTCTGTATTACAGTGGCTAGAGTATTTTAAAGATCTGTCCTCTAATTAACATTTCCTCTGCTTGATCTTGTCTGTTCTACTCCTATATTAAATTGTTTAGTAATTATATAAAATGTTTTAGTTCCACAACTCTTATTTTATACTTTTAGATATATTTCTCTTTGTTGAAATTCACATTTTCCATACATCACTTCTTTGACCTCATTTATCAATTTTATGAACATAATTTTGAATTTTTTGTCATGTTCTTTTTTTTCCTTATTTCATTGGACTCACTGAACCTTTTTATAGCTTTATCTTGCCTTGTATTTAGCTCATCTTTCTCATTGTTCTGAATGTTTAGTTTCTTTGCACTAGTAAAACTTGTATTTGCATTTTGACAGAGAGACCTCACATATTTTCATCAGTGTACCTAAGTTATTATGTTGTTTTTTTTAACCAATCCCTGCAATAGATTGTTTAAATCAAATATACATCAGTGAAAGATTTCTTACAATATTGTTCTACAACTTTGATAATGATGGTTAAAGAACTGAAAATAATTTATTTTCAGATTTTTGCCAAAAATTTATTTTTTATGTTATTTAACTTGTGAAGAAAGAAGGGAAGAGGTAACATGTTGTGAAAGGCATGATATTAGAATTAAATTAGAGAATTGAACCAATTGAAAGGATGCAGAATGGACAATTTAGAGTTTTGAGTTTATGTAAGTCTTGCAAATGATACAACCATCTCTTGTTATTTCTAGGCCTTTATTTTTATTTTATTTAATCCCTACTGAGTTTGAAGACATAGATAAGACAAAAATAAAACAATTAAGAATTTCTGGAAAACAGTGGGCACTTAAAAATTATGTATATTTAACATGAGTACCAGCATCATTCTTCTTTCATTTCCACACTACCAACTTTACTGTCATTTGTTTGTAGAAGATGTCACTCTAGCCAATGAACTATTTGTACTTGATTCTGCCCTGAAGTAAGAGCTCCAATTAGGTTATAGGTCTGGGGTGTTTTGTTGCCCCAAAAATAATGCAAGTAGATAGATGAAAAATTTTGTGATCCACAACCAGACACTAGACCCTATCCTTCAGAAAATAAACAGTCATTGCTCTGTGATTTCAACTTTCAAATTTCTCATCTATTTCTTCTCTGTTTGTTTTCAAAGGACAAAATTATAATAAGTTTATTGATGGATCATGAATCAGATATATTTCCATGCTACAAAATACAGTATGAGCTCCCATTAAGCAAAGATGGATCAATGGTCTGTAAAGAGAACAAAAAGAAATGGGATGAAAGAGAAAAAAGTCTATTTGATTAAGATCATGTTGCTTTAGATTATTTCTGCTTTGAGGATTATAGCAATGACAATTTTCTTGTCTAGCCATATGCAATAGAGCTCCCTCCCATTTACAAGAAAACCTCTCTGTTTAGTTTTCTATTTGCTCCCTTAAAGCTTCAATTTTAATATGTGATATTTAATGTGAGTGATCCCAGTTCAGTTTGACCTCATCTGTTAGAGCCTGGAGTGTGGAATCAGCTCAAAATTAGTCTATCACATATGTAAATTATATATATATATGTATATTTTTAATTTCAAGTCAGTGAATCTGATCATATTTACCTTCCCTCTCCAAATTCTTCCCATATCCTCCTCCATTTTTTTCTCATTCCACTTTCTGCCCTTGAGTTTTTTCTATCAAGATCAATGTGCGCTGCTCTAATATTATGGATATGTGGCCTTTCTCTAGGGTGTAGGTGACCTATTGGGGACTATACTCATAATGAAAAACAACCATTCATCTCCTGTAAGTTAATAATTGTAAGTATCTATTCATCTAAGGGTAGAACTCCATGCCTAAATCCACTCCCTATGCTGGGTTTTGGTCTGTACATGGCTTGCACAGGTTTTGTACATACTGCCACACCTACTGATGTTTATACAGGCAGTTTCCCTGCTGGGTTGAAAAGACACTGTTTACTTGCAAGCACTGCAGACTCTGGTTATGATACTCCTTCCCCATTTTTCACAATGATCTCTGAATGAGCAGGGATTGCAGTATATATGTTCCATTGACGGCTAGAAATTCTGTAGTCTCTTATTCTCTGCAACTTGGACAGTTGTCAGATTGCATTGGACAATGTCAGTTGCATTGATCATCATCTACTGAAAACAGAAGCTTCTCAGGGGAGTACTGAGATATGCCTTAATCTATGCATATAGTGATAAGAGATTAGGAATTGTTTTAATACTATGTACATTTAGCAGAGTGATAGTAGTAAATTCTCCGTTAGTGTTTTCCTTTAATTATAAATTATTTTTTTCCTTTAACTATAAATTATTGCCCTAATGCTGGTGACATGTATGAGTTTCATCTTGTTGAGCAGGCTTTAAATACAACCAAAAAATTGTAGGTTACTCTCATGACATTAATATCACTGTTGTACCAGTGAGCATGTCTTTGTCAAAAACTTACTATTCTAGTTCACAAGGTTCACAGATGGATATCATCAGTGATTTGAGGATTAGCTTTTTCCTCTACTAATCTGCAGAACACTGTTCAGCGATATGAAATTTGTAGGGTTGGTGGTGTCTAGGGCGTCTTGCTATGTCTAGAGACTGGACAGTGAAAACCAAGTGAATTGTCATGGAAAGTGTTAGTTGTCTGAGTGTGGCAGCTGTACCTGAAAAGAATTCCAAAGCACGCAAAGGAAGTCATACACGGGACATTCAGTGCTGGAGTAAATATTAGTGGTAGATGGATTTAGTGGTTTGTCCTAAATAGAAAGTGGTGGTCCTTGGGTCACAAGATGAAATATATGGAGGAAGTAACTTATTTCTGTCAAGTGATATTTCTGTGTGTTTTTTCATGGATGGATATAGTTGGCAAGGGTAGGAGGCTGATTGTGGGGTTCAAGCTTCATGCTTAGAATTGAGAATAATGGCCTTTGGCAGGACGTTTGGGGTTAGCAGTACAAGCCCGAGGTTCCTGCATGAAGGGGAGGTCCACAGGGATGTAAGAAGTTATAAACAAGATACTTGGTCCTCAGCCAGGTGCTGGGAGTGATTGGAGTTACTAATGTCCCCCTCATAGTTTTTATATAGTCTCTTTAAATCTGAAAAAAAAAACTTTAACAGGATAAAAAAGTCAAACAAATGTAGTTCATCTTATTTACACTTCCTAAGCCTATCATGATTTGCCCCTTACCAGCTAGGCATTCAAACACACCACTTGCAATAAAAATATAACTTGTAAAGATAGTAGTGAGGTTATGCTACAACCTTGCAATGAACACAACCAAAATTATTACAGACTTTTTCAGTTGATGTCATTTTTCCAAGTCATAGTTCTCATTTGGTACTATAAATTAACTCTTGGAACTTCAAATATCTAGAATTAATAATCTGATGTTAGCAGGAGAATAAAAACTGCAAAGTGAAATATTGGTTAATTGATATACTAATATATCCAAAATAGAAAAATGTGCTAGGCATAAATACTGGTTCCACTGCTCGTGACCCCACACACTGTCCAAGCCAAAAACTTTCACGCACATCAGAGGGCCTAGGTAGGTCATATGCAAGTTCCCCAGCTGACAGTTCAGTCAGCGAGCTCCCACTTGCTCCGATCAGCTGTTTCTGTGGGTTTCCCCATCATGATCTTGGTCCAACAAAAAAAAAAAAAAAGAAGAAGAAGAAGAAGAAAAAGAAAAAAGAAAAACAAAATGTTCTTGACTGTTAAAATGTTTGTTTCTGTATTTAGTAACGTGATACTTTTCAGGTTACAATGAACTTCTTCCATTGTCGATTGTTTGTTCCCCTGGGCCCTCAGCTATGAAGTTCCACATTGCTGAGATGTCACAAACTTTTAATACTGTCTGAATAGATTTTATTGGTTCATTCCTAGCTTGATTGGACAATTGTTTATGATTTCTCTATTTGAACCACAAGTTACAAGAGAAGGAAGCAGCCCAAGGAATCAACTTCATCCTAGATATAACATACATTTTATTAACAGTGTCTTTTAATTCACAGCTACTTATGCTAACCAAGGGAAACCCATTACTTTTCCTGGTAATTTGATGACATCATCACAAAAAAAATACCCATGTGAACAGTCTCACCTGTCATTTTAAGGTAACCTATTGTGTGCCTTACAGTAGAATATCTGTGTTTGAAAATAAAAAAAAAATTAGCCCAGAAGAGTTAAAGAAGGAACAGACGAGAAGAAGAGGAGGAAAAAGAGGGGGAGGAGAAGAAGCAAATGAAGAAGAAAATATATGTTAGCGATAGATCCATAGGAGAACTGATTAAATTTGTTATGTGAATACATCTTGCTTGATTTCCAAACCCATAAATGTATGGATTTTACATACAATATTAATGGAAGGAAATTAGCCTGTAATATACTACCTTGGCACCTTTGGCTTCTTTAAAACAAACAATGGGACAGAGAAGTAGGTGTTATTTTGTTCTGGATTAAAGGGTGGTGCTAATTGCAAAGTACTCTCAAAATCTGGATGCATAAGTGTTGTGTGCTGTTACTTTTCAGTTCACATGCTGTGATTCTTGTAGTGATAATATACCCTAAGATTAGGCATATTTATTTCCTAAGCAATGCTGTTACTCAGAGGTAAGATCTAGTGCACTAGAATGGAACCAGTAGGACCCCTATCGTCACTCAACCTGAGTTTGGAGTTTGTCTTGGCTTTTCCATATAGCTGTCATGATAATCTTCATATACTGAGCTAATATCTATACCTATAATCCTTCTTATCTTTAAACAAGTATGCTAAAAAACATCCCACTGTTTCCTGATGTTTATAAAAAAACACATAAATCAGATAATAATAGTAATGTCATAAAATCACTATTCTAATTGCTTATGGAAATAGTCATCTTCTGGTGAGCTAAAAGGTTGAAATATAACAATGGAAATAAATAAGAATAAAAACAAGTGTTCAAAATGCATTCTAGAAGTTATATTTTGCTGTTATTTTATATAATGAATACTAAAAAATAGTCAATTTGATTTTTAACTAAAAAGAATATAATAACATTTAAAAATAAGTTTTAGAGTTACTTAGCATACACATTTGATACATGGGCTATTTTATTCCTCTCTGATATTAGTATTCTCAAACCTAGAAGAACTTGATGTTATGTTATTTTACATTCAGGTATTTTATTTTATATTACAGTTAATATAAATCAAATTTTAGTTGAATTTCAAAACAATTTCATGGTTAAAATTTTAAAATTACTTAACATTATGATTTTCAGTTTGATTCCATTGGTCAACCTATCTGTTTTTATGCCAGTACCAAGCTGTTTTCATTACTGTAGCTTTATAATAAAGCTTAATGTCAAACATGGTGATGCTGATGCCTCTGGAAGTTTTGTTATTATACAGGATTATTTTGGTCCTGGGTTTTTGTTTTTCCACGTGAAACTGATTATTTTTCTTTCAAGGTCTGTGAAGAATTGTGTTGGGATGTTGATGAGGATTGCATTGAATCTATAGATTATTTTTGGTAGGATTGCCATTTTTGTTGTTGTTGTTGTTGATTCTACCTAACCAAAAGCATGGGAGATCTTCCCATTTTCCAGTTCCTTCTTCAATTTCTTTTTTCAAAGATTTAAAGTTGTTGTCAAAACCTGGCACTAGAGATATACCTCTGAGTAATGGCCTTGCTTAGGAAATGAATATGCCTAATCCTAGGGTATATTATCACTACAAGAATCACAGCATGTCAACTGAAGATCCACAAGGAAGACACCAACTAGGACCCTCCGCAATAGTGGAGAGGATGCCTGAACTGGCCTTGTGTTGTAATCAGAATGATGAGTCTTAAATGTTACCATAGAACCTTCTTCCAGCAACTGATGGAGATAGGGGCAAAGACCCACAGTGACTACTGGGCTGAGCTCCCAAAGACCAGTTGAAGAGCAGAAAGAGTGAACATATGAGCACAGATGTCAAGACCATGATGGGAACACTTATGAAACAATTTATCTGAACTAATGGGACCTCTCCTACTTTACCTGGACAGGGAAGGAACCAGCATAGAACCAAGCTAGACCCTCTGAATGTAGGTGACAGATGTATGGCTGGGGGAGACTATGGGGCCACAGGCAGTGGCAACAAGATTTGTCCCTGCTGCTTACAATGGCTTTCAGGAATACATTCTCTTTGTATAAATACCTTACTCAGCCTAGATGTGGTAGGGAGGACTTTGGACCTTCCCCAAAGCAATGTGCCTTACCCTTTCTGAGGAGTGGAAGATGGGATGGCTGGTCAGGAAGGTGGAGGGAATGGAAGGAGGGGAGAGAGTTGGATGTGGGATTTGTTGACAGAGGTTTCTGTCCTGTCCAGTTCTGTAGCCATCCATTCCCTAAGAAACACATAGAGGTCTACATTAATTATAAACTAGTTGGCCTATTAGCTCAGGCTTCTTATTAACTCTTCCATCCTACATTAACCCATAATTCTTATCTGTGTCAGCCACTAGGCTTGGTACCTTTTATCAGCGAAGCATTCTCATCTTGCTTCCTCTGCATCTGGGTTACAACTGCAGACAGACTCTTTCCTCTTCTCAGAATTCTCATATTCTAGTCACCACAGCTATACTCCCTGCCTGGTCTCCCCACCTATACTTCCTGCCTGGCTACTGGACAAATAGCATTTTATTAAAGTACAACTAACCAATCTTGTTACAGGACCATTGTCCAACAACAGAGATTGGCATGTAAAATGAAAAAAAAAATAACTTGTTTTCTTTTTTAAAAAATAAACGAAAATGGTTAAAAACTAAAAATTGGCCAAATGGCTCAGTGAGAAAAGTGCTTGCTTGACAAGTTCAGATCTCTCTTTATATCCTGTGATGTTGATTTTAGGTGCTAACATGATTTGAGATTAACAAGGAGATAAACTTTTACTATTATGTTAACCAGTAAAATCCCATCACTTTTCCTGATAATTTGATGACATCATTATAGAAAAATACCCATGTGAGCAGGCTCACCTTTCATTTTAAGGTAAGCCATTGTGTGTCTTACAGTAGAATATTCTGTGTTTGATAGTGAAGGTGGGGGATTTTCCTGATTGGGTTATTAGATTGAAGGGACCCATCTTAAATGTGGATGGCTCTTTCCAGTGGCAGCACTAATAAGAGGAGGTACAAAGAAATATTTTTTTTGCCTCATTGCCTTTGAGTCTTAATATTGAATTTATTTATTCTGTTGCTATTGATCTGCTGTTGCTCTATTCTTTCTCTTATAATAGAAACTAATATTTTTTTTTACTTTAACCATTAACTAAAGAACAGTGCTTTTCCAGGATCTTCCAGATCTTCAATACCATGTTGATGCCAGTGGGCCAATTGTTGTGAAACAAATGTTGGAATACCTAGCTACTATCATGTAAATCAATCTAATAAACTCATTTGTAATATACACATATGTAAATGTATACACATAATACATTCAGTTCAGTCTATCAATTCTGTCTTTCTACCTAAAAGATATTATCAGAATCCTCTTAAACATTGTGGGTAGCAAAATAAGTCATAAGTCACACTGAGGGAACAGTGAAAGGAAGATCCTTGGGATTGCTGGCCAATGATAATCTCAGCAAAACAGTGAGCTCCAGGTTCCTCAGAGAATTTGTCTAAAAATTATAAGGTAGAAAGCAATATAGGCAACACTTGAGATTGATCTCTATGTGCATGCATGGGAAAATAGAAGGATATATATAAAGGAAACACAAACTTCACACACACACATACATCTATGAAGAAAATAAACCTTGGGAGATAAAAATCTGTTACTTATGCAATTTTGTATTCAACTCACTATCAAACCATGACTGATACTTGTCTCATAGTTTATCTGAGATATGATGAAGTCAAAACACCAGAATTTGCTGAATATTGACAGTGTGCAGCTTGTCTTCTTTATTTAATGGTTTTTTTGTTTTTTTTAAATTTATTTAATGGTTTTTTTTTTAATTTCAAAGGAAGCTATATCAGTCAAGGGGTTATTTTTTTTTTTTTGCCATGTTCACTGATGTTTTATTCACAATAGCTGGGAAATAGAAACAAGCTGAATGGCATTCAACTGATGAATGGATAATGACAATGTGATACATATCCACTATGTACTCCTGTTCTTAACTAAAAAAGTATTTAATTCTTATAAAATATAACAAAAGCTATGCATCCTCAATTTACCACCAAACTCATATAAGCCCAAGGATAAAAATTTGTCCATGAATTTTAAAAACTTCCCCAGGTTTTCTTATAAACTTTTAAAGGCTGAAATCATTTAAGAGTAACTCATTAAAGAAATCTTGAGTTTACCATCTTTTAAAAATTTGTTCATTAGTTCTTGGGAGTTTTTTTTTAAGAGATAGAAATCTTTAATAAATAAATACATTAAAAAGGGGGTTATTTTTTATTCACTATTCCTGTATTTTAATCTTATTTATATTCAATATCAAATTAAAAATAATCAGAGTGAGTCCCTATTATATATGTTCTTCCTTATACATAGTGTCCAAATTACTGCCTGATTCATTCTAACTGTGCATACTGTTAAAAGACACCTGCTATTAGGTTAATAATCAAAAGAATGAGTCCAGAAACCACCAACTTTCCAAATAGTTCTTTTAAAATGAATTTAAAAAGTAATAATTATATGAAAACATCATTACAAACTGATGGCAGATAAAAGAAATTATGATGGCAATTATGCAAATGAACATGGAAAGTTAGGTTGCTACTCTACTTGTTTCAGAAATAATTTTAAAAGCAAAGGCAAACACAGAAATTAGAGATGAGCTGCTGCCGAAACAGCATTGTTATAACCATGAATGGCTCCGATTCACTTGATTATCACATAGATAACAAATATCTTTATTGTTTAAGATTGTATCTGATTTATGTACTTTTCTTCTGTATTTTATTTTTTATCAATTAAAATTTAAGCCTTGCAAGAATTTTTAAATCTCTTGGAGATTTAGCCAAAATGGTAGGGTGCCTGCCTGTCTAGCATAAATGGAGTTCAATCCTTAACTATATACATGTGTATATATATAGTTATATTTGTGTATATATATACACAAATGCTATTTTAACACACAAATATTAGAAAAGGTTTCAGAACATAATTGTATATGAAATAGAACCTGACCAATTTTAAAATAATAAAATAATTGGTTAAGGAAAACAAAGATACCTCAAAATAAAGTAAAAACTTATTAAAGTTTATTTTTATAGTATTTTCCAGTCCATCAATTTTCATTTTGATGAAATTAATTTTCATTTAGTTAAATGACATACACTTAATAATTCTGAAAATTAAATATATGTGTCATGTAGAAAACTCTTTTTCCCAGTCCACTGTTAAAAGTTTAAATGCCACAAATACACATATAGGTCTATTTTAAACATGCCAGTGAGTTATGGACTTTCAATTCTTTAAAAAAAAAACAAAGTTATATTGCTTGTACAAGCATCCTTATATCCTCAACCAAAGAAATAAAGAGTTATAATCTCAAGGATAAGAAATAAACACTTCAAATATTAAAACATATAATGAATTGTAAAATAAAAGAGGTGGTTTTTAAAATACAATGTTAATAATGTCATAATAAATATTTACCTAAATATTACATAATAGGGAGATAGGAAAGGAGTGAGTAAACTATATTGTCCAGAGTACTGCCCTAATAACATCCAAAACTTGCACTTTTCTTGCTCTGAAATAATTTGAATAAATGGGAAAACAAAAAAAGAAATAGAATCCAGTGAGGAGGACAGTTGTAAGAAAATACAAATATGTATTTACACACCTCTAACTTATGAGTCTCCATGGAACACTTGGAAAATGAATAAAAACAAGTTTGTGGTCTGTGTCAATTAGGTTTAAATAAATAAAAATGATAAAGTTTATTCAATGGTTTGCAGAAACTTGGGTTCTCCAAGAAGAATCTCACTTTGTATGTTAGCTGATTTATATTTATATTTACTGATAAGATCCTAAACAACTGAAATCCTGTAGGGCATAATCATAAATATTTTAATTTCCCAGGCCTAGTTTACCCATTTCTGCACTTCAGCACATCATCTCTAACCAAAAACTTAAACAATTTGCTACATTTTACATCTTTGATTGGATTGTTCAGTTTTTAATTCAATTACAGGGATGACCTTCAATTATTTCTACATATCTTTTATTTATATCCAAATTGTTTATTTGAATATTTTCATTGAAAATTAACTTTCTTTTATTTTGGTCAAGAAAAATTATATTTTGATAATAAATTTTGGAGAAAAGGAAAGCATTTTTCAGTTTCCAGAATCATAGAAAAGTTAGATAGCATCTCATATATATTTAAAATTTATAAAAATCTAGAAGCAGAAATTACAAACAAATTTGTCATCTTTTTTGGAGACATTTCAACAAAATATTTTTAATGCATTAGCTTACTTCATTTTGGAAAATACCACATTGTTCAGTATGCTGGCTAATTTTATGTTAACCTGGTACAAGCTAGAGTAAATTTGGAAGTGGAAAATTCAACCAATAAAATGCCTCTAACTGACTGGCTAACTGATTGGAAAGCTTCTCATGCATTTTGTAGATTGATGGTGATTGATATGGGAGTTTTTTTTCTGGGTGGTGCCAGCCCATGACTAGCAGTCTTGGGTGCTACAAGAAAATAGGCTAAGCAATTCTGTAAGCAGCAGTTCTCTATAGACTCTGACCCTGTTCCTGCCTCCAGTTTCTTGCCTCAGATTCATACCAAGCTTCCCCTGGTGATGGACCTACCACAGTAAGGTAAAATGAAAACTATGCCCCAGATACTTTTAGTCATTATGTTCTGCTATAACAATAGGAACCCAAACTAAATCATAAAGAATTTTCCTAATTATATGACCAGAGTTTATGAAGACAAAGAATGACCAAAGATTTTATCATACAATTATGTGAAATAAAAATATGGGGTATAATGCAAAATGTCACTGAAGAATGGTACTCAGGCCTATATTCCTGGTCCTCAAAAGGCTGGGTTGAAAGGATTCTGAGCACTGATAAATATGTGTAAGATTATGAGTGCCCATCTTTATGGCATATATATGTACCTGTGTGCATGTCAGTGCATGTCTGTGTATTTGTACTTGTGAAAAGGTCTGTTTATACAACATTTAAATGGGTTTTGTGAGCAGAGTGCTAGAACTTGCTTAATGGCAACATAGATTCACTGTGTGCCTAAAAATGGGGCTTTGAGCATGGCTTTCAGAGGCAGCAAACAGCTTCACCATGCTGGGCTGGGCAGAGCAAGTGGGCACTGCCATATTTTTCCTAACAATGGTGCTGCTTAAGTTCATTAGAAGGGCTGAGAATTTTAAGAAGCACTTCTGGTCAGAAAATAATTACATATACACAATAAAGAAAAATTCAGATGAAAAAGATCTCTAAATTAGATATAGTATGTTTAAAAATGCAGGTATTCTTGGAAAAAAGAAGATAAAGAGTATAGAGAATTATAAAATGTAAATGGTTTGTAAAATAATGAAAGAGACAGAGTACAGACAGTCATAGATTAAAGGAATAAAGATAATAAAATAATAAAATTAAAAGGTAATAGAGTAAAAACAAACAATGTAAAGATAAATACATACAGAGAGTCTAGATTATGTATATTATTGTGTTTTCTTTGAATTTTTGACTGTGAAGGAGCTAAATACAGAGAGAAATTTCACTGTATGGGCTGTTAAGCTAAACCAGAATGTATATTATAAAAGGTATCTTGATTCAGAATTTGGGTCTAAGGATATGTTGCTTTGGAAAAAAGGTCCTTCTTTTGTTTCCACAGAGTATGAGAACCTGTGGAATCCTCCCAGACTAATGTGGCTTGATGGACCATGATCCCCTGAAAGGTTGCCTTGAACACCCCTCAAAATATTACTTCATCCAGTAAACAACAAAAAGCAGTTTGGAGAAAACTATGCCCATATTCCAAATACTTTTTATAAATGTTTGTTTATGTTTAAAGAGCCATATGCTATAGAGATTTTCATGGATATGGATCTTAGTGTATTGATACAAATTTAAGGTCAATTATGTTATACTGTATGTCTATATCTAATTCTGACCTTGAATAAGGTATTATGTTTGTGAAGCTTATTTTAAAATGTAATTTATAATTAAGATATAGAAGTTAATAGATGCCCATCTATAATAGTCAAGACTGTACTTATTTTATTTAGGTTTTCTAGATGTGCAGAGATATATTTCAGTTAGATAGGTATTCTTCAAACCTTTCAAAGACTACAGAGTATGACATTTAAAATGTTTTAAGAACTTAGGGCTTTTCATGACAGTGAGACACATCTGTTCCTAGCAGTACCAACTGCTTCAAGAGGAGAATGGGCATTAAAGAAGCTCCTTGAGAAGTTTTCTAGCCATTTGGGGAAGAAACTGTTCTTGCCTGGGCTGCTTGATGGCATGCTGTACATTCTGCTGGACACAGAAGAAAGTGACTGACAAACTGCCAATATGGTTGGAATTGTGTTTGAAATTTCCTGCTTTGTTTAAAAGTCTGCCAGATACTTTGGGCCAGTAGGCTGAAGATGGATGTCCCAATGGTACAGAAGAACTTTGGCTGACTGTCCAGGCAATGAGACTTCTTTGTCAATTCTGGAGTTTTGGAATTTTCTTAGAGTGTACTTCCTGTTGGCATAGGTAATATTATATACTTCCAGAGTCTTTTATGGAATGGAAGAATAGATAACTATTACAGTTTTCCTTAGATATGATAAACGTAAAGTAGATATAAATATTGTAACTGTAATTCTTTATTGATAACTGTTTTGTTGTACATTTTTTCTACATTAAAGTTAAAACCTTCCTTTTTATTTAAACAGAAAGAGAACAGAGATGTGGGATTCCCGTCTGTATGCTGTGATTAGTATTAATGAATAAAGAAACTGCTTTGGGTCTATAGAAGGGCAGAGCTTAGGTAGTCATGGAAAACTAAACTGGATGCCCGGAAAAAGAAGCAGAGTCAAAGAGAAGCCATGGAGTCGCCGCTGGAGACAGATGTGCTGAAACTTTGCTGATAGGCCTCAACCTCATGATGATGTACAGATTAATGGAGATGGGTTAAATTATTATGTAAGAGTTATCCAATAAGAAGCTAAGGATAATGGGCCAAGCAGTATTTTAACTAATGCAGTTTCTGTATGATTATTGTGGGGTTAAGCAGCCAGAAATCAACAAGTGGCCCCCACCTCCTACAACAAAACCTTCCTATTTAATTGTACAGAAAAGGGGAGAAGATGTGGATTGTCCTTCTGTAAATGTGTTGCTTTTACTGGCTAATGAATAAAGCTATTTCAGCCAATGATTTGGCAGAGTAAAGTCAGGCATAAAATTCAGACAGAGATGAGAGAGAGTAGCAAGAGTCTACTTTAAAGATGCCAAAGGAGAAAGATGCTGCCAGAAACTTGCCAGTAGATGACAGCCTTGTGGTGATACATAAATTAATAGAAATATATTAATTCAAGATGTAAGAGTTAGTTAACAAGAAACCTGAGCTAATAGGCCAAACAGTATTTCAATTAATATAGTTTCTTTGTGACTATTCAGATCTGTACAGCCAGGAACAAAAGAGCAGCATCCATCTACAAGAGGTAACTCAAACAAACAATGTATGAAAAAGTCATACGGATGTCTACTATCTTACATCCCAGTGAAAAACAGTAAATGTAAGAATAGTATAACCTATAAATAAATTAATAAAAGAGGAGAAATATTAGGGGTTAAAATTAGGCAGGGATTGAGGATGGATAGAGGAGTGGATAGTGGGTATGTTTACCAATCTAAAGTTATATACAAAAAGCCTCATATGAACCCAGTAGTTGATAATTTTAAAATGCAAGCTTAAAAATTAAGAGAATTCCCATTTTCTCCCCGGAAATTTGGTCTACTTCCCTTAGCGAAGAGGACGACTATATGTTTTTCCTTCGGATCACCTTCTTCCTTAGCTTCTTTAGGTTCACCTATTGTAGACTCCGTGGTCCTTATTTATGGCTAGAAACCAATTATGAGTGAGTACATCCCATATTCATCTTTTTGGGTCTGGGACACCTCACTCAGGATAGTGTTTTCTATTTCCATCCATTTGCATGCAAAATTCGAGAAGTCATTGTTTTTTACCGCAGCGTAGTACTCTAGCGTGTATATATTCCATACTTTCTTCATCCATTCTTCCATTGAAGGGCATCTAGGTTGTTTCCAGGTTCTGGCTATTACAAATAATACTGCTATGAACATAGTTGAACAAATGCTTTTGTCATTTGATAGAGCATCTCTTGGGTATATTCCCAAGAGTGGTATTGCTGGGTCCAGGGGTAAGTTGATCCCGAATTTCCTGAGAAACCGAAACACTGACTTCCACAGTGGTTGCACAAGATTGCATTCCCACCAGCAATGGATGAGGGTACCCGTTCTTCCACAGCCTCTCCAGCAAAGGTTATCCTTGGTGTTTTTGAGTTTAGCCATTCTGACAGGTGTAAGATGATATCTAGAAGGGAAGGAGGGGGGACCTGGGAAACGGGAGAATTGGGATAAAGGAAAGGTGGATAGGGGAGCACGGAACCACAATTCTTAGTTAAGGGAGCCACTTTAGGGTGGGCAAGCGACTTGACCCTAGAGGGGCTCCCTAGTGCCCAAGATGAGGTTCCCAGTTAGTTCCTTGGGCAGCTGAGGATTGGGAACCTGAAATGACCCTATCCTAGAGCAATACTGACGAATATCTTGCATATCATCATAGAATCTTCATCTGGTGATGGATAGAGATCGAGACAGTGACCCACACAGGAGCACTGGACTGAGCTCCCAAGGTCCCAAGGAGGAGCAGAAGGAGGGAGAACATGAGCAAAGAATTCGGGACCACGAGGCGTGCATCCACCCACTGAGACAGAGGAGCTGATCTACGGGGAGCTCACCAAGGCCAGCTGGACTGTGACCGAAAAAGCATGGGATAAAACCGGACTCTCTGAACATGGCGAACAATGAGGGCTGATGAGACACCAAGGACAATGATTGCAGGGGGTTTTGATCCTACTTAATGTGCTGGCTTTGTGGGAGCCTAGCCAGTTTGGATGTTCACCTTCCTAGATATGGACGGAGAGGACCTAGGACTTAACACAGGGCAGGGAACCCGGACTGCTCTGTGGACTGGAGAGGGAGGGGGAGAGGAGTGGGGGGAGGGGGAGAAGGGTTGGAGGAGGGGGAGAAGGGTGGGAGGAGGGGGAGAAGGGTGGGAGGAGGGGAAGGGAAATGGGAGGCTGGGAGGAGGTGGAAACTTGTTTTTTGTTTATGTTTTTTTTCTTCTTTTCGCAATAAAAAAAAAATTAAGAGAGTTTAAGCTGAAATACCCAATAGGGATAGACAAGAGTATACTCAAAATACATGAGTTATTAGATGAAAATAGCAGTGTGAGGTATAGAACACCTCCCTGAGAGTTATTTATTAAATAGATCCCAGAGTTTTAAAAAGCATCCCAGGCTATTGCCTTGATTACACTCCATAGCTACATGGTAAGGCCCTATTGCTAAAGACTGCACACTGACTACATACATACAGAAACCAATCTCTAACTAGAAAATTCCTCCCCATTGGCAAGTTTTCATAATGCTAGAAGGTGCTGTACAGGATGCTGAAGGAGAAAACACATGAATGTCTATATCCAGAGCAGGACACTGTATGCTGTAATACAATCCTCTAAAGCAACTGACTTCTGATTGGCTCTTAGGCCTGCCCCAAGAGGAGGAAATCTGATGCCTGGTATTAAATTAATCCAGATAAAATCCTTTAGGTTTTTAGATTCATGGGCCAAGAGTAGAACCTACTGTTGTTTTGTTGGGTAGTTTTACTTTCATAAGCCTTCTAGACATTTATTTATATTTATACCCAAAAATATACAACTCTTCCAATCTGGGTCAGAGAAGCTTCTTTGTCTCCTTGCATCAGTCAACAGAAAGATACATAACTGCTCAATATAGATTTAGTATATCAAGGTCCTTCCCCCACAGGCCCCAGGAACATGACGGAAGAAGATACAGAAAGAATATAAGAGCATGAGGATGGAGAGCAATGTTCTGAAGTGGGACCTTCTGAAATATGACATCACTGTTCCATTCATGAACTCAGTGCAGCTGTGGTTACCTTCACACTATCAAGCCAACATAGATGGAACAGATTATCTTCTTGGCTTTCCTTACTGAGGAACTCCTGGCAGTGGATGACTTGCGGAGATGTGAAAGCAATACTTCTTTGAGCACTTGCCTTCTGGTAGCTCTTCCATGTCCTGGTGGATAAACCTATTCTTGTACACATATATGTAGTAGGAGCTGCGGGTTGCATTCTGCCACCCAGCTCCCGCCACCGGCTAGCTTTATGCGAAATAACAACACACAAATTGTATTCATTTAAGCACCGCTTGGCCCATTAGCTCTAGCCCTTCCTGGCTAATTCTGATATCCCGATCATCCCATCTCTAATAAACTGTGTAGCACCGGTCTTACCGGGAAAGATTCAGCATGTCTGACCTGGCTGCTTGCTTCATCGTGTCTGGCCGGTAGAGGGGAGCATGGCCTCTGAGGTCACTTCCTCTTCCTCCTAGCATTCTGTTCTGTTTACTCTTTCCACCTATGTTTTAACCTATGAGGGCCAAGCAGTTTCTTTATTATAATTAACCAATGACCTTCCTCTATCACGTATAGACCCCAATGAGTACACTAAGCAGATTATTTTTAACGGCATGAGGGAGGGAGGCCTATGAGAGGGGAATGAGAGAAAGTTGGAGTGAATTGGGGACAAATATGATGGTATGTCATTGAACACAGATACAAAAATCTTAAGAATAAAGTTAAAATGGAGCCATCTATGCTACATACAAGTGCTAGAGGAATGTGGCAAAAATGGACAAGCACAACAATTCACTAATTCACTCAATCCCCTGGTGTTTAATAGTTTTCTCATGATAAAGATACACAGATACTCACTGAAACCAGTTACTGTTTATGTTTTATGAATTGTAAAGTTATTACCACTATTCTCAAGGTGCACCTCCTCTGGGAATACTTCTTTTAGAACCCGAGGTAAGAAAATCCAGCCTAAAGACCTTAATCAACATTCTTGAGTTGGAATGGATAAAAGTGGTCTCAGTAGCATTTATTATAGGCTTTGTCTTAATAGTGCTTGTTTTTACTTGGAAGAAATAAATGTACCTGTGTCTATGTAAATTACTGAATTTCAAGATTTAGAGTGTTTGCTCACTTTAGCCAAGAAAATGCTTTATTTGAATTCAAAAATATAGCAATAATCTAATCAGAGCTCAGCACCAAATTCCAGAGGATTCTTTCAGATTACGGAGAAAAGCATTGTTCTTCCATACAGCAGATACATCTGAGATTTAACACAGTGGCAGAAAGCAGACTATAAAACAACCACTATGTTAGAAGAGGTAGATGGGGACATTTGGTTCTCTTTATGTAGTAAGACAACTAGTGTAAAACTTCTATGAATGTCCAAGAAGCAAGTTTGGAGGTGAAAAGTATTTATATTTTTCCTGAGGACCCACGTTCAGTTCCCAAAAAGAAGTTGTGTTTCATGACCATCTGTAACTCGTTCCAAGGCATGATAATTTGAATTTGATAATCTCATAGGGAGTGACCCTATTAGGAGATGTGGCTTTACTGGAATAAGTACAGCCTTGTTGGAGGAAGAATGTCACTATGGGGGTGGGTTTGGAAGTTTTCTGTGTTCAGGACACCTCCTAGTGTCTCAGTCAACTTTCCATTGCCTACAAGATGTAGCACTCTCAGCTCCAGCACCGCGTGTGCTTTTGTGCCTCCATGATCCCCATCATGATAATGGACTGAATCTCTGAAACTGTAAGAGAGACACCCTAATTAAATATTTTTCTTATAAGAGTTGCTCTGGTCATGATGTCTCCTCACAGCAATAAAAACCCTAACTGAAACACAAAGGTTCTGACTTTCCTTTGTTCTGTTGGTACAACACACATGTGGCATCCAGACATATATGCATGCAAAATACTCATACATAAACACAAAATTTTAAAATGCAGAAGATCCATGTAAAGGCAGAACAATCTTCCTGTGCTTAAAGTTATTTACTCTCAATTTCTTAATTGTTGTTGGACCTTTAAGTAGCAAGAACACAATATTTCCAAATTATTATATCTCTTATAAATAGTATGCGGCAGAAAAAAATAAGTGGATTATAAGCATCCATTTTGTATTTCACAATGGTAAGTACAGTGTATAAAATAAGAAAATTATTTTACTCATTTTTGCCGCATTCATATCTGCCACACTATTATAAGACAGTATTAACAGAAAAGGTATGTGAATTTATATAATAAACATTCCATTGAGAGAAGAGGCATTATGAAAAACAAGACCCCAGATACTAGTGAGCTTGTAGAAAGTTTATTCTAGGTTTGGTGTATAATATAGGGAAGACTGACTTGGGAAAGGAGGCATGAGCTAATGAAAACAAAATATCAGATATTGACAATGATTTGTTCACAATCTTCTGTGTCCTTTTGTCATCCAAGGTAAGGATACCTCCATTTTGGAATAAGGTGGGCACTTCTGAAATGAAAGTCTTTCAATAATCTTTAGGAAACACAATGGGAAGGTGAGAATGACTTTCCTGCTTCTGTTACTTTCTCAGGTGCCAAGGTGTCATATCTGAGGCTAGAGGATCAGTGAATCTCAATAGTAAATCTCCTACAAGGCACATGTGAGCAGCTAAGTTCCATTTCCAGCATGATGAAAAATGAGCATATTTTGAAGTAGCACATCTTACATTACATCAAAACAAAATATAGCAAACAGCATGTGAAGAAATTGCATGACCAGACAATATATATACTTGTTTTCTAGTAATTTAAATGCACTGGAAAAGAGGTAGCCTGGTGGTGACTATGATAGTGATCATTGTCATTTTAAATATACAGTTTCTTTAAATAAAAAGAAGATATTGCAAAACCAACAAGCTGATAGATGAAAGAAGAAAATGACAGATTTTTTTAAAAACAAAAATTTAAGAACTTTTTGTTCAGTATTATATAAAAAAATATGTGCTCTGGGATTGAATAAAATGATTGCCCCAAAGAAGATAATATGCAGCTGCAGAGCCTTTGGTTTCCATAAACTCCCAGCAGCTAACCTGTGAAGCAGCAGGCGCCACACATGTCAATCTCTCAGGAAAGTGTGGTCTGTTGGTCAAGTGTGAATTCTGAGCAATGGCTGCCATATGGAAACAATAAAGTGTCAAAGAGGAATCAGAGACAAGTGCTTCTGTTCAGGAAGATCTCAGTGGAGGCCAAAGGGTGTAATCGTAGGGCTTCCTAATTTATCTTGTCATAACAGCAACCTTAGATCTTGATGCTGAATCAGAGCACCAAGCATCACTTGAAGAAAGTAAGTGTTTAGCCGTGGATCACAGGGCAAGTCAGCTTTGATGCTCAGGGTTTGCGGACTGGTGAATTGGAAGCTTGAAGTTTCCACATTGAAGGAAACAACTTTGATATAAGCCTTGGGGCTGAAATATCAAGAAAAGACTTCTAAGAATCAATTGATGATGAAAGCCCTATCCTGTTTTAACTTACTTTTGTGTGTGTGAAAAGAATAGTACCAATTATTCTGTTTGCTAAGCTGGTTGCTTGTCCCTGTGGGAGAATGCCCATACTCTATCGTAAAAGAATGCTAACCCAAAGAGACACATTGAGTGTAGCCATTAATGTGGGGAAAATGTCAATAATCTTAGCACCTTCAGAAAGATGTTTAATTAAATTATTGTGACTAGAATAAAAGTGCAAATATTCTATTGCTTCACTCAGAGTATAAAGAGCAAAGGAAAGAAAGTATCTCAAAATTAATCGGGCTAAATTACTTACTGCAAAGTTTTCAGCCAGTGAAAATATTCAATATAAACAGTACTGTGCTTCCAGTTTAGGAAAATTATAATTGAGAGATTTAGAGATAATTTTTTATAATTAAAAAGAGTAAAAGTACAAACGTCAGCAAGGTAATAATGTACACATTATTACCATCTTTATCAAACTTCAGAAACTTTAAATTATGAATATTTTATAGACTTAATTGCCTAGAAAACTATATGCCTAATAATGTGCACTTTAACATGGTGTTCTATTAGCCAATATATTTTAAAGATATAATATATTTGGAGAGCTCTGACATGTCTGCTCAATTTCTTGGTTTATAAAACAAAAAATTGATTTTATGAGCCTTAATAAGTTCCTTCCACATTTTAACTAAAAGACAATGAATACAAATTGTCAAAATTGTATTGTAAAGGCAAAAGTTTCTAAACTATTGCAGTTTAGTAATATACTGAAAATTTTCATGTTCCCAAGAAATGTCTCTTAACTGTCTGTACATTTTAACCTGCCATAAAAACAGAACTTGAACAAATTTTTAAAGTATGAAAATGCACAGATTATATACTTGGCTGCAATAAGTGCCTTCTGGTTAGATGCAATCTTAGAAATGATCAGTAACAAAAAGTATGTATGAGAAATTGTTGAAACCTAGTGCCCAGCCCCTCCGCTGAGGATCTCTCTACCTGCCAGGTTCCACCCACACTATACTCTAACTGCCATCGTTGCTGGACCCCCCCTCCACTGCAGACCAATAGTCCAATCTCTGGACCTGAACCCCACCAGTCTCCACCGTAGAAAGCGCTCCACTATTAAAAGTTCAAGTCCTTTCCTTAAGAAATGCTATATAAGCCCGCCTTCTGCTCAGTTCTCTGTTCTTTCTTACCTAAACAGAGGCAGCCACACTCTTGGATTCCCCACCCCCCAATAAATTTCTTGTGTGAGGTTTATGTGGTGTCTTAATTTCTAGACACCAGTCCTATGTGCACATAAACACAGAGACTTAAACACACACACACACACACACACACACACACACACACCACAAACACACACATGCTCACAGAGCCCCATAAATAGCATGAATATGGTGTCTAGAAATTAATACTTGGGGCTGGCAGTGTGGCACATCTGCTGAAGTGCCACCAAGACTGCATGTGCATGAAACTCTGGATGTGTTGCTCAGCCACACATGAACTTGGTGAGGCGACATGCTCATTATCCCATCATTGAGAAGTTCGGTGGTAGGAGGATAGAAGTTCAGGGTTATCTTCAGATACATGCAAGTTAGAGGCCGATTTGGGCTAAATGCAAGACTGTTTCAAAGAAAAAAAAATCTAATGAAAATTAGTTAATGGAACTAGATGCTAGCTTATTAATTTGGACAAAGAATATATATGTGTGTTTGTGTTTGTGTGTGTGTGTGTGTGTGTGTATTTCCTATACAAATAGAAATCTTTTTTGTTTGTTTGTTTTGTTTTTACAAGACAGGGTTTCTGTGTTTAACAGCCATAGCTGTCCTGGAACTAGCTCTTGTAGACCAAGCTGGACTTAAACTCACAGGGATCTGCCTGCCTCTATCTCCCAAGTGCTGGGATTAAGACATGTGTCACCAACCCCTGGCTTAGAATTCAATTTTGAGAGGTCACAGTTGTTTCCTATTTTCAAACATCATCCAGTCTTTTGATATTTCCAAACATCATCCCAGTCTTTTGATATTTCCAAACATCATCCCAATCTTTTAATATTTCCAAACAACATTGTGTTTCCCTTCTCTAGTCCTTAAATTGAAAATTCTGTGATCTTATAAAATTATAGTTTAAATTGGACAGTCAATTTCTCAATAAAAATTACTAAGAACACATCCATTTTTTAAAATTAAAATATAATTGCACTATTTTTACCTTTTAACTTTTCTCTATCCAATCCTTCCTACTCATCTCTCTTGCTTTTTGAAATTCATGGCCTCTATTTCTTAAAGTATATATATACTTTTAGAATATATATAAAATTGCATGTGTATATATGAATCTATATATGTAGTATATTATAATTATATAACATATGCATATATATTCCTAAGAGTATAAATGTATTTTGATTGTTCTCTTTTACCAGTACAAGTATATATACTTGTGTATATATATATATATATATATATATATGTGTGTGTGTGTGTGTGTGTGTACATATATATATACATATATATGTGTGTGTGTGGTTTGTATGTATGTGTGTATGAAGATGATATATAAACACTGATACACATATCAGATAAAGATAGATATTTTATTCATGAATAATTTCAGGGCTAACCACTTGTTATTGGATAACCAAATTGAAAACTCTTCACTGGAGAAGACAATTCTCTTACATTTCTTAATTGCTACTAGTTCTTTGAATGAAATTGAAGCCCATGAGATTTTCTCCTTCATTATCAGTATGTCATTTTAGTTTCAAGTCACTTATGCCTTGTTATTTCCTTTCTATTGCTTTTCCCCTAGAAAGAAAAAGCTTAAAGTAGGAAAATAACAAACAAATAAAAAATAAACCACTGCTTCATTTAAAATAGCTCCAAAACTCCTAGGGTATATGCACAGTGTATTTAATACTAAATTTATGGATGCAGACAATAGAGTTCTACCCATATGTATTATATGAGGAATTAAGTTGTTAACTCCCTGCTGACTTTCCAAATTCATGGAAACATTTATCTCCTTTGAAATTCCAAAATAAGAAATATGCACACCAAATACAGATGAGAACTGACAGTCCTAAATGAGGCTTGAAGCAAGTTTCCCTGCTAACAGTATTCCAAAGCAAACTTGCAATAGAAAAAGATTCATGGCTTACAACAGCAGGCTAACAGACTTCTTTTATATTTTATTTACTTTCATATTTTCACTAATCCTGTACAGTAGTAATTTATAGTATATATAATAATAGGTAGTCACAAATAATTATAATAACCTACAGGCAAGAAGTATCTTATGGTGTACTCACAAGCAAAGCATCTGACAACATTAATAACGACCAATTATTATCTTCATAATAGTAGATTATAAAATTTACAGAACAGATGATAGCATAGTAAGGTATAACAACTACTATTGTACCTGGACCTGTAATGTCAAAATCTGAAGGAAATTTTGGCGTGTAAGTATATTGACTATTTTGTTGAATTCAATAAGCATTACTTACTGTAAAATTTTCATATCTGTAACTTAGAGCATAAATAATCCTTATATTTAAAACTTTTTAACACAGAAAACAATAAAACCTATGTTTGCCTAAGAACTTTCTTCATAAAAATATTTTTCTGCAATTTTATCAAAAAATATTTTAATTTACTAAAGTAAGATACTTGAAGTGAATATGAAATCATTGTAAATCTCATTTAATAGTATTGTATATCAAGATCCTTGTAACAAGAGAATTAATCTGCATATTTATTCCATCTGAAATCAAATTATATGAAGCAATTTAAAAACAAGTACTCACATAAACCTTAGAATTCTTAATAACAATAATGACTGAAAATACACTTTTAAATATGAACCCACTGTACCTAAAAGCATAGCACAAGACGCAGATGTAAATGGACTTTTTCCCTCAACAATCACAGGGAGGAGAAGAACTAATTGAAAACCAATAAATTAAGTACAGAGCAGCAGGCGGTCTCTAGCTCACTTGGCCTGTGCATCAATAGGTCATTGTCAGTTAATTAAGTGAAGGTATAATCAGCTTAATTTATGTAGTTCATGGAGTTAATGGTATCATAGTACAGTACCTGACGTCTGACCTGTCCACACTTGTTTTATGTGTTCACTTCTTCCTACTATTCCTCGGAATAGGAGCGTTACATGTTTAGTGAATTTTCTATGCTTCTCTTCCTGGAGAAGATGATATATTTCACACACACATACATACACGCATGCATACACACACGAAGAAAATATCATTAGAACAAAAGTGCCTATTTTAAATGGTGTGGTATTTCTATAAATTATTTTTCAAAACATTAACTGCACCAACATGCAGAAATGTTTACATAAATGCAAGTTAATATTGAAATAATGCTGAAATAGAGTAAATGAAAGCATAGAGAATTGTAAAGAAGATAAGGCAATGAAGAAATGGAGGGGCAATCATAAAATGCCATGGCATAAGCTCAAACTAGATAAAATAGCGCTGCTATGTTTGTAAGTCATGTTGCTCGCTCAGTTTTCCACCTGGTAGCAGCAACCTCTTTTTTCCAGGGAGAGCGTTCTTTTTACTGTCTACATAGCTCCGCTTCTCTTTTCTGAAGCTCCAAGTTTACACACAAAGACAAACCACAATGTCAACCAATTGGACCTCACTTAAGGAACCTAGGAGATCGATTTGTAAAGCAAAGAATGAACAGGACCTTATTTCTGAAGTACGTTGCTCAAACTGCTCTTTCATTAAAAGATGCTCTTTCTTATTGATTTTGGCTTAAGTAATGAGAAAGCTTATCCAAAAATCTTTAGCATTTGGGCTCAAGTTAAGGAAATCAATACAGTCATTTCCCATTTGAACTGCATATGTGAGTTTTATGTACGAGAGAAAAGACAAAGCCAAATTCAGATAAGTCAATAGCATTGTCAATAGAACATGAAGCTGACAAATGGCGTTTTTCAGCAATTAAAGTGCGCTGTAAACATACAAAGACTAATCAATTACAGTGTTTAGTCATTAGCAGGTTTTAATTGGTACAAAAGTTCTATGAAGATATCTCTCTTCAGAAAGGAAGAATAAAGCATCTTAAGTACCATGCTTTGTGAGTAAACAATCTCATATCTTTCAAAGTGAATTGAGGCCTTAATTAGGAAGAATAAATTGAATATTAAATAATCAATGTATGTTAGTTGTTAGTAAAGTACTTTGTAATCACCATAATATATACATAGAGCACTTTTTCTTTAAAGTGTATTACAACAAAATTTCCAAAATTTTGATAACATTTTATAGTTATTAATTAAATATAATTAAACACCTCATAGTTAAATTTGAATAATTTCATGATTCGTAAACTTGAAGAACTTAATCATAAGATGATAACTTTATCTTTATGGTAATATTTTTTGGAATTCTTTAAAAATACTTTTGGTTCTGTGTAAAATATCCTAGCATTTATTCAAATAACATTTAAAAAATATTTTGTATTGACAATAAACTGAAATAAGACATACCCATTGTGGTTGGCCATTACCTTGAAGCATTCAGGGAAGTTGATGTACAGCCAAATACTATTCATAATACACTAAGTTGGGCATATCATTAAAATACAGATAAAACCTTTGTTTTTAATAAAAAATGATATAACAAAAGTAAAAGGTTAATTGAAAAGCAAAATAAACTACCGCATTTAGTAAGGCACATTACCTAGATTAACAGAAATCAATGAAATCATTAAAACAATTAATAACTTAGAGCTCCATCCAGACTAAGATAGACTCTGTGGCTATTAGAATGTGGATACAAGGCTACAGAGACATATCTATTCTGACTGTGTAATTTCCTCTCCTCTCTAACAGATCAGTAATATATGCAACCGGCATTCCACAGACACCCTTTCCCATTTGTCACATAAGAGGTCCCCCAGGCTTTGCATTGTGGATCCCAGTCTTTAGAGCATGAAGCATATTTTCCCCCATGTTTTGGAAATAAAATAGGCCATTAGCACATTTATGGGGTTAATCAAAGTCTTATAACTGTTAAACATTTTCTCTGTACAGAGAGCATGATCAGTGTTCTAGACAATACAAATTATACACAGAGCTATGTATAGAGCAATAGCAATCACTGAACTGAGACATGACCATTTGGGACCTATATTCTATTAAATATTTCTCTGTAGATCATGCTCCAAGAAGAAACAGGAAACTATCAGAACTGCATGAGTTACGTGAATTCTTTCTCTTCTCTTGACACTTAAAATGAAGCTGTAGAGACGGCACGGGGTGAAAGGAATGTTCTGAAACAGAATGCGGTGCTGTAATTTTTATCCCTATCTCCCAGCTCTAGTCTTATCCTTAAAGAAACTTTACTTCGGTCTAACTGAACTGAAAGCACAGATGCCCCCTGCGTCTTGCTTGAAAGCTAACAGGGCAACTCCTTCAATTGCCTGGGCTCAATGATCTAACACTATTTTCGGCTCTTTAACCTAGATTAAAACACATAACTGTTTTCTAAAAGCAGCACGAATTCAGAACAATGCATTATTTTTGGATTAAAAACTAGTTATTTTTAACAGAAAATCTTATTTCAGTAAAGAATTTTTGATTATTATTTTAGTAATCGGTAAATAAAAGTTTCTTAGGCATAGAGGATAAAATTGTTTCACTCATATTGAGTGATGAACTCAGTAGCACTTCGCACAGGAATCTAAGAAGGCACAAATACAATTACAACATAGGAAAGAACTGAAAGAAAATGATGTGTTAAACTTCCCAGAAATCATCCTAAAATACACAGTGCAGGAAAAAGAATTTCCAAGTTGAGAAACTTTGATTTACTTAAGTGGAAAATGTATGTATTGTGAATACAAGACAGAGGGAGAACTCTAATGAGTAGTTAGGCTGCACAACATCAACTGGGATCAGAGCTGATGCATTCTGGCCTGAAGTTCCATGTTTGTTATTTGTTAGCTATGTTGTTTTAAGTAAAATGTATATTTTTCCTTACCTACAAAAAGAAGATAATATATAACAAATTCTCAATGTGTGATTTTGATCATATGTCCTATGACATGCCTGGCACACGGTCTGGTATGTAGTAGTTCTGTAGTAATTTTCTGGGCCAAAAAGCTAATTAATTTTTCACTTAATGGGATAACATTTGTATCATACACCCGAAAAGTCATTTAAACATAGCACTGCATAACATTTATGTGTAATTAAATTAAATGTAATTAGGAAGTGATAGTTTGTGTGTGTGTGTGTGGTGTATGCATGCATTTACACACATGCATGGGCACGCATGCTGTGTTGGTTGTGTAGATGTTAAAAACCACAGAGACCAGTTTTAGGCTTCTCTCTGTCTCTCTATGTCTCTCCCCCCCCCCCCCCGATACAGTCTGTTACGGTTCTAAACTCCCTGTTCAGGCTACGCTGACTGGTCAACAAACCCATGGAATCCAAATGCCTCCACATACAGGTACATGCTGCTACATCCAACTTTTATGTGAGAGTTAGAGATCAGATTCTCCTGCTCTGCTTGAACTCCAAATATATATAGATACTTGAATCATACAGCTTGAAAACTTAAGCCAGTACTGAGCTGGAAGTTTCATCCCTACTGATTAGTTTTCAAAGTGCTAAAAGATGTTGTGGATACTATTGGAGGATTCTGTAGCTATGAATTCTGTAAGTTACAATAAAGACTGTTCTGGCAAGATATGCTCACTGGCTCAATCGTGGCAAGGTCATTGAAGTAATTAGTTACTTTTTTATTCAATTTAAGTCCACGTCACAAGATGAAAACTATACCTGGCACCATCATCAGACCAAGAACCTGTGACCAGACAGGTCATAGACTCTACAGCAGAACTTATTACTATTATTTTCCAAGTGAACAAAGCATTAAACTAATTATTCCTGACTTATCATTAAAGTCATAGATTTCTTCCTCTTTTAACCTTCTGCAGAGAAGATGAAGTAGTCAACAGTTAACACAGAGACCCATGCCTTGTTCAGTATGCTTAAAATAAGGGGCTAGAGAATTCTCAATCCTAAATAAACATCTATAACACATGCTTTTCTCTCAAGGCTCAGGGATCATTGTAGAAAAGAGAGCATGGTGAGCATAAGAGCCAGAAGCAGTGGATGACTATGATAAAAGATTGTTTTCCAGGTACAGCAGGTAAGCTGCACAGGTAAACTCACAACACTTATGAGAGTGTACACAAGATCTGTGTGGTCTCATGCCAGACCAGATCTCAGTGGCGACAGAAGGTAGGCAGGAAGTCTCGTCTCTATAACAGTCAAGAAGTTATTGACAATTATAAGCCTCTGGGAAAGTCAGTTTTCCTTAAAAGTGGGGCTCCTGGGAAGTCAGCCATGCTCCAATCGAAGCTTTCACATCTGGGAATATATGGATACCTCAAATTTGACATTATAGGTTTTAAAATAAAGAGTACACAATGTTATAGAGTAGGGAGGTGAATTGAAAAATACTGAGAGAGGGGAAGTAAATATAATGCAAACACATTCTAGAAAATACTCAATAAAATGTACATGGAGGGACTAGAATGATGGCTTAATCAGGAAAGGATTACCTTGCAATTATGAATCCAAATTTGCTGCACAGGCCCTATATTAAAGGTAAAGAATTGTGACGTACTAGTTTTCCAATTTAGTGTGCTTGGTGACTTGCAAGTCAAAGAAACCATATGACCCCCTATCAAAATGATAGACTCTGCCTAAGTAATAGTATATAAAGTTGTTCTCTGAAGCCTTCATGCACACACATGCAGAGAGAGAGAAAGAAAGAGAGGTGGGGGGAGAGGGAGTCTGGCAGACGCCATATAGCTGCTGAAGGAGAAGGATGCCAAAACCTACCAAAGCCATAGCCTCGCGGAAATATACAAATTAATAGACATTGGTTAATTTAAGAACTAGCTAAGAATATGACTGAGCCATTGGCCCTATATTGTTGTGATTAATGTTTTTGTGTGTGTGTGTGTGTGTGTGTGATGATTTGGGGCTAGGTGGTCACAAAACGAAAGCACAGCATCCATTTCTACCATAAGACAGTCTCTAAAGATAAGATGAGTATCCCCATCTATAAAACACAGAATATAGAAGTAGTTTTATATTTAAAGTTTGGATGTGAATTTTATCTTATCTGAGGTTAGAAGAAAGAAATGAAGAATCACATAGCCATACTTTGTAATTTCTTTTTTTTTATTTTTTTTATTGAGAAAAGGAGAAAAAAAAAACAAGTTTCCACCTCTTCCCAGCCTCCCATTTCCCTCCCCCTCCTCCCCCCCCTACGCCCCCTCCTCCCACCCTTCTCCCCCTCCTCCCACCCTTCTCCTCCTCCCCCCACTCCTTTCCCCCTCCCTCTCCAGTCCAAAGAGCAGTCAGGGTTTTCTGCCCTGTGGTAAGACCTAGGACCTCCCACCTCCGTCCATATCTAGGAAGGTGAACATCCAAACTGGCTGGGCTCCCACAAAGCCATCACATTATGTAGGATCAAACCCCCGTGCCATTGTCCTTTGCGTCTCATCAGCCCTCATAGTTCGCCATGTTCAGAGAGTCCAGTTTTATCCCATGCTTTTTCAGTCACAGTCCAGCTGGCCTTGGTGAGCTCCCAATAGATCAGCTCCACTGTCTCAGTGGGTGGGTGCACCCGTCATGGTCCCGACTTCTTTGCTCATGTCCTCCCTCCTTCTGCTCCTCATTGGGACCTTAGGAGCTCAGTCCAGTGCTCCAGTGTGGGTCTCTGTCTCTATCTCCATCCATCACCAGATGAAGGTACTATGATGATATGCAAGATATTCGTCAGTATTGCTCAAGGATAGGGTCATTTCAGGTTCCCTATTCTCAACTGCCCAAGGAACTAACTGGGGACCTCAGCTTGGGCACCTGGGAGCCCCTCTAGGGTCAGGTCTCTTGCCAACCCTAAAGTGGTTCCCTTAACTAAGTATTGTGGTTCCGTGCTCCCCTGTCCAAACTTCCTTTATCCCAATCCTCCTGCTTTCCCAAGGCCCGACCTCCTTCCCTTCTAACTTTTCTCTCCCCATCTCCCTTTACCCCCAACCCACCCCACCCCAAGATCCCAATTTTCTCCCCGGCAATTTTGTCTACTTCCCTTAGCCAAGAGGATAACTATATGCTTTTCCTTGGGTTCTCCTTCTTACTTAGCTTCTTTAGATTCACCTATTGTAGACTCCGTGACCCTTATTTATGGCTAGAAACCAATTATGAGTGAGTACATCCCATGTTCATCTTTTTGGGTCTGGGATACCTCACTCAGGATAGTGTTTTCTATTTCAATCCATTTGCATTCAAAATTCGAGAAGTCATTGTTTTTTACCGCTGAGTAGTACTCTAATGTGTAGATATTCCATACTTTCTTCATCCATTCTTCCATTGAAGGGCATCTAGGTTGTTTCCAGGTTCTGGCTATTACAAATAATACTGCTATGAACATAGTTGAACAAATGCTTTTGTCATATGATAGGGCATTTCTTGGGTATATTCCCAAGAGTGGTATTGCTGGGTCCAGGGGTAAGTTGATCCCGAATTTCCTAAGAAACCAAAAAACTGACTCCCATAGTGGTAGCACAAGATTGCATTCCCACCAGCAATGGATGAGGGTACCCCTTCCTCCACAACCTCTCCAGCAAAGGTTATCGTTGGGGTTTTTGACTTTAGCCATTCTGACAGGTGTAAGATGATATCTCAAAGTTGTTTTGATTTGCATTTCCCTGATTGCTAAGGAAGTTGCGCATGACCTTAAGTGTCTTTTGGCCATTTGAACTTCTTCTGTTGAGAATTCTCTGTTCAGATCAGTGCCCCATTTTTTAATTGGGTTAATTAGCATTTTAAAGTCTAGTTTCTTGAGTTCTCTATATATTTTGGAGATCAGACCTTTGTCTGTTGCGGGGTTGGTGAAGATCTTACCCAGTCAGTAGGTTGCCTTTGTGTCTTAGTGACAGTGTCCTTTGCTTTGCAGAAGCTTCTCAGTTTTTGTAGGTCCCATTTATTCAATGTTGCTCTTAATGTCTGTGCTTCTGGGGTTATACATAGGAAGCGATCTCCTGTGTCCATCTGTTGTAGGGTATTTCCCACTTTCTCTTCTATCCTTTTCAGTGTGTTCGGGCTGATATTGAGGTCTTTAATCCATTTGGACTTGAGTTTTGTGCACGGTGAAAGATGTGGGTCTATTTTCATTCTTCTACAGGTTGACATCCAGTTGTGCCAGCACCATTTGTTGAAGATGCTTTCTTTCTTCCATTGTATACTTTTAGCTCCTTTATCAAAAATGAGGTGTTCATAGGTTTGTGGGTTAAAATCCGGGTCTTCTATACGATTCCATTGGTCGACTTCTCTGTTTTTATGCCAGTACCACACTGTTTTCATTACTGTAGCTCTGTAATAGAGTTTGAAGTCAGGGATGGTAATGCCTCCAGAAGATCCTTTATTGTATAGGATTGTTTTGGCTATCCTGGGTTTTTTGTTTTTCCATATAAAGTTGATTATTGTCCTCTCCAGATCTGTGAAGAATTTTGATGGGATCTTGATGGGGATTGCATTGAATCTATTAATTGCCTTAGGTAGAATTGCCATTTTTACTATGTTGATCCTCCCAAACCAAGAGCAAGGTAGATCTATCCATTTTTTGGTATCCTCTTCAATTTCTTTCTTCAATGCCTTAAAGTTCTTGTCAAATAGATCTTTCACTTCCTTGGTTAGAGTTACCCCAAGATATTTAATGCTGTTTGTGGCTATCGTGAATGGTGAAGCTTCTCTGATTTCCCTCTCTGCTTCCCTATCCTTTGTGTATAAGAGGGCGACTGATTTTTTGGAGTTGATCTTGTATCCTGCCACATTACTAAAGCTGTTTATCAGCTGTATAAGTTCTTTGGTGGAGTTTTGGGGGTCGCTTAAGTACACTATCATATCATCTGCGAATAACGAAAGTTTAACTTCTTCCTTTCCAATTCGAATCCCCTTGATCCCATTATGTTGTCTTATTGCTATTGCTAGAACTTCAAGTACTATATTGAAGAGGTATGGAGAGTGTACATCCTTGTCGTGTTCCTGAGTTAAGCGGGATGGCTTTGAGTTTCTCTCCGTTTAATTTGATGTTAGCTGTCGGCTTGCTGTATATAGCTTTTATTATATTTAGGTATGACCCTTGTATCCCTAATCTCTCCAAGACTTTTAACATGAATGGATGTTGAATTTTGTCGAATGCTTTTTCAGCATCTAATGAGATGATCATATGGTTATTTTCCTTCAGTTTATTTATATGCTGGATTACATTGATAGATTTTCGTATGTTGAACCAGCCCTGCATCTCAGGAATGAAGCCTACTTGATCATAGTGGATAATTTTCCTAATGTGTTCTTGGATTCGGTTTGCCAGTATTTTGTTGAGGATTTTTGCGTCGATGTTCATGAGTGAGATTGGCCTGTAATTCTCTTTCCTGGTTGAGTCTTTGTGTGGTTTTGGTATCAGAGTAACTGTAGCTTCATAAAAGGAATTAGGTAATGACCCTTCTGTTTCTATATTGTGGAATACATTAAGGAGTATGGGTATTAGCTCTTCTTGGAAGTTCTGGTAGAATTCCGCATTGAAACCATCTGATCCTGGGCTTTTTTTCGTAGGGAGGTTTTTGATAACAGCTTCTAATTCTTCGCGACCAACAGGTCTGTTTAGATTGTTCACCTGGTCCTGGTGTAACTTTGGTATATGGTATTTATCTAAAAAAGTGTCCATTTCTTATACATTTTCCAGTTTTGTGTTATACAGGCTTTTGTAATATGATCTGATGATTCTCTGAATTTCCTCTGTGTCTGTGGTTATGTCCCCCTTTTCATTTCTGATCTTATTAATTTGCGTATTCTCTCTCTGCCGTTTGATTAGTTTGGATAGGGGTTTATCAATCTTGTTGATTTTCTCCAGGAACCAGCTTTTTGTTTCATTGATTCCTTGTATTGTTTTCTGTGTTTCTGTTTTGTTGATTTCAGCCCTCAGTTTGATTATTTCCAATCTTCTACTCCTCTTAAGTGAGTCTGCTTCTTTTTTTTCTAGAGCTTTCAGGTGGGCTGTTAAGTCTTCAATATGTGCTTTCTCTGTTTTCTTTAAGTGGGCACTTAGTGCGATGAACTTTCCTCTTAGCACTGCTTTCATAGTGTCCCATAAGTTCGAGTATGTTGTTTCTTTATTTTCATTGAATTCAAGGAAGACTTTAATTTCTTTCTTTATTTCTTCCTTAATCCAGGTATGGTTTAGAAGTTGAGTGTTCAGTTTCCATGAGTTTGTAGCCTTTCTGGGGGTAGCATTATTGTTGAATTCTAACTTTAATCCATGGTGATCTGATAAGACACAGGTGGTTACTAATATTTTTTTGTAACTGTGTAAGTTAGCTTTGTTACCGAGTATGTGGTCAATTTTCGAGAAGGTTCCATGAGCTGCAGAGAAGAAGGTATATTCTTTCCTCTTCGGGTGGAATATTCTATAGATGTCTGTTAAGTCCATTTGCTTCATTACTTCCATTAATTCTCTATTTTCTCTGTTAGGTTTCTGTTTGATTGACCTGTCCATTGTTGATAGAGGAGTCTTGAAGTCTCCTACTATTAGTGTGTGTGGTTTGATGGCTGCCTTGAGTTTTAGTAATGTTTCTTTTACATACGTGGGCGCTTTTATATTCGGGGCATAGATATTCAGGATTGAGACTTCATCCTGATGAATTGTTCCTGTTATGAGTATATAATGTCCCTCTCCATCTCTTCTGATTGATTTAAGTTTGAAGTCAACTTTGTTAGAAATTAGTATGGCCACACCTGCTTGTTTCTTAGGACCATTTGCTTGATAAGCCTTTTCCCAGCCCTTTACTCTGAGTAGGTGCCTATCTTTGTGTTTGAGGTGTGTTTCTTGTAGACAGCAGAACGTTGGATACTGTTTTCGTATCCAATCCCTTAGCCTGTGCCTTTTTATAGGTGAGTTGAGCCCATTGACATTAAGTGATATTAATGACCAGTGGTTGTTAACTCCGGTCACTTTTTTAGTAGTAGGGTTTGTGTGTTTCCCTTCTTTGAGTTGCGCTGGTGAAAGGTCTCTAGATGACTGAGTTATTGTGGGCATTGTTGGACTCCTTGGTTAGTGATTTTCCTTCTATAATTTTCTGTAAGGCTGGATTTGTGGCTACGTATTGTTTGAATTTGTTTTTATCCTGGAAAATTTTGTTTTCTCCATTTATAGTGAACGAAAGGTTGGCTGGATATGGTAGTCTGGGCTTGCATCCATGATCTCTTAGTTTTTGGAGTACATCTATCCAGGACCTTCTGGCTTTCATGGTTTCCATAGAGAAGTCAGGTGTAAGTCTGATAGGTTTACCTTTATAAGTAACGTGGCCTTTTTCCTTTGCGGCTCTTAATATTCTTTCTTTATTCTGTATATTTTGTGTTTTGATTATTATATGGCGAGGGGATGGTTTTTTTTGATCCAGCCTATTTGGTGTTCTGTATGCTTCTTGAACCTTCATAGGTACCTCTTTCTTCAGGTTGGGAAAGTTTTCTTCTATAATTTTATTAAGTACATTTTCTGTACCGTTGAGCTGCACTTCTTCTCCTTCTTCTACTCCAATTATTCTTAGGTTTGGTCTTTTTATTGTGTCCCAAATTTCCTGAATGTTTTGTGATGAGAATTTGTTGGTTTTGCTGTTTTCTTTGATCAGTGTGTTTATTTTTTCTATGGTATCTTCAGTGTCTGATATTCTCTCTTCTATCTCTTGTAGTCTGTTGTTAGTACTTGTTTCTGTCATTCCTGTTCGTTTACCCAGATTTTCCATCTCCATTCTTCCCTCGGTTTGTGCTTTCTTCATTGCTTCCATTTCATTCTTCATGTCTTGAACCGCTTCCCTAATCTGTTTGATTGCTTTTTCTTGTTTCTCTTGGTTTTCTTGCGTGTCTTTGAGCGATTTATTCATTTCCTCTACCTTTTTGTTTGTAATCTCTAATTGTTTATGGCATTTTTTCACCTCCTGTTTAAGGTCCTCTATTATTTTCATATAGTTCACTTTTGAGTCGATTTCTTCTATTTCTTCAGGAGTAGGGTGTACAATTCTTCTTATTTCGGGATCCCTGGTTTCTGGTGGTGTCATGTTGCCTTTCAGATTGTTGGAGGAATTCTTGTATTGGCGCCTTCCCATCTCTTCCTTCAAATGGAGCCAGGAGAGGCCTGGTCTCTTGGTCCAGTCTTTGCTGTGATTGACTCTCAGGGTATATCTCTTCAGTGTAGAAGCAGGAACCATTCCCGTCCAGATGGGATTCCTCAGCAACCGTCCTGATGGGATTCCTCAGCAACCGTCCTGATGGGATTCCTCAGCAACTAAACAGGGCCGCTGGTAGCCCAATGATCCAGGGCCAACAGGATGAATGGAGCAGGGTGGGGGGGGGGTGTATCCAGGAGCGCGCAGGAAGCCTGGCGCCAGAGCTGAAGGTGCCCGGCTCCCTTACAGGGGACCCTGAGGCCTGCCGGGTAGGCAGGCACTCACCGCTCTGGGTGGGTCGCCTTAGTTTAGGAGCTTAAAACTAAAGTTGAGCACTGGTCCTAGCATGCAGCAGGGCAGGGTTGGGGAGGGGTGCTGGGGGTGCTGGGTCGTGCGAAAGAAGCCATACTTTGTAATTTCTAAGGAGTTATGCTAAGATGTTAAAACGATGATAATTTTAAACAGAATATTTCAGCAGCATGTTTTATTACCCCTGCTATGCTGGGGACTTTAAAAGTTGATGAAAAGCTGTTTAGGCATTCTTCTTTCTACATTTTCTATACATGTACAACTCCTGCCTCTGCCTCGAAACCCGCTCTTCGTTCAAACCTTGCTTAGACAGACCTAATTTTATGAAAACATCCTTGACTTTATCTCCACTTAAAATGTATTCAACATCTATTTCTTGGGACTCTAAAATCTCAATTTCTCTTCTACAGAAACCGACGCATTAATTTCCATTTTACTTTCCCTCCTTTATTACCATGGGGGAATTCCTAGCAATTGAAATATTAGCGGTTTGTGTGCACATTTGATGTGAGAGTTATTCTTTGGGGTGATTGCAGTAATAAATTAATTAGTATCATATATGAGGAGCACATTTTAAGTGAATACTGTATACTGTGCAATTTGCTTTATATTTTAACTCTTTCTTCCAAAGAGAACTCAGATTATATGATTCCTATTCTAATATTGTCAATGAAGATCATGACCTAGATTACTCAGGTGGGGGATGATGGATCTGAGATCCCAAATTCTAGCAGTTTTCAAACTCGCTAGCTGCCTCTATCTACTTTCTCATTTAGTAAGGTTAGAAATTTTAAAACTCAATTTTTCAAAGTTGATCAATGCAGCATAACTTAGCCTTTCAAAGGACAATCACTGACTCTTTCTTCGTTCACAATAATGTAGATCAATACTATTTGGCCTACATATCATTTTCTATATGTTATAAATTAACATTTAAAGAATTATGGAATAAATTTGTTCATTTGCTCAACAAATATTTTTCAGCAAACATGTCAATATATGTTTGATATGAAGAAACAAAAGACGAGAGACACATATATATATGTGGTTTGCACTTTAGCTCACTCTTATGTGGCACAGTTTTAAGCACTGTTTTACATGCTATTCTTTAGTTGTTACTATTATTTTTCTAATTTTACAGATATGCACACTGAGGTTAACAAAAGTGAAATAATTTGACCAAAGCTGCTGACTTTAAAAAATGAACTCAAGAGATGGGAGGAAAAGATGGCAGAACAGATCTTGGAGAAGAGAAGATGAGAGATTGAGTGGAGAGTTTGTCCTTGGCCATTGGGAGTTTCAGGTCACAGCCAGACCCTCTCCATCCCATCATTGCCTGCTAGAATGGTGCAGCCACTAGGCCCACAGGTCCAGCAGCACGGAGCCACCACTGGTACTGCTCCTAGACCTTCTCATCCTGGTAGGGGTAAGAAATGTGAGAGTCACAGTGCTGACCTTGCTGGAAATACCATGTCCTGTCCAGGTTACCCACAGGGAAGCCGGCACCAAGCACAGTGTGGCATACAGCAGCCAGGAGCTCACACAGGTCCTTTCCTTTTCCTCCATGCTGCCTAGCCACACACTCACCGTGACTCTGAGCAACAACAAGATATCCAAGATGAATAATGGTTCCTGTAGCCAGCTGCTCTGCACAAGGAGGTATCTTTTGCAGTGATATCCATGACTATGGACTCATAACTGAGAATGAGAGACTTTGTAGAATTTTGTGACACCCCCGCCCATAAAAGAAGCAGTCCAGACATGAAGTTATTGAAGCAAGTCCTAAGAAATTATGATAAATATGCTGAAGTGTAGTTCTTCACAGGTGATGGCTTCTGGCAGAGTGGGGATGAGAGGAAAGGTCTGTTTACTCAAGGAGCTGGCCACTGGTAGTTCAATCATGCTGTAATAAGTATGGGCAAAATAAATTGGACTTGGTGGTTTTTTAACTTGATTTTATATACATATATATAGTATATATACACACTATCAAGTGTCTATATATTGTATATTACTGTTTAACTGTTTATATATATAATATACATTAAATTTTTGTTTATATAATATAATATATATATGGAGCAGGCTTAAGAGTGGGAAGGTGGACCTTGAATGAATGGGAAGCAAGTGAGGGTGATCAGAGTCCACTGTATGAAATTCCCATATAATTTTTTAAAATGATTATGTTGCAGGAAAAAGTTGTACTCAAAATATAAAACAAGATCCTAGGCAATGAACTTGACGTCCAGGCAAGGAAACCTTGTTGGCTAACCACTTAACGTTTTCTGATACGTTGTTTTGATGCTGCCACAGAGCCATGGCTGCTGGGAACCAGACCAGCAATTCTCTCTCCTCACAGCATCTCTTTTCTTGGGACGGACTTTGACCGATGCAGACTAGTTTACCAGTCATCTTTATATTCATCTGCAGAAACACCAACATCAAGGATGTCAGGTACATTACAATTGGTAACTACATCTTTGTATGAATTTGGCACTTGAAATGAACAAAAAACAGTCCCCTTATCTGTGTTTCTCAGGATAAAAGACCTATTTTTATGTTTCATACTTAAAAGTTCAGGTTTTTCCTAATTTTTTATCTTTAGCAGAACAGGGCTCGTTGTCTTTGTCTGCAAAGATTACATAAGCTCAAACCAGAAAGAAAGTTTTATTACCAAACATTTTATAAGGTTTAATTTTATTTTTTAGAGGTTACTGTATATATAATCACCAAAGGCAGAAACATTTTTGACAAAAATATGTATGTATCTCTCATACAGATTATATTAAAGGAGGTTTACATAAGTACTTAAATTTTACTGTGCGCAATGTATTTTATATTGCATTCTAAAATAAAATTTTATCACCTTGGTTTTAGGCCAGACCAAAGTGTGTCTTCTGCCTGGTAACATGAGCCATATACCTGATTGAAAAATTCAAATTTAAATTAGCTACATAAATGAATTTAGTATGTCACCTCAAAAATTCTGTTAATATGTATTTATATTACTTTTCTTGCAGTTGTTCCTGTCTTATTTTTTCTCCTTTCTTCCCCTTCTGAACAAACATATGTTAGTCTCATTCAATTTTCTTCTCACCACTACACTAACACTTCCTCTCAATTCCAGCTTAATGTTCTCTCTTCTTTCCCATTAACCTTTGATACCCATACTTGCGAGCTCCTCTTTACTTCCAATCTGGCACATTCATCTCTCATTTCTTTCCTAATATAATAGATGTGAGGAGAAAAGCTCCATCCTTTATAAAATGAAGAAAAAATAAAGTCTCAAAGATAAGAAAACAGTGTGATTCAGTTATTCACTTTTAGTCAACACATTTACATATCCACTTTTTCCGAGATGTTCTCATTCTTTTACACGGAACTGATATTTTAAGAGGGCTGAATGACATGTACTAATTTTTAATCTTTCTCTACTCTATTACCAGCAATTTCTCTAAACCACATTTGAAATAAGCTTTCAAGGGGCTTAAGTGTGTCTGGGATTTATCTTGGTGTCTCTGATACCTAGTTCAGTGATTGCCACAGTGCAGATGTTCACTGAGCGCTGAGGAGGTGGCAGAGCCCTAATACTTGATAGGAAAGGAAACTGTAAAATTAAAGAGAAAACCTTTTTGCACCAGTAGCCACGGTGGAAAGTGCAGAGCTTAATATGGTTGAAGGTCAGTGCTCACAAGGACATCGTGTGCAAGCTATCATCCCCCTTACTTTATCTCATCTTCCAGAACATTTTTTCTAAGTCTCAAGGAAGAATGTGGTTTGGAACTATAGTCAGAGCGCCAAGGATTCAGCTGAGGCTTCTGTACCTTATATGTTGTTATTCCCTTCGTAAAGGGTGACCCAGCCAAAGCTAAGCTGAAAGAAAACACAAATGATCTTCCGTTCCTATTTCCCTGTAACATCCACTGGTTAAAATAGTCTAAAGGAAATCTCCAGACATGGTGCTGAAATGTACTCTTCCAGTAAAGCAAGGAAAACCAACGCACGTATAAATTCATCCCGCAGTGCTTACCTGCATACATGGTATGCTGGTCAAATAATGGCACAAAAGATGAACAAACAAACAGCCACTAAACAGATTTCAAGCCCACTTCCTGAGATAGAATCCATGCCGGATATTCCCTGGGTGTCCAAAAACTTGGTACTACATAGGCCCTGAATTTGGGAAAAACCAAATGCTATTTTCCTGCTAAATAAAAGTAGCCATAAAATGACTCCTAGCAACATTCTGCTGTCTCCATTAACTCTTATCTTGTTCAGCCCTTATCAGAGAAGCTCTCACTGCAATAGGATGAAGATAAATACAGAGAAACATGAGAAGAAAATGTGCAGAGTGTGAGAAACCTTCATCAAATCCTCCCCTCAGCTCCAAGGGAAAGACGGTAAAGGCACGTGGAAATGGAAGGCACTAAGGAAGCAAGGCCTTCCAGACACCGCAGCGCTGACATACGAACTTAGAGATGGCAGAGGGCAAGGCCTTCCAGACACCGCAGGGCTGACATACGAACTTAGAGATGGCAGAGGGCAAGGCCTTCCAGACACCGCAGGGCTGACATACGAACTTAGAGATGGCAGAGGGCAAGGCCTTCCAGACACCGCAGGACTGACATACGAACTTAGAGATGGCAGAGGGCAAGGCCTTCCAGACACCACAGGGCTGACATATTAATTTACAGAGATGGTGGTGGGCAAGGCTTTCCAGACACCACAGGACTGATATACGAACTTATAGAGATGGTGGAGGCATACACAGGGCACGCACAGGTCCAAGTCAGAAGGGTACCCAGTACTGAGAGGGTTATGTAAACATAATCTCTTATTCATAGCCCAAGAGACATCTCCCACTGACAACTATTCACAACAGAAAAATTATCTTTTGGTTTTGTTTTTTTTTCAAGTGAATCTCGGTATACAAACAAATCTTAAGGGCAGTACCCATTTCCTGCAATAGATGGACAAACTGAACTCAAAAGTTATCCTTTAAGATTGTCTGTGTTCAGGCTTGATGCAGGGGAGAGGAGCTTGGTCCTGCTTCAGCATGACATGCCATGGTTTGATGTCCCATGGGAGGCCTTAACCCATCTAAATGGAGATGGAGGAGGAGTGAATGTGGGTGAGGAAGGGGAGAAGTGGGCAGAGGGAGCAGAAGGAGAGGAGGAGGGGAAAATGTGTTTGCTTTATAAAACAAATAAGAAAAAAATATAAAATAGATTGTCTTTTTTCCCCTTACATTCCTCTGTTTGAGTATTTCTTTTTTAATCTTACTGGTGTTTTGCTTATATATTATGGCTTCTAATAGTGTGGGTTATTGGGTTGTGTGTGTGTGTTCTTCTCATGCTTTTTCATTGTGTGTTTGTGTTTGTTGTATTCTTACTGTCCCATTTTAATTTTTCTTTTATTTCTCTGCTTGTTTTCTAAAAAGAGAGAGAGAGGGGAGGTCTGGAGTTGGTGGGAAAGATCTCAGAGAAGATGGGGGAAGTAAAACTGTGATCAGAATAAATTGTATGGGAAAATATCTATTTTTTATGAAATCAAATGAGATGCCCATATGCTTTCCATGTCAATGGACTCATGGGAAGTAAGAGGTACAAGGAGCACTGTGAACCACCCTAAAGAACTGACAGTGAGATTTACAGTCTTCAAATGAATTCTTGGCAGACTCCTATAAGTGGTTGTGCATTTCCCAAACCCCTTCAATTTAACATTCAGAAGATCTAGTTAACTTAAAGTTTTTACTTTATTGCAGATTTTTATTTTGGAGAAAAGAAGATCTTGCTATCTATAAGTTAGTATCAATAAGCCTGACTTGATTTACCTAGCAGTTAAGAAAGTCAAGGAAATAAAATCAATATCAAAACTAAACTGGAAATAAAAGCAGGACTTAGGTGACTAGTATTATCTTTAAGGCCTTTGCCTGCCACAAATAATGCTTTCTTTGTTCTTATATATTTCAGTGTAAGAAATATTTGATTATAATTTTTAATTATTTCTTTCATGTGTGATTATAATGTAATTGAATCACTTTCCTTTTCCATTTTCTTCCTTCAAATCTTTCAGTAAACGCCTCCTTTCATTCAAATTCCTGGCTGTTTTCATTAACAGTTGTTATCACCTATGGGTATGATAACATCTGAGGATGTTATTTTACTCTCCTTCTTCTGTATTGATCTTCATCCCTCTTTCCTTAATAGAGCCTTCCCTCTTCCATTTTTCTCATTTCCCCTATCAAAACACTTAAACTCCACTCTTACTCTTTCCTTTGTTCCCCAACATCAGCAGTCTGGTAGAAGTCTCGTTATACTGTGTGTGTGTGTGTGTGTGTGTGTGTGTGTGTGTGTGTATACACAGATAATTCTAAATATATTAATATAACCACCAAGTCTCTATACTTATAATGTTACCTGTATATGTGATTTTAGGGCTGACAGTTGGTACTGAATAACCAATTGGAATGTTCTTTCCTCGTGATGCTATTTCGCCCACTCACAATATTTCTGTGTTCCTGTATTAGCTGTAGTTCTTTTGCAGGGCTCAGGACTTTCTCTAATCAACTTTAGCATGCCTTTTGTCATTTTGCTTATTCATTTTATGCTGAGGCAGTCATGTTGGAAAAACTATGTGGTTATAATTTTTGACAATAGTAGGGACACAGTCTCACAACAAACGTCCTGTTCCTCTGGCCTTTCCAATCTTTCTGTTTCCTCAGCAATGAACCCTGATGTTTTGGTGTAGGACTTATATTAGAAATGTATCTCTTGGGACTGGGCTCCACAACTCTCAGTTTTGATTGGTTGCAGTTTTCTGTCTCTCTCAAAGGGCAATTTCCTTGATGAAGAGGGAGGACTTTGCTGTGGGTATAAGAACAAATACTTAGAATGTACTTGGGGATTATGCTTGTTTAATAAAGTGGCAATTGTAGGTTTGCCTCCAAGAACCGAACTGAACAATTGGCTGGGTCTAGTACCAGATAAGATTCCCCTCTTAATGAGTGATTCTCATGCCCATTAGAAAGCTGTTAGTTGCCATAAAGTTAATCAAGTCACTACTACACCACAAGGATTACTATGTCATGTTGATCATTGTTATACTTCATATATACCACAGTTGGGTAGTACTGCTTCCCTCACTTGGAAGCTTGCATGCTGCCTTCCAGGAGATGGAAATGAAAAGATTGTGTTGATTGAGATAACACAGACCCAGTAAGACAAAAAGCTCACATTTTTTTTTTCCATTTAGAGCACCAGGCGCCAAATCTTCAGATGTGAGTAAACATCCAAGAGTCACTGCAAAACTGGCAAAGTAAAAAAGAACTATTGCCAGAGTGGTGGTAGAGAAGGCAATAGAGTGAGGAAATCAAGAGTTCAAGTGATTCAATAGAAGAAATGAGAAAAACGGAAGAAAAAGGATTCTAATTAGAGAGGAGAGAGAAAGATAGATACAGAATAAGGGGAGCAAATAGCAGTAAGGATATCTGAAAATCTAATATTCTGTAATACTTGTATATGTACAATTTAAATAAAAATTTCCATCTGGGATGACAGTGCTCATTCTAAGAGAATGAGAGCATCCAGAAGAAACTCTAACACCAGCATGAGAAATTCTCTTTTGAGTCATTGATAGGGTTTGTCTGAGAGACTCCCAAAATTGTACTGACTATTTCTAATGCTATTATTTGTCTGCTATAGGTGGAGAGTAAGCCCTTATTGCTGAGAACACCATGTACTTGAGACATAGGGTCCAGAGGTTCATATGATGACTGGGAAAATAATTAGGCTAGTGTGCTGAATAGTTTTTTTTAAACAATTTGACAAAAACTACAGTCATTTTGGAAGAGAGAACCTCAATTAAGAATATGATTCCACCAGATTGGCTGTAGGCAAGCCTGCGGTACTTTTTTTGATTGATTGATTATTATTGAAATGGGAGAGCACAGCTTATTATGAATGGTACCATGCCTGTGCTAGAAGTTCTGGATTTTATAAGAAGTCAGGGTGAGCAAGTCCTAAGTTGCAAGCCCGTAACAGGCATTACTCTGTGGTCTTTGCATCAGTTCCTGACCCTGGTGCTGGCCTTGAGTTCCTGCCCTGACTGCCCTGCATGATGACTCTAAGTGCTAAGATGACAGAAACCCTTTCCTTTACAAGTTGCTTTTGATCATGATCTTTTATGACAGCTATAGAAGTACTAATTATAACAGCAAGATATACAATAAATGACAATATTAAGATAATAATGTCTATAAATGGTAATTTTATAGCAATGAATGAAGCTTGTATGGGAACATATTACCCTATGTAAGAAGAACTGTTAGAAAATAGCAGAAGCAATTCATCAAAGGTGCTAAACAAGTATTAACACAGGTGAATTACAGTACCTAATGCAAGTTTAGATTAAATAAGGATGAAAGGTGGCATCTTGGTACTCAGAGTTCATTGTGCTCAAGAATGAGATAGAAAGAAAAACTCAAATCAGGCAAGTGTAAGGGATTCATTTTACAGTTGACTTCAGTAGCAGCAGCAATTGCCTTCAGTCTTTTTAGGCCTCTGTCTGACAAAATATTTCCATTCTAGAGACCTGGATTTACTTGTAAGTGAAATCTCAATATTTACTAAAATTTTATTTACATGTATATATAAAATATATGTGTGTGTGCATGTGTGTTTCATTCTAGAGTAATTTTTTGTTTTAGCTATTTTATCCCCTTTTATTCTGAGAAATTTCTATTCTCTTAAGTATCAAGATAATCCTATATTTCTTATATTTTAAAAAGTATAATATTAAGATACTCGAATTAGTCATTGTAAGAGTCACACTGTTTAAAGTTCTATAAAACACTTGAAAGCTAAATCAGTCTGAACTATAGCACAAAGCCTGGCTATGTTATTAAGGCTACTTATTATTCTAAAATGAAAATATGCATACAGTATATAATATATAGATATTGTTAAGTATCCTAAACAATTCTTGATACAGATTTTAGATTCAAGTATTCTTTACATATATTTCACATTTATGTTTATATAAAGATGAAAAGAATAATTCATGTAAATGTAATAAATAATAAAGATAGTTTGAATTAATTTTTACTTTGATGCACAAAAGGAAAATTTTTTAAAAGACTATTACATAACATGTTTGCAGAGAAAATGCTGATACCATAGTAGTGATGCAACACTAAACAAGCAATGAGGGAACGGAAAATGGCTTTGGAGTTTTAAAACAAAATGAATTGCTTCACTTTATCTCATTTCCAATTCTAACAGTACTATCATCTTAAGATCTCTATTCATCTCAAGAAGATGTAATTACGTTGTACAGGATTTCTTTGGTACATTGTTGATGGAGGAAGGTCATTGGTTAACTAAACTGCCTTGGCCCTAATAGGATAAAACATAGGTGGGTGGAGTAAACAGAACAGAATGCTGGGAGGAAGAGGAAGTGAGCTCAGACTCGACAGCTCTGCTCTCTGGAGCAGAGGCCATGCTCTCCTCTCCCGGGCAGACGTGATTAAGCTCTGACCCAGGATGGGATGTAGGCTAGAGTTTTCCCGGTAAGCGCACCTTGGGGTGCTACACACATTATTAGAAATGGGATAGTCCATGTGCGAGAGTTAGCTGAGAAGAGGCTAGAAATAATGGGCCAAGCAGTGTTTAAAAGAATACAGTGTCCATGTAATTATTTCGGGGCATAAGCTAGCAGGTGATTGGGGTGCTGGGGACGAAGCCCCGCCGCTCCTATTACAACACATTGTGATTTCCATTTAAATTTGAAGCCTTCACAGTTTTTTTTTTTTTGTCTTTACACCTGCAGAATGTATCGATACAAAAGTTTCTCTTATGGCAATATCTCACTAAAACCTCAGGCATAACTCAAGTGACCATAAATGTCTAAGTCACAACAACTAAATATTAAACTCCCCTGCCTTCTTTTCTTTTTTTACTTCTGCTACTGACTGAAATATGGGACGATGCTCTAGAAATATTAAGGAAGACATAATTGATTACATGTACTGTCTAAAGAAAAAAATTGTTGAGGATGATTCTCAAATGCCACTCTTGAATAATTGAGTAAATGCAATTTCTGTCGTGAATAAATACCAATGACATTCTGATTAGATTTTCATTCTAGAAAAGTCAAAGCTATCTGGACAAAGAGATCAGTGGTTGCTGGGGGTTAAGGGTGGAGAGAGATTAAAAGTAAAGGGCAGCCTGAGGGAGGCTTTGGTGTTTTGTTGTGTTGTTTTGTTTAAAGAATAATAAAACTATTCTTTTGTGTATTAATTTTGGTGGTATCTGTATGTTTCTAATTAATGATCAAAAACTACAAACTGTATGCCAACAGAATCATACTATATATAACTTAAAAATTAAACAGAAAAAGAGTACCTAAACTTATTAATGTTCGAAAGTGTATTGTTTTAAAAGAAGACATACCTTTAAAAATAAAATAAAATAATGTTAAAAATTTCTAGGAAAAATAAATGAAATTATTTGAGAACTAAATTAAAAATTAGGACATAGCAAGGAAAGTAATATTGTTACAGATAAATGTAAAGATAAAACACCAAATTAAAGTTCAGAGGCATGTGGAGATGAGAATACCAACTACTTTAACATGTGAAGGGCTTAAAAAATGCTTCTATCTTTATACTTCCAATTCTGAAGAATATATTTTCCAAGGAGTGTTTTGTCTTCTTGGGGTTGCTCTAATATATGATTTTTTGGGTTTTGATTTCTAATAAGCATCTCAAACAAGTATACTAGAACACATATTTTATAAGAAAGGAAAGGTATTGAGTCCTGAGCTTTGATCCATGAATATGCCTTACTGAATTAGTTTGTCAAAGGACCTGCCTCACGACAACCTATTCAGTAGGTAATCCTGGTATTTAAGCATGTTATTTATAGGTAATATATTCAACAAAAGTTAGAAAACTGCTCCTGCCTCTCCGAAAAGACAGCAGCACTCAAGAATGACTAATTCTCACCTTCTCCCACATCTCCAAGAAGTTTTGCTTTAAACTCACCACCAGTCCTAGCCTCACTATCACTGTTCTTGGAACCCCATAAATTAAGCATCATGTCCCTTTACAAATTAACCCATAACTGGTCACCATCTCCAACTGTCCTCCTTCCCTTCTAGCCCCATCTCCCAGGCCTCCCTTCACCTTTAGTGTTTCTAAAATGAAACACTGTAGATCTCAAGGTCAACCATCAACTAATAACTCTAAAAGTTGATTCTCACCATTTTCATCAAAGTGTCTATGTCCTTTGTGTCTTAGTCAAACCTTGATTTTCCAAGAACATTGAATTATTGCTGTAATACTTTTCTTCTTGAGACTTTTTTTTTGCCTCAGGACTTAGAAGCAGGAAGATTTTAGTCCTCATTGATACTATCTAATAATATCCATCTATTTGAAATCATAAGACTTCCACCTGTGAAACTTCTCCTTTATAACCATGAAATTCCACACACATTCTACTGATGATGGTTTCGCTTCCCACATAAAACCCATCATGTTTATTTCTTGAACTCTAGTATTAATTTGTCCATAATCTTATCATTCATCAGGTTACATCTTTATCTTACCATATTCAGAAACAATCAGTTCTCCATAAAAATTTTCCATCTCGGGTTTACCTTGAATCCATTCATCCTATAAATGATTCATTACTGCTTGTTCCTCTCCCCTTCTCTTTACAGCCCACCTCGTGTGTAGAAATGGTGAGCCAGTATAGTTAACATTCTCCTTTATGTTTAACAACATTTTCAGCTACTTTTTATCAGTTACAGCTCAGTTTCTCTGAAGATCAATGTGATTAGAGAAAAAGAAATGCCATGCTTACTGATTTAGTGTAATCAAACCTTAGATCCTTCAGCCTATCTATATGAGTAATGCTGTACTTATCTAGCCCATTTTCCCACCTATGACTTCCTCTATTGCCCACATTTCCAATACTTACAACTTAGCTGATAACTTTGCCTTCTGTATCAAGAAAATTGAGCCAATAACAATGAATTTTGGAGGACTGAATTCATTATATTTACAGATGGACTTCAATGCTCAATGGTAAGAAATAACCTCCACTTAAACACAGATAATTGCTTTTAGTGATTCGCCTTTCTTTCTCTAGTATCTCTTTTTCCTTTCTACTGATTAATTATATCAATACAGAGTGATATAAAACTTCAAAAATAAGGGAATTATTGAAAGAAGATAATTAAGCAAAACTCTACCTGGCTCTTTTCTCTAACTTACTAAATTATAGTCTCCTGGAAGTAGTTTATGCTGAATGGTCTTCTATTTCTTCTTTCCTGATTTATTAAAACAACTAAGACAACTTTAGCAATGCCATTCATTTTGATAAATGTAACATTTTCAGAGCTCATCATATTGCATCAGGTAGAAATAGTTGGAAAAATTAACCTTCATCACCTAAAAATTCTTTCTTACTTTTCTCTTTAAAAAACATTACATTCCTTTCTGTAGTAGAGAGGGATGTGTAGATGTGCCATAGCAAATAGGTGGAGGTTAGAGGACTCTATGCAGGAATTGTGTCCTTCCTCCATTTAGCTTCTGAGGATTCAAATCAAATCATCAGGCTTGGTAGAAAGTGTCTTCACATACTAAACCATCTTGAAGATCATCCATCTTCGTTCTCTTTAATATAGTCATTAATGCATCATACCATTTTGGGATTTCTTCTGCAAGTCCATTCAAAACCTTCTGCCAAATTATTTTTTTAGATTTTTTTCAAAGTTTTGATTTTAACACTATTACTCTTCTTTTCTTCTCTTTTCTTCCTACAAAAAATGCCATATATATATATATATGTGTGTGTGTGTGTGTGTGTGTGTGTGTGTGTGTGTGTGTATGTGTGTGTGTATGAAAGGGGATATATATTCCCTTTCTTTTATTCAAATTCATAACCTCTTTTTCCATTAATTGTTAATGTATACACATGTGAATACACATAAGCACTTCTGAATATAACCTGATCAGCCTACATATTGAACTTATATGTACACACATATATGACAGTTTATTTAGTCTCTGTCCTCTATGTCTCAAAATGCTTCAGGGTTCAGACTTTTATAACATCAGTCAGTGTATGGCCTCATAACATACTTATACTGATACCTAAATTTGTAACTTCTTTGATTTACCATGAATTACAGCCCCACATTTTTAAGTTTTGATGCATCCAAAACGAATCTCTGGTATTCCACTAAAGTTACCCCATTTACAGTCTTTCTCATTTTCCTGTAGGGCAATGTCACTCTTCCAGTTGTTTCAATTGCGAATTTCATTGTAATAGATTACTGGTCATTTCCTCAACACTAAATCTAATCTGATAACAAATTTGATGGTCTTAAATAGTAAAATATAATCACAATATTATCATTTCTTTTTTCTACCTCTTTACCCAAGTGTTTTCAGTTACAGCATCTTTCACAATGATTGTCAATTAAGCGTCTAACCAGGGCTACCATCTTTTCGCCTACCCTCCACATAGCACCATAGTTCTTTCAGTAGAACCTAATTTGAGTTATACTATAACCTGCCTGAAAACTCTGTAGTCCTCCAGCTCAGAAAGGAGTTGAGTCATCACATAGTTTGCAAGGACCAAGATGGTTTCTGGTTGATAATGCACATTTGGTAAGCATAAATAAATGAATAAATAAATAAATAAATAGAACTAACTATAGAGCTGAGTTCACAAAACTCATCAGATACTGATGGGGAAGCTTAGCCCATCACTTCTGGCTTGGGTGTGGCCACCTGGATCCAGGTATCGTGAGTTTCCCCATTTTTCAATTATTAAATTATATCTGTTCTTTTGAGCTGGTCTGGTTATTTTAGCATATCAAATACACATTCACTTACAAGATATGGCACTGGATTTTAATCATGATTTGAAATAACAATCCTAAAACTTAATTTGACAGTTTTTAAGTAGTTTCCATGTGTAATAGAGAATTAACTCAGAATTTTTGTAAAATAGTCAGAAACCAGGGATATGGATATGAGAGTCACAAAAAGGGGAAACCTCAAATTTGGATGGTTTGGTATATCAGATGCTTATTTCTCGTGCACATAGACCTATATGTGTGATCCAAGTGGTTCAGAAATCCCAGTCCTATCATGAGGTACAGGCATCTTTTTCTTAGACCTGACGCAAGGGAAACATAGATTTGTTTAACGCTTTTATTGCTATTTTACATTTTTGTTTGACACATAATAAGGATACTTATTAATAACATAATGATAAAAAGGTATTTCAATTCACACATACTTTGTGTAATCATCAAAACAGACTAATTAATATGTCTGCCACCTTAAATGGTTATTATTTATTCTTGTTGTTTTTGTTTTCTTGTTTGTTTTTTTGAAACAGCCTTTCTCTGTATAAGGGATCTGGCTGTCCTAGAGCTTGTTTTGTAGATTAGGGTTAGCCTTGAACTCACAGTGATCCACCTGCCTCTCCTCCCAAGTATAGGAATTAAAGGCATACACCAATACTGCCCAGTTATTTCTTTTTTATGGTGAATACTCTGTATTTTACTGAGCTCATTCCATGTGCCATTTAACTATAAAATGTGCTCAATGACGAACTCCTACACTTCCCTCTCTCAAAAGTCCCTGGCCTCTAGTCCCTCACATTCTCTTCTTGGGAGGATGGGGTGAGAGCTTATGATGCTTTTCTTTGTATGTCTTGCTTATACAATGTGATCCAGGTCTGTCAGTGTTGTCATAAATGATGATCTTGTTTCTTGTTGTTGCTGAATACTATCCTGTATGAATAAGCCACATTTTCTATGTCCATTACTTATGGAAGAACTTTAACTAAATTAATGTTATCATTGTGCCAAATGCTTGGAGTTTCCTTAAAATCCTGCAAGTAGAAATGTATCATCTCATAATCTCATCATTAAGTATAGCCTTAAATCGAATGAGCTCATGTCAACAGTCATCCACTGTTTCAGCACCACTTAACATAGCTAGAATATGTGACAAACTTCATCATTCTTCAGTTTCTCAAACAATGAATGGTAAAATACAATGTCATTGGCTACAGCTACTTATAGAACCTTGCCTTACGCAAAAAGAAGGTGACTTCACTTACTCACTACAGTTTATAAATTAATTGATAAGTTAATTGCAGATGATACATGCTCAAGAAACAACCAATATGAAGAAAATAATAACTGTAATGGTATAATAATGATATAAACATGTAATTTAAAAACAAAACATAATAAAATCACAATCCTGTAGAAAAACAATGACAAGAAACAGTTAGAACTGGACCATCAAGATACAATTAAACTCAACAAGTAAGATTAAAAATTATTCCAAAAAGAGTTGCTTTAATATTCAAATTTATTTTATTCATATTATATGCATCTTACATTTTAATCTTTCTGACATTTGGTTAAACACTAACCATGTACCAATGCACAATAATCACATTTTCAGATCTAGCTAGATTAGCATGTCAAACCTTTGTAATATTATAAGCCCTGGTTTTGGTTGTGCTTTATAATGCTTATGTATGATTGACCAAAGTTTCTCTAATATTTTGGCATTCTGTTACAAGGTCCTTTAACAACATGCATAAAATCTACAGTTATCTACAATAATGTCTAAAAATATACTTGGGGGGGTTATGTGAAAAACAATTTTGGAGGTAGAGGCTGCTCATTCATTTCCCGGATGCCCAGACAGGAAATAATCACACAGAAATTGTATTTTTATAACAGTGCTTGGCCTATTAGCTCACACTTCTTATTGGCTACCTCTTATATCTTTTTTTTTTTTTTTGGACTTTTTCGAGACAGGGTTTCTCCGTAGCTTTTTTTGGTTCCTGTCCTGGAACTAGCTCTTCTAGATCAGGCTGGCCTTAAACTCACAGAGATCTGCCTGCTTCTGCATCCCGAGTGCTGGGATTAAAGGCATGCACCACCACTGCCCGGCTAGCTCTTATATCTTAAAGTAACCCATTTCTAATATTTTATATTTTATCACTAGGCATGTAGTTTACCAGCAAGATTCCTGAGCATCTTTCTCCTCCAGCAGCTGCATGGCATCTCTTTGACTCTACCTACTCTCTCCTCCTCCTTATCTGCTTAGAATTCCCACCTTGCCATATTCTGCATTGCAGTAGGCCCATAGCAGCTTCTTTATTAAACAATGGCATTCACAGCATACAGAGGGGAATCCCACGTCACAATTTAGCTATGATAATACAAACAGCATAGGAATTGTGTGAAATTTAGCTATTGTACAACAATTTTACTCCTTTTATAAGGTTTATTGTTCAATTAACAATACAATCATTCAAACTATTCAAATCAGATCCAGTGGATAACTCTGAAGCTAGAGTTTCCATTGTATTGTGTGAAGTTAAATTGCCAATATAATGTGATAAATTAACAATATAATGAGCAAGGATCCATTGCAAAAAAGCGTTTGAACATTTATTGTAGGTTGATATTGCTTCTAAATTGATTCTATGGCAAATCCAAATGATAGTAAAATGGTATTGTAGTGGAAATAAAATAGCTACAAGTATTCCTCTTTGTTCTTAGCTTGTTTCTCAAGTAACAGAGCAGTGTTGCTCCTTTGATTGTATGAAACTATAAACCAAAGAATTTAGTATAATTGTTTTCCTTAAGAACAGAAGGGATGGAGCATATATGTACTTCTCCCCCAGGGGAAAGTCTTAACCAATAATTTGTATTTCTTTCTATCTTTTCCTTTAAGAACTTTTTTTATGATTTATTTAACTTTATTTTATGCACATTGGTGTGAAGGTGTCAGATCCCCTGGAGCTGGAGATACAAACAGTTGTAAGTTGTCATGTTGGTGCTGGGAATTGAACCCAGGTCCTCTGGAAGAGCAGTCAGTGCTTTGAACAGCTGAGCTGCCTCTCCAGCCCTAACTTGCATTTCTTTCTTGCTCATCTATATGTATAGTTTGGCACAGGTAGGATCAGAGTTCAAATTTGAGTTAAGGGTATATAAATCTGTCATATATCTATTTCTACAAACAATAAAACAGTGTTAAAATCTAAATTGAATGTTTATGTATTTTTGTCTTCACATTTGTCTCCCGATTACTGGGTTTAAGGCATGTACCACCACCACCATTTCTTCACTTTTGAACTACAGACTGATGTGAAATTGACCACAAATCTCAGTCATTTACAAAACCTTCAGGTTAGAAGTTTCTACTCATATCATCAATATAAAGTCACAATATTACTTATTACTAAATCAAGCTCTATTTTCTTTATTCAATGAAAAGAAAAATGTCTTAGCTTTTAAAATTTGTTTATAAGAATTATATAAGAGTATCATAAAGCATAATAAATAATTTTTCAAGCTGAAAAAATATTTAGTGAGACATTTTTTACTGCCTTTAAGAATGCTCACATTAGCTGGGCAGTGGTGACACATGCCTTTAATTTCAGCCCTGGGAGGCAGAAGCAGGCAGATCTCTGTAAATTTGAGGCCAGCCTGGTCTACAGAGCTAGTTCTAGGACAGACTCCAAAGCTACAGTGAAACGCTGTCTCAAATAAAAAATATAAAAATAGTTTACATCACTGATCAAAAAAGATGCTAGCCATATTATGTAAAAATTTAGTTACATAGTCTTATATTTATTCATAGTCATTATTTTTACATATAATCATTGAACTTCCATATTTGTAAGAAAAGTGACATTCTAATAGTATTCTGCTGATAAATCAGACTAGATTCAATTAGTATAATTTGAAGGAGAAGATCATATTTAGTACACAGTACAATGTCTTCATTTTAAATGTATTTATTTACTTACCTATTTATTTATGTGTATGCATGAAGGGGAGAGAGACAGAGAAAAAAGGGAGAGACAAAGTGCATGTATGCCACAGTTAAGAATACGAAGGTCAGAGGACAACTTGTTGGAGTCAGTTCTTCCTTTCTATCATGTGTGTTCTAGGAAAGTAATTAAGGTATTTATGTTTACTGGTAAGTTCATCTACCCAAAGGGTCCTCTCTCCAACTCAAGACACCACTGTTCGGTTTTTGTTGTAGACCTTTAGTTCAAGGTAATTTTATTTTAAAACTTGCAAAGCTGAAAGAGATTTCTAATATGTTGTGAAACAATAATTACAGTTTATATTTATACATTTGAGCTCTTTGTTAAATGTTAGTAGAATAGGAAGTTTCTCGTCAAATTCCTCTTCTCACCAGCCTGAAGCAGGTGCTTGACATTCTGTCACTAGATAGGGTCAGTTTTGGACTCAGATTTATAATTAACACTCTTTAAATAACTTAAAGTACAAAACAAACACAATTTTAATGATTAAAGGTTAAAATTTCTAACTTTAACTTTGACACTGACTTCAATGACATCAGCTAATCACTTCTGAAAGTGAGTTGACAGCCTCAGAAAAATGGGAGCCTGTGTTCAAGCAGCTTGTTTTTTACTTTGACCCTGTCTTTCCAAATGAAACTTAAGAATAAAGTTCACTTGCCTTCCTATCAATAATATCTTTTTGCTTCTTCACTCTCATTTACAACCTATTTATATTTTTGGTATAAGCACAAATTTCCCCCTGTCTAGAATTTTCTGTAACTTACAAAATGAACTGTTGTGGGGAGGGCCCGCTTGTTCATCCCGGCCACCTGGCTTGCTTACTAGCTTAGCCCTGAAATAACCACACAGAAACTGTATTAATTAAGTCACTGCTTGGCCCATTAGTTCTAGTCTCTTATTGGCTAACTCTCACATCTTTATTTAACTCATTTCTATTAATCTATATATTGCCATGTGGCAGTGGCCTACCAGGAAAGATTCGGCATGCTAACTCTTACACCTTAGTTTAACCCATCTCCAATAATCTGTGCATCATCGGGCTGTCATGGCTTACCTGCAAAGTTTTAGCACATCTGTCTCAGGCAATGGCTCCATGGCTTCTCTTTGACTCCACCTTCTTGCTCCCAGCATTCAGTTTAGTCTTCCCCACCTAGCTAAATTCTGCCCTGCTATATGCCCAAAGCAGTTTCTTTACTCATTAATGGTAATCACAGTATACAAATGGGAAATCCCACATCATCCAGGATAGCCAAAACAATAGAGTAGAATAAAGGAACTTTTGGAGGAATCACCATCCCTAACATCAAGCTCTATAATAGAGCTATAACAATAAAAAAACAGCTTGTTATTGGCATATAAACAAACATGTGGAACAATGGAATCAAATTAAAAACCTGACATTAATTCATATACCTATGAACAGCAGATTTTTTAACAAAGAAACCAAACTGACAATAGAAACAAAAAAGTATCTTCAACAAATGGTGCTGGCATAACTGGAGGTCAACAGGTAGAAGATTACAAATAGATCCAAATCTATTTTTTCCATGCATAAAATTCAAATCCAAGTAGATCAAATATATCAACATAAATATAGTTACACTGGGCATGATAGAAGAGAAAATGGGAAATAGCCTTGAACACATAGGCACAAGAGACTACTCCCTAAATATAACACCAATAGTACAGACACTGAAATCGACAAATAATAAATGGGATCTCCTGAAAATGAAAAGCTCTATAGGCAAATAACACGTTAGATAAGACAAAACAACAGCCCACAGAATAGGAAAAGATCTTCAATAACACACATGTGACAGAGGACTTATTTCAAAAATAAATGAAGAACTCAAGTAACTAGACACCAAATACCAAATAAAACAATTAAAAAATTGGATATGAATATATGATTTGGTGGGTCTTCTTTCTATGTGTTGCTTTCATTGGTTAATTAATAAAGAAACTGCTTGGCCTGATAGGTCAGAATATAGGTGGGTGGAGTAAAAAGAACAGAATGCTGGGAAGAAGGGAAGTGAGTCAGTTGCCATGATTCTTCGACCCGAGATGGATGTAAGCTAGAATCTTTCCCTGTAAGCCACCACTTCGTGGCAGTGGCTTACTGAATAAAAATTACCAGTATCTGTCTCTGGTGACTACATGGCATCTCTCTGACTCTACTTTCTTCCTCCCAGAATTCAGTTCCGTCTTCTCTGCCTACCTAAGTTTAGCCCTATTAGGCCAAGGCAGTTTCTTTATTCATTAACCAATACAAATAACAAACAGAGAGGATTCTCACATCATTGATCTGGTGAGGGGTCCCTGGCAGTGGGACCAGGATCCATCCTTCATGTGGGATTTCCATCTGTATGCTGTGAATATTTTTTATTACCAAAGGCTATTAAAGAAGCTGTTTTGGCATATGGCAGGGCAGAATATGAGGGAAAGATGCTGAATTAGGGAGATGCTGTGTAGCCACCCAAGAAACAAGAGATAACAAACCACAAGTCTTGTGGTAAAAAGAAATAATAATAATAATAATAAAATTAAGATAAAATAGTTAATAAGAATCCTGAGCTAAGTAATAGACCAAATTATATGTAATTAATTTTCAACCTCAGATATAAGTGAGTGTAGTGAGCAGGACCCAGGTGGAAAGAAACTGGTCCAGGGGACCAGTGGAAAAGTTGGGTACATATGGTACCCAACATGGGGCAAGAATATCCACAAAGAGTCTAAGAAAGCTTAAAAAGGGTCTATAGGCCCACAAAAACAGGAGTCAATTGGAACTTCTTGGTAGCTGCATATTTTTAGATAGACCCTGTTTGCTGGCTTCAAGTAGAGGTGCACGACTCCTGAAAGAAACAACTTTCTGGTTTGTGTTGGTGGCACAAATGGCCCTGGCTCATTTGAGAAGTCCTGCCACAAAGCACTTCAATAGGGTATATGCCTAGCATGCTGCAAGTTACTTGACAGTGACGTGGGTCAACTGTTTTCACTAGTTGGGGTATTAAAAATGGCGCTCAATGTGGAATGGAGAATATTTGTAGCTACACATCCTTGATGTATTACCTGGCTTTTAGGACCCCATTCCTTACAGTGGGATGCTTTGTTCCACCTTGATACAGGTGAGCAAGGCATGCTTGGTCCTGCTTCAACTTAATTTGCAAGTTTCTGTTGTTTCCCCATGGGAGGCCTTACTTTTTTGGAGGAGTAGATGGGGGATAAGCAGGGGAGAAGTAGAAGGATCAGGAGGAGGGGAGGAATGGAAAACTGTGGTTTGTATGTAAAATTAATTAAAAAGTTTAAATATTGATTGTGTAAACCAAGGCAGAATAACTCTATAGAGCAAATGCAGCAGCATAATAGACAGCATATGAATTTCTAATGTCAATAAAAACATTTTTCTTTCTAGCAGGCTGAACATTTTAAACACAGAAGTACAAGAAAATAGCACCAGCTGTATTCCAAACAAAGGATGGACTAATGAATGCAAACTACATGTTTATTTAGATGTGTTATGTGGTATAATCCTTTTATTGATTTATAAATTTCCATGAATTCATCCATTCAAATGAAAATTTGTTTTGTGAATCCAAAAAAAAATGTGTTTTTTTTTTTTTTAATATGGAAAGTTAAAAATAATGAATGTGCTTGTTTGGGAATTTTATTCATTAAAATACCTCTGCTTTCAAAAAAAGAACTGATTTTTACACAGCTTGAATTTTTACAGACAATGTGATTTTAAATAATTTAAATGTTTCCACTAATGTTTACATAGAGGCCCAGTGTTAGGGTCTCAAACTGAGGCCTTGGTGGTGCCTGGTGAACACATGACTGCCATAACCATTCCCACCTGGGTAGCCATTTTTTCCACCCAGAGAAAGGATGTCAGCTGAGCTGCTGCCAAGGGCCATGTCTGGGTCTATGGTCCAGCCACAGCTATGGTCTGTATTGATATCTATGCTTACTATCACCTCTAGAAGACTTAGTAATCATGCAAGATGAAATCAGAGGGCTATTATGAGTTAGTCATGAACTTCACTACCCTGGGAAATCTTATCTTGCCTCATGTTGGCCACTACAGCAAGAAAGATGGCCCCTGAACGAGAGAGAAAGAGAGAGAGAGAGAGAGAGAGAGAGAGAGAGAGAGAGAGAGAATGAACTTACCCTGAAGGCATGCTTGTAGAGGAGCTCACTCTGCGACTGCACCCAAGGCAAGTGTCCCCAGGGTCTTTTCCTTACCTGTCTGAATAACATCAAGGCCCAAAACTGGGCCTTGGGTTGACTTACTCTAGCATCTACTCCTTATAAAGAAGGGGCTGGTCCTGCGTAGTGATACCCGCAAGATCTCCAAGACACAGAATACCCCAGAGGTGGTCCAGTGGGAATAGCGTACCAAAACCAAGAGACCTTAAACCAGACCAGTGACTCATTGCAATGAACAATTGCCAGTGAAGCTAATGGGAGAAAGGGTATAATATATGACACACCAAAGCCTCCAATGCCACCAGGACGGATGAAAACATGATGGAGAGTCAAGAGAGAAAAGAAGCAGAGATTTTTGTTTCTGATGTGGTTTTTATTCTGCTTTGGTTTATTGTTGTTGTGTTGTTCTTTAGTTTTGTTTATTTTTTGCTGCTCCTGCTTTTGTTTGTTTACTTTATTTTGTTTTCTTTCATGTGGAGAATGTAATGGGGATGAGGTGAAAATGGGGTAACCTGGAGGTAAACAGAATTGGGATACATGATGTGAAATCCCCAAAGATTTTATAAAGAAGTTTAAAAAAATTATATGTTTATATTTTAATGTTGATTCATGATCTTGGGTATGATTTAAAAATGAAAGGTTATGGCTTAACCATAATATCTTTGTGTGCCTAGCTGACAAAGGCTCAGTTGTGCTGGCTATTTTTCTCTCAACTTGACATAGTTCGAGTCATATGAAAGGAGGAAACTTCAATAGAGAAAATGCCTCCTTAAGATCTGGCAATAGGGCATTTTCTTAATTATTTATGAGTCAACAAGCCCATTGTAGGTGGTACTATGCTTGGACTGGTGTTCTTGTGCTCTATAAACAATGCTGATATTCTCACATCCATCTTTTATATTCTTTTAGTGATGCCTATATCTATAGTTCTTGTCCTTGTACCTATATTTTTACGTTTCCAGAATTCCCTCAGTTTATGTTTACTTTATACCATTTTCAGGTATGAACTGAACAGTTTCACTTATTTCCTTCAAAAGTTTTTTTTTTTTTTTTTTTTTTTTTTTTTTTTAGCTTTCTTGAACCCTAGGCATTGAAGTTATGGTAGAAAAAAAAATAGTTACATGAACCAAAGAAATGTTAGTTCTAAAAAAATTCCTGACATAAAACTCCCAGGAAATCTGGTACACTATGGCATGTATTAATCTAAAAATAATAGGAATAGAAGAAGTAAAAGATTTCAACTCAACATCCCATAATATATTTTTAACAAAATCATAGAAGAAAAACTTCCTATTCTAAAGAATGACATGTGTATAAGGTACAAGAAGCTTGCAGAACACTAAATACAATAAGTCATAAAAGGAAGTACCCTCACCGCATATTAATCCAAATATTAAATGTAAATAACAAAGAAAGAACATTAAATGCTGCAAGGGAAAAAATGGCAAGCAACAAATAAAGGCAGACCTATTAGAATTACACCCAACTTCTCAACTAGACTCCAAAAGTCAGAAGGATCTGCATGGTATAATTGCTTGTTTTTTACTCTTTTAGCTCTTTGGCTCTTTTGGGTACCCACCAACCAGAGACCAAAAAAATCACACACAGAGTCTTATTATTTATAAATGCCTTGCCTTAGGTTGGCCTGTTTCTAGCCAGCTTTCTTTAACTTAAATTATCCCATCTACCATTTGTCTCTGGGCTTATACCATTCAGTCCTTCTATATATCCTTTCTTTCCTTCTTATTCCATGTCTGACTATGAAAGGACCTGTCTCTTCTTTTCTCACTCCTTGATTCTCTTGCTTTTGGATCCCTCTTTTTCTCCTATTTATTCTCTCTACCTGCCAGCCCCTGCTATCTTTTTTACTGCCTCTCTAATCTTTTCATCTCTTTATTAGACCAATGAGGTGTTTTAGTCAGGCACAAACACAGTTTCACAGAGTTAAATAAATGCAACATAAAAGAATACAACACATTTTTGGCTCATTAAAACAAATGTTCCACAGCATAAACAAATGTGACATGTCTTAAAATGACATTCTACAACATTTCCTCCCCTTTTTCTAAATAAATGAAAGGTTTTAACTTTTACATAGCAAAACTATATTCAACCAAAAGAGTTATAAGTTAGAATTACATTTATAATATTCAGTCCATTTGTATTTAGCATTTTCAGATAAAAGTATCTTAATGATTCCAAAGTTATACACATAATTTACTTCCTATCATAACTAAGGAAAAGTACAACTATAACTATCTAGTCTTCAGATCCATCAAAGATTTCCAGAAGGATGTAATATTACCTAACCAGAGACATCTTGTTGCCTGGACTGTCATTCAAAGCTTCTCTGTAACAATGGGGCATCCATCTTCAGCCTAGAAAAGCGTTATGTATCTCACTTATGTATTATGTCACTTCTCTCTTTCAAGACGTGATTTTTAAACAGTTAATTTTTTTCTGCCTATATCCTTTTTCTTTTATTAAGACTAAGCACATCGTTAAACACACTGTAACCTGTTTAGAAGTTTTATCCATCTGAATCTCTTTTACTGTATATCTCTAGTCTTAAAAAGAGCTAAGCTACACTTGTATCCTCTATACAACTCTTGGTTGGCTCAACCTTCTCTCTGGTCATGAAAGCCAAGCCTAAAGCTTGAGACTCAGTCAGAGTTGCTTTTAACTATTGACTGCATTCAGTGCCCCAACTCTGGAATGCCTGTGGCATTTTTTAATTTAGTTTTTTTTTCTTTCTACTTAGCATGAAAAAAGACAGCACAAGGCCTACTGACTAGCAGAAAATGTTCAGCAAAAACTCTGAAGGGAGTCATATTCCTATTTTTTTTAGCTTTCTTGAGCCCTAAGGAAATTTGAGAGTTCCACACCCATAAGCCAAAATGTAGTGTTTTTCATTTGTTTGTTTGTTTTGTTGTTGTTGTTTTACTCCAACTCTTTGACACTTTGGGGACCAAAACAATAACACACAGAGCCTTATTACTAATTATAATTGCCTTGTCTTGGGTTGCCTTGTTTCTAGTCTGCTTTTCTTAACTTATAATATCCTATCTACCTTTTGCCTCTGAGATTTTACCTTTCTTTACTTTTGTATATCTTTTCTTTCCTCCTTATTTTATGTCTGGCTGTGTGGCTGAGTGGCTGGCCCTTTCTTTTCTCACTCCTTTATCTCTCTTGCAATTTAATCCCTCTTTTTCTCCTTCTGTTTAGTCTCTCTGCCTGCCAGCTCCTCATATACTTTCTTCTGTCTTGTCATTGGCCATACAGCTGTTAAACAAATCAGGTGTTTTATAGAGGTAAAGTAACACAGTTTCACAGAGGTATACATATGCAGTATAAAAGAATGCAATAAATCTTTAGATCAATAAAATAAATGTTCCACAGCATAAAAAATATAACATATATAATATTCAACAATAGGATAGATGTAGACTTTAAGAGACCACAAATGCCAACCCATTCTACTATACCAAACAAAATTTTCCATGACCATGGATGAAGAAAAGAAGATATTTCATAACAAAGACAAATTTAAACACTACAGAAGATACTAGAAGTAAAACTCCTATCCAAGGAAGGTAACCATAACTATGAAAACACAGGCTAACAGAATAGAAGTGAAAATGTACTCCAACCTTCTGCTGCATACAATAAACACACCTCATCAAACATAGAAATCATCAGAGAGTAAGTGGTTGAAAAAAAAATTCAATAAAGTAGACCTACGAATCACACTGGTGTAGCCATACTAATTAACAAAATAGACTTCACATAAAAATTAATCAAAATGTATGTGAAAGGACACTTCATAGTCATCAAAGGAATGATCTACAAAGATGACATTTTGTTTCTTAAAGTTTATTCCCCAAATGCAAGGGCATCACAATTGTAAAAGAAACATTACTAAAGCTTACATCACACATCAAACACCACAAATTAATAGTGGGAGACTGAAGACAGCCTCTCACCAATGGACAAATCATCCAGACAAAAACTAAAGAAATAACAGGACTAACAGACATTATGAACTAATTGGGCCTACAAAACATTTCATGAAAATACAAAAGAATATACCTTCTTATATATATACTCAGTCACAAAGCAAGTCTCAACAGATATATGAAAATTGAGGTAACCCTGTTTCCTATTAGCAACCATAAATTAGAGCTGGATTCCAACAACAACAGAAAGCCTACAAACCCATGGAAATTGAACAACTCTCTACTCAATGACTACTGAATCAAAGAAAAAATAAAGAAATAAACTAAAGACTTACTAGAATTCAATGTAAATGATTGTACAAAATACCAAAACTTATGGGAGATAATGAAAGGAATGCTAAGAGGAAAGTTCATTGTACTAAATGCATTCATAAAGAAATTGCAGAGACGAGATCTACTGAGTAAATTGGGAACATGGGGACCATGGAGGAAGGTTGAAGTAGGAAGGGTAGAGGCAGGGAGGGGAGCAGAGAAAAATGTAGAGCTCAATAAAAATCATTAATATAAATAGACAAGAAAAAAGAAAGAAAAGAAATTGCAAAGATTTCATACTAGCAAATTAACAACACACCTGACAGGTCTAGAACAAAAAGAAGCAAGCATACTCAAGAGGAGTAAAAAATCAGGGAATAATTCAGGGTTAAAATCAATAAACTAGAAAGAGAACAATGCAAAGAATCAATGAAACAAAGAATTGGCTCTTTGCAAAGATCAACAAGATAGACAAATCTTTATTCAAACAAATTAAAAGTTAGAGACAGAATATCCCAATTAAAAAAATGCAGAAATAAAAATGGGGACATAACAGCACACACCAAGAAATTTCAAAGAATCATTAGGTCATACTTTGAAAATTTTTACTCTATAAAATTGAAAATTCCAAAATAAATGGACAATTTTCTTCATAGATATAACATCAATGTTTCATTGATATCAGATAAGCAATTTAACGATCCCTAAGGAAATAAAGGAAGTCACTAAAATTTCTACCACACATAAAAAGCACAGGGTCAGAGAGTTTTTGCTCAGAATATTTTTAGACTTTCAAAGAGCAAATGTCAATACTCTTTAAGTTATTTCACAAAATAGAAACAGAAGAAAGATTCCCAAATTCATTTTAAGAAGCCTAGTCACCCTGATACCCAGATCAAAGACTCCACAAAGAAAAAGAATAACAGACCAGTTTGCCTTCTTGAAAATAGATACAAAAATACTCAATACTTGAAACCAAATCCAAGACCCAAGACCACATCAAAAAGATCATTAACCATGATCAAATAGGCTTCATCCTAGGGATGAAGAAATGATTCAACATAAAAAATATTCTGTCAATGAAATTCACTATATAAACAACTGAAAGAAAAACACCGCATGATCATCTCATTAGATACTGAAAATACCTTTGGGGATACCAAAACGACTTCATGATAAAAATTTTAGAAAGATAAAGGATACAAAGGACAAACTTAAATATAATAAAGGCAGTTTACAGAAACTTTATAACTAACATAAAATTAAATGGAGAGAAACTCAAAGCAGTTCCACTCTCTCCATATTTATCCAATATAGTACCAATATAGTACTCAAAGTTCTGCTCTCTTCATATCTATCCAATATAATATTCAAAATTCTAGTTAGAACTACAACACAAGTATAGAAGATTAAGGGGAGATCATTTATTTATGACGCAGAGATACCAGAAGAAGGAAAGATTTCCCGTGCTCATGGACTGGTAGGATTAACATAGTAAAAATGGCCATTTTTCCAAAAGCAATATACAGATTCAATGCAGTCCCCATCAATATTCCAACAAAATTCTTTACAGACTTTGAAAGAACAATACTCAACTTCATATAAAGAGAAAATAGTATAGTTAAAACAATCCTGTACAATCAAATTCACTGAGGTATCAGCATCTTTATTACAAACAGTACTACAGAGAAATCATAATAAAACCATATAGTATTGACATAAAAACAGAAAAGATGTTCAATGAAATAAAATGAAGACACAGATGTAAATCCACACACACATAGACATTGATTTTTTATGAAAAAGACAAAATATACAATAGAAAAATGAAAGCGTCCATAACAAATGTTGCTGGTCTAACTGGATGAAACCATATCTATCACCTTGCACAATCTAAAGTTCAGTTGAATCAAAAACCTAAACATAAAATCAGATACCCTGAGCCTAACAGAAGAGACACTGGGAAATAGCCTTGAACACATTGGCATAAAAGAAAACATCTTGAACACAGCACCAATAACACTGGCACTAAGATCTACAACCAATAAATGGCACATCATGAAACTGAGAAGCTTCTATTAGACAAACATCACAATGAATGGGACAAAATGGCAGTCTACAGAATGAGAATATATTTTGACACTTTAGATTTGACAGAAGACTAATATTATATATATATGTGTGTGTGTGTGTGTGTGTATATATATATATACATACATATATATCAACATTTCAAATAATCCAATTAAAAATGGGGTACAGATCAAAATAGTGTTCTCAGCAGACAGATTTCAAATGGATGACAAACACTTAAAAAAAAATGTTCAAATGAGTTTAAGGATGGTCTGGTCTACAAAGATAGTTCCAGGATCATTACACAGAGAAACTGTGTCTTAAGAAAACACACACAGAGAGAGAGAGAGAGAGAGAGAGAGAGAGAGAGAGAGAGAGAGAGAGACAAAAAAGAAATTTTGACATCCTTATCAATGAAGGAAACCATCTTACACCTATCAGAATGGCTAAGATATAAAACACTATGATAGCTCATACAGGAGAGAATAAGAGCAAGGAGAACATTCTTCCATTGCTTGTGGGATGCAAACTTTTACAGTTACTTTGCAAATCAATATGGTGGTTTCCCAGAAAATTGGAAATCAATCTACTCTAAAACCCAGTTATACTACTCTTGGACATGTACCCAAAAGAGTTCTCAATCATACTACAAGGACACTTACTCAACTATGTGCACAGCAGTTTTTTTCCTTAATAGCCAAAACTTGGAAACAATGGAAGAATGAATAAAGATAATATGATACACTTATACAATGGAGTGTTACTCAGTTATTTAAAATAATGACATCATGAAAATTGCAGTCAAGTGGATGAAACCTGAAAAAAATCATCCTCATTGAGATAACACAAACCCAGAAAGACAAACATGGTATGTACTCTCCTGTAAGTGGATATTAGGTATAAAGTAAAGTGTAATCATGCCCCAATTCACAGACACAGAGAAGCTAAATAACAAGATGGGTTCAAGAGAGGACATATGTGTCTCAATGGAAAGGGGAAATAGAACAGATTTTTTTATTTTATTTTTTTAAAATTTATTTATTTATTAAAGATTTCTGCCTCCTCCCTGCCACCGCCTCCCATTTTCCTCCCCCTCCCCCGATCAAGTCCCCCTCCCTAAACAGCCCGAAGAGCAATCAGGATTCCCTGACCTGTGGGAAGTCCAAGGACCACCCATCTCCATCCAGGTCTACTAAGGTGAGCATCCCAACTTCCTAGGCTCCCACAAAGCCAGTACGTGCAGTAGAATCAAAAACCCATTGCCATTGTTCTTGAGTTCTCAGTAGAACAGATTTTTTAGGTTTAATTGGAAACAGATCAGGAAAAATCAGGTAGTGGGTCAGATGGAGGAAGAGAGTATTGGGAAATACAGGTATGAGGTAAAAATCTAGTGTAATGAAAACTCTGAAATCTATAAGAATAACCCTAACAAAGATTCCTAAAAATGGGGGATTTGGAGCCTGAAATCAGTCATCTCCTGTAACTAGGCAAAGCTTCCAGTATAGGGATTGGGACACCATCCCAGCCACAAGACCTTAGACTAACAATTTCTCCCGCCTATAAGTTGTGTTGACATTACAGTGGAGCAGAACTTGTGGTCTGATTCAAATTTAGACCAAAGCCACAGAGCTCGTGGCTTATACTGCCTAGAGGGCCAGTAACCAGAGACTGGGTAGACAAGAAACCTAGGAGAGAACCAAAAATGACCAGCGTTTAAAAAGTCAATGAAATCATTTCTAATGATATTCTTTTATACTCGTAAACCAGTGTTCATCTTAATAATCATAAGAGAGGCATCATCCAGCAACTGATGGAACCAGATACAGAGACCCTTAGCCAAACATTAGGTAGAGCTCAGGAAAACCCTGATGAAAGGTAAGAGAAGGACTGTAGGAGCCAGAGCAGTGAAGGCCACCACAAGAACAAAATTCAGAGAATCTACAAGCATGGATCATAGGGACTCACAAGTAGGAAGGAGAAAAGATAAGTTTTCCTGAGTAAATTGCGAGTGTACAGGGCATGTGGGAGGGTGGTAGGTGAGAGGAGAGGAATGAAGGGGAGAGTGGAAAATGTATAGCTCAAAATAAACAATTAAAAAGAGTTTCATTGTATCTTTCTAATATTGTTTAACTTAGATTGGTAACAATAGTGCATATGCATTTAAAAATTATATCTTTTTTATTCTTGATATTTTTGATAACTATATTTGATCAGCTTTCTAAAATTTACTAATTAACCCTTTTTATTCCTTTTTTCACCAATTAATTTATTTCTGTATTTTCCAAATACACTAGTTATTAAAGAATATGCTGTTCATTATCTCTGCATTTATAATAAAATAAATTATCACAATTACGACAGTGTCTCAAAATAATGAAAGATCTTGTTCCATAGAGTTTAACACAAACCAGTTGTATTCATTAGAGGAAAAGCATAATCCAAATTAATGTAGATACAGTTAGGTTAGTGAATGAAGCCAAATTCAGTTACTAATTTTATTAAACCTTTTCAATGATGCTTCAAATACACAGCAATTAATTTGGTGAAGTAGAAAAACATATTTGACTTGTAAATAGTTGTCTTCATGGCTTAGACACTTAATTTTTTTTTTTTTGAAAAGTCAAAGTTACTCAAAATCATTCTATCTTGGAAACGATCAAGTAGAGGACAATTTTCCTGAACAAGGAAAAAGTAAAAACAAAGTATAGAAGGCATCTCTGAGCACGATAAAAAAGAGTCAGAGAAATCCAGGGAAAAACAGATATGACACATCCTTGTGTAACTAATAAAAGACTATCACAGATAATTTCAAGACACTAGTTATAGTTTCCTTAAATTTTATGTGTTCTCTGATGTTTGCTTTATCTGATCTACTTTTTTGATGTCTTATCATGTGAATCAATCTGTTAAATTCTGGGAAAACAAAGACAAAAGTCACATATATCCTAACTAACAAAACCTTAAAATTTTACATTAAAAATGTTTCTGTACCATTTATTCATTTCTCAAATACCTAGTCTCTCTTTGGGGGAGCCTAGCCAGTTTGGATGTTCACCTTCCTAGATATGGACGGAGAGGACCTAGGACTTAACACAGGGCAGGGAACCCGGACTGCTCTGTGGACTGGAGAGGGAGGGGGAGAGGAGTGGGGGGAGGGGGAGAAGGGTGGGAGGAGGGGGAGAAGGGTGGGAGGAGGGGGAGAAGGGTGGGAGGAGGGGAAGGGAAATGGGAGGCTGGGAGGAGGTGGAAACTTGTTTTTTGTTTATGTATTTTTTTTCTTCTTTCGCAATAAAAAAAAAAATTTGTGAAACAAAAATAAAAAAATAAAGCACATGACTTCCAGCTGCCCCCCCCCCAAAAAAAAAGACTCACATATGAAGAAGGTTGTAACATAAAGTCCTTATAATAAGAAAATGCAACTAATGAAAGTTTTGTGGAGCAAGAAATAAATAAATAAAAGGGAATACTAAAAATAAGAAAGCATGCAAGTGTGTGAAAGTGGTTATAGCAAAATATATGTGTGATGGGAAAGAAGGATCAGCTGAGGTCCCAAACTGTTTAAGGGAGTAGAAAAAGAAAGGAAGAAGATAGCTGCTAACAGCTGCGTTCTGAAGCTCCATAGCAATGGAAAATTGTCGGCTTTCTCAAATTTTGAATCAATGTAAAAGCACAATGCTAAATTCATTTGCATCTATTTTTTTAAATGGGAGGATAGATTAAGTTCAGATACAACTAACAAAAGGCAAATAACAGAAATAATAGTAGAATAATAACGTTCAAATACATGACTACCAGAAATATTTTATTGTTGTTTCTAAAATTTCCAGAACCTATATTTATTTACCTATCCTATTAAAAGTTGCAATAAAACAAGAGGAAAAAGAAGGAGAGGAAGGAGGAGAAGAAGAAGAAGAAGAAGAAGAAGAAGAAGAAGAAGAAGAAGAAGAAATAAATTACAAAATAAACCGTAATTATCCTGACACTTAATTTTTTTTTCCTTAACAATTGACTAAAGGGCATATCTGCACTCCTTAACTCAACCCACCAAGTGTTTATGGGCTTCCACTGGCAGAAAGAGTGCTTCTCCATCATCTTCAACTTGTAGGTAACTCTAAGGTTTTTCTCCAGAGCTTGAAAAAACTGGAACCTTAAGATCATCTGGATAACAGTTGTGGACATTGTGCAATGCAGTCACTACAGAGATCCCAGGCAGGCAGGGAAACAAGATGAAATAATTTCTGTGGCCTGACTCACTGCCTGCTCATTCCTCATGGCAACACTCCCTGGCCAAAGCCCAAGCAGAAGCTGGAATGTCAGACAATTTGCATGATGCAATGGTAGAGCTCTGCCTTCTGTTTTGTAAAGACATCAGAGAAAGACAGAGATTAAACAGGACCCAACACATAACAGACTTAGCTTTCTTTGATCTGCCATTGTGGATTTGTAATCTGTCAACTTGATAGACTGAACTACATTTCCCAGCATTCTTCTTGTATGTTTCCAGTCAGAGACATACAAAAGAGATTCTTTGGGGAATATGTGCTGAACATGAATGCTTAGGCTTAGAAAAACAGGTAGGCCCTTTGAATGGCTTCAAAGCTCAACATCACATAAAATTCCATTATTCAAATATCATAAGAAGCGAAGTGTACAACTGAAGAAACAGAAAGAGGGGTTGTGGATTGAAGAATAACAAGATCAGACAGAAGATTGACTAAAACTGAAAGAGAATGTGAAAAAATGAAAACAGAGGGCTAGCAGGCTGCTTCCAGCCCAGTCTGCATCCAACAGTCACAATGCCAGTGTTCAGATTTACTTCTTCGGTCTCTACCCATCTAGTCCAGGAAAAGACTGAAGATCCCTTTCAAGTTAAAACTGTGTGCATCATCAATAATGTAGCAATTTTATCAGTTTTAGCAAAAGGGCTAGTCGTTGGAGTTTTGGTTCTTGCTTCTTAACTACAAATTGATATGCAAAATTCAAGACTATAAAGAAATATTTCATAATATAGAGATACAGTAAAAGAAAAGTGTTTAGTTGAGTTTGGCAGAAGAATTTATCAGTGTTGCATGTGAGTGGGAAGTGATTTACCTCCTCACAATACTGAGAATTAATGTAGTCAAGTTGTCCAACATCACCGAGGTCAGGGGTCCTTATCTTCATAGTCTGTTCTCCTTGGGCCTCCCCTCATTCTCTTTGCACAGTCTGGATTCCTGCTCCATCTTCCTTTCAACCAGAGGGGAGCAGGCAGAAACCAGTACTCTTTGTACTTCTTTGAGAGCACATCTCAGGAAGCATACATGTGACTTCCAATCCCCACTCAGTGGCATTCATTGATAAACCAAACATTATAATGTCCTGCTAACATTTCTGCAATTTAAAGCCCTAAATTTTAGATGATTGGAAACTGTCACTTTGTTCGCTGAAGTACTCATTGTGTGTATGTGCTCCCTCTTCCGGACATGAAATCCCAAACTGAGTCCTGTTGATCCATATAGAATGCAGGATTTCTCTGAAATATACAGACCTATTATCTCCAAAACCCCTATTTCTCTTCAGTAGTGGAAGTTCCTGTGTGGCTATTGGCAACTGGACTGTGGTCAGCACTGCAGAGCAATGCATTGCTTCCCAGTATGCTCTACTTGTGCAATTTGGGAGTGTTTGAGTGGTGATCTGGTAACAGCTTCTATAAATCAAGCCTTTGGTTTCTCTGCTAATCTAATTACTTCACATACTCATAATAGGAATTCAGTGACTTTGCTGCTGATCAATTCCAGGTTGGCATAAACACAAGTCATAACTATTATGAACATAGCTTATAAACCTGGAAATTGAGATCTTTAAAATCCTGGCTTGTCATCTCTGCCTATGCCCCTGCCAGTGAAACGACAGGTTTGGGCAGAAACTCAGCACACTCAACCATCATTGGCTGAGGACTCAACTTCTTTCAATGAAACCAAATCACTTGGTTTTGTTTCCTCTTTATATTTGGGAACTCAATCTATAAAACTCCCTACTGACTTAGTATAAGTACCATGCAGAAAGACATTTACAATGAGACTAATCTGCTAATCTTCAACTTGTATATATAAAAATTGCAATAGTATCAATATTTTCTATATATTATGCAATGCTTGGTGTTTGACATATATATATATATATATATATATATATATATATATATATATATACCATTAAGTGAAACAGTGGCAGAAGATGCTTACATCCTTGGCAGTATTCTCAAACTGGAAAGAAGATGCCTTTGTTGTCTTTGCAAGAGTTATTTAGCAACATCTGCGGGTGATTTTTACGGTCATGACTGGGATGAGGAGGTGTTATAGTATCCACTGGTAAAAGACAAGGATTCTGTATTAGACATTCCAAACTGCTGAGAACAGCCCACAACAAAGTAGCATGCCTTCCAAAATGCCCACAGTGCTGAGGCTGAAATCTATAGGCCATGTGATATGGAAACTGAACTAGAAATATGCAATTTAAAACCATAAACCTGCTGTCCCTAACCCTCACATTAGCTAGTAGGCAGCACAGCATTAAAACAGAAGATATTGTTCTGCTAACAGACTTACTATCACACAGATAAGGAGAAATGGGGACAGATATATTTTTAAAGAAATTAATTTTGCAGGTTATCTAGAAACCTGTGTTCTTGACAACTGAAACCAATTCCAGAACCGACCAAAATCTTCTGTAATATCAATATATTAATTGGTTTTACCCGGTGATGGCCACTGAATTAGCATAAAATCCTCTTGTTTTGTGTAAGGAAAATGAAACACTCCGTGCATACAGGCTGCTGAGGGTGGGTCGGTTGCTTATGTGAGACTGATTTGTAAAGTAATAAAGAGGAAGAAAAACAATTATTTTGATGGATAGATGAACTCCAGAGTGTGTATACTAATTCAGTTATTTAATTTTCATTACACATATGAAAAACTAGAATTTAATACTTTGCAGATTTCTTTGGGGAATTTCATTTTTAATTAGATAAGACTTGAGCTCACTCTTTTCCCACTGCTGAAATAATATGCATACTCAATGTCTGTGTGTACGTGTGCATACACATGCACATGCAAACAGGCTGTTGCAACATTTATTTCTTTACACTTAAATGAACACCAGATGAACATTCAGTGGAACACAAACCATCAAGAGAGACCTTGGAATTATGGCAATTCAGCTCATTTATTATATTACACATCCCCAAACTTTTAGCCATTATTTTCAATTTGGTTTTCAAGAATTTAAATCTTCATTTATAGCAAAAAATGAACCTCTTTTTAATTTAGAATTTAAGGAATAGTATATAGACAATCATTTGTTCATGGCATACATTTCAAATGTTAAGGAAATTTTTCTAAGAGATTCATCTGTTTTTACTAACAATGTTACCACGATTCCAAGTGATAACAAGTGATAACTATAATCTTGTTTATAAGGTGATATTAAGAATTTTGAAAGTAAATAAAGTCTCTTAGGTGTTTAAAATTTATTTTTTCAGGAAAAAAGAAGATACAGCCACAAAAGTGACTTGGCAGTTATGGGCCTTTGCTACCAAGAATAAGAAGATGATTTGATTCCTCGAACCCACATTAAGGAAAGAGAGAACAGAGTCACTCCAGTTATTCCGTGATTTCCACATTCTCCACGCTAACTCAATGGAGCAACACACACCCCCACAGCAACAACAACAATCAAAAAAAAAAAAGAGAACGAAACATTTGAAACGATAGAAAAATAAAAATTAGAGAAAAAAGATACAATCTACAATTCTCAAAAATCATAATTTAATTCACTGTACAAAAGTAATAGTTTTTATTCTATTAGATTTCATTTATGTAATTTAGAAAAAGCAAACCAGTACTTTGGACTCATGTGTAGCAGCTACACCAGTACGTTGGTACAGATCACAATCAAACTCATGTCAAGAAGGAGAGAAATTATAAGGAGGGAAAGAGGACAGAGAGACAACTGAAATTAGGCAATGCTATGTCTATTTTTACTAGCTTTTTTCACTAATTTAATAATTTTTAAACAAATTATGATGAAATATGGACAAAAGCTTTTCTCCCATAACGCATGAAAAGTCCATGCATATATGGACTTTAACTCACTATAATTTTAATATCTCCATTAACTAAAATTATTATATTAAGAAAGCAAAATAATTACATTTGTTTTTTTTAATTATTCAAAGATAAATAAGAGTATATATACAAAATAGATCATAGAATAGTTGTGGGTTAACTTTACAGTCTAAAAGAGAGAGAATCAAGAATCAATGCCAAGGAGATAAGAAAAAAGATACAGGTAAAAGCTATGATCCGTAGACCCGGGAGGTGAGGTAAAGAGGAGGCGTCTATTGGATGTGTGGATCTTTCCAAGAAGAAGAAATAGAATATATGTGTACTGGGAATATGTGGGGATGGAAATGGAAAGTATCAGGTAGGGGAAGTGGAGGAAGATAGTGCAGGGAAAAAATTTATGGAATTGGAGGCTTTCAGAGGGGGGTGTTGTGTGGAAACTAAGTTCAGTTGAAACTCACAGGAATCTCTGAAGGTGATACTAAAGAGAACTCCGAGTGATGGGGAAAATGGAATTTCAACTGGCCAGCTCTTGTAGCCAGGAAAAGAGTCCACTCCCCAAGAAAAACCGCTATCTGTCACTGTGTAACCAAGAATCAGAGACTAAATAGTCTAGAGACCTAGGGTAAAATCAAGTAAGGCTGTTCTAATAGAATCATTAAAATGATTCCTAATGATATTCTGCTATACTCATAGATCAGTGCCTTATCGAGGCATAATCATAGAGGATTCTTCCTGCAGCAGATGAAAACAGATTCAGAGACCCACAGACAGACATTATGCAGAGAGTGTCTAAATGGGAGGTCTCCATTAAATCTTTCAAAGTCCAAGGAACCCATTGAAACAGGAGGCATAAAGATTGTAAGTTTCAGAGGGGATAGAAGAAATCAAGAGAACACAGACCTCCGGACCAACTAAGTAAGGCACATATAAACTCACAGACACTGACTGAATCAGCTAGCACAGAACCAACAGAAGCAACAGAACCTGTCTACACCAGGTCCTCTGCATACATTTTACAAGTATTAACCCAGTATGTCTATGCGACTCTTGACCTTGAGGAAGGTGCATCTCTGATGCTTACACCTACGTGGAGCTCTTTTCTTCCTGTTGGGTCTTTATGTCATACTTCAATATGAAAGTTTTTGCTTCATCATATGTTTTTTCAGCATGTTTGATTGTTATCACTTAGAATCCTGTTTTTCTTGTGAGAGACAGAAGGAATATGGATCTGGAAAGGAAGCAAAGTGGGGGAGGAACAGGGAGGGGTGGAGGGAGGAGAAACTATTAAGTAGGATATGTTGTATGAGAAAAGAATATATTTTTAATAGAGAAAAAAGATATAGGTAAAACAGTTTACACAGAATAGTTCTTGAGAATTATGCAATAGGTGCATAATCTGATCAAAATCAGAAGACGTATTTAAAAAAAGGACAGCAGTGGGAATGACCAGATTAGTGTGCTAATACAGCATTTTCACAGGGAATAAAATGAAGAAGACCTGAAAAAAAGGATGAGTTGAAGCTAGTAGATGTGTTTAATGGCTATTGCAACAATTTTTAAATGAGGAATAATGAGTTGCTAAACTAATAAACTAACAGTTAATCAGAAAGAACAAAGCTAATGCACTATAGCTCGTGAGTTATAAGTGGAGACTCAGGAACCCCTCACCCTGTGTGCTGGAGTACTGATAGGCTTGAGCCTACACAGGTCTTGTGCAGGCAATCATCACCGCTGTGAGGTCAGTTCAGAAGCATTGTTTCTTTCCAGTGCTTTCCAGCTAACCCTTCTACTATCTCTTTGGTGATGGTCCTTGACCCTTGGAGGGGTGTGATATAGAAGTCGCATTCTAAAATGAGCATGCTACTGAGAGGAATAATCTGCACTTTGCCCAGCTGTGAGTTACTGTATAAACTCCTAACCACAGTACAGAGAAAGCCCTCTGATGGAGTCTGAGAAGCACATTAATATGCGTGTAAAGGGGTGTAAATTTGGAGATTAGAACTAAGCATTTCCGTTTTCTTTCAGAAGTGAAGAATAAAGGATGATGTGTGACAAGACTTTTCCTGGGGAGATTCACTACAGCAGTCTACTCACCTGAGATAGGGAGTAGCATCAAAGCACCGACAGACACCACCAAAGTTCAGCTTCGTGAGCCCTGGGTTTTATTGGTTTACTGGAATGTAGGTGAGTGGTTATTACTGCAACTGAAATGATGCAAGCCAGAGCATGGCTAAATCTCATGTCAGCACAGTTCTTTGAGACCTGGCTTGTTTACTCTGGGAGAGAGGGGCCTAGTGACTCTGGTTGGTTTCGGGAACTTCCGCAAGTTAATTTGAGTAGTTTACCTTCCTGCTTAAGGAACTTCCATGCAAGATAAAATGTTCTAATTTTAGAACAATCTGTTAGATAGAAATGCCTTAGGTAGGCATTGGGATGACAACAGGAAAAAATTTCTACAGGGGAGAAAATTGCCTCCAAACGCCACTCAGGGACTGATACTGTTGAAGCAAATTCTTCCCTCTAAGGACCTCCATAACATTCTGAGAGAAAGTTTGAGCAAAGAAGGTCATGTATTATTACCTTTTTCTCATTAGCTTACAGAGCAACATGATTCTTGATGAAATCTTCACACATGCACCCTTTTGATTAATTCATCTCCTTCAACTACTCCTGCAAATACTTCCCCTACTTTTTGCGACTGTGCCATTTACCCCCCAGGAACCATCTTCTTCTAATATTTCATATGTTCTGTTGCCCCTTCCAGTCACCTCTGACACCCGACCTTTTTCTACATCGTAGATTTATCAAATTTAGTCTTTATTCATATGTACCTTTTCCTAGAAACACACAATTAACAATTAGAAACTAGGATATTCATATGAGATAGAACATAGGATATTTGTCCTTCAAATGCATAATTGCCATAGTTATTGGAGGTGACAGAAACTCTATTCATATATTGAAGTACATGGTGGAATACCTATTATTTGTTCAGATTCCATTGCCCAAAGCACAGATGACAATTTGTTTTGAAGTGTGGGCACAATCCCTATAGTTCTTAGAACAGATGCTGCCACCTTAATATTGAAATACAGGACTTTCTTTGTCAGAGGACAGAATACCAGGCCTTCATGACTTCTTCATATTACATGAAAGAGAAAGCAGGGTGAGCCTGAAGGTTAAACATCGTTCTTTCTTTCATTCACACTTACATAATGTTCATTGCTCTCTACGGCCTGGAGATAGACATTCATTTTTCTATTTCCATAATCATATTAAACAAAGGCTTTGATATTCTACTCACGAGTGCAGTGCTATTTAATATATTTCATTGTAATAGTTTGAAGTATTAATATTCTACATTTTCCCTCCATAGGCTAGCAATTATTTCCCTGAGTTCTATTCTGCAAACAATCCAGATATTTGATCAGATTTGTTAACCATGCATATTCCTTCCATTTCACATACAGTGAGTAATATTTGGAGTTTTACATTAATGTGTAAAGTATTGAGTTTAAAAAGGTGATTTGAAGAATGTGGTTAAAGCATGGAGAAAATTAATCATTCCTTATAGCAAAAGTTAAGAAACATAAATTCTGTGCTTCATAGACCTTTCAAAACTTTCAATGTACATTACAGTTACCCAGCACAGACCATAATGTTTAGAGTCATAGAGATAAATTTTAATTTTTTAAAAGTTACACAGTCTGTATTTTTGTTTTGGCTATAACAATTTAATGTAAACCACTTAATACTCATGTCTTTGCTAAATAAAATAGTCATCATATTGATAGCAAGTAATGACTTAATTTATTCTATTTTAAGTTGTTTTACTTTCTGCTATCAGATCATGTTTTCCTCTTTATTCTGACATTGCATTCGCTCACTGATCTTAAAAATATTCCATCAAGGGACAACTGTCTGGAGAATATTGAAGATGTTTTTATTCAAAATTACACATACATACATGTATACATACATACATCAAAATATACACAATAAATTAGCTAATGAAGAAAGCTGAGCATGGTCAAGCAATCTGTAGACTTTTATACAATTGAAGTTAACAGTGATGGGGAAATAGGAGAACTTATTCATTGCTAAAAAGGGTATAAACCATGGATATTAGTGCAGAGGTTTCTTAAAAAAAATAAAAATGAATTTTTCTCACAAGCCAGTCATAAGACTCCTAAGATTAGAACCAAACTATCTATATTCAACCAAGGAGATACATGCACACCCAAGTTCATTGATTTCCTATGCATACTATCAGAAATTACTCTATTATGTTTTATCTTAAATTAATTTCATGATATTTCAAACTTTAAAACTTGATTCTCTCTCTCTCTCTCTCTCTCTCTCTCTCTCTCTCTCTCTCTCTCTCTCTCACACACACACACACACACACACAAATATATATATATATACCAATACAGAAATATGGGTCTGGAACATCTGGGGCTTATGTTGACTGGGGAATTTCATATCTCTCTCTTAGTAAAATGAATGTATCAAGTTCACTGTAAGGGCAAACATATTCTAAGTAAAATAAAATTATTTTAGTGCATTATTTTAAAACAATATGTTTTATGTAAATATACTGCATTGTATTTGAAATAAGTCAATTTTTTCTTAAAAATTATTCTTATTGTTTCAATACCTATTGAAGTCCTCCACCCATGTCTAAGGAGGAAGTTCTCTACTTATAATAACAATTTTTTCCATGTTATTAAAGCTGCTTTGTTGATTGTTTATTACATCAAAATCTAATAATGGGCAACTGTAGCTTCTCATGTGACTCCATTCATTCAATCTCTTATGAAACAAGATAACATGAAGACATTGCATATTGCAAAGTTTATTATAAACTATTGTTTGAATCTTATACTGGTGCACTTTTAGTATTTTGTTTCCTTGTGTTTTTGTTTGGTTCATTTGGTTTTTACATTTATGAGTTACTGAGAAACAAATATTTCTAGTAATTTAGAAAAACATTTCCCCAGAGTTAATGAAAAACTTATATTGAGCTCCTTGGAAGCTAATATTGAAAGTTCTCCTAACCTGTTTTCACTTTACCATCTTCAGGATATCTGTGATGACTAAACTTTAATTTTGATTTCTATGGAAGTTACCACCATCACTCTGAAACAGCCAGTAGCCAGATGTAGCAGTTCACTCCTGTAGTCCCAACACTCAGCAGGCAGAGGCAAGAGGATCTCTGCAATTTGAGGCGAGCATGGTCTACAGAGAGCGTTACAAAATTAAAAATCAAAAACAAAGAAAGAAAAGAAAACAAAGTAATCGCCAAAGTTAATGACTTTCAAAATTTACTTTCTGATATTTAGTTTTACTTCTATACGAGAATTTCTGTAACTCTTCATATTTTGTAAAATACAATCAATTAGTCAAATGTTCTTAAAATATTAATGTTTTTCTGCAGAACTTCCACATGAACTTTTGGTATTCACATATCTCATGACATTCCTTGAAGCTTAGCTGTTTATTTACTTTACTGATGTTTATTTTTGCTCTTATTACACATCTGTGGTAATACAGAGTAATTTTTTTCATCATATCATCTTCATGCACCTACTCAGTTTTTTCACTACACTGTGAAACACTGTAGAAAACTATTTAAAATCAACTTTATACACTTTTCATATTTCACAACTTTTCATCACTAGTCTGTTGCACATGTTGTCACAGACCAGAATATAAACTTGGTTCACATCGTCATATGCTTTCTGCTCATCAACAAACTCCTTTTTTTTGGTAGAAAGCTCATGGTCTATGTACATGATCTCAAAGAAGGAAATCTCCAAGCCTAGGAAGGTGTGCATCCAAACTGACTAGGATCCCAAAAAGCCAGTTCATGAAATCCCTTTTATTTGAGTCAACATGGAGAGAATTTATCTACTGGCAATATGAAGCAATTTGTTTATGAAATATAAATAATACGAATAAGGGAGCTGACTGAAAAATTAGGAATCAGGCTTAAAGGAACACAAGTGGGAAAATGAGAGACACAGAGCTGGGAGAATAATTCCTTATTTCAACATCCCTTTTTATACATTGTGAAGACTTTCCTGAAGAAGAGTGTGTGAGTAAATTATTGATTATCAGTATGTTATTTATAAGTATGTGGAGTGCTGTATAGCATAGTTAAGACATATGCATATAAGCTTAGTTTAACAGTATAAAACAGCACCTCTGTAAAAATTATGTGAAAATCTAATAACCTCATACACAATCTACTTCTACCATAGAGAAGAGATGTGCAAGCAGTGCGCATTCATTTTTCTCTGATTCATGTGTACGGTGGGAGTGGAAGTGTACATGAGAATATTGCAAATGCACTTTCATGTGTGTGTACATGTTTACGGGCATCATGTGTCAATGGCAGGTGTCTTGATTCTTATATTTTTACAAACTATCACTGAAGATAAGGGAATCCTTTGCTTGCGGACTCATATCACTCAATCACTGATAGCTCTGGAGTTATAGATAATGGGATTTTAGATATATTGATCTTGTTCAGGTCTTAGGCATGCAAACACATGTGCAATAAATTCATATGTTCAGTGGTCCTTTCATGACTGTCTTTCTTCTGAAATCTACTACTTCAATCTTTTTGGCCCCACTTTCTCAAAAATCCCTGTGGTTGTAGGAACAGGTATAATAAAATCTATCAAGAGATGAATACTTCAAATTATTTCATTCCCTGTACATTAAGCTTTGTGTGGTTTTTTTATTAGTCACCCTCTGTCACAAAAAGAATATTTTCTGATAAACGTAGAGATAAACTAATTTTGGGGTAATAAAAGTAAGAGTGTAGGAGGTAGTATATTACCTTGCCCATTTAGCATAATACTATTGGGGGCCTAAGACCTTGCTAGGCAAACTGACAAACAGTACTTCACCAAAGTAAAAGCCTTCTATATGGCAAAGGACATCCTTATTCAAGTGAAGAGATACCCAATAGAATAGGAAGAATCATTACCAGCTATGCTTCTGGAAAAGGGTTAATATCTAGAGTATACTAAAAAACTAAATTAGAAAAAAAATTAAAAATTATGGCATGGAACTTAAATTAGACAGGGTTTTCTAAAGGAATGGAACTGTTGGGATATACATATATTTTCAAAGTGTCTTACAGACTGGCCTGGGTAGTGTAGCAATGAATGTCTCCAAACTGAAAGGTGGAGTATCTGGTAGTTGTTCACTCCACAATACTGGATGAGTCAGCAGTACCAATGCAGTGCTGTAGTCCCAGGGACACCCTAGAGCACTCACTGACTTTCCTTAGTTTGCTGTGGCATAAATAGGTTCTCATCACAGAAAGAATGTCTCAGGAAGAGGTTAGAGGAGCTTGACAGGTAGAGTGAAAGCAAGAAGTACAAGCTTCTGTCTTTCTCATCCTTTCATGTGGGCTTCTACCAGAAGGTACAGCCAGATTCAGGGTGGGTTTGTTCAACTCAAAGAAGTCCAATAAAACAAGTCTTACATGTTCATCTACTTGGCATTTACTTGATTTCACATATAGTAAAGATGTCAACCGAAATTAATCTTCACAATTCCACCCCATATTAACTTGAAATACAATCGTAGCCCTTTATATCATGATTAATTTTCAAATTTAAATAGCCAGGTCATAATTCCACCTAACATGATAACTATCCCACACACAACTGAAAATGCAGTATGTATTTTAGAATAGGTAGCAATGCTCCTTAAGGGACATTCTTTCAGTGTGTCATAAATTAAATATTATTAAAAATTTATAAAAATTAAATAATATTATCTTGATAATACATTATGTGATAAAGAAATGCAGAAAAACTCAAAAATTTTTTAATGTGTGTATATCTGAATAAAAAATTTTCTTAATAAAATAGTAAAGAAATACTTGTGCTAGTTATAAACCACAACTCACAAGGTCTTTTAGCTGGGATTTGTAATGACCCTCCTCTGCTACCCATTGTGCTTTTTCCCACCCTCAACAAGCAACACATCAGATCTTGATTCTTTTTCTGGAAAAGTAACCCATACCTTCAATACTTAGAGATCGCTGTCTTTTGTCACCTACATGCTTTAGGCTGTCATATTTTCTCATTGACTTTAATGGCAGGGTATGATATCATCTAGAGATACCCTGAAAGATCTCTTGTACTCCAGAAGTAATCTTTTTTAACCTCCATTTTGGAGAAACAATCCATTTCCCCCTGGATAGTCTGGTTTAGTCACTACTAACACCATAGGTTTTAGGGCATCAGAAGTACAACGTGGCCAGGAGGAAGTCTGTGCTTCCAGTTCAATGGAATGTTGTTCTGTCTCCTGACATGAACACTTCCCCAATCTGATGCCAAAACTTCTAGACTGGCAGAATTTAAGATTGTAGAAAGAAATCAAAAATAATCCTAATGGTATTCTAGGGTGATAATGAGTGGAATTTTCATATTTCCATTCCTTGATTGTTAAACCCATGAACATTGTCTATAGTAGAAACCATTCCATATACTAGATGCTGATTTAATGCATATACGACATTCTGGAAAACCCTGCACCAGCCCTCCAGGATACTGCCGCCTAATTGGCACTGTAACTGTTTCTTCAAAAAGGTATTTCCCATCCTATCATGCCAATTATTTGAGGTTGGTGGATTACGTGTAAAGATCAGTGATTACATGAATGTGAGTCCACTCTTACACTTCTCTGGCTGTGAAGTGAATTCCGTAGTCAGCAGCAAGGCTGTGTGAAATATTACTGTGGTGGAACAGACATTACACAAGATCATGGATGGTGGCTTTGACAGAAGTATTGTAAGACGGAAAGGCAAATCCATAACCAGAATAAGCATCTATTCAAGTAAGGAAAAAGCACTGCCTTTTCCATGGACTGTATAAAGGAGAAAGAAGGAATAATAGAATAGGAGAGGTTAAATGAGGTAGGAGGTAGAAGGACTGGGTAGAAAAGGGAGAACGGAGAGATATAGCTAACAATAAAGACCTGTGAAAAAAGTCATATAGAAACTCTACTATAGACGATTTCTAAAATTTAGATATATACATATACAAAGTGAATTTAAGTAATACTACCAAGTAATTGAAGGTAGATAATGCTTCTCCCAGATACCAGAGGCTGTTAATTTCGAAGCCAAATGCTAGCTACATGTTATCTCCTCTTATTTTTGATAACTGAGGTCCAAATATTACACACTACTGCCATTGTTCTAGTTCTACTGCCAGAATTTGATAATAAAACCCTCTTGGCAAAGAAAAGTCATAACTGAGCAATGGGTCATGAGAATTCTAGGTAATATTAAATTTGAAAGTTCATCTGTACTGACTGCCTTGCATCTACTATAAGGTTCTATGCACAGCGCCAAGGGAGAAATTTAATCAATAATGCTGTGAACTAAACCCTGTGAGGAATAGTAACTATTGGTCTGGAAAGATATGCCAATTAGTATAAAAGTAGCATAAAGTTTACATGAGTAACCAACTACATATTTACGGGATTTAAGGCCTGCTTCACAAGACTGAATACATGCCTGGTGCTGTTAACTGAGACAAAACTCCACAGCTTCCTAATATGGTTCTGAAATCTGCTGCCTAACATTTACATTGATAATTACTTTGTTTTTCTAAAGTTTATCTTCATTGGCCTTTGAATAGCATAGGCTTAAATGTCCTCTGACAATCTTTCAGCATCTTGAAATCATAATCACTTACTTAAGATTCAATGACAGCCCAAGGTATCTTTCAGATGAGAAAGTTTCATGCACAAAAATCATGACTTTAATAAAGCAACGGAATGTGATATTGCAACAAGAATGAGAGATACCCCCACCTGATCGAATGAGACATGACTTTATAACTGCTTATTATGTGACACTTTCATGCAGGTCGATAATAAACTTTAGTAGTTTTAATACCCGCTTCCCTTTTATCCCCATTCTTCTTACACTGGCATCTTTCTTCTCAAAATGTCCCCCTCCTATTTTCACATCTTCCTTGTGCACATGACCCACTGTGTTTAACTGGAGTCTCTTGCCTAAGTATGGGGCACTCAGCTATTTATTGGCACACAGGTCATTTATGGTAGCTACACCACGAGAGGAAAGGACAGGCCTGCTCAACATATACGGACCTGCAGTCTCTGAGGAAGGCATGGGACCTCTTGGGCTATTGATGAAGACATAGTACACTTTGGTCACAGTATCAATCAAGCTGTACCGCATTGTTACTGGAGAAATATGAAGAGATCGTTTTGGCGACATAATATGTTGCCAGTGTAAGTGATTATTCATGACACTATGTTGTGGAATGTTTATTTTAAATATGTGAAAGATGTGTTACGTTTGCTTATGTTGCAAAATACTAGTTTAACTATACAAAAGCATGCAGCATTTCCTGGCAGCAGAGAGACAGAGGCTAGTGGGCAGAGGTACTAAGTGTAGGAGAAATTTAGGAGAGAGAGAACACCAGAGCGTAGAGAAAAGGGGAGAAAAACAGGAGATCCCTGGGGCCAGTCAGCTAAGCAGCCACTGGACAGACAGACACAGATTAGACGTACAGAATTAAAGAAAGGTAAAAATGTCTGTAGGCGACATGTAGATGAAAAGAAACAAGCTAATTTAAGTTATGAGAGCTAATGGGACAACCATAAGCTAAGGCCATGCATTCATAACTAATAGTAAGTCTTCATGTGATGATTTGGGAGCTGTTTGTTGGCCCAAAAGTAAGTCTGCTACACACTATTTGTGGTCACTTAGTTATTTGGCATGTATGTAGCCTACTACTTCCAATGGATTCCAACTTATTTTAATTAATTTAGATATTAAGATACAAAGTTAATTAAACTTACTTTTGAAGTGGTTTTAATTGTTAAATGAATTCACTGAGAAGTAATTCAATATCTTTTTAAAATTTTGTGCAATGTATTCTTGTTAATCCAAAAGTGTATTTACTAAAAATTACACATAACTGGGCATATCAAAAGTTCAAATGCATAGAGTTATTCATGGAAAATGAGGCTAGCTGTTGCAGAATTACAGGATGCTACTACTATAAAAAATTATTACAGAAATCAATAATGCTTTCATTTTATAAAACTAATCTGATTGTTAAAATCTTGTTTATATAAATATAAAAATTAATTATTTACATTTTATCTTGATTTTAGGAAAATTTAGGATATTTTTTAATTGTTATATGCAAGTGGTATAATAAATGGATATAATTTTTATCAGCAAAAATGTAATTTATATAAAATAAATGCTAAGAATTTTTAAATATGATAGTCTGTACAAACTTATTCCAGTTTGTCATATTTTGTGATTTTTGGGAACAAATATGTGTGTCATATAATATATAATTTAAACATTACTCCTATACACTTCACTCATTCTTTCATGGTTTTTCCAGTTTTCTCAGGCACCCAGACACTTTGACTAAAATCCCTGTTTGCCAGATATGAAGGCCTGCTTGAAATAATGAATATTTTTATAAAAGTACTCCAACTATGACTGTTTAAAAATCCTTGTCACAACATTCACCAAACTTACACATGACAGCTAGCATGTGTTACTCCATTTTTATCTTAAATATTTGATGATTGCCTCTTAAAATCCAAGATTCATAACCCAAAAGCTTTCATTTTCTTACACCATGTGTAATTCAAGAGACATTTATTAGTACAGTCTCCTTCTATGCATCAACAAAATGTATCTGAAGAAACCAACATATGAATTCCCTAGAATTTGGACATATTTTAAGGTATTGATTATTTATAAGAGTATTTTATTATCTGTATACACTGCCTGTTTTTCTCTCCTCAGTGAAATAAAAATAAGATTTACAGTAAAAAAGATTCTTCTTAAAATTAACCCTATGCTACTGCTTCAATCTTCTTTAAGTTACATTAGAAACGCGTAGCCATTTCCTCACCGGCCTACGCTTTCAGATGATTGTAGCTCCCACTCATCCTCAGAGTCTCAGAAACCTCAGTGTCCTTCCAGTCCTTTCTTAAAAGTGATGTCAGATTTAGAACTACAAATTCAATTATAGCATAAATATTTTAAAATTATGTACATAGAACAGGTATGGGGGTATTTCATTTTTACTATTTAATTAGGAAGACAACTAAAATTCTTTATAGAGAATGAAAACAAAGTTTAATCATTGACAAATCCCCCAAGCTTGACCTTGGCTGTATAGAGACAGACCACCATAGAAACATTGGTCTTGATGTTTTCCATAAAGTAAATCATTTCAGTTATTTCACATAATTCACTGTTGATTTTAAATTCAAAATGCTGGGTCTCCGTGTGGGTCTCAGTTAGCATTCATTTAGTGGGTAATCAATCTAACTTTCTAATATAAGGAAATGGACAGTGTAGTTTCTTATAATCTTTATATTTTTAAAAACACTCCGATGATCTCATTTTACTCTAGATTTTTTTTTTACTATGCAGCTAAGTCCCCAAACTTTTATTCCTCCTTCTTCAGCTTCTGAGGCCCTAAGATCGAAGTTGTATATCGTCAAGCCTGGTCCTGATAGCCTTCCTTCATGTTTAACTACTCACAGGTTTCAGTTTGCTATCAAATACCTGATATGGTTTAATGGTACATGATGGTTTTTCTACCTAAAGAAAATATACATGTACATTTATCCACAAAACAGAGCTCTTTCTGTAATACTGAAATCTCCAGAAGCAGGCAAGTTTTAAAAGGACATTTTAGGCCTTAAGCCAATACTGACATTCCACCTTTAATTATGTGAAAATCAAAAGAATGTATTTTAATGACAAATTATGAGAAAATCATGAAAACCATACTTTCTTTTAAAAGCACGAATTACAAAATTGCTTTTCCCTTTATAAAGTGTTCCTGTCAATATCTGCAGACAATCATTCCCTTATGGTTTTATAATGAAACTGTGCTTTCTTGAAGCCTGATCTATTCTACTCTGAATCTCACAATCACATCTGTCAAGAGTCCAGCTCCCCAGCTGTTACAGTTGTTGAAAATTTTGGCACTTAGATCACAATGTTTCTCCTCAGAACAATTTCTGAAGTCACTGTAGGAGATTGTTAAAAGCCACAGGTACTGTGCACCCTAAACTGTAGCCTCTCAACCTCTCTTGACACCCCACTCTCCATCCTGCTTCTTGGACATATACTTTTCCAAACACAGAATTTGTTATGCCTCAAACTGTTCAGAGTGGTCCTTTGTTATTGCAAGAATTCTGCCTTCTTTTCCCCTAATTATTTTTGCTATTTTTACTATTACTTAACTACACTGACTATACCTAAAATCATAATTTTAAACACAAATATGTTGACCCCTCTTCTGTCTATGTAATAAGTAATTCCACTCCTATCTCTATCCTAACACTTTTATGTGACAGAATTGGAACCACTATATTCATAATATATAAATGCCTTTCCTCTCTGCCCTTGTATTTTATTTACTTAAAGAAAAACTCACAATTTGAATGATCCCTATTATTTTTCCCCTCTCAGTCTGATTCCAGGCATCTGTGCCCTCCTAAATGTTAAAACACAACAGTGAAGGGCTGGGGAGCTGCTTCTTTTGCTAAACTGTTTGTCATGTAAGCATTAGAAATCAGGTCCATCCCTAGAACTGACATGAGAAGTAGGATGTGGTGGCATGACCTTGAAATCAAAATCTTTCCATTTCTCTTCCCTCTGCCTCCAGAATACTAGCATTACAAAATGCATTATAATGCATGGTTCTAGAATTATATTTAGTGAAGTGACTATTGACCTGATGTCTTTCTCTATCAAGACTCTTAGAATTCACACAGAATTTACCACACCTTGACAATGAATATACAATAGTGATTAAAAACTACTGTGTGGCCTACACTAAACACAACATAGATCAACCCTGCTAAGACAATAACTTTATCTTCCTTTTACAGGTGACAAATTTTAGGAACAGGAGAGCCACACTAATAACTACATGCAATTCCTTGAGAAGATGAAGAAATTTTACTAGAAGTGCCCCAGTGGCAAAAGTATTCTGATGTGTTTGTAGTGCATTTTGGCCCTTATTTCGCAACGAACAGTATATTTTGAAACAGGAGAGAAGTGCACTCCAGGTGTTTCAGCCCTTACTCTCTGAGGACTTTGAGTTTGAAATGAGTTTAATATTTATATCATGCACTTCAATGTAAAAGATAAGAATAATTTCAAGAGAGATAGTTTTAATAATGACTAAACAAAGAAAAGGAGACGATTAAAATTTTACAATATAAGACATGGTTTGTTCGGGAATTGTAGCAAATTACTTTTGGTCTTCATGACTCCAGAATGCTGACACGGTTGATTCTCAAAAAAGACATGGGAATAACTTTGGTTATTGAAAAACAATATTAATGTTGGAAGAAAGAGAATTATATTGGTGATAGTATTGCTGGAGAAATTCTAGGGAAAGTGGAAAGTCAGTTAAGCAACATCTGCCTTCCAACTCTGGCTTAGCTGCACTGGATTTGGTATCACCTTCAAAAAATAAGGAAGAGTCATACTCATTATACTTTATTTTTACAAACACTTTATAAAGTATTGAAGAACTGAATATCATATCTGATTCAATAATCAAGAGTAAAGGAAGCAATTTTCAACAAAGCCATCCTCCGTGGGAAAGGAAACACACTTGAGAGACCATAAGAAGGCTTTCAACTCAGTGGGAAGGGAATGCAAAAGTCCTCCAATTGAAGTTCACTGTAGCCTGCGCACAGTTTGCCTGGCAAGAAATGCTCATACAACACAGGAAAATAAATTCACAGTCACTACTAATAAACATGGACAATTCTAAAGTTCCTTTACCCTGTCAAAGTCTATAAATGTCTCCCTAGTGGATACCTCTTAAAACTAAATTATGTCTTTTCACAAAGCTTTTGAGTTATTCCTTTTCTTTGTATTAAGTTGTTCATGGAGCAATCACATGCTCCTTAAATTATTCTGATTTCTACGGAAGATCATAATTCTCCATCAACAAAGGTTCTGCAACATAGGATGTTTAATTTTTCAAGGTATGTACTTATAAACAGGAAATAGGAAGATCAGTTACCAGCAATGTCAGCTATCAGCACCCAGTTCCACTGTCAGCCCAGGCTTAAGTATTGTCTCTTGAGTTGAACATTGACCTGGGAGTCAGGAAAACAGCCCAGGGGTTATATTTTCCAATAATCTACTAGAGACCTATGACAAGTTCACAGCCAAGTAGTAAAGCACTTCTTAACTCACAGGACCATCAAACTGGATTAAGTGCTTTGAAATCTATGGATAACAGGTACTCCAAGGGCTGAAGAGCTCACCAGGTCGCCTCTTTCCCTCAGGGTCACTCATCTACTTCTCCCCCCAGACTAGTGGAATATTGATGAGAGGAATCACACAAGATGCCCATGGCAACAGAAAATGATGTAGGGGAAGCTATTAATTTCTCATAGCGTAGTACAACTGGGAGGGCAAAAATTCAGAGTGCTCTTTAAAAATATTAACTCATTTTATCATTTTTAAAAGTTTTAAGAAGTATAACAAAGATTCTCATTAAGTAAGAAAATTTGGTTTATAGACAATTATATGTTCTTTTACAGATTTTCTTTTACATGAAAATTACCCCTAATTAGCCAATTTTAGGAAGTTATTTTTTCATGGTTTGATACAATAGAAAAATGGCTTAGTGAGTTAGCAGACTATCCAAATAAGGACTCAAATACTGAAGGTGTTTTAAAAATAACAGTCAGTGAGGTAAAACCAACTTGGAACTCAGGAAATAGTGTTTTAGGTCATATGAGTTGTCTGATTAACACAACTCAATTATTTGAAAATTCATAAAAAGTTACTTTGAAAGTAATCAAGTTTTTAATTTAAAAAATATTTCAAGTTTACTTTGAATACAGCAATGTCATAAAGTATGATTACAGTGGGGAAAACTGTTGATTTTACGAAGTCGCCCTTATTTGTCATTAAAGCAGATGGTACATAAACTGTATAGCTTAATTATCTACTTTTGAAATTATAATATGATTACATATCTCGCTTTCCTTTTTTTCCCTCCAAGCACTTACATATACCCCTCCAATCAGAATGCTCTCCTAAATCATCGGTTTTCTAAATGTAGTTTTTGAACCTTGTAATTCTTTTATGATGGTATTAAAGCTATTTCTTCTCTATTATAATCATCCTAGGAGGGCTTCTCCCAAGGCCTTCCAGCACTTGTCAATCCTGAGACCTATGACGAGGTCACAGGATTCACTAAAGCTTGCTTTCAAAGAGCTGTGTTACTAAGTCCTGGGGACTGACTTCCATCCTATTGTCTTTCTCCAATTGTTTTAGATTCAGTAAAAGAATGGACCATATTAGACATATGTTTTCATACCGGTACAATAATAAAGAGGGGAAAAAATGAAAATGTTGCAGATATTTTCAAGTAATATAATGCTCCCATGATTAGCAATATAATACTCTCAGTGTTAACATATTTTCTTAAAAATATTGAAAGTTTATAGTACATATATATACTTTATATGTTTATATGTACATATATATCAGCTTTTACATCTCTTTATAAAACTAACTTATACTGTTTGTAGGAAGAAAAATTCAAGCACAGAAATAATGTGAAAAATATATAAATATGGATGTAAATGTCTTTAAATTCTAACTCAGCTAATTAACATATTTCCTCTAATTTTAACTAAAAGAAAAGTATGTAATTCCATATTGGCCTTGAAGCACAAATAGATTAAATAATTGAAATCTTAAATCGAGAAATTGATCTAAAATAAATAGGAAAACTATTCAATACATCAGACAGGATGGCTAGTGGTGTGGACTAGGCTCAAGCCTTGGATTGTATGTTGAGTCACCATGGGAACATGCTGAATACTAATAACCCATGGCAGTCAGTCATCCATTTTTACTGTTAGAGTTATAGGAAAGACAGACAAAAATATTGCCATTTCCATTAATACCTCTAACATATCCACACTTCTTGAAATGGCTACTGAAAATAGTACCTTCATTCCCTCCTCATCCTCATCCATCCCTCCCTCGCTTGTCTCTCTCTTTGTTTCTCTCCCTCTCTTTCTTTCTTTCTTTCTTTTTTTCTTTCCTTCCTTTCTTTTCTTTTAGAAAACTAAGCCCTCCAAGAAAAGACCAGTAAGTTATAAATTCTCATTTGAACACTTTCCAGCTTCCTCCAATCAAAATACTGTTTCCAGTTGAACCAGTCAAGGTATATTACTGGTCTTGGGTAGCCGGTTTTTGTCATTTAGTGGTTCTCCGTTTCATGTTAACATGGGCACTGTGCCTACTACTGTGAATATCCAAGTTCTCTTACTAATTATAGCAACATGTTACCCTACGTACCTACCTTCCATCCAGCATGCTTGAGTTCAAAAACTTATGGAGAAGTAATTGATAAAATTAGCAATACAGTAAAAATGAACAGAAATAACTGCATGTAACAGCTATTTATATAGTATCCATTCTTTTTAGGTTTTATAACTACCAACAATTTGTCAAACTATATAAAGTATGTATATTTGTGTTAAAAAAGTATGTCATTTGTATAAGAAATTTGAAGGTCTTGGTATTTTATCACCCATAAGAGTGAATACTGAGCTAGGTGTTGGTGGTGCATGCCTTTAATCCCAGCACTTGAGAGGCAGAGGAAAATGGATCTCTGTGTGTTTGAGGTCAACCTGGTCTACAAGAGCTAATTCCAGGACAGGCACCAAAAGCTACACTGAGAAACCCTATTTCAAAAACTAAATAAATAAAAACCAAACAAACAAACAAACAAAAAACAGCATCAGTGGATACTAAGAGACACAGTATTACACTCACTTTTTACAATAAATATTGCTTCAAGATCTTTTAACGAACAGAAAAGAATTCCTACCACAGACAGCCTAACAGATGCTGAGTTCTTGTTTATAACTATCAATCAAAGCCTTGTGAATGTGCCAGAACTCACTTCCTTAATTCACCTTCCAAGACACCTGCAGTTTGGTTAAAGTATTTTAACTTCCACCTCATTCTGAGCACAGATTTGGGCCACAACAAATACAGAAAAAAACTACTAGCTTCCCCAGAATAGCTTTGTGACTAGCAAAGGTCATCAAGACAAAATCCTTAATATCTCTAATTTTTTCTGTTGAACACAATGTGAAAACTGTATAAATGAGAATTGCCTTCTTCCTGACTGAAAGTTCCATGCTTTTTATAAAACTCCTGAAATATTATTTTAAAATAATTGACCATCTTAGGAATAGAAAATTTTGATTATTACAGATGATGTTTCAAATGTTGTTATAAGGAGGTAATATTTATTTAACATTTTTACTCCCCAGAAGAGTACAGTGTACATTAAATATAATATTTGCTAATAAATACTTTGTTTACTTTACATAAAAGTTATGACAGCAAGACTGTCCTGAACATAACTTTAGACATGGAACTATACTATTGTTTGTAATTTAAAAAATAAACTTAACACATTCTAAATTTAGCAAATTTGAATGCATTTACATGATGATATGGTACAGACTACAAGATATTAGAAAAGATTGAATTTAAATATCACAGTGTAAAACATTAGATACCTCTTCTTCACATCTCATTTTCAAAGTGATTGAGGAGAGGAAGTTGCTCAGTAGATACAACATGAGTAAATACTGTCCTTGAGTCACATTTTCATACGAAAGTCATATTAGATAATATTGCTTGAACTCCCACTGTATGCTGAGTCTATATAGATTTTCTCAAATTTAATTCGCACAGGATCATGAAAGCTGTCAATCAAATGTTACTGTCAGGTGTTACCTGGAGATAGGGTGAAAAACAGTTCTTCAATTGATGCTCTTCAGAAATAACGAGCTTGTTTCTCAACCCCCAAGAACAGAGAAGGGTCATTGACAAGTACCAATGAGGGTCCTATTCCATTGTTGGAGGCTGGAAGAAATGGCAAAGCTAGGTCGATAGTAAGAAAAATTAAAAACAAATTTGTTCTATTTTTCCTGATTATTTAGTTATGAGTAGTTTTCTTTTCTGTGCCCTTGAGCATTCACAAGACACAGGGACCTATTCCTTGAACTCATATTATATGTGGTTAGCTCAACAAGATAACTAAAAATGTATCTAAAATATCCCAGTGACAATGTGAAACTTTTTTCTCTTTCAGTGCAGTGGGAGCATATGGATACTCAGAAAATATATAACTCAGAAGATCTTATTCAACAAACAGGATACTGCAAAACACTGAAAACTCATGCTCTTCCTTTGACTAGAATAAGCTACATACCAATCCTTTTTCATAAAACTAGTCTATAGTAGAATTTCTGAGATTTTGTTTGTTTAGATTTTTTTGTTTGTGTTTGTTTTTCCCAAGATAAGGTTTGTTTGTGTAGGTTTGGCTGTCCTAGGATTCACTCTTTAGACTATGCTGCCCTTAAACTCACAGAGATCCTCCTGAGTCATCCTCCCAAGTGCTGGGATTAAAGGTGTGCACTATCACTACCCTGCCCAAGTTCATATATCACACCATCACTATGCTAAGTACAGTGGGGAATGCAGAAAAATATCAAATACAATGATTTTACTGTAAAGACTCTGCAATCAGTGGATAAATTTCTATTAGAACACAACATTTTATAAAAGGATTGGTTGTATGCAATATGCAGGCTGCATAAAAGTTCTACTGCAAAGAAGGCAAGTAGCTTGCACCAATGACTACTAGAGTAGTAAGACCTTGTTGAGACAAGTAGAATCTCAAACTCTTAACAACAATTCCCTAAGGCCCTGAGACTGCTGAGCATTCAATTTAGCTGATGTCCCTATCTTGAGATTTACATTTACAATCAATAGTGGTCAACTCTGTAAAACGTTGAATTATACTCTACATCCCGTATTACTGAATATTTTGGCAAGATTTAATTCTTTATGTAAAAATATACAAACATCTATCTCATTAGTATGCAAATATGCTTTCATCTTTAATAAATGGTAAAATTATATGCATACCAAAAAAAGTTGGAGAACTCTAGTCTTAGATGGTTTTGTAGGAAAGATGATAGTTAAATCAGTTGATCTCCTAGTGAGTAGGTCAAGAGCCAAAGAGGACAGGGAATTTTAGGCAAGTAATCAAAATTTAAAAAGAAAAAAAAAAAGGAACAACCAGGGAGTCTTGAATCTGCAATAGGTTCTGGGTAGAGTTCAGCTTGTCAGTGGAGAGGGAGAAAAAAAACTCATTCGGAGTGTGGGAAAGTGAAATCTTGAAATGGAGAAGAGGACTGAGAAAGTGCTGAAAATTAGATCAAATGGATCATGGGAATAAAGGGGTCTTTTGTAGTACATGTGAGTTTCTGTAGAGATTGTTTTCTCCTTCAGGGTCAAAAATTTCACCCAATATATTTGTGAGCTATGTGCTAATCCCTTGGTTGAATCTTTCTGCAATTTTACTGTAGCAAAAGAAACTTAGCTCCAGTGAAGTTCAGTCCCTTATGCTGGTGGCAGGCATCCCATGGCTGGCTCTGATAGGGTTACAGTGATGAAGCCTCCAATGAGACCCTGAAGAACAAACAACCATTCAGAGTTATCCTTGATACCCTCTCTTGAGTGCCCAGATGAGCTCAATTCTTCTCTTATTAGACTCAGTTTGTTCCTCCCATGAACAATTTTGAATACATTTCCTACACACAAATCTGACCAGCCTATTTTCCACAGCCCTGACTCAACATCATTTTTCTCAGAAGCTTAATTTTAGCCAAAAATGTTAAAATTAGTTCAATATCCAATATCATTCCGGTGTTATCAATTATTTTATCACTTGATAAATATTTTTAATTCTTTTAAGTACCCAAGTAATGTACATACAAGCATAGGTTGGGTCAATGTTTCACTATTTCAAAACACCTACTGAGTTTAATATAGATTTGACTGCATTATAAGAATTTAATTCATAATTTGTCATGTAATAAAAAAATCACTTTTTTCTGAAATTCATTTATATTTAAATTTTCCTGAAATTTTCTTATACTTAAATATCCAGTGAGGTTAGAGCTGGGCATCATCCTCGTCAAGTCCTTCCAATTTCCCTGTTTCATCGAATGAAAAATATTAGGTACTAAATAAATGACAGCTGGCCTGATAAACAAGTAAATCACAACACTGAAATGGTACACACAGCTCATTAAGCACTTAGTGTATTTAATATTACCACAAGCTTCCAGACAGCAGCTTCTGGTATAATAGAAGGCTAAGCCCATACAGAAATGCATATTTTAACCAGCAGACTTAGAGGCTCATTTCAGACTTACTAAAATAAAACTAGAAACCCTATAGTCTTTTGTTTCTTCTCAATCTTAAATATGCATGTATTTCTGACAAGCTCCCAAGGAGTGAGGTGGAAGGATAGGACACTATAGCTTTTGCAGACTCCTCAGGAAATTCTAATCTAATGTATGTTTGTTCAGACTATTTCATTCAACCTTTCTCTGATTTTACATCAATCGAGTGGTTCTGATTTAGACTAGAGCAGAATCAGGAAACTAGCTTATTTTTAATATGTAAACAACAAACAACATTATTACCCAAAACTAGGGTTGGGCTCACAAATTCACACTAATGGAATGACAGAAATGGCAGCATACTGGTGGCTCAATCTAGTGCCCATCTATTTTTGGAAATCACATTATACCACTTCAGGGAAAAAAAACAGAAATCTAGATGGCCCTATCATCAAGATTAGTGTTCAATATTGTAATCTCCTGAAATATAAAATAAGCACTATTTCTAAAGTTTCTAAAACTTATATAGGAAAGATAATTTTATCACAAAACAAAAGTAGGGAATATTAATCAAGTACCTCAGAATTCACTAATGATGTTTTCCAGACTTTTAACAAGTCTTTGCTCTTGTGAGTCCTGGAAATTCTCCCATATGGTCTTTATGCAACCAAATTATCGTGTGTTGAGAATACCTTTTTAACGTCCTTCTAAAATTTAGAGAACATGCAATACTTTATTGTTTTCCAATTCCCTTCTGAAATTCTAACATGCTTAATAAAATTATTTTCTTGTATGTACATTTTTACCATTTTTTTGATCTGTAATCTATAAGACTTCTCTGAAATGATAGTCATTTATCAATATGCATGGAAATTTAGGACCTTTTAGCCACCTGTGCATTGGCATCATTTTCAACATCAGGTACCAGGCGGTAAAGCGCAAGAATTTCAGCTGAGTTCTCAGCCACTAGATGCCGCTGATGTGTCTAGAGGCCTAGGGAGTGAATTCTACAGAACTATAAAGGCTTACATCTTGGAAAATAAAATGCTGTTACTATGGTGACCAGCTGAGATTATGGATAATGAGAGTACCATGTTTTCCACTCTCTAAGGAGCTATTGTTCTCCACATATTGCTCTATGCTGAACATTACTGACCTTCAAAATGTATCAAAATCATTGGTTCTTTTCTTTCTGAAATAAAGGATATTTCATTCAGTACCTTTGTGTGAGTGAGCAGCTGTGCACATCAGTTAATCACATACTCAAATAAGCACATACACAACATAGAAAGAAACTATTATTCAATATAATTTTTCATATGTTAATAATAGAAAATTGATCAGTGTTCTCAAGACTATATGATATCATAGTTTCTATAACTTTTATGTGATCTTGAGGTCTTTAAATTCTCCCTCTACCAAGATAAGAGAAATCAATAAATCATCTCAAAGCGTGCCCTCTCTCTAATAACACTAAATATCTAGCTGGGATTAGCTGTAGATAGGCACATGCTTTCACTGGAAAGCGAATGAAAGAGTTTGCCATTCTAGTTAGAAAAGAATTATGGAATATATACCAGAATGCTGTTCCTAAAGCTAATAGTAGAGACAAAACTTATAGAGAAACAGAGTATTTTATAGAACACAGTTTAGAAAGCATTGAAAGGTGTTAAAAGAACAAATTAGACTATACTGTTTGGTAGTTAGCTGTTGATTTTTACTAAAGATAATGTTCACAAGAAATTTGGACATTTAAGAATCATATTCACATGATTTAGAAAATCAAATATACGGGAGGCAGAGGCAGGCTTTAGAAAATCAAATATACGGGAGGCAGAGGCAGGCGGATCTCTGTGAGTTTGAGGCCAGCCTGGTCTACAAGAGCTAGTGCCAGGAAAGGCTCCAAAGCTACAGAGAAACCCTGTCTCGAAAAAAAAAATCAAATATAAAAATGTGCAGTGAATATTTTGATGTTTTACAGCATCATCTTACAAAAATTATCCCCCTATGAACTTATCCCCCTTAATTCCCCCCATGAAATTTTCTACCCCTATGAACTTGCATAGTCTAAGGAACTAAAAACTAATTAATACTTCTCAAAATTCAAACAAGGGAAGAATTAATGGCCAGATTTTTTATGTCAAAAGACTTAGTATAATAACTAATGAGTTGAAAGTAATAAATATGTCAATTCTCATAATGCATGATGGGTTTCATTAGTCTGTAATATTCATCCAGTCATTCCTTTCAAAATTTGTCATGATCTTCTTAAATCTAAAGTGAGTTTGATATTTCATCTTCTTGGGCCCCATCTCCAGTTGCATTAAAGGGGCCACAAATTCACAAAGCTGTGCATAGAGTATTTTAACTGTAGTTGCATATTTAAAAAAAATATAAATTGGAGATACAAAATATCTGGAAATAAATGTCAAAGACATTGTTAGGATACTCAACTTTAAAATGTATTAATATTGCATATGTGTGTATATCTCTACAAGAAATATGTGTTGGTGTGCACATCATAGCACAACTTTGGAAGTAAGAGGCAACTGTGCAATATTTAGTCTCCCCTTCAATGCTCAGGTGGGTTCCAGAAATCAAACTCATATCACCAGAATTGCAGAGAAAGCCGATTTACTTTCTGAGTCATCTTGCCAACCTCGTGATATTAGACTTTTATTTGCTACTATTTCTTCAATTACAAGAAATTCTTAAAGAGCATATCTACTGACACTCCAAGCAAGTTAGCATGCTGCTGAAAATAAAGTGGAGACCTTCAGAGATTGTTTTAATTCTATGGTGTGCTGTGCCCTTTAATAACTGAGACTAGAGTAACAAAGCTAGGTGGAGTACAGTAGTCTGAACAAATCTCAAGAAGGCCATGTTTTCTCTGAATCCTACCAGGGAATCTTTCCTCTTGTACACATTACTGCAGCATTTCTGGCAAGCTTTGACCCTTCTTGTCTTGCAACTGAAAAATCCAACTCTCTGAATTCATCAGATATAGTATTCTTCTTTTATGATCCCATGGAGAGCTTGTGAAGATACTAGTAACAGTCTCTTGGGGTGCCTTCTACTTTCTTCTTAACTAATTACATATGCAAAGAGAAACTTTTCCAATAAAATCATACTTTGAGATACTTAGAGTTGAAATATCAACATATCCTGGCAGATGGTAGCAAGTTCGCAGCATACCCAGCAATGCCAGGACATGCTTGACAGAGCATCAAGCCTTGTGAGCTGCTCCAGCTTCCTTCTCTTCTGGTTTATAGGAGGATGTGGAATTCAAGTAGTTATTAGCTGCATTATCCTGCCCTGATAAAATAAAATGGAACCAATGTCCTGAGAGTTAGGGTAGACTAGTGACCCAAAGAATACAGAGGTTTTCTCATGGTCTCCTGAAAAGCACTTGTTTAGGGGCACAGATGCACCTAACTCAAGCAATGTTAATGGTAACAGTGATATTTTTTCCACTGACCATTTATACATTGTCAAGGGTACTATGGAAAATGACTAATTTTAATGATCCCAAGTTTATATCTTGCTAAGGAAAATGTAAAAACTTGTAATGTTTTCTTATGCATTGTACAGTTACATAAGATAAAGAATTCATTGACTTCCCTGCCGGTCCTTACTTCCTTGCTCATGTTCTCCCTCCTTCTGCTCCTCATTTGGACCTTGGGAGCTCAGTCCAGTGCTCCAATGTGGGACTCTGTCTCTATCTCCATCCATCGCCAGATGAAGCTTCTATGGTGATATGCAAGATATTTATCAGTATAGCTATAGGATCAGGACATTTCAGGCTCCCTCTCCTCAGCTGCCCAAGGAACTAGCTGGGGACATCTCCCTGGACATCTGAGAACCTCTCTAGAGTCAAGTCTCTAGACAACCCTAAAATGGCTCCCTTAATAAAGATATCTACTTCCCTGTTCCCATATCCACCCTTTGTTTATCCCAAACATCCCATTTCCCCAAGCTCTCCCCATCCTCCCCTTCTCATTTTTCTCTCCCCATATCTCCTTACACCCATCCCACTCCATCCCCAAGTTCCCAATTTTTGCCTGGCAACCTGGTCTACTTCCAATATCCAAGAGGATAATTATATGTTTTTCTTTGGGTTCACCTTCTTATTTAGCTTCTCTAGGATCACAAATTATAGGCTCAATATCCTTTATTTATGGCTAGAAACCAATTATGAGTGAGTATATCCCAGGTTCATCTTTTTGGGTCTGGGTTACCTCACTCAGGATAGTGTTTTCTATTTCCATCCATTTGCATGCAAAATTCAAGATGTCATTGTTTTTTACCGCTGAGTAGTACTCTAATATGTATATATTCCACACTTTCTTCATCCATTCTTCCATTGAAGGGCACCTACCCACTGAGACGGTGGGGCTGATCTAATGGGAGCTCACCAAGGCCAGTTGGACTGGGACTGAAAAAGCATGGGATAAAACCGGACTTTCTGAACATGGCAGACAATGAGAGCTGCTGAGAAGCCAAAAATAATGGCACTGGGTTTTGATCCTACTGCATGTACTGGCTTTGTGGGGCCTAGTCTGTTTGGATGCTCACCTTCCTAGACCTGGATGGAGCGGGGAGGACCTTGGACTTTCCACTGGGCAGGGAACCCTGACTGTTCTTTGGACTGGAGAGGGAGGGAGAGAGGAGTGGGAGAAGGGAGAGGGAAATGGGAGGCCGGGAGGAGGCGGCAATTTTTATAATAATAATAATAATAATAATAGAATTCGGTGGCTTCACAAATCTTTAGATCAAATGTAAATATCTCCAGTGCAATAAAGGCACTCAGGGTTTAAATGTATTTAACCAAAGAAACTTTTCTAACTCTTAACATGTATTCTCATTAGATTCTCTTCCAACACTTTGCCAAAGAGAGGATAACAAAATGAAGACCTGCCAAATACTAGGCAAATCTAAATGAACACCACGAAGACATGCCAAGTTCTAAGCAACATGTTTGCTCCAGCAATTTGATAGTCCTCTGGACTTAGAGTGAAACTAGGCTACAGTGACAATCAGGCTAAATCTGAAGGTCTATCTACCAAGCATGCTCAAATATTTCCTGAATATACAAAATCCATTATATTAGAATTTAAAGAATAATTCAGACGATATTGAGAAGTGCAGTTTTATAAATTACATATTGACTAGTTTTCCAAATATAGATGCTAGCATAATTTTCTTTTGGTTTCAAGCAAAGCACTGGATTGGCATTGTGTTGATGTGAAAATAAAACTTTGCAGCCCACAGCCTCTTGGCAATAGCCTAATGTCTTTCTGAGTCACAAATTACATGTGTTCAACCATCACCTTTATTTCCCCCTGTTTATTCGTATGGTATTGCTCTGTCTTGATTCTATCATTTGTTTCCTTCAAACAGGGTCACAATTAGTCTTGCCTACTTTTCCCACAGTATTCTTTTATAAGACTATTTCTTCACCTTTTCAATTTAACTCCATGATTTTTTTTATTTTTCCCTTTTCTTTTATTTAATTGAAAATTGATTTTAATATGGAAAATTCTGATTATGGTTTCCGCTCACCTAACTTCTCCTAGACACAACCCCACTTCTCCACGTACCCAAATCCACACCTTTTCCTTCTCTCTTTCCTCTCTTATTAGGATACAAACACAAATCTAAAATAATAATAATAATAATTATAATAATAATACATTAAATTAGATAATATAAAAACAAACCATAATAGTACAAAATAAAAAGAAAAAAAGTCAACGGGAAAACTCAAGGAACACATATAGATATAGACACACATATTTGCACACAGAGGAATCCGATATAATATTGATGCAAACAACCTGTATGGGTTGAAAACAACCTGTATGGAATGAAAAATCCCTGAAAAAGCATTATATATGACGAAATTCTAAAATTGCCATTAAGTTCAGTTTGCACTGTTCATCTACTGCTGGTCACGAAGCCTGGCCTTAAGAATAGTTTCCAAACAATCAGATTCTGCTGGACAAAACTTACTTTTCATTTTAGAACAGTTATCAATTAGAGGTAGCGTCTGGGTTTAGGATTAGGATGTAGACATGTGCCCAGTTTCCTTCTGAGAGCTGGGATCTCATCATGTTGCCACAGTCTCTGTGTCCTGCTCTGTTTAGAAGGGCTGTTTCCTTGGTGTCCTCCACCACCTCTGGTTGTTAAAATATTTCTGCTTCCCCTTTTGCAGGGTTCCCTGATCCCTGAGAGGAAAGAATTGACAGAAATATCCCATTCAGGACAAACTCTTCCAAGATCTGTCACTCTTTGCTCTTTGTCCAGTTGCAGTCTTTGTATTAGTTCCCATCTATCACAGGAGGAAACTTCTCCATGATGGCTTAATGAGACAATGACCTATGGATATAGCAGAATGCCTTTTGTAGTCATTTTTTTTCTCTTTTTTTTTTCTATGTTCCTAATGCAGAACAGTGGTATTTGTTTTCGCCCTAGGTCCCTGGCCAGACCAATCTTGGGTTCTTGACAACCTGAACAGTGTTGTGGATGTATTCCTTCAAATGGTGTAAGCCTTAAATCCAACAGGATACTGGTTGAGTAGTCCCAAAGTTTTGTGCTACTATTGTAATAGCACATTCTGTGGATGGGTTGGTCATCACCTCTCTGTTTTGGTAGCACACAGAGTGCTTTTTTGTACTATAAACACTAGTCTGTAGGGATGAAGGCTCTTGATAGTTACCAAGCTCAACTTCTCAGTGTTTAATGTACTGTCAATATATTAACTTAAGTTAATTAAATTAATTTGATATATTGGACAATAGGACTTTGCCCTCAGTTTTTGGAGTGTAGTCAATACCCTTGGTAATAAAAACTTGAGTAGATGTAACCGATTCCTAGAAAGGAGGCTTCATTTCATGATGAGAGATGTCCAGGAAGAGTATCGTTCTTCCCATTATTTGTCAATTCCTTTTACACCACCTTCACAAATCCAGATATTTGAGGCAGCTTCTACTCTAAAGGTTTCCACACAATCCCTAAATGACCATTAGTTTTAGTTGTTCCTATTCTTCTACAGATGTCCCTTTCATGACGTCTTAGATCCTTGGCCTTCTGAACCATCACCCCAATTGTATGTCCAGCAGCTATTCACTAAACTACAAATATAATCATGATATATCCTTAAACAAGAATCCTTTTTCATACTAGCCCAGGTGACTTTGTCTAGTCTTTAAAGTTCTCCATAAAACTGCTCCATCTCTATTCCCTGTCTTCCTAGTGCTTTCATATCTAGACCAAGCTTTCCAAACCAAACTGATGGATGTCATTGTGAAACTTCTCAGACATGACATCACATGCTCTAGTACCGCAACAGAAATACCTTCATCTCACAGTCATCTAACTTTTTACTTTAGTAACCACTATTGATATTAATTATATGAGATGAAGCCAATGGAACCGATTTATTGTGATTATATATATCCAAATCCTTCAAAACTCTTACCCATAATATATTAGATGTATCAAAAACAAATAATCTTTACCAAATTCTGTAAATAGAGTGATTATTTGCATGTTTAATGCTTTTATTGTTAATATACAAAATAAATGAATCCAGATTTTAATATTTTAAAAACTACTATATTCCTCTATGTATGAGTTTAATTATAAAAACTTTGTAGTACATTTCTCCAAGATTCAACATCAATGTTTAAATACTATCAAAGGTAATGTGTTAAAATTATATTTTCAAATATTTAGTTTGATCATAGAATTTTTGTGTCTGTGACCTCCTATTATACTTTAGCACTTAATATGCTTAATATCACAAACCAAATATATGCTTGCTTTGAGACAAAAGGAATCTTCACTTATATACAGTTAACAAATTTTACATATTTTCTTTAGAACAACAAAAATTATTGTTATTCTAAAGTATTTTTACATTGAAAGCTAAATATATAAATGAAATAGCCTGTCACAATTTTTTCTTTCATTATTATTCTTTTGAATCAATAATGTTATGAAATTTTGTTTTTTATAATGTTAGGCTCTCTAAAGAAGTATGTCAATTAAAAATGATTGATCACTTGGTAAATAATTTTGTCTCATGGAATTACATTAATATACAAAGATGTTTTGTTCTTTGGTAATTTTGACATGACATTATAAAAATATCCATGAAAAATCTTTGAGGATTATAATGAAGACATTATATAAATTTACTTAAGCATATTATGCCATAATAAATAGTGATTAATTTTTATCATTTGAAAATTAAATGCTTGCATATAATATGTTTTAATCAAATCTACCTCCCATCCCCTCCCATTCAGTTCCTCCCCAAAGGCCTCCATGTCCTTTTTTCCCCCAACTCTTCAAGAGTTGCTTAAATTAACTCATCTTGCTACATGTATGTATATGGATGTTGGACCTTCTTCTACAGCACAGGTAGCAATTATTGGCCATATTCCTGAGTCAAACTATCTCCTCCCCCTCCAGTGGCTATAAACTTACTATATGTCCTAAGCTAGCGCACAATTACATGAGCCCTTCCCCTCTCCATGCTGGGATTGTGATATGATTGATCTGCTCAGAGACCTTGTCCATACAGTCCCCATTGCTGTGAGTTCATGTGCACAATGACGCTACCATGTCTGAGAAATACTGTTTTGCTGAAACTGTCCACTACATTTGGCTCTTACAATCTGTCATCCTCCTCTTTCAATAAGGTCTTTCTAAATGTCCTAGACTGACCATATTCTTCATAATCCATGCAGATCTTGACCTTGCAATCCTCCATTTTCAGCCTCCTATGTAAGGGGGATAATATGCTATCTCAAAAGCCTGGCTTCTAAATTATTTTTTTCATCTGAATGTGCTCTTTTTTTTATTAAAGTTTTTAAAATTCAAGGGATCAACATACAGTGAGGACCATTTTGTTGCACAATCACATGGAAGAAGCAGACAATATGGCAAAAAGCAGCAAACACAGCTTTATGATGTCCAGCAATTCTCATCAGTGGAAGTCTCATGGCCCAACCATCTCAGTGGAGTCTCTTTCCAGAGCCAAGTGACATGAGTTTGGAGGGAAAGAATATTCAGAAATAACATTATTTATGGCATTTTTCTATCAGTTTACCAAATGTGAATCAGTGGACCATTCAAAAGTGGGAATGTTTTGCTTCTTTAAAAAATTTATTTATTTTTTTACTTTTGAGAAACTTTTTGAGACTATACTTTAACTATATCATTTCCATTTTCCTTTCCTCCCTCCAGACTATTATTACATCTTGTACTCATGTAAATTTATTTTCTCCTTTTCTCTGTTTCCTGTAGAATATCTTGTTTTTTAATGCAATTAAGTGCTCCACACTTTTGGAAAAATGGGTAACAGGAAAGTCAACATCCATATGGAAATTTTCTATGTGTATATATTACTTACTGGAAACATCATACAACAAAATATCTACAAATCCTGTATAGCTTGCTGAAATGAGATACACTAAATATTTAATGAGTATGTGATTCTGTTATTTAAATTAGTTCATTATAAAAATGGTGTAAATCAAGAAATATTGGGAAATAAAAGCATATAGTACATCTTCTCATTTTAATAAAGCACAAAGGTTTTTAATTGCATCAGCTTATTTTTCATATACAAAAATGAGCTAATTAGGTTAAATTTTGTTTCCAAAAAACTAAAATTATTGTATCAATAGTCCAGAAAAGATATTTATATAGTTATTTTGTCCTAGTAATTTATATAGGCATTTTGTTCAATTTTTGTAAAAATTGAACTATTAGAAAGAAAGAAAGAATTAAATACACAATGACACTTTTCTTTTATTAATATTTTTGTTATTTCTTAAAACTTTTTTTTTTAATTTTACATACCAACTATAGTTCCCCCTCTCTTTCCTCCTTTCACTCACCCTACCTTTCTCCCACTTAACACCCTATCCACTCCTCAGAAAGGGTAAGGCTGACACTGGGAATCAACAAAGTCAGGTTTATCAAGTTAAAGCAGGACCAAGCCCCCCCCCCCCCAATACATCAAGGCTGATTAAGGTGTCTGTCCATAAGAAATGGGCTCCGAAACTCCAGTTGATACACTAAGGATAAACCATGATCCCCTTGCCAGTGGCCCCATAGACTGCCTAAGCCACAGAACTGTCAGCCACATTAAGTGGGCCTAGTTTGGTCTACTGTCAGACCATTGTGGGTGAGCTCCCACTGGTTCATGTCAGCTGTGTCTGTGGGTTTTCCCATCATAATCTTGATGCCTTTTCTCATATAATTCCTCCTCCCTCTCTTGGACTGGACTCCCAGAGCTCAGTCCAGTGCTTAGTTGTGGATCTCTGCATCTGCTTTCATCAGTTAAAGGATGAAGGTTCTATGATGACAACTAGGGTGGTCACCAATTTGATTATAGAGGACAACGTCAGTTCAGGTACCCTCTCCACTATTGCTTAGGGTTTTAGCTGGAATCATCCTTGTGAATTCCTGGGAATGTCCCTAGTGCTAGGTTTCTCCCTAACCCTATAATGGCTCCCTCTATCAAGATAGCTCTTTCCTTGCTTTCCCACTCCCTCCCTCCCCCTACTCAACCATCCCATTCCCTCAGGTTTTTCTTTTTTTTTTTTTTTTAGTTTATTTTTTTTATTGAGAAAAGAAGAAAAAAAAACGTAAACAAAAAAACAAGTTTCCACCTCCTCCCAGCCCCCCCATTTCCCTCCCCCTCCTCCCACCCTTCTCTCCCTCCTCCCACCCTTCTCCCCCTCCCCCCACTCCTCTCCCCCTCCCTCTCCTGTTCACAGAGCAGTCCGGGTTCCCTGCCTGTGGTAAGTCCTAGGTCCTCCCCCCTCCGTCCATATCTAGGAAGGTGAACATCCAAACTGGCTAGGCTCCCACAAAGCCAGCACATTAAGTAGGATCAAAACCCCGTGCCATTGTCCTTGGTGTCTCATCAGCCCATTGTTCACCATGTTCAGAGAGTCCGGTTTTATCCCATGCTTTTTCGGTCACAGTCCAGCTGGCCTTGGTGAGCTCCCCGTAGATCAGCTCCACTGTCTCAGTGGGTGGATGCACGCCTCGTGGTCCCGACTTCTTTGCTCATGTTCTCCCTCCTTCTGCTCCTCATTGGGACCTTGGGAGCTCAGAGGGACTCCCAAGTGCCCAAGATGAGGTTCCCAGTTAGTTCCTTGGGCAGCTGAGGATTGGGAACCTGAAATGACCCTATCCTAGAGCAATACTGGCGAATATCTTGCATATCATCATAGAATCTTCATCTGGTGATGGATAGAGATAGAGACAGAGACGCACACAGGAGCTCAGGTTTTTCTTTCCATCCTTTTTGTCTTCCCCTTCCTCCATGCTTCCAATTTACATAGGACATCTTATCTATTTCTCTTTTGTGGGTTTCCATGCACATCTCTCTTAGGGTCCTCTTTGTTAACTAGAATGAAAAGGGAGTCTTTTATTGTTTGTTTTCTTTTAAGCCAGATCATATTACAAACTGATAAATGCAATTACACTTTATTGCTGTTTTCCATATGTTTATCATATTAGTGGTTCTTTGTTGTCCACAGTCTCATATCCATATGAGGCTTTGTGTGAGTCCATACAGGGAACTTGAAGTTCACTGTTGAAGTTAATTTCTAACCTGATGCAAGCTACCTGTATAGAAACAGAAAAGTCTATGAGATCTACTGGAAAATAATACATGTTTCTTAGTGCTTTACGGCCTAATAAAAATTATTTATTTTTTATTTCAGATTATTTTTGTCTAAAAGAAGCTATTCCTTCACACATTAAGATCTTACTTGCAAAGATAATTCTAAATAGACAGCTGGAATACTCTCAAGGTGAAATAAGAGAACAGTATTCACAAGCATGAAGATCTCTCAAGAAAATGACAGATTGGATTTCCATCTCAGAAACTTCATTCCTCACCAAGACAGTCCTTTTGAATACAGTATCATCATTGTCAGTGCCTTGTCAAATACTTCATCTGACATATTGTTCAGGATTTACCATTTCCTATGTAAGGCTATTTTCATGCGGGCCCAGATAGCTACCCTGTAAGAATCATTGATTTAAACTCTGTGCTTTAAAAAAAAAAAAGAAAGAAAGAAAAGAAAAGAAACCTCAGATACAGTGCACAAATTTTTAAACAGGGTGTGAAATCTGTTAACCCTTCATATACCATAGTATAAGATTGAAGACAGGCCATGTAGCTCCTATTTAACCATCTCCTGCCCAGACTTGTTATTTATAAAATCAGGAAATTATTAAGTGCCACGTAAAGTTCTGGTAGGAGTTAAAAAAAATCCACACATGAAAGGGGGTACCCATCCCGAGACTCAAAGGAAACAAAAGTTCATCATGTTACTTCTGTCTCTTTAATTAAGTTTTGTTTTAATCTCATAGTGCTGTTCAAAGCATTACTGTCAAAGTTATACTCATAACTTAGTTCAGTTGATAAATGATCATTGTCAAAGACATTTTTCTACCCTCTGATATGTGATCCAATAATAAACTAAAACTAGTGAGAATATATGTATATTAAGAGTATATTGTACCTGATTTTTCTGGACCCACTTTATTTCATTTAACACTAAAAGCAAGAATTGGTAAAACTTTCTTGATAAGTAAATAAACATATGTGTGTGTTTTTCTACACAAAAGTAATACAAATACTATACAGTGGGGACAGTGTTATAACATCTGTAGCTACATTCCATTTATGTATGCCTTTGGATTTTAAGATTTATTTAGTTTATGTATATAAATGTTTTGTCTGCATGTATGTAAGTTCAGAGGAGGATGCCTGGTCCTCTAGACCTGGAGTTACAAAGCTGTTAGCTGCTGTGTGGTTGTTGGGAATTGGCAAGCGCAGCAGCACTCTGAGCTACTGAACTGTCTGTACAGTTCCAATATTGTTATGTTTTTATAGCAAAGAAACCAAGTTTAACTGAAAAACTACCTCAAAGAGGAATTTACAAAGCAGACACATCTCTATCACTTCTTAACAATACTGACATAAATTACTTACTCTAGAAACCTTATTAACATATTCCAATGGGTTTTAAAATGCAATATTGGGAGTTATATTTTTCTGAAGCAGAAATCTATTGTTTCTTTACCTTCACCAAATGGTTGTCTTGATTTGAACAAAACTCATTTCATTGATCTAGTTTTCCATAGGCTATCTTCTCCCCCTATTGAGTTGTAAAACAACTTCTTCAATAGAAAGTTAATCAAATGTGCACAGTCCTTTAAAATCAAATAACTACAAACATTTCATTAGATAATGCTTGGGCCTCTCCTGAAAGAACATCCACTAATCTCTCCTGTGCATTCCTGAATTGTGAACTACATAAGCATGGATTCTATTCCTAATCCTCTGTATCAGGTTCTCAACAAACACTTCCAGGATTTCATTCATTCTAAGAATCATATTGTTAACAGTTCAGATATATCATGGGTTTCTTCTTAAAGGTGCTTTTTCATGCATACATTTTTCTTATGTGTTCTCCTGATACTTTATTTGAATAGTGTACATGCAGCAGTAAATAAAATCACTTGTCCTTAGAGTGACTCTTTTTGTTTCTTTCTCAAAAAAAATCAGGAAAATAAAAACATCTATATTACTGAATTTTCAAAAAGGTTAAATGAAATAACATGTAAAATCTTAGTAACATGTTTGGAACCTGATAACCAATGTGGCAGTACAAATGATATCTTCTTCTGGGCTGTGCACAATCATAGATATGCATAACTCCCACACGTACCATACACACACACACACACACACACACACACACACACACACACAAAATCAAAAATAGCAGTTGCTGTAATCCCAGGAGTGGATATAGAGCAAAATCGTTGACTCTGAAGTTCAATGGGTAGCACCCTCCCCCACTTCTGACTAAACAATGAACTGAAGATTCAGTGAAGGACGCTGTCTCAAGAGTAAGGTGGAGTACAATAGAGTAAGATGCCTGATATTGGCCTTAAGTCTCCTATACCCAAACATACAATCACACACACGTGCGCACACACACAAACTGCATAGTTTATGTTTGACATTTGGAAATAATTTATTGAATGCATAGTCATTCTGACTTCAATGTCTTTATTTTCTTTTATTGTATTCTTTTGGAAAACATGATCCAATTTGCTAAGTAATGTGTACATAGTCCATTGGATGAGATAACTAAGAAAGAATATGGCATGAGATATCAAAAAGCGCCTAATTTATATGATACCAAAATAGCCTTGCTTAAATTTAAGTAACATTAGAATACATTTGCAACATCAGATATTAACTCTCAGTTGTCTTTTCAAAGCATAAAACTTTAAGAATAATTTTTATTTAACACATCCAATGCTAGGATACTATGAAAATTAAAGGCATTTCCTATTTATTATTTGTTATTATTATTATCCTCTCATACATTACATCCTGACCACCATTTCCCCTCCCTTCTCTCTTCCCAGTCCTTCTCCTCCATCATTCCTCTCCCCGGGGCCCATTCCTCCTCCATTTCCTTTCAGAAATGTGCAGAGCTCTTAGGGGTATCAACCAAACATGGCATATAAAGTTTTAATCAGACTAGATACAAACACTCATATTAAAGTTGAACAAGAAAAGCCAAGAGCCACAAGAGCACCAAAATGAACAACCTTAACATATGTTGTAGACAACCTAGCTCAGACCTGTAGAGGCTCCATGATTATCAGTTGAGTCTCTGTGAGCCTCTATAAGCCTTGTTTAGCTAATTCTGTGGTTTGTCTTCTTGTGGTGTCCTTGACCACTCTGGCTCCAACAATCCATCTTCCTCCTCATTATGCAAAATTCCCCATGTTCCACCTAATATTTGACTGTGAGTTTCTGTATCTCCTCCCATTAGTTATTGAATGAGGCCTCTCAGATGACGATAATGCTTGGCTCCTGTCTACCGGAATGGCAGAGTATCATTAGAAATCATGTAATTGATTTTATTTATTTTGTTTTGTTTTGGGTTGGTTGGTTGTTTGATTTTGGTTTTGGTTTGTTTTGGTATATTCTGCCAGACATCTTGGGTTTTATCCTTGGTCTCTGGGCTATACATCCTCTGGTTAGTAGCTCTCCAGACAGTATCAGGCATGCGCTCCTTCTTGTTGGACCAGTCATTGGTTCGCCACTCCCACAACTGCTCCACCTTTACCCCAGCACATGGTGCAGGCAGTACAAATTGTAGGCCAAAGGTATGTGGTTGGGTTGGTATCCCAATCCCTCATGGGAAGCTTTTCCTGGCTACAGAAGATGTTTGGTTATGGCTCCATATCCCCCATTACTTGGAGTTTTTACTAGGGTCACCGTTGTAGATTCTGTTTCCATCCCCACTCAACCCCATGTCTACCCACAAAATCTATTATTTCCCCTTCCTAGGGAGATCTATGAGTTCCCTTGAATCCTCCTTGCTACTTGAACTCTCTGGTTCTATGGATTGCAACATAATTATACTTAAAAGCTAAGATAAATGTCTATGTGAATTCATACTTTGTGTTTCTGGGTCTGGGTTACCTCACTCAGGAATGATTTTCCCAAGTTTCATCCATTTGACTGAAATTCCATGATGTCATTTTTTAACAGCAGACTAACCCTCCATTGTGTAAATGTAACACATTTTCTTTATCCATTCTTAGGTTTAGAAACATCTGGGTTGTTTCCAGTTTCTTGCTATTATGAATGAATCTTCTATGAACATAGTTGAGCAAGTGTCCTTGTGGTAGGGTACAGTGTCCTTTGGGTATATGTGCAAGAGGCAAATAGCTGGATCTTAAGGTAGATCGAGTCCCCATTTTCTTAAAAACTGGCATATAGATTTCCAAAGTGGCTGTACAAGTTTGCACTCCCACCAGCAATGGATGAGTGTTCCCCTGCTGCACATTATTGCCATTATGAACTGTCACTTGTGTTTTTGATCTTAGCCATTCTGACACGTGTAGGATGGAATCTTAGAGTTGTTTTGATTTGCATTTTCCTGATGGCTAAAGATGTTGAATATTTACATAAGTGTTTCTCAGACATTTGAAGTCCTTCTGTTGAGAATTCTTGTTTAGCTCTGTACCCATTTTTAACTGCATTATTTGGTTTACTGATATCTAATTTATAGAGCTCTTTATATATTTTAGATAGCTTTTCTCTGTCAGAAATGAGTTGGTGAAGACCTTTTCCAATTCTGTAGGCTCATGTTTTGTCTTATTGACAGTGTCTTTTACCTACTTAAATTTTTCAGTTTCATGAGTGCCCGTGCCTGTGCTATCAGTGTTCAGGAAGTTAAATCCTGTTCCAAAGTGTTCAAGGCTATTCCCTACTTTCTCTTCTGTCAGGTTCAGTGTATTTGGTTTTATGTTGAAGTCTTTGATCCACTTGAATTTGAGTTTGTGCAGGGTGATAGATATGGATCTATTAGCATTCACCTACATGTCAATCTCCAGTTAGACCAGTATCATTTGTTAAAGATGTTTGTTTTTTCCATTGTATATTCCTGGCTTCTTAATCAAAAATCAGGTGTCCTACAATCTCAGAGAACTTAGACAACAATGAGGACACTATGAGAGACTTACATAGATCTAATCTACATAGGAAGTAGAATATAGAGAAAGACAAGATCTCCTGAGTAAATTGGTAGCATGAGGACCTAGGGGGAGGGTTGAAGGGGGAAGGGGAGAGGCGGGGGGCGGCAGAGAAAAATGTAGAACTCAATAAAAACCAATAATATATGTCCATTTGAGGGTGTTTTCATATCTAGGTCTTCATCTTGACTCCATTGATCAACCTGTCTATTTTTATAATAATATCATGTGGTTTTTATTACATTTCTCAGTATTGCAACTTAAAATCAAGGATGGTAAGACCCTGGGACGTCCTTTTATGTTACAGGATTTTTACTATCCTGGGTTTTTGTTTCATCATACGAAGTTCAGTATTGTTCTTTCAAAGTCTATAAAGAATTTCGTTGGGGACTGTGTTGAATCTGTAGATTGAAAAGCATAAAACTTATTAAAGATCCATACTGAATGTTAATTTAAAAAAAATATGTCAGAGAGATGACACACATACACAACAAAGTCTTCTGCTTATCCTGTAATTTAGAAATGCTCAATATAGAAAGCACTTCATGTGGGCAACTAAGTATCTATATCCAAAACCATGAAATGATTAACAAAAAAGAAATATTTAGCCTTACAAGTTAACTAAGTCGTATCATAATATGTTTAAACTATAGTCCGGAGATACTTACTATACAATCTGCAAATGGGTATGATCTGTATGATAGAATAATTTGAAATTTAAACTCCGGTTATAAAAGATTTTATGCTACATGTTATTTAATCAACAACATTCTACTTTAAAAAATAGGTATGTTTTAAGGGGGAAAATCACGAATATTAAGATGAGAACTCACTTAACTTGGATCATTAAGCACAACAAAAGCTTATGGATATTATTAAGCTAATTGGTAGATAGTGAAACAATGGAAATCACAAAAGTCCATACTTAAAACATTTAGGTTTAATGAGAAAAGCTACTGAAACTCTTTCCAATCCATTTATTTAATCTATATTTGAGACTCTGGATTAAATAGTATAAAATGAATGACTGTATACGTTGTAAAGTAGGGCAGTTATACTTAGTTATAACTATGGCTTTACAAGTTAAAAAGAAATAAAATTCCAATGAAGACCTATCTTCGTAATCTTTAAATGTAGACTTCTAAGGTTACATTTCTGGTCCTGCTTGTCTTTTCCGGACTTCCACAGCTAGCTTTCCAAATGCATTGTGGGCCAACAGGAAAAAAAAGTGTACCACTGTGCTTTAATTTCTTTAGAATATTACTTTCTTAGAAGTCAGAGTCAGATACTAACTTCCATGTATCTGCACATAGTCACTTTTTAAAAGAGCACACCATTGTCATATACCACCTGGATATTTCTTTGTCCAAGTTAAACTAAAATAGCTCTTTATGTGCTGGAAATGTTGACACATTAACTATAGCAATGTGAATGAGCACCACTATTATAAGAATTCCTCATCAACTCTTGGTTTACATTGCATTAACATAAAAAATCCATTTAAACATTAAATTAATACATCATAAAACAATGGTAATGCTTCATACAAAATATAGTTTTATTTGAATCTCAACTACTCACAATAGCTATGAATATCCCCATTCAAATTGCTATCATGAATATTGTATAAAATGAGAAGAATAAACTAAAAGTAAAATTAGAATACTGCTTTATAAATTATAATATGTCAAGCTAACAAATGGTAGACTTGTCATATTGAGCAACTAAATGTCTAAATGATCATTCAGCACTCATAGTGTAGGAAGAAAAAAAAAAACAGTGGCTTTTTTGCCTCTAAAGCAGTTGCTCGATTTTTCATACTGTCATTCTGCTCTATTAGCAAAGCCTAACACAATTAGGTATGAATATGCAGTAATAACATGCAAATTGTTCCCTCACAATTGCCCTAAGGCAGCAGTCTCAGCCTTTCTAAGCTTGATTCCTTCTACATCATTACAGGCTTGGCATAATTCATCAGAATAAAAAATACCTCAGCCTTATTGCAAGTGGCCAGCTAGTAAAATCATCGGGAGCTGTTAACCACTCTCCCTCAATGGGTTTGTTAGTGATGCTGTCCCCAACTCCCTGCCACTCCTGCACTTGTACATGTTTCCCTTGGGTAATGTTAGACACTACATTTGAGCCTGCCAGAACAATTAACCCTACTGTTAATTAGAATGAAATGTCAGGCGCACAGATGGTACAAGTTGGCATCCTGCCATCCTTCCAACTGCTGCTGAACGCAGCCACCCTACTGCTGACAGCTGCTCAGCCATGTCCCAAACCAGCAGATGTCAAATCTGTCCAGCTGAGGGAGGTTACAGAAAGCAAAGAGGAGGGGTTTCTCATCCCAGTGGTGATGATGACTGCTTTAGTGCTGCTTTATCTATTGCCTGTTGTCATACTGTACCAATCAACGGGAAGGTTGTGAGTAGAGAGACACAAATTTAAAATAATGATGCTAATAATCATAACACAAATAAACACAACATGGATGTAATTCCACAGAAGCATACAGGCAGCTAACAGCAAACAAAACCGCTACACTCTTCCACGGACCTCTCTATTGCTTCAGCATCATATTTTAATGTGTGGATTCAAAGAGAAAAGAAACCTCTACCCAGTCCCAAGTCAGGTCATTAGAAAGCCAGAAAACACCATCTATCTAATCTTTAGACAAATTATTCACTTTGTTTTCAGAAACCATACCTACCTAGAGATGAAATGACTACTTCTCCTGATGGCTTTCATTCTCCATAATTTATGAATGTAATTTATGAGAGGATAATGTGTTGCCCCCTCTCCTTATACACATATGCACAGTCATTAAAACAAGATAACAGAGCGTCATTCATGAAATATGTCAAAAACTGAAATCTGATCAGAAGAAAAGTCACAACTGAATACTATTTGGGTTAAAAACTAACTCCAAAATTCTGACCTGAATATTGTTTAAAGTTTGTGGCAAAAAAAAAAAACCCAAACAAACAAAAATAATGATCACATTTGAATTAGTTAGAAAAGCAAGCTATTTCTAAACCTGAATGAACTGGGCTACAAACCTCTGTTACTTATTTTTTACTGGTGAAAACAATTTTGCATGATTATGATTAAACACGGGAAGAATAGAGTGTGAAAGCAATCCCTTTCCAATTATGCCTTTTCGCGTCTTCACTTAGCAGTGTGACCGCAGGAGGATATTATAGCCTAAATGCCACAGGAAATATGCCATAAATTTTAAAGTTCATGCATCTGCTTTTTCTTCTCCAATTAGACACCATGCATTGATAAATTATTCATTTGGTGATATGTGAATATGCACACAAGAAAAAGTACAATCTAAAAGTCTTTTGAGTATTCAAAATGAGTTTTAAAAACAAATACATACTGATCATTAGATAGGCCAAAAAATAAAATAATAACTGATATGTGGATGGTATAACAGTGAATTTCTGTCATACATAACCAAAATTACCTAATACAAAAGGAAATTTCACTGAGATGCCATCGAATGGTTTGCAGTAACTTTCTCTAAAAGCTGGAGGACTGACTTGGAAAGAGCAGGGCTTCTTAAGAAGCTGGGAGCTAAAACACTGAAGACATTCAGTTTGTATCCCTTCTGGAATGAAGTCCAGTAGTACTAGTCTGGGTTGCTATACTCAAGCTTATATATGTGTGTATAACTTTATGATTCCAACAAGACTGAGAGAAATATTCAGATTGCCATTATCAGAAGCATGAGTGACTTCTGTGTGCCAAGTGAGAGATTACCAGCATACTCTGAAAACAGAACTAAAGAGTCCATGAATGACTGCACTCAAGCTTAGCTCTAATCACAGAGATGCAAACAAGACAGGAGATGAGAGAATGCTGAAGACATGAGATTACGAATAAATCAGGTGTTACATAAAGTGATAATTGGCTTCTCTGAGAATTGCAAACCTCACTAGGATAAACAAATATCTTTAATAATGTTTATTACTACTAATTTCTGAAGCATTTTGGTTTATTGCACATTTTCAGTGACTTTGGTCAACCAGTCTAGCCTAATTGATGAGTTTTGGGCTCAGTGAGAGACACTTTCTCAGAAAAATAAGAAAAGGAGAATTACCGAAGAAAGATGTTTGACATCAACTTTGGGCACCCACATGCACACACAAATGCATTTGCACCTGCATACACCCACAAACACAGACATACACACACACACACACACACACACACACAATGGCCATAAATGGCTTTCATGCATAATGCTATACAAACCCATGTACACTCATGCTACAGTTAAAAAACTAAGATTTGAAGATTTTTTTATGTTGGTTATACAAAGGTATAAATTTGGAAAGCTAGCACTTTTTTTTCAACCGACAATGGTTTTATATTCCTAATGACAATACAATAAAACCTCTTAAGCATTCTTTGTGTTCTCTAAATTAATACTTGAACAACTAACTACTGAATAATAGGCCCAAATAAAGACAACAAAAGTAGTGATGAAAAATATGAAATAAATTCCTGTCCACAGGAAATTAGGAATGTACTATGGAAAGACAAGCATGATAACAGCATCTTTTCTTGTAGGAACAGAGTCATGGTAAGGCATCATGTGGACTATAATAGGTGAGATAGGAGGATTTCATTTCTATGTATTGGAAGCATCAGGTAAACTTTATTGAAAGTATATGATAATATACTTGAAAAATAGTTTTAAAAACTCACAAAGTAACTGGAGAAAGGGAAACAAGAAAATTTATGAGTTGAAATGTTTTTAAAACATTCAAAACTTCATCGAAATGCACATATATTACACAAAATAGCATTCATTATGTTAGGACTTCATTTTATCAAGTGTCTCCATTACTATTACATAGAAAGTTTAAGTCATACACTAAATACCAATCACAGAATCAAGTACAACATGTCTCAATTACAACTATATCTTACATTTCAGATGCCCTTAAAATATCCAGGACAGTGTAAGAAGCTTACAATGCTAAAAGTGGTATAGAATTCAATCAAAATTAGTAATAAATGCAAAATGTACTTTCACAGTTTTGTTAGATAAAAAATAGAAATAGTTCCAATCTATGGAAACTTAAAATATTAGCATAATTTTCATGTAAAATTGTATTATTTTCTCATAGGTTATTTTGACCTAAAACATCATAAATTGTATAGAAATATACAGCTTTAAATTCACAAACATTTAGCAAACATAAATCATGCTATTTAATCTCAATCAGACGTTAAGATAAAATACATTTTTCCTAATTTTTTTGCTTTGGTTAATTTTCTATCATTTAATTTTCTTACAAACAAGAATGTGTTCTTATCTCTACATTTATTACCAGAGAAATATCAATTCTTAATTTCTTTGTCTGTGTTCCGAGCATAGTCAAGTTTTATTTTATCAAACACATTTGAATATTGCAAGTGTATTTTACCAGTTGTCAGAGAATGAGCAACACCACCTTCACAAATTCATAAATTTTGTGTGCAGATCAGATTTCACAGTTTTCATAATGCTATGGGACAGAAGGCAACAGCCTCATGTCTCAATGCATTGCTCTCAAACAGTAAAGAAAAACATGAGTTTGCAACCCATGTCTGTGCGCTTTCTAAGTAAACCCACATACCTAGGCTTCAGTGTAGAAGTATGTAGCAGAGTGCAATGAATGGGTTACTGTAATCTTTTTAATTAATCCCATCCCCCCTTAATTGGATTCAAATGATAAAGATTGTCTCCAGAAAGCGGAAGCATCTAGTCACCTGTTTGTGCCACCTGCCATATTAAAAGTAAAAGACAAATCAGGGATTTATTTCCTTAAGTGAAGAGTTGTGACTCACCCTTCTTGGCATTAAACACTTAGGCAAAGACAATGGAGCCTCATTTTCTTGCAGGATTCCAAGTGCAAACGCATGGTAAACTCCCTATAAGAACAAATATTCTTAGAATAAAACATCTGCCTTTGCAGAAGAAGTTGGACAATATTAACACTTTAAATGTAAACCTTGCTTACTCTTCATCCCTGGTAGGGTTTCCACTGCTGTGACAAAACACTAACCCAAAGCAAGTTGGAGGAGAAATGGTTTATTTGGCTTAAACTTTGGCATCACTGTTAAACACCAAAACATGTTAGGACAAGAACTCAAACAAAGCAAGAACTTGGGGACAAGAGCTGATATGGTAGGGTTTTGGAGGAGGGATGCCTGCTGGCTTGCTCCCCATGGCCTGCTCAGCCTGCCTTCTTTTAGAACCCAGAACCAATTGTCCAGAGATGGCTCCACCCTCAATGATCAATATTTCAGAAAATACCCTACAGGCTTGCCTAGAGCCCAATCTTATGAAGGCATTTTCTTAATTGAGGCTCCCTCGTCTCCAGTGACTCTAGCTTATGTCAAGTTGACATAAAACAAGCCAGCCCTCTCTTCATGCTGAAGCTAAGGACTTCATGGATCAAGAACTAGCAGAGGAAAACACAAAAGCATGGGGAATAGAATGCATGCTGACTGGCATAAGAAGGTGCTGGTGGAATACCACTCTTGGGAATATACCCAAAAGATGCCCTATCATATTACAAAAGCATTTGTTCAACTATGTTCATAGCAGCATTATTTGTAATAGCCAGAACCTGGAAACAACCTAGATGCCCTTCAAGGAAGAATGGATAAAGAAAGTGTGGACTATATACACATTAGAGTACTACACTGTGGTAAAAAACAATGATATCTTGAATTTTGCATGCAAATGGATGGAAATAGAAAACACTATCCTGAGTGACGTAACCCAGACCCAAAAAGATGAATTTGGTATGTACTCACTCATAAGTGGATTCTAGACATAAATAAACATCAGTGAGACTATAATTTGTGATCCTGGAGAAAATAAATAAGAAGGTGAACACAAAGAAAAACATATAGTTTTCCTCCTGGATATGAGAAGTAGACTAGATTGCCAGGCAAAAAAATGGGATCTTGGGGGTGGGGTAGGGTGTGTGTAAGGGCAGATGGGGAGAGAAAAGTGAGGAGGGGAGGGTGGGGAGACTTTGGGGGAAGGGGATGGTTGGGATGGAGGAAGGGTGGATATGGAATCATGGAAGAAGATATCTTAATTAAGGAAGCCATTTTAGGGTTGTCAAGAGACTTGACTCTAGAGGTGTACCCAGGTGTCCATGGAGATATCCCCTGCTAGCTCCTTGGGCAGCTGAGGAGAGGGAGCCTGAAATGGCCCTCTCCTATTTCCATACTGATGAATATCTTGCATATCACCATAGAACCTTCATCTGGCAATGGTGGAGATAGAGACAGAAACCCACATTGGAGCACTGGACTGAGCTCCCAAGGCCCAAATGAGGAGCTGAAGGAGGGAGAATGAGCAAGGAAGTCAGGACCACGAGGGGTGCACCCACCCACTGAGACAGTGGGGCTGATCTAATGGGAGCTCAACAAGGCCAGCTCGACTGGAAGGAAAAAGGATGTGATCAAACTGGACTCTCTGAACCTGGCGGACAAGAAGGGCTGACTGAGAAGCCAAGGACAATGGCACTGGGTTTTGATCCTACTGCATGTACTGGCTTTGAGGGAGCCTAGTCTGTTTAGACGTGCACCTTCCTGGACCTGGATGGAGCAGGGAGGATCTTGGACTTCCCACAGGGCAGGGAACCCTGACTGCTTTTTTGGACTGAAGAGGGAGGGTGATGTGGGAGAATCATATATCAATCTGTTGATTTCATTGGTTAAGCAATAAAGAAACTGCTTGGCCCTCATAGGTTAAAACATAGGTGGCAGGAGTAAACAGAACAGAATGCTGGGAGGAAGAGGAAGTGAGCAGAGACTGACAGCTCTGCTCTCTGGAGCAGAGACGCCATGCTCCTCTCTCCTAGGCAGACACACGCGATGAAGCTCCAACCCAGGATGGACGTAGGCTAGAATCTTCATGGAAAGCTCACCTAGCAGTGCTATGAAGATAAATAGAAATGGGCTAAATTAATATGTGAGAATTAGCCTAGAAGAGGCTAGATAGAAATGGGCCAAGCAGTGTTTAAATGAATACAGTTTGTGTGTTGTTATTTCGGGCATAAGCTAGCCAGGCAGCTGGGGTGCTGGGGACGCAGCCCCACCGATCTTATTACTACAGGAGAGCGAGGGGAGTTGGGGGAGGAGAAGGAAAATGGGAGGTGGGGAGGAGGTGGAAATTTTTAATTATAAAAAATTAATAATAAATATAAAAAAGAAGGTGCTGTGGGATAACCTTTCTGTAAGCTATGAATGTGTTGTGCTCTTTGATTGATAACAAAAGCTACTTTGGCCTATAGCAGAGAGAAAGAAGGACATAGTAGAGGGACTCCAGCCAGCTGCTCAAGAAACAAAATTTGAACAGACCAGGAAAAAAAAATGTGGCGGTGCATAGATTAATAGAAATGGGTTGATTTAAATGTAAGAGTTAGTAATAAGCCTGAAATACAGGCCCAGCATTTTGTTATTAATATATTAAGCCTCTGAACAGACTGTTTTGAAGCGGCTTTGGGATGAGGCAGGACAGAAAAACAAACCGTCGTTTATAAGAAGGGGACACTTGAGGATTATTAATTAAAGCAAAAGAAGAACGGTGTGTGATTCTAAGAAATACTCCATACTGAGCTAGTGTTCACTATATCTGACTATGTTTACATTGCCCTACTTAGCTCCATTGCTATAGCATAAATTTTTATGGTGGTAGATATGAAAAATTAGTATTGTGGGGAGTAGTGGCAGAAATAGAAATTATGATTTTAGTAATTAAAATCTCACTGTGAGGGTGTGAAGCGTTGAATAAGAATGACCCTGCTAGGATAATATATTTTAATGCTTAGTCATCAGGGAGACTCACTATTGAGAAGGATTAGAAGGTGTGGGCTTGTTGGAGGAAGTGTGTTACTGAGGGTGCACTTTGAGGTTTAAAAAGCCCATACCAAGCCCAGAATCTCTCTCTTCTTGCTCCCTGTAGATCTGGATGTAGAACTCTCAGCTATTCTTCCATCACCACATGCCTGCACACTACCAATAGACTAAATATCTGAAACTGGAAGTAAGCCCCAATTAAATGATTTCCTTTATAAGAGCTGTGATCATGGTGTTCCTTCACAGCAATAGGACATGGACTAAGACAAAAGGTTAAATCCTTAGTATCTTTTCAATAGATGTATGGATTCCATTTATCCCTGCTTTCTTCTGTCAGGGAAATGTAGTCAAAGGCACTTTTCTTTCATGATGAATATTATCAGATTCTATGGCTTAAAATCAGTGTTCAATCAAGTTCTCATGTGTTAGAAGTTCTTCTTTTCCATTTTCAAATTAAAATTATTACTTTATTTTATATCCCAACAGGAATTTCCCCTCCATCCTCTCCTCCCATTTCTTCCCCTCACCTCCCATCTGCTGACTCCCATTCACTCCTCCTCTGTTTCTGTTTAGAAATGGCAGCCTTTCCATGGGAGTCAACAAAGTATGGTGTACAAATTTAAGATAGGACTAAGTTCCTCCCTTGTGTTAAGAATGGGGAATGCATTCCAGTATGAGGAAAAGGTTCTGAAAAGCCTGCCAAAGCATCAGGGACAGGCCCTGCTCCCGTTGTTAGGAGTTCTATTAGTAGAGCAGCATGCACACATATATAGAGGGTCTAAAATTGTTCCCATGTATGCTCCCTAACTGTCAGTTTAATGTCTAGGAGCTCCTACAAGCTCAGTGGGTTCCCTTGTAATGACCTTGACCCCCACAGCTCATACAATCCTTCCCCTCTCTCTTCAATAAAATTCCCAGAGCTCAGCCCAGTTTGCTTGGCTGTGGATCTTGGCACCTGAATCCATCAGTTACTGGACTAAGGCTCTCTGACAGCCACTGGGGTAGTCACCAATCTGAGAGCAGGAAATGGCCAGTTCAGGCTACCTCTGCACGATTGCTAAGAGTCTTAGATGGGTTCCTTTTTGTAGATCCGCGGGAGTTTCCCTTGCACCAGGTTTCTATCTGCCCATGAAATGCCCCCCATCAAGACATCTCTTTCTTTCCTCTCATGTTCCCATCCTCACCTGCCCCAAGTTTACCCAGGAGATCTCTTCTATTTCCCCTTCCCACAGAGATCTGGGTGAGCCCCTTGAGTCCTCCTTGTTACCTAGCCTCTCTGGGGCTCTGGACTGTAGAATGGTTCTCCTTTAATGAGATTTTTATTTCATTTAAAAAAATTACTTAGACTCTGTCCAAGGTATCACCACTCCCCGCCCCAACCATTGGCTGTCACCCATCTATGCCTGAAGCAGGTACAAGAGCTGGCCCTGAGGTTATAGGAGTGAAAGAGCTGTTCCTTCCCCCTACCAGCTGCAGCACTTGGAAAAGTAGACCTGGCCCTCCCCTTGCAGCACAGTGAAGCTGACCCTGTTGGCAGAGGTATAAATGAGCAAGCCCCAATGTTGTAAGCATGGGAGAGGTGTCCCCATTACTCATATGGCACATGGTGGCATGGCTGGAGGAGAGCTGCCTCCTTCCTTTCTCATCAATGTCCCAGGTAGGTAGGAGAAATAATCCCGAGGTCATAAGAGCAGGAGAGCTGATTCTGCCCCTCAGGATCTGTAGCATTTGGAAGAGTGACCCTTATGCCACACCTGGCAATACAGTAGAGCTGGCCCTAAAGGTGTAGGTGTGATCAAACCTAGTTTGAGTACATGAAAGCCGGAGAAATGGCAAGCCCTGGCCCTGGCTAATCACCTCAAAGGGATGAACTAGTCAGGGTAACTAATACTGGAATGCTCACCCTGGTAACGAAGAGATGGGAGAGCTGGTAGGCTGATCAACCCTCAACTAGTAAGGCCCAGAATCAGGATGAAGTGTTGGTCCACCCCAACATCTACCCCATCTGTGATGTCCTGGGCAAAGAGAGAAGTGTTGGTCCTTCTAACACAGGGCTTCAAGATCTCCACAACACAAAACAGTAGCGTTGTGTCCAGAAAGAGTCTCAGTGAGAGCCCGGCATCAATGGTGTAGCAGAGACCAGGGGCCTCAGACCAGACCAACAGTTCTTTACGATGAACTCCTGCATGTAAAAAATCTAGGGTTAAAGGAGTTTACTGTGTGACCTTATGCATCACACTGCAGCTTCCATGATGAGATTCGTCCTTTATTTCCCCCACCCTTGTTTTGCTCTCAAATTTTACTTTATTTTGGGTGGAAGGGAGATGGGTGAGATTGGGAGATAAGATGGGCAAGATGTGATGGGAAAGACACAAAGAATAAACAAAAAGAAAGTTTAAAGACTAAAAACAATTTTTGGCTTCTGTTTTCAGGAATTGTTGGCTCTCCACAGGACCACATATGTAATACTGTGGAGTTTACCCTCTAAAAATTCAGGCATCATTTTTTAAAAAATCCATCACAGAGCTCAAGTTTTGATTAAAGCACCATCTCTGAAGAGTATTTAAGTTAAAATCTGTTTCTCTCTTGGGCTCGTGCAAGGCATCTTCAAGAAATTACAGGAAGAATTTTGAAGAGCTTACCAGTTTTCTAAAATTATCATTTATAATTTCTATAGAACTCAAGAAGAGTAATAGACAAGTTAAAGTGTAGAAGTACACAATTAAAACATTTTCATTTAACTTTTGCTTTAGAATGTGTCTCCTTTACTCTTACAGAGAATTAATCAATTATCAAACTTAATATGTGAACTTAAATATAGTCTCAGATCATCTAAATGGGATGACTCCATTTTTTTGTAGTATTACTTACAGAACAAGTACGGAGGGCTTGATCTGGCATTTAAACCAAATAAATTTGCTGGAATGTTCTGATATATTAAGAGGAGGTTTAAGGTGCCTTAGAAGTACATGTGTAAGTACACTCTTGCTATTGACCCTACAGTGCACTTAGTATCTTATACTTCACTAATGCTGTCTCTACTACCACAAGCAATTTATTCTGCCTCATGTCTCTCAAATGCTCATAAATCAGCATTAGACCCTTTTTACGGAGTCGCTGATTTTAAGCCAGCAGCCCAGTGAGAAAGAGCATTTGGATTCCAAGTATAATATTGGCACACATATTGATTTTAATTAGTCTAATTAGTTCATTACACCAAGAATCACCCAGACCATTTATTACATCAAACCTAATGGCATATGATCAAGGATTTAATATGATAATGAAGTAGATCAATTATCACTCATAAAGGGAGTCATTAACAAGTGTAAACATTGTCAAGCTGAATACCATTACAAATTATGCAGTCATACCAAAGACAATTTGCATTTACACATTAATTTTATAGTCAATCTTCTCTTGAATATATTTTTATCTTAAATTCACTACCGTGTCCATTAAACCTACTTAAAGCTATGCGCAAGCTGGTTAAAATATGTCGCAGTACTTATGAGTCAATTTTAAGAATTCTACAGTAAGCAGTAATTTAATTATCAAAGGACATTAAAGATCTTGGTAGAAACCTAGCAATATTTAGACTCTGTCTTTACCTTGAAAACTTAAGAATTAGTTAACTTTGGCAGTGTAGTAGCTCTGGCTTCTATAAGAATAAACAGCGAGTGAGGGTCCTTGAGACATGCCTGACGCTTGAGACACTCTGCAGGCTAACTGCGATGATTATTTTTATCTTTAATTAAATAATAATAACAACATACAATTACATTCATTAAGGACCAAGATACCCACAAAAAGATTTCAGATTACAACCCTACATGCTTACTTGCTAATGCTTCTTGCAGCTTTCAAATTACCAAGACATCTTAAATAAAAGCAGCCAAGTGCACATGCTGCTCCTAACTCAAAGCTTTGCCATTTATCATTATTATTGCTATCATTACCCTTTGCTTAGGGTCCCTTCACTCTGTTCTAAATCCACTTGACAGTAGTGCACATTCAAGTCACAGAGAATTTATTTTTCTGTGAAAACTTGTGGAGTAGTATATAAAATATTTCCTCTTTATCCAGATGTAGGATGATCAAATGGTCATTGCCTAAATGGTGAGCTTCCACCCACAAAGACAGTCTCAGGAATTCTCTCAAACCTACCAGGGAAGTTCCCAAATGAAATGTAATGCCTCATTATTGGCAATGATGTACATAAAATTTAAAGTTGCATTATGTGTAAGCATGCAAGCTGAAAAAATTCTTAAGTACAATGTTTTTCAAAGGGTGTATCACTGTTCTAAAGACAGCAGAGCTAGAAGCAGCAATGTGGGGTTGTCATCCCTTGCCTCCACTTTACTGTGTATGTCTCTTTGTCATGTTGTAAGGCTCAAAAGAGGTTATTCAAGAAATTCTTCACACAGTGTGATCGGTTTACACTGGTCCTTCACATAGTAATTACCGCATGTGTTTTTCAGAGCTAAGCGCAATGTGTTCAGTTGACAGAGATTTTCTTATTCTAGCAGCTGCCCAGAGCAGATTGTGATGTAAGAAGTACACTCTGACTACCCTTTAATTTTCTGTATTTGCTGTGGGTTAATGTTTCCATTATACAATTTCCTTCTTTAATTTTTATTCTCCACTTTCCCCACCCCTCTTGTGTATGTGTGTGTGCATGCATACAGCCTGACATAGTGTAGAGACCTGAAGACAGAGAAGAGACAACTTGCTCTCTTTCTAGCATGTGGTCCTGAGGATGGAACTTAAGTCATTAAGCTTGGCTGCAAGCTCCTTGCCTACTGATCATCTCACCAGCACTTAATGGTACAGTTTCTTAATAATGGTCTTGTAGCAGATCCTCTCAACTTAAGTATTATTTTATTGATATTATTTTCCAAAAAAAAATGTTAAAAAATTATGAGATTAAAGCAAAGTACAAGCTTTGCCTGTAACATTGACCTTACCTCTTGACATAAGTGCATGACAGCCAAGCCAGATTCTCCTTGTTGTCTGACAAGAATTGAAACTGTTACTTCCTGTGTGCTTCACTTCCAGGGTTTGCTTGCATCTTTCTGGCTTCTCTCTTCTCCTCCCAGATACTCCTCCAATGATTTCTCATTCTCCATCCTCCCCACGTGGAGAATGTGATAACATTTCTTAAAATTAGCTACAAGTATCTGGAAAAGTTATTGAACACCTTTGAAATCTGCCTTCTGAAATTTAAGAAAAGCCATCTGCATGAACTCATGCATAATATTCTATACATATTTAAATTAGCAGCCAACACACAGTAGGCAATGAAAGCATGGTAGCTATTCCAATGATTGTAGTCCATGTTTTTTTTTTCTTTCTAAACAAATCTCTGTCCCTATGTTTTACAACCAATACACAAGGGGATATACACCAGACCCAAAGCAGTTGGCACATAGGGAATCAATCAAGATCTCCTAATGGGAAGTGTTGCTGGGTGAGATGTTTTTAGTGGGTCACAGGGAGGGGGACAGCCATTCTAAGCTCAGTAGTCAAAAGATAGCTATTAGATGCCCTTGAATGAGAGACTAATCAATGACTAATATGGAAGAGACAATTCTAGTGTCCATGACTTTGTCAAAGGTCATACTACTCATTTATTTCCCAAGTTAAGTAGCGTTTAAATATTTAAAATAAAAGCATTATTCTATGTGTTAAGTGTCACTGTACCTGCAGACTAGTCTACTCAGCAGAGGAAAACACAGGACACCTCTGCCTCATTTTGGCAACTGCATGCTATGCTTTCTCTACCACAATCACAAGCTTCAGCATGTTAGTCATTGACTTCATTGTTTTTAATTCAGATTAGCAGATTGTTTGCTTTTGAACTAGAGTACACAGACCTGTTGGCAATCGGAGAGGCAGCCTCCAGGGAGGACGAGAGAACTACCGTGGAAGTTCAGCCAAAAGCATTTCACCAACAGCTCTTCACATTCCATTGCATGCGCGAGTAGACACACACACACACACACACACACACACACACACACACACAGCCTTAATTAATCCATAATTAGCAGCAGAGTGCACCTACCACACCTGACTTGACAGCTGGATTGAAAGCAATGTTGACAGCTGGTGCTTTAAGTGTGGGGGTTGATGAGGAGCTTGCCTTGGGAGCTCGAGCCCTGCTGAGAGGTTACATGTTTGATGAAGGTAATAGCAGTTAATGAGAATATTTTTTGCAGGAGTTTGAGTACTGGTGTAACAACATTACAATAAAACACACTTAGTTGCCAATTCAAGACCTAACTCTGCTAAACATTGCATACTCGCATAAATGTTTGAAAAAAAAAAAAATGCCTGGTGTGTTGAGGGAGAAAAGCTCTGACAGAGCAGAATGTTAAAATTAAACAACTAACATAAAATCAGTGCAGGCAGTCTTCGGCATCACTGGGGGTGGGGAACATCCCCACGAAGATCCCCCTTAGCCCCTGGCTACACTAAATTTACCACCGTAATAGAGGAAATATAAACTCAACCACAACTGCTAAGCTTTCTCCTAATTCCTGTTTACATTGCAGGGCCTTATTCAAACAATGAGGGATGAGGAGGCAACTTGAGGTGTTTGCATGCGTTCCTTCTGCTGCTTATCATGCACATAGAACATTTCTTCCAACTTGTAAATAGAACCCTATATGTCTCCAGGTTCAACCTATAGGGGGTTGAATTTTTCTCTTACATCTTCTGCTCTGGCTTTGTTCAGCAGCTACAATGGCTTCGTGGACTTAATGAATTTAGTTAAAAGAAAAAAAAAACGACTTCTGCATCTTTTCCACCTTACTTTTATTGATCAACCCAACTTCTCAGACTCTAAGATAACACACTGCAATGTTTTCCCAATTTTCTTCTTTTTATTAAAACTAGGAACTTTTAAAAAGTAGTTTCCTAACTCATGATACAAGTCAAAACCTACCTTATGATCACATTTGCATTTTGGAGACTTTGATAAAGAGTGTTGGTGACATAACCCAATGCTGGAAAGATTTTTAAGTATAAGACATTCTTTAATGTGTAGTATTTAAGTTATTTGTTTAAAAATAAATGAATTAAAACCAAAACAATGAGACTGTCCAGTCTCAAGTTCTTTGAGTAGTGACCAATTCCTTCTAGTCCACATATTTTCAGTCTATATATCCGAAAATATTTAAAGGAACTACAACTCTATCCCTATAATTGCATGTAGTCTATGCCCCTCTATTAATCATTGCAACTTACAGTTTTTAAGTATTAAACATGTTTAATACACTTTAATTGAAGACTCATCATTAACCGTGTAAGTGGAGAAAAATGATGAGGTGCATAAAGGGAGTTAAATTATTTTCATGAGATCACAACAAAAATATGATGCAAGTTCAATTTTATAACCTACACTTCATGGAATAGTGACATGTGTTAGAAGTCATTTAATCTTCTAAGCTCTAGTTAACTATTACAGATTTCAACAATGGTGAAACAAAGCAATATAATGCAAGTAAGCAACAAACACAAGAGGACAGCTGGAGGGACTGAGATTTGAAGTCCAGCAATTTAGTCACAACTTTCACTGACTGCTACAGCAATCACACCAGCCACGGCATCAATCTCAAACTGTTTCTGTGATCTCTTTTATTTATTCATTTATTTTATTATTGTTTTTATTAAGCTATATATTTTTCTATGTTTCCCTCCACTCCCCCCATGCTTCTACCCTCTCCCATGATCCACATTCTCCTAATTTACTCAGGAGATCTTGTCTTTTCCTAAAACTCATTCAGATTAGATCAATGTATGTTTGTCTCTGCTAGGGTCCTCTTTGTTGTCTAGGTTCACTGGGATTGTAAATTGTAGGCCGTTTTTGCTTTGTTTTATATCTAAATGTTACTTATGAGTAAGTACATGTGATATTTGTCTTTCTAGGTCTGGGTTACCTCACTCAATATGATGTTTTCTAGCTCTATCCATTTGCCTGCAAATTTCAAGATGCCATTTTTTTTTTTTACACTAGGTAATACTCTGTTGAGGTAAATGTACCACATTTTCTCTATCTATTCTTTGGTCGAGGGGCATCTAGGCTATTTTCAGGTTCTGGCTATTATGAACAAGGCTGCTATGTACATAGTTGAGCACATATCCTTGTGGTATGATTGAGCATCTTTTGGGTCTATATCCAAAAGTGGTATTGCTGGGTCTTGAGGTAGGTTGTTTCTTCATTTTCTAAGAAATCGTCATACTGATATCCAAAGGGCTGTACAGTTTGCACTCCCACCAGCCAGCAATGGAGTGTTCCCTTTACTCCACATCCTCTCCAGTATATGTTGTCATCAGTATTTTTTATCTTGACCATTCTTACAGGTGTAAGATGGAATCTCAGAGTTGTTTTGATTTGCATTTCTCTGAGGCTAAGGATGTTGAGCACTTCCATAAGTGTCTTTCAGACATTTTAAATCTGTCTGTAGAGAGTTCTCTCTTTAGATCTGTATTGCATTTTTAATTGGATTGTGTTTTGTATTGCATTTGTTTTGTTTTGTTTTTGATGACTAGTTTCTTGAGTTCTTTGTATATTTTGGAGATCAGTCCTCTGTCCAATAAGAGACTGGTGAAAATCTTTTCCCATTCTGTAGACCGCCGTTTTGTCTTGTTGACTGTGTGTCCTTTGGTTTACAGAAGCTTCTCAGTTTCAGGAGGTCCCATTTTTTAATTGTTTCTCTAAGTTGTTGGGGGAGGCTGCTTGTTCATTCCCAGCTGCCCAGAACTGAAATAATCACACAGAAATTTTATTATTTTCAATACTGTTTGGCCAATAGCTTCATCATACTTTTTAGCTATCTCTTATATCCTAAACTAACTCATGACTGTGAGACCCTTACCCGTAATTTTTAAAGGGATGAAAAAATTTTAGCAAAATGTTTTAAAAATAAAAACCCAGACTAGCTTGTTCCCCAAAAGATAGTGGCCTCCCCCCCTCTCGCCCAAAAAATTATAGCTGGTCATCTAATACAGGCTGATAAAAATGGTCTGATTGAAAAACTGGGTGGGCTTGCTCTACAAAAAAAAAAAAAAAAAAAAAAAAAAAAAAAAAAAAAAAAAAAAAAAAAATCAAGCTAAAAAAAAAAAAGCAAAGACCTTCAAACAGTTGCCCCTGAAGGGCTGCTCGTGTTTCTTCTGCTTTTAAAAGCTAACCCCACGTAAGTGTACATGTAGCCTCCAGAAAGAGCCAGAGCTGTTCCTGTAACTAGCATGAACCAGAAAACCAATGTTTAGAAACCACGGAAGTTTTTTTTTGTTTTGTTTTGTTTTCTCTTCTTTTCTTTTCTTTTTGCTGCTACCACTGTATCATCAGAAGACCTCTCTTAAAGCAGCCATGAGCAAATAGAGGCCATCCAGAAAAATAAAAATCATGCGGGCTTCCAAGATGTTCTTTTGTTTGTAGAATTCCTTTCCAAGCTTTTAGGTTTTACATGGATGTAGTCAACATGCTGGTGCCAATTTGTTGGGGGAGGCTGCTCGTTCATTCCCGCTGCCCAGAACGGAAACAATCTCATAGACACTATATTATTTGCAATACTGTCTGTCCAATAGCTTAAGCATATTTCTAGCTAGCTCTTATATCCTAAACTAACCCATCTCCATTAATCTATACTTTGCCACAAGGTCATGGCCTACCAGCAAAGTTTCAGTGGGCTCCAGCTGAGGCATTTGTCTCCTGTGATGGCTACATGGCTTCTGCCTGACTTGGCCTACTCCCTCTCTATGGCTCTGTGTGGATTTTCTTCCTTGCCACTCTGTTAAGCCATTTGCCAAAAGCAGCTGTATTCATTAACCAATAAAAGCAACATATATACAGAAGGACTCCCCACACCACTCAGTGTCTGTGATACTGAGGAAGTATTAAGAAGTGATCTCCTGAGCAGTCAGGAGGCAGAGGCGGGCGCCTTCCAGCTTGTCCGAAAATTACTCCTCCATCATCAGGAACTAAAAGCCTTTGGGAGTGGCACTGATATCAAACCGGGAACACATCCAATTGGTGGTCAGAGTACCACGCCAACGTCTAGTCCATTCCGGGCTACTTCAACAAGTCCAAACAGCCAGTCTAGCAAAGAACATTGTTTATCAGAAGCAGTTCCAGTCAGCCCCTACCACAGTGAGAATGACACAGCCATTTCCTATACAGTTTGCACCCCAGGCAAAACAGAGAGCAGGGGTTCTTCAGTCCACGCAACGATTCTTCTCTGAACAGCAACAGAGCAAACAAAGAGGAGGCAAAGCCCAGAAAGCGGACAATGATTCAAGTAAACCTCCTGAAACACTGACTGACCCACCTGGTGCCTGTCACGAAAAAGTAGAAGAAAAGCCACCCCCTGTACCCACCATAACCACCAAGCCTGTCAGAACTGGACCAATCAAGCCACAGGCGATCAAAACCGAAGAAACAAAATCTTAAAAGCTTTGGCTTATTGTGGGGTATTGTGGGTGGGTGAGCAGGGAAAATGAAGTCAAACAAAGCCTGCAGCCACGGCGGTAAAATGATCTGTGATATTATCCTGTGATGAGCTTGAAGATGCACAAGAGGCATAGAGCATTTTACGCTGATAAAGCTGCTACACCAGTTAAGATGAGGGTTTTGTTTGTTTGATAGGCATCTCCAGTCAGTTTATACACAAGTATGTGCACACATCTATAAGTGCATACAGTTAGATCTAAGGAGCTTTATGATTAAATGAAAAACCAGAAATAGGAGGAAAATGATACCACAGAGTGGCTCAGTTGGGCGCTGGGTGGTCCCATTGATATATCATCTGTGATTCTTTTGCCCCCTTGTGTTCTTTGGATGTGTCTATGACATTTCTAGGCTTGAAAGTAAAATGATGCTAACTGGTGCTGGATAGAGGAGCCTTTTTTTTTTTTATTACGGCAGCTTGTTATTTTGTAACATGGTGATTTGGTTGAACACAATAAAGTACAGAAGTAACTGAAAAAAAAAAAAAAGAAGTGATCTCCTGTGCCAATGCCTTAAAGTTTACTTGAAGTCAGTCCAAACTTTTAAGTACTATGTGGCATTACTTTCTTTGGAACTCCCTTATCACTCTTGATACATATGTATCTGGGTACATGCCTTAGTACTCCACCAGCAAAAGCCATGGAATTCTTATCCTTGTGTCTTATCTACTATTTAATAGTAACCTTCATACAGATGTTTCTCGATATGTATCAGAGGCCTTCCCATGGGTGCATTTCAACAGAAAGCAATTAGAGGACAGTTTTCTGAGAATCCATCTCACTTCTTAACAAGCTAATCTTAGCAGATATGGACAACAATTGTGTTAGGTTATTTTCTCACAGATGTCTGTGTCATGTGCAACCTAGAAGAAAAATGCTTCCTCAAAAATAAAACAAAAGTGTGCTAATTGCTCTAGGGCAGTTGTTCAATTGCTCAATCTTTCAAATGCTGTGACCCTTTAATATAGTTTTTAATTTTGTGGTGAAACCCAATAAATGTAGCAGGAATCTACATTATCCACTCTAAAATCCCCCATCTCCAAAACTAAGAATTTTTCTTCTGTATCACTCTTTTGTTTATGTTGACATTTATGTGGCTTCTGTGTAAGATTTGGGAACAGGGGAATTCACATAAATAAATTCTTGCTGCTAGATAGTGACTAATAAGGAGCTTTGTATCTAACCTTGGTTTCTTCGTTGTACTGCGAGATTCTAACATTTCTGACAAGTTAGCTTTTTAGTTTACAAAGTAGTTAAAATACAAGACCTTCCATAGTTCTTGTATATAAGACTCTAAAAACATTTTTTCCATGGATTGCTAGGGTTAAGCAAGTCATAACATTTATAAATGTTACGAAACTTGAACTTATTGTTCTATATGTGTAGATGACCCCTAGTCTTCATTAGTTTTGCATTTTGGAGCTCAATTGACCATTAGCCAAGAAAATTATTTTAATTCCATCTGTGATGAACTTGGACCTCTTCTTTCCATTATTTTCTAAATATTTAATCTATCAACTGTTTAAGATGGTTTAAAGAATTAAGACAGATATATGTAGCGATATGCAAATGCATTCCATTTTATGTCAGGAAATTGAGGCTTTGGTATCTTCAGCAGCCCTGGAACAGTCTCTAAAGTTATCAGTGTATGACTTACCCATAAACCAGGAAAAAATGATTCTTCTAATGAGGTCTAAGCAGTATTTATTTTAAGAGATGATAAGGTACTTCTGAACTGTTAATTCATAAGTTATAATGAAGTCAGAAAATAGAAAATTGTTTCAATTATCATTTCTCAATATAATTCTAGATAGGTAATTTCATAAAATATGTCAGTATCTTGAAAGTTGTAGCATTGTTCTAAGTATCAATTGTCTCTTTTTTTGTATTCAGAACTTTGACATTGTATCAAAAGTTCCATGTCTGTTCTTGAACCACTCCTTCTCATTAACCTATTCTTTCCTTGATGAAACATATCTATTTGGGACTGAGTTTCATAATGATGTGGCTACCATTTCCTGAAAACAATTGTGTATAGTGTATTTAACAAATGAAGAAGTTGAGGCTTGGAAAAGTTAGGACTAGTGTATGACTGACTTATTCTTGAACCAGTTCATTTGGTGTCAAGCACTCATTATTCAGCAGTGTGACAGCCTATAAATAGGATCATGATTAAGAAAAGTGCAGAACTGCAAATAATTATCTATCTGCCTGTCAAATTTTAGATTTTGCTTTTCTGAACTTCTATGATACAAATGGAAAGCAGGGATTGTGAGGTCTGAGATTTGCAACAAAGGGAGAACAGGGATTGTGAGGTTTGAGATTTTCATCTGCTGTGTGATACAGTAATTGAGTAGAGATAATTGATAAAAATAAAAAGCAATAAAGACACTCTTTGAACTTTGGAAAAAGAACTTTTGAAAGTTCTTTCCTTGCATCCAATATATTGGAGTCATATTATAGCCCCTCAAATTATCGTCTTTTATCTCCTCCAAATCTTCCTGGTATGTTTGTTCTACCCAGTTGGTCATCCATGTTACTTTCATGTCTTTCCATCACCTGTGTGTGTATGGGAGGTGGGCACCTCCTGCAGCTGATGGCAGCTGCTGTGTGCTCATGACTACAAGACCAAATCATGTCCTGCACACAGCTCGACATAACAATGCCCTCCATCTTGACACAAGGCTAGGCAAGAAGCAGTGGAGCAGTGCTGCGTTACAGACTCTGTGTGAGGGCAGAAGTGGGAAAATGGAGCGGGCCAAGTGCAGACACCCGATCCTGCGTTTCTATAGAGGGGGTCACCTGTGAAGCTTATGGAGTAAAGAAATGATAAAATCACCGTGTATTTGAGAATAAAACACATTCAAACAAGAGCGTGGATGGAATAGAGGCAAAATCCCTGTTCCTGGAGGATCATCTGGGAAGTTTCTTGCTTCTGTGAGTTGGCAGATGACAGTGACTGAAGCCAACAGCGTCTCCGTCAAAACGGAGATGGTCTTCAACATACATTATGAAAATAGAATGCCATCGGGGACTTGTGAGGTGAAATCTGAGGAACTGATCCATAAAAGATAAAGTCAAGGTTTTGAATTTAGATGACTGTGTGGTGTTGCTGGAAAGAGAAAAGACAGTGAGCTGAGGAAGGGTGGTTGGATTAGCAGTGAGTCCAGTCTAAAGAATGCTGAGTTTCAGAGGAATGGAAGGTGCACTCAGAAAGCTAGGAGACCTTCTGGCTTTCTAAGGTCACAAGGTAAACCTTCAGGGGTGGGCAGATTAGGAGAGGGACAGAAAGAGGAATAAGGACTTTTAACACAATTTTCCAGTATTTCCGAGCATGTGTGTGGTTTTTCACAGTTCTCTGTGAAACTGCCCTGGCTGCCCTAGAACTTGCTCTGTAGACCAGGCTGGCCTTGAACCCACAGAGATCCACCTGCCTCTGCCTCCTATGTGCTAGGATTAAAGGCATGAACTACAAAAAAAAAAGAAAGAAAGAAAGAAAGCTAGGAGAAAAAGGTTCCTAGGTATAAACAAGAGAATTTATTTGGAGCTTCTTAACTCCAAGGGGCCTGTGTAAAAGGCAGTGTAACCAATCATCCAGAGTAAAGCTGAACAAGGGTTGTCACAAACAGGAAAATTCCTATTTCTGATGCATATACAGAGAAATTTACTCTGGAAAAATAAAAACAAAAGAACATCTAGAACAAAACATATTCCAATGACCATCAGATAACGATCAAGAACACCTAAGGCAGACACCAAGGACAAAGACTTATGAGCAGCCAACTGACTTAGAAGATTTTTTTAAAGTGCAATACATGGGAATTTGGAGGGAAGAGGACAAGATACTTTAAATTTTTAATTAATTAAAAAACACAGCACGGATAAAAATCCAGGTAACTAAAACATTTTTTACCAGCTTGAAGTATTCAAAATTACCACATAAAGTAATTTTATTAGTTTATTCTTAAGCAAAGTAAGGTTTTGAGAGTAATGAGATGTTTTTCTTCTGAAGTAAAATATGGTATTGGTATCAACTTTTACTCATGTGAAACCCAACATGTCCCCTAAAACAGAAGATACATGGGGTGTGTGGTGCTCGAGGAATTTGTCCAGTCTCTTCTTCCCTTTGAGAGATGCCGCCTTTCATCCCACTAATGCAGGGCCTCCCACAGAACCTAAACTGAACAGTCTCTGCTAGTCTAGCTGCTAGTGTGTCCTTGAGATCCCTCTGCCTCTGCTTCCTGAGAGCAGTTGCCATGGCTGCCTGACATTTCCACAGGTTCTAAGGTTCTAAACACCAGTTCTCGTGTTTGCCTGGCTGTGCTTTATGTGCTGAGCTAGATTCTCAGCCCATGAACCTCAACTTTAAGGCTCAAGTGATTTGTTTAAATTTTGTGCTGGGATCCTAGGATTTTTCTTGACAGATTTCTCCCCTAGTTATCTTTTGTTTAATTGAAAGCACATTTTTTTCGCACAATTTATTTTGATTATGATTTTGCCTCTCTAATATACCCCAAGATTTTCTCCATCCATCTAAAGAGTGAGAAAACAAACAAGCAAAAAAAGACTAAAAGGAAAAAAGAAGCACAAGAAACAAGAAATAAGCACACAGAGAGAAATAAAACTCATAATAACAAAAAAAAAATAACCAGAAAATGAAGTTACTGGGCAAATATTAAAATCAAAATTTTTCACTGTAAAATATTCAGATTATAAATTCTCATAAGTATATTTGTTATAACATGAAGACTGTGAAAATATGAAAAAAGGTAGATTTTGGTTTTGGAGACAAGGTCTGTTGTGCCTCTGGGTAGCCCCAAACTCACTGTGCAGTAGAGGATGACTATAAACTCTTGAACATTTGCCTACAGGCCCTACTCCCTTTGTCTTAAATGCTAGGACTACAGGAATACCCTGGAAAGTTCATAAAGACTTCTTGTGTAAGCAAATCCAATTTATTATGGCAGGCCATATGGCAGAGGAATTAGGAGCTTAGAATCTGGAGACACCTAATGAGGTTCAAATCCAAATTGTACTACTTGATTTCTGCCCAAGATTTAGTCTCATCACAGGGACTTTCTCTGCCTTTATTTCATAATTTGTTTGGGGAGTTTGGGAAAAATTGGTTTTATTCTGAGAATGTAGTATCAAACCCATGACCCAGTGTCTTGAACATGGCAAGCAAGTGCTGTAGCATTGAGCTGCAGTCTCAATCCTCCTTATTATGATATATGATTAATTGATGGTGAGAATATCTCACGCTTTTCAAATTAGTTGTGTGACATATTTTACCTAAGGCACTGCATGTATCAGCAATTACTGTTACTGTTTTATAAGCAAAGTTTTCTATGGAAATATATTATCAGAGAACTTCCTTTCTCTTTTGCCACTTTGGTTTCTCTTTGCCTTTAGAAGATGCTTTTAATGATAGGATTGTAAGCATACACTGAGCGGAATAGGCCAGGATAACGTCTGTTTACTAACATTTACAAAATGTTAGAGAATTTGACAGTACTTGCCTGCAGATAAAGTAAAGACACAAACATTTCCAGTCATTTGTTTATCTCTGCTCTTACAAAAAAAAAAAAAAGCTTTTGTTCTAAAAGCAGACCTACTACTCCTGAATATAAAATAGAAGTGTGTAAATGAATAAAATGAAAAGGATGTACTTAATTAGTAATATCATAACTCAGTGACAATTCTTAGAAAGGTTTTGGAATCTACAGCAATAAGTACTCGGAAAAATTGAAATAAATTAATATTTAAAAAATAATGAATCAGTTATCCTACTATGTTGAGATATATAATGTTAATATTTTAATCCAATGTTCTTCCACAAAGCTATACTGTCAGATATTGTTTGTTTTTAAGGGGGTATACCCTTTATTGTCAATAAGCCTGTTATTACATAATTTAAATACCTTACTAGCACTGAGTCTCTTTTGTGGTGCGGAGACTATGTTCTTAGCCTTCATTTATATTTTTAATGTAGCACAGGTAATTTCCAGCTGATGGGCCATGAGGCAAAGACTTAAAAAGGAGTTATATGTTCCAGCTTTCCCTTCTCCTGCCATAGTGACTCTTTCACTTCTCATCAGATCAAATGATTGAAACTGCCTGGACTATTAAAGAAACAATAAATGGCAACTGAATTTGAAAGTGAAAAATAGAACCATATCAAGACATAGTAAATATCAAGAAGAAAGACAATTTTTTCTAAAGCTTTTGCAATGTTATGGTTAACTAAAGTGTTATTGTAACATAACTTTTCCAGACACATTAACAGAGGAACTATACGATTATAAATAAAACATTTGAAAAAAGTAATATAGTAAGTAGGTATAAATAAAAAAATACTTGATATATAATGAGATGATACCAATGTTGAAAGTATTGGAGAAGATACACAATGGCATCATTCAATGTAAAAATAGCAATTAATGAGAAAAACTCGATATATGGCATTATACAGTTCATTCATACGCAATAGCAAAACTGGTATATATAAATTATATGATATTTAAAGATATTTTTTAAAGCTGTTAAAACACAGTTAAGAATTGACTAAGGTACATGTAGTGTGAAATCCAGTGCTCATTAGAATTTGAAAACTCTGATAGTCAAGATGTAAGATTAATAAAAGAAGGAACTGAATTATTATATATAATTGAATGGGTATAGCCAGTAAATAGAAAATTTACATTTCCTTTATATGTTTAATGTAGACACATTTAAGACTTTAAATCACTGTTATAATAATAATTTTTATAAAAAATTCATATATTTATAAAAATAAAATAATTACTATGATCATAATAAGAATTTCTTAAAATTATTTCAGGGATGCAATTACTTTTATTGCACATCTCTCTATAACCTTTCATCTTTTATTGGTATTATTAATGGAAATAACTATAGATGATTGCAATAACGTAATCCCACACTAGATCAGAACTGAATATAATAAAAGGTTCTTTATTGGGGGTAGACTCACAGATAAACAGTCCTCTGCATGACCAGGGAAGAGGAACCAAATTCAGCAGCCGAGAGAGAGAGAGAGAGAGAGAGAGAGAGAGAGAGAGAGATCATGCAAGCTTTTTGTCTGAATATATAGTAAAAGAGACCATACCCAAGAGAGCTGGAATCTTACAGCTTATTGGCTGAAGGAGTTCCAACAGTACCTCCACATTTTGTCTAAATAAGAAAGTTCTAAGACTAAACACAAAGCTATATACAATAAGAACAAATACGAAGTATAAATTTAGAATTACAACCAACATAAACAATATCAAGCAAGAAACATATGTTATAATAGTTATTCTATACTAAGAAGTATAAGTCTTGTATTAAAAAACTCTTTCTTTAAACCTTTGCTATTGAAATGATGTTTTCTATGAAATTCTGAGGTATTGATCACATTTCCAATCAATAATCAATCAATTTCAGCATTACCTTGTGCTAGAGAACATGGCAGACCTGTATGGGACCAGAAGTGTGTTATGTATATGTAAATCCTATTCCTGATTATATCTTGAATGTGAATGAATAATGAAGTCAATTCTATATCATCTGATATAAATTCAGCAGTTTCAATTTGCAAAACAACTCGTTCTGCATATTGTGAATCAGTAACTACATTGAGAGGTTCTTTAAAATCCCTTAGTACCATGAAATTAGCATGTAATTCTGCCTTGTGGACAGTTTATGAGAGCTTTGTTACACCTCACTTAAATCTTCTGATTTATTTGCATCAGTATAGAATGTACAGGCTCCAGTTAGTTATTGGTGTGTCACATACAATGCAGGGAAAAACCCAAGTAGTTCTCTTAGATCTGTCACCACTCTACATTTTCCAGATTTCTTTTTACCAGAAAATACAGGAGAATTCCAAGGGCTGGTTGATTCTTCAATATCGTGAGCATCTAGTTGCTCCTGTACCCGCTGTTCTAAAGCCTACAGTTTGTCTTCTATTAAATGCCATTGTTTACAAATAGTGCCATTGGTACCTCTGAAGGTTGATAGTTGTTTTGTGTTCTTGTATAGCCTGAATGGCTGATGATTATTTTTTTATAGTACCTTATAATATCTTGCCCAGAAACATGAGTTTCTGGAACTGCAGGAATGTTATTATTGGTATCCTATCGCTGCAGCAGGTCACAATCCCATAAATTTACTGTGATATTAGCTACATATGGCATGAGCCTTCCTTTCTTTCCTGCTAGCCCTATGCATCCAATCAATCTGATGATTTCTTTCACTCGAGAGAGAGTTCCAATTCCTAGTAAGTGAACATTTGCCTCTTGAAAGGGAAATTTAGGTGCCAAGATTCTAGAGTAATGATTGTCACATATGCATCTATGACTAGGAATCCCTCAATTACAATGTTATTTATGCACACTCTTAGCTTTGGTCTTTGATCATTTATAGAAGTCTGCCAAAATATGAGTTTCCTATTTCCTACTGAAATTTTTTGTTCATCCATTTTTTATCCCATCATCCAGAACAGTATGGTTTTATATTGCAGGCACTAGTTATTTTAATCTTCCTGGTGAGACAGTGACTGGGAATGATTAGACCACGTTTGACCTGAGAGCCTACAAGAGGCCTCCCAAGGAGTTTCCTGATGGTATCAGATTGCCTTCTTTGTCTTTTGTTGATCTACATTCATTGGTCCATTGTTGGCCTTTGCCACTTCTCCTACATAATCCAGAAGATTGAGACCTTCTTTTTTTTTTTTCATTCCTAGAGGAGACATTTTTTTTTCTAGGAATACCTGTCTACAATCCCTTCTCATATGTCCTATTCTACCATAATTAAAACATTTGTCATTTTGATGTCTCCTCATATCTTTGGAAATGCTTCCCCTACCCAAGTCACAGTAGTATAGTTAAATGTCTCAAAGTTCTTTATATACATGATCCATTCATCCATTGGTGCAGATCTCACCTTTAAAGTCCTGAGTACCTTTTTACATTTTAAGTTGACATTTTCAAAAGCCAGAGATTCAATAAGTACTTTTCTGGCTTCAGGGTCTGTTACTCCTATTTGTACAACCTTAGCTAATCTTTGTAAAAAGTCACTAAACTTTTGAATCCTGTCTCAAGCATTTAAGACTGCTGGATAGCATACGGACAAGATATTTTTGTCATAAGGAGCCTGATCCTGTGGGTCAGCATAAGTGCACTTGCCAAGAATTTGATCTTGGGAAGTCTCAAATCCTATGTTTTTCCCTGTTGTTCTAAATTTTTTCCTCTTCTCACCTGTAGCATTTCCAGAGTAGTTGTGACCTGTCTTCCAAGACCACTGAAACTAATAGATGCCAATCCTGTGGGGAGGACTTATTGTTGGAAGCTCTTGTCTTTACCATCTCCATAACAAATGGTGAATGCAAGCCATAAGATACTACCACTTACTTAATTTCTGTTAGATCATTCATTCCTATGGATTTCCTTTGACATTCTTTGGATCCTTTTGGGTATTTAGTAATTAATGTTTTGTCATAGGTGATTATGGGATAAATAGCTGAAACACTTTGTAAGTCATCTCTGACTCTGATATGTACTGGTGATGTTAAATCCTTTCCTTGTCCCTTCTCTCCCGGCTCATCAGTTCTGATAATGTCCTCTTTTGTTTCAAATCTTTTTACCACTGTCTTTTTGAAAACATGAATCTCTTGATCTATAAATATGTCTAATGATTTCATTGGCTCACATAATCTTTGGTCGTCACTCTGCACATATAATTCCAAGGTATGAAATTTTTTCCAATAAAGATGACATCTTATCCTTGGATATTATTTTGACGGCATGCAGATTGCCTTTCTGGAGAGATACTCCATCTGATAACTTATCATAATTTTTGAATACATTTTGACTGTCAAAATCAACAGTTTGAATGCTTTCAGATAATTTCTCATTACCCTTTGACATGGATTGAATTTTGTCTGTCAAATTAATGTTATCCTTTGCAATAATATTATTTTTTGCAGTTAACTTTTGGTTTTTGATGGTATTAATCCTGTCAGTTAGCTGTTCATTATTAGTCTGTAAAGACTAAATTATTTCTTAAAGTGACTCATTTTTGGGTCTGTTATCAAATGTTTACTTAAGGACATAAAAAAAACTAAATCCCAATATTAAATAAATGATGTATCAGAAAAACCATATAAGCTTTACAGAATACCATCCATGGTATAAGCAGAAAGTTTATTAAATTCCTGGATAGTGATATTGTCTATAATTATATAACTTGCAAATATATTGATTTATTTATTATTAAAATGAAATTAGCTTTGTTATGAGATTTAAGGAAATTGTTGTAGGTCTAATTATCTTTATTGGCAAGCATGTATCGTGATTGTGGCTGTGTGACAGGGAGTAACAGCCAGTGACAGCGTGGACAGTACCACTTGGTTCTACATTTATGCCTGCTTAAATACTGACAAATATGCTTTTCTTTTTTAAAATTTATTTATTTATTAAAGATTTCTGTTTCATCCCCGCCACTGACTCCCATTGCCCTCCCCTCCCCCAATCAAGTCCCCCTCCCTCATCAGCCCAAAGAGCAATCAGGGTTCCCTGCCCTGTGGGAAGTCCAAGGAACCCCTACTTCCATCCAGGTCTAGTAAGGTGAGCATCCAAACTGCCTAGGCTCCCACAAAGCCAGTACGTGCAGTAGATCAAAAAAAATTGCCATTGTTCTTGAGTTCTCAGTTGTCCTCATTGTCCGTTATGTTCAGCAAGTCCGGTTTTATCCCATGCTTTTTCAGATCCAGGCCAGCTGGCCTTGGTGAGTTCCCGATAGAACATCCCCATTGTCTCAGTGTGTGGGTGCACCCCTTGCGGTCCTGAGTACCTTGCTCGTGCTCTCTCTCCTTCTGCCCCTGATTTGGACCTTGAGATTTCTGTCCTGTGCTCAAATGAGGGTCTCTGTCTCTCTATTTTCATCGCCTGATGAAGGTTAATATTCAGGAGGATGCCTATATTTTTTCTTTGGGTTCTCCTTATTTAGCTTCTCTAGGATCACAAATTATAGGCTCAATGTCCTTTGTTTATGGCTAGAAACCATATATGAGTGAGTACATCCCATGTTCATCTTTTTGGGTCTGGCTTACCTCACTCAGGATAGTGTTTTCTATTCCCAGCCATTTGCATGTAAAATTCAAGAAGTCCTTGTTTTTTACTGCTGAGTAATACTCTAATATATATATATATTCTATACTTTCTTCATCCATTCTTCCGTTGAAGGGCATCTAGGTTGTTTCCAGGTTCTGGCTATTACAAACAATGCTGCTATGAACATAGTTGAGCATATACTTTTGTTGTATGGTAGGGCCTCTCTTGGGGATATTCCCAAGAGTGGTATTGCTGGGTGCTTTCCAGAGTGGTTGCACAAGTTTGCATTCCCACCAACAATGGATAAGTGTACCCCTTTCTCCACAACCTCTCCAGCAAAGGCTATCATTGGTGTTTTTTACTTTAGCCATTCTGACAGGTGTAAGATGGTATCTTAACGTTGTCTTGATTTGCATTTCCCTGATCGCTAAGGAAGTTGAGCACGACCTTAAGTGCCTTTTGGCCATTTGATGTTCTTCTGTTGAGAATTCTCTGTTCAGCTCAGTGCCCCATTTTATAATTGGGTTGATTAGGCTTTTACGGTCTAGTTTCTTGAGTTCTTTATATATTTTGGAGATCAGACCTTTGTCAGTTGCGGGGTTGATGAAGATCTTCTCCCAGTCATTGGGTTGCCTTTGTGTCTTAGCGACAGTGTCCTTTGCTTTACAGAAGCTTTTCAGTTTCAGGAGGTCCCATTTATTCAATGGGGCCCTTATTGTCTGTGCTGTTGGGGTTGTACCTAGGAAGAAATCACCTGTGCCCATATGTTGTAGAGTACTTCCCACTTTCTCTCCTATCAGGTTCAGTGTGTTCTGACTGATATTGAGGTCTTTATTCCATTTGGACTTGAGTTTTGTACATGGTGATAGATATGGGTCTATTTTCATTCTTCTACAGGTTGACATCCAGTTTTGCCAGTACAATTTGTTGAAGATGCTCTCTTTTTTCAATAGTATACTTTTAGCTCCTTTATCGAAAATCAGGTGTTCGTAGGTTTGTGGGTTAATGTCAGGGTCTTCTATTCGATTCCAGTGGTCGACTTCTCTGTTTTTACGGCAATACGAAGCTGTTTTCAATACTGTAGCTCTGTAGTAGAGTTTAAAGTCAGGGATGGTAATGCCTCCAGACAATCCTTTATTCTTTAAGATTGTTTTGGCTATCCTGGGTTTTTTGTTTTTCCATATAAAGTTGATTATTGTCTTCTCCAGATCTGTGAGGATTTTGATGGGATTTTGATGGGGATTGCATTGAATCTATTGATTGCTTTTGGTAGAATTGCCATTTTTACTATGTTGATCCTCCCAATCCAAGAGCAAGGGAGATTCTTTCATTTTCTGGTGTCCCCTTCAATTTCTTTCTTCAAAGACTTAAAGTTCTTGTCAAATAGATCTTTCACTTCCTTGGTCAGAGTTACCCCAAGATATTTTATGCTATTTGTTGCTATCGTGAAAGGTGATGCTTCTCTGATTTCCCTCTCTGTTTCCTTATCCTTAGTGTATAGGAAGGCCACTGAATTTTTGGAGTTGATCTTGCATTCTGCCACATTACTAAAGGTGTTTATCAGCTGTAGGAGTTCTTTGGTAGAGTTTTTGTGGTCGCTTATGTATACTATCATATCATCTGCAAATAACGAGAGCTTAACTTCTTCTTTTCCGATACGAATCCCCTTGATCCCCTTATGTTGTTTTATTGCTTTGCTAGAACTTCAAGCACTATATTGAAGAGGTATGGAGATAGTGGACATCCTTGTCGTGTTCCTGATTTTAGTGGGATGGCTTTGATTTTTTCTCTGTTTAATTTAATGTTAGCTGTCGGCTTGCTGTAAATAGCTTTTATTATATTTAGGTATGACCCTTTTATCCCTAATCTCTCCAAGACCTTTATCATAAACCGGTGTTGAATTTTGTCGAATGCTTTTTCAGCATCTAATGAAATGATCATATGGTATTTTTCTTTCAGTTTTTTAATATGGTGGATTGCATTGATAGATTTTCGTATGTTGAACCAGCCCTGTATCTCTGGGAAGAAGCCTTCTTGATCATAATGGATAATTTTTCTAATGTGTTCTTGGATTCGGTTTGCCAGTATTTTATTGAGAATTTTTGCGTCGACGTTCATGAGTGAGATAGGGCTGTAATTCTCTTTCTTGTTTGGGTCTTTGTGTGGTTTTGGTATCAGAGTAACTGTAGTTTCATAAAATTAATTTGGCAATGACTCTTCTGTTTCTATATTGTGAAATACATTAAGGAGTATAGGTATTAGCTCTTCTTAGAAGTTTTGGTAGAATTCTGCATTGAAACCATCTGGTCCTGGGCTTTTTTTGGAAGGGAGATTTTGATAACAGTTTCTAGTTCTTCGCGACTAACAGGTCTATTTAGATAGTTCACCTGGTCTTGGTTTAGCTTTGGTATATGGTACTTATCTTAAAAAATGTCCATTTCTTTTGCATTTTCCAGTTTTGTGCCATACAGGCTTTTGTAGTAAGATCTAATGATTCTCTGAATTTCCTCTTTGTCTGTGCTTATGTCCCCCTTTTCATTTCTTATCTTATTTATTTGCATGTTCTCTCTCTCTCGTTTAATTAGTTTGGATAGGGGTTTGTCAATCTTGTTGATTTTCTCCAAGAACCAGCTTTTTGTTTCATTGATTCTTTGGACTGTTTTCTGTGTTTCTATTTTGTTGATTTCCACCCTCAGTTTGATTATTTCCAGTCTTCTACTCCTCCTGGGTGCATCTGCTTCGTTTTTTTTCTAAAGCTTTCAGGTGTACTGTTAAGTCCCCGATGTATGCTTTCTCCGTTTTCTTCAAGTGGGCACTTAGTGCTATGAACTTTCCTCTTAGCACTGCTTTCATAGTGACCCATAGGTTTGAGTATGTTGTCTCTTTATTTTCACTAAATTCAAGGAAGACTTTAATTTCTTTCTTGATTTCTTTCAAAGCAAATGGTCCTAAGAAAAAAGCAGGTGTGGCCATATTAATTTCTAACAAAACGGACTTCAAACTAAAATCAATCAGAAGAGATCGAGATGGACACTTTATACTCAAAACAGGAATAATTCATCAGGATGACATCTCAATCCTGAATATTTATGCCCCTAATATAAAAGCACCCACATATGTAAAAGAAATATTACTAAAACTCAAGGCAGACATCAAACCACACACACTAGTAGTAGGAGACTTCAACACTCCTCTCTCACCAATGGACAGGTCAATCAGACAGAAACCTAATAGAGAAATAAGAGAACTACTGGAGGTAGTGAAGCAAGTGGACTTAACAGACATCTATAGAACATTCCACCCAAATAGGAAAGAATATACCTTCTTCTCTGCAGCCCATGGAACCTTCTCGAAAATTGACCACATACTCGGAAACAAAGGAAACCTCCACAGATACAATCAGTGTCCACCTGTGTCTTATCAGATCACCATGGATTAAAGTTAGAAGGCAACAACAATGCTACCCCCAGAAAGCCGAAAAACTCATGGAAACTGAAGAGTCAACTACTGGGTCAAGGAAGAAATATGCTTTTCTTGACAAATTAATAGCAATTAAGTCAATCCCATACAGGGAGAGTCTTTTGGTGGCCATAATGTCAAGGAACCCAGTGCTCTCAAGCCTAAAACACAAACCAGAAGCTGAGAGAGTCACTGCATAGCAGGAAAAGCAGGGGGGGGGGCAGTATGAGCCCAGGAAATTGCTAAGTCACTGTGCAGCATGCCATCTAAATGAGTAGCTCCACTGTGATGGGGTTGGAGGGGGAACAGAAATGCGTATTGAGTAAAATCAAGCCAGGCAGGTAGTGGGGATGAGTGCAAGAACTTCTGGGCCATGGAGGCCATGAAGCTTTTGAGCTGCCCTGGTAGGAATTGATTCAGAATCCACATGAGGTACCAGATGTAGATGAATGTGCTAAAGTTATCCTGCACTAGCTCAGCATCCATTATAATAAAGGGTTCTTTATTTAATGGTAGACACACAGATAAACAGGCCTCTGCTGGAGCAGGGAACAGGAACCAAATCTAGCGACCAAAAGACAGAGAGAGACTATGCAAGCTTTTTGCCTGCATTTATAGTACAGAGACCACACCCAATTGGGCTGGTATCTTACAGGCTATTGGCTGAAGGTGTTCCCATAGCAAATAACTACTTTCTCATATTAGTTAAACTTTTTGTCTAGGTTTGGGGTTGGGTGAAAGATCCTCCTTCCAAGTTAGTGTGTCTGTTGGGGTTGTCCTTATTTAGGTAGGCATTCGTGTTGTTCTTCAATTGGCTATTCTATATCAATTGGTGCACCCTAGAATCATATACAAGTAAGTAACATTATATGGACTAAGTAGGTCACATTCATATATTTAGGAGTGTGTGTGTGTGTGTGTGTGTGTATGTGTGTGTGTGTGTAAACAAAGAAAAAGAGGACACAGACATGACTGTGTGAGAGGTCTTGAGAGTGTTATGTAAGAAGGGTTGGAATAAGAAAAGGAAAAATAATGTAGTTACATTTTAATTTATTAAAATATTTTTAAAAGGATTACACCTACTAACATGCCTCTCACCTAAACAGTTTCTAATTTGAATGAATGCTTACATCTTCCAAAATAAAGTATAAAGAATTCATTTTGGCATGAGGCTTTTTAACAGCCTACATATACAGAAGCAGAGCATACACATCAACAGTGTAAGATGCTTTAGCTTAGAATATTATCTCAAAACATGTTACATGATAGGCTTGAAAGGTCCCGTTCATACATCACTGAACTGTCATCATGTAATAGGATGACCATACATCCTGATTTCTCAGGACAGTTGTAGTTTATGTCTGTTGTCCAGGTATAATTATTAATAGTATTCTCTTCCACTTTCAAGAGTGTCTCAGTTTGGACGATAAATTTTATAGTTACTGTAGCATGCAATGATGCAGTCTCATTGCTTACTAGGGTAAGAATCACAGACCTTTTCTACAGAAAGATTTGTGAGGATACCCAGTCTATCTAAGGTCCTCTTTCCATTTTACTACTCTGCTCCCTGTTGCCTGGGAAAGGAACATCAATGGAATTATGTATTAATGAACAAACAGAATGAAACCACCAGAAGAAGAATTTATGACCATGACATGGATAAAAATATATCTACTGAAATAGACCCCTAGGATATTTCTAGTTTTACTCTATAGGTTTATATCAAAGAATATAGTAACATTGTATTAAGACACATAATTATTGAAATACACAAAGCAAGTTTTTCTAAATAAACAAATTTCAATTGGCAGTAGAAAGCAGTTCATTACAACATGATAAAAAAAAAGTATTATTGATTCAGTGAAGATTTAATATCAATTCAGTCACCTTGTGTGCTTTAAAATAAATGACACTCGAAAATTGAGAAGATTGTTGAAAACACATTCAGAATTATGATCTTTCTGTATTGTGTTTTACCCTATTTTAGTCACCACTATTTGGTAGAAATCATAATTTCTACAGTAGTTAAATGTCAATTACTATTTATATTTTATTTGTCCATTTACTGAAAATTCACATGAATGAATTTAAGATTAATGATTCATTATTCTATCCTAAACACTCAGACTCCATCTTACTGTTACCTGAGATATAGAAGGGCACATTCCGTCTCTGTTGCTTACCTTAGCTTCTAACACTTTTCATTTGCATTTCACGTTCACAATGTTTTCTCCTAGTGATTCTTTGGTTTGTCTACTCATTTGAATCTTCCAGTACAATGTCCCCTTTGTAAGAGATGAATGAAATACTTTTTCTTTTTTATTATTGTGCTTTATGTTTAATTTTGGATCCTTATAATACCATGATTATTGACATTGTATTTGACAGACTTCTGATAATTACACAATCTTTACCAGGTGTATGTTGCTTGGATTGTTTTAGAAATATACTTTGGTAGATGAATTTGTCTTTAATGGCTGTCAAATCAATGCTTTGCTCCAGGGTGCTTTTCTATTTATTTTGTTAAAGAGTTATATAACACTTCACTCAAGTATTTAGTTAGAGTCTAGTATAGAATTTTTCTTTAATACTGAATTTGAGCTCTGTTGGTGTTCCTGATTATTAGTGAACAATTAAGCATCAAAGGCAGGATGGAAATAGAAAGAAATAAAATGGATTCTTCACAGATATGTTTTTAAATGTTTTAAATACACTAATTAAAAAAGAATTGAGAAAAATAAAATATAAACAGTTTTAGGAAAATCAGGTCATGAATTTAGTGATCCTAAAAGTAATGTCACAAATAATAAACTTAAAAAAATTGGGGGATTCTTATGATATAAAATAAAGATTAAAATTCTAAGTAAAAAATGAAACAAAATTGAAAACAGCCAATGTAAACAGCCAAAATGTATGCAGAAAATTAAGTAATGCTTTATGTTTGCAATCCTGTATGATTATTTCTCAGCATTAAATAATACACTAATTAGAGCAATATGCTTGGTAAAAGTTATTATTTCATAACTAACCATAGTGGGAAAAAAGTATTTTTTCTTTAATTTTTGGTCATTAATATCTTTTCAATTTTTTATTTTTTTCAAGTTTTTTAAAACATTTTTTTTTTATTTTACATACCAATCCAAGTTCCCTGTCCTTCCCTCTTATCACTTGCCCACCTATCCCCATTTACTTTTGTTGTGGAAAACATTCTATGTTCCCTTCGTTTAACAACCAGTTGTTGGAAACTGACACAGTAAAGCAGTAATATTAATATATATTAACAAAAAAGTCATAAAATGAAAAAATAGCATCCTCCAATTGGCACTCTGTCAAACTAGAGCTACTAAAATGGGGAGAGAAGACAGAGAAATTTTTATATACTCATTGTTTGTACTAAGTTGACATGGTTTTGTGTGAAGTCAATTGCTTAACATCACTGCTCATGATAAACATGTTCATGGCTAAGTAGAAGATAAGTAAGTTAGCAGCTTACAGGGATAATTACCAAGCTATTAAGAGTAAAAGGAAAGCTTGTTTTTGAGGCTATCATTAGTACATGAGTACTTAAATTCATAGAAACTTTGGTAGAAAAAAAAACTGTTTTAGATGTATTTTGAGGTAAAAGTCTGTTCTTATATGCCAAAGTGATATTAATTGGTTAATACATCATATATAATCAGAGTATAAAAAAGTCATATGTAGTTGGAGGCTGCTTGTTTGTTTTCTTGGCTGCCCGGACTCCAGAAATAATCACACAGAAATCTGTATGATTTGCATTGCTGTTTAGCCAATAGCTTTAGTGTATTCCTAGCAAGCTCTTATATCTCAACCCATTTCCATTATCCTTATATTTTACCATGAGGCTTGTGGGTTACAGGTAAGGTTCCAAATTGTCTGTCTCCAGGGGCATCTGCATGGCTTCTCCTTGACTCAGCCTAACCTCTAATCTTCCTGCTTGGCTATGTTCAGTTAAGCCATTGACCAAAAGCAGCTTTTTTACTAACAAAAAAAAAAGTTAACATATATACAGAAAGACGTCCCACACCATTTCCATTTTCTGTTTAAATAAAAAGGAAGGTTTTAACTTTAACATAGTAAAAATACATATAAAAAACAATTATCAAGTAAGAATTATAGTTATAATATTATAATTATAGTTATAATATATCTACTTTATTTTTATCATAATTAAGGAAAACTATAACTATCTGTTCTTCAACTCCATCAAAGCCTCCAGAAGGATATAATATTACCTAAGTAAACAGGAAGTGCATTGTAACCTACTTCCAAAACTCTAGAATTGACAGAGGCTTCTCGCTGCCTGGACAGTCACCCAAAGTTCTTTTGTAACATTGGGGTACCCTTCTTCAGCCTACAGGCCCATCGTATCCGGAAGACTTTTCCATGAAGCTGGAAATTTCAAAGATATTTCTGTCCATATTGTTAGTTTGTCAGTCACTTCTTCTGTCCTACAGAATGTCTGACAGACCTTTTTCATGAAGCAGGAACTCTGAAGGACTGTCTCACCTTTTTAAGGCAAGTTTAGCAGTAATTTTTCTGTGGGTCCTGCATGTCCAGCTTATACAGGATATCATCAAGCAGTACAGGAAAAAGCAGTTTCTTGTACAGCTGGCTAACAAACTCCATAAGGAGCTTTTTCAATGTCCATCTTGCTCTTAAATTAGATTGGTGCTACCAGGAGCAGATGTGTCTCATTTCTAAGCTCTGGAAACATTTAAATACCATATTCTATTAGTTTTTTAAAGATTTGAAGAATATCTATCTAACTAAAATATATCTCTATATATCTAGAAAACCTAACTAATATGACTATAAGCTTGACTATTATAGATAACTATCTATTAATCTGTATTTCTTAATTATCCATTACATTTTTAAATGAACTGTACAATCCCAGTAGCATAATCAAGAGCATATATATATATATATATATATGTGTGTGTGTGTGTGTGTGTGTGTGTGTGTAACAAGATTGACCTAAAATTTGTATCAATAGACCAAGATCCATACCAATGCAAATTATGTATAGCTATATCATACCCCCCTTTAAATGCAAACAATCATTTAAGGAATTTGGACATAGTTCTCTCCAAACTGCTTCCTGCATTTTGTTGGGTGAAGTAAATTTGGGGGTATTCATGGCAACCTTTCAGGCAGTCTTGGTCCATCAAACCACAAAAGTTTGGAATGATTCCACAGGTTCTTATCCTCTGTGGGAACAAAAGAAGAACCTCTTTTCCAAAGCAACATATCCTTAGACCCAAATTTTAAAATCAAAATACCTTTAAAATATATACGTTGGTTTAGTTTAGCAGATCATACAATGAAACTTAGCTCCTTCACAGTCAAAAACTTTATAGAAAACACGACAGTATACAAAATCTAGACTCTCTGTGTATATTCCATCTTTATGTGGCTTATTTTTCTTACTCTATTACTTGTTCTACAAGTTTACTCTGAAATTTTAAAAAATTCTTTTTTTTAAAGTAATTTACTTCTTTATAACTCTCTATACATTTTCTTCTCTCTCCCAAGCCTACATACATTTATCCAACATTGTGACCCTTTTAAATGCCTTTTTTATCTGAATCTGCCTTTATTGTCCATCTGTAATTATTTTCTGACCAGAAACGACTTTTTTTTTTAATTCTAAGTGGGTATAGTTAGGACCAACTCCATGACACTGCCTGTTGACTCTGTCCAATCCAATATGGGAGAGGCATGTTTACTGCCTCTGAGAGCCATTCTCTGCCCCCCCCCCAACTATCCAGGGTCAGGACACAGCAGGTCTGTGTTGTCATTAAGCAAGTTGTAACACTCTACTCACAAACCTTATTTAAAAGCTCCATAGATGGATCTCCTGAAAGAGTCAGAGCCCTTCCTGGTTGCAAACCAGGAAACCTTCTTAAAGGAACCATGTGGTTTTTACTGCTACCACTGAGTCAGGAAGCCTTCTCTTAAAAGAATACTGCCTCTGCTTGCTTCTAGCAAACAGAACAAGAAGATGTGTTAAACTCTGTTTTTTGTGTGTGTCTAGAATTCCTTTACAAGCTTTTTCACGTTTTACATGGATATAGTCAATCACGTTGGCATGTCAATCTGTTGGGCTAGGTGTAACCTTACATCTTTCCCCTTTGATGTGTACATGGTGTCTCACACTGACTCTGCCTACTTTCTCTCAGCATTAGTTTATCTCTATTCTCCTAAGCCACTGGCTGAAACAGGTTTATTTATTAACCAATAAAAAACAACACATAGACAAAAAAAACTTCCCATACCAGTCATCATTTCTGATTGCCTTCAAACATATAATTTTGTTGTAAAGCATCGCTTTAATTTCAGAACTTAATAGTCAAGAAGAAAATAAAATCTTTCTAGTGGGTTATGATGCATAATATACACATTGAGTATGAACACTTATATATGAAACTTACATAGTATAAGGCTGAATTCTAAGTTTATAAGAAAGTAGCTGTAGCCTGAAGGCTCATTTATACACCAGCATTCAGAGGATTAAGCTAAACAACTTTAAACAATTCTATAATATTTTAAGACATTTAGTTATGCTTAGCCCAGAAGTTTTTAAGACTCATAACTTGTTTTCTCAGTGACACAAAGAGAGCACGTTTATCTGGTCAATGTGTGGTCAAAGTCCACAGGAACATTCCAGAGATCAGAGAAATGAGTCAGAATCACCTTTTGAATTTTGATTTTAAATTTTAAAGCTATGAATCTTTATGTGTAATTTCTTAATACTAATGCTTTTTAAACCTTGGCAAAATTTCAGATGTATTCTTGTATCCAGATGGTTTGTGGGGATGACAATTGATTTATCTTCTGATTTCAGTCAATTGCTGATTTCAATATCCAGCTTTCAATAGTTGAGCTGTATTCAGGCAAAGAAGGTTTCCTCAGGGACTGATGAGATGACTTTCTCAGACAGGAAGGGATCCCACTAGCAAGCCTGATTCCTTGAGTTACATCCACAGATGTCACATGGAAAGAGATAGTGGACTCCTCTGATGAAGGAGGTTCTATGTGTTACTTTCATTGGTTAATAGAGAAACTGCCTTGGCCCTGATAGGACAGAAAATTAGGTAGGCGGAGTAGATGGAAGAAAATGCTGGCAGAAAGAAAGCTGAGTCAAGCAGTCGCTATAGTTCTCCTCTCCAAGATGAATGCAGGTTAAGAATATTCCCGGAAAGACACCACCTCATGGTTCTACACTCATTAGAAATGGGTTAATCAACATGTGAGAGTTAGCCAGTAAGAGGGTAGAGCTAATGGGCCAAGCAGTGTTTTAAAAGAATACAGTTTCCGTGTAATTATTTCAGGGCATAAGCTAGCCAGGCAACCGGGAGCTGGCGCGGCAGGAACACAACCCTCTGCTCCTACAACACTCCTCCTAGTTGTCTGTACTTCATAGGCATACCTTAGAGTGCACAAATACAAATAAAAGAATAAATATAACTTTAAAATTGTGTTGAGAGGATCATGTCTACTAACACAGCCATAGTGCTAACAATGAGTCATAGTGAAATATCAGAGGGGGGTTTCAATTGGAATGTAAATAGAAATCACATGAGTATCTTATTCAGTGCAAATCTTCTATCACTTGAGGTAGAAGCAGAGATGGTGTCCTCCCAATCATTTATAGGTGGGGCCAAGGCTGCCAGCCTAAGTCCGTGGCACAGGAGCTGGTTTTTAGAAATCAGACATCCAGTGCAGGGTGAGCTTCAGCTTCTCTGCTTGGGGACTTCTGAGACCAGAAATCTGTGGTGGTTTCTGAGGTTGTTAATGACTGAGTCAAGTTACCACTTTCATAGCTCAGCATGAAAAGTAAAGGAGAAGCGTAAAAGGAGGTACACAATCTACACTCAGGTTATACTTTGGAAGTGTAGACAAAATTGGAAAAATGATTATATGAACCTGAACTGTAGGTTCAGTATTTAGGAGTAGTACATCTTAATATGTAATTAATATTACAAAGTAAAAAGAAATGGAGATGACTAAAGAAAAGAATTAAAATGGTGAAGGGAAATAAAAATAATGGATAAAGCAAGAATATATAACATATATAGCTATGATTCTGGTCCAAAGAGGTGGAAGCAGGATAATAAGCTATCCATCAAGATGAAGACAGACAATGCTCTAGATTGTAAATACCTTAGATGGAGGAAAAGATAACTGGGAGACTGGGCTCAAAAACCAAGAGCAACATGGGAGATATAAGCAGAAAATGACTAATATGCTATGAAGCACAGCATATCAGTCTTTACATTGAAAAGGTTGAAGAGGTTAAATCTGTAAGAACAGAAAAAATTCTCTCCCAAATCTCCAGACAAAGAAATGCATTGAAGGTTTGAAAACACATAAATCATCTAGTGACAAGAATGGTTAGGAAGGTGACATGTCTTCCAATGTAAAAAAATAAAATAAAATAAAGTAGTGTTAACAAGCAAATAAATGACTATCCTAATCATCATTGATACTTCTGAGCATTGACAATTTTTTAAGGCTGATTTTAAGGTAGAAATAATAGTTTTGCATGATTGTTCAAAATGAAAGGGTTTTTTTTTCAGGTGAAAGGAATAAAAAATATAGAATAAAATGCATTTGGGAAAAAATTATGCCAAATAATTTCCACTAAAAAAATGCCAGAACATACCACAAAGTGTAATATTGTATTATGAGTCTACAGGAATGAGCAAGAAAAGCAAAGATTGTGATTGTAAGGAATTTGAATTGAGAATGTGCTGATGAATGTAACTCCTGTCCCACTCAGTCTACACCTGAGCGTGGCCTTCCTACCAAGTAACCAGTGGTAGCCTCACATGTAGAAATCATCTATTATTCACACACTGGAGCCAACGAAGCACTTGGGGAAAACCACCTTTCCACCCACCCAGGCTCCACTGGATTAATTGCACCCCATTGTACTAAGTGGCCCTTTAATAGGAGGGAGGAAACCATGCAACTACAAGGCACTTGACACCACAGGGAACATTTGACTCATCCAGAGGGTACTTAGAGAGGCTGTACTGACAACATACTGACAACGATCGTCTAGTGCCACTTCACACAAATGCCTCTCCACATTTCTATGTAGTTAATTTACTTTTAAAATTGTCACTGGACGAACAGGTGATGTTTGAACACTTGACAATTTTTTCAGAAAGCAAAAAGTATTTTAACAAAATTAAACTTTAATCTTAAAGAGCTCTTAAAACTGCTTGAAACAAGTACATCTTGTATATGTACTGTGAAGTCCAGTGTGAAATGTACAATGTGGAGGACAAGGAAGCAAGAAAGGGGGTGGAAGAGGAGGAGAGGGAGGGAGAAAGAGAGAGAGAAAGAAAGCATGTACAGTTTGAAATAGACTGGGGATAGCAAGATATTTGTCTTTGAGGATTTATATAGAGTTTGAGGTGGAGGCAAGGATAAAAAAAGCCTTGTCCTTGTCTCTATGTAATCAAAGAACAGTATTCACTTTGAGGTTCTAACCTCTTTTAACCACAGTAAATATATCCCTTTTGTCTGGTTTATTGCCAGCTTCCCTTTATAAACTATAAACACACCCATGTTTCAACTTTTAAATGTTAGACATCATCTCTGGATGCACAGAGAAGGAATCCTGCTCTAATTTTCACATTACATGCACAAAACACAATCCTGCCTTCCCACTTATATGATGGTCAAAATAACCACTCTTATTTCCTACAGAAGGAAATTGTGACCTTGTTGCACCTGAAAAAGATGTTATAACTTTTCTCACACCTAAAATTAACACTATTTAGAAAAAAAAAAGGTAAGGAGATTCTTGCAAATTCCAATTGGTAGAGATATATAGGTGTATTTGCAGGAGGAAATGAGGACAGTTATCACAGAACAAAGAATGTGTGAAAAGGGCTTCAAACAGTGCAAAACAAAGGAGAATCCTCCCAAGACTCCCAGGTTAGAATAAAGAGCAAATTACTTATTTTGCTGAGTAGCCTATTATCTTATATTCATTTCTCTTGGCCTCTTAACACTTGTTGCCTGTTCCATATCCTGAAAAGTCAAGATTTACACATTTCTCTCTATATAGGAGGCATTTTCCTCCCCTGCCTTGATCATACATTTTCTCCTTTTGTGGTGCACACAGGAGTTATGCTTTTAATAGCATCTCTAATGAACTTTTCTCTGACTATAAAGAGTACCCCGTGCTATAGTATGTATTTTTATGCAGTGTGATTGCCTCACTTAGAACTATTGTAATTTAGTAGCATGACTATTCCCTTGTTAAACTACAGACCGGTTAGGACAAGTTTCTGTCAGCATATTTACTGTAGAGTTGGACTCAGTGGGTGCCTGGTGAATCTACCTGGTGAATGAATGAGTCTCTCTTTCCGCGGTGCTTGCTAGTGGTGTCTGTCTTGTCTGCCTATTAACCAAGCACTTTATTTCTTTATTTTCTTTTCCTATTCCTCCTTATGCTTTTGTCTATGTCTTCCTTTTCAGAATGGCCAATCCCTACTTAATTTCTTAATTCTCCACTAGGTTTTCCCTGACAAATTCCCAGGTTCTCCAAAGATAGATGAGAGGATGCATTCAATGCATCCTATGTAGATGTTTCCACTCCGTATTTAAGTTTGCAGCATCAAGCCGGGCGGTGGTGGCGCACGCCTTTAATCCCAGCACTCGGGAGGCAGAGGCAGGCGGATCTCTGTGAGTTCGAGACCAGCCTGATCTACAAGAGCTAGTTCCAGGACAGGCTCCAAAACCACAGAGAAACCCTGTCTCGAAAAACCAAAAAAAAAAAAAAAAAAAAAAGTTTGCAGCATCATAAGCTTGTATGTCTTTATTTACCACCACTTACACACACTTGATGGTGAGATAGCTTTATAATTATGTTTTGCTTCCTGAGTACCCTGCCATTGTGTGCATGGCACTTGATATTTGAATTAATTAATTTATTACCCAATAAATGATGACTCTACCATACAACATCTGATTTCCCAGCTGATTCCTTAATAGGAAGATCATTGGTTCTGATTTCATTTTGTAATGCTGAAGATAGTGTCAATTAAAACTGCCCTCCACTTTTGAATCTTTACTTCTTGGTTCTGGCTGAATAAAACCAAGTAAACATCTCTCTTATTTCAAATACTAAATAAGTATTTCTGGGGCTCTTGGTTATGTAACTCCTAATTACACTGTCTTTTATCACATTAACAAATTAGTGTCTCTAGCTAGGTCTTTGTTAACAAAAACATTTTTATCTACTGGACTTATAAAAGTTTTACTGTTTCTTGATAAGAACATTAGCAGTGGAATTCTTAGATGTTTCGCAAGAGAAAGAGATTCAGTAATAAATATACAGGCATATTGAATACCCTGTTATGGCCTACAAGATTCCCATAATAGAAATAAAAGAAAAAGATTAGACTGAGGAAAAGAATAAAAGGAATCCTGATAGAACACTTTCTCATGGTATTCTAAGTTTTCTGACTGCTTAAGGATTCGAAGGAAAAATTTTAATGTATCATAGGTTTATTAAGGAGCCATATAATATATTTTGCATGTTATGGAAACAAAATAAGCATAGAACCAAGTTAATAGGAGGTGAAGCCACTAGAGAGATGGTTCAGTAGTTGAAAGAACTTGCTACATTTTCAGAGGTTCCAAGTTTGTTTCCTGGAACCAATGTCTGGTTGGTCAACTTCCTGTAATGTAATCTCCATAATATTATCCAACACTTTCTTCTGGCCTTTGCGGCCATCTGCAGGTATGCTATACATTTTCAAACATCCTCATACACATACAAATAAAATCTTTAAATATAGGTAAAATGAGTAAGTTATTTATAAAACAAGAGATCAAAGGATACAAAAAATTCATAAATAAAAATTGAACCCAGTTACTAGATACAAAGAGATACAACATAATTTTATTTTTGTGGAACATAATTCAGGATAGTAAGAAGTGTAGAACTACAGATATGTTCTGTATACTTAAAAAAACTATCATTTTCTAGTTTTTTTCTTTATGCCTTAGCAGGTTTAATTTAGAGCTGACATTAAAGCTTTTTTCTTATAAATAAAGGTGCTACACACTGGTTAAAAATACCTAGTCAGAAGTAAGTGCTACAGGTAATTAGCTCCTCTGGGTTCTCTGGTCCCAAGTGGTTATATTCCGGTTGCATGTGTTTCCACCAAATGTTGAGGATGGCTGTACAAAGGGACTTGCCAACAACAGAGTGACCAGTGAACCGTAAGAGCTTCAAAACTTTCTCCAGAGGAAAGACAAATTTCAGCAAAGCTTGAAGTTAGTCAAGGAGAGACTCAGCAAACTCTGTGTGTGTGTGTCTGTGTCTGTGTGTGTGTGTGTGTGTGTGTGTGTGTGTGTATGTGTATGTGTGTTGGGGAGGGGTGAGCCACAACTCTTGCTTTGGGTAATACTAGGGTGAGAAATGTTTCTTTTCTTCACTTTGAGAAACATTTATAGAATATTTTGAATTTTTATGTCACTAGTGATATGTAATTAAATGACACACCAATGTAAAATTAGTTTTTTTATACAATTTTCTAAGGGTAATTACATGTAATTGAAAGAAATGAGTGGCCCCGACTTTAGGGTGGTGATAACATCATGCCATCACTTATGACTCATGGAACAACCATGCCCACAGTAAATTGAGAATGAAATAGCTGTATCTTAGAAAGGAAACTGAGTAAGAGACACAAAATTCTAAACAATTAAAAAGACAAATACTACCAGCAAAAGGGTCAATAAAGACAGATTCTTCAAGCCATGTTAGGAGACAGTTCCCTAGAGATTTAACTAATTTCTTCATGCCTTTTGAGGTAGAGCATTTGTTTTTCATTCTTCCAAAGCATAGTTTGCCTTTTTAAATAATATTTGTTCAAAGTTATTTGTACAAGAGCAGCCTTGGGAAATGCAATATTTCCCTTTTAAGCAAAACAAGTTTTAGTGAAAGAGAAAGAGTAATATTTCCCTCTGTAATATGTCTTTAGAAGGGTTGTAAATAATATTACTCAATGTATGGAAACTTATTTTCCTACATCTCTCTGAATCTCTTACTTTACCCCAAAGAACTGTGGAAGCAAGGTGTGCATGTTGGTTTTTGACAATTTGACACACTGGAATTATCTGGGGAAAAAAAGAACTTTGAGAAAATCCCTCCATTGAAAAAATGCCTCCATCAGAGTAGGATACGTGGGCAAGTGGCACTGGGTGAATGAGAAAGGGGGTGAAGTGGAGGCAAGGGGAGAGGGGGAGAGAGAAGGAGAAGGGGAGGATTGGAGAGAGCTTAGGGGAGTGGGATGGTTGAGATGGAGGAAGGGTGGATATGGGAGCATCAAAGAAGATATCTTAATTAAGGGAGCCATTTTAGGGTTGGCAATAGACTTGGCCCTAGAGGGGTTCCCAGGTATCCAAGGGGATGTCCCCAGCTAGGACCTTGGGCAGTAGAGGAGAGGGTGCCTGAACTGGTCTTGTCCCATAGCCGCACTGATGAATATCTTGCATATCACCATAGAACCTTCATCTGGCGATGTATGGAAATAGAGACAGAGACCCACATTGAAGAACTGAACTGATCTCCAAAGGTCCAGATGTAGAGCAGAAGGAGGGAGAACATGAGCAAGGAAGTCAGGACCGCCAGGGGTGCATCCACCCACGGAGATGGTGAGACTGATCTAATGGGAGCTCACCAAGGCCAGCTGGACTGGGTCTGAATGAGCATGTGATCAAACCCGACTCTGAATGTGGCTGACAATGGGGGCTGACTGAGAAGCCAATGATGATGGCACTGGGATTTGATTCTACTGGGGTTTTGGGAGACTAGTCTGTTTGGATGCATACCTACCTAGGCCTGGATGGAGGGGGGAGGGCCATAGACTTCCCACAGGGGAGGGTACCCTGCCTTCTCTTAGGACTGGAGGGGGAGGGAGGAGGGGGAGTGAGGGAAGTAGGACGGAAATGGGAGGAGGGGAGGAGGTGGAAATTTTGAATGGTATTATTTATAAAGCAATAAAAAAAGAAAAGAGGCTGAGCAAGCCATGGTGGACAGTAGAAGCCAGTAAGGATCATTCCTCCATGGTCTCTGATTCAGCTCCTCACTTCAAATTCCCAACCTGTTTGAGTCCCTGCCTTTCTTTCTTTCATCAGTAGCCAGCTGTCACTTGGAAGCATAAAGTGAAACAGCTCTTTCTTCCCCTAAGCTACTTTTGGTTCATTCATGCTTTTCGCAACAACAGAGAAGTAACAGTCTTCCTGTTATTCTATATCTTACATACCTTCTTCCTCTCTTCCCTTCACAGTATTCCCTGAGCTATAGACACAGAAGATGTGACTAAGGTCTCCACAATCTGATGATCTCTGAATTGTGTCCACTTGTGGTTTTCTGTGATGGTGCCCATTTGCTGTGAAATGAGGCATCTCTGATGAAGGGTGGTAGCTAAACTCATCTATGGGCATAAAGCTAAGATTTAAATGTATAAGGAATCATGCTGTCCTAGCAAATTGGCACTAACAGAATCTTTTCTAAATTATATTGCATTATGAGTCACAGAAAGCTTGCTAGATTTCAGGTACCAAGAATGTTTTCCATCTTATTGAGTAGGCCACAAGTCCGATTACAGAACTTTTAGTTGCCATGACCATATAAATGCTGCTAGTTGAATCTTTATGCATATCTTGCTATACTGATAAATGCCATGCTCCATAGGTGATCCAACTGGGAATGACTATTTAATTGCTTTTCTCCCTTGGCAGCTTGCACTCATGAAATCTAGATCACAGAGAAAAGGCTTTCATGTCAGATCCAGTCCAAATTATCTGAGTCATGTGTCCAAAGTGCCCAATGTCTTCAGCAATAGAGCCCCCCCCATCAATCCCTAAGAGGAAATCAATGACTACATATCTAATCTATATAGTTTTGGGAATCACTTGGAATACCCTGAAAGGATATTTCTAGTACCTGGTATTAGTCTATGGTCTTGTGAGAAGCACTGTTAGGTCAAATGGAATAACCTCCTTCAATATTATATATAAATATAATATATATTTATTTCTTATAAATATTTATTTACTTGCAAATATACCTATGCATTTGGTGTGGGAGGTCCTTCTTTCTATGTGTTGCTTTTCTTGGTTAATTAATAAAGAACTGCTTTGAGCCTATGGTAGGAAAGAACAGAACTAGGCAGGAAAAGCTAGGCTGTATGTTGGAAGAAAGAGGGCAGAGTCAGAGAGATGCCATGTATCCTGCCAGAGTCAGATGCTGGGAACATTACCAGGTAAGCCACAGCCACTTGGCATTAAACAGTTTAATGGAGATAGGTTAAATTAAGTTGTAAGAGTTAGCCAATAAGATGCTAAAGCAAATGTGCCAAGCAGTGATTTAATTAATACAGTTTCTGTGTGATTATTTAGGGGCTGAACAGCTGAGAACAAATAAGTGGCCTCCTCCTACTACATGCATTATGTGTATTTTTAGATAGCTATGAAATAAAATGGTTCCGTAAGGTTTATCAAGCAACCTTAGTGTTGTTTCTCCATCATCATGCCTCCTTCAGGATTTACTTCCCTCCTTCAACCAGGTTGGAGACTTTTCTTGGATATTCCATTTCTAATGTCAAATTACCTGAATCTTGCAATTCTCCCCCCCCCAAAAAAAACTTCTTACTTATGGCCTCTTTACCCTTTCTGGTGCTTGTACTTACTCCAGGTTATGCACTCACATTTGAGGATTTTGAGTGAAGATCCACAGATGACATATTCTTTTCTAGGTCTAACTATTTGCCTGAAATTTTCATGCTTTCAATTTTCTTCACAGCTGAATAGTATTCCATCACATAAAGGTACCACATTGTCCTAACCAAACTGTCAACCAAAAAGCATTTATGTTATTTCCATTTCCTGACTACTGTGACTATGATGAATATGGTGAATGAGAACATGGGGAGATGGAGTTCAAGTTCTTTTGGTATGTATCAAGGAGTGGTAAAACTGGGATATATGGTTTTTTGAGCAATCTCCATTTTTATTACCAAAGTAGATGCAACAATTTGGATTTCTACCCAGAGTATATTAGGGCTACATTTTAATAGAGCTGCTAATCTCTTTACATGATAACTTTATAAGGTCCAAACCAAACTGTGTCATTTACACTGATCTAACCAAAGTGGATTGGCTGATCATACTCAAAATGCAAGAAAATATGGCTCAGTGTATCAAATAATCCTTACCATGTAAGAATATACTGTAAAACAGACAGGAAGAGACTTAGGAACAGGTCTTGCCAGTTGGAACAGGTGAGTGCCTCACTAGACAACTGAATTGCCCTTGATTTTGTTCCCAAAGACCCTACCAACAGCCCAAGATATCCCAACACATTGTCTGCCTTTCTACTGGGACCTTGGTCTCAATCCCAGTGGACTTCAGCCACTCAGACACATATCACACCAATCAGAATAGACCTAAGACAGTCAGAACTGAGATACCCAATCCCATCCTTGCTGCACTACAGGCCAAACTAAATGCTAGATCAGTTTCTAAGTAGGACAGAGACTCTCAGACATTAATAGCAAAAGATTTCAATACCCCACTCTCACCAAAAGACAGAAGCTTCTGTCACCAGACAGAAGCTAAACAGACAAACTTTATGACACTAATGGACCTAACAGATGACTACAGAACATTTTATTGTGTTTTCTTTGAATTTTTTGACTGTAAAGGAGCTAAGTACAGAGAGATACTTCATTGTATGTGCTGCTAAGTTAAACCAATGTGTATATTATAAAGGTATCTTGACTTCAGAATTTGGGTCTAAAGATATGGTGGTTTGGAAAAGAGGTTCTTCTTTTGTTTTCACAGAAGATGAGAACCTGTGGATTGCTTCTAGGCCAATATGGTTTGATAGACCATGCCTCCCTTAAAGGTCACCATGAACACCCTCAAAAAATTACGTGGCCCAACTACTGACTGGGATGAACCTAGCACACAGGATACACAATGAAAGACCTGATTAACAGTACCCCAAATCAGCAGGAAACAGTATGAACAAAACTATGCCCATATTCCCAAATATTGTTTATAAATGTTTCTTTACATTTAAAGGGAATATGCTATAGAGATGAATAATTTGCATTGGTATGGATCTTGCCTTATTGATACAAATTTAAGGTCAATTTTGTTATATGTATATTTCTGCTCTTTATTAAGGTATTGTGATTGTGTAGTTCATTTAAAAATGTAATGTGAAATTAAGAAATATAGGTTAATATATATCATCTATAATAGTCAAGTTTGTAGTCATGTTACTTATGTTTTCTAGATGTACAGAGAAGTATTTCAGATGGATAGGGATTCTTCAAATCTTTCAGAAACCTTCAGAATATGGCATTTAAAATGTTTAAAAATTTAAAGCTTTTCATGACAATGAGACACACCTGCTCCTGGCAGCAACAAGATACTACAAGAGGAAGATGGGCATCGAAGTGGCTTCTTCCTTATGGAGTTGGTTAGCCATTTGGGCAAGAAACAGTTCTGCCCAGACTGTTGCATTAACTGGACATGAAGTACCTGTAGAGAGATTACTGCTGAACTTGCCTAAAGGTGAGATGATCCTTTGGGGGTTTCTGTCTCATGAAAGAGTCTGCGAGCCACCATGTGGTTGCTGGGAATTGAACTCAGGACCTCTGGGAAAAAAAGAGTCTTCAAGACATTCTGCAGGATACAGAAGAAAGTGACAGAACTGTATTTGAAATTTCCTGCTTCATGGAAAAGTCTGCTGGATACTATGGGTCATTAGGCTGAAGATGGATGCCCCAACGGTACAGAAGAACTTTGGGTGACTGTCCAGGCAGCAAGATGTCTCTGTCAATTCTATAGTTTTGGAAGTCGCTTACAATGCACTTCCTGTTTACTTAGGTAATATTATATTCTTCTGGATTCTTTGATGGAGTTGAAGAATAGATAGTTATAGTTTTCCTTAGTTATGATAAAATATAAAGTGAATAGAAATATTGTAACTGTAATTCTTGCTTGATACCTGTTTTAATATATGTAGTTTTGCTATGGTTAAAGTCTTCCTTTTTGTTTAAACAGAAAAGGAGAAATGGTGTAGGAGGTCCTTCTGTCTTTGTGTTGCTTTCATTGGTTAATAAAGAAACAACTTTGGGCCCATGATAGGGCAAAACTTAGGTAGGCAGTGAAAATTAAATGGAATTCTGGGAGGAAGAAGACAGAGTCAGAGAGACGCCATAGATTTACCAGAGACAGACAGGAATTTTACCTGGTAAGCCACTGCCATTTGGTGATACACAGATTAATAAAAATGAGTTCAATCAAGATGTGAGCTGGCCAATAAGAGGCTAGAGCTAATGGGTCAAGCAGTGATAAGATTAATACAATTTCTCTGTGGTTATTTTGGGGCTAAGCTAGCAGGCAGCCAGGATGAAAAAGCAGGCCCACCTTGAAATATAGATCCATTGTTTCCACACATAGGAGCTTATAGTTGTGGAAGAAGTATGGTGCAGTAGTGTTGTAGGAGGCTGCTTGTTTGTTCCCAGCTGCTCAGCCCCAAAATAATCACACAAAACTATATTTTTCACAATACTGTTTGGCCAATAGTTTAAGCATATTTCTGGCCTACTATTAACCCATTTCTATTATTTTATATTTTACCATGAGGTTCATGGCCTACTCATAAGGTTCCAGCTGAAAGCTTACATCTTTTCCCTCTGGTGGCTTCACGACTACTCTCTGACTCCACCTTTTTTCTCCCAGCATTCAGTTTAGTTTTCCCCACCTATCTTTGTTCTGCCCTACTATCGGTCCAAAGTTTCTCTATTAATCAATGGTAATCACACCATACAGAGGGGAATCTCATATCACAGTAGATGGGAAAGAAAGCTTTATCAAGGTCTGTCTTTTACAGAGAGATTGAGACATGAGTCCTATTATAGCAAGGGGGATTGTATAAAAGTATATTTTGCAGATAAAAAAGAACTGTTTGGGTTTGAATATTGATCTCCTTAAAACATTATGCCCATGTCTACTACTTTGTAACTTTCAGGCACAAAGTAGCTGCCAGGTGACATAAGTGCTGTGAGAGCAGGATGTGTCTGACTCTATACTAAGTTAAGCCTGAAAAAATGCTGAATTCTGTGTCTAGAATAAGATTTTGTAGGTGGTGGGAAAGTGTATTTTGGGAAGCATAAATGAGAACAATGGTTTTTTTTAAATAAAGATTATGATGTATTTCTTAAAACACGATGTATTTTTAAAGTAAAAAAAATAGGAGACACTAATAAAGCTCTTTATATAGCCCTTGTAAGAAATATTTTGTTTACATACAAATAACGATGGCTTCAACTATTTAGGGCTACTTGAGTGCAATCCCCCTGGTGGTCAGAATTTTTCCTTGTGCTGATGCCCCTTACTGGTCTCAGGAGCTAGCTGAGCCTGAGCCAAGGCAGGAAATAAACATAGGGCACAAACAAAGAGAACAAAACAAAGAAGCAATGAAACAAAGAATTGGTTCTTTGAGAAAATCAACAAGATAGACAAACCCTTATCTAAACTAATTATAAGAAAGAGAAAAAATATCAAGATTAACAAAATCAGAAGGGAAAGGGGGTGTCTACCAACAGACACCAAGGAAATCCAAAATATCATTAGGTAAAACTGCAAAGACCCATACTCTACAAATTTGGAAAATTTAAAAGAAATGGACAATTTTCTTGATAGATACCGCTTACCAAAGTTAAATCAAGATTGATCAGATAAGCAATTTAAATAGACCTATAACCACTAAGGAAACAAAAGCAGTCATTAAAAGTCTCCCTCTCCCAAAAAAAACCTGGGGCCAGATGTTTTTAGTGAGAAATTCTACCAGACTCTCAAAGAAGAGCTAATACCGATACTACTAAAATTTTTCCACAACATAAAAACAGAAGATCATTGCCAAATTATTTTTATGAGGCAACAGTTACTCTGATACTCCAGCCTCAAAAAGAAACAGAATTACAGACCCATTTCACTCATGAACATAGATATAAAAATACTCAAAAAAAATACTAGAAAACCAAATCCAAGGTCACATCAAAGACTATCAACTAAGGTCAAGTGGGCCTCATCTCAGAAATACAGAGATGGCTCAACATATAAATATCTGTCAATGTAGTGTACCATATAAGCAAACTGAAAGAGAAAACATATAATCATCTCATTAGATGACAAAAGAGTCATTGAGAAACCCAATACCTCTTCATAATAAAACATCTTGGAGATACAGGGATACAAGGGACATGTCTAAGCATAATAAAAGCAATAATTTACAGCAAACCAATAGGCGACATCAAATCAAATGGAGATAAACTCATTGCAATGCCAATAAAATCAGGGACAAGACAAAGCTTCCCACTCTCTTCATAGCTCTTCATTATAGTACATGAAGTTTTAGCTACAGCAATAGGACAACTAAAGGAAATCAAGGGAATATAAATTGTAAAGGAATAAGTCAAAATATCACTATTTGCAGATGATATCATAACATCATAAGCCACCCCGAGAATTCTGTTGTGATACTCCTGCAGCTGAAAATCACCTTCAGTGAAGTGACTGGATAAAAAAAAAAAATATTAACGAAAAATATCAGTAGTTCTTCCATACACAAATGATAAATGGACTGAGAAAGAAATCAGGGAAACACTACCATTCAAAGCCACATATAATATGAAGTATCTTGGTGTAGTTCTAATCAAGCAAGTGACAGGCCTGTATAAAAAGAATTTCAAGTCTTTGAAGAAAGAAATTAAAGAAGATGTCAGAGATGAAGAGATTTTCTTTGCTCACATATTTGTAGGATTTACATAGAAAAAAGAAAAAAGATAGAAAAAATGTCCATTTTACCAAAAGAAATATACGATTCGATGTAATCCTCATCAAAATTCACCACAATTCTTTACAGACCTTGAAAGTACAATACTCAACTCATATGGAAAATCAAAATGAAAGAAAACAAAAGAGAATCTTGGAATAGCTAAAACAATCCTGTACAATGAAGGAACTTCCAGAGGTATGGCCATCCCTGATTTCAAACTCTACTACTGAATTAAAGCAATTCAAACCACATGTTACTGGCATAAAAATAAACAAGTCGATCAATGAAATGGAATCAAAGACCTAGATGTAAATTCACATACAAATGAACACCTGATTTTAGATAGAGAAGCTAAAACGTTCAAAAGAAAAAAAACCCCAACATATCCTCAACAAAGAGTGCTAGTCTAAGTGGATGTTGGCATGTAGAAGAATGCAAATAGAGTCATATCTATCACCCTGCACAAAACTCAAGTTCAAGTGGATCAAAGACATAAAACCATATACACTGAACTTGATGGAAGAGAAAGTGTAGAATAGTCTTGAATGAATAGTCACAGGAGACAACTTCCTGAATAGAACACCAATAGAACAGCCACTGAGACTGACAAATAATAATAAATGGGACCTCATGAAACTGAAAATATTCTGTAAGGGAAAAGACACTGTCAAAAGGACAAAACAGCACCCTACAGAATGGAAAAAGATTTTCGCCAACTATAAATCTGAGATAGGACTGATATCCAAAATATATAAAGAACTCAAGAAAGCAGACAATAACAAACCACATAATTCAATTAAAAACGGGGTACAAATCTAAATAGATAATTCTCAACAGAGCAATCTCAAATGACTGTGATACACTTAAAGAATTGTTCAACATTCTTAGCCATCAAGGAAATGAAAATCAAAACTAATTTGAGATTCCACCTTATACCTGTTTACAATGAAAAACACAGTAACAGCTCATGCTGGAGAGGATATGGAGCAAGGGAAACACTTCTCTATTGGTGGTGGGAGTGCAAACTTGTAAAGCTGCTTTGGAAATCTATATGGTACTTTCTCAGAAAATTGTAAATCGATCTACCTCAAGATCCAGTCATATTACAGTCAACAGCCCCCGAGAAGCTGAGAAATAAGGAAGGCTAAAGGGAGAGCATATACATAAATCTCACTGTAAAAGGAAAATAGAATATACATTGGTGTTGAATGGTGTGAGGAGTTTTGATGGAGAAATGGGGATAGGAGCAGGAGGCATCAAGTGTGGGGGGGGATGGAGGGAGAGAGTACACGGAGACATTAACTAGAATCTGGGGTTATCCGTGGGATGAGCTAGAAACTTTGCACAATGAATCTCCAGGCAATATAAGAGGACGACCCTAGCTAAGACTTCTAATAACAAGGAAATGTGGAGCCTGAAAGAGTCATCTCCTGTAACAAGAAAGAATTCCTTTGGAGTGATTGGTACACCAACACAGTCACAAAACCTTTGGTCTATAATTTGTCCTGGATTCTCAACATTGTCTGCCTGTCAGAGAGTTTGAGAGGCATAATTTGCACCTTCTAACTCAGGAAGTGGTTGCCTGGCTTTTTTGAAGTTAAGAAAGCTCTGCGCCATTCTGACAGGTGTTCAGGTTATGTCAATGTACTTCTGTTCCTTCCATTGTTACCATGAGGTCAACTAGAGAGAAGCTGTTTTCTGACTCAGTGTACTTGAGTATATGTGACTTGGGTCATCTCCCTCCCTAGGAAACAGAATGCTGCTGATGGGAAGTCTCAGAATGGCTGTGTGAGTTAACCTGGCTGTATAATATAAATGAAGTCTTTGTTAGCTTCTTCCCCAGTTTACATTGGGTATAAAAGCTGTGGGAAAATAATCACGGATGATTTCAGGATCTGCATAATCCTTGAAACTCCCTCCCGATACTATCTTGTGGTTTCTGTCTTTGTTTCCCTTGCCCCTACCCTGATAAGTGATGATTCTGTTGAGGCTAGTCCGAAACAGCCTGCAAGATGTTCTGGGGTAAGGGTGGCACAGTAATTGTGGGAGTGAACAGTCAATGAATCGCCCAGCTTGAGACCCATACCAAGAGAGGGAAATAAATCGTGAGGGCTAAGAACCAGAAAAGGTATACCTCAGAGACCTAGGACAGAACCAAACATAACTGGCAAAAAAGAAAAAAAAATGTCAATGAAATAATTACTAATGATATTGTGCTGTACTCATAGATTGAAGCCTAACCCAACTGTTATCAGAGAGGCCCTATCAAAAAAGTAGTGGAAACAGATGCAGAGACCCATAGCCAAATATTAGGTGGAATTTATGATACCCTGCATACCAAGAGGAGGAGGGATTGTAGGAGCCAATGGAGTCAAGGGCATTGCCAAACAACAACAAGAAAACCCACAGAACCAACTAACCTGGGCTCATAGGGCTCATTCACAGAGGCTGAACCACCAACCAGGGATTCTGCATGGAACTAACTTAGGCCCTTTGCATATATGTGACAATGTGTAACTAGGTCTTCTTGTGGGCCTCCTAACAGTGGGAGCATCGCTGTCTCTGGCTCTTTTGCTAAACCATGGCTTATGATATCCATGGGAGTCCTGTCTATAACTGAAGAGAAAAAAAGAAGGAGGGGTAGAAGAACAAGAAGAGTGAGGGAGGAACTGTGAAAGGAGAAGGAAGGGGAGACATTGGTGGGGATGTAAAAACAAAAAAAAATTAAAAAACAGACAGGAAGAGTATTTCTTTGTAAGGACAATAGATTTATCTAATTCATGTAACAATGTGAAAAGATACTTTGCTACTTTACTTTAGTTATATTTGATGGGATCAATGGAGACATGATATGTAAAGAGAGAAGGGGTCTCATCCACTACTCTTCTGGCATTTCAAATTTTAGCTGCATGTTCCTTTGCACCCTAAGGTTATATTCTCTAAAGGGGGTAATAAAACCTACCTTTCATGATTTCATGATGATCCTTGTGTGCGTGCATCTGTGTGTGTCTTAACAAAGAATTGGTTCTTAAGATGAGACCTATTATTACTGATGTTTCTAATAATGAAAAATCATATCTACTAAATTTTGAATTAGACTTCAGAATTAACCATTATATGCTCTTGTTCACACTTTCACTGGTAAGAATGAAGAGCAAGCATACAATTTTAACTGATGATAGTTATTTAGTGTCTAGAGGTTAGTTACCTCTTTCTCTTGAAATAAGACATGAGACAAGCATTCTACTCAGACAGTCTATGTATATGAAGTCAAAGCCATTCCCTCAAAAGCATTTAAGAAAAATCATTTTATCAAGCTGCCTTTGATTCCTGTATTGTGTGAGTCACACTCATTCTTGAGCACATCCCTTTCTGTGTCTCAAGAAGCATGTGCCATCATTTACTTCTTTTCATCAAAAATAGTCATATTTAGTAAAAAGTTGAATACAACCACCTAATAAATGGTATTAAATTAGAACTTCAGCTATTTCATTTAGACTAACTAAAAAAATAATATAATTTTCTAATAATTTAAAATATTCAACTTCACTTTTGTTTTTAAGTAGTGCATGCTTTCCTTGTCTAGTGTGATTCTATACAATTAAAATATAAAATTCTAATAATTTCAAATATGACAGTGAATAATAATATAAATAAAAAATAACCTAATTAAAGTGCTATTTGAAAAGATAAAATGAGTTTAGATAAATGTAAAATGGGTATGAGCTATTAATTGACTAGAATATTAGACATGTTAGCACCATCGTACAAGAATACAAAGCATATATTTCCTGCATAACTTCGTATAACACAAATATGGATACACAGGGGAGAAGAGTCAAATCCCTTCATGGAATGAAGGACAGTACCTTTAATTTCTTTCTTTTTATGATGGGATTGTTTTTCTCACTAGGTTTTGGCAGGCCCTAGAAATTGATGTCATTTTTGATTAATTCTTTTTGTACTCTGATGACAGCTAATGGAATGATTTGAAAGCTATTTGCTTTGCAAAAAGAAAAAGAGATTCAATATAGCTGCCTTTTATGCCCATTCTTAAAGCTTTTACCTCTTTCTCTTGAAATAATTAGTAAAAGAGGGGAAAGATTGCTGTAATTACTAAGCATTATAAACTATATCTGGGTTCCTGACATTAACAGTAGCTGTCATTAAAATTAGATCACTTGTCTCATCTTAAGAAAATGTTACTTTTAACGATTTTATGATATAATCTGAAAAATATCTTGACAGGATACTAATTCTGAGAATGAAATACAGACCTTTAAATATATACATAGTTTTGCCCTCTACAGAAACCTATAAGGTGATTAAAGGTCTGTCATTAAGTGCTTAGATTGGTATTATGAAAACGGGTCATCAACTATTTCATAAAACTGACCAGAATTTAGGTATCATATTTGAAATCACTTTTAAGAACAAATGAAACAATAAAAAGGGGATTATTTTTTAATTATATTAAAGTAATCAAATAACATACTTTAGGGGCCAGACTTTGGGTAAAGGGTTTTCGCATACAAGAATAAATTTAAGAAGTGCTTGTTATCTTTCTGACATTTGCTTCTGCAACATTTTCTTCCTCTTTAACTTATTTGTGATAATTATAAGAAAATACATTTTATGGCATTGTATTTTATATAAATATGTGTCTAGATAAAAGTATGCAACTGTAGAAGGCATTATTAGAATGTGGGATGTGATGAGCACAAACCTGTAACAGCAGCTCTTGAGCATTGAGTCCAGGAAGATCAGAAGTTCACGGTCAGACTTGTCTAACATAGTGAGTTCAGGGCCACAACTGGCTCCATGAAACCCTGCCTCAAAGCATACAAACAAATAGGTAAAACTGTGAGCAAGCCATCGTCATACGCAAACATGGAGAGTGCTTCTGATACAAGGGCGTACAGCAGTACGAATTATAAAAGTTCAAAATATTATGAGCTGAGATACAGGCTATTTTGCTAATATGAAAATGTTAACTATCAAGTAATAGTCTAAAACAGACAATAACCTCAAATTATGTTAATTAAACACTCTCACTGTGTTATCAAACATATAATCCATACAAGCATAAATATTTTAAAATTGTTACATAAGTGATCATTACCAGTAAAATTTTGTGTTATGCATCTTAAATTTTTATGTTAAATACCATGCTAAAGTGTGCTAAGTATGAAAACCAACAACAAAAATACCTGAAATTCATAATATCCAAAGTTATTCTAGGAAATTAATGACTTTCCTTACTCTGAAAAAGACAAAGTTGATTCTATTAAATGTGATAAGTGAAATGTAAATTAAAATTTTAATAAGGTGCTTGTTAATCCATTTGTTCACAGCTAACTTGAACTCAAGTTAAATTAGCGCCTAATTATCAACAGTAGAGATATGATTTCGTCCAAATCTCAAGGGCAAATAAGTGTTGGAGGATGGCTGATCCCAAGACAACAGCTTAAGTGTTATTAAAAGTATCCACTAGTCACTTTTTCTGTGATGTATTTCATTTAGAAAATCAATTCCATGTTGTTAAAGATAGCAACAGTCCTCTAGAAAAAATCCCCACAGTAGATTAAAGTCACAAATAAGTTCATGCAGGATCTTTTATGGAGTTTCATCTTAGCCATGGTCATTTTACCTAAGAGAATTGTAGAAAATATTTCTCTATAACTATAAAATATCACATCCACAGAGAACCAGGGATTCTCACGTACAGGAAATATTCAGAATCTTTTAAGTGTTTGCTTCATCCTGCATGACAAGGTTTCTTGGTTCTGAACCTTAGATGTTATTAAGTTAGACAATATATCAACAATCAATACAAACACCACATTTTAATAAACTTTTAAAAATAATTCTTTATAAACAAAAACACACAATTTTAACATAAGAATTGGTAGCCTATGCATATAGATTTAGTTTGTAAACTAAAATCTGAAAACATATCATGGAAAAATGTGCAAGCAAATGTTGAGAATCATGTCAATATCTCAAAATGTCCAATTGCTGATGAACAGAAAAATAAAATATATACATATTGATACCCATATAAATACACTATACTGACACTGGAGAATATACTCAGGGGTATGATGTAGTGGTGCACACTACAACATGCATAAACTTTGAAAGTATACTCTAAGTGAAACATGCTATTTTAGAATGATCATATTTGTAGCCTGTGTTGATAGGTGTTGTCTAACCAATAGAAATAGAACTGTTCGGGGTTTCCCGGGACTTTGTGAAGGACAATATACTGAACGTATTTCTAATGGAAATGGGGCTTCTTTTAAGGGAACAAAATGTTCGCAAAGGTATTATTAGTAATGTTCACACTTTGTCAGTAGCCTGATAACTTAAAAATAGCTGAATTATATTGAAGGTTGAAAGTCCATATTTCATTAGAGATGCAGAAAAAATGGAAAATAGCATGGAACTGCTTTCAAGATATTGTTTTTTATTGTGTCTCATTTTACTACTATTTTTAGATGACTGTATTCTAGTAAAAGAGAGGAAGAAAGAGTATGGTTTGAGTGGGTGGATAACTGGCAAGGATCTATGAGGCATTGATGGAGGGGAAACTGTAATCAGAATTTACTGTATAAAAAATCTATTCTTAATTTTAAAACAGATATGTTAAATTAGGAAGGAAGAAATGAAAGAAAACATAGTGGAAAACTGAAAATAATGTCTATTAAAGACTGAAAATAATTACTTAACAGTGTTAAAGAAGATGGTAATCAACAGTTTTCATATACTGAGACTGAGTTCATATACAAAAAAGTCTAAAGATTTACCAAAAATCCTGCCTCAAATGATGTGACAGACCTTACTGAACCCCATGGGAGGCCTCACCCTCTCTGAGGAGTATATGGCAGGTAGAGTTGGAGGAGGGGAGGGAGAGGAAACTGGGAGGGGTTGGTATGTGTGATGTCAGCATGTACCAAAAATTTAAATAACCTGTTATATTGGTTTATTAAACACACAACTGATAGTCCTCAGAGATTTCTCTAATGCAGAGAAATATAAAAATAAGAATGGAGACTCACTGATATGTTCTAGAAACTTAAGACTAACAAAATAAAATAAACCAGCAACAGGAAAGCATAGTAGAATAATATTTATTGTTGGTGTTGTGTTTAATAACATTGTATTGTTGGCATTTTGAATGTTCATTTACAGTTTTAGTAATGAAAGCATACTGGAAAGTTTATAAGAGAGAAGATCAAAAATATCACTAAGAACAACAGTATTGCCTGCTGTGACCAACGAAGCAGGTTAAGGGAGATGAATCCCTTACTTCATTTTAAAGCTGCTGAGAAAAGACAGCAAAATTACAGATGAGAAGACTTCGTTGCAGTCCTTGAATGCCCATCTGTGTGAAGCCATGTGTTCTTTTTTTTTTATTCTTTTTTTTTTTTTTGTGGTTTTTCGAGACAGGGTTTCTCTTTGGTTTTGGAGCCTGTCCTGGAACTGATGAAGTCCTGAGTGGATTGTTGCCATTAGGAAGGCCATATAAAGGACCCAATGGCTCAGATCCATGGGAATGACAAAGTTCAGAGGATGACAGAACCTTCCACTGCTCCATGTGAGGATGATGGCAGTGTGTGCAAAACTTAGCAACCTTAGCTTCCACCTTGCGTGTCATAGCTGAGACTGCTCACTTGCAGAAACCTCTCACCAAGAGTAGCTAACTCTCCTCCACCATGCTATACATAATACATGCTCCAAGGTTTCAGGTTGTTTCATATTTGGTGCAGCTCCATCAGAGCATGTACAATTCACCTAATCCCAGATTTTCTTACGTGCCTTGTATTTTCCTTGTTTTTCCCCTAGTTGGGTTTTAAGAACCAAGCCATGCAGGTTCAAACATTTGCACCCGTCTGAAGAAAAAAAATTATACACGCGAACATGCACACCTGCACATAAGCATGTGCACATACAGACACTAAAATAAATAGGTATATAGATAAATATAGATGGTAGATAGATAGATAGATAGATAGATAGATAGATAGATGATAGATAGATAGATAGATAGATAGATAGATAGATAGATATGATAGATATATAGATAGATGATGATGATGAAGAAGAAAGATAGATAGATAGATAGATAGATGATAGATTGATAAAAGAATCTATCCATCTTTGAATTCTTAGAAGGAATATCACCCACACACATACCAGTAGACATCTTTATTGTTTAACCAACCATCATCAAGTCATGAACAAAGTTTACCAGAGGCTGTATCAAAAGAGAACACTTTTCACAGCCATCTTTCCTTTTTAGAAAGACTCTAATAGATGCAGTCTAGAACGCACAATGCTTTTAGCCTCTGAAGAATTCAAATGGGATCTTGAAAAGCATAGATGAATCCTGATGCAATAAGACAAGCTGAGATGCCATGCAACTGTTAAATGGTTCCTGGTTCTGCATCTCAACCACAAGTTGAATCTTGTGCTAACACCAACTGGAGATGCAAAGCACAGCTATTTGACTTAGGGGCTTGCACAAGAACCAGAAAGGCAGGAAAGCACTAAACATTCCTGAAAGCATCCACCTCCAGGAAAGACTTTACCTTCCTGGGGCTTTAGACTGCCCCTTTAGAGGACCCCCCCCCCCCCATGCTCACATAGCTGAATTTATGCTCTGTGTTCCATGTAGCACAACAAGTAGCAGTGTCCCCACCACTTCTGACAAGACTGGAACCCGTGGAAATGGCTTTTATCACCACATTCATAAGGGACTTGTCTCCCCTGGCAAACACGTCTCATCCAAATACTCCAACAGGTTCATTCCAAACAGTCTGCTTAGCTCGAACCACAGCATCAGCATATTTCTTGATACTCTCAGTACCACAGTTCAAGTACATCCAACCAGTAGGTATGCCAGTGGCCATAGTAGCTTGGCCACTTTAAGTATTTTTATCAAATTTTCAGCAGTGACGAAGTCAAGAGACAAGGTAATCTTCACATCAGTTTTTTCATCTTTGGATATGATATCTTTGACCATCATGACCCCTTCTTTTTCATCATGAAGAGAAATGCCAATCTCCATGTTGTTGAGTTCCTTAGAGAAGGTAAAAACCATTTCATCATCAATGATCATTGAATTGACTTTGTGCAGAATCGTAGTGATCTGCAACATTAGCTCCTCCCAATAGCAGGAGTAACGCAATTCCTTCATCAAAAATCATCAACCATCTGTGGCAAATTCATATCAACCATGGAACTGTGGACTCAAGATGCAACCCCCAAATCATAATTGACATAAACATTCCTTCCTTAGTTTGAGTAATGCAGTTCAGAAAGCATCAATTTTGGCTTACTCAGCTTTAATCTTGTTCCCAGAAGCTTCCTTTCCCTTCCCTTCTTCCTCTATATGAAAGCAGAGATTTTCCAGCAGGATGGCAGACATAGAGACTGGAATGACACAGACGTTCTCTACTTCTGGGCCCACACAATCCCTCAAGAACAGAATATCCTTGCCCACCAGAGATTTGAGTTCTGCGACAACTGGCTCTAAAGACTACATTTCAGGCATGGGAATACCATCAGACTGGCCCATATAGCTCATAAGGACAACACACTTGACTCAATTATCAAAGCAGAATTTGATGCTTGAGACAGCAGTCGTGATCCTTTGGTTATTTATCATTTGGTTTTTCTTCATGGGATTATTGACGGCTTCCCTCATTGTGACCAGCTTCTTCTTTGCTTGTGACTCCTGTTAGAAAGTGACATTTTGACAACACAATACTGTGCAGTCAAGAGACCCAGAGCTGAGAAAGAGGTTAAAAGTCCTTTTTTTTTTTTAAAAATACTACCTTGTTAAGTTGTAAGATGGGAAGAAATGAAATATAACCAGTTGGGAATACTCCATGAGTAAAATGTCTTGGAGAAATAGATGCACACAGGACGTGGGTCTAGATTAGAACTTTAGTTCTTTTTGATCAAACCACTTGGATGTGCTGTTGTAATATATTCACTGTCAAGAGATACATTACTGCGCAAATGATGGAATCTATCATATACAGAAAAATTGACTTCCTATCAACTGCATAATATGAAAAGAAAAATTGTAATGAGAAGCACTGTCAAAATGTGAAATGGTATAAAATATATTCAGCATTCACACATAAAAAAGACAGAGAAGCACCTGGTGCAAATCCTTACAGAGAAATGAACAGTAGGAAGAAGGTGGGAGGCTGCAGACTGGATGACGACACTCATATTTACCTCATGCTAGATTTATTGACTCTTTTTCAATCTTGATAAGACTTGGAAAATGAGTTCAGTGACGGAATAAGGTATAGATGTGTCTTTATCAAAGGACAATGATTACAATACAACATCAGTCCAAAGATAGGCTCTCAGAGTTCCATTTCTGACTAAATATGTATTATAATTCAGAAAAAAAGCATTTAAAATTTCATAAATATTTATGTTTTATAGAGTTTAGACCATCACTTCTTTCGACTGTTTTGAAACCAAAAGATAAACATCATTGAAATGCTTTCACAGAAATAAAGATAAAAATTGGCTCTTCAGCATTTCTCTTGAAATGTAAACATACTATTAATTGAGTAGCCATTCAAAAGACAATAAATTAGTGGTGGCTGAAACCAATAAATACTTTGAATGCATTCTCCTGAAACACTATGTTTATAGTAAATGTTTTTGAGGAAAAAATAACAGATTTTTTGGAAATTATTATTGTATCTAATTTACATTGTGCTCATTTAACAACTATAACAAAATAATCTAAGATTCATGATTTGAAAAACAGTATATATTTCAAGAGTATGAAATCTTCATTTCAGGCAGAGACTGTACCTTTCTGCTGATGTTGCCACCTTCATTTCAGTTCAGATAAAGGAAATACATTACTGTCCTCAACTACATGCATTTCCCTAGCTTTCTTTATTTGGTCATTTATTTTTCTGAGACAGTATCCTGCTATATGGCCCAGGTTAGTTTTGTATGTTAGTTTTTATTTACTTTGGGGGACTTTATTAGGAAGTAGTTACATACAGTTACAAGCTAAATTTTTTCAAATAATTGCTTAATCTTGCCTAATAATTGTTAAATTAAATTTATTGCTATGGCAAAGGCTATTTTTATTTTCATTTTCATTCACCAAAAACAAATATGCTTTATAAAACCTAACATTTAGAGATATATAAATGAAAGGATATTTTGAAGACATTAACCAGATGATATTAACCTGAATTCATAAAATTTTATTATTTGCTTCCCCATTCTAATCAAAATTTTACTGGAATGACAACTGTAACTTGTGGCATAGTCAATAAGACACTGGTCTCAATTTAATTCAGTTTATACAACCTCTCTGTAACTTACGTTTCAGTATCTGTTATTAGTTAATATGTGCCAAGAACTTAGGTAAGTTAGTCACTGAATTCAAAGTTCAAACCTAAGTTGCCTGACCCCCAGGCATCTACTTTGGTCAATATATAGAAAATTATTTTTTTTTTAAATTTTCAATACTCTTATACTATGTAAGTGGCTATAATTTTTTGGTTTTTTATTAATTAAATTTATTTATGTTTTGTATATCTTGTCCACAATTTTCCCTCCCTCCTCTCTTCTCATTTCCTTTCCCCCTTCTCTTCTTCTCTCCCCCAATCCACTTCTCCTTTTCTATTCAGAAAAGGGCAGGCCTCCCATGAATATCAATAAAAGATGGTTTGTATCAAGTTACAATAAGGCTAAGCACCTCCCCTTGTATTAAGGCTAGGCAAGGCAACTCAGTATAAGGAATATGTTCTCAAAACCAGTCAAAGCATTAGGGACAGCCCCTGATCCCACTGTTAGGAGTCCACAAGTAGGCCAAGCTACACAACTGTCACACATAGGTAGAGGACCTAAGTCAGCTTCATGCAGGCTCCCTGGTTGTCAGTTCAGACTCTGTAAGCTCCCAAGAGCCAAGGTTAGTTGGTCCTGCGGGTTTCTTTGTGATGTCCTTGACCCTTCTGATTTATGCAGTCCTTTCTCCCTCTCTTCATCAGGATTCCCTGAGCTTGGCTTAATGTTTGACTGTGTATCTGTACATCTATTTCCATCAAAAACTGGATGAAGGCTTTCTGATGACAACTGGACTAGACACCAATCTATGAGTATAGCAGAATATCATTAGAACATTGACTTTTTTGCTCCAATCATGTTTTCAGCTATCCCATACCTCTGGGCCATCCAGCCTGTGGGTCTAGGTGGTGTCAGTGCTGGATATTCATTATCATGGAGTGGGTCTTAGGCTATACTAGTCATTGGTTGGCCACGCTCAAATCTGTAACACCAATTAGTAACTTTTTCTAGAGGTCGAGAAATTATCTGGGAAGAGGTGGGACATTTATCTGGAATGATGGAAATATTTTATATTTTATGTGGGGTAATATTTATGCCTGAGATCTATGTATTTTAATGTATGTAAATTATACCTAAATTAAAAATGAATAGAACTGAATAAAAATCTGTACCACCCTTTTCTCAGCACATCCCATAAGCAGGGCAGACTGTAGATCAAAGGTTATATGGTTGGGTTGGTGTCCCAATACTTCTACTGGAAATCTGGCCTAGTCAGAGGAGATGATCAGTTCAGGCTTCATATTCGCTATTGCTAAGTGTCTGAGCTGGGATCATTCTTGTAGATTCCTGGGAGTTTCCCTTGCACTGGTTTATACACGGCCTAAAATGCTCTTCCCCTTTTCCCATCATCAATTTTACTACTCTTCCACTCTATGCTCCTTACAACCTGATCTTTCATGTTCCCAACTGGGTCTTTGTTTCCATTCCACTCAGCCACCTGTCTGTTTTTAAGCCAATACCATGACGTTCTTATTACTATAGTTCTGTAGTAGATGGTAAAATCAGGAATGGTGTTCTGAAATTTTTTATTGTACAGGATTGTTTTAGTTATCTTGGGTTTTTGTTTTTCCATATGAATTTTAGTGTTTTTCTTTCAAGGTTTGTAAGAATTGTGTTGGAATTTTAATGGGAATGGTTTTAAATTTGTAGATTACTTTTTGGTAAAATGGCAACTTTTACTACAAAATTCTACAGATCTCTGATCGTGAGAGATCTTTCCATCATGTCGTGTCTTCTCCAATTTCTCTCTTCAAAGACTTAAAGTTCTTGTCATACAGATCTTTTACTTGCTTCATTAGAGTAACTCCAAAATACTTTATTATGTGTGGCTATTGTAAAGTGTATTGTTTCTCTGATTTCTTTCTCAACCTGTTTACAATTTGTATATAAGTAGGCTACTTAGGTATTTTTTTAGATGTTCATCTTTTCAAATTTAAATAACACATTGTATTTATTTTACATACAGTTTCATTTTACCACTACTTGCCTTCCCTCCTCTCTTCCTGATCCCCCAGCCTCCACTCTCAAATCTCAATGCCAGCTTCCCATCTACCCTCTTCCCTTCTACTCATTATCTGCTTCCATTCAGAAAGGGGCAGGCCTCTCATAGACTTGAATGAAACATGACAAATCAAGTTGAGTCAAAACCAAGTTCTTCCCCCTTGCTTGGAGGCTAGGCAGGGTAATCCAGGATGGGGATCAGATTCTCAAAAGCCAGTTATGCACCAAGTACAGACAGGTTCTGATTTCACTTGAGGGACCTGAATGGGCAGGCTAAATTTAAAGGCAGGCTGGGGACAGGAAGGAGGAGGAGATAATGAAAGGGACATCTTTATAGGGGATACATTTCAGGGTTAGAGAGAAACCTGGTGCAATGGAAAATTCCCAGAAATCCACAAGGATGACCCCAGCTAAGACTCCTAGCAATAGTAGAGACCTGTAATCAGATTGGTGACTAACCTAATTGTCATCAGAGATAACTGATTGAGATACACAGCCACACACTGGGCTTAGCTCCAAAAGTCTTGATAAAGAAATGTAAAAGGAATTATAAGAGCTACTGAGTTTTTTTGAGTTAATCTTGTATCCAGCCACTTCACTAAAGGTGTTCATCAGGTTTAAGAGTTTCCTGGTAGAATTTTTGGTATCACTTATGTATACTATCATATCATCTGTGAATGGTGATACTTTGACTTCTGCCTTTTCAATTAGTATCCCCCTTGATTTCCTTTAGTTCTCTTATTGCTCTAGCTAAAACTTCAAGTACTATAATGAATAGATATGTAGAGAGTGGGCATCCTTGATTTGTTCCTGATTTTAGTGGAATTGTTTGAGTTTATCTTCATTTAATTCCGTGTTGTCGGTTGGCTTGCTGTATATTGGTGTATCATGTTTAGGAATATCCCTTGTATGCCTAATCTCTCTAAGATCAATGCCATGAAGAGGTATTGGTTTTTGTCAAAGGTTTTTTCAATATCTAATGAGAGGATCATATGTTTTTTTTCTTTCAGTTTATTTATATAGTGGATTACATTGACTGATTTTCATTTACTGAATCATCCCTGTATCTCTTGAATAAAGCCTACTTGGTCATGGTAGATGATGTTTTTGATATGTTCTTGGATTTGGTTCGCAAGTATTTTATTGAGTATTTTTTGTCAATACTCATAAGTGAAATAGGTCTATAATTACCTATATTTGTTGGGTCTTTGTGTGGTTTGGGTATTAGGATAAATTTGGCAATGCTCCTTTTTGCTTCTATTTTGTGGAATAATTAGAAGAATATTAGTATTAGCTCCTCTTTGGAAGTATGGTAAAATTCTGCAATAAAACCATATGACCCTGAGCTTTTGGTTTTTGGGAGCCTTTAATGATTGCTTCTGTTTCCCTGGGGTTGTAAGTTTAAATAAATAATTTATCTAATATTGATTTAACTTTGGTAAGAAATATTTATTTAGAAAATGGTCCATTTCTACAAAATTTTCAAATTTTGTGTATACAGGTTTTTGAAGTATGACCTAATAATTGTTTTGATTTCTTTTATTTCTGATTTTAGTAATTTAGATATTCTTCCTCTGCCTTTTAGTTAGTTTGGAAAATGGTTATCTACCTTGTTGATTTTATCAAAGAACCAGTCCTTTATTTCATTGATTCTTTGTATTGCTCTCTATGTTTCTGATTTCAGCCTTGCATTTGATTATTTACTGCCCTCTACTCTTTTTGGATGTGTTTGCTTCTCATAATTCAAGGGTTTTCATGTGTTCTGTAACATTGCTAGTATTAGATTTCTCTTATTTGTTTCTTAGGCACTTAGTGCTGTAAACATCCCTCTTAGCACCGCTTTCATTGTGTCTCATAAGTTTGGTTGGGTTGTGTATTAGTTTTCATTACATTCTAGAAAGTCTTTAATTTCTTTCTTTGTTTCTTGACTCAGTAGTAATTCAGTAGAAAGTTGTTCAGTTTCCATGAGTCTTTTCTGTGATTTCTGTTGTTGCAAACTACCTTTAATCCATGGTGGTCTGATAAAATACAGGGGGTTTATTTCAATTTTCTTGTAACTCTTTGTAAATAGAAGTCTCCGTCCCACCTAATCTCACAGCCGTTCAGTCCCAAAGAAACACACAGAGGATGATATTAATTATGAACTAACATTATGTAAATGGCCACTATGCTTTTGTTTCCCAGCCTCCCAGACCTGAATAATCACACAAAAGTGTATTAATTACAGCACTGACTCAGACATATTCCTAGTTAGCTCTTATATCTTACATTAACCCATTTCAATTAATCAGTGTATTACCATGAGGCTGTGGCCTATTGACAATGTTCTAGAGTCCTTCTCATTGGCAGCTGCATGGTATCTCCCTGACTCTACCTTCTTTCCTCCTCTAACTCTGCTTGCATTTTCTGCCTTGCTATACTCTGCCCTGCCATAGGCCAAAGCAGCTTCTTCATAACAAATGGTAATAAATATTCACAGCACACAGAGGGACATCCCACATCATTTGTTGAAACTTGCTTTGTGATTCAGTATATGCTCAACTTTAGAGAAAGTTCCATGATGTACTGAGAGAAAGGTATATTCTTTTGTGTTTGGATGAAATATTCTTTAGATATCTGTTAGGTCCATTAGAGACAATATGACTATTATTCCCTTTATTTTTTCATTTAGTTTCTTTCTGGATGACGTGTCCATTGGTGAGAGGGAGTGTTGAAGTCTCCCACTATTAATGTGTGGAATTTGATGTGTGATTTAAGCTTTAGTAATATTTCTTTTACAAATGTGGTGCCCTTGCATTTGGGGCAGAGATTTTTCAGAACTGAGATATTTCCTTTGATGAGTATAAAATGTCCTTCTCCTTCTCTTTTGATTAATTTTAGTTTGAGGTTTATTTTGTTAGATATTAGGGTAGCTTACACAAGCTTATTTCTTAAGTTCATTTAGTAGGAAAATCTTTTTCCAGCCCATTATTTGATGTAATGTCTATCTTTGATATTGATGTATGTTTATTGTGTGCAGCAAAAGAAGGATGCAGTTTTCATATACATTCTGTTAACCTACGTGTTTTTAATTGGAAACTTGAATTCATCAATGCTGAGAGATATTTATGACCTGTTAATTTCTGTTCTTTGTTTTGGTTTTTGGTGATGGTGGTTGTGTGTGTGTGTGTGTGTGTATGTGTGTGTGTGTGTGTGTGTGTGCGCGCGTGCGCACGCGCACACGCACATATATTTCCCTTCATCAGATTTTGCTGGTGTGAGATTATATATTCCCTGTGTATATGTAAGGGCAGGTAACATCCTTGGATTGAACTTTTCCTTATAGTATGTTCTTTAGGTCTTTATTAGTGTATAGATATTTTTTTTTAATTTGACTTTGTCATGTATTATCTTGTTTTCTCTTTCTAAAATAGTTGAAAGTTTTGTTGGGTGGGGTAGTCTAGACTGGCATTCATGATCTCTTAGAGTCTGTAAGAACCTTGTGGATTTTAAAGTCTCCATTGAGAAATCAGGTACAATCCTGATAAGTCATTTTTATATGCTAATTAGCTTTTTTCCATTGTAGATTTTAATATTCTTTCATTGTTTTGCACATTTAACATTTTTATTATTAGGTGGTAGAGACATTTTTCTGGTCCAGTTCTATTAGGTTGGAAAATTTTTCTTCTATGTTTTGCTGAATGTATTTTATGGGCCTTTGAGCTGGGATTCTTCTCCTTCTTTTATTGCTAGTATTCTTATTTCTGGTCTCTTTATACTGTCCCAGCTTTCCTGGATGTTTGTGTTAGGATTATTTTTGACTTAACATTTTCTTTGACTGATGAATATATTTGCACTATAGTGTATTCAATGCCTAAGATTCTCTCCATCTCTTGTGTTCTGTTGTTGATATTTGCAGTTCTTGTTCACTTACCCAGAATTTCCATTTCCAGAATTCCCTCAGTTTATGTTTTCTTCAGTGCTTCTTTTATGATTTCCATGTTTTGAGTAGTTTGCATCACCCGTTTGTTTTTCTTAGCTTTCTTTGTGTTCTTAGCATTCTTTAAGAGATTTATTAATATCCTTCAATTTTTTTGTTCATGTTTTCTTCCATTTCTTTAGGCTTTTTTCATTTCTTCTTTAAGGACCTCTATAACCTTGTTATAATTATTTTAAGGTCATTTCCTGTGCTCCAGCTGGGTTGAAATGTTCACATCTTGCTGTGGTAATGCATTGGAAATTTGCTTTTTTGCTGGTATCTCGTGATGCCATAGTGACCTTTCTTTCAATGATATTAACTATATTCTAACACTGGTGTTTAGACATCTGGATTTGGGATGGTTATGATTCTAGGTGTTAATTCCTGCATTTGCCTTTGTTGGATTGGTGTTTTGCTCTTTGGTTTTTGTTTCCTCTCTCTTTTTCTTTTCTAAGTGGTCAAGGATTTCAATGACTAGCATGTCTTCAGGTCTAGTATGGTTTCTCTGCTAGGTTTTGGGTGCCTTGGGTCCCTAGTTCTGGCCTGACCTCTGTCAAAGTCTTCATCCAAAGTTGCATGCCGGAATATAAAGCCTGGGAGTGGGGTTACAACTGTGATTATTGGGTGGGTTGTAAGAAATGTTATCAGCGCATACCTCTTCAAAATAGTGCTTGAAGTTCTAGCAATAGCAATAAGACAACATAAGGGAATCAAGGGGATTCGTATTGGAAAGGAAGAAGTTAAGCTTTCGTTATTTGCAGATGATATGATAGCATACATAAGAGACCCCAAAAACTCTACCAAAGAACTCCTACAGCTGATAAACACCTTTGGTAATGTGGGAAGATATAAGATCAACTCAAAAAAATCAGTTGCCTTCCTATAAACTAAGGATAAGGAAGCAGAGAGGGAAATCAGAGAAGCATCACCTTTCAAGATAACAACAAAAAGCATAAAATATCTTGGGGTAACTCTGACCAAGGAAGTGAAAGATCTATTTGACAAGAACGTTAAGTTTTTGAAGAAAGAAATTGAAGAAGACACCGGAAAATGGAAGGATATCCCTTGCTCTTGGATTGGGAGGATCAACATAGTAAAAATAGCAGTTCTACCAAAAGCAATCAATAGATTCAATGCAATACCCATCAAAATCCCATCAAAATTCTTCACAGATCTGGAGAAGACAATAATCAACTTTATATGGAAAAACAAAAAACCCAGGATAGCCAAAACAATCTTAAAAAATAAAGGATCGTCTGGAGGCATTACCATCCCTGACTTCAAACTTTATTACAGAGCTACAGTGATGAAAACAGTGTGGTACTGGCATAAAAACAGAGAAGTCGACCACTGGAATCTAATAGAAGACCCTGACTTTAACCCACAAACCTATGGACAACTGATTTTCGATAAAGGAGCTAAAAGTATACAATGGAAAAAAGAGTGCATCTTCAACAAATTGTGCTGGCAGAACTGGATGTCAACCTGTAGAAGAATGAAAATAGATCCATATCTATCACCATGCACAAAACTCAAGTCCAAATGGATTAAAGACCTCACTATCAGTCAGAACACACTGAACCTGATAGAAGAGAAAGTGGGAAGTACTCTACAACACATGTGCACAGGAGACCACTTCCTAGGTATAACCCCAGCAGCACAGACATTAAGGGCCTTATTGAATAAATGGGACCTCCTGAGACTGAGAAGCTTCTGTAAAGCAAAGGACACTTTCGCTAAGACACAAAGGCAACCTACTGACTGGGAGAAGATCTTCGCCAACCCCGCAACTGACAAAGGTCTGATCTCCAAAATACATAAAGAACTCAAGAAACTAGACCGTAAAAGGCTAATCAACCAATTATAAAATGGGGCACTGAGTTGAACAGAGAATTCTCAACAGAAGAACTACAAATGGCCAAAAGACACTTAAGATCATGCTCAACTTCCTTAGCGATCAGGGAAATGCAAATCAAGACAACGTTAAGATACCATCTTACACCTGTCAGAATGGCTAAAATAAAAAACACCAATGATAGCCTTTGCTGGAGAGGTTGTGGAGAAAGGGGTACACTCACCCATTGTTGGTGGGAATGCAAACTTGTGCAACAACTTTGGAAAGCAGTGTGGCGGTTTCTCAGGAAATTCAGGAACAACCTACCCCTGGACCCAGAGATACCACTCTTGGGAATGTACCCAAGAGATGCCCTATCATATTACAAAAGCATTTGTTCAACTATGTTCATAGCAGCATTGTTTGTAATAGCCAGATCCTGGAAACAACCTAGATGCCCTTCAATGGAAGAATGGATGAAGAAAGTGTGGAATATATACATATTAGAGTACTACTCAGCAGTAAAAAACAATGACTTCTTGAATTTTGCATGCAAATGGTCGGAAATAGAAAACACTATCCTGAGTGAGGTAAGCCAGAACCAAAAAGAGGAACATGGGATGTACTCACTCATATTTGGTTTCTAGCCATAAATAAAGGACATTGAGCCTATAATTAGTGATCCTAGAGAAGCTAAATAAGAAGGTTAACCCAAAGAAAAACATATAGGCATCCTCCTGAATATTAACCTTCATCAGGCAATGAAAGGAGATAGACACATTGGAGCATCGGACTGAAATCTCAAAGTCCAAATCAGGAGCAGAAGGAGAGAGAGCACAAGCAAGGAACTCAGGACTGCAAGGGGTGCACCCACACACTGAGACAATGGGGATGTTCTATTGGGAACTCACCAAGCCCAGCAGGCCTGGGTCTGAAAAAGCATGGGATAAAACCGGACTCGCTGAACATAGCAGACAATGAGGACTACTGAGAACTCAAGAACAATGGCAATGGGTTTTTGATCCTACTGCACAATACTGGCTTTGTGGGAGCCTAGGCAGTTTGGATGCTCACCTTACTAGACCTGGATGGAGGTGGGTGGTTCTTGAACTTCCCACAGGGCAGGGAACCCTGATTGCTCTTTGGGCTGATGAGCGAGGCGGACTTGATCGGGGGAGGGGGAGAGAAATGGGAGGCGGTGGCAGGGAGGAGGCAGAAATCTTTAATAAATAAATAAATTTAAAAAAAAAAGAAATGTTATCAGGCAGTGCGCAGTGTCTTTACTGGACTCCTTAGGACCAGCCTGGCTCTGATATCTATAGGGAATCTAGAAGGAAACACACCAAAAAAAAAAAAAAAAAAAAAACCTATCTGATGGTGAAGTTTATCCAATCACATTCTGTTTAGGGTGTGTCCCCCTGAGGCCAAGGAAAAAAGATAAAACATCCAGGTACACTAGCCAAGCTGTCTTTGTTCTCTCCGTGCTCCTGGTTTTCCTTAGATCCTTGGTTGTGTGAGTTTCCTTTTTCACCAATTATTAAATCTTTTTAATTGAGCTGATCTGGATAATTCTAACTACCAATCGACCACACCCCTTCAGAGTCTCTGGTTTGGGCCTTCTCCCTCAGTGATGGCTCTCTTGTACCTGCTCCTGTGGAGGTCATTGCCTTGGGCCTGCTCTGGCTGAGGTTGCTGGCTGAAGCCTGTTTCCATAGATGTCCCTGACTTGAGGTTGCTCCCGAGGAAGTCCCTGGTTTGGTCCCACAGATGTCTCTAGTTTGGGCCTGCTCCCTTGAAGATCCCTGACTCATGCTGGATCCCACAGAGGTCTCACTTCAACTTCTAAAGAGAAGATATTTTTAGAACTGAGTCACAACTACCATGCATTTTGGTGAGTATGTTCATTAACCAAGGACCTATTATTTTTTGTTAAAATATAATTAGTTGTTTTAGATAATACCCACTGGAATTTTTTTTCTCCCAAATGAACAAAATTTGTTGTTAGCAATTTTACCTTTATTTCTACTCTGTTTTTCATCTGCTAGTTGTAGAGATGAGGAGCAGTGCACACCACTTCCCACCACCTGGCTCCTGCACGGCTAGCTTTATACCTGAAATAACAACACACAAATTGTATTCATTTAAACACTACTTGGCCCATTAGTTTCAGCCTCTTATTGGTTAATTCTCACATCTTGCTTTAACCCATATTTAGCAATCTGTGTAACATCACGAGGTGGTGGCTTACCGGGAAAGATCTTAACCTATGTCCATCTCAGAGAGGAGAGCTATGGCGTCTGCCTCACTTCCATTCTTCCTAGCATTCTGTTCTGTCAACTCCACCCACCTATGTTCTGAGCTCTCAGGCCAAGCAGTTTCTTTATTAATTAACCAATGAAAGCAACACAGAGAAAGAAGACCCACCTACATCAGACCTCTATGAGACAGGGTGCAAATTGGCAAACTACAAGGGAGCAGGCCTGATCCAGCAACTTCTATTAGAGCAGCCCCAACACAGCAACCTCAGCAGAAGCAGTCCCAAGCAAGCAACCTCTGTGGGATCAAGACCAAATGACCCCTGGATTGCAGAAAAAACCCTGGGAGTGCTGCGGGACCTCCAGAAACACCATGTAACCTGCAGAGTAACTGGAATCATGACTGCACCATGAGGAGTAAGTATCTGAGTCTTGGGTCCACTAGTACCTGGAAGATTGATCACCAGAGACATAGCCCCAACTATACCAATCAGAGGAAAAGATGGGTAGACAAAATAACACATTCAATACCATAAAGAGCAACAAAACATCAACTAGTGTCTCTACAACAGGAAGACTTGAACCCAAATATAAATGAAGCAGAAGAAAATGACCTAAAAAATAAGAAAATGTTTGAGACCCTTAAAAGGGAAATGAAAATTTCACTCAAAGAAATTAAGGGAAAGATAAGCAAAAAATTGAAAGAAACCAACAAGTCCCTTAAAGAAGACCAAGAAAAAGCAATCAAACAGTTGAAAGAAATAATTCAACTCATGAAAACTGAAATAGATTCAATAAAGAAAACATAAACCAAGGAAATTATAGAAATTTAAATTATGAAAAAAGGAATAGGAACCACAAAAGCAAGCATACATGGCAGAAAACAAGAGAAGGAAGAGAGAATGTCAAGTGCTGAAGATACAATAGAAGAAATAGATTCATCAGTCAAAGAAAACGTTAAATCTAACAAAGGCTTAACACAAAATATCCAGGAAATATGGGCCACCATGAAAAGACCAAACCTAAGAAAAATAGGGATAGAAGAAGTCCAACTCAAAAGAACAGAAAATATATTCAACAAAATCATAGAAGAAAACTTTCCCAACCTGAAGAAAAAATGTGCATATGAAGATACAAGAAGCTTACAGAACACCAAATAGACTGGATCAAAAAAGAAAAAAAAAAGTCCTTTTGCCACATAATAATCTAACCACTAAACACACAGAATAAAGAAAGACTATTAAGAGCTGCAAAGGAAAAAGACCAAGTAACATACAAAATCAGAGCAAGCAAAATTATACCTGTCTTCTCAATTGAAACAATGAAAGACAGAAGGTCCTGGTAAAGTGTTATGTAGATATTAAGAGACCATAAATAGCAGCCCAGACTAGTATACCCTGCAAACTTTCAATCACCATAGACGAACAAAACAAGACATTTTGTGACAGAAGCAGATTTACCAATACCTAGTCACAAACCCAGCCCTACACAAAGTACTAGAAGTAAAACTCCAACCCAAGAAAGTTAGCTACATCCACAAAAACTCAGACCATTGATGGTCTCACAGCAGCATATCACAAAGAAGGAAAAAACATACACAATAACATCACCAACAACAAAAACTAAAATAACAGGAACTAGCAATCACTGGTCATTAATATCCCTTAATATAAATGGACTCAACTCACCTATGAAAGGACACAGGTTACCAAATTGGATATGAAAATGGACTCCATCCTTCTGCAGCATACACGAAACATACCTCAACCTCAAAGACAGACATTGCCTCAGAGTAAAGGGTTGAGAAATTTTTTTTTCCAGTGAAATGGATCTAAGAATCAAGCGGGTATAGCTATCCTAATATATAACATAATAGACTTCAAGCTGAAATCAATCAAAGAGGCAAAGAAGGACATTTCATATTAGTCACAGGAAAAAATCCATCAAGAGGAAATTCCAATAATGAACATCTGTGCCCCAAATACAAGGTCACTCTCATATGTAAAAAGAAAGACTACTAAAGCTTGCATCACACATTAAACCCTACATACTAATAGTGGGAGACATCCACACCCCACTCTTATCACTGGCCAGGTCTACCAGACAGAAAATAGCAGAGAAATAAGGAAACTAATATGTTATCAATCAAATGGACTTAACAGACATCTTTAGAACATTCCATCCAAACATAAAAGAATATACCTCCTTCTCAGCACCTAATGGAGCCTTATAAAAAGTTGACACCATACTAGATAACAAAGCAAACCTCCACAGATAAAGGAAATTAGAATAAGAAATTGGGAAAACTCCATGTATATTATCAGATCACCATGGCTTAAAATTAGAATTCAACAGCAGCACTAATTTCAGAAATCTCACAAACTCATGGAAATTAGAAATGCTCACCTGAAACATCAATGGGTCAAAGAAGAAATAAAAGAAGAAATTAAACACTTCCAAAAATTCAATGAAAATGATCACACAACATACCTATATTTATGGGACACAATGAAAGCAGTGTTAAGAGGAAAATTTATACCACTAAATAATTACATAAAGAAGCTGGGAAAAAGCCATACTAGTAAGCTAACAGAACACCTGAAAACTCTAGAACAAAAATAATACAATTCACCGAGGAGGACTAGATGGCAGGAAAAATCAAATTAAGAGCTGAAATCAAAAAATAGACAAACCTTTATACAAACTAATCAAAAGTCAGAGAGAATATCCAAGCTAACAAAATCAGAACTAAAAAAAAGGGGACATAACAAACACAGAATCCAGAGAATCATTAGGTCATATTTTAAAAGTATGTATTCCAAAAAATTGAAAAACTTAAACGAACTGGACAATTTTCTGAATAAATATCACTTACCAAAATTAAATAAAGACCAGAAAAACAAATTTAATAGACCTATAATGGATAAAGAAATAGAAACACTCATCAAATTCTCCCAACCAAAAAAACAAACGAAAAAAAAAAAAAAAAAAAAACAGGATCAGATGGTTTCAGCACAGAATTCTACAAGATTTTCAAAGAACTAATACCAATACTTCTCAAATTGTTTCACACAGTAGAAACAGAAGGAACATTGCTAAACTTTTTTAATGAGGTTACAGTTGCCCTGATACTGAAACCACACAAAGACTCAACCAAGAAAGAGAATTACAGATCAATCTCTCTCATGAACAATAATGCAATAAAATCAATAAAATACTGGCAAACCGAATCCAAGAACACATCAGAGAAATCATCCACCATGATCAAGCCAGCTTCATCCCAGAGATGCAGGGATGGTTCAACATATGAAAATCTGTCAGTGCAATCTACCATATAAACAAACTTAAACAAAACAAAATATGATCATCTCATTAGATACTGAATATGCCTTCGACAAAATACAACATCTCTTCATGATAAAGGTTCTGGAGGGAGCAGGGATACAAGGAACATACCTAAACATAACAAAGCAATATACAACAGCCAACATCAAACTAAATGGAGGGAAGCTCCCAGTGATCCCACAGATATCAGGAGCAAGACAAGGTTGTCCACTGTCTCCATAACTATTCAATATAGTTCTCAAGGTTATAGGTAGAACAATAAGACAAGAAAAGGAGATCAAGAGGATACAAATTGCAAAAGAAGTAGTCAAATGCTCACTCTTCGCTGATGATATGACAGTTTATATAAGTGACCCCCAAAATTCTATGAAGACACTTTTATAACTTATAAACACATTCAGTAATGGAGCAACAAAGAAGATTAGCTCGAAAAAACATCAGTAGCCCTCCTTTACACAGATGTTAAATGGGCAGAGAAAGAAATCAAAGAAACATCACCCTTCACAATAGCAACAAATAACATAAAATGTCTTGGAGTAACTTTAACTAACAAGTTGAAGACCTGTTTGACAAGAACTTTAAATCTTTAAAGAAATAAATTGAAGAAGACACCAGAAAATGGAAAGATCTCCCATGCTCTTGGATAGGTAGGATTAACATAGTAAAAATGGCATTCTTACCAAAAGCAATCTATAGATTCAAGGCAATGCCCATCAAAATCTCAACAAAATTCTTCACAGACCTCAAAAAAAAAAATTACTCAACTTCATATGCACAAAGAAAAAAATCCTTGGATAGACAAAACAATTCTGTAGAATAAAGGAACTTCTGGAGGCATCATAATCCCTGACTTCAAAAACTATCACAGAGCTACAGAATCTGGAAACATAACCAGAACCTGGAAACAACCTAAATGTCCCTTGACTGAAGAATAGATAAGGAAAATGTGGTACATTTACACAATTGAGTACTACACAGCAGAAAAAAAAATGACATCTTGAAAATTTTGAGCAAATCAATGGATCTAGAAAGCATTATATTGAGTGAGGAAACCCAGACGCAGAAAGAAAAACATCATATGTACTCACTCACAAGTGGCTTTTAGACATAAAGCAAAAAAATAAAATAAAATAAAATAAAATAAAATAAAAACAGCCTACAATTCATAATCCCAGAGAACCTAGACAGCAATGAGGACCCAAAGAGAGATATGCATGGATCTAATTGACATGGGAAGTAGAAAAAGACAATACCTCCTAAGTAAGTTAGGTGCATGGGGACTATAGGGGAGGGTAGGAGGGATGAGGGCAGAGGAAGGGAAGGGTGCAGAGAATATATAGCTCAATAAAAACAATTAAAAATAAAAAATAATAAAATAAAATTGTTATTCAAAGAAGCTAGTCCAGAAAGCAGCAAAAACTTACTTACAGAAAGAAAATATTTACATTTGCTACTGAAATTTCTACTAATATTCCTCTTGTGTAAGTTAAACCATTTCTCTCTAAAAATTAGTCAAATTAAAACTAATAAATCTTTTTAAAACTGTGTAGTGAGAAGGGAAATTGCCCTCCTTTACTTAAAAGTGTAGCTCTGTGCTACCTTATTAAAATAACAGCATATAAAGTATATATGGTAGGTACAGAAGAAATAAAGAGTCTTGTCAACCCTTAGGTTAGCAGATTTGTAAGTGACGTTGTTTAAAAGTAGAGGATTATCACCTTCCCTGGAGGTGAAAGGAAGTTCCCCAGAAATAAAACATCCCTGTTAACCAAGAGGCAATTTTCCAACATGGCAAACACACACATAATCTAGTGTGCTTCAGAATGTGCAAAATAAAAACCAAAGGCCACCACAGAAACATTTGCAAACAGTTACTTAAACACTGAGTGTATGACTATTACTTAGGCCCCTGAAGATTTGCTTAATTTACTTTCCTATAGTAAAGCTTGTAAATATGGCAAAAAGTAATGTATTTTTATATTGCTTTTGGAATTATTTCCAATTATTACATAGTAGGTTTCTTGGGTGTTCTAGGAACTATCTCAAAAATACATGTATCCAGAAATTATTATTATGGACATTATATCTATACAAATTCTTAAAAAAATAAAAATATTGATAGTTTCAAAAAATCAGTTGTCATTATTAGAATGTTTTAAAAACATAGAATAGTCCAACCACAGCACAGACAAAAGTATTGTAAATAGCAAAGCACAAAATAAATCTAAGGTCCCCACATTTTGTTACAAGTGGTGATGGGACCTGTAAGAAGTATGCGGATTTGTCAATAATGTTTTTTTTTAATTTAGTTATTAGAGAGTAAGTCTCTTTGAACTTCTGTTTGCTCCTCCAGTGCTATGATAGAAATCTCATATTTCTCCAAATAATCAAAAAGTGAATTTTGATGTATAGGCAATGGAAAACGATTCAGTCACTAAAAGAAACAAACTACTGAAACATATAACATGGGTAAACTGCCAAAATTCTATTTTCAGCAAAACAGCTGGTTTCAAAAATTGTATACTTTGTGAAGTTCTGGTAAGAAATCTCTTTTCCAGGGAGAGAAATCACTGGTCTGTAGTATAAAAGCTGGACTTGCAATTACATGGAAAGTGTGGAAAAGAAAGATTTAGGAGGAAAAATATCTTGACTTTGGCATATGTTACACCAGAATATATATACCACTATATTTCCTTAAATTCAATAAACTCGATGTTTAAATTGGCTTCATTTTTGGTGTATAGTTTAAGCATTAATTAATAAAGTAGAATTTAAATTTCATCAAAGAAAAACAAATGGGGAAAAAAGGGGATTTTTCTATATACTAGCCATTTGATATATTTATGGATAATGGATTTATTATTAACAGATATCAAGAAAATGAAAAATGTCACCAAAATTTCTCACATTTTGTAGGTTAAGATATTGACACCCAGGAGTCATAAAGTTTAGTTCAAACTAAACATTTTTTGCAAATCATAGGCTAATCAGAATTCAAGAAATACATAGTAAAGACATAGTACTTTGTTTGTTACCACAATTCAAATCCAGTTATAAGAAATCATGAAGTTACTCTAATGCCTACAACGACATTTTATTTTAACATAAAATATATTGTGGGGCTGGGGAAATGCCAGGTTGTCCTACAGAAAGAGGAGGGGCAGGAAGAAACACACACACTGCATTGGGAGTCTGTTGAAGCATGATCTTGTTTAATTGCATCAGGCAGGAACTTATGTAGGGTGTGAAGGGGATGGAGAAGCTTTGGATGGGTTGAGGCAGTTTAAAGAATAAGAGCCAACAATATTCTGCCATGCTAGCTGTAGCTGGGCAGAGGCTGGTCTAGCTCGGGTAGCCAGAGACAGGTCTCCAAACTCCAGCCAGGCTCAGAAAGTTACACTAGGCCTCACCAAACTCAAGTTAGGCTCAGGAAGTTACACTGGGCCTCACACCAGGGCCTCACGAGGCCCAACAGGGAAATGGTTCAATAGATAAAAAGCTGTTACTTGATAAATTGAGCTCAGATCTCCAGAAAGTGTGTAAAATGTGTGGTATCACCAACACCATCCCAGCATTCTTTCTGATAGATAGATGACAGAGACAGGAAAATTGCCTGAAATCTCACAGACCAAGTAGTCTTCAGGCATAAACAATAAGAAAGTCTGTGGCTCAAATAATGTTCAAAGAGAGAACTGAGTCCTGAATGTTATCCTTTCTCCATAAATACAAGAACATGTGAAATGGCAGCACACACACACACCTTAAAATAGTTCATTTCTTAGTTTTATAAATTTTTATAAAAAAGATTTCTTAAGAGAACATTTGTTAAATTGCTATCTCTAACTTTAGGAATTGATAAAATTTATAATGTTTAACATAATTGTCCATTAAAACTTAGGCTGAACCATGCAAAAGAGATTACTTTTACTGTGTACTAGAAATTTAGAACAACAAAAAGAAAAATTTACTGTGGCAATCAATAGGTTTATTGCCCAAAAGCAAATAAGTGCATGCATAGAAATACATACTATTCATGGCTTATTAAATATTCCACTCCATTTATTCTAGTTTACATTATGTTGCTGTGATAAACACATGTCTAAAAAATATTTGATGAGGAAAGGGTTTATTTCATCTTACACTTTCAGGTCAAGATCCATCACTGAGAAAAGTTGGGACAGCAACTCAAGACTTGAACATAGAGGCAGGAATCATGAAGCAAACCTGATGACTGACTTGCTCCCTATCTCCCCCAGCTTGCTTGCTTGTATAATCCAGGTCCACCTGCCTAGGAATAGTGCTGCCAACAGTGGGCTATGCCCTCCCATGTCAATTATCTATTGAAACTCTTCTGCATAGACATGGCCATAGGCCAATTTGGTAGAGACAATTCTTCAACTGAGGTTCCTTCTCCCAGGTGACCCTAGTTTGTGTCTGGTTGACAATAAAACTAACAAGCCTTCCATGTACATCAACAGGTTTTCTAACCTATTGTGCTTGGAATTCTTGGCAGTTTCCCTTCTTGGATTCAGCTAAATAAAAGTTAATTTCATCTAATCAATGTGTAACTTTTATAATAATGCATAAAAACTAATTGTAATATTCAACTCTAAAAAAAAATCATAGATCTTACCCTGTCACAGACTTAGCAGTTTAAAGAAGATAAACAGCAATAGCCACTGTGAGATCTGTACCCTGAGGGTATTTCCCCATGTCCTTTTCTACATCAAACACCCACTTCTGGCCTAGAACTATAGGAGAGATTGCAAACTCGGTGGGGAATTTAAATTATGAAATCATATCCTTTCATATTGCAAGGGTCTTGGGTACCTCACCCACCCATGGATTGCAGGGTTATTTGTGCACAAACAACTGTACCAGCTCTTTGTTCTTGCTACTAATGTGACACAAACAATTCCAATAACTTTTGATCTTGGATTATTAATTAAAAGCTCTCTCATCACTTTGTTCATGATGACAGTACTATTATGCTTATTGAAATGAGATGTGTAGTGTACTCTTCAAAATTCAAAAGTATGAATAATTGACTTCCTCCTAATTTGGCTTGGCACAGTCTCATAGTAGAAAATTTGCAAAACAACAGACTGGGAGTCATACAGACTTTCCAATTCTAAATTACAGTACCCAGTCTCTCCAAGAGAATAGAAGCAGCTCACTCTCCACAAGTTAGTATGGCTGATGGAACCAAAATCGTACAGCATGGATGTGCTTTGTATTATATCTTCTCAGAGATTACTTTACACATTGAGTGGGATGAATTTTCAGAGATTGAGGTACGGCAATTTCCATGATGCAAACCATAATCTTCTCTAGTCTCCTTCGGTCTCCTCTTCCTCATGACTTCACTTTCTAGATGACCTTGGTGGAGGACATTTATCTCAAGGATTTCCCTGCCTATCTCTTTCCTTCAGATCAACTGGACTCTCATATTTGCTCCAACTGGGAAGATTGCTTGCAATCAGACTTGATGCCTTTGCCTTTGCAGTGAGATAGATGCCCCGTGAAAAGTCTCTTGCCTTCAAAAATCTGTCATGAGTTCAGATACAAATCCCCACACCTTCAGCAGAGTAAGTGAAATTTGAGCCCCTTTTCACTGTCTTCGGCAGAAGGTAGGCATTCTACCTTCTTCTCTTACTAAACGTTATTTCTTTCTAAAGTTGCTCTGTCAAATTTTTCACATCCACCCAGTGGATGAGAATTGATTGATTATTAATACCAATAGAACTCTTATCCCAAGTTATTAGAAGACTCAAAATAGATGTGAATAGTGGGGAATGTGGTAAAGTTCTTATATCCCTTAAAATCTGGAGCCTAGGGTAGAAATGGCAATGAAATAACTGGGAGGACAAACACACACAGACACATGCTTTTATTATTTTGTTGTACTATAAAGCAAGATGAATAATGGTAAGTGAAGAATAAATTAAGTGGAAAGGGAGCAAAATAAAGCTAAAAGTCAACCATTTATTCCTATACACGTCAACAGCCTAGAAATACACCACACGGTTGTAGCAGCTCATTCCATATTTCAGAGCCTTTCATACAGTATAGTTATGTAGGTATAGTAGATAGAATATGATTTTAATATTTGACTACAATGCCTTCTTAAAATCCTCATTGCTTCTACTTCGGCTACTGAAACCCCCCCAAAAAAAACCCTTTTCCTGTTAAAGCCATAATATGGCTTCCACATTTCTGATAAATTACTATGTTTGCACTAAGTGCCAGCTCTAATATATCCAGTAACTTCTCAAAGGTCTTGTTTTGATTCTTTCAACCTATTGAATGCTCAACTCTCAACCCATCATGTGCTTTGTTTCATAAAACATCCTTAAAGCAAATGCTACTGAAGCTGGAGCAATATTTTCCTGTTAGAATTAGCCTACATATTTTGCTTCTAACAAATCAATAACAAATTATCTTATTCTTTTTGTTGACAGACATATAGTTGCCTTTTTGAGTCTTCAGTTATGCAAATGCCTTGATATGGGCTTTTAAATTGATAACCATGGCTTAGAAAATATAACAATAAGATACTTTCAAGACAATGGAATTGGGAAATTTCAGCAGTGTGACTTATTTATTCCAATTATAACACACCAAAACCAAATCTCACAAGATTGTATAATGCTACAGAAAAGAGAAATAAAAATATGCAGACTGCAAACTGAAACAGAAACTAACAAATTTAGCTATTATATCAAGTCAAAATATTAATTCTGCATCAGTCTTGTAAGTTAGTGTAGACAATGCAGATATAAACAAAAACAAAGCCTACAAGAAATTCCCATTATTGCTGCACGCGGTGATGCAGGCCCACAGCCCATTATAGATGCACGCGGTGATGCAGGCCTACAGCCTGAGGGAAACTAAAGGAAGACTGACATAATTTGTAGGGTAGTATGCGCTATTCATACGGAGGGTGTCAAAGTCAGATTCGCTGAATTAGAAACATAAGCACACATTAGTTTTTAGAAAAATATCATAAAATAGGTTTATACTTACATTTTACATCAACAATGTTAACAAAGGAATGAAGAGTTTTGGGGTGTTTAATAAAGACGTTTTGTTATAAAAGCTTTAACAAAAAAGGCAATATATCCTATAAACTTGGGAAAGAATGAAACTCAAGTCAATAGAAAAGATGAGGGCTAGCATTCCAGGTGCTGTGAATACTGTATGCCCAGGGCACAGAGAGTAGAGGTGTGTGATACACCAGAAAGGTAGGATGGGAGATGAGTTACCTTAATCTCACTGCCGCTGGAGAGAGATAGTCACTAGTGGTTTTGTCCACACAAAAGCATCCATAAAGCCATATGTAAGACCCCAAATCCACGTGGAATACATGAAACAGATGGGTAAATTGGTTGGTGAATTAGAAGTAACTGCCAGTAAATGAGACACAATAAGGAATGGCTCTTAAGATATGTTGTCTCTGGGAAAACTATAAAAATAGCAATCTGGTAATAATCTGAATGTAGAGCCAAAAAGAGAACATTTAAAAAGACATAGATAATATGGTTGCCTTTGGCAATGATACAAAATGGAAATTGAATAAAATTGGTTAATTTGAGGAAAGACTAAAATGCTCAGAATAAGGCTGACGGGTTGTGTGGGGCCAAAGCTTAGGTAAACAGAAGCTAATGTGGCTTAAGCTGAAAGGAAACAGCTGATGTTACGAGCCATAGTGCTGTAAGGATGGTGGGAAGATAGTAACTAGGAATGCAAACGGCAGACTCAGAAAACAGGAAAAGACAGCGGAGAGAGCAGCCGCACAAAGGAAGCTCAACCAGGAAAAGGCATTCTCATAGATCCCTACAAGCAAGCGCATACAGAAGGGATGAGCCTGCTGGCAAGCACACATCTGGGAACGTTCATACAGAGCTGCCAGACCAAGCACTGAATCAACTACCATATGGCTAGAGAAACCCTGCTGGTCAGGCCGTGAGATTCATGAGATGGTCTTTAACCCTGGTTGTGAGTATTCCACATGAGATTTTATAGCAGCTTCTCAATATTACCAGATGGTAATGTCAGGCCGTACAATCCAGAATATTCAATAAAGAAAGTGCATTTGGCAATGTTAAAGGCTCAAAGAGATGGAGAATGGAAACCTATACTGATGGCCCCATCCGTAAAGTCTCCAAATTATGTCATTTGTTCTGCCAGCTGATTTAGTATTTCTACTCCAGTGTTGTTTATGATATTCACAAACCTTCTATAAACCCCATTCCACTTTGAGTCAAAAAAAAAACATAATTTAATGGAATAGAAATTACTGACAATATACTCAAATAAAAGAAATACATAACTTCTGTATAATTTTAGTTGAGTAAAATTTCCAATATTTAGATGGTTACTAAAACCAATATTTAAAAAGAAAAAAATGCTAAAATGCATTCAAGTTTTTTGTACAATTCAGTATATGTCTTAATAAATAGGTGTCAAAACTTATCAACCATAAAATGGATATTTGCTATCAAAATTAACATGAAATTAAAGTGACAGATTTCCTAACTGCATTTACAATTATAATATGTGTCATATTGTAGAATACAGGAAAGAAAATATTGCTTTTTCCTTTTGTCACTACCAAGGGACAATATAATGAAGTAACAGTGTTGGAGAGTGTAACTGGATGATCTGATTAATTCCCAGTTTAGTTTTGCTGTATATGGGTGGCCAAAGAAAAGTCTTGACATTGTCTCCTTTCATGCAACTGTTATAATGTTATCTCCTTTTTTACTCTAAAATATATAATTTTGGATTATTTGGTCCCTTTACTTTACAGTGTTTATACATACCTAGAAGATTATTTGTCTGTTGGTCTTATTTAAGGATAGCCCCTCAACATATCTAAAAAATGGTGTAAGAAGAAATGATAACCAAGACTCTAAGTAAATATATTTAAAATTAGAAGGTGAACCATAATTAAATAGTATGAAGTAATTATTATACCAGGAGGATTCTAAGTGTAACTTAATAATAGCCAATCCTTAAGTAAATTGAAGTTATTTAAAGAATTATTAGTGATAAAGTGCATTCTGGCTGTCATATTTAGGGGAAAACACTTAATATATCCTGGAAAAAGCTCATTTTAAAATGTAAAAAGTTAATATTTTCTGAATATCAGAAAATGTATACTAATTAGAATGAGCAAATATGTTTTAAAACAGATTCTTGGAACTCGTGATGAAATGTTTTACTTAGTAACACTGATCCCCTTTTTATTTTTAGCAATTCCTCAACATTCCTTAGTAATTCTTTAAAAGGAAATTTGGGGGAAAACTGTCATTTATTGGTACACAGGACAAGAAGAACGTGCAGATGCTATCTCATTTCCTGAAATCATTTAATTAAAATGAAACTTGAAATGCAACTGGCAATGAGACAGTGGAAATAGCAGATCGCTTGGAGTCAGGGCACCGCTGACCTGAATTCCAGTCCTAGTTGCTTCATTATTAACTTTCCTGAGTTTCAATTGCAGCATCTTAATGAGGTTGGAACAAGTGAATGTTTTTCAAACTTCGCTTAGCAACATGAACTTCTCTCTTCAAGTGAAAATTCATGTGGAAAAAATAATGTATTTTACTTCCCCATAAACAAACAGAGTTGAAATGTCTGTGCTACAATCAAGCACCATAGGAGGCAAATTGAAAGTTACTGAAGCAGCTGGCGCCACTCAATGGTAACATTTAGGAATCCCCAAAGTAGTCATGTTTTATTAATCACAATAGCAACATTTAGACATCTGGACTAAATACTTTATATATTTTGCTTCATTTACTTATCTAACAGCATTAAGTGAAAATGAAGCCCAATTCATTAATCTATCCAACAGACAAACCACTAGTAAATTCTAGAGTCAGAATTCAAACCCAAGACAATTTGCCCAGAAATTTCATATTGACCCTTTGATGAATATTTACTGTGTACTAGGACTACTTACCTAACACAATAATAACCACGTGGCTTAGGTGTTATAATGCTTGTTTTGTGGGGGAAAACTGAAGTTTAGATGATCTGGTGACTGGTTCACAGCTACACTTTCAGAAGACAGATCTCCCATTTCTTTGCCACTAGTAAGCTATTCCTCATTAATTTTGAATTTTTAAATCTCTAACTCTCCGTCGCTGTTGTTGTAAGCACTTGCTGTATCTGACAGTTCAATATGAAGGGTGAACTTTGTTAGTTTTCATTAACTTGAATTTGTATATTATTAAAAGCAAAGCATTGTGCTGTCCAAAGGCACTAAAATATGAAATAAGCACAGTGACTTTCCTTTCAGAACACAAAGTTTCTTTCCTTTACAGCAGAGTCTACAGCCAGTCCAAGTACTTACACATGACCATGATTATCACTTTTTGAATACAGAAATTATTCCACTAAACATAGATTATGATTACCTAATAAACAGAAACATAATATACCAGTTTAATATATCAGATATTTAACATTTATTCTTTATATTTATAAGCATTAAGAGAATAATCTCATCTTCTATGATCTAAACATTGAATATTAACATTCAAAACTTACATACAATTACCCGAATAAAGGATATTTGAACTCTCAAAGGTAAAGAAACATGTTAGACAATCCAGGATCTTGGTTTTGAGAATTCATATAGCAAAGAACATTTTGTCTTCATTTTTTTCCTAATGTAAAAACCTCTTCAGGGTTTTAGAAGTAGAACTACAGAGAAAGTGATTCCAAAGTGATATGAGTATCACATATTAAAAGTAAAGTGCTGGATTTCATCCAGAAGCAAACTAGTAATTGTGTTAAAATGGGAATGCTGAAATCTCCCCCTGAGCTGCCTCTTGAAGTTGACCAGGTCATTCTAGTCACTGCCAAAAGCCCAAACTTGGCACTAGATCTTGAATCAGCACATGGGGTGGCCAGCTGGAAAACTGCCTGAGGATTTCCAATCATTCGAAAATCATCAACATAAATTTTCTCCCTAAAAAATAATGCTTTTTCTGGGGAAACCAAACCACGATTCTAGAGGCTGTTGACACATTTTAGGGATTTTATTGGCTGCACATCAAGGAATAGGCCTAAATTTAGGCTCACAGGACCAAACCTTACTCCCACGTAAAAAGAATGGAAATAAGAACAGCCTCATTTCCTAAGGAATGAGAAATCTACTTAAGATACTCCATCTTCCCTGAATCACAGTTTCCTCTAGCAGAATCTTCCACCAGTGACTTTTTTAAATTGATTTTTATTGAGTTCTACATTTTTCTCTGCTCCCCTTCCTGCCTCTCCCCTTGCCTTCACTCCTCCCCCAAGTTACCCATGTTCCCAATTTACTCAGGAGATCTTATCTTTTTCTACTTCCCATGTAGATTAGATTCATATATGTCTCTCTTAGTGTCCTCATTGTTGTCTAAATTCTCTGGGATTGTGATTTATGTGCTGGTTTTCTTTACTTTAGGTTTAAAATCCACTTATGAGTGAGTACTTTTGATACTTATCTTTCTTTGTCTGGGTTACCAGACTCAAAATGATATTTTCTATCTCTGTCTATTTTCCTGAAAAATTCAAGATGTTATTTTTTCTACTGTGCAGTACTCCATTGTGTAAATGTACCACATATTTCTTATCCATTCTTCCATCGAGGGGCATTTAGGTTGTTTCCAGGTTCTGGCTATCACAAACAATGCTGCTATGAGCATAGTTGAGCATGTGTCCATGTGGCACGATTGAGCATCCTTTGGATATATACCCAAAAGTGGTATTACTGGGTCTTGAGGAAGGTTGTTTCCTAATTTTCTGAGAAATCACCACACTGACATCCAAAGGGGCTGTACCAGCTTGCATTCCTACCGGCAATGCAGAATGTTTCCTTTATCCCTCATCCTCTCCAGCATAAGTTGTCATCAGTGTTTTTGATTCTGGCCATTCTTACAGGTGTAAGATGGAATCTGAGTTGTTTTGATTTGCATTTCTCTGATGACTAAGAATGTTGAATATTTCCATAAGTGTCTTTCCGCCATGTTAGATTCCTCTGTTGGGAGTTCTCTGTTGAGGTCTGTACTCCATTTTTTATTGGAATATTCGTTCTTTTGATTACCAATTTCTTGAGTTCTTTGTATATTTTGGAGATCAGATTTCTTTCTGATGTGAGGTTGGTGAAGACCTCTTCCCATTCTGTAAGCTGTCATTTTGTCTTGTTGACCATGTCCTTTGCTTTACAGAAGCTTTTCAGTTTCAGGAGGTCCCGTTTATTGTTTTTCTAAGTTGCTGTGCTACTGGGGTTATATTTAGGAAGTCTCTTGTGCCAATGTGTTCAAGTGTACTTCCCAATTTCTCTCCTATAAGTTTCAGTGTGGCTGGCTTTATGTTGAGGTCTTTGATCCATTTGGACTTGAGTTTTGTGCTTGGTGATAGATATGGATCTATTTTCATTCTTCTACATGTTGATATCCAGTTATTCTAGCACCATTTGTTAAATATTCTTTCTTTTTTCCATTTGATATTTTTTGCTTCTTTGTCAAAAATCAAGTGTTTGAAGGTGTGTGGATTAATATCCGGGTCATCGATTCAGTTCCATTGGTCCTCCTGTCTGTTCTTATGCCAATACCAGACTGTTTTCAATACTCAGCTCTGTAGTAGAGTTTGAAGTCAGGGATTGTGATGCCTCCAGAAGTTCTTTTATTGCACAGGATTGTTTTGGCTATCCTTGGCTTTTTCCTTTTCTATATGAAGTTGAGTATCTTTCTTTTGAGTTCTGTGAAGAATTTTGCTGGGCATTGCATTGAATCTGTAGATTGCTTTTGGTAAGATTACCATTTTTACTATGTTGATTCTACCTACCCAAGAGCATGGGATATTTTTCCACTTTCTGATGTCCTCTTCAATTTCTTTCTTCAATGATTAAAGTTCTTGTCATACAAGTCTTCCACTTGTTTGGTTAGAGTTACTCCGAGATATTTTATGCTATTTGTGGCTATTGTGAAGGGTGTTGTTTCTCTGATTTCTTTCCCAGACCTTTTATCATCTGTGTACAGGATTGCTACTGATTTTTTTGAGTTAATCTTGTATTCTGCTACATTACTGAAAGTGTTTATGAGTTATAGAAGTTCCTTGGTAGAATGTTTGGGGTTGCTTATGTAAACTATCATATCATCAGCAAACAGTGAGTTTCGCTTCTTCTTCTTTTTTGATTTTTATCCCCTTGTGACTTTTAAAGGAGCTTTCAGTAGAAAACAGAAATAACATTAATACACTCTACAAGGGAGGAAAAGTGAGAGAATGACTAGTTGAGCCTAAGAGAGTAGCCATTTACTCTGCTATAAATAGATCACTTGGCCAAAATAATTTCATGTTACCTTACCAAATCTCACCAATCAACAGGATCTTAGAGGATTGCTGATAAAGACAAGCTTCTGCCCATTCAACTTCTGCTCATGTTCTCTCTCTCAAAATTAAGATACAATGACTAGATAGAGCACAATATTTCTGGGCATTTTGATGGACTTTATGTCAGAAATTTTTGTTTTTCACTTTAGCTGTCCTATTATTTCCAATCTTAAGAACCATTTTCACACATAGATAAAAAATATCTAAAGATTTCCAATGCTTCCTTACAACTGAAAAGTAGCCTGGGTGCTCACGAGCAAGATGAAGAGCAGTCATTTCATGCTTGTTCACACACCAGCACTCTCTCACAAACTATGTTTTAGAGGAATTCTCTTTAACATTCATATATTTAATTAACATAATGTGCAAATTTCTCCCATGAAGAAAATAACAAAGAGTGTCAACATGATATTTATTTCAAAATATGACATCTCTATATTAAAAGATATTTAGAAAGCTATGAAAATAAACATAGTTAACAAGTACTGCTTCATAATAAAATATTTTCCTATAAGTCATAAAATCTTATTCTTCTATCAGTTTTCTTACTTACAGAAAAGAATTATTGGTCTTAATTTATGATAAAAAAAAAGGTCAAGTGGATAAATCATTAGTAATGATGGTTGAACAACATGAATGGAGTGCATTACCCATGACCAACTTAAGAATAGAGAAGAAAAAGCAAAGTAGCCATGCTCAATCAGAGACTGGGAGAGTAGTCAGAAGGGGCAAGTCACAACATACAGATCTGTAGCTAATTTTAAATGTAACTTTTATTATAAAGATTCTGCTCCATTCATCATATCCAGAAATAAGAGCCTAGATATCTATCAATTTATGAATAGGTGGTACAATTATACAAGAGAATATTACTTACTTATTAAGAAAATTAAATTATAAAATTTGAAGATAAATGTATGCAGCTAGAAAACATCATCCTGAGTGAGGTAATTCACACAGAAACAAATATTATATTATCTTTTTGTATGTGCATGTTAGGTTTTAAGTTTTTTATATGTGTACTTTTCTATATGTGTGCTAAAATCCAAATAGCCACAGAGGTTAGATATATAATAAGGGACCAGTGTGGTGGATTTTCCAAGCAAAGGAAAATAGAATAAAATGTTAAGAGAATAATGGGAAAACAAGAAGAAGAAGAAGAAGAAGAAGAAGAAGAAGAAGAAGAAGAAGAAGAAGGAGGAGGAGGAGGAGGAGGAGGAGAAGAAGAAGGAGAAGAAGAAGAAGAAGAAGAAGAAGAAGAAGAAGAAGAAGAAGAAGAAGAAGAAGAAGAAGATTAAATACTGAGAAGTATGAAAAGGGGAGAATATATGTTAGGACAACTAATGGTAAAGGTCATTTGAAAAACCATATGGAAAACTAGTACTGTAAAAGCTTACTAAAACAGATGCATCTATGGAAGGAATCTAAATAAAGTCAATAAATAGTAGGGGAAACAATGCTCCATTAGATGACTTATACCACTAAGTAAAAACTCTAGTGACACGAATGGGTTATATCTAGTTAAGTAAAACCCAAAGAGCTTTCATGGAATCCTTCAAACATCATAGGATATTGCCAACATTGATGGTTGCTCTCCATAATCTGATAGCATGGCTCTGTTACTGAAGAAACACTCACTTGTGTCAAATATATAGACCTGTGTTGTCTGCACCACCTGAAACTGTGGTTGGGCAAGGGTCTGGGGGCTAAAGAACACACAGAGACAAGGGTCACTCTTGAAGCAAGAATGACAATTTTATTGTGTTCCAGGGCAGCTTATAAAGTGCTCTTCTTGATTAGTGGCCATGACTTAGCTCTCAGGATTTTCTACTGCAAGTCTACCAGAAACCACTTTCTTGTTATCAGGAACTCATGAGGGCTTCATGCTCAGAGCATCTGCAAGCAAATGAAAGCAAATTGTTTACTCTGGCAGGCAAGGGGTAATAGAAAGTTCAGAGTCTGAGGGTCTTCAGCCCCTAACATACAGCTGTTGCCTAAATAGAAGATTCACTCCTCCTAACTAGTATTTATAGTACTGGAATATACTCTAAATACTACAAGGTGAAATGTATTCATAAGCAACACCTACAATAGTGTCATGCCTATAACATATACTGGTGTAATTCTGGCAGAAATGTTAGGAAACCAACTAGTCACTTTTTGGTTGTATTTGGGGTTCACCATGAGATGGAACCCATAGACAATACTCAAAAGAGGCAATAACCTGAGAGTAGATATGGCATAGACCTAGGGGAAAACCTACTATTCTTTTTCTCTTAAAAGAACATAGCAGTCAAGGGGATTCGAATTGGAAAGGAAGAAGTGAAACTTTCGTTATTTGCAGATGATATGATAGTGTACATAAGCGACCCCCAAAACTCCACCAAAGAACTCCTAAAGCTGATAAATAGCTTTAGTAATGTGGCAGGATACAAGATCAACTCCAAAAAATCAGTTGCCCTCTTATACACAAAGGATATGGAAGCAGAGAGGGAAATCAGAGAAGCTTCACCTTTCACGATAGCCACAAACAGCATAAAATATCTTGGGGTAACTCTAACCAAGGAAGTGAAAGATCTATTTTACAAGAACTTTAAGGCATTGAAGAAAGAAACTGAGGAGTATACCAGAAAATGGAAGGACCTCCCTTGCTCTTGGATTGGGAGGATCAACATAGTAAAAATGGCAATTCTACCAAGGGCAATTTATAGATTCAATGCAATCCCCATCAAGGTCCCATCAAATTTCTTCACAGATCTTGAGAGGACAATAATCAACTTTATATGGAAAAACAAAAAACCCAGGATAGCGAAAACAATCCTATACAATAAAGGATTGGCTGGAGGCATTACCATCCCTGACTTCAAACTCTATTACAGAGCTACAGTGATGAAAACAGTGTGGTACTGGCATAAAAACAGAGAAGTCGACCACTGGAATCGTATAGAAGACCCAAATTTTAACCCACAAACCTATGAACACCTCACTTTTGATAAAGGAGCCAAAAGTATACAATGGAAGAAAGAAAGCATCTTCAACAAATGGTGCTGGCATAACTGGATATCAACCTGTAGAAGAATGAAAATAGACCCATATCTATCACCATGCACAAAACTCAAGTCCAAATGGATTAAAGGCCTCAATATCAGCCAGAACACATTGAACCTGATAGAAGAGAAAGTGGGAAGTACCCTACAGCTGATGGGCACAGGAGATCGCTTCCTATGTGTAACCCCAACAGCACAGACATTAAAGGCACCATTGAAAAAATGGTACCTACTAAAATGAGAAGCTTCTGCAAAGCAAAGGACACTGTCACCAAGACAAAAGGCAACCTACAGACTGGGAGAAGATCTTCACCAACCCCACAACAGACTAAGGTCTGATCTCCAAAATATATAGAGAACTCAGGAAACTAGACTTTAAAATGCTAATTAACCCAATTAAAAAAATGGGGCACTGATCTGAACAGAGAATTCTCAGCAGAGGAAGTTCAAATGGGCAAAAGACACTTAAGGTCATGCTCAACCTCCTTAGCAATCAGGGAAATGCAAATCAAAACAACTTTGAGATATCATCTTACACCTGTCAGAATGGCTAAAATAAAAAAACTCCAATGATAGCCTTTGCTGGAGAGGCTGTGGAGGAAGGGGTACCCTCATCCATTGCTGGTGGGAATGCAATCTTGTGCAACCACTTTGGAAATCGGTGTTTCGGTTTCTCAGGAAATTTGGGATCAACCTACCCCTGGACCCAGCAATACCACTCCTGGGAATATACCCAAGAGATGCCCTATCCTATGACAAGAGCATTTGTTCAACTATGTTCATAGCAGTATTATTTGTAATAGCCAGAACCTGGAAACAACTTAGATGCCCTTCAATGGAAGAATGGATGAAGAAAGTGTGGAATATCTACACATTAGAGTACTACTCAGCAGTAAAAAACAATGACTTCTCAAATTTTGCATGCAAATGGATGGAAATAGAAAACACTATCCTGAGTGAGGTAACCCAGAACCAAAAAGATGAATATGGGATGTACTCACTCATAATTGGTTTCTAGCCATAAACAAGGGTCACTGAGTCTACAATAGGTGATCCCAAAGAAGCTAAGAACGAAGGTGAATCAAAGGAAAAACATATAGTTGTCCTCTTGGCTATGGGAAGTAGACAAAATTGCCGGTGAGAAAATTGAGATCTTGGGGGTGGGGTGGGATGGGGGTAAGGGGAGATGGGGAGAGAAAAGGGAGAAGGGGAGAATGGGGGGAACTTGGGGAAAAAGGAGGATTGGGATAAAGGAAGGTTGGATAGGGGAGCACGGAAGCACAATTCTTAGTTAAGGGAGCCAACTTAGGGTTGGCAAGAGACTTGAACCTAGAGTGGCTCCCAGGTGCCCAAGCCGAGGTCCCCAGTTTGTTCCTTGGGCAGCCGAGGATAGGGAACCTGAAATGACCCTATCCTATAGCAATACTGACGAATATCTTGCATATCACCATAGAACCTTCATCTGGTGATGGATGGAGATAGAGACAGAGACCCACACTGGAGCACTGGACTGAGCTCCCAAGGTCCCAATGAGGAGCAGAAGGAGGGAGAACATGAGCAAAGAAGGCGGGACCACGACGGGTGCACCCACCCACTGAGACAGTGGAGCTGATCTATTGGGAGCTCACCAAGGCCAGCTGGACTGTGACTGAAAAAGTATGGGATAAAACTGGACTCTCTGAGCATGGCGAACAATGAGGGCTGATGAGAAGCCAAGGACAATGGCACGGGGTTTTGAACCTAGGTAATGTGCTGGCTTTGTGGGAGCCTAGCCAGTTTGGATGTTCACCTTCCTAGAAATGGACGGTGGGGGGAGGACCTAGGACTTACCACAGGGCAGGGAACCCTGACTGCTCTTTGGACTGGAGAGGGAGGGGGGAGGTGTGGGGGGAGGGGTGAAGGGTGGGAGGAGAGGGAGAAGGGTGGGAGGAGGGGAGCGAAATGCGAGGCTGGTAGTAAAATACTAAGAATAACAGATATATTGCCGGGCGGTGGTGGTGCACACCTTTAATCCCAGCACTTGGGAGGCAGAGGCAGGCGGATCACTGTGAGTTCGAGACCAGCCTGGTCTACAAGAGCTAGTTCCAGGACAGGCTCCAAAACCACAGGGAAACCCTGTCTCGAAAAACAAAAATAAATAAATAAATAAACAAAGAATAACAGATATAATAAAACTATGTAATAGTTTCTGACTACAAAAAAAAAGAACATAGCAGTAAAATGACTTTTAATGACCGACTACTTAACCTGAAAATACATGCCTTGTTCAACCATCATTTAAAAAGGTTGTTCTTACAGATGATGGGAACTAGCACAGAGACCGACAACTGAATAATGTGAAGATCATGAGAGACTTTGCACTTGCTCCTAAATGTTACTTCTCTCCATCAAAGGTTCTGGGGCCTAGGCGGAAGAGGAGGCAGAATGACTGTTACTACAAGAGGTGATGGATGACTCCAATGTAAGGGTGTCTTTAAGACATAACAAGGAGCTAAAAGTATACAATGGAAGAAAGAAAGCATCTTCAACAAATGCTGCTGGCACAACTGGATGTCAACCTGTAGAAGAATGAAAATAGACCCATATCTATCACCATGCACAAAACTCAAGTCCAAATGGATCAAAGACCTCAATATCAATCTGAACACACTGAACCTGATAGGAGAGAAAGTGGGAAGTACCCTACAACATATGGGCACAGGAGATCACTTCCTATGTATAATCCCAGCAGCACAGACATTAAGGGCAACATTGAATAAATGAAACCTACTGAAACTGAGAAGCTTCTGTAAAGCAAAGGACACTGTCACTAATACAAAAAAGCAACCTACTGACTGGGAGAAGATCTTCACCAACCCCTCAACAAACAAAGGTCTGATCTCCAAAATATATAAAGAACTCAAGAAACTAGACTTTAAAATGCTAATTAACCCAATTAAAAAATGGGGCACTGAACTCAACAGAGAATTCTCAATAGAAGTTCAAATGGGCAAAAGACACTTAAGGTCATGCTCAACCTCCTTAGCAATCAGGGAAATGCAAATCAAAACAACTTTGAGATATCATCTTACACCTGTCAGAATGGCTAAAATAAAAAACACCAATGATAGCCTTTGCTGGAGAGGCTGTGGAGGAAGGGGTACCCTCATCCATTGCTGGTGGGAATGCAAACTTGTGCAACCACTTTGGAAAGCAGTGTGGGGGTTTCTCAGGAAATTTGGGATCAACCTACCCCAAGATCCAGCAATACCACTCTTGGGAATATACCCAAGAGATGCCCTATCGTATTACAAAAGCATTTGTTCAACTATGTTCATAGCAGCATTATTTGTTATAGCCAGAGCCTGGAAACACCCTAGATGTCCTTCAATGGAAGAATGGATGAAGAAAGTGTGGAATATCTACACATTAGAGTACTACTCAGTAGTAAAAAACAATGACATCTTGAATTTTGCATGCAAATGGATGGAAATAGAAAACACTATCCTGAGTGTGGTAACCCAGACCCAAAAAGTTGAACCGGATGTACTCACTCATATTTGGTTTCTAGCCATAAATAACGGACATTGAGTCTATAATTTGTGATCCTAAAGAAGCTAAATAAGAAGGTGATCCCAAAGAAAAACATATTGTTATCCTTCTGGATATGGGAAGTAGACAAGATTGCCATGCCAAAAAAGTTGGGATCTTGGGGGTGGGATGGGGGTGGAGGTAATTGGCGATGGGGGTAATGGGCGATGGGGAGAGAAAGTGAGAAGGGGAGGATGAGTGGAACTTGGGGAAATGGGATGGTTGGGATAAAGGAAGGGTGAATATGGGAGCAGGGAAGTATATATCTTAATCAAAGGAGCCATCTTAGGGTTGGCAAGAGACTTGAACCTAGAGGGGCTCCCAGGTGCCCAGGGCTATGTCCCCAGTTAGTTCCTTGGGCAGCTGAGGATAGGGAACCTGAAATGGCCCTATCCTATAGACATACTGATGAATATCTTGCATATCACCATAGAACCTTCATCTGGCGATGGATAGATGATGGAGGAAGGTCATTGGTTAAATAAAAAGAAACTGCTCTTGCCTGGACTATTGCATAAACTGGACACAGAGAACCCACTGAGAGAGGACTATTGAACTTGCCTAAGGTGAGATGATCTTTCGGGGTTCCTGATTCATGAAAGAGTCTGCGAGACATTCTACAGGACACAACAGATATTGACTGAACTGACTTTGAATTTTCCTGCTTTATGGAAATGTCTGCTGGATACCATGGGCCTGAAGGCTAAAGATGGATGCCCCAACGGTACAGAGGAACTTTGGATGACTGTCCAGGCAGCAAGATGTCTCTGTCATTTCTAGAGTTTTAAAAGTTGCTTTTTTCTTGTTTGTTAAGTAGTATTGTATCTTTCTGGAGTCTTTGATGGAGTTAAGAATAGTTAGTTATAGTTATAGTTTTTCTTAGTTATGATAAAGATTATTGTAACTTTTACTTGATAACTGTTTCGTTATTTGTAATTTTGCTATGTTGAATTTAAAGCCTTTTTTGTTGTTTAAACTGAAAAAAGGAAATGATGGAGGAAGGTCATTGGTTAAATAAAGAGAAACTGCTTGGCCCTCATTGGTTAGAAGATAGGTGGGAGGAGTAAACAGAACAGAACGCTGGGAGGAAGAGGAAGTGAGCTCAGACTCCACAGCTCTCCTCTCGGGAGCAGATGCCTCAGAGAGATGCCATGCTCCCAGCTCCCAGGCAGACGCACGCGATAAAGCTCCAACCCAGGATAAACACAGGCTAAACTCCTCCTGGTAAGCGCACCTAGGGGCGCTACACAGATGTTTAAAAATGGGCTAAATTAATATGTGAAAATTAGCCTAGAAGAGGCTAGATAGAAATGGGCCAAGCAGTGATAAAAAGAATACAGTGTCCGTGTAATTATTTCGGGGCATAAGCTAGCCGAGCAGGTTGCCGGGGTGCTAGGAACGCAGCCCCGCCACTCTTATTACTACAGATAGAGATAGAGACAGAGACCCACACTGGAGCACCAGACTGAGCTCCCAAGGTCCCAATGAGGAGCAGAAGGAGGGAGAACATGAGCAAGGAAGTCAGGACCACGAGGGGTGCACCCACCCACCGAGACACTGAGGCTCCTATTGGGAGCTCACCAAGGCCAGCTGGACTGGGACTGAAAAAGCATGGAATAAAACTGGACTCTCTGAACATGGTGGACAATGAGGGCTGATGAGAAGTCAAGGACAATGGCACAGGGTTTTGATCATACTTTATGTTCTGGTGTTATGGGAGCCTAGCATGTTTGGATGCTCACCTTCCTAGACCTCGATGGAGGGGGGAGGACCTTGGACTTTCCACAGGGCAGGGAACCCTGACTGCTCTTCGGACTGGAGAGGAAGGGGGAGAGGAGTGGGGAGAAGGGAGAGGAGTGGGAGGAGGGGGAGGGAAATGGGAGGCTGGGAGGATGCAGAAATTTTTTTTTCAAAAAAAAAATAAATTTGAAAATAGAAAAAAAACTATGTAATTCCAGTATTCACTATACATAGAAGTTACACTATACTCTAATCCCATAAAGAAAATAAGACTGTAACACAGCCACCAAAATGTAATGACTAAAAACCCTGAGCTCAATGTTACACTTCCATGAAATGTTCAAATATACCAAAGTCAACTTTCCGTAGTTGAATGGATTTCTCCGAAAAAAAAAAAAAAGACATAACAAGACTAGTACACATATGCATTCACACAGACTATGACAGTGCATATAAAACCTACAATGCAAGAGAATATCCTAGCACTGATAAGAAGTGGACATAGGACCTCACCACTACCCAAGAAGCTGTTTTTAAACTGATAGCTGCTGACTTGGTGGAGACTTCTTATTTGTATTCCCAACTGCCCAGAACCAAAATAATCACTCAGAAACTCTAATAATGCAATACTGTTTGGCTGATAGCTTAAGCGTAATTCTAGCTAGCCCTTATATCTTAAATTAATCTATTTCTATCAATCTGTATATCGCCATGTGGTTGTGGCCTACTGGCAAGGTTTACTCCAGCATCTCCTGTGTCTACCTCCTCCGGAAGCTACATGGCTTCTCTTTGACTCTGCCTTTTTTCTCCCAGCATTCAGTTTAGTTTCCCCTGCCTAATTCTAGCTTCTTTATTTATTAACCAATAAAAGCAACACATATACAGAAGGACTTCCCACACTGATCTAATCCTGAAAGAATATTGAGCACTGAAGACACTCCACTTGTAGTTTGCTTTCTTCTTGGCAAAACTGGACTTTGGACAAAAAAACTGCCCATGCCTCAACCACTGACAAAATGCATGGTATTCATACAGGACAAGTTGTTGCAAGGAGGCTGTTAGTTTGTTTTCCAGATGCTCAGCCCCTAAATAATCACACAGAAACTATATTATTTAAAATACTGCTTGACCCATTAGTTTTACCTTCTTACTGGCTAATTCTTACATCTTAATTGAACCCATCTTCATTAATCTGTGCATCACCACGAAGTCGTGGCCTACCAGCAAAGTTTCAGCATGTCTGTCTTTGGCAGAGGCTCCATGGCTTCTCTCTGACTCCAGCTTCTCTCTCCCAGCATTCAGCTTAGTTTTCCCCATTTAGCTATGTTCCCCTATAGCTCTGCTATAAACCCAATGCAGTTCCTTTATTTATCAATTGTAATCACAGCATACAGAGGGACATCTCATTATCAACAAGCGGGACACAAGAAAAAAGATTGCCAAACCTTTCCAAGACAGGGTAAGATGAAAATGATCTGTGAGTTACTCTAGGCCTTAGCCAATGTTGGTTGCTCCAACATTGAAAATGAGACTTTGGGTGATTGTCCACATAGTCATTTGTCTTTGTCATTCATTGCACATTTTGGAAGTTGTTTGATTGTGCTTCTTGTTTACTTAATAACATTGATTCCCTTCTCAAATCTTCTATGGGATTGAAGACTAGATAGACATAGTTACTTTCCTTTCATTACTAATACAAGGCTTAGACTCCTTAGGATAGGATAACTATTGAAACATTTAGCATATGTTTCTTGCTTGATAATGATTATGCTCATTGTAATTCTAATTTTTATTCTTGATATTTGTTCTTATTGTACATAGTTTTGTGTTAAGATTAGAACTCTCCTACTTAAACAAAAGGGGGAAGTGCTGTGGGAACTCCTTCACCTAATAGCCTTTAAGATACCAGCTTACTTGGGTATGGTCTTTTTTACTATAACTGTAGCTGTAAAACTTGTGTATGTTCTCTCTCCAGGCTGCTAGATTTGTTTCCTGTTCCCCATTCATTCAGAGGACTTTGATCTGTGAGTCTACCCCTAAATAAATAACCCTTTATTAATTATACTCAATTCTAAACTAGTGTGGGGTTACTTTTTAGCATCCATCTTCAGCTGATAAGGTGAAAATTATTTTTTTTTCCAAAGGAGTTTCTCTTGGTGAATCAACCACATTTCAGGCCAGGCCCCATGCCAGGAGTAATTTGACAATACAAAACTGCTTATCAAGAGGGAAATCACTGCTGATACTGGAAAACCCCACCAACTACCTAGAACTAGAAAAGTCATGGACTTTGGAGGATAGCATATTTTATTAAAGCATACTTTAATAAACCTTCACAATTACTAACTACATGATAAATATTCATCATACTATACACTGATAAGTGAAGAAAGCTTTTCTTTACAACAGACTGAGACCATTATTTAAAAAGTAAAAACAAATAAAAATGTAGAGTTACAGAGCCCAATCCTAATGAATACATCTTCAAAACAAACTCTACACCTGAGGTACAGGGAACATAGAGGGATGGGGTTAGGAAGATTCTAAGATCCAGATGAAGCTTGCTGTGAATTTGTATCTTCTACCAATATCAGAAGCTACACCCAAAGAGTATAACCAACATGAGTGCCTAAACATAAATTGAACAAGGACAACAGCAACAGACATGCTAAAGTGAATAGAACAAAGCCCAAGCAGCCTCAACTCTATAGAAAGAACTACAGGCAACTAACAAATCCTGAAAGAGGAGGTAATCTTCTCTAGGGAAGAGTACACCAATTAGTTAGCCAATACCAAATGTCAGTCCTGAAAACATCCATAAAAATGATTTTATAAACAGAGCATGCTGCATTTATGTATTTAAGAATGTATATGTAAGTAATATAATATATGCATATAACAACAATTCATGAAAATGAAGTCATGAATCTTAAAGAGAGTATACAGAGGTATATGGGGGATTTGAGGGAAGAAAGGCAAATAATGTAATTATTTTATAATCTCAAAACAAATAAACTCCATTGTGTTTTGTTCCATTTTGTTTGGCTAATTTTTTTGTCATATTGTTCTTCTGCTTATTTGTTTTGATTTTGCTTTCCAGTTTGGGGAGGCTTAAAAGGGAAACAATGTAGGGCAGGTGTGGTGGTGAAAACATGATCAAATTAAAGGAAAAAACCACATTTATTAAAAAACATGTAATATACAGTTCTTTTTATATGTCAATCTTTTTGAAGCAATAACAGATTGAAATATTCTGCCTAATATCCAAACAAACAATCTGACTTAAAACATAAAATTCTTTGTCTCTGTTCTTTGAATATGTGAGTTATTAACATCATTTTAATTTTAACTTCATAGAATCAAATGAGTTCAAATAAATAAATGAACGAATTTAAATAAATAAAATCACATCCATTAAGCAAACACTACTGAGTACTATCCATCTCTATTACTCATACTCCTCATCTCTCAGTGATCAGCTCTTGCATTTTCCTTTCAGGCCATGATTGTTCAGATAATCTAGTCAGAAACGGCTTCTTCCAACCTCTTTCTAGGTCATTACCCCATCATATGTCATGCTGGCCTGTATCACTCTCTTAAATTACCTTACTCACTTCTTTATATGTTCATTTCTGTGCCCTACCCATTATCTGCCTTCAACCAGAAGGTAATCTCTTTGAGAGCAAAAAGTGTGTCATCAATGCTGCATCCGCAGGGCATTAAAAAGTGTCTGGTTGATGTAGGTGATTGGCTCACAATGAAGAAAGAATAAATATTTAATTTTCATATTACATAGTAAATAGTAATTTTGAATGTATCATTACAATTGATTTCCAGGAAAATTCTATAAAATAACTGTATTTAGAAAATATGCCCAGAGGCTGACATTTGTAGTTCAATGTGCTGTTTACTAAACATAAATGAGGCCCTGGATGCAATGCCAAGTATTATATACACACGTAAATACACACATGCACACACACACACACACACACACATACACGCACACACACATGCACGCACACACATACACACACAGAGAACATCCTACTGTCATTTTCAAATATCATAGTTGATACAAGATGAAATCAATTTCACAGACAATGATTATCATTAAAAGATGTCCTTATTTTCGGGATGTCTTCATATCATACACTTGCCATATTAAACTCCATCTGCCTTATTCATTCTATGGCCCAGATGCAGGAACAAACGCCATAATCCCATAAATTTTCAATGACATTTTGATTCATTAAACAGCACGAAGCACTGAGAACTACTAGAAAATCCACGCACTTAGCGCCTTCAATTAGCCCAGCTGTGCATGAACACTAGCACAGCTTCCCCGCATCATTAAGCTAAAAACATTTTTCTTTGCAAAATAACAATATTCAGTCTAATAGGGGGAATCTATTCATATTTTCAAAGCACTGTTTCAATTTCATTAGTTATATGGCTAATTTTGCAGCTTGTGGTTGATTCAATGATTTACAGTATATGTTGTACAATCTGCTTTCTGTTTCTGATCATAAATATTTGGCCAGATCACTTTGTTTTAACAAATCTATTATCCTTTTTCTAGTGCACACCACTGTATTATGTTTCCCAGCTTGACAGATAAGTAAGAATGTATCAGAGATCTAGTCCAAGGACAACAAATGGGCAAGCAAGATTAAGAAATAACTCTAAAAAGAAGATCCCAGATAGCTTAACAGAAAAGTATTCTCAGGAGCTTAGCTTGCTGATTGGTCATGGAGATACATTCAACCACAACCGCTGCCTTTCGACTGTGACATGAATGAGATATGAGATGCACACTATGTCCATTATATGGACTCGGGTAGTGGGTATGACTTGGTGTGGTAGTTTGAATGAGTTTGCCCCCATGAGCGCAGATGCTTTAATACCTGGCCCCAGTTGATAATGTTGTCTTGGATATGCTTACTATATATTGCCTTGCTGGAGGAAGTATGGTAATGGGAGTCATTCTTGAGGTTTCAAAGCCCCTGCATTCCCAGTGCACACTCTGCTTCCTGTGTGTGGTAGGAGATATGAACACTCAGGTGCTCCTGCCACCTGCAAAAATGGATTCAGTTGCTCTATAATTAAATGTAAGCCCAAATAAACCTTTCCTTCTAAAGTTGTTTGATCATTGAAGAGATGGCTAAGTGGTTACAAGCATACATCATTCTTGCCAAGGACCTAAGGTCATTTCCAGCATTCATTTGACAAGTCACATAACTATCTGAATTCAGGATCCAGGAGGAACTGATGCCTCTGGCTTCCACAGGTGCCTGCACTCACATTCAGACAGCATCCTACACACATACACATAATTGCAAAGAAGTCTTTAAAATAAAATAAAACCTGTCACGTATTCTAATATATTTTATTAAAGACAGAGTTTAAAATGATTATGTTTGGATCTTAACTAAGATTGTAATAATATGAAAAATGTTAATATCAATAATACCATATACTGTTATCCATAATCAAGTGTGTTTGTGCAGTTATGCATGCTACATACTCCACTTTTAAACCTTTTAAATTGTGTATTTCTGACTAGCTTTAATCTGAGATATTTGGAGGTTTTATTTTATTATACTTTCTGCAAGTAAAAGTGGACTACTCTTTGTTTTTTATTATGGTTTTACCAAGCTCATTTTATATATTTTGTGACCAGCTATATTATTAGATTGTTTTATTAATAGCATTTTCCTATTACATCCTGAATTTTTCAAATATATAATCATGTAATATGTAAACAATATATAATATGTAAATAATGTAATAATAAAATGTAAATAATGCTAACATTTCTTATTTTCCAAAATCTATAATCATTAATTAATTTCTTGCTAATTTCAATGTCTATAATATTTCCAAAAAAATATCAAATAATATGGAACTTAACATATCTGCTTTATATATGACTACCTTGAGCATTCATGAATGTTTAATTATCAACAGTGATATTTGAAAATGATTGGAGATATGCATAAAATTTGACTTAAAGAAGTTTCATTCTTTTTGTACATTATAAAGAATTTTGTTCTTTGACCTTCAGTAAATTGTGCTAGAGGATCTTGTATTGATAAACATTGTGATCCTGAAATAAAACCATTTGGTAATGGAATATTATTCTTTGAATGAAGTGCTAGGTTTATTTTCTGTATTTTTTTTGCTATGCTGCATTTATATTCATATTAAGGTTTATCTATTTTTTTTCTTATGGTATCTTTGTCAGATTTTGGTTTCAATGTCTTAACTTTTTTGAAAAATAATTGGATATCAGTCTATTTGCTATGCCTGGAAGAATTTAAACTGCATAGGAATTACCTGCACTGGGGGATGGGTAGAAAACATTCATCCATGATATTTCACTTGTTAAAGTTAGGTCCAAATGTACTAACAGCAAATTATTTCCAGGATCATTATTTTATTTAGCATATCCTGCTCTTTTGAGTAAATGTTGATTATTTTCAGTTTCCTAGAAAATATATGTGTATATTCCTGAAATTTTAAGTTGGCTATACTCTGTAGGGCAGCAATCATGAAAGTAAAAGTTAAATACTTGTTAGAGATTAAAAAAAGATTCAAAACTTTATTCCACATAAATTTAAGACAAACATTAAAAATTCTATCTCTCGTATATTTCCAGAATGCATTTTTGCCCTGTGAAGGGAACCATTGCATACAGCATACTCTATATTTGACTTGCAGCATTGTCCCCTTCTTTTGGTAAGGAGATTTTCATGGAACTGATATCCTCTGGTAGGCACTGTAGAGGAGCAAAACATATAAAGAAATTTGAAGAACAATGTTATTTTTTTATTTTTTGTTTTTTATTATTTAATTAAAAATTTCCACTTCCTCCCATCCCCCTTCCCCTCCCTCTCTAGTCCAAAGAGCAGTCAGGGTTCCCTGCCCTGTGGGAAGTCCAAGGTCCTCCCCCCTCCATCCTGGACTAGGAAGGTGAGCATCCAAACAGACTAGGCTCCCACAAAATCATTACATGCAGTAGGATCAAAACCCAGTGCCATTGTCCTTGGCTTCTCAGTCAGCCCACCTTGTCAGCCATGTTCAGGCTAGAATCAAAAACATCAATGATAGCCTTTGCTGGAGAGGATGTGGAGTAAGAGGAACAATATTATTTTTCAAGAACATTTTAGGAAATGCTTGACAACAACCTTTCTGACATTTCCATCACAGTGCAAGAAAAGAACATAACTTTTTGGTTCAAAAGGACACTTGACTTTGTTTGATCCAAGCACTTCTGGCTTATACGTATACTTGAGTAGCACTGAAAAATCCATAGCCCTTGGGTATTATGTAAAAGAGACAGAATCGGTGGGAATTAAAAGAAACAAAAACAAGAATGATGGAATTTTATTTGATGTAACTATGGGTCTTGTGCAACATCTTCTTAAAGAGTACTTCTTAGTTAATCAGAAAACACGTTAATTTACACTTACATTAAGTCAAAATCATTGTTGTTTAAAGTATTATATTCCCTTTAACTTACAAATAAAAATTTTCATCTTTTTATTTATAATTGTTCATTTGATTTCATAGAGTTATATGATGAATTTTGGCCATCTGCACCCCATCTTGTTCCCCAACTAGAACTCTTCTCAACAAGTCCCCTCCTGCTTTCATTTCTTCTTTCTGTGTGACTATCTGAGTTTAGATTCTTACTCACACATGGTGGGACGTTGCTGAGTGGAGTGAAGACCACTTCATTTTTTTTATCTAAACAAACCTTTGTGACAATCCTTCAGAAATCTTTAGAAACAAAACCCATAATGTATCTGGAAAAGTTTCAAATATCCAAATAAAGAAAAGTGGATGTCAATAGCACCTGCATGCGGCTGACAAAGGGGCATACCAGTACAAGTTACCAGTTTCCTCATTTCTAAATCCTTCCAATGGACATGGAACCAAGGCCTGCACTGCAACAACCACGGGCTGGATGAAGCCTCTTCTGGAAAGCTCTGTATATGTTGGAAGTTGTTTAACAACTGCAGGCCTGGGTGCAAAGTAAACAAACTTGAACTTTGTTTTCTGTAATTGCTTGAGGAAATTGAGAAAGGATGAAAACATCTTTCAAGGTAATCTGTCTTCTACTTGATGATTCCTTTTCCCACTCTAATAAAAGGTACCACACTTAAAGCAGCGAATGCCTCCAAACAAAACAGGAAAAGAATCTGGCAGTGGACTGCTAGACGTGAGCTTAGAACGTGCAGGAGCCAACTAATGCTTCTCTGCTTAAGTCTATGACTAATCACTTCACGTTAGTCAGTGGAAACTGACAGGGATGGAGATTACATGATGGAAGTTGATAAGTGTTGTAAATCAGTATCCTTTTCCTTAGAGATCTGGTTCATAGACATTTCCCAATATTTTAACCAACTAAAACATACCAATAATATTAATTTCAATAATCGTTGAGGCTATGTTTGTGGTAAATGGAAATTAAATAATGAACCATAAATTAATTTTTTAAATTCCAAACCATACATGGACTGTTTATAAAATAAACTTTAACGTAGTCTATTTCCCAGTGTAATTCACATGTCTTAATTATAAAACATTTTATAACAGACTTACTTATTACTATATATATAATTTCAAAATATCCAGTTTTATATGATACAATTAGCCATTTCTGAGAGGAAACAAAATATCAAATTTGGGGCCTATCTAAACAATAGTTGGACATGTGTTTTATGTATACTACAGATGTTTATATTTGTGACAAATACAATAAAATTGTCTGTGTCAATAATTTCCCCAAAAATCTAAAAAAAAATACATAAATCATTTACTTTGGAGTTCAGTGTCTAGCATAATACCATTTGCAAATTATTTGCTAAATATGTAACTAGATCTTTGTAGAAGCCATAAAAAATGATTATGCCAAGAAAATCATTTACTGCTTATGTAATTAAATTTCTTTTATAAGAAATTGCAATCTTACCCATTTATTATATAGTATATTAGAAAGGTTTAATAATCTGACATATCTACAATTATCAAATGATTATATTGTAAATAGTACCTGTAAAATTGTTCCTGAATTCTTCTCTTTATGCATAAATACATAGGTACTTACACACAAGCTGTATTGTGATTTTCCTGGGGACATGTAAACAAAGCCTTATTTGCCCTAATTAGGATAAACCGTCAAGGATAAACCAATGAAGTTATTCTATCCAAGTCTTGATTAGCGTCATACTTTGTTTTCAGTTTCTCTCATGAATACCATGTGTGAACAGCTCTGGAGCTACAAACGGACTGCTTTGGAGGCTGGAGCCGCAACACAACAGCTCCGGGGAAAGGTATCCTGATTGGTGGGGAAGTCAGGAGATACCTGCAGCTGGGGTACACTGAGGGATGGTTTCCCCACAGAATGTAGAAAGCCTGTTTCTCTCCTAGAGATAGGCAGAACAGCTGATCTCTGCTCTGTTTCCCTAAGAGAATGTCCTAACAGAGCTATTCAGTACTTCTGCTCTACTGCTGCCCAAGATGTTACTTCTTCTGCCTCACTTGGCTAAACCAGAAACCCCTGCAGAAGTGAAGCAATCTCCTCTGGCTGTGGCAAAATGTTACTTTTTCTGCTCAGTTCTCAGGGAGTTTCCTAGCAGACTTAACTGTTTCTTCTGGTTTTTCTGCTCACTCTGGCTAAGGGAACATCTTAGCAAAGGTTCTTCTGGTCTGTGTCAGCAAAAGATATTCACCCAAAACTCTTTTAAGAAAGAGATGTATTTAGGACGGAGGAGTCACAGGTACATGGGGTGGGGTGCCCGCTAGGTTAGACTCTCGCAAGGATGGGGCCTGGGTTTAAAAATGGCTTTAGTCTTGTCTCTTCAATAAAAGCCCAAAAGCAAAAGGTAGTGGGGATAATTTAAGATTTAAAATAAAAAAAATGCTGGCTAAAAAAAAAGCCAAGGTAAGGCCAGGCATTCTCAACTAAGAATAAGCCTCTATGTGTGATTTATTTGGCAACTGGGTGGTGGGCCCCCTCAAAAAGCTAAAAGAATAAACCATCCCAAAAGAGCGGGTTTTGTGGCGCTTTCTTTCTACCCGACACCATGAGCAAAAGCAACTTCGAAGAGGAAAAGGTTTATTCAAGTCCATCACTGAAGGAAATCAGGGCAGGGACCTGGAGGGTGGATCTGAAACAGAAGCAATGCAGGAGCAATGCTTATTGTATTGTTCTTTATGGCTTGCTCAGTCTGCTTTCTTATACAAATGAGGACCACTTTCCCAGGGACAGCATAGTCCACAGTGTTCTGGGACCACTAATATCACTCACTAATCAAGGAAATTCCCCCATAGTTTTGATTACAAGGCCAATATTATGGAGCCAGTAACCCAACTGAGAGTCCCATTCTAAAATGTGTTGAGGTTTATGTTTACAAAAGCTACCTAAGAAAGTCGGGAACCAGTAACTATATTGGCAGTGTAACCTACAGAATGTTGGGTGAGGATACTTGTCACATGATTGATTCCAATGCAGATATATCTTATAAATTCCATCATAACATGGGTAATAACTTAAGAAAACTTACAGTCAGTTCTGCTGGCCTGAGAATCTCCTTTCCTAAGCAGTTGTTACTACTTGTATAATCTTGGAAAGGGACATTGTGAACCTTGCAAACTTCATGAATTTCCCAAAAATGTTGTTTTCTTGGATTTATGAATCTTATTAGCCTTGTACCTCCCTTCTAGAAGGAGTGTTTCAGTTGGGAGAAAATTTCTACACACCACAAATAAATGTATTGTTTATTCTTTTAAACTTCTAAAGTTAATCCAAAAATATTGTTAAAGAGAACTAGGGAAAGACTTCAGGTATTCCAACAATATAGGTTAACATATTCGGTAACTTTCTGAAATTTCATGTTATCCTGTATATTATACAGGTGAAGGACATACATTAATATCTTACTACTAAAAACTATCAACTTTAACTTTTCCAGTGAAACAGTATTTCTCCTTGTTTTAATTTATTCAATAAGTTCATCTAGTCAGCATTTATAAATTGATCACTATATGCTGGGTACTACAATAAAGCTGAGTTAAGCAGTTATTGAGAGAAGATATAAAACCCAAAGCAGAAAAGAACACAGCAAGCCCTGGTCATGATGGGTATGGGACAATTTGGGGCACAAGTGAATGAACAATAACTTTAATCTAAGGCCATGATCATGAGAGCTTTCATAGAGATTTTCCCCTGGAAAAGCTTCCAAATGAAATAAACCCTTGTATTACAGGCATTTCAAGCACAGGGTGGCACAGGAAGAGGGGACAAAAGCACAGAACACCAGGGCACATTCAGGGAGCTTCTAGAGCTTTCAGTTCTGTTGCAGCAGCTTGGGGAAAAAGAATGAGACTAAAGATCACAGCACACAAGCTGGAACAGATAGCAAAATGAGAGAACAGGGATCTTAACAGGTTCCATTCCAGCAGAAGTAAGCTTAAGTGATAGGTGGTAAATACAGGAGACAATTGCTATAAACTTAATTGTGGGTGAGGAAGCTGAGACTGTTGTGACAATGACATGGTACAAATTATCTTCCAGAGCCCTTTGTTCGCGAGCTAACCAGGCAGTGCGGAGTTTCGATCTGGGCACCAAGTGAAACATCATTGTGGTGAGTGAGTGCTGCGGCAGCTGGGAACATACCTCAGCCCGCCCACACTTCCAGGCCATCCTACAGGGGCTATACTGCCCAAACCGCCTCTCTATTTCTATCCCATTCAGCTTACATCCAGATCCCCACACCCCCTGTCTCCCTCCCTCTCTCCCTCCTTTGGGGCATAGCGCCTCCCTGCCCAGCCTGCTAGGACTCTGGGACAGAACCTGGAGGACAAAGGGGTGGCCGGTAGCTCCTTTGTTCCCATAGCCTGCCAGCAGAGAGCGGGGTGGGCCCTTTGTTCGCGAGCTAACCAGGCAGTGCGGAGTTTCGATCTGGGCACCGAGTGAAACATCATTGTGGTGAGTGAGTGCTGCGGCAGCTGGGATCATACCTCAGCCCGTCCACACTTCCTGGCCATCCTACAGGGGCTATACTGCCCAAACCCCCTCTCTCTTCCTATCCCACTCAGCTTACATCCAGATCCCCACACCCCCTGTCTCCCTCCCTCCTTTGGGGCATAGCGCCTCCCTGCCCAGCCTGCTAGGACTCTGGGACCTAACCGGGAGGACAAAGGGGTGGCCCGTAGCTCCTTTGTTCCCATAGCCTGCCCGCAGCGAGCAGGGTGGGCCCTTTGTTCGTGAGCTAACCAAGCAGCGTGGAGTTTCGATCTGGGCACCAAGTGAAAGATCATTGTGGAGAAACATCTCTGGGGAGTGACATCACTGGGAAGGTACATCAGTGGGCAAAAAGACCTGATCCTGTAAAAGAAGATCCAAAAGGGAGTATTGGGAGGAAGAGATGGGCAGACGTCAATGCAGGAATTCTCCCAACAACCTGAAAAACAACACGAAACCACCAGAAGCCAGTGACCCCACAACAGGAGGACATGAACACCTTAATCAAGAGGAAGTAGAAAAAACTGACTTCATGAAAGTGATTGACACCCTTAAACAGCATATAAAAAACGCCCTTATGGAAATGGATGAGAAGTATAATAGAAAGTTCGAGGAATTGAGTAAATCAGTGAATGATACCCTAGGAAACCAAGGAAAAACAATCAAGCAGATAAAGGAAACAGTTCATGACTTGAAAACTGAAATGGAGGCAAAGAAGAAAACACAAACAGAGGGCCAGCTGGACATGGAAAATCTAGGTAAACGAATAGAGACTACAGAATCAAGTATAACCAGCAGAATACAAGAGATAGAAGAAAGAACCTCAGATTCTGAGGATAACATAGAGAAAATAAACACTCTGATCAAAGAAAACAGCAAGTCCAACAAACTCTCATCACAAAACATTCAGGAAATATGGGACACAATAAAAAGACCAAACCTAAGAATAATTGGAGTAGAAGAAGGAGAAGAAGTGCAGCTCAACGGTACAGAAAATATACTTAATAAAATTATAGAAGAAAACTTTCCCAAACTGAAGACAGATGTACCTATGAAGGTTCAAGAAGCATACAGAACACCAAATAGGCTGGATCAAAAGAAAACATCCCCTCGCCATATAATAATCAAAACACAAAATATACAGAATAAAGAAAGAATATTAAGAGCCGCAAAGGAAAAAGGCCAAGTTACTTATAAAGGGAAACCTATCAGACTTACACCTGACTTCTCTATGGAAACCATGAAAGCCAGAAGGTCCCGGATAGATGTTCTCCAAAAACTAAGAGACCACGGATGCAAGCCCAAACTACTATATCCAGCCAAACTTTCATTCACTATAAATGGAGAAAACAAAATTTTCCAGGATAAAAACAAATTTAAACAATATGTAGCCACAAATCCAGCCTTACAGAAAATAATAGAAGGAAAATCACTAACCAAGGAGTCCAACAATGACCACAATAACTCAGACATCTAGAGACCCTTCACCAGCGCAACTCAAAGAAGGGAAACACACAAACCCTACTACTAAAAAAGTGACCGGAGTTAACAACCACTGGTCATTAATATCACTTAATATCAATGGGCTCAACTCACCTATAAAAAGGCACAGGCTAAGAGATTGGATAAGAAAACAGGTTCCAACATTCTGCTGTCTACAAGAAACACACCTCAACCACAAAGACAGGCACCTACTCAGAGTAAAGGGCTGGGAAAAGGCTTATCAAGCAAATGGACCTAAGAAACAAGCAGGTGTGGCCATACTAATTTCTAACAAAGTTGACTTCAAACTTAAATCAATCAGAAGAGATGGAGAGGGACATTTTATACTCATAACAGGAACAATTCATCAGGAAGAAGTCTCAATTCTGAATATCTATGCCCCTAATATAAAAGCACCCACGTATGTAAAAGAAACATTACTAAAACTCAAGGCAGACATCAAACCGCACACACTAATAGTAGGAGACTTCAACACTCCTCTCTCACCAATGGACAGGTCAATCAGACAGAAACCTAACAGAGAAATTAGAGAATTAATGGAGGTAATGAAGCAAATGGACTTAACAGACATCTATAGACTATTCCACCCAAAGAGGAAAGAATATACCTTCTTCTCTGCAGCTCATGGAACCTTCTCGAAAATTGACCATATACTTGGTAACAAAGCTAACTTACACAGTTACCAAAAAATATTAGTAACCACCTGTGTCTTATCAGATCACCATGGATTAAAGTTAGAATTCAACAACAATGCTACCCCCAGAAAGCCTACAAAGTCATGGAAACTGAACAGTCAACTACTGAACCATACCTGGATTAAGGAAGAAATAAAGAAAGAAATTAAAGTCTTCCTTGAATTCAATGAAAATAAAGAAACAACATACTCGAACTTAACTCAGGAACACGGCAAGGCTGTCCACTCTCGCCATATCTCTTCAATATAGTGCTTGAAGTTCTAGCAATAGCAATAAGACAACATAATGGGATCAAGGGGATTCGAATTGGAAAGGAAGAAGTTAAACTTTCGTTATTTGCAGATGATATGATAGTGTACATAAGCGACCCCCAAAACTCCACCAAAGAACTTATACAGCTGATAAACAGCTTTAGTAATGTGGCAGGATACAAGATCAACTCCAAAAAATCAGTCACCCTCTTATACACAAAGGATATGGAAGCAGAGAGGGAAATCAGAGAAGCTTCACCTTTCACGATAGCCACAAACAGCATAAAATATCTTGGGGTAAATCTAACCAAGGAAGTGAAAGATTTATTTGACAAGAACTTTAAGGCATTGAAGAAAGAAATTGAAGAGGATACCAAAAAATGGATGGACCTCCCTTGCTCTTGGATTGGGAGGATCAACATAGTAAAAATGGCAATTCTACCTAAGGCAATTTATAGATTCAATGCAATCCCCATCAAGATCCCATCAAAATTCCTCACAGATCTGGAGAAGACAATAATCAACTTTATATGGAAAAACAAAAAACCCAGGATAGCCAAAATAATCCTATACAATAAAGGATCTTCTGGAGGCATTACCATCCCTGACTTCAAACTCTATTACAGAGCTACAGTAATGAAAACAGTGTGTTACTGGCATAAAAACAGAGAAGTCGACCAATGGAATCGTATAGAAGACCCGGATTTTATCCCACAAACCTATGAACACCTCATTTTCGATAAAGGAGCTAAAAGTATACAATGGAAGAAAGAAAGCATCTTCAACAAATGGTGCTGGCACAACTGGATGTCAACCTGTAGAAGAATGAAAATAGACCCATATCTCTCACCGTGCACAAAACTCAAGTCCAAATGGATTAAAGACCTCAATATCAGCCCGAACACACTGAACCTGATAGAAGAGAAAGTGGGAAATACCCTACAACAGATGGGCACAGGAGATCGCTTCCTATGTATAACCCCAGAAGCACAGACATTAAGGGCAACATTGAATAAATGGGACCTACTTAAACTGAGAAGCTTCTGTAAAGCAAAGGACATGGTCACTAAGACACAAAGGCAACCTACTGACTGGGAGAAGATTTTCACCAACCCCACAACAGACAAAGGTCTGATCTCCAAAATATATAGAGAACTCAAGAAACTAGACTTTAAAATGCTAATTAACCCAATTAAAAAATGGGGCACTGAACTGAACAGAGAATTCTCAACAGAAGAATTTCAAATGGCCAAAAGACACTTAAGGTCGTGTTCAACTTCCTTAGCAATCAGGGAAATGCAAATCAAAACAACTTTGAGATATCATCTTACACCTGTCAGAATGGCTAAAGTCAAAAACACCAAGGATAACCTTTGCTGGAGAGGCTGTGGAGGAACGGGTACCCTCATCCATTGCTGGTGGGAATGCAATCTTGGGCAACCACTGTGGAAGTCAGTGTTTCGGTTTCTCAGGAAATTCGGGATCAACTTACCCCTGGACCCAGCAATACCACTCTTGGGAATATACCCAAGAGATGCTTTATCAAATGACAAAAGCATTTGTTCAACTATGTTCATAGCAGTATTATTTGTAATAGCCAGAACCTGGAAACAACCTAGATGCCCTTCAATGGAAGAATGGATGAAGAAAGTATGGAATATATACACGCTAGAGTACTACGCTGCGGTAAAAAACAATGACTTCTCGAATTTTGCATGCAAATGGATGGAAATAGAAAACACTATCCTGAGTGAGGTGTCCCAGACCCAAAAAGATGAATATGGGATGTACTCACTCATAATTGGTTTCTAGCCATAAATAAGGACCACGGAGTCTACAAGAGGTGAACCTAAAGAAGCTAAGTAAGAAGGTGAACCCAAGGAAAAACATATAGTTGTCCTCTTGGCTAACGGAAGTAGACCAAATTTCCGGGGAGAAAATGGGATCTTGGGGATGGGGTGGTATGGGGGTAAAGGGAAATGGGGAGAGAAAAGGTAGAAGGGAAGGAGGGGGGACCTGGGAAACAGGAGAATTGGGATAAAGGAAAGGTGGATAGGGGAGCACGGAACCACAATTCTTAGTTAAGGGAGCCAGTTTAGGGTGGGCAAGAGACTTGACCCTAGAGGGGCTCCCTAGTGCCCAAGATGAGGTTCCCAGTTAGTTCCTTGGGCAGCTGAGGATTGGGAACCTGAAATGACCCTATCCTAGAACAATACTGACGAATATCTTGCATATCATCATAGAATCTTCATCTGGTGATGGATAGAGATAGAGACAGAGACCCACACTGGAGCACTGGACTGAGCTCCCAAGGTCCCAAGGAGGAGCAGAAGGAGGGAGAACATGAGCAAAGAATTCGGGACCACGAGGCGTGCATCCACCCACTGAGACAGTGGAGCTGATCTACGGGGAGCTCACCAAGGCCAGCTGGACTGTGACCGAAAAAGCATGGGATAAAACCGGACTCTCTGAACATGGCGAACAATGAGGGCTGATGAGACACCAAGGACAATGGCAGGGGGTTTTGATCCTACTTAATGTGCTGGCTTTGTGGGAGCCTAGCCAGTTTGGATGTTCACCTTCCTAGATATGGATGGAGGGGGGAGGACCTAGGACTTACCACAGGGCAGGGAACCCGGACTGCTCTGTGGACTTGAGAGGGGGGGGGGGGGGAGAGGAGTGGGGGGAGGGGGAGAAGGGTGGGAGGAGGGGGAGAAGGGTGCGAGGAGGGGGAGAAGGGTGTGAGGAGGGGAAGGGAAATGGGAGGCTGGGAGGAGGTGGAAACTTGTTTTTTTGTTTATGTTTTTTTTCTTCTTTTCGCAAATAAAAAAGAAAAGAAAAAAAATTATCTTCCAGAAACAGAAGAATGCAAAATTCTTCAATATTCAGAGAATCCCACTGCTCTGTGAGGACCATGATAAGAAGCAGATGAAGATGACTGAGGAGGAGGAGCTCGGTAATGGCAATCTAAACTGACAAGGAGTCTCTTCATAAGAACTAGCTTTCAAAAGTGAAATTACCACTGGACTGACATCTATCTCTGGCCGTTTGCTGTGGACACACTGTAAATGGCACTTGCTGAATTATTTATTCTTCCTCAGAAGTTTTTGAATGAAAATAGCTGGGAGGCTTATTTGCTTTAATTCTCTTTGGATGTCTTACTTAAGGAATTGCTAGTCTTGTGTATATGCTGATGCATCTGTTTGCACATGTGTGTATGTGCATGAGAGACTGTTAAAGAATAGAGAGCATATTCCATCTTGAGCTACAAAAAAATAAATGAAAGAAAGCTGCTTAAGGTTTGCAGAGAGACAGATGGGCTGTTTTCTATTTACCAGGCGCATAATTTGATCCTATTAGTATCTCTACTTTACTGAGGGACAAACTGAGATTTCACAGGTTAACCCAGAAGAGTTGGAACTGAAGACAACACTACTTGGAAAAGCCTCTATTCTTGACAGTATGCTAGGCTAACCAGCTATTTATATAAGAATCAAAACTCAAAGAACTAAAGATTAGTCAGGTCCTTGCTAGTTTTATGCCAACATGACAAGGCTGAAGTCAACTGAAAGGAGGGAACATTATTAGAAAATGCCTCCACGTGTTTCATCTATAGTACATTTTCTTAAGAAGGGATTGACAGTGGAGAGCCAAGTTCACTGTGTGTGGTGCTATCCCTGGGCAGGTGGTCCTAAATCCCATAAGAAGTAAGCCATAATGAGTAAGCCAGTAAGCAATAATCCTCCATGGCCTCTGCAGCAGCTCTTGACCCTAGGTTCCTGCCCTGTTTTAGACTTGGCAACTGTCACAGATGTGAATATATGACCCGGCAAATAGGGGCCTTCACACCACAAACACATGTACAAATAAGTAGGATGTATTTTAGTTCTGTTTTTACATTGTATCTGTATGCTGAAGATACAATGCTGTATCACTTCTTATGAATATTTTTATCACCTCTTGCGAGAGCTCCTTCCACTCCTTCAGCCAATAGCCACTGAGAGACCACACGCAACAATCACCAGAATGGGAAAAAGCCTGTTCCTACTGTCAGGTAATTGAACTATGAGAGAAACTAAAACCATTTGTACCCTTAGGACAAACTATGACTTCTCAATGCAATGACCAACAATTTCCACAAGTTAGCTGGATTTGGGTTTTTCTTTCTCGCCATTCAATGAGGCATGGCTCATACTTCAGATTTAAATCACAAGCCAATTACTACTTCTGGCTAGTCAAACTAGCTCAGAAAAACCATGTCTTCTCCTTAGTTCTGGGCTTCATAAAAAATTTTTGGAGATTACAATTACATTTCTCTTTCCCCCCTCCAAACCCTTTCAATACCCCTCCCCACTCTCCTTCACTAATTGTTATAGCATATAAATAGTATATACATGTATATTCCTAAGTATTACCTGCTCAATTTCTATGTTGCTTTTCTCTGTGTAATCAGTGCTGACCAGCTGGTACTGGACAGCAACTGGTATGCTCTTCCCTGGGGACAGGTTCTCCTGTGTAATCAACAAAATGACCACGATAGGACTGGCAATCAGATCATTGTCTTTCCTAACATTACAGGATTCATGATTTAACAGATGAGTAACTTAGTTTAAATAAGTATTTTACACTATAACCAAGTATTACTCAATATTATTTTGCTCACCATTTCCCTGACTATAAAACCCTTCAGAGCTCTGAAGAGTGGGATGAACAGAAAATAAAGAACACAAGAAGAGGGTATAGGTAATAGTTTTTCAGGGTTTAATTCTTGACCTGTCACTGATGTTCAGAAAAGAAACTGTAGATAAAGTCTGCCTCCCACAAAAGAAGTTACCCATTCTCTATGGAAATAATCTGGCCTTATTGATTTATGCCTATTACTAAATATTTTATGTTAGAATTATTATCTGAACTTGAAAGCATAATAAATTCTTTGCCAATTAAATTGGATTCAGAAAAGTTTATTAAACACTTACTCTGATGAAGGAATAATTTACATATCACCCAAACTGGGTCTCTTTGGGTCTTACGCTTAGCGCTTTGCTCTGCACATTAAACACTCAATAAATGTTTGTTAAATTAAATTAAATTAAAGGAGCTGCTTTTACTGCAGCTCACATGCCCTTCCATGATTAATGAATCATCACTAAGTGAGAAATTAATGAGTGTGCTTTTCGCATCAGGAGGAAAAATGTATTCTGTTTTGGAGAGGGACAAAATTTCACAGCAGGGAGAAGGAGAGACAACTCAAGGAATTAACAGGAAAAGAAGCTTGCAATTACAGCTACTGACATGTGGATAAATTCAGAATAGCTGCCAAAATCACTGCCTGGGAACTGACATACACAGTGGTTTCAAGTTAATCAAGGATTCCAACCTGCTTAGCTGTACCACTAGAAATGAATACGAAATGAAGAATCTATTCATGACAGCTTTAAGCAGTAAAAACTGAAGTTCAGAATTCCTGTTGCTGCCATGTTTGCTGTCACTTTGCCTGCATGGTTCTCATTCTTGTAATCAAAGAATCTGTGCACAGTGAGGATCCTACACTAAAACTAGGCTGCCCCAAATAGGAAAGGTGGAAGTGCTGGAGATGGATCCCAAAGGGAATGTTTCTTAAAGCACAAGTGACATGTTAGAGACTTACAGCAAATAGGGAAATTTAAGCAATCAGGCAATCAATGGGAGGAAGAGCCCAGCATGAAGCAGCAGCTCATGAAGGTGGAATGCAATTATCCGTGGAAAGCAGCTATGGCTGCAAAAAGTCTGCAGGACCTAGCAAACAGAAAAAAAGTTGCAAACCATCCTGCAATCTGGTATTAGGTAAATCTTGATAAAATTCAGGATAAAATCTAGGTTAACAACTCAGGGAGAATAACAAAAGAATGAGTAGAGAATGAAAGATGTTAATAAAATATTTATCAAATGTGTCGTTCATATGTATGAATGATAAGTATTTGGATATATAAGAATGATATATATCTTTGGATTAACACCACCATTTATTGTTCTCAGATGCCAAAGAATAAAAAAACTATACTTTCATAAGGATGTCCTGGTGTTCATTTAGCAAGTTGCTATCCTGGAACTCTATTTCTCAACTAGGAAAAAAAAAATTCGATATTGAACACCGAAAAAAATAAATCAGGTATGAACCAAGTATCTACCACAGAAAAAGTATATCACTGGCTCATCTCTCCTTTTCCTTGGTTACATTGTTTGGAGACCAGAGAGGAAGAAAATACATATAAATAGAATGCCTGCTACACATTCAGCAACATATAACTTGTTCTGCCAGGATTTGAGCATTGGAAAGTTTCTATTGATACTTCCATTGTTATTTTGTCCTTACTATAGCACCAGGCAATGATGCATTGCTAGATACCATGGACAGACAGTAAGCATACAATTAATTGTCTTGGGCAACAATGAACAGCCCTGATTGCAGGAATAAATAAGCAGGAGAAGCTGACTTGAAGAATCATGGAAAGGCAGCACTTGACCCTCTTACACCCAAGTATATACTTGGGAAGGAAAGAATTCACTACTCCTTCTCATGTGTTCTATAAACATTGTTCCAGGTGGTCAGTGGAGGTGAGCATCTCAAGCTTTCATTAAAATAGCCTGCTATGTGCACATGTAGAGGTAGAGGAGGGTGGTGTATATAGAGATATCATATTATTCCACTACAAACATCCCCATTCAGTCATATTGCTCTGTTCTTCCCTTGTAGGTCTGGTAAACACAGGGCTCAAATTATGTCATCTGGTATGAGTGACCAGAAAGTGAGAGTGGTTACAATTTTGGTTCAAAGAACATATGGTGATGGAAATAGAGTTTTAGATGTAACAGACTAACAGAGACATTACAAATATTGGCAATTAATTTCATTTCTTTAAACTAGAGACAATAATGATCCCCTGTAACCTTTTTTTCTGACATTGTCAATTAATTACAGACTAACAAGTTTTCCATTACTTACAACCGTCACATAGTCACTGACATTTGAGTATTTCAAATTAAAAAATCTATATGAAATAATGTTCTTCAATTAAACCAGTACTTATTTAGACACTGTATAAAGATACCAGTGTAACAACATTTTAATTGTAATTATCTTAATTCTTTCTATATTAAGACATGATAATGTAAGCAGGCTTGGACTTGGTTAAAATCATTATAACATTCACTTTACAATCTCATTTCTAGAATAGATATGAAAATTTAAATATTAAAATATAAATTAAGTTGGGGGTAAAATAACATGCCAAATTTTACATAAAAATATCCATCCCAAGTAATTATGACTATTTTTTGTTGTTATTGTTGTTTTGAGACAGGGTTTCTCTGTGTAACAGCCCTAACTGTCCTGGAACTAGCTCTTGTAGACCAGTTTGGCCTTGAACTCACAGAGATCCACCTGCCTCTGCCTCCCGAGTACTGAGATTAAAGGTGTATGGAACCACCTCCTGGCCTATGACTATTTTTTAATATAGGGTGTTGCAGAAATTAGTACTTCCTTCTGTCAACAGGTTTCTTTCTTTATTAATGATTTTAGATTTTCAGGCCAGTAATAGCTAATCTGGGAACAAAATAAACTATAAATGTTTTACCAGCCTTATAAATATGGATACTGCTATATCCCTCACAGATTCAGAACAACAAAGCAGTCTCTTAGGTAGCTGAATGGGAAGTTTGTTGGAACTGGGCCATAGGATTTTTGTTTTATTAGTTGACTTCTGTGGAGACATGTGTGAGCTCTTGGTTCTTTTATTCTGTGACACTTTGGGTGCAATCAAACCTACTGTTCTCTTTACCATTCCTTCATTTCCTTAAAGTGAAATCAGGCAAAGAAAATGTTCTAGGGTCACAAGATTAACAAGGTTTACTTTTGAATTTGTTATTTTAAAGCATAGATTTTGAAAGAGAAAATAATTTAAGTTATTTAGCATATTTACCCTATTACATTTTCATATTTGTGCTTCCTTTTTTCAGTCAATTTTTGTATTGGAAATTTATAGAAAATAATGTGTCCTGCTGCTGTAGTAATTTGGTCATTTAAAAAGAGTTACATTTTATCAAATCAAACAAATTACTGGAATTCCAAAATAAAGCGAGGGCATGAGGGGCCAAACAAGCAATGGATAGACGTTTCCAGAGCTGGTGGCACACCCAATACAGAATGGGAGAGTAAATGCTTTTTATCATCAGGAAACACTTATTTAATACATATTTTATATGCTAAGGGAAGTTAAAGCAGTTTATTTGGATTGCTACAGATAATGAATGCTTTCTACAATCAACAAGATAAATTTAGAACTGACCTGCAAATTGCAGTCAAAGACACTGAGCCTCAGCACTTAAGTCATTGTCCAAGGTCTCCCCAAGTAGTCCTTCACAGAGTAATAAAGGAAATGTTGGCCCCGTAGCTTTATAGTTTCAACCCTAAATTAGTCTTTTTTTCCTCAACTTGAAAACATAAGAAGTGACTTGTGTTCTCTTAACATCCACTTAAAAATCTCTAAAATATAAATGAAATTATTGATTGCTTCAGACATCTGGGAAATACTTGTGTGTGTATGTGTGTGCATGTGTGCACACACACACAATATGTGGATATGTGTCTATCTGTAATTACATTAACACATAAAAGTGAAGGACTGATGTTTGGTAAGGCAGACTTTTACAGAACTAGGAAGTCAAGAGACTGGAATTCCAGAGATACTTTACATGTGACTTCCTGTGATGAACATTCACTGAAGCACCAAGTTATATCAGAATAAGAAGAACACTCAAGAGCCCCATTAACTATAATTTTACAACTATCAAAGGAAGAAGGAGAAAGAGGAGAAGAAACCTATAATTTTGACTTTTAATTTCCAATTGGAACTCATAACTGATTTATAAAGAATCAAAAATATGAATTAGAAGAATAACACAAATTTTAAAAACCTTGGTGCTCATCTTGATGCTGAAGAAAGTGAAAAGTATCAGGCTTTTAAATGGTCTTTAATCAGACTAAACTAAAGGGTGAGATGGGTACACAGTATTAAGAGATGTATAGCAAGTCCATGTCTCCTATTTTTTAGAAAAGAGTGATCCTGTTGTATCTTGGCTACTGACATCATCTCATTATGATTGTGGTAATGATGGAGATGAAACTTGTATCCTGGGGAGTTCCCAGTCGTCATCCTTTTCTTCTTTTCTATATGCCATAGCAAATGTGGGAAACGAAAATGTGTTCCTATCAGGGTGTAGAAAACAAGTACATGAAAGTTTGGCACTGACCTAGCTTCCACTTGTATTCATGGAATGTTGAAAGTGTATGAGACAAAAAAAAAAAAAAGTTTGATCAAAAAAGTGCATTTGACTGGCATAATTGATGATACTTCGAACATAGACAAAATGGCTTCCTGAAAGTAAGATGATTAAAAATCAAAGGGACTAAAAATAATCTATAACACAAAGCTGATCAAACAAGAATTCTAAGTAAGGATCAACATGTTAGTATATGTTGAATATCAAAGTGATGTAAAAACTTTCCATTGGTCAAATGGCTTGGTGAAAGACATCTAAAGGAGTAGCTAGACTGTCTAAGTTAGCAATAATCAAGTCTACAGGCTGAGGTCTGTCTTAAAAAGTTTAAATACATGGCTACTGTCAAATTGAGCCTAACAATTTAAAAGCTATAGAGCTAATTTGAGTTTGGCAGATGCCTTAGCTCACCATTGGTGTAGGACAATGGTCTGTATTCTGTCAATTATATTTTAAATGCCGATTGGCCAGTAGCCAGGAAGGAAGTATAGGGAGGACAACCAGGCAGGAAGTAGAGGCAGGGTGATGAGCACAGTAGAATTCTGGGAAAAAAGGAAGTCATTCTCCAGTCCTGTCCCAGCTACAGAAGAAGCAAGATGTGACTGCCCAGCCGAATAAGGTACCAAGCCACATGCCTAACATAGACAAGAATAATGGGCAAATATAAGTTATAAAAGTTAAAATAAAGCCATGTAAAGATGAAAAATACACAGAGTCTGGATACTGTATGTTATTATGTTCTCTTTGAATTGTTTGAATGCTGAGGAAGGAGCAACAGCTGCTAAAAGATATTTGTTTATAAATCCTACTGAATTAATCAATGATAGGTATTTTGAAAATACCTTGACTTCAAAATTGAAATCAAAAGGTATCTTACTTTGGAAATGAGGTTTTTGTTTTTGTTTCCACAGAAAATGAGAGGCTGTGTATTCCTTCTGAGTTAAGAAAAATCAGGTTTGATCAAGAAAGACCACCTGAGAAATCTCTGTAAGGAACATATGGCCCAAATGTCTGAGTTCTACATCCAGAACAGATTCAAGACTGCTGCCTGAGATTATCAAGCTTCACAAGATACTCCAGTCAGGACTTGATCATAATTCTAAATTTTCTTTAGGTCCCCATAAGATTATCAGTGCCCCCAAACAGCCGGAAGTAGCCTGGAAAACTGCACCCACATTCCCAAAAAAATGGACTATGGATATTTTCCTTTGTTTAGAATGTTGGTTATAAGCTGTTATGGCTAATGGTGAGGAGAAAAGCTAAACAAGGACATTAATTCAGAGTTTTTATCAAAAAAAAAGAGGAAAGTTGTGTGGGACAATGGTCTGTATTCTCTCAATTATATTTTAAATAAACACTGATTGGCCAGTAGCCAGGCAGGAAGTATAGGCGGGACAACTAGACAGGAAGTAGAGGTGGGGCAATGAGAACAGTAGAATTCTGGGAAGAGGAAAGCTTATTCAGCAGTCCTGACCCAGCCACAGAAGAACCAAGATGTGACTGCCTCGCCAAATAAGGTACCAAGCTACGTGGTGAACATAGACAAAAATAATGGGCTAATATATGTTGTAAGAGTTAATAAGAAGCCTGAGCTAATGGACCAATCAGCTTATAACTAATGTAGACCTCTGCATGATTTCTTTGGGACTTAACAACTACAGGAACCAGGCAGGACAGAAAACTCAGTCAACAACACATTGTATCCTTGATACTGGTTCTGAAGTCTGTCTTCTCCACTGGAATAAAATACTATTCTGAAAAACTGTCATACAAAATTCCAAAGCTGTTGTACAAGTTTGCACTGCCACCATCAGTGGAGGAGTAGTCCCCTTATTTCACATCCTCTCCAACATAAGCTACCATTGGTATTTTTTATCTTAGTGATTCTGACTGTTGTAAAATGGTATCTCAGAGTCATTTTGGTTTGCATTTCCCTGATGGCTAAGGATGGTGAGCAATTCCCTAAGAGTCTTTCAGTCATTTGAGATTCTTTAGTTGAGAATTTTCTATTTAGATTTATACCCTATTTTTCATTGGATTATTTGATATTTTGATGTCTAATTTCTTGAGTTTTTTTTTATATATTTTGGAGATCAGTGCTATATCCGATATAGGGTCAGTGAAGAAGATTTTGTCCCAGTTAGTCGACTGCCATTTTGTCTTACTGTGTCCTTTGCCTTTCAGAAGCCTCTCAGTTTCAGGAAGTCCCATTTATTTATTGCTGCTCACAGTATGTATGCTACTGGTATTATATTTAGGAAGTGAACTTCTCCAGACGGATAGTGGGGGAACCTACATTGGATTAGACTAGGCTCTCTGAATGTGGGTGACAGTAGCATGGCTGGGCAGTCTGTAGGGCCATTGGCAGTTGAACTGGAATTTATCCCTAGTGCTTAAACTGGCTTTTTGGAGCCTATTCTCTTCAGATGGATACCTTGCTCAGCCTAGACATAGTGTGGAGGGCCTTGGTCCTTCCTAAAAATAATATGTCAGACTTTATTGATTCCACATGGGAAATCTTATCCTCTCTGAGGAGTGGATGGAGGATGAAGTGGGTGAAAGATGGGGGGAGTAGGAGGAGAGGATGGAGTAGAAACTAGGATTGATATGTAAAATGAGAAATGACTGTTTTAAATAAATAAGTACATGACACTTTTCTGATTTACTAGCTGAGCTAATTAGAGAGGATGTATTTCAGGGATTTCCATTTGTACTTCCTCATTGTTACAGCCTTGTTCCAAAAGCCCATAGTGGAAGTTTAACAAATACTTTAGTAGTGGAATATTTCTAATTTATACATCAGACACTAATGAACTGACCATTGCATGTGTTCTTGAAAAGTGCACTCACGGTGGGTTAGATTTTAGTAAGGATTCCATGTTCCTGTCCCCTGGTAACAGAAGACATGAATCACTTGAAGGATAGAGAAATTTGACCTCTATTTGGAAAGAATGGAATTTACCAGAATGTTAAGGAAGGGGAGTCCTAATTAGAATGAGTAGGAGGAGTGACAGTTCTGGGTGAGAAGGAGAAGCCCTTATAGTATTTTCTTTTTTTCCCTGTAGCAAGGCTTTTCCCTTCAATGCTAACCACAGCACTAGACTTTTGTAACAACTTGAAATATTGTGCTCACATTTTTTCTTATTTGTCTGAGGCAATGGCCTTCTTTGTGACTAACCATAGGTGCCACAAAAATATTATATTATATATAATACCTTATGTATATTATAATATAAATATTATATACATGAATGTAAAAAGGTTTTGTGCTTGAAGAAAGATGAAACAAAGCGGATATAACTGATATTGAAAAAGAAAAGGCAAAGGGAAGATTTTGAAATACATGCAGACCAAATTAGGATTTCCGTGTTTAATCTAAGGGTGAGAAAGCATTGAAAGGGTTGTCAGAGAAATGATATGCTCATCATTACATTTTTAAATTATTCAGGGTGGATGCATACACAGTGGATTACAGTAAATAGTGATGGGTATAGATAGACTAGTCAAGAAGTTTGTTTAATGCTTTTGAGGATGAGGCAGTCTTGGTCTAAGAGGCAAAATAGGAGATGAGAAAGAATCAGAAGTACATAGCCTTCAAAAGTTTAAGATAATGATAATAATAATAATAATAATAATAATAATAATAGTAATAATAATAATAATAAATTGTAGGCTATAGCCTTGAGTTGCTCCTAACAATACATTTTAGCTGACTATTTGGCTACTGGCAGTAGGAAGGGATAGAAGCAGGGATAGTTAAACTCAGTGATTTGAATGGAAGTCAATGGAATCATGAGAAAATTCCAGTTACTGTATAGATTTTTTTTTAAAGAATACAAATACATACCCTTCTAGTGTTTGATTAATATCTGAGTAGTAGATAGTGAACGTGTCAATGAACATCAAAGATCATGGAAAGCTTTGAATCTCACCTTTGGAAACCTGTTGGGAGACAACACTGTTTGGAAAAGTATTTTGGGAACTAGACTTCTACCACTTCTTATCATTTCTCCCAAAACTACACGAACAAGTAAAGAGATCATCTGAAATAACTTAATGACATTCATATGAGTCATAAGAGGGCATAGAAGTGAAATTTATTCATCTTCATTGTGTAGTAATGGGGTGACCAATGATATTAGACAGGAGTTCTTAGAGTAGATTCAGGGACTGATGCAATGCTCTCTCCAAACACATAAAGAGTGAAATAGGCCTTCTCAGAATATAGAGAGCCAGGATCACAAGAGTGGTTTCAACCTACTCCTTATAACATAGGGTGACAGAAAATAAGCTCATATAGGAGTCCTTTCTGTATTTGTGTTGCTTTCGTTCATTAAATAAAGAAACTGCCTTGGCCTTTGATGGGGTAGTACTTAGATAGGCAGGAAGACAGAACTGAATGCTTGGAGGAGGAAGGCAGACAGAGAGCCACCATGAAGCTGCAAGTTCAGACATGTTGAATCTTTCCCTTTCTCAATAAGCCACAACTTGTGGTAAACAGAGATTAATAGAAATGGGTTAGATCAAGATGTGAGAGATGGCCAAGAAGAGACTAGATACAATGGGCCAGGCAGTAATTTAATTAATACAATTTCTGTGTGGTTATTTCAGGGTTAAGCAGGCTGGGTGGTAGGGTTTGGTCTGTGCCCTCCTACTACAGGTGTAAGCTAACCGGGTAGGATGTAACAAAAGAGGCCCTGCTCCTACCACAATAAGCATCTAAATCGACCTTTTGGTTTATTTGAATACAAATCCAAGGGAACAAGTGTATTAGCCAGGGAATTTACCATGGTGGGATTAGTTAATGGCCAGTCTTTATTAATCTTCTTAGAAGCAGCAAACAGGCAGATGGCAAAAGTGTCTGGTTAGGAGCTTGGTCACAGAGTTCTAAGAACATTGGTCTTTGATTTGGAAAGCTATTATATGAATATGTTCAGGAATACAATCACAAGTATTTCCTCAAAACACATTGTCTGGTACTACTGCCTCTATTCACATGAGGTATTTAGGAAGTTTGGCTTTGTTGAAGTAGGTGTGGCCTTGTTGGAGGAAGGATTTCATTATTGGGTGAGATTCAAGGTCTCCTATACTCAAGCTACACTCCAGTGTAGGGACAGTTCGCTTCCTGCTACTTGTGGATCAAGATGTAACCCTCTCAGCACCTTCTCCAGCACAATGTCTGCCTGCATGCCGCCATGTTTCCTGCCATGGATAATGGAGTAAACCTCTGAAACTGTAAGCCAGCAACAATTAAATGTTTTCCTTTATAACAGTTGTGGTTATGGTGTCTCTTCAGAGCAATAGAGAGCCTAACTAAGGGTATGTATGGCTACTCAAATTTGAAAGTCAATCACTGTTCTAGGGAGAATAAGGTAAGAGTGCTTAATGTGAAAGCAAGAAGACGTGAGTTCAAATTCCTGTGTCAAATTCCATGTGTCTTTTACCCCAGTATATGGGAATAGGATGGATAGATTCCAGCAGTTCATGGAGAGAGTCACAAACTAGAGCAACACTATCCCTAAAAGTAAACAGGCACAGGTAAAGGCATCCTGACGACCGGAGTTCAATTTCTATATCTCATTTTCCTGAAAGTTGTCCTCTGGCCTCTACATGTGTGAGAATATGTGGCCTTAAATAAATCACACACACACACACACACAAATAAATAAAGAAGTTAAGATTCAAAGAATACATTCTGGCCTCTACATGTTCATGCTAAAGCACATACATCACATACTACACATACACACACAAACACACACACACACACACACACACATACACACACACAGTCCATAAAATAAAAAATAAAGATAAAACTCAATCATTAAAAAAATGCAACTGTTCAGTCACTTAGTTATCCTTTAAGTTCTTGATAACCTACATATGGCTATTAATAATATTAGAGAGCACACATACAGGGGATTTCAATCATCAAATAGCAATGGAGTAATCCTTCCTAAGCTTTCAGTTCTATAAAGTATGAAAATAGTTCTTCCCTGTATCATGACATTTGGAACTCATGTGATAATGTAGGTGAAATATGACTTGAAAAATGCTACATTCTTTCTGAGGAACACATTATATATATATTGCTCAATTTTTGAGGAATTTTGTTTATCAACTACTGTCAAACCAGAACCAGCAGGCTTCACACTCCAATTTTATCCAGCAGAAACAAACAATTCCACAGAAACCCTGACTTTTCTGAAGTCTGTAATACTGTGGAAAGTGTAGACTGGCCAGGGCCTCATGGGACCAAATGACATTATAGGTTCTTAGCTAAGCTGTTGCCGAGAATCCACATCCAAGATGGTAAAGTTACATCAAAGTCAGATGTCACATAACAGAGAAGGTGGTCTCCTAGCTTGTGTCTGTGAACAGCCGAGGCCTCCTGGCCATATCTGGATCACCATCAACTACTTATGGACCCTCTTGCCAATCCCTGGTACTTTGGAACAATGTTTGAAGTTGACCAAGGAAGTGGCTTCAGTGCAGCCTAGCTTCTAAATCACTGAATGATACCAAGAAATGTCTTATTCAGAGACACAAGACCTAGGCATTCAATCTTATATTCAAAGGAGTTCACCAAGGCCAGCTGGACTGGGACTGAAAAAGCATGGGATAAAACTGGACTCTCTGAGCATGGCGAACAATGAGGGCTGATGAGAAGCCAAGGACAATGGCACAGGGTTTTGAACCTACATAATGTTCTGGCTTTGTGGGAGCCTAGCCAGTTTGGATGTTCACCTTCCTAGAAATGGATGGAGAGGGGAGGACCTAGGACTTACCACAGGGCAGGGAACCCTGACTGCTCTTTGGACTGGAGAGGGATGGGGAGAGGAGTGGGGGGAGGTGGAGAAGGGTGGGAGGAGGGGGAGAAGGGTGGGAGGAGGGGGTGGGAAATGGGAGGCTGGGAGGAGGTGGAAACTTGTTTTTTTTTCTCCTTTTCTCAATAAAAAAATGGAAAAAAAATTAAAAAAAATAAATAAAATAAAAAAAAATAATCTTGTATTTTCAGTATTTTCCTATTTGGGCAGATTAGTGAAATCCAATTAAAAAATGGACCACACAGCATAATCACAGACAGATAAGCAAATGAAATGCATGCCAGTCTCTCCTGTTCCATTTGCCATTTAGTGTTCATGATGCTCATGATTGTTGTGTGTGGGAGTACAGATACTCAAATTAAGAACAAGGTAAATGTGTTATGTCCATAAACCTTAGTAATCAAAAGAACTTACCACCCTAACAGGCTATGCTATGTGTATCAGACTTATACCTACCATAGTAAATTTTGGTGTTCTAAGAAATATAAACAACACTGGAAACAATATTTCCTTCCTTACAGTAATGCCACCTATTAGTATACTACTTACAATGGCTGGTGACACACAGGAAAGGATAATACAAAAGAACATATCTAGACTTTTCAAACGCATACTTTCTTCCTTGTCAAAAGCCAAGGGAAGAAAGTATTTATGTTAGAAGCTGAAATTTGAAAGATTGTGACAGGTTTGTGATGTTTTCACAATCCTACAATTGTGGAAAAATAAAATCTATTCATCAACAAAATAAAAAAATTGAGTTTTGTAATTTGGGTGATTACACATACAAAGACTTTTGCATATTGAATAGACTTTGCACAAGATAAAAAAAAGGGCATATGCTAATATTTTAAAATATACTTTTCCTTTATTTAAAATGACATTAATTAATAAACAATGATTAATGTGATAAGAGATGAAAGGTAAATCCTTTCTATTAATTAAAAAAAAATCATCTCTGCCAAACGTATAGTACTTGTGCTGACTAAATTTTATGTCACCTTGACAGAGGCTAGAGTCATCTGAAAGGAGGGAGCCTGAAATTAAGAAAGTCTCTTCAAGGAAGTCAGGACCGTGAGGGGTGCACCCACCCACTGAGACAGTGGGGCAGATCTATTGGGAGCTCACCAAGGCCAGCTGGACAGGGACTGAAAAACATGGGATCAAACTGGACTCTCTGATCGTGCCGGTCAAGGAGGGCTGACTGAGAAGCCAAGTACAATGGCACTGGGTTTTGATCCTACTGCATGAACTGGCTTTGTGGGAGCCTAGTCTGTTTGGATGCTCACCTTCCTAGACCTGGATGGAGTGGGGAGGACCTTGGACTTCCCACAGGGCAGGGAACTCTGACTGCTCTTTGGACTGGAGAGGGAAGGGGAGGAGAGTAGGGGGAGGGGGAGGAAAATGGGAGGTGGGGAGGAGGCAGAAATTTTTAATAAAAAAAATAAATAATAAAAAAATAATAAATTATAAGGTGTTCCTTTGACGTGAGAACAGTTCTGAGACTGGACAACAAATGTTATACTTAGTTTTCCCAGGACTTGACCATTATCTCAATTACTCAGGGTACCCCTAAAGATGCTATTGCCACTAGACAACAGGGAGCAGTCTAGAGAACACAGCAACCACATTTCCAAGAGGTGGAGTGGGTGGTTTTTGAACATTTAGTGGGTTATGGATATTTGCTACTATTTATTGGGGATATAGGAATATAGGATAAAAAGACAACTATTAACCTCAAATATTTTACATTCGTATTGATTTGGGTATATTGATATAAACTTAAAGTTATTTTTGCTATACTGTATGCATATTTCTACTCTTGTTTGGGTTATTGTGCTTGTATAGCTCAATTAAAATGTAATGTATAATTTAGAAATACAAGTTAATAGACATCTATAATAATTAAAAAAAAGAAAGAAAAAAGAATGTCTCTTCATAACATGGGGTTATAGGCAAGCTTGTAGAGCATTTTCTTAAGCAGTGATGGATGTGAGAAGGCCCAGCCCATTGTAGGCAGTGTCATCAAGCAGATGGTGGTTCTGGATGCCATTAGAAAGCATATTGAGGAGCCGGGCGGTGGTGGCGCACGCCTTTAATCCCAGCACTTGGGAGGCAGAGGCAGGCGGATCTCTGTGAGTTCGAGACCAGCCTGGTCTACAAGAGCTAGTTCCAGGACAGGCTCCAAAACCACAGAGAAACCCTGTCTCGAAAAAAAAAAAAAAAAAAAAAAAAGAAAGCATATTGAGAAAGCCTTTGATGAGCAAGCCAGTAAGCAGCACCCCTCCATGCCCTCTGTGTCAGATCCTTCCTCCAAGTTCCTGCTCTGCTTGACTTCCTTCAATGATGAACAGTGATGTAGAAGAGTAATCTGGAATGGAAATGGAAAACCATTTCCTCCTCAGGTGTTTTAGGTCATGGTATTTCATGACCATGACCTAATAGTAATCCTAACTGACCATAGCTTAGTATCTTGTCTTCTCATCTCATCCTCTTTTTATTTTCTTAAGGGTATTTTATTCTCTGAATGTTTTAAAAATTATAACATATATTTAGATCATATCCTTCTACCATTTCTTTCCTCCAGTTCCTGCAATGGCTCCACCTCTCCTCCCTTCCAGCTTCATGTCCTCTACTTTTCTATAATCAATAAGCCTAGGTTAACGTTGGCCATATGCACACAGGTACTGGGCCATCCACATAGGCATGTCTAACCTATCAGCAACCATATCTCCAAAAGAGAATAACACTCAGAAATCATCAACTGTCAGAGCATATTCCATGAATAAAGTCATCTAAGGGAAATTATGAGTGCAACAGATATGTCATTTCCAGAAGACAGCATCACACACACACACACACACACACACACACACACACACACACCTTCTGCTATCTCTTACATTTTTTCTATCCAACTTCCACGATGTTCTCTGAGCCTTAAATTGAGAACGTTGGTCTATGTAAATCAATCACAACTGGGCATTCATGATTACTAACAACTGAGCTCAGTTGTGAAACTCTGCATTAACCATTATCTATTACAACAGAAGGTTCTCTGACCAAAGGGCGAGAGAAAAGCAAGTAGATGAGCCGGGCGATGGTGGCGCACGCCTTTAATCCCAGCACTTGGGAGGCAGAGGCAGGCGGATCTCTGTGAGTTCGAGACCAGCCTGGTCTACAAAAGCTAGTTCCAGGACAGGCTCCAAAACCACAGAGAAACCCTGTCTCGAAAAAACCAAAAAAAAAAAAAAAAAAAAAAAAAAAAAAAGCAAGTAGATGACATAAACATAAATATCTCATTTTGTTAACGTTGAATATTTATGAGGGGAAACAGACATAGGCTGCAGATCTAAAACTTTAAGACTATGGATCCCTTCTCCAAAAATGGCAAAACTATGGCACAGGCTATTTTGTTGAGAGGACACATAGCTTAATTATGGACAAGATGATTATCAGATTCAGGGTGCCAGAAACAAATTGTGACCCTTTTAACTTTATGATCAGGGATAAGTTACTTAATCAACATATGCCTCAGTTTCTTTACATGGAAAAGAGAACTGGGGTAATAATTCTTTTTCCATTAATGTGTTCAAGTTCAATGCAATGATAATTATAGAATATCAATAATATATTGGAACTATATTTAGTACTAGAATATAGGGCAATACTATGGTCTTACAAGAGACAGAGAAATAGTATACTTCTAATTATCTATGAGTCACTAGTATTATTCTAGTATATATTAGTATTTTTAATAATACACAATAATCTTAGCAATATTTACCTGTACAGAGATTTTTATTTCAGTTGCCAGCTCACATGAAAAAAAAACCACAGAGACTTATTATTATGAAAGATCAGCCTATAGCTTAGGCTCATTCCACTAGCCTTACAATTTAAACTATCCCATTTATATATTTTTTTGATTAATTTATTTATTAAAGATTTCTGTCTCGTCCCCGCCACCGCCTCCCATTTCCCTCTCCCTCCCCTAATCAACCCCCCCTCCCTCCTCAGCCCAAAGAGCAATCAGGGTTAATCTATGTTTTGCCTCATGGCTTTTACCACTCCTCCACTTGGACCTCCAATTTCCTTTCCTTGTCCTTTCCCTCACATAGATTCATCTCCATTTTACTCTCTGCTAGGAAGTTCTGCTCAACCTTTTCCTGTCTAGCTATTGGCCATTTCTCTCTTTATTAAAACAATCAGAAGGCACCTTGACAAAGATACATTTTCACAGTGTACAAGAAAGATCATCTTACTTTTAGGTAAATTCAGCAGTCATTTTTCTGTGGGTCCTGCATGTACACTTAAGTAGTCCAGGCATGAGCAGTTTCTTGCTCAAATGGCTAAGGAGCCTCTTCAATGGCCATCTTCCTCTCAAAGTAATTGGTGCTGCCAGGAGCAGATGTGTTTCATTGTCATGAAAAGTCCTAATTATTAAAACATTTTAAATGTCATATTCTGAAGGTCGGTCTCTGAAAGATTTAAAGAATACCTATCTAACTGAAACTTATCTCTATACATCTAAATATTTTAACTAACACGACTACATGCTTAACTATTATAGATGAGTATTTATTAATTTATATTAATTATACATTTTTTAAATGGATTACACAAACACAATACCTTACTAAAGATCAGAAATATACAATAACAAAACTGACCTTAAATTTGCATCCATAGATCAAGATCTGGACCAAGGCAAATTATCTGTATCTATATCATAACCCCTTTTAAATGTCAAACAAACATTTATAGTCAATATTTGGGAATATGGGCATAGTTATTTTTCTAAACTTTTTCCTGCTGTTTTGGGGCATTGTTAATCAGGTCTTTCATGGTGTATCCTGTATCTTCAACAAATTGATGGTTTTAATATAGTAGGATTTATAAGTAGATAAACAATAGATTTTTACATTTTCTCTACTCAAAAACTTAGAAATTATAAATTGTTAAATATTATTAAATATTCTCTTAGGACTAACCTAAGAAGTTACAGAACTAAGTAGTATAAGCCTGTATGTACCTCTAGTACTTTGTATAAAGTCAGTCTAGAAAGCAGCATTATTCTTTGACAGTCTCCATGGTGTCTGATCAATCAAAACCATTTATAGACAAATGATGACTTACTCCTAAAAAGCATTAAAGCTTGAAGTAAAATGTTCCTAATATGTCTAGCCATGTTTCATTTTCTAGTTTCTGTGCCTATGCACTTTTATGCCTGCTTATCTTTGTTACTTTTCAATTGTATTAATGAAACCCCTTGACTAAGGCAACTTAGAAAAGAAAGCATTTAATTTGTGGCATCATGATTCAAGGTGTTCAAAAGGTTAGAGTCAAAGACTGTCATGACAAGGAACATGACAGCAGGCAGGCAAGCAGGCATGAGGCTAGCACAAGAGCTGAGAGTTCATATCTGATCCAGAGACACTAGGCGGAGAAAACTAATTGAGAATGTCTGGGTTTTCAAACTTCAAAACCTACCTCAAGAACACATCTCATATAAAAGCACACCCCCAAATCCTTCACAAACTGTTTCACGAAGTAGTGACCAACTATACAAATACAGGAGCCCATGGAGGCCATTCTCATTCAATCCACCATTAATGCTAATGCATGTGCACAATTGTGCATGCATGTTTATGGAGCTCAGAGGGCAACCTCACGTGTCCTCCTTCAGATTTCCCTCTTGCATCTCTCATTGGTCTGGAACTTGCTAAGTGTGTAAGACTGGCTATACACAAAGTCCCAAAAATCTCTTTGCCCCTGCCTTCTAGGCCCTGGGAAGTTAGGAGTATACCAACACACTCAACTTTCGTACATGAGTTCTGGGGATTGAACTCCTGCCCTCAGTCATGTGTAGACATTTTACTTGCTTAGCTGTCTTGCTAAGTCAATAGAGAAAGCCTCAAAGCCACCCTTCATGACCTACTTCTGCCAGCATGTCCCCAATATAAAAAGGTTCTACTTCCGTAAACAGCAACAACTGGGAAGGACTGTTTACATGCATAGAGCATTTCATATACAAATCATAGCACCTGGAGATCCTGAGAGATTAGACAATCAAGTAGAGTTAATATACTTTCAGATACTTTTACTTTTAGACTGCTTCAGAAATAATATGATTCCATGTAATTTAGTTTTTTAGTCATACCTTTTTCTTATGTGATATATTTTGATCATGTTTCTCCCCTGCACTTCTCCCAGATCCTCCCCACCTTCCTACCCACTCAACATTACGTTCCTTCCCTTTGTCTTTCAAAACAACAACCAAAAAAAAAACACACACAAAAATGAATCAAATCTTCATTTTTTGAGGGCTATGAGAACAGTGATTTAACAGCAGTCCTGAAGCTCTGAAATAATGAGCGAGGAGGTCTTGCTGAGAATATCTCACCCAGGGTTTTTACTGCCTTTCAGAGGTGTCTTTTAGAAAAAAAAACCCTGCCATTAAGAGACCATCCAGCCTTCCAAAGTTAGAGGCTTAGGGGTGGGGAGGACACAGCTAAGCCATGGATGCTGAGGCTGTTAATGGTGTCAGGTTAAAATACTGCCATATAGATGCATAGGAATACATACATACATACATACATACATATGTATATGTATACATATATATACACACATACACATACATACTTCATTGACTCTTGTTATGGGAGTTAAGATATACAGTACAAATAGATACATGCAGAAAGAGAAATGTTTTGTAATGAAATTATTTCACGCTTATTTCTCTAGGGCCATTACAGAATTTACCTGCCCGAGAGGTGGAATGAGTATCCTCTTCTCAATTAAAGGCCCACAACTAACAACAGTAACCAAACTGCAGCTGAGCTAAGGATCAAGAACTTATATGTTTCTCTTATGGTTGTAATTATGCATGTAATTATGTTCTATGCAGACATAGAAAACATGGCTTCAGATAATACGTGGAGACAGCCGAGAGGCCCATATGCTTAAGCACAGACTTGGGTTGAAACTGCAGTCATAAAAAAAAAAAAAATGGCCTTTGGAATCCTAATCCATTAAAACAAAAAGGAATTTAAGCAGACATGTCAAACAGATGAGAGATTAAGAAACTAAGGCCCCTGACAGTTAAGAGACCTTTCAAAGGTCTGTCAAAGTCAAATCACGGTCAGTCAGGCCTCTTCATGTATTTCATATCTGCAATTGCCTGCTTAGTATTGCTGTGAAGCAGTTCAGTTCTTACATTTAAGGTTAGGAACATTGCTTAAATCCACACAAAGTGAAATTTTGAGAAACAGCAAAGAGACAGCAACACTAGAGACAATAGGAAAAATAATGGTTTTCCTTTTGTCTTTGGCCAGTGAATTCTTTTCTTTTGGCTAGACATGAAGCTGTGGGAACTTTCACCTGGATTCATCTATTCTCTGGGAAGGAAGTTCAATGTAGCTTAAGAGGAAAACAATTCCTGGCCAAGTAATGATAAATTGCCTAGATTGAAAGTTCACACCATAAACACATTTGAAAATCACAGACATCTTACAAAATTAAATTTCCATCTAGTGAAGTTGAAAAGATTCTTTGTAGAAAAAGAGACAAACATTTTAAGCTCTGCTTCTGTGATCTGCATTTGTTGTTCTGTCTTTAGGGCTTACTTGCGGGTACCTGAAAATACTCATAATGGTCTTTCTTTATTGTTTTACCTTAGTGAAATGGATAATGTTTTGAGTGTAACTACTGGAGTTCCTTCTTCATAAAACACAAAATTCCATCGAGGTTTGGCATTTACTCAGTTATATAGACTCTGGTGAAACTAAACACAAAGTGATTGTCTTAGTCAGAGTTATTTTAGGTGATGGGTTATATGTGATGATAACAGACCATGACCAAAGCAATCTGGGAAGGAAACAGCTTATTTGGTTTATACTTTCTTATCATAGTTCAACATCAAAGGAAGTTGGGGCAGGAACTCAAACAGGGCAGGAATCTGGAGATAGGAGGTGAGACAGAGGACATGGAAGTGCGCTGTTCCTAGCTTACTCAACCTGCTTTCTTATAAAACTGGGACCATCAGCTCAGGGATGGCTCCACCCACACTGGGTTAGGCCCTCCCCATCAATCACTGTGATAGTCTGAGTAGGTCTGGTACCCTGTAGACTCCTGTGTTTGAATGCTTGGCCACAGGTAATGACACTGTTACGAGGTATGGCCATGATGGAATCTGTGTGGCCTTCTTGGAGAAAATGTGTTACTGTGGAGGGCACTCAACCATGCCCAGTGAGGCAGTTCACTTCCTATTCCCAACAGATCCAGATATAGAACTCTCAGCTCCCTCTGCAGCACCGTGTCTCCACGCATGCTGCCTTGCCTCATACCATGATGATAATGGACTAAACTCTGAATCTGTAAATCAGCCCCTATTAAGTTTTCATTTATAAGTGCTGTCATGGTCATCGTGTCTCTTCACAGCAATAAAAACACTAAGGTAATCACTAATTAAGAAAATGCTCTACAGGCTTGCCTACAGACCTATCTTATGAAGGCATTTTCTTAACTTCAGTTCCTTCTGTTGATATGATTTTAGCTTGTATCAAGTTGACATAAAACTAGCCAGCACACTTATCAGATATCTTCAACAAGTTTGGCCATATGAAATGTCTTGTGTGCATTCACACTTTTTTTGCATACCACAGAAACTAAATTTCCAATAATAATTGATATGAATGGATTTGTAGAGTGTTTCTAACTCATCTGAAAATTATCTTTATAAGTGTTAACTGTACCAGTTAAACTGATATGTAGTTACTTCAAATAGATGAAAAAGATCAATAATTTGAGTTCCAATATTTTAAATAAAAATATATTCATAATTGAAAACACATTTTTTCATATAAGTATACTCAAGCCCAAACTGTCTTCTGAGTCTCTCACTTTTCTTCATCCTGTCCCTCTATAGACTCTGCATTGCTTTCCCATAGTTCTTAGGCCCCAACCCCCACCCAGCTTTTGCTCTGTTATATACATAGACACACATATTTTGCCTCACACATGCTAGCAAATGCTATACCATAAAATTGCATCCCCAGCTCTCTGTTTTTTAATAGCTACACCAAATTCTATGTCACATGCCAGAGATAGATCAGGTGCCTTCCAAGAGTCCAACACTACCTTTCTACCGCACCTACTATATTTTGCCTGATGCTATATAAACTTAAGAAGCAATGAAGAACAATGGTCTTAAGTAAGGGTTCAAGTCATACAATCTGAGTTCAAAATCTGCCATCTTTTGACTACAAATCACTGTCCTTTAACCTTTCTTGGATTTGAGTTCATTATTTTTAATACCTAATAGAATTGTTCTAACAACTTAAAGTTATTGTCCTACTTTGCTTTCTCCTGATGTGATAAAAACACATTGACCAAAGGCGACTTGGGAGAGGAAAGTTACTATTTCACCTTACAGTCTACAGTCCACAATGAAGAAGAGTTGGGGAGGAACTCAAGAGTGGAACCTGGAAGTAGGAACTGAAGCTGAGACAACTGAGAAATGCTGATTACTGGATTGCTCTCCGTGTCTTGCTGAACTTGCTCTTTTATACAACCCAGGACTAGCTGCCCAGGGGCTACCCTGCTCCTAGTGGGCTGGGACCCAAATTAATCAGAAAATGATCCCACAGACTTGCATACAGGCCAATCTTACAGAATCATTTCCTCAACCTGAAGTTTCCTCTTTCCAGATGACCCTTAATTATATTAAGTTATCCAAAATTAACTAGAAGTTATAGATTATATAATATATACAGTATATTATATGTGTGTATATTTGTCTATTTCTTTGAAAACCCAGTAAGTAATAAATGTAACTTAATGCCAATATTTAACATTATCATTATTATCTATAGTAAAAAAGAGCTTCCATTCAACAAGGTGACTCAGGAAGTTGATTAATCTTTCAAATTACTTTTTTTTATCAGAAGTAAATAATGTTTTCCTTGGTATTATTGTATAGAAAATGAACTCCAAACAGTGATTTTAAAAACCTTACTTTCTAATTCTTACAGATTATCAGTACGAGTATTGTACATGGTATTCCATCACTTGGGAGAATGCATTTCACATGGCTAAGAACAGAGGAGGATCAAATGGAAGAATATACTTCCAACCGCATGCTTTGCTGGCCTCTACTTCTTAGAAGCTGTTCATCCGGGGACTTTGTTTCCTTTTTGGCTGTTTGCCATGGGTGACCTTCCACTATCTTGACATGCTGATCTCTTTATAGGTCAATTTATCACACTGCAGCTTCCTTTGTCAAACCAAATGGAAGCCGGAGCTGTTTAGTTCCTAAGCGGGGATGAAAATCTACTGTTCTCCCATTGGCTGGAAAAGTGTGAGTCAAACTCTCATTTAATGTAATGAGACTACACAAGAGTTTGACTGTTGTGGCAAGAGGGTTATCAAGAGTCCTCTTTGAATAGCTCATAAACTTGCTGCAGAAATTAATGGGATTAATGTACCAAAACATTAAGAGTATCTTGCCTGGCAGATCAGATCATCAACGACTACAAGCTCATATTCCACTTTACTAAAAGTTCTACAAGATGAACAGACTGACCATTGCTTCATCAAGAAGGTTGGTCCTCGAATAAACAGATTTGGCTTTCACCAAACACTGGAGGTACAAATGATATTAACCCCATTATTCACAATCTATATACTATACTCACTCTCCAAAAGTTCAACTTATATACCTTTCATCAGTGTAAATGTCAAAACAATGGTCCTCAAAAACGTCCATACCCCAACCTGTAAAACACGCAAAAATGTTTTGTAACAACAATAACAACAACAAAATAAACAAACAAAAACATTGCATAGTTTAAGAGACAAGGAAGATATAATTACGGACAGATCATGAACTAGAAAAACGAATCGTAAAAGCAGCAAGCATATCCTACCTGTAGTCAGAGAAGGAGCAGTAAAGACAGGAGAGTTATTAGAGAGATGCAACATTTCAAGCTTTGAAGCAGAAAGAAAGGGACATGAGTCAGTGAATGCTAGACAGCTTCTAGAAGGTACAAAGCCAAGAAACCAGATTCCAGCCTGGAGGCTCTAAAACCTAAGATAGATTGCTGACAATTTGATGAGGTCAGTGTTGGACTCCTAACCTAAACAGTATGCTATTAAAGTGGCATTGTTTAACTCACTATGTTAGTGCCAATTTATTACGACAACAATATAAAAATAGTACAAAGAGAACATATGCCAACTCCTAGTGAGAAAAAGAATATACAAGTACTTAATGAGGATAGAGGGTCATTATATGATTTAAAGTATTATAGATCATTAAAGGTAAAGAAATTCTACTTCAACAACCAATTGTAAGCCATGAACTATTTTTAAAGAAATATATTATATTATAAAATCATTACTTATCATCAAAAGCAGAAAGAATAGGAAATACTATTTTTATTTAAAAAATATTTATAGAACATTGACTGTGGAATACAGTTACAAATATTTTATTAAATCATTCATTTACTTATTTAACCATTAAAGGAAGTTATTATTACCATTCTGTTTTAAGGTGATAGAGTCAAAAAACCTGCCTAAGATCATACAGTTTTATAAGAGACAAGGGAAAGATTTAAGTGCTCTAATTCCACAATTCATACTTTAAACCACTAGCTATGTTTCTTTAATAATTTAAACAAAATTATGATAATAAAGTAACTATATATACATATAAATATACACACATAATTTCTCCAAAATTCACTTCATAAACTTTTTGACTTAAGCAACTGAACATACTAAGTATTCTGTATCATCCTTCCCAATTTATTTATTCGCCAATTACTTACTGTCTCTTGTGACAATAGACACATAGAGAAAGAGAAATAGAGTTCATAGATTAGTGATGACACAAAAGAGTAAATAATTTACAGTATGACAAAATAATATAAATAAGTATTAATATATTTTAAATAAAATGGACTCAAGCAAAGCCACCTCTATGGTCTTATTCGCAAACAAATTCACAATTTATATGAGGAAATAACATGTATAAATAAATACTTGCTTGACATCTTACACACTATACTACCAGCATGTAACTTGTGCCAAGAGTAGAGGAACTGCTGTATATTTTGAAGAACTGACAAGGGCAGCAGCATTTTATGGTTCGAAGAAGGAGGGGTTTATGGAGGTTAGTATTTTAAAAAACTATTGTGGCAAACAAGGAAGAATACACTTGTCATGTGGTAAAGCTAAAGGCCATCAGCTTGGTATGACACACCTGAATAATGGGGACAAGAATAAAGCAAAGTTAGTAAATAGTCACCCAGGAAGTAAGGTTTAAAAAGTGGTATTAGAAGGTACCAGGAACCCAAAGTGCCATTACCCCTTCACAGCCCTTTAGGCAACAGACCTTAAGGGAATGTCAACAGCAAACCATAAATGCAAGAAATTTAGGGGATGTTGTTTAAACAGCAGGCAAGGAATGGTCAAAACAGTGCCTGTTGTCCTAAAGAGTTTGGGCATTAGCTTAGGGGCAACTAGAGTCTGAAAAGAGTTCCAAGTGCCACAACCTGGGAATAAGTTACTTTACCATGATAAAAGGGACTTTTTAAATGTGATTAAAGTCACAGACTTGACAATGAGAGGCAACATAATCAAATGGATTTTTCTAAAAACCAGTGATTTGAGATGTAAGGATGGAAAAAAGAGAAGAAGAGAGGAGCAGAGGGTGTCGTCCCCCTGATGCTAACTAGAAGATGGAGGAAGACAGCCCAGCATGGAGATTGTGGGTGGTCTCCAGACCATTCCAACAGTCTTCTGCTCACAACAGTCAAGGAGCAAAAAAGAAAGAAAGGATAAAAGAAATGTCAACCTGACAGGAACAAGAAGCTAAATTTGGCAGGTAATCCTTTGATGAAGAAAAGCTCCAGATCCTTCATTGAGCTTCCAGGGGAAAAGCAGGGCCTGTGCACACCTTGAGTATAGTCCACTGAGGCCCATATGGAAATATAAAATAAAAAAAATAATAAATAAGGGTTGTTTTGAGGTGCTTTGTGGTAATTCAATACAGCAGCAATAGTAAAATAACAAGATTGTAAGATCAACTTTTTCTTTAAAAACCCAATCATATTGATTTAAGAATAATGTATTATGCTAATATAAATTTAACTTCTTAAAGTCAGCAATTTTAAAATATGTTAGAGGCATAAATCAATGTGTTCTTAACATTTTTACTGTTAAATTCTTTAGAATCTAAAAGTCACTAAAAGGCAAAAGGAGGATATAAGATGCAATTATAATTTAATATTTTCATTGTACTTAAAGGTAAAAGAATAATCAATTTTTCTTCTTTAAACTCTCATGGTAAATGACTGAATTATATTAATTTGTTCATACTTTTTAAAAGACCACAGTCAAGTCTTCACAAAACTCTTCCTTAGAACATCTGTATGAGTAAATTCTTGGCTTAAAATATTAATGTGTTTAATTTACAAAAGCAAAACCCACTATGCCTTGCTTATTATCTACATAGTCACTGACTTGATCCTTATTAGCTCCAAGAAATAAAGGCCATGTCTGTCTACTCTTTGACTTGTATTCTCATTAACACTGTCTAGCAATATCCCAGGCCCAGGCTTTTGTTCAATAAGTGAATGGATAAGCTTTTAAGGCAAGTTTTAAAATACTGGAAACAAAGTTTCTGGAACTACTAGTTCACTGTAAAAACAAACAAAGTAAGAAGTACCCATACTGAGAAAACAAATTATTTTAAATATTTTCTGCAGAAATTTAAATGCTATGTTTGCTTCCTGCATTCTTAAGGGTCATCTAACATAATTCAAATTTCCTGGGAAGTTGGGATCTTTTTTATTAAGATATTGTGATGTTCGTAAACCTATAAAAACTCTTTGCACTGCAGAGGCTTACTGAAAATGTCTTCTCTACCCATTTTTGTCAGTGTGTGTGTGTGTGTGTTTATATGTAGTTGTTTATCGTGTGTGCGTGTTTATATGTAATTGATTAGTGTGTGTGTACATGTGTTTATATGGGACAATCACTGTTAACGACTCAAGAGGAGGTGCTCTTTCTACCATCTGAGTCTCTGGGATCCAGTTTGAGCGTCCTGCTTGCCAGAAAGTACCTTCAGGTTTCTGAGCCCTCTCCGTCGCCCTCTTTTTTAATTTCACCTTTATCTTTCTCATAAAAATCAAGTGAAACCAGGCAGGATAACATACAGCTGTCATCTTAGCTGAGACAGAAATGCTGTTGGGGCCAACCATGGCTACACAGGAAAAAAAAAACAGCTTCCAAAGGAAACAAAAATTAAGTGAATCACAGTAGGCTACCTGAGAAGGGCAACATGGACATCTTCCTACACTACCAAGTCAACTACCTGCTCTTCAAAGAGAATATAATCTTTTGAACAACACTGTCCAACAGAAAAATAATGGGAACTATATTATGTAATTTAAAAAATTTGGAACACTTTCAATATAATGATCAATACCTAAAATTGATGAGCTTTTCGTATCCCTTTTTGATATGTCTTAGAATCATGCCCTTATAGAGCAGTCTGTATTTTAAACTAGTCACAAGAAGCTAGTGGCCACCATGCGGTTGATAGGCTACATCTCGAGATACTTTCCTCCTGTCCCTATCTGAACCCCAAATCCTACCAACCTGTAGCTACTGCTGTGTCATCTACATTGTTGGGTCACTTGGTAGAATAAAAGGAGTTTGTTTCAAGTGGGCCTTCTCTCTTCCCCAGCCTCTATTGCTCCCAAGAGCTCCTTAATGAACAGAAGTTATGCCAGGTGTTAAGTGACAGCATTCTGTCTTTATAAATAAGCCAATACTGTACAGAGTGAATGGTACCAGAGTTCCTTATTCCTTTCTCCTATACTTAGTCCATATTTCACAGTTTGAATAAGAACTCTCTGTTGCACAGAGCAATTACAGAAATAAAATACATGGAGGAAGAATCGTATTCTTGTACCACTACCCCACCAGCCTGAGTGCAGTTGGTGTAGGGTGGGTGCGGGGTTGCAAGCATTGAAAGGACCATGAGGGTTCCTCTGAGTGGGGCTCTCTACTTGACTTCCTAAGACTTCCAACCAAGCCACCGGTCAAGGTCATTCCTGCTCCTTGCCGCTGGGGTTGCACCCCACACGGCGAACGGCTAGGAGCTACCTGATGGGGGGGGGGGGGGGGGACCCAGGGCACGGCTTCAGATCAGGGGAGACGGTCAGCACGACACCCACCAGGAGGAGAGGGCGTCCTCCTCACAAGGTCGTCCCTCTGCTCTCCGGCGCGCAGGCGCCCCACCACCACCCGGCGGCGCTGGTCCGGCGGCCCTGAGCCCGCCCGCTTAGCCCAGGCGTCCCGCCGGGCCTCGACACGGAAGTCTCTTCACGCCGGGCCGCGACCCAGCGCTGACCGCTTCGTGACTCTTTTGCCAAGCAGACGCAGCTTAGCCGACCAATCCCAGAGCGAGGACCGTCCTCTTCGGCTACTCGGCCATTCGGCCCTTCGGCTTCTCGGCTCTTCGGCATTTTCCGTGGCCGGGCCCTCGCCGACTCGCCGCAGACCCGGGAAGCCGTTTTCTGCTCTGTGTCTCTTCTTCAGCTACTTCCGGGTCTTCCGTCGTTCCGGAAGCCCGCGAATCCCGGAAGCGGGGCTGCCGCAGCTTCGGCTGGGGAAAGCTCAGCTTGCCTGAGAATGTTTGAGGAAAGGTTCCGCAGACCCCGCAGGTCAGTGTCCGTCCGGAGCGCAGCCGGCAGTCTCGGAGGACGGCCATGCGACGCTCGCCTGCCTGGGCTGCAGGCCGCTCTGCCTTCTGTCTCTCTGGAAGGAGCCAGTTTGTCTCTTGGTTTCCGGAAAGGCAATAAAACAAATGCAGACTCCTAGTCATGTCCCCCCCCCCTCCCCCCCGGTGTAGCGCTGTCACACAGAGCGACAATGCTAGGAGCGAGCGAGCTACTGCTTTCCCTGATGCGACTTTTCAGACAGCCCCGAAATCACCTCCATGCCCTAGTACCTAGGCTTCTTAAACTCAGATGAAAAAAGATTTTGTATTTCAGTGTGTTGGAGTTTCGACCTTTTTGAGAGACCATTCACTTAAACTCATTTTTGGTATCTGTGCGCAGATGTATGGAAGGTTTTCTTACGAAATAGCTTGTAGAATGTATTGAAATTCATTGGTTTGATAAAAGGAATGTGATAATCATTTCTGTTTTTCTTTTGGGATTCTTAAAAGTCGTTGGTTCACTAATTTATTTACGTGTCATTTTCCACACACCAGATACTTAGCAAAAAGACTTTTCACGGACTGAAAAATTTCCAGTCTATCACCTTCAGATTTTTTATGGCACCCTTTGCCAGCTTTTCATGTTGACAAGTTTTTGTAATTATGGGATGACTTAAGAGCCCCAACTCCAACCCCCCTTACCAGTTTGTAGTCAAAACACCTTCCAGGAATGTGTGGCCTTTAGATAAACCTGAGCAGAATGAATTTGAAGTGGCTGACTTTTCTTTTTTCTTTCTTTTTACTGACTTGATCTCTTTTGTATTACCAATTACTTGTATCCAGAACGATTACAGTTGAAAGACCATGAGCCAGGGGATTTGAAAAAGGAGTCGGCAGAATTACTTAGAAAAAAGAACCTCATTTTTTTTCTTTAAAAAGTAAAATAACAGAACATAATAGACCACTAAAATGAAAAGAATTAGGTTCTAGTCCTGATTATAGTTTGCCCCTGCCCAATTTTACCTTTTGGCCTAATTCTCCTCTTTAGTAATTAGAGGTAGCACTCAATCTGTGGTTTGAAAATTGTTCCATAAAAGAACTTTTGTAGAAATTTCCTGGAGCCATGCAGAGGAGAGACAAAGCAAGCCGACTGTCAGCTGTAGTTTAACAAGCACAGCTATTTATGTCTTCTTTTATAACAGTGTCCCTGTTAAAGTTTAATTTATATCTTGGACCAGATGATCTGCCTTTCCTTTGCGCGTAAAAATTCTCTTTCTTAGGACAATTGAACGCTTGTATTCAGTATGCATTCACTTGGTCATTCTGGCTTTCTAAAATTAAATATTCCTAGTTTCTAAAAGCTGCAGACATGGTAATGCTGCTTCGTGTTTATGAAATATTTGTTTCAAGTTTAGTTTTGTCTTTACGATGGGTCATCATTCCTAGTTTCTCGTCCTCTCAGATAGTCTTGTTTTTTAACTGTAATTCATGTGTTGCTTAATCGATTGGTCATAAAGTCCTTGCCATAATTTTGTTTGACTAATTCAGTTGCTGAATTAGCCTTAAAGTTACGTGCAGTCTTGCTGGTCATCACTTCTCTAGTAAGACTAGGAATCTAGCACCATTTGTTCCTCAGGGCAATAAAGTAATTTTTGAACTGTGAGCCATGTCAGATTTTATGTCTGAAGCAAAATTCACTTAAGATTGCGTCCCCCACCCCAGTTGTGCAACCAGAATATAGGTTACATGTTCCTCTCTCTTTTCTGTGAAGGAGGCTGTCCAGCTTTTATTTCTTCAGAATGTGAGAGAAACCTTGGAAGAGAAGCCTCTACCGTTCCATTTCCCCTTGACTGTGAGCCTGTCACTGTCCCTTTTAACGCAATACTGTGGTTTTTATACATGGTAGTAGAGATAGGGACAAGGATTATATATCCTTTGGCCTTGCTAGTGTGGCTTTTTTGTCTTTCCGGCCTATTTCCTTCCATACAGTCAGAAAGTCCCTTTCTACATTATTTTTTTTTAATTCTGTTTAATATGTATTCCTCTTATCAGAGCTCAGATTTCTTTCCTGAGTGAGTAAAGTAAGATAAAATACCATCCAAGTTGTCTTTTTTTTTCTTATTAAAACACAAAAGCCAGGAGCTGAAAAGTAATTCTGTCTCTATCACGTGCAACCCCTGTGTTCACTGGATGAGCTGGCATGACATCTACCATACACATAAATCTGTATTCATAATAAATGATCATGCCACATTTTTCACCCATATAAGTCTCTTTGTTTAGGTTTGACATTCAATCCCTTCGGCTGATTCTCTGACCGCATGTATAGGGGGAGGGAATGTGGATGAGAGCATGGGTGATTTACCACATTCCTTTAATTTTTTTCTCCATCTGTACTTCTGAAAGCTTGGTTATGAATTTGGTATTTTGAATCATTCCTAGGAGCAAAAATTCGCTTTTCATTTTGTGGAATTACATTTGCTTCAAGCTCAGCAACTACCCACCCATTCTAAGTTTGTGTGTGTTGCAATTTTGTAGTGATTACTAGTAATTTACTGTTACCTTCATCTTAATTTTTTTTTATTTAGAGTAGAGATTATAACAGCTATTGTATTATAATGGTTTCAGGACACAATATAAAGGAAATAGTATATGGTACAATTATGTATCATATTGTAATTTGTTCTGTTCTATGATCGATACCTCTTTGTTTGAGGATATTTTCCCATTCTCTTTTGCTATAAAAATTGCAATTAAATCTTTGTTATAATAATTTTCAAGTGGTCTGGAATTCTCTTAAGCAGTTTGATTTTAAAAAAATATAGACTGATTTGAAGCCATTTCTTCAGGTATTTTATCTGGATGTTTCAGCACGCTTGGATTGTAGGTTTTCCTGTAGTTGGAATCCCTGCACTTAATACTTAGCATTTGAAAATAATTCCTTCTGTGTCCTCTGGTGCCACCTGAAAGTATTTATACTTCCAGGCCATTGTCACCTTGTCCGTAGAGGGCACAAGTACAGAACAAGGCTCTGCCACTTCTAGCCCTGTGACTCAACTGTAGTTACTAATCTTTGTGTCCCATTTGTTATTTTTCCCTTGCTCTCTCTTTATCTCTTTATCCTTTTTCAGCATTCTCCAGCATCAGTGCTCACTCTTACCATGTCTTCAATCGGAAGGGGTTGTTTTTTGTTTGTCCCAGTTTCCTCCCCCTTCCAAGCTTTGCTATGACACTTCCTGTAAATTACCAGTTTTGTCTACAGTTGTTTGTTTCTCCAGTAAATGAAGAATATTGTATAGTAAAATGAATTGTCTGTAGTCTCTTTGTTCCTCTTGTGTGCACTCAAACATCTCTTTAGTGTTGCTGCCTACTCTTTGTATGATGTAGAAAGAGCAGGTTTCTAAAAGAAAAGACTATGTAAACCTTGCTGATTTCTTTTTATTAAGTGGGTGATGCTAGGTTAAGGTGTTGGAAACTTTGTTTTAAGGTTTAAAATAGCGTTTTGGTTAACTTTAGATACTGAAACAAGTAAACAGTAGCTAAAATAAGCAACACCTTGGGGGTGAGTATGTTTGCTTGTTTTGGGTATGAGTGTGTAAAATCAATTCTAGTCTTGAAAAATTACCATTTTCTTTGGTTTCTTCCTCTTTCCAAATGGGAATAAAATACACCCCCCCCCCCCCCCGCTCTGGTACAAAGCTTGTCCCTGCTCTCCTTTTTGAGAACTCTGTACTGTTTTTATCATTGTACAATTTTAGAAAAATTACTAAAATACTAGAATTTTTATAAGAGCTGTGTTCAAGCTAAAGAATTTGGAGACCTAATATCCACAGTTTGAAAACTTCATGTATCTATCTTGTTTGTATCCAAATGAGTATTATTGTGATTTATCACATTGTCTCTCTATGAAATATTGAAACTGAATCTTTGTTTGACAGAGAGAGTAACAACAGAATAAGAGCAATTCATGTAGCAAGTTCAGCAGAAGTGGGATTTGAACTTACAAATTTTGGGGTTTTAGGCCTGTTCAGGGTGCTAGAAGTCAGGGTTTTATAATGTATCTCAGCATAGCTTTACCTATGTTTGAAGTGTTCTCTGGGAATCCAGTAAGTCCCTTTCTGATTCATGTCCCATTTGCTAGTGTTGATTTCAGTACAATGGACAGTAAATCTGACTACACAAAGAAGATAAAGTAGTAGAACATAGATTCAAAACTTAAGATATACGATTAGAGATTATTCATATAACTCCGGGTATGAAGTTTTACCCTAAAACTTTTAGAAACGTAGAAAGAAATAAAATGGAGTTACAGTTCCATCCATTTTGATCAGTAGAATTCCTAGGATAGTATAGCAGTGACTTTGTCCTGTGAATGGTGTATTCCCTGTTTCTAAGATGCAAAAGAACCTGGCAGGGGAAGTGGGCGTGTATGGTAACTTAGAGATTAATTGGAATTCAGAGGTTTCTGCTGACAAAGTTTACAGGCCTGTAAATTTAAATGTAGAATTTCTGTAGGCAGTATGCATTGACAAACATGTTTAATGGTAATACATCTAGTACTGAGAGTCCCAGAACAGGTCAATAATAATGTGTATATTGATAGCAGTATTGGAGGAGATGTTACTTGGTATTATAGCTAAACTCCATGTTATCCTCTTAATCATAATTACATTAATATTGACAGGCCCTTGACAATACCCACATTATTATTGATAGATTTCTGTCAATAACGTGTTTTTAAATAAAATATATTCATTCAAAATTTGCACCACACTCAATAAAAGCTTTAAAGTACATCCCGAAAATTTCCTTCTTCCTCAATGAGATAAAATCATTTGTTATGTTTTTTTTAATGTGATGTTGATGATAAAGGTTTTATTTTTGGCAGTGAAAATAAAAAAGAAAACAGGAGTCATTTAAGGCATGAGTTACATGTTGCTGCTCTTCCAAAACCTATTTCCAGGATTTTTTTTTTTTTTAATCTGAAAGGAAAGCAGTGTGGCGTGTCCCCTGATAAAATTTCAGCAGGGGACCCTTTTAACAGTTCTTAGTGCTGGGTCATTTAGTCTTAAACATATTTATTTGACAACTTAGTTTTAATTCCCTTAACACTATTAGGTATTAGACTTTTTATTTGCTCCTAACTTTGCCTTTAGCATCTTTCCCATGTATCCTTAAAGTACTAGAATCTGTCTCTAATGTTAAAATGTATATCACAGATTATAATTTTAATCACTTTAATGTGACTATTTGCTTGGATAATAAATATTTTTTAAGTTTATCATGATTTAGAAAGTGAGGGAGAAAAGTATCAGGTTGGGCATTAAAAGGTGGAATAGGATGAAACTTGCCTAGGCATTTTGAAAAATATCAATCTATTATTACTTTAATTCAGAATAATTTTAGTTTTCAGGAGCAAAAAGATTGACAGATTGACTTTTATTTTTTGAACCTTTCAACTTTGAGCCAACCTTTATAAAACTTAGTACCAGTTTAAAAGAACCCCCAAACATTGAAGTATAAAGCTTACCTAAACTGAAAGTAAAGAACCTATGGTCTCACCGGTGGTTGAGCCTTGGTATTGGTAATCACTGTAAAAGGATCCTAGAAACTACTGGCTTACCGAAAGTAGTAGAAATTTATTTATCCAAAAATGTAATTAATATCTTCTTTTTATTTGCAAAGTTTTAATTGAAAATAAATTATGTTTTCCAAAATTTGGAAGAAGTCCTGGAACTGTTCTCTTGAGCATTAGTTTTCCTCTAGCTCAGGGAATTCTGTTACCAGGCTGACCTTCTGAAATGTATGCCCTGTTATGTCACTTCTGGGTGATCATCATGCCTACAGCATCTGTGCAGCATCCCTAACAGCCTAGGTGCTTTGTTCAATGTGGCCTAGTCTTTGGTCCATCTCTTGTGAAAGGCCTCTCTGCCTCCATCATAGCAGATAACTTACCTCTTTGCAGCCAGGTGACATATGAAAACACACTGATTAACTAACCAAGGCTACATTCCAGCAGCTCCTGCTGAAATCGATCTCCAGGAGTCCCAGCGAGACCATAGCCAGTTCACATCTCAAGCTTTTTGCACAGCCTGTTCCTTTGTCCTAAGTAAGAAAGATACTTATCTTTTCCTCTGAGGAGATCCTTTCATTGATTCAGGGATCCATGGCCAGTTCTGATTTACTAAAACTCTGTTGTATTAAACAAGTATGGGGAAAAGGAGAGGGGAAGTCCACTGATAATAAATATTTAGATCAAATCCCTGCTACCTAGGAGATTGCCTGGCATTTATATGCCCAATGAATATTAGTTAAATTGAATAAGTATTTGTCAGAGAATTAGAAGTCACTAAAACACAGACTACTTCCATTATGTTGAGAATGATTTTATGTGATTTAAAGGCATTTATGGCATTTTTCTGTACTTCACGCCTATTACGGGACAAATCTTATTATGCTGCAGTGGAAGGAAGAGGATTCTATAATCAGATTAATTGAACTTCCAATTATATTTATTTCATCAGTTTCCTCTCCTGGGCACTGCTCATGTCTAAAGCTAGTATTCTGAAAGATCTGTGCCTGCCAGAATAGGGACTGGGTGGAGTTGGGCAAGAGGAAGAACTGAATATACTATTTTGTTGATAAACCAAGGATTAAGTACTTGAACTGTCTGTGCCCTGCCCTATGGGACAAAGTACACCCAAAGCAGTTAGTACCATGTGTTCCTGAGGTTTCTTCATTTCCTAGTCACAGTCCCAACCGCGTTGATGGGGTTAAATTGATGAGTGTGTTAGTAATGATGGAACCCAACCCGATTCTCTAGCAGTCCTCTTATGTGATCTTCCAGATGAGAGGCAAACTGTATGTGAATAAGCCTTATGTCGGCCTTCTTGCCTGCCTCTCACAGAAGCACAGGTAATGGTGATATTATGTTTACAGTTTCTCTGCCACGATTACATGTTAATGATGTAGTCAGTATTTCCTGTAAACAAATTCTTTTGACACAGGTTAAGGCATTATTGTGAGTAATAATGAAGATTACAGTCTTTTCAAACGAGATTGGCCAAAATCAACTTGTAGTCTTTTTCTTTTATGCCCATCCTTAGCCAAGGTAATAACGATGCGGTAATAAGACTTCTTTATAGTTTCAAGCCACTTTCCTAGCATTATCTAGGTTAATCTCAACAACCCATTGGAGTTGCTGTTATTTCTTTTCAGAAGAGTCTGAGGCTAATGAATTTTTTGATCACATAGCAAAAAGGAGACAGAGCTAGAACTTGCGCCCAGGAAAGTTTGACTCTGCTTTCCTCAGTGCGCCACAGTTGTCTGAGAGGGGGTGTAGAATATAGGTGTAGAATATAGGTGTAGAATATAGGTGTAGAATATAGGTGAGACACTCCATCCTGACAAACTGTGGAGTGTAATGGACAGTGTTTGTTCTAGGTTTACGACTAAAACAAGGCACAAAACTATTAAAATCTTAGAAATAAACTCTAAAACAAAACTCAAAGAAACAAATTATTCATCTGGGGAAGCAAAGGCTGAGGAGCGGTTTAATAATAAGTCTTTTGGTCTCCTAAGAGCCTTACCGAGGGAGGAGAGTGAGCCCAGCTGTTCCTAATCTACACTGGGGCCAGGCCTAGGGAGGAAAAAAAGCAAAGAAAAAATGTTAAACTATAACAGAAGGAATAAGAAAGAATTTTTTATAGTATTGTTAAATATTGGATCTGTTAGACTGTGTTAAGTCTTAAGTCTCCTTTCCTGGCAGTCATTAAAAATTCCTCTTTACTACATGGTCTCAAGTATGATTTCTCTAGAAAGAAGGATTTTGAAAAAGATTATGTGTCTGAGAAACTATTCCCTGACAACTCACTAAGTATCAGTGAAGCACTGGAGGCTGACATATCTTCCTGACTGTCCAGCTTTTCACCTAGTGCTTTGACTGGCTACCTCTCTCCGCCATCTCATACGGCTTCACAGTTGTTGATTCATGAGCAGCTCCTGTAAGCAGCCAGTCTTCATGGTGAATTCCAGAGTGGCGAGATGAAGATACTTATGTCCTCTCATCTGCAACTCTAACAACCCTAGTCTTTAGAGATGTGTAAATTAGCACACTGACCATGTAAAGCAGGCATCACATCTCATCTGCCCCTTGGCTAGGAATGCTGCCTCTCCAGCTCAGCACTGGGGAGCAGGTATGTGACGGATGGGGCGAGCAACCATGTAGCTTTGTGTTAGCTGATCAAATAGTGCTAGTTTGTTTTTCCTGTTAGTACATAATGTTAGTACGTTAGGGAAAATAGCACCTAGTTCTGTTTACTTGATTGCTTCTCTTTTTAGGACTTGTATGATACCCTTATGTGAGAGCCAGGAAATGTCTTTTTCTCTGAATTCCAAGATCCAATAATGATCAGGTTTTTTGTGGAATCAACAATGGCCTTGAATTTCACAAGGACTACTTAATAGAAAAAGACGTGCTGAGTCAGTGAGCTTTTATAGATGAAGTGATGAAAACCAGCTAGAAATGAATGACAGGAAGAACATGCAGTATTGAGGCATACAGATGATAGGAAGGAAAAAAAAAGATGAATTTATCTTTGAAATTGACTCACCCAGAAGTTCTCAAAATCTCTAGAGCACTTATGAGAAACGTGAACTGTGGAGGTCCCATTACATATCTAGTAAATCAGAATTCTTAAGAGTGGAACTCAGCATCTAAAAGATCCTGTGAGTGGTTCTGATAAGCTCTCAGATTTGAAAAGCACTATAATAGAGGGACATGGAAGGAATAGAGTATGTAGAATACACAAAGAGATATGTATCTTTCTTATACATTTTTGTATCTCTTTTATCAGTTGAAAAGTATGAAAATCAGATTCTTGTTATAGAGAAAGCTGAATTCACTGTGAGGAGATATGGACCACCAGAAGTTTGTATCACTGCCTTCCTCATTTAGTGTTTAACTAGGTAAATTTTATTAGAAATGCCTAGACTTATAAAAATCTGCACCCAAACTCTCGGTCCCATGTTAACAAGATAGCCACTAAGGCATCTCATAGAAACCTTTGACTTTGAAAACTGGTTGCATATATTCATGTATTTCCCATGTTAGAGCACTGAGCCCCCATTTTCTACTCTGCTCATTTATTTTTATTTAATTCTTGTCAAATGGTGTCAGGTCTCCCACCCCACTTTAGACTTCGACATTCCTTTTCTTTGTCCCCATTGATAGCTTTATAACTTACACCACCATTAGCTTCTCACTAGATCAACCTAACAGCCTGTTAAATGGTCAGTGTGCTTCCAGGCCTCCTCAGAGCCAGCAGAAATCTATTCTGTGAGTGGCCAGAGCAAGTGTCTGCAGAGCAAACCTGATTAGCTTTTCACTTAGGAGTGTTGTCTAAATCCTGTTTCCTTCCTGGAGCTTCTATCCTAGAGACTTTAGGATCCATTTCTTGCTTTCCTTTGCAGCTTTCTGCTTGTTCTTGTGCTTCTGGCTTTCGTAACACCTCTCCCTAATTGTTTTTAGTTTCATAACTGTATTGACCCCGCTGCTTCTTCTCTGGGCCTTCTTAGATGGCTCTTTGCCAGGAACCTGTCTCCAGAAATGAGGATGGAGGCACAGTGTCCTAAATTTCCCCTAGAAAATCAGTTACCCCATCTGTTTGCCTGTTTCTATAGCATGCCCTTACAGTCCCCCTCTCTTAACCTAGGTCACAATTGTCTCTCATTCTACTACATATCAGCGTCTCCAGCACAGCTGATAAGTAGCAGATGGACCACAAACATGGTTGAGTAAATAAGAATCTGTTTTTTATAGTAATTGGAAATCATTTTAAAAGTTAGCAGATAGAATTTGTGTGTGCTATCCTACGCTTTCATTCTGCTCATTTATCCATTTATCGAGCAATTCTAAAATGTCTTTATGTACCAGGAACTAGGTGCCCTGATTCTACTCTGATAATACCCAAATATTCTTAGCATCATTGCTTACCATGTAGTAGAGGAAATAGACAATTAGAAAGTACATTGTGTCCAACGTATAGAGGCCAAAGAAGGAAAGTGGGATGCTAAGGAAACCCCAGAAGGGCATCCAAGCAAAATTAGAGCCAGGAGGAAATGGTACTTGAGCCAGTACTTAGGTTTTTCAGCTGAAGAATGGGGACACATGCTCCAAGCAAAAGAAGAAGAAAAAATACATGTTATGAAGTGGCAGGGGTGCTTTAAAAAGGAACTGGGGCACCTGTTCAGAAAGACTTGTGTTCCAGAATGACTCCAGGGTGGACAGTCTCTGATGGGTCAGAAAGGAGATAAAGCAACTAGAACTAATCCCAGTGGAGGGGAGAGCGGCCAGACTTCTTTAGGAAATGGGTTCTAGCAGTTGGAGAGTGATGACTGTGTGAGAAAAAAATATTTTGGACAAAGAGCTGACACTCATTGGCAATAGATTAGATTAGATTAGATTATTTTAGTGAGTGAGGAAAGGCCTCTCTTCTGTCTCTTTTTAATCCCCCTTTCTTTACTGTAGCTCCTGGCAAGTATGAGGCGAGGATCTCTTGAAGCAAACGTGCAGGAGAGCTCTCCACTGCCTTGTGGGTAGGCTGCTGAGTCCAGAAGGGACCACAGGAACAGGGGGAAAGGTGAGTGCTCCCTCAGAAGGAGATTGCCCTTTTTATAGGAAAGTCATTGCTCATGTCTGGTTTAGTGCAAGTCGTCACCAAGCAACCTGTATTATTCAAGGCTCATTTTGCTTCCTGTGTTTGAACTTGTTAAGCATAAGGTCTCTGCCACTAATTCAATCTAGGACACATGAGCAGCATTAAAATTCACTTCTTGAAAATGTCTTGTGTTGTCAGAGATAGTTCTCATTTCAAGAAGTACAAATTTGTTTTAGGATGTTTTCAGTTGTAGACACAATCATAGCCATCTTTAAAGATGCATGCTGTCTTAGTAACTGTAGTAGCCATGCTGTACAAAAAGTTTGCAGAATCATTCATCTTCTAACTTAGAATGTGCATTTGGTGAGAATGTCTCCCCGTTTTTGCTATTACATGGCAATCACAAGTTTACCCTCAGCTTCCTAGAGTTCCACATGTTTAGATTATGTAGGAAAGCAAAGGACCCACTTAGACACTAAAGCAAATTTGGGTTTTGGCTCGAGTTTGATGGTTCATTCATAGGATGTAAGAGATCTCCACTGATCTGTGTACCAACTGCTGCAGTGATAGGCTTTTCTTTGCCGCATTAGAAATCGTAAATTACTTCTGAGGCATACCTACTGAACTACTGAACTAACATTAATTAACTTTTTAGAATTCACTTATTATTTTGATTCTTCTTTAGCATCTCTTTCTTTACTTGTGCATCTATGAAATTTTTATAGTATGTATCTTTACTGATGCTTTTTATTAAGTACTTTATAGTGTATATATCCAAAACACACCCTAGTATTTCATTAGTGAAATGTAAATATATTTGAGAAAGATTAAGTGACTACTTGAAAAACACATCCTTGAATCCCCTAAAAGAACTGAAAATCACAGTGAGGTCTTGATTTAACCATCTATTGCAGTGTTCTATGTAAATTATCCTTCTCCATTTGATGTGTTACTCTGCCTCATTGTTAGTTTCAGGATTTTAATCTGTCTGACAGAATATCCAACCAAGGGGTATTATGTAGAGGTATATTCCTGCAATCAGTAAATAGCTGTCCTTCCTCATCTCGTTCTTCTCTCTCACCTGCTACCCATGAGTCCCTTGCTGAGAAAGGGTAACAGGTGGGGCATGAAGCGAGACATAAAGAAAGGAAGAAGAAAAGAGAGGTTCTGATTAAGAGCCCATCTCTGTGAACCCCAGCAGCTGAGGCAGTAATAGAAGATTGCTGTTGCTTGATGCTCCCTAATTGTTTTTTCCTAGACAGTTCCAGAGAAGACATGGCTGGCAGAGAGGAGAAGATGAAGAGTGCGAACAGAGTGCTGAGGATCAGTCAGCTGGATGCCCTTGAACTGAACAAGGCTCTGGAGCAGCTCGTGTGGTCCCAGTTTACTCAGTGCTTTCATGGATTTAAGCCAGGGCTCTTAGCTCGCTTTGAACCAGAAGTGAAAGCATGTCTGTGGCTTTTCCTATGGAGGTTCACCGTCTACTCCAGAAATGCCACTGTGGGGCAGTCAGTTCTGAATATTCAGTACAAAAATGATTTCTCTTCCAGCCCAAGATACCAGCCACCAAGTAAAAATCAGAAACTGTGGTATGCCGTGTGCACCATTGGGGGTCGATGGTTAGAAGAACGATGTTATGATTTGTTTCGAAACCGTCATTTAGCATCTTTCGGGAAAGTCAAACAGTGCATGAATTTTGTGGTTGGACTCATAAAATTAGGTGAGTTGATAAACTTCTTGATTTTCTTGCAGAAGGGAAAGTTTGCAACTTTGACAGAACGCCTCCTTGGCATTCATTCTGTATTTTGCAAGCCCCAGAACATGCGTGAAGTTGGTTTTGAGTACATGAATAGGGAACTTCTCTGGCACGGTTTTGCTGAGTTTCTGATTTTCCTATTACCACTCATCAATATCCAGAAGTTGAAAGCCAAATTGTCTTCCTGGTGCATACCCCTTACCGGCACTGTTAGTGACAGTGCGCTCGCCAGCAGTGGCAAAGAATGTGCCCTGTGTGGAGAGTGGCCCACAATGCCTCACACCATTGGATGTGACCACGTGTTCTGTTATTACTGCATTAAAAGTAGCTTCCTATTTGACATGTACTTTACCTGTCCTAAGTGTGGCATAGAAGTGCACAGTGTGCAGCCACTGAAATCAGGAATTGAAATGTCAGAAGTAAACGCTCTTTAGAAACCAAATTGTTTCCTCTGAGGGAAAATGTATTGTGTGTCCTTGGTATTAGTCATCATCAATGTCATATGTAGGTGTCTTTGAAAAGGCATGTGCTGCTCAGCCACTGTCCTCTTTTTTTCTAAGCCACTAAATTCTAATCACTGGAAACTAAATGATATGAAAGCATCTTATAAATGTTCAGGTTATTTTTTAAGTCATCTATTAAATTTTTTAATGTCAAGAATAATGGGAAATTTTTGTCAGATGAATACTGAGAATGACTAAAAATGCTTCTTCATAGAAAAGGTCGAACTCTAAAAATAAACGATTTTTGAGACTCTGAGATGAGTATGCATTTATTTTCAGAAATGACAGAACGTCATAAGCCAACATCATAAGACCCTGTTATATTAAACTTCAGGTTCTAGAGTCTTGCTCCTACCTGAACTTTTTCCTGAAGCCAGTTTTCAAGAGGTTCAGCCCCTAGCTGCAGACCCCTTCAGAGTTGAATTCTTATATTTAGAAGGTTAAAAAGTGCTTAAGGCAGCCTAGAAGCGAGGTTTGGGGACCATGGGACAGCTAGTCTAAAGAACACTATTTTCTAAGTCTGTATCTTTGGTCTCACCAAGTGTATTGGTAATTTTGTGACATACTGGAGGTCTTTTGGGTACTAGGGTAAACTAGCAATGCATGTCAAGTAACTTCTTCTCTCTGAAGAATCACTAAATGAACCCTTTGTTAAATAATATGAGAATATTGGTGCTGTTTTAAATAACTTTGCCAAAATAATAGCATTTATCTTTAAAGAGTATCAATTTTGTGCCTTTACAATATGCTAGAATCTAATTAGTTCGCATATTAAATAGTATCAGTGTACTTTATATACTATAATATATATATATATATATATATATATATTTCTGGAAATTAACAAATTAGCTTGTGTTGATCAGTCTCAAGTCTTAATTAGAATATATTAAAAGATGGTTTTTAAGGGACAAACCTAGAAACATGAATATATGATGTGGTAGACTAGTGACCATCTGTGTTCATATTTCACTCAACACTTAAGATATTGATGCAGCTGGAGATAAAGCAGTGAACAGGGAAAGTAGCATACTTGGGATATCCAGTCACCTAATGTTGAGTCAGTGCAGCATCAATTTAGTGTAAGCTAGGTGAGGTGCTTCACAGTTTGAGAAGAATGTATCTAAAATTTATCTTTTTTTCTCATATAAAACTTAGTTGTGAAAAACTGAAAATTCAGGATAATACACAATTTTCAAATATAGATGACAATATTCACATGTATTTCATTCCCTGTATTGAACATGCATTTCTTATTTCAACATTCCTTAGCCTTGTAAGGCAGCTCAGCGCTGTCTTCTTTCTCATAGAAAGAAATGACACAAATTGTTATTTAGGACTCTGAGTTCCCACTAGATAAAGCAACAGATGACCCAGTGAGGAAAAGCACCTGCTGCTGATTCACACGCTCTGAATTTGATCCCCAGAATCTAGATGATAGAAGGAAAGAACGATGTCTCCTGACCACCACGTATGCACTGTGGAGTGTGTGCATGCACATGTATGTGTGTGTGTGAGAGAGAGAGACAGACAGACAGACAGATGGAGGGAGTGAGAGAGAATGATCTCCAACTCAGATTGTTTGGGGTAAACTGAAAATGATTTGCTGATATACCAAAGTGAAGAATTCAAGACAACTCCTTCCATCTGGGCGTAGATTTTCAGTATCTTTAAGAAGGCTGGTGAGATAGCTCGGGGGCTCTTTTTGCCTGCTCCAGAGCCTGAGGATCTGAATCCCATCTTGAGAATCCACATGCCTGAAGGGGAAAACAGACTCTCACAAGCTGTCATTTTACGTCCACGCATGCCACAGTACATGTGTGTACACGCATGAAACTATAAATGTAAAAAAACCCTTTTTAACAGGCTCACTCCATGAATTCTCATGTTTCTGATCAGCAGTTTGTATGGGCTGAGGGACAAAGGCATAAAGTTGGCTTCAAACCCTGCTTTTGCCATTTCTGTATATATCCAGTACAATATATACCAAACTCATTTACATTGGTATGTTATAAGTACATGTTTAGGACACCATTTAGTTAGATTTTTGTCACTGAAAAACATGCTCTAGAAAACAGAGGAGAAAGGACTTATCTTGGTGCATGGTTTCAGAGTTTTCAGCCCCATAATCAATTGGCTCCATTCCTTCTAGTTATAAGGGAAAGCAGAATACCATGGTGGAAGCCCACTGAGGAACAGATGGCTACCTCATGGCACACAGGCAGAGCAGATCAACTCTTCTCTGCTCACATCCAAGGACCAACTTCCCCTAAGTAGGCCACACCCAGTTTCTTCCACCTGTCAATAATCACATCAAATTATTAAGTCCACTGATGGGTCAGAGGCATCATAGCCAAATTAAGTCAGCGGGCAGCCATACACACATAAGAAAACGGTTCAGGCTGGGGGGTGGTGGCGCACGCCTTTAATCCCAGCACTTGGGGGGCAGAGGCAGGCGGATCTCTGTGAGTTCGAGACCAGCCTGGTTCCAGGACAGGCTCCCAAACCACAGAGAAACCATGTCTTGAAAAACCAAAAAAAAAAACCAAAAAAACAAAAAAAAAAAATAAGAAAACGGTTCAGATTTAAACCACAGCAGAAGTGAGAGTACGAATTCTTTCCATGACTGTTATCATTAATATTCCGAATTGACTTTATTCTCATGGAAAATATTGACCACTTCAGAAGTTTGAGGTTTCTATTCTGCCAGCTTTCTGATCCCACTAGATTGACACCCTCTTGCCAAGTAACACAGCAGAACTACAATACTCATTGTTATGCCCAGCTTGGGATTACATGCGCATTCCTAAACACATGATAGATGAGGATAGATGCCCACTGACACGTCTCCATGTATACCCCCTGAACTTACGTGCTTTGGGCAGACTGGCCACGCTAAGAAACTGAAATGCTCTCATTGGGGAGATGGACGTTGGGCAGGGAAAACAACAACATCTTATCAGTTTTCTGGTATGCCAACATTGACAGTAACTGGATGTCTTAGAATACAACCATGAAAAGATAGAAGTTAGTAATAGATACACTTACCATCTTTTTATATTGTTTTGGTATATTAGGTATAAACTTAAAGAAGCAACTCTATTGTCATAATACAGCTGCCATAGACCATAATAGCACTTTATAAAATGCATTTTTTTTGTTTTTTTGAGACAGGGTTTCTCTGTAGTTTTGGAGCCTGTCCTAGAACTAGCTCTTGTAGACCAAGATGTCATTAACTCACAGAGATCCACCTGTCTCTTCCTCCCAAGTGCTGGAGTTAAAGGTGTGTGCCGCCACTGCCAGAATGATAAAATGCTTAATTTTTTTTTTTAACTGTGAGATTTGTTTTGTTGCCTGTTGCTCCTAGGCTCAATCAATCCAATAGTTCTGGCTGTTTTTCTTTCATGTGTGTCTGTTTGTCTGTATGTGCACGTGTGTATATATGTGTCTATGTGTATAATGTGTCTGTGTGTAAATATGCGTGTTTGTGTGTATATGTGTATGAGTGTCTGTTTGTTATGCGGATTTTGTTTGTTTTTAACATCTATCCCCTACTAGATAACAATTCCAGGGGTTAAAAATTCTGCATTTTATTCTATAGCAGATAATCAAAGCCTTTTATTTCTACTCTATCTTCAAGGGGATGTTATTAGCTGCACACAGTGTTACAATAAGATTGTTTAGCAGCAGATGTTAAAGGGGGATGAAATCTGAGAAATATATACAGTCATCTCTTGATATCCTAGAGAAGTTGGAGGCAGCCTTTTCATGGAAATATGCCTTACGGAAGGTAGACTAGTATTTACATGGAACCATGTGCATCCTGCTGTATATTAAATTGTCATGAATTCTTTATAATGCTAAGAACAATGGGAGTGCTGTGGAAATAATTGCTAGTCTATGTTGCTTTGTTAATAATGACAGGGACAAAGCTGTACATGATCAGTGCAGCTGTGACTTTTTAGAAGTCTGGTTTCTTGAATTCACCGATTCAGAGCCTGCAACAGCCACTGCAGGCTGCTGTGTATATTAGAGATCCACATTGTGAAAGGTATGGACAACAAAGCAGAAACAGACAGAAGTGGTAGATTTTGGAGTCGCCAACTCCGAGGGCAGCACTAGCACTTACTGAATGTGGGCTTCTCTGAGAAGGAAGGCACTCTGAGCAGAGCTGTTCCCTCCAGCTGAAGCTGATGCTTGAGGCAGTGTGCTACCACCATCAAGACTATCCCCATAGAAGAATGTGGTGGCATGTCTTAATGCATATAACACACAGTGTCATCTTCACATTTTAAATTTGGTTGCTGTTTCCTCACTCATGGGATACTTGCCCTACAAGCTAATGGCACAGCAAGTAATCAATGGATTTATTAGTGACTGACACATTCAAGTGCTTGCTCCAGGAGCTCTGCCTTGCTGTAGGTGACAAGGCCTCCTGGCCAAGTTCTGTGACAGTCTCAGAGGTTTCTATTAGGCCCTGTCTCCCTGGGCACTGCCAGGTTTGGTTTAATGCGAGGCAGCTGTTTTTACTCCCCAGTGGCTCCAGAGCTCATCATTCAGGAGAACTGGACCATAATCGTTATGTGATGCACCTCTCTTTTAGCCTCAAGAACTCAGCCACCAGTTATTCATGATTTCCCTTTGTCAATCTTAAACACAGAGTTTCTTTTCTCTCCCATGCAGCTTGTCAAATCAGGGTCTCTCCTGTGTGTTACCAGTGAGGGTGCAGGGATGCATCCTAGTCCCTGATGGATCAGTAAGAGCTCTAGCCCCATGTATGCCCTAAACCTTGCACAACTCCCTTGCTTTAAATGATGAGTGAGTCAGTTTGAACAAATATATTTAAGCTTTTAAACATTTCATGTGTTCCCCTGCTGTGGGACAATGGTTTTACCCTGTACAAATTTGTTTCTTGTACTTGTTTAATAAAATGCAGATTGGCCAGTAGTCAGGCAGAAAGTAAAGGTGGGGCAACCAGGCAGGAAGTAGAGGCGGGGCAATGAATGGGAGGATTCTGGGAAGAGGAAAGGCTGACTCTGCAGTTGTCACCCAGCTGCTGAGAAAACAAAATGGGAATCCCTCGCTAACAAAGGTACCAAGCCATGTGGCTAACACAGACAAGAATAATGGGTTAATGTAAAATGTAAGAATTAGTTAATAAGACACCTGAGCTAATAGACTAACCAGTTTATCATTAATGTAGGCCTCTTGTGTGCTTATGTGGGACTGAACGACTGCAGGACTGGACAGGACAGAAACCTCTGTCAACATTCCCCTGCAAAATAGGCATTTGATATCTATGTCTTAGATTTAAAATGGGAAATAAATAAATCACTTTTTCAAAAACTGTTTATGAGCCCCTGTTGTCATTTTCCAGCACTCAGAATGTTTTTGTGAATAGAACAAAGCCTGCTCTCATGACTTGTACATTCTTGGAGATTGAGCCTGCTGAAGAAAGCAGCAAGGGCGCTGTCGGCCCTACTTCCAAGAGGCCTCTCTGACGAGGGGCTTAAACTGAGAGGAGGGTCTGTTACCTGTCCCAGGATCAGATCACCCGAGGAAGGAGCAGAGGATGTAGGGAATGGGGTGGCTGAGAAGTTTTTACCAGGCTTGGCTGTGTCCACATTTGTAAGCCAAAGGTGAAAATGTGCGTGCATTTGAAGCATAAGAAAGTCACAGGAAGCTTTGAAGCAGAGAAATGAGATGATCAGGTGTGCATTTTCAAGGGATCACTGTAATAATTTGTGGAGAAGTAAGATGGACAGCAAGAAATTCCAAACAACAGTCGTTGTGAGCAATATGTTATTTCATTTGAGTTTCTGAAAGGTGTCACCCATATCATAGCCTTGGGAAAACACAGGTTTTCAGAGTGCACTCAGAAAGTCCTGCTCCTGGGACTATACTCTGGCTCCCATTCAAAGTCTACCATACCTTGAATAGAGTGCTAATGAACTTTCACTAGCAAACTGAAAATAGCAGAAAAGAGGAGAAGGAAAACTGGTCTTACAGAAACATGTAATAATGGCAGCCTTATATCAAAAGAAAAATTTTTTCTTTATTAAAAAACTAAAACCTATAATCTAGTAGCAGCGTAGGAAGAGAGCCTCTGAAAACTAACAGTGAATAGCAATTGTGGTTTAAAAAATGGCCATGGATCATCAATAAGAGCTACCTTATGTTCTATATAATTTGGTTAAGAAGACAGGGAAATTAGTATTGCTATATTTGAAGAACCCTTCAAACTTGGCAATGAAAGGCAGAAACTTTTTATTTGAAACATTCTTGTTTCCACCAAAAGCTACTTTTCTCAATAGTTCTCAATAAGAGGAACATTTAGAAGGATATTTTCCACAACAGAACAACTCTAAAGGTTCTTTTCCTTCAGAGAAGTTGGCCAGAATCTCTATAGCCTGATGGTCTTTGGTTATCTGAAGCTCTACCTAGCATTTAGTTTGTATGTTTATATAAAATAGTATGAACTGTGCATATTAACACAGATAAGTAAACAGGTATCATGTATGTGGGGGGCACACACTACAGAGAATATATAAAATTTGAAATAACTTGTTTTTTTCCTCTCATTTACAGATAATTTTCTATTTTCTCTAACTTCAGGGAAAAGCTTACAGTTTTAAACTTAAAAAGTAAAATAAATGCAAGTGTTTTATTTAAAATAAAATGCAAGTGCCTTGCACAGTGCCCTTCATTGGCTCTCCTGAGTGATTGTTTTGTCAGCTGTAATGAGTCAGACAAGGTAAAGCCACTCCTAAGGCCAGGAAATCCGAAAGGATTCTATTCTTCCCATCATTAACTTTCTTTTTTGCTAATCTCAGAATAATATATTCTTCTTACTATGTTTATCAGGCCTTTTCTAAACCTGAGGGCCAAAAAAAAAAAAATAATAACCATAAATTTTTTGAGTTAAGTAACACTGACTTTCAGAATCGGGCTGATGTGGACATATTTCTGTCCATCAAAATCGATCAGAAGAAAATTATATAAATTAGGAGTATAGAATGAGGATAGATTTATTGAAACTATGTTCAGTACAGCCCTGTTCACAACAAAAATGTAAAACCTCAACTAAAATAAACATTAAACACCTCTCACTGTGACTCAGTTTTGATTTTCTCTGCATTTTGTCTACTCAGATTTGCTACAATTAGCATGTGGTATTTTTTAATTAGTACAAAGGAAGAGATTTCTTAGAGATCTTCCTGTCCATAACATTTCATTATACTTGCCCTCATGAGTATGGTGAGGTAGGGGCATTTTCATTTGACCAAGGGCAACTTACTAGTGGACATACCACTGGGAAATATGACTGTCTTTCCTAAGCAACCGTTAACTTCCTATAACTCGTCAGAGAAGAATTGGGCTTTATGAATCTGTTCCTGGCCATGATGGGATGTTGATGGGGCCCAGTCTCATCAAACAAATTGACAAAATAACAAAGATGTGAAAAAGAAGGGTTTCTGCAGAAGAAGACAAGAGAACCTCTCCTGTACTTTAGGGGATTCAGAATCGTTCCCTGGGATAAGTGAAGGGCATGGGGGATACAATAAAATTCTCTCTCTCTCTCTCTCTCTCTCTCTCTCTCTCTCTGTCTCTCTCTCTCTCTCTCTGTAATTGCAAAGGAATAAAAACATTGAAAAATATTTTATGGTCTATAGTCTACTTTGTTGCAGTTCTATCTAAAGACAAAACATTCGTACAGCTAGTAAGTGCATCTTTTATATATGTAAGAATTTTGTTGATTTTCTTAGGATTAAAATTGCTGTGACAAAACACCAAGATGGGAAGGGTTTACTTGACTTACACTTCCGTCTTGCTGTTGTCATTAAAGGCAGTCAGGACAGGAACTCAAACAGGACAGGAACCCAGAGACAGGAACTGATGAAGAGGCCATGGAGGAGTTTTGCTTACTGGTTTGCCTCCACTAGTTTGCGCAGTCTGCTTTCTTATAGAACTCAGCACCACCACCCCAGAGATGAGACTACAGTGGGCTGGACCCTGCCCATTAATAACTAATTAGGAAAATGCCCTACAGGGATCATACGGAGGGATTTTCTTAATTTTGAACTTCCCTCCTTTCAGATACCTCTAGTTTGTGTGTAAAGTTTATGTAATACTAGCCAGCATAGAGACAAGGTTTTTAAGTTGCTAGAATCCTGATTTTCTGCATAAAAATAAAGTCTGTCTTTATAGTAACTAAAACTTGAAAACTATCTGGACTATTTCATACCTCCTAGATTTCTTATGAATTGTCAAAATGTAAAATTTCTCATCCCCTTTTCCAAAGCACTTGTATGGTATGCATAAACATGCAAGTATTATTTTAAAAACAGTGTTTCTTTTTCTACTAAAACTTTCTGTTTACTTTAAAATATCTAGAATGAATGCAGTGGATTATAACGCTTTAAGTAACCGTTTTATGTTATTAGTTCCCCAGACCTACAAAATGACTGTTTTTCCTCTACTGTTGTGTGATGTTTTACTCTTTGAATTCTTTTAGATTCTCCCAAATCAGTCACACAGAGAGGCTTATTCTTACTTAGTTAATGAATGCCTCACCTTAGCTTGGCTTGTTTCTTGCCAGCTTTGCTTATCTTAAATTATCCTGAATTCCTTTTGCTCTTAGGCTTTTATCTTTCTTAATTCTGTATATCTTACTTTCCTTCTTACTCCGTGGCTGGTTCAGTGATTGGGTGGCTGGCCCCTAATGTCATCCTCTCCTTGTTTTCTTGCTCCTCATCCTCCCTCTTTTCAGAGTTTTCCTTCTGTTTGTATTCTCCTTGCTAGCCCCACTTATCCTTTCTCCTGCCTCACTATTGGCTGCTCATCTCTTTATTAGGATCAGGTGTTTTAGACAGGCACAATAACACAGCTTCACAGAATTAAACAAATGTAGCAGAACCAAAAGTAACACCTAAAAATAAGATTCCCCAACACTCTGGAGTCAAGATCCAGAGAATGACATGGGATTTTTTACTCTTCCCAGATATAGACATACTGACACTGACATTTCTGCATGGGATGGTTAGGCAGCCAGTAAGAGATGGAGGTTCAACTGAGACTTGATGTTAGCCATCCCAGTCCTGAGCTCATGGATCTGGAGTATCCCCTGTGCTGTTGAGTGATTCCGAATTGTTCCTGGGACCCATGGCATTCATAAATGCCACCTTTTATTCCCAGCCTCCACTCCTCGACAGCTGTCTATTTATGAAGTACCCTTCTAGTTTCCAAAAATATAAAATAATGCAAAATTGGAAAATATTACACTAAAAGTGATGTGTTGTAGTTAAAATATTTATCTCCATGTCAAATGTGAAGGGCAGATAAGTTATTGAAAACAAAGTCTTTTACCCAGCATCGTCTGTGTTCATGTTAGTACCCAATCTCAGACCTGGTAGAATTCTCCTCACTTTGAACTGGATAAATCTCTCAAATAACAAGATACTCTGTGGTGTTAGGGAGAACAGAATCTTCCCTTATAACAATACAACCAACTGGCGCAATTTGGTGCTCTCTGAAAGTTTGAACAAGTTGAGAGTTTGGGCTTTCATTGTCAAGCCCCTTACAAACACAGTGTGATACAGAAGATGGTTTTAGTGCAGGAAGACTTCCATAGGCATGCCTACGGGGATGTAGAGAGCACAACAGTCCCAGTGTGTATCTTTTGTGTGTCTGCAGAGTGCCATTTTTTAAATTTGCAATGTTCTCTGACATCCTTGCTTTGAGGAAAAATGCAACTAGAAAACAGGAGCTAAATAAGAGAATTAATAACTTTTCTTTGAAAATACATGCAATTTTGGAGCTGTCAGTTTCAGCTATGTCTCTTTAAATACTTTTTCTACTAGAATACAGCTGAGTAGATGAGATATAGGTTTTTTGTTGTTTTTTAAATTCCATTATAAAAGTAATAGCCCGTTTGGGTGTTTTGTAAGCAGATAATATTATGCTGGGGACTATCTTTGCAGTAATGCATTGCTCTGAATTCTGAATTCTATTATTTTACAGCTACAACAGCTTAACGTGTATTTTTTTATAAACAGTAAACTTTACCTCATAAGAATTCATTACACAAAGAGCATAAACAAGTGACTTTCCTTCTAGTCATTGGCAGTAAGTGATTCATCAGTTATCCACAAAAAAAAAAAGACAATAAAGAAGAAGAAGGAAAATAAAACCCAATATCATTGCTGATGTTCTGTAACTTCCAGGCTCCCTGAGCTGTAACCACATCATGCAAAACCAAGGCAAGAAATGTAAGGAGTTTGCTGGAGGGATGCTCTTAGTCTCTTTAATAGGATTGACTATCATTTTCTGTCTCACCAATTGTATCTTCTTTTAAAAAAAAAATAAGAAATTGAAATTGATTTCTTATTCTTCCACACATGTTCATTCCACACATGGATGGAAAATGGTAGAAAAATTCAAAACCAACAGATTCCTGGATGTTTGAAAACAAAGTCACTCCTAAATATCAAGAGAAAAAAATTTCAGTCTTAAATCTGTTTTTTTTTTTCCTTTCCCAACTCCTGAATGGTTGGGGGATGGGCTGGTGAAATGTCAATAAATACCCCTCTTCTAGTTGACAATGGACTCCTGGGAGTTATCCCTGGATAAATTACTGCCCCAGATAACTTGAGTTTAGTTTTGTCCATTTTCTTAATGCGGAGTAACGGAAAATAGGATTTAGGTTTAAAAAACATACAGAGATTAGAAGAGGAGGGAAGCCTGCCATCTCAGTGGTGATCTGCCCACAGCTGTATGTGCTAATGGGCACTGCCCAAGCATGCTAGAGAGGGAGAGACTGACTTTGTCCTGGAAGCAAAAGAAAAGTCAATCTTCCTGCAAAGATCCTCAATCTCTGACCTCAGGTATTGAATCAAGGTATGATCATTTTAGTTTACTCAAGATAGCAGTTATGAGGTATTACAAGGGTGGATTGTAGATTTTTGAGATAATCAAGTAGATACTAAGCTGGTGCTTTGTAATCCTTCTGCCTTCCATTGTGACTCTTCCACATAGATTTTCTTTAATAAATTGCATAAGCAATGCCCATAAACTTGTCTCAGCTGGGCAGTTCTCAGGTAGAAGTTTCCAGACAGAAGTAGCCATACATTAATCTGCACAAGTGCTTGAATTTTTTTTTTTTTTTTTTGGTCAATGAAAAGGAATATAAAGGCAAAACACAATCTATGAAGGGGTCACTTGCAGGAGATTTATCCTGCAGTCACCAGTCAGGAATTAGAAGCAGCTTAGGACAAGACTGGAAAAGTAGAACCTATGCATCCATTTAAATATTGAATAAAAAAACAAAAACACAAACCATAACCTGGTTTTATTCATACTCCTTGTTCCCGAATCACTACACAGTGAATTTGGGTATCTGAAAGGAAAGGCACACATCTGTTATAAAGGTTTCACGATTAGTATTTGGTTATTGTGGAGAGACAGGCAGCTACAGATGCTGTGCAGAATTGGCATGCGCTACCTTTAGTCTCCTTAATAACCAGTGCCAACCTCATGGCCAGAGTAACAATCCTAATGATTATCTGGTGCAATGCTTTAGAATGTGATAACTAATAGATATTGGATTACCAACCCAAAGCTGAGAATGTCATCAGATCCAGTCCACAACAGAGATTCCCCCCCCCCCCCACTTCATTGGAAGTTACCTCTCTAGAGCTCCCACCAATATACACAGTAAGTGCCCTGATTTCAACTTCTGTCTCCTGTAAGTATTAAAGCTTCATTGCCGGGCGGTGGTGGCGCACGCCTTTAATTCCAGTACTCGGGAGGCAGAGGCAGGCGGATCTCTGTGAGTTCGAAGCCAAGCCTGGTCTACAAGAGCTAGTGCCAGGACAGGCTCCAAAGCTACAGAGAAACCCTGTCTCAAACAAAAAAAAAAAAAGCTTCATGAAATTGTTTCCACACTGTAACATCATATTAAGGGTAGCCTAATACCATGATTCTGGGCCATAATCACTTTTCCCCTATTCCCTTTGAGGTGAGAACTATATTTTGCATTGAAAACAACCTGCATACTTCACTGCTCTTTAAATTCATTTGAAAGTGATTTCTCCTTTAAACAAACAGAAATTTAAAGTCATACCAACAATTAAGCCTCCCACCTCTCCCCATTCAATTAAGACAAACATTTTTTTGTACTCTGTCTTCATTATATGGGCATTAGAACCTGAAGGAAAAAGAAAGACAAGAGTCAACAGGTGAGACGGTGCTGAGAGTAAATTGGGTGCTTAGAGGGCACCAAGAACAGTGGCATCCGTGACGGACTTGCAACTTGCTCCCAGAGAAGGTGGTATTTGAATCAATCATTTTTGTAAGATATCTTCAGGTGAAGATGTGGGGAAAAGCAATCCTTTTAAAAAAAAAAGATTTATTTATTATATATAATGGAGTTCTGCCTGCATGTATTCCTGCAAGCCAGAAGAGGACACCAGATCTCATTATAGATGGTTGTGAGCCACCATGTGGTAGCTGGAAATTGAACTCAGGCCTCTAGAAGAGCCAGTGCTTTTAATCTCTGTGCCATCTCTCCAGTCTAGGAAATACTACTCTTAAGAGTTAACATATGAACTTTTAATAACCAAATTCAGACAAATGGCCACTCACTAGATAAAGATTCTATGATGCGGCACAAATGTGAACACAAAGGATTCAATGACCGACACAGTACATATATTCTGCCCTGCAGCGACTCACAGTTTTCCAAACAGCTAGTCATCAACATGGCCAACAGGGTTTGGTCAGATCAGGGTTTTCTGCAAGAGGAGGATGAGTACAAGGTATTGTGGGACCAATAAAACACATCTGGACTAGTAATCCCAATTGAGGTCGTCCTCAGAAGTCTAGGGGCGGGAACACTGAAGCAAGGCTATCAAAAGGGAAATAGTAAACAGTATTTCTGCCAAACACCTTTGGGGCCAGAGAGATGGTTCAGCATTTAGGTGCAGCGCTCTTACAGAGGAACCAAGTTTGGTTCCCAGCATGCATACATCAAGTAGCTCACAATGTATAGCTACAACTTCAGAGAATTCCATGTGTTTTGAACTCTGTAGGCTTCTGCCCTCACACTGCCACACCCTCACAGATACATAATTAAAAAATAAAAATATTTTAGTAACATATTTTTGTCAGAAATAAAAGCAAAAGTTTTTAGCACTATTCAGTAGCTGATTCTCTTCTAGACCTTTTGTTTTATGAGATCTTACAAAGACATACTACACAAAAAAAAGCCCATTGGACATTTTGTCCAACACACAGCAATTGTGAAAACTTCTATCATTCCCATTTGTGCTTTATATTCTAGACTACAGTGTGGTTTCATTCCATAATGTTCAAGTGGCTTGCCCATCCCCTCTGTTTCTACTGTGGCAATAAAAGTTAGAGATGTAGTGTAAAGAAGGAAGGGAGGGCAGGAAGGAAGGGGGAAAGAAAGAGAAAGGGAGAGAGAGAGAGAGAGAGAGAGAGAGAGAGAGAGAGAGAGAGAGAATTCTCAGGTAAAGATGTCCTTTATAGTAGAGGCAATGTTAGAACAGATAGCGGCTAGGATCTAGGCTGGCCAGGGTAAGAACACAATGACTTGACAGACAGGAGAGGCGTGCTCTAATTCTTGAGATGACTAAGCACTGGAAATGACTCTAGAGACATAAGGAAAAGCATTTCTTTCTTTTTGCATACAATTTTGTTTTATTCTGGGTAGACTTGTACAAACATATATACGCTTGTTTAATTTAAGTCTTACTAAACCCAGTGTGCATTACAGATAAAATGATATAACATGTTTTATCTGAAAACCCATTTAAGGTCCTAAACAATGGATCTAACAATCTAGTGAACGTAATAGCTTGAGATGAGTTAACAGTTACTTTGCGAAAAAAAACTTTTTCCTATATTTTTCCGTGGCAAGTTTGAATTCTCCATAATCAATCTTGTTAAGAAGAAGCATTTCTATCAAGAGCTCTTTTTGATCTGGGGGTGGAGATAACAGCCTGAGGGGGGAGGTGCGGTTACTACTGCTTTTCTTGGAGCTTATCATGAAACGTGATCCACAGCAAGGTTCAATAATCATTTGTTGAATAAACAGAAGAAAGAATGAGAGAGAAAAACCAAATATCATTGAATGTTCATTTTTAAAATGGCCATTTATTTTTTACTCCAGTTTTTACTAATAACACAAAATATTACCTTGTAGAAATTAGTCATTTATGCCACCATAGTAGTGCAAATTGATGTTTTAAGAACTGATTGAACTTATGCATCAGAAATTCTATTTCTATCCATAAAAAATCGTCATTTGTGTTGTTGATACTTATAGGAGACCTGCCCTTTCCTGAACAGAAACAAAGGAAGAGTGGATTGGGGGCTCTAAACAGGGGGTGAGGGCGAGAGGGGGACTAGGAAAAAAAAGGAGGGGAAACTTTGCCTGGGAGGTAAAATAAATGAATTTATTTTTAAAAAAGGAATTATTATTCTATAGTTTAATGCTACTAATATATGAATATATTTAATTAACAGATGTTATCTGTATAGTATATTAAAATGTTTAAAAAGTAGAATGTGTTATGTCAAAAGAATCATTATAGAAAAGAATAACATGTGTTCATGTGCGTGTGCTAGTGTGTGTGAAAATTAATAACAAAAGACTAGAGTAATTTATTGTAAAATACTGGCAATAGATGTTTTAGAGATTTTGGCAATTTAGATTTTTTCCATGTGATTGTATTTTCTGTAACAAATATTTATCAGAAAATATGCACCTCATAAGAATAAAAGTGAAGGGCTGTGGTTATAGCTCAGTTGCTATAACTCACAGATTGTACAGAGCCTTGGACTTGATCTCCAGCAACACATGCAACTCAGTGTGGTCATGAACACCTATAATCTCAGCAATCTGGAGATAGAGGCAGCATGAGCAGATGCTCAATGCCATCCTTGGCATCATAGAGCATCAGAGGACAACCTGAGAAACTTGAAAAAAATATTTTAAAAAGTTATGTGAAAAACTTTTCAAATTACATGAAAGATAAAGAGATAATTTTCATCCTTTTCCGAGAAATGTATATATATCAAGATGCTTGCTAGCAAAGGAAACATACTTTGATGTAATTTTATACACTATGTTGTACATGAGTATAAATTGAAAATTTGTGAATTAGAATAACAAGGCACTCTAGATATGGATGTTAGTGATACAGCTGAGAAAAGCACTAAGGCCCCCAGAATAGGAAACTTAAAGTAGCTCGTAGCTTTTGGAAGAAAATGTTACTTCTCAAAATGTGCCATAGGAAGGCTACAATGATTTATATAAAATAAGCATGGTTGCTCTAGCATTCATGTAGATGTGTATCTGCACAACTGATTCTATAAGTCTTGAGAAGTGAGTATATTCAGCCTTGATTCCATAAGTGTTAAAGAATGAATATATTTAGCCCTCGGGGTGTTTTGTCTGAGACCAGTGGTGAAGGGAAAGGATTTACACTGTGAGACAAAGACAAAAATGGCAGAGAGTAAGGCAAAGTGCTGTTAAACGGGTGCTGGATGGCCTGCCCTGCCTCTATCTGCATTCTCTAGAGAAAGAACCAATGGGATATTATAAATTGGTATAGGAGGATCTTCTATCTATGTGTTACTTTCATTGGCTAAATAAAGAAACTTCCTTGGACTTTTGATAGGGCAGAAAATTAGATAGGTGGAGTAGACAGAACAGGATGCTGGGAAGAGGGCAGATAGAGAGAGCTGCCATGGAGCCAGCCACCATGTCAGACATGCTGAATCTTTCCTGGTAAGCCATGACCTCGTGGTGAAATACAGATTATTAGAAATGGGTTGTATCAAGATGTGGCATTAGCTAATAAGAGGCTAGAGCTTATGGGTCAGGCAGTAATTTTATTAATACAATTTCCATGTGGTTATTTCGGGTATAAACTAGCCTGGTGGCAGGGATGTAGCCTGCCACTCCTACTGTTACAATAGATTATGTCTTCAGTACATATACTACATTGTAACATGAGGGTCTGCTTTGTTGGGGTTTCTGTCCTGCCCAGTTCCCACAGTGGTTTAGCCCCATAGAAAATCACAAAGAAGTCTCCATAAGATTATAAACTGATTGGTCCATTAGTTCAGGCTTCATATTAGCTCTTGTAGCTTATATTAACTCATTATTCTTATCTATGTTAGCCACATGGATCAGTACCTTTTTCATCAGGGAAGGTCACATCTTGCTTCTTCCATGATCTGGGCAGGACTGGGAAGAAGGGGCTTTCTCCTTCCCAGAATTCTCCTCTTCTCTTTGCCCCACCTCTAGTTCCTGTCTGGTTGTCTTGCCCATATTCCCTGCCTGGTGACTTACCAATAAGCATTTATTTAAAACATGATTGACAGAATACAGACAATTCTCCAGTACCACTATATTACTATATTATGATTGGTAATTAGAAGAGAAACAATGTGTCCCTGAGATACTTCAAGACTTGAGAGGAAAAGCTTTCATTATGATTGGTTTTGTTCACACAGAAATGGAGATAAAGTCTTAGGTATGGAAATAAATGTGCATTTTATATGTTTATTATAGAGACATGTTCTACTTGACTAGCAAGAAATGTGAATTAGAATAATAATGTAATATATCAATATTCATTTTTTATGAAATCTAATGATGACTCATTTGAGAAAAAATGTGACATTCTCAATTAAAAGTCTGGAAGCCCTCATACCTGTTGACCTATATGTGTGGGCATATATACACACACACAAATACAAGTGCACACACAGACAAACATATACACACAGACACAAACATGTGTGCACACAGACAAAAGTTTCTTTTTGTTGGGGAAGGCTACTCTTATTCTATTCAGGCCTTTAATGGAATAGAAAAAAAATAGGCTTACTGTGTTTTGAGGGGCAATATGATTTCTTTAAATATTATTTGAGACATTCAAGCTTTAATTTCATCAAAAACACCCAAACAGAAATGCCTTGGGCAATGTTTGTCCAAATATGCAGTCATTTAGTAGCCCAGTTGGGTTGCCATGATAGTTTGTGATGCAGAGACAAACATTAGAAGATGGAGAGCTTCTCAGAAGTCCCTGCTGATGATGATGATGACATGAGGTGACCAGAGGGGAGGAGACTTTCCTCCGTACTTTTTGACAGACAATGTAAAAGTTTAACACACTGAGTACTTACATGATACCTTAATTTCTAAAGCCATCTGGTCTGACAAGCAAGAGTCATCCTAAAGGAGCAATTTATTACACAAAGTAGGTAAATATTGTAACAATCCCTCAGAATGTTACACCTAATTAATGACTGCATGTCAAAAGACAATAAACTATGGAGGACTGGCATCTAAATCTGAATATCCTTTGTTTCTTTTTAAAAATTCTGTGTCTTAATATAATATTTACAGTTAACTAGTGAAGATGCTTAAATTCACTGAACTTGGTATACCATGAGGATATGTGTTTTTAGTCTTTAATAAATGAATCTGATTTGAATTGGTCAGTACTCAGAGTATTAGAGGAAGCCAACAATGCTTACTAAACAGGAGGAAGAGTCATGGCTGCTGTTTTGTTTTGATGGTATTTTTAATATTTATTTATTATGTACACAATATTCTTTCTGCGTGAATGCCTGCAGGCCAGAAGAGGGCACATGACCTTATTACAGATGGTTGTGAGCCACCATGTGGTTGCTGGGAATTGAACTCAAGATCTTTGGAAGAGCAGGCGATGCCCTTAACCGCTGGTCCATCTCTCCAGCCCCTTTTGATGATACTTTTTTTCTTTGTCTTAAGTCTTTGTCACATGCTAAGCATTCTACATGTGAATTTGGGGGTTCCCATTAATTAAATGAGGATCATTCTCTAAAAATAAGTCATTTCATTTTCACCGAATTCATATTTTTGTAGTATCACTGATCTTTCCAATATTGAATTTTTCTATTTCTCCCAAGCCTGATTAAATTGCACTCATGTAAGCATTTTTATATACATAATTGCTTCAATTCTATTTTGCTAAAGCCATTAGCTCCTAGTCACTGGTAAGTTGGAACCTGTTTGGGATCTCCTATCAGGGCTGTGTTGGAAAGGGGAAAGAGTGCCAAGATGCTCCAGCAACTACTGACGAGGAAACAGGGTCTCTCTCTTCAAGATTTCCCACTTTCCCTTTGAAAAGGCAGACGGCACTAGTGTGCTGCTAACCTGCCCCATCTAGCTTCCCTTTCCTTGACTGTTGCTTTTATCCATTTCCCATCCACAGTCACACAAATGAAGTATTCAGCAAATAGTTGGTTTCTATCAAATTACATTGTTCTCAAAAACAGAATCTAGTTTTCTTAAATTTGTTGTCAATTGAAGAGTAAATGAAAACAGACATTTGACGATCATTATACTTACTGTATAATTTTACTTACATACTTACTGAATAATTTATAGAGTATGTTTAGACATATTTTATGCCTTCACTTTGAAAGATGTTGCATTAAAATCCAGATTGTATTCAAGATATCTGCTGTGATGTAAAAATTATGTCCAAAATGTAAAGCGTGTGAAGTCAAGGCAATTACGTTTACCAACAGAATAGCAATGCTACCAAGGAAGTCACCTGCATTAAGAAATCTGGGAAACACATACATGCTGTCTTGCCAAAGACCTTTCAGGACTTCATTTGTGATACTTCAAATTCAAGTAAGAATTTTAAACTGAAGCTAATTTTTGCCAATAATAAAAATAACCAACTTAGCAAACGTTAGACAGGTGTAGAAATATGAGAAGTCATAAGTTTTAAGAGACTATCTTTCTTAAGTATTTCAAAGACAGTATTTCTTTTACAGAAACAAGTCACATTCTGACTCTTCCATTGCACACTGGCTCTTATGTATGAAGTTGCTGAACATAGTACTTCCTTGTCAATTCTGCATAAAATTACAGGCTTGAAAAATTATTTTTAAATGTTCCCTTTTCTTTTTAATTTATATATGTGGGTATTTTGACTACATGTATATCTGTGTACCATGTGCATATATAGTGCCTGGAGCAGTAAGAAGAGGACATCAGACATCCTAAGACTGAAGTGACAGACAACAGTGAGCTGCCCTGTGAGTCCTGGGAATCAAACTCCCAGTCTTCTGGAAGAGCAGCCCATGCCGTTAACTGCTAAACTATCTCTCTGGCCCATGAAAGCTGTTTTGGAAGAATTAATGTATAGTCTTTACCAATCTGGTATGCAGAATCCATTTTATAGGTTGCAATAACCAAATTCACTATTTCACTATAGAAAATGGTATACCTTCAAACAATTTTATTTAGCAAAAATATTTACTTGTCTTAAAAGTAGTTATCTAGTAATTAGAGTTCTGCTCCTTAAAAATCACTAGAAAAATCACAACTTCTGACTCACTCCTAAACATCAGATGGAGCTGGGGTATCTTGAAGAAGAGGGGAAGAATTGCAGCAACCAGCGGGGTCAAGGACACCAAAACAGAACTGCCCACAGAATCAACTAACCAGGGTGAAGAGGGACCCACAGAGACTGAACCAACAATCAGCAGCCTGTATTGGTCTGATCCAGGTCCTTTGCACATAGGTTGCAATTGTGTAAATTGGTGTTCCTGTGGGGCCCGTAACAGTGGCAGTGGAGGTGTCTCTGATTCTTTTGCCTGCTTTGGGGACCTTTTTACTTTCACTGGGTTGCCTAGTCAAGCCTTAATATGAGGGTTGGTGCTTAGACTTTAAGTTGATATGCCTTGTTTGGTTGATATCCCTGGGAGGCCTGCCCTTTTCTACAGGAAAAGGAGAAGGAGTGGATCTGGGGGAGAGGGGAAGTGGGGCTAGGGGACTGGAAGGAGAGAAGCAAAAGGAAACTGTGGTTGGAATGTAATGTATGAGAGAAGAAGAAAGGAAAAAGAAAAGTCTTACCTCCCTTCTGCAAGAGAGTCCTTTATGAAACATGGCTGTTTGCCTTGGTCTTGTCGCCTTTACTATGGTCTCCCATCTCCTAGCACCAATGCTCAGAGCCTCATACTGCAAGAGGAAACGGAGTCATTGGATTGAGTGGGACAAACTTGGTGCACTAAATGTTGCACATAGAAATGTGCCCCAAGTGGGATTCTCTGGCTGGCTTTATACTTTTGGGAAATTCCTCCATCACTTCAACCTGCTATGCTTTCCACTAATTGCCTTTTCAATAATTTTATCTCAAAAGACTTCTTCTCGTTGAGACTATGGTGTCATATAGGTTAGGAGATCTGTAAAATTTTGTATTGCAATCACCATTTCACTATCATTAGGTAATTAAAGACCCATTGCACTGGAAATAGTTTTTATAAAACTGATGTATTGATAAATAATAGATTATATGCTATCACCAGTTTTATCATCCTATGATTTTATGCTTCAAAATTTTTGGTCATAGCTGGGCGGTGTTGGCACATGCCTTTAATCCCAGCACTCAGGAGACAGAGGCAGGTGGATCTCTGTGAGTTCGAGGCCAACCTGGTCTACCAAAGCTAGTTCCAGGACAGGCTCCAAAGCTACAGGGAAACCCTATTCAAAAAACAAAAACAAAAAAAAAAAATCTTTTTTCTTGCCCATTTGCTTTAACAATGATGAACTCTTAACCCGTTTTACAAAGACCCTTACAGATTAGTTCTTTGATAATGTAACTCAACAGTTTAAAACATAACTAACTGGTTCATACTGTCCTCAAATACATGTTTTTGCTACGTTCTTTTAATTGCATCATCATAAATTTAATCTCCGTGAACAGAAATCTAATTATTTTTGGTTTCTCTTCCCCTCTTACTCTTCATTCATTTCTTTTGCTTCCTATCTCTGTTAATTCTCCATTTACAGAGTTTTCCCTAATATTTACACAGATATTCTCCATTTCTACTCATCTGGCCTAGTCTTCATCGTTCTACTCTAGGTTATGCTTTTATCTATACTACTTTGAGTCTGTTTGAGAATTTCTAACTTAGTTCATGGAAAAACATCCAAGGAGATTGATATGGCATTCAGGAGCCATTTGGTTATTGCCCTACTTGTTTTCCATGGTAGAACATCATAGACTTCCAGGAATTTGTTCATCAGAGAATTCTCACTCCTTAATAATTCTGATTTTTTCCTACTCTGCTTAAGTGTGAGGAATCATGGCTATGGGAACCAATCATCTTTGCTTATAGTTAATGTCAATCATCAGTATATATAATCACCCTTCATATTATAGACAGAAGCTAGTAGTCTAAATTGCTTTAGAGTGGATAAACTAAGTCTTCTAAATATTATATAAATATATATATGTGTGTGTGTGTGTGTATGTATATATATATATTGAAATCTACAATATGAATATATTATTGTATACATTGCAGATAGTTAGATAGAAATAAAGACAGATATATAGATACAAACTATTGCATCTAACCCAGGAAACCATTGAACTGATGATATTCCTGTCCTAGCTGCCAAGCACTGAGGTTTCAGGCATGGACACCATGACAAGCATTGCACTTGCAGTTTTGTAATAGTCTCTTCCTGTTTTCCTGTCCTTATCTGTGTGATACAAACACAAATCTAACTCTCAGTAGATTGCCCTGTAAATGGCAGTAGCATAGGTGTGGTTTTGTTCCTTTCCATGTTATCTAGCACCTTGTAAACATTATATACTTTCTCACTGGTATAACTCTTCTATTCCTGTTCTTCAAGGTCACACAATATGGAGTCTTCGCATTAGAACATGATCATGTACTTTTTGTTGATTGAAACATTTACTGATCATTTCTCCCCAGCTAAGTAATATCATAGGCTTTTAACTTGTGAAAAAGTTGGGCCTGAATCTGTTTTAAATTTATTCCTGCTGTGTTATGTTGAAATATCATAATGTTTTGACGAAAAGATTAAGCAAAAGTTCTTATCAGCAGAAAGCTTGCTTGGTTGCTTGTCCTCAAGACTTCCTGACAGTTCAAGTGGAGCCAGAGGAGACAAAGTGTCTGTTAATACTTTAAAATCATTTGAAACTCACAGATGGAAGGCTATGCTAAGACGGATCTAAAACTAAGAGACACCACAATACCCAGATTTCCTACATTTTCTAGAAGTGATACCTCCTTGCTTGAGTAATGTATTACTTAAAAATAAGCAACTAATCAAAACCTTCTTTTAGAAAGAGCTTAAGTATTTAAGATATTTGATAGGTCAGTTTTTCTGAGTCTTTTTTTTTTTTTTAGGAAGTACAGTCATCAGTAGAAATGACAACTGGACAGGGAGATGGAACAGGATCCATCACAGAAACTGTAGAAAGGTGAGATATGAAGGTAAAGGTTGGAAACCTAGACTGAAGAGGACACTTTGTAAAACTCACTTGGTGACATTCCAGACCAAGAAGGAAAGAAACACAATCATCATAAAATTGCAGTTTCCTTTCTCTACCCTTAGTGTTGAAAGATACGTAATATTTATACTTTATCAGTAGTGTTTGCCTCATTTTGAAAAGACAAGTCTCTGGCACTGGCTCCTGTTGTTGCCAATCAATGAGAAGACTGGGTAAGATCTTAGCTACCTAAGAAGACAACAGAATAATCTAAATCTGGCTATTCTGAACCATAGCTCCAAGACCTTTGCAAACCTAATTCAATTCATCTGTTTTCAATTGCAAGCATTACGTTAGCTTATCTGAACTCTGGTACTTTTTTATAAGGATGTTTTTCAAACTATCCATCAGGGTCCACTAGGGTTAATTAATTCACTTAAGTAGGTTGGACCACTGGTTTTGAAAGATTAAATAAAGATACAATCATGCAAAAGATGGAAGAAGATGTGTTGTAGAGAGAGCCAAATATAGTCTCTAAACAGTATCAATGTAAAAAAAATGACCTTCACTTCATATTTGGCAGAGGACAAGATAGTCCATCTGGAAAAAGCAGTATTCGTGTTTGGAGACAAACAAGCAAAAAAGAGAAAATGAATGTGGTACAAGACCTGTATTAAGTCTAGGCCTAGCAACAGTTTGACTCAAATATGCCCATATCACATGGGTCAGTGTGTGGTTGTGTGGACCCTATCTAACTGTAAGGAAGACTATCTTCTTGTCCATATAAAAGAGACAATGGAAATAAATTGTGGACCGCTTCTTAATACTTATACCCATTCTTCAGCTGAATTGAATGTTTCTGTGACCCTGTTGGATAGGTAATTTAGACCATCTTACAGATAACTAACCATTCTAGTGGTAGTAAGTAGAATATTTTTTATTTTTAGGAAAACAATATATATTCTATTAACAGGGATCCAGTTACCCAAGTTTGTTTTTATGTCCTTAGATTTTCTTAAGAAATCAGTTAACTTTTTGTATTTTGAACACCTATAGTGGATATGGTCTTTTACATGCTCAAAGATGCATCAAGCTGTCACCTCTGTTTTCCTTCCATATCTATCTAACTCATCAGAAACTTTCAAGCTATACACCCCCAATGGACTCTACCAAAAGCCTAGGTGACTGTAGTTTAACACTCTTTCCTATAAAAATATCAGACATTTGGAAATGTTTCCCTTCTGAGAAAAGTATAGCCTTCTTTTGAAGAATGTTAATCATTTTTTAGAATTCTGGGTGACCTATATTACACATCTGAACTTCTGTTTTGCTTTATTCAGTTTCTGCTAGGATTTGAATATTAAGTGTCCCATAAAAATATTTTATGTTTTGAACACACAATCCCCAGATAATGGATCCAATCATTAAGAGGTAATTGGATCATGAAGACACTGATCTGATCAATAGATGAATTCACTGACCCGGTCATAGCTTGATGGTATTATTTGGAGGTAAGGGAAACTAGAAGATGGGGTCCTTGTGGAGGAACTTGATCACTGGGGACACACTTTTGACAATTGTGTCTTGAGCATGTCCCCTTCCTGTATATCCCTCTCTGTTTCCCAACTATTATGTGATTACACAGTTTGATTGCCATGGTGCCCTGACTCTCAACAGGCCCAGCAGTGGTCCTATGAAGTATGAAGCGCGGACTGCGTTCCTGCCCAGTTCCTGCACGGCTAGTTTTACCCAAAATAATTACATGGAAACTGTATTCTTTTAAACACTGCTTGGCCCATTAGTTTTAGCCTCTTACTGGCTAACTCTCACATCTTGCTTTAACCCATTACTAATACTGTGTGTATCACCACAAGATGGCTTACCAGGGAAGATCTTAACCTGCATCTGTGTCCGGGGGGAGAATCATGGTGACTGCCTGACTTGGCTTCTTTCTCCCAGCATTCTCTCTGTCTACTCCGCCTACCTAATTTTCTGTCCTATTAAAGGGCCAAGGCAGTTTCTTTATTTAACCAATGAAATCAACACAAAACAGATGACTCTCCTCCATCAGTCCTATGTGACTGTGAAACAAAGCCCTCAAAACAATGAGCTAGTATAGTATACATCATACCTCCCTTTGATTATGTCCCCCACCCCTAAGGTATTTTGTCACAGTGATTAAAAATAGTAATAAATAAAACTAACAGAGTCTTCTGAACCCAATATCTATAGGTCTTTAACAGTTCTTCACTTCTAGAGTTTAGATTCTGCTGTGTGAACTGAATGGTGCCCTTCCTACCTCATAAGGGAAAGACCAAATCTCCAACATGACTTCATTTAGAGAAAGGTGCTTTTAAAATAACTGTGGTTAAATGGCCAAGAGTATAATCACTTTGTAACGTTAGTTATTTTATAAGAAGTGTCTTTCTTTCCTTTCACAAGCCACTTGAGAACAAGAAGTCATGTGAGGACACAAGAAAAAATGGCTGATTGCATACCATCAAAAAGCTTTACTAGAACCCAGCCAAGTAAGTACTGTGTGTGATAATTCTTAGGCTTATAGCCACTAGACCTATAAGGACTATAGCATGTTGTTTATGACACCAGTCTAAGGTATTATCTTACGTGACCTTATGAAAGATACTTATTTCCAATATTCCAATGGCATGTAGCTACTAAGGGTCTCCTCTGTGGAGTGTCTTCTTAACTATCGCAGCTGGCTTCATCAGCTTCCCCTGCACACCTCACACACTCAGTTGTCATTCCTAGCACACACATTGTGTCACACACGAATAATGAACATACCAAGAGGAAAGGGAAGATGCCTGATCCTGTGTGCAAACAAAGTGTGGTATGTTACATCAAACCAACTGAAATAGTCATTTATTAAATATCATGTGAAATGATTTATACATGTTATGTAAATTAATAGATCCGTTAGCCACAAGGGTGGAAATTATTACCACCATCTGTCAAGTCAGAAAGCAAGCTCAAACAGCTCTACAATATTACTCAAGGAAGCAGAGAAACTGATATTTGATGTATGGATCCAGAGTTTCATTCAGGATTACATTATTGTCATCTCTTTCCTCTATTTTGCCAAACTCTGGCAGTTGATAGACCCTGGAACAACCTTAAGTTCTAAGTCTCATTTTTGGGCCTTATCTACTCCACATTTTCCCACCTTCTCTATCCTCTCCATTTCCTTGTTTTCTTTGCCCCAGATCCTGAGAATATTGTCATCTACAGATTGAGTTTCAGAGTCTGATTAAACCATGCAGTAATAAAATACTGGGGGCCTATATTTTTTATCCACTTTCCTTAGTAGCCTACTTATTATAACTATTCAATTACTTTAATTAAAACATGCTTATTTTCTTTTAAAATTGTAAATTACTTTTTACTATATTTATTGCTGCAAAAGGAATAAGCTAAATCTTGTGTTAACTTGCTTAAATCCATTGAATCTATGCTGTCAGGAGCTAACATTTGCTATTATAATTTTAAATTTCTTTCTCACCCTTAGAAGGCACTCATATGTGATACATGATCTAAATTTCTAAAACTATTGCCAAAAAGGAACAATAAAAAATATTCCTTGAAATGGAATATTTTGATGACTTAGATAATGTGTAGCAGTATAAATAGATTAAGAAGTCAAGAATGATCCACACTCATTTTCCGGTGCAAGTGACTTGCTAATGCATGATGCCATGCTACGGCAAAAGAAGCCCCTGTAGCAGAGAGTTTATATATGCCCTTTGAAAAATAAGTCTGTTGTTTAAGTACATTGACTACCATAATATATTTGGCCTTATAATATCTATGATTTAATTTTAGTTGAATGCATCCCATTGCAGAGCCATATTGTTTTTTAAAAGTATACTAAAAATACTATTGCTGACAACCCCCAACAACTAACACTGTTAGTTTTCACTCTTTGTGTCACTTTTATTTAAAAACATAAAAATGTTTGCCAAAAGATACTCCTACTACAGAGTCTTTAATAGGTTAATGACCTATTGTTGGATTATTGGAGCTAGAGAACCTAAATTGGAGCCATCCATCCAATTAACCTTTTCTCTATTCTGACTTGAAAGCATTTTTCCTTCAAGAATTTGAGACAGGGATTTGGTGGCAACATAATCAAGATTCCAAAATGTGCCAAACCACCCTCCTAGATACATTCACTTTATTTGGAAGTATTCTGAAAAGAGACAAAAGTACAAATTACTGAAATGGGTCTTGGATGTCAGCCTGGTCCCATTGATTTTAGGGTTTGGTCTTGTTTTGTTGTTTTTTTAAAAGAATGAATATAACGGCACTAACATCAATATTGACTTCTATTTAAGTTTTATAAGGTTGTTACTCCACAGCCAATTGCCTCTTAATTGTTCAGCAAGGTCTTGGGTGGCTTTCAGCTCAACCTGTGTGTTCTAATGGAATGTAACCTAATTGCAAATATTGGCTAACCATGAATCATGTAACCCTCATTCCATGGAAAGCCACATGTAAATTTCTCCCACTAGAAATGCATTCATCCCAATTATCTGCTATTCTTGATTATTCACACTGCTGCTCTTATGCACTTAAAATGTGTAGTAATAAGGGGTGGCGGGGCTTCGTCCCCAGCACCCCAGCTGCCTGCTCGGCTAGCTTATGCCCCGAAATAATTACATGGACATTGTATCCTTTTAATCACTGCTTGGCCCATTCTCTTCTAGGCTAATTCTCACATATTAATTTAGCCCATTTCTAATCATCTGTGTGTAGCACCCCAAGGTGCACTTACCGGGAAGATTTTAGCCTATTCTATCCTGGGACGGAGCTTCATCCCGGGAGCGGAGCATGGCGTCTCTCTCAGGCGTCTGCTCCCGAGAGGAGAGCTGTCGAGACTGAGCTCACTTCCTCTTCCTCCCAGCGTTCTGTTCTGTTTACTCCTCCCACCTATCCTCTAACCAATAAAATGGGCCAAGGCAGTTCCTTTATTAGCCAATGACCTTCCTCCATCATTTCCCCTTTTTCGGTTTAAACAAAAAAAAAAAAGGCTTTAACTTTAACATAGCAAAATTACATATAACAAAACAGTTATCAAGTAAAAGTTACAATAATCTTTATCATAACTAAGGAAAACTATAACTATAACTAACTATTCTTAACTCCATCGAAGACTCCAGAAAGATATAATACTACCTAAGCAAACAAGAAAAAAGCAACTTTTAAAACTCTAGAAATGACAGAGACATATTGCTGCCTGGACAGTCACCCAAAGTTCCTCTGTACCATTGGGGCATCCATCTTCAGCCTTCAGGCCCATGCTATCCAGCAGACATTTCCATAAAGCAGGAAAATTCAAAGTCAGTTCAGTCACTATCTGTTGTGTCCTGCAGAATGTCTCCCAGACTCTTTCATGAATCAGGAACCCCGAAAGATCATCTCACCTTAGGCAAGTTCAGTAGACCTCTCTCTGTGGGTTCTCTGTGTCCAGTTTATGAATAGTCCAGGTGAGAGCTGTTTCTTGCCCAAGTGGCTATCAAACTCCATAAGGATCCTCTTCGATGCCCATCTTCCTCTTGAAGTAGATTGGTGCTGCCCGGAGCAGAGTGTCTCATTGTCATGAAAAGTCCTAAGTTATTAAAATATTTTAAATGCCATATTCTGCAGCCTTTGAGAGATATGAAGAATGCCTATCTGAAATATATCTCTATATGTCTAGAAAATCTAACTAACATGACTACAAGCTTTACTATTATCGATGATTATCCATTAACAACCTATATTTCTTAATTATACAGTACATTTTTAAATGAACTACACAATCACAATACCTTAATCAAAATCAGAAACATATATATAACAAAATTGACCTTAAATCTCTATCAATAAAGCAAAATCTATACTAATGTAAATTATTCATATCTATATCATATCCCCCTTTAAATATAAAGAACATTTATAAACCATATTTGGGAACATGGGCACAGTTTTTTCTCTCCAAACTGCTTCCTGCTGAATGGGGGCATCGTTAATTAGGTCTTTCATGGTATAACCTGTGTGCTAGTTTCATCTCAGTTGGCAGCTGAGCGAAGCAATTTTCTGAAGATGTTCACTGCAACCCTTCAGGAGGGCGTGGTCCATCATACCAAATCAGAATAGAAGAAATGAACAGTGTCTCATCCTCTGTGAAAACAAAATAAGAAACTCCTTTCCAAAGTATCATATCCTTAGATCCAAATTCAAAATATCTATGTTGGATTAGTTCAGAAGCATTTATAAACAAATATCTTTTAGTAGCTTTTGCTCTTTCCTCAGCATTCAGACAATTCAAAGAGAGCACAATAGCATACAGTATCAAAATTCTCTGTTTATTTTCCATCTTTGTACACCTTTGTTTTAACCTCTATTTCGTTTATTTTTACTTTTAACTTTTTGCTTTTTGAGACAGGTTCTCTGTATCTTTGACCTGAAGTAACTCTGTAGACCAGGCTGTCTTTGAACTCTTAGAGATCCACCTGTCTCTGCCTCCCAGGCATTGGGATTAAAGGCGTGTGCTACCACACCTTGAAGTCCAGAGGTCAATCTCCCTCTGCCTACCAAGTGTTGGGATTAAAGGTGTGTACCACACACAACAACTCTCTTCCGTTTTTTATGTTTTTTACTTTAAGAACTTCAACTTTTAGTCTGCATATATTTTTAACACACTGTAAACCATTTAAAAATTTTCTTTGTCTTTGAATCTCTCTTTACTGTATATCTCTCTTTTTCTGACCACAAGAGCCTTTAATTTACCAAGCAATATCAGTAGGATTAAAGGCGTGGCTTTGCCGGCTGGATCCAGCCCATTCCTTAGCTTTCCAGCCTCATGGCTGAGGTACTGGCTGTAGCCAGCAAGTGAGCTTCAGCAGCCTGTGCTTGCAAACCGCACAAACTGCCTGCGTAAAAGAGTCAGAGTTTGTTCTGGCAGGACAGCCCAGAAATCCGGCATTTTTAAATGGTGCAGCTTTTTTCCTGCTATGGCTGAAAACCAAAAAGCATGCGTTCAGCTTTTCGTCAACACCGTTTAAGTGTTTTGTGGCAGGACCTCTTAAGAGAAGCTGAGTCAGGAAGCCTCTCTTAGATGAGGCACTTGTTTGCCTCTAGCAAGCAGAGCAGACCCAAGAACACAGCGAGTCTAGTTGCCATCAAACAAATCGTAGCACTTTACTCCAAATGCTCTATTCAAAAGCTCTGTCTCCCGCAGGAGCCAGACAGAGATCGCAATGGCCGCACAGCCCCAGGAAGTCGCGCTTTAAAATGACACAGCGTTTTTTCTGCTACTGTTGCCGAATCAGGAAATCTCTCTACAGCACACCACCAACAGCAAAAATCTGTGTTAAACTCTCTCTCCCTTATTTTTAAGCCTTCTCAGGTTTTTTAAGTGGGTTTAGTCCATTACGTCGGGTGCCCATCTGTAGTAATAAGGGGCGGCGGGGCTTCATCCCCAGCACCCCAGCTGCCTGCTCGGCTAGCTTATGCCCCGAAATAATTACATGGACATTGTATCCTTTTAATCACTGCTTGGCCCATTCTCTTCTAGGCTAATTCTCACATATTAATTTAGCCCATTTCTAATCATCTGTGTGTAGCACCCCAAGGTGATTCTAGCCTATGTCCATCCTGGGTCGGAGCTTCATCCCGGGAGCAGGGCATGGCGTCTCTCTCAGGCGTCTGCTCCCGAGAGGAGAGCTGTCGAGACTGAGCTCACTTCCTCTTCCTCCCAGTGTTCTGTTCTGTTTACTCCTCCCACCTATCCTCTAACCAATAAAATGGGCCAAGGCAGTTCCTTTATTAGCCAAAGTTTCTTGGTTTAGAGTGAGAAAAAACAAGGTGAGAAGAAATCATTGGCACCATCAATAATCATAATGAATGGTAAACAGTATATGCATGTGTTAGCATATACTTTCATTATTATGTATTTTACTCCTTATAATCACTCTTATGTACTGTGAATGTCACCAATTCCCATTTTGTAGATGGGAACAATCACAATAATAAACTCAAGGCCTAGAGACTTCAGGTGCAAAGTTAAAGAGTTGATTAAGTTTCAGACCTTTGAAGTGGGACCATGGTCCTGTATTCTGTCAATTATATTTTAATTAAATGCTGATTGGCCAGTAGCCAGGCAGGAAGTATAGGCGGGACAACCAGACAGGATGTAGGGATGGGTCAATGAGAATAGGAGAATTCTGGGAATAAGGAAGCCCATTCCTCTGCAATCCTTACCCAGCCACAGAAGAAGCAAGATATGACTGCCCCACTGAAAAGGTAACAAGCCATGTGGCTAACATAGATAAGAATAATGGGCTATATTAGTTATAAGAGTTAATAAGAACCAGAGCTCATGGGCCAATCAGTTTATAGTTAATGTAGACCTCTGTGTGATTTCTTTGGGACTTAATGACTGCGGGACCGGGCAGGACAGAAAACTCAGACAACATCAAATTATAGCAAAGGTAGTTCTATCTAATTCTAAAACTGCTGTCTTATTATTTTTTTCTGTACTACAAAGTCATTTAATATCAGAAAGTTTACTAAACTAATTTTTTTCACTATAGTCAAGTATTGTGCTGCTCACTCTGGGAGGTGCAGCAGGAGGTTTGCTCATTTGAGGACAGTCTGTTATACACAGATTATATCACAAAAGGTTTTGAAGGTTTTGTTTACATTTTTCTATCTAGAACTTTACAATTTAAATGTATTTTATTTCCATAGGAAAGTACAATCTTTGAATACTTTAGGTGCTATGATGCCATGCAAGAACTCATATTAGAAATAAACTTTGAGTTCCTACTTATGCAGAAACCACCTATCGTGAACCCCTTTGAGCCAGGCTTCCTTAAGGCTTGTGGTCAGTCTGTCATAAAGACACCAGCCAAGAAAGGCTTAGCTATTGTCAAATTTAAGGAGTGTTTTTTTTTTTAACATGCCAGGAAAAAAGTGGGTCAACAAAGAAGAATGTAAATCAAAAGGGTATACATGTAAAAGGAAAAAAACACAATCACTTCTATGTAAATTAAAGTATTTGCTTTTCTCAAAAAGGAAATTCTGGGAAATATCTTTCCTGAACTCAGCCAAGTGCAGGCAAGATCCCCTGCTATCATCTCTCTGTCTGGGACACTTGTCGCAGGCCAGTGGGCATGTAGGACAGGAATGGGAAGGAGATGGATTAGGTGCATTTTTGCCGTGAAATCAGAGGGATGGCTGTTGATGGCTGGTGTTGCCTTCTTCTCTGCTCTCTGTTTAGTTGGTTTTCTTTTCCTTTTTTAAAAATTAAATCATTTCAAGCCCCATTTCCGTGAACAATTTTCAAGACTCTCACCTATGGCTATGACTATGTGATTTAGTAAAATTTCTAAATTTAAATAGCAGGCTAGAATCAGCTATTTCATTTTTCTAATTAAAGTTAACCAGTTTTTATTTTGTGAGTTCCCATGCAGTGGAAATTGACTTCAATCTTTATACCTCTAAACCTGTGTGGTTATTTATTGAAATTATTGGGTTTGTATGGTTCTTTTCTTTATAAAAGTTTACTAATTTATGAAAATATTTTGTACTGGTTGTCAAATGGATATATTACATTTCACATACCATACGGTTGCTATTTTAATTCACATGATTTAATACCTTGCACTTCAAAAATCATATGAGAAATACAATTTTCTTAAGAATAGATCACTGTGCATTTTTGAGAAGCAAAAAATGGGCTCTTTTCAATACTAAATATTTACACAGTATTCTCCTTAACATTGCCTTTTAGCGCCTTGCTCGAATGTCTCCAGTTACCTCTTCAAGTACCGGTATTAGTTTCATTGCTGCTGCAACAAGGCACTGTGAACACTGTGGTCCAAAGCCACATAAATCTTTCTCATAGCTTTGTGGGTCAAAAGTTCAGTGCAGGTATTCCAGTCTTGCCAGCCTGGACGATAACACTCTGGGGAGACTGCGTATCCCCTCCATCCAGCTCTAACCAGAATCCGGTCCCACACAGTGGCAGATGGAGATCTTGGTTTCCTTGTAGGTTGTCAGATGGTTCCTTTAGCTTCTGGAAGCTTCTCTCTGATCCTTGCACCTGGTGGCCACATCTTAAAAGCCTAACTGGAGGGTATCGGCTCAGTCTCATTCCTCGCTCTCATTTGATCACAGCTGGAAAAGGGTCTCCGTTTTTAATGCCTTGTGGAATTAAACTGGGCCGGCAGAGATAATCCGGGATATTTTCATAACTTTAAGCCCTTTAAACTTCATCCCATCTGCAATGTCTCTTTTGCCTTGTAAGGTAATATTGTCATAAACTCTGGGGTTTACAGCGTGGACATATTAGGGGAAAGTGCATTATATTATCTTCTATCTTTCTTCCTTTACCACAGTGAAAACCTGACTCCTTGCAGAACATCCAGCCTTCCAGTAATTCACCTGGTGGATTAACTTAAGAAGCAGAAGTTAGAATATCACTGTTACCTGCTATTCTTGCATTACCCAATTTACTCAGTTTTTCTACCTATTCCTTTGTTTACATAAAGCCATTATTTGCATTTTCTTGATTGTGATTTTAATTTCTCTTCATAATTATTGTGTTAGAAGTGTACCAGGTTACAGCTAGCAATGCTTAGGCTACACCCAATGCTCAGTTATCACATTTCCTGGATCCTCACAAACAGCCTAGTCTCCCCTCCTTTAATGGTGCAGTGCTTTGGCAGTTACATTATTTGGGGTTATTTCCTCTGATTCCTACACACTTACTTTTTTACCATGCTTGATAAACCTTTTTCATCCAATTATACATGCATTGTCACCATGTCCCTTATACAACAGAGTTCTCTCAAGACTCATCATCCACCTATATCAGAAGATTTTATTCAGATTAACTCTGTTAATTACATGACCACGCTTATTTAAAGTCTACCCTGTGCTAGATACTCCTGTCAGTGGATATGGAATTTGTAAAGAAAAATTCCTAATGTCTCCAAGTTAACAGTCTTTCATTCCTTTTTATATACAGTCCAACGCCCAACAATGGAAAAGTTTCCATTAATTTTACACACAGTGCCTTACTTGGTTCATATTTCCACAAATCATAGGTTCTATATTTGTCTAATGAGGCCAAGTAAACATTAAGGTATTGACATTTTGTTTGTTTGTTTTGTTTTTGAGACAGCGTTTCTTTGTAGGGATTGACTTTCTAACTGAGGCAATCAGAGAAGAATGATGTACCCAAACCTAATTTTTATTTGATGACTGGGAGATTATATATATATATATATATATATATATATATATATATATATATATTCATTCTAATTCAATTGGGTCACTCACAACTTTGTTCTATAGTGTGTGAGTGTGCAGGGCCCACAGTGAGCAGAAAAGCATGTGAGTTAGAGGTAGTTATAGTCTACAGGATATGACTCCTGGGAACTGAACCTGGGTCCTTTGGAAGATCATTATGTCCACTTAGCTACTGAGTTACTTTTCCAGGGACTTTTATTCTTTTTATAAACTATCCATATCTTTCTAAAAAGTTTTATCATATCATAGATGCCGTATGATACATGAAAATCAACAATGCTTAGACTTTCTCATTATATATCTCACTTTCCAGCATTCTCATGACACCAGCCTTTTCTTTCTAGGGTGATTCTGCACCCACTTTTAACTCATGTATTAACAATGCTGCTTCCCATACATCCTAGTCAGCTACTGTCAGTTATATACCTATTCTCGAATCTTCTATAGCTTCAACAGCATCTGCTATAAGCCTTTTTGTCTCCCATGACAATAAAAATGCTTCCTTCCATTTCTTTTACTTCCTCAACTATTTTTAAAGAGAATGTTCAATACTTGAAACTCCAACTTATGTCTCATTTCTCTAAAAGTTCACTTTAAGATCTTATCGTTTCCTCTAAAATATTATCGCAAAAGCCATCTAACAGATCGCTTACAGTGTTTGGTCCCTTCTCAATCCTTAGCCAGCTTGAACTCTCCATAAAATGTTGCTATCAATTATTCTGCTATTCCTTCCATATTTGAACCTGTCTTATCTGCCTTCCCAGTGTTCTATTGTTCTGACTGCTCATTTAAGCAGCAGCTCTGCATTTCAGATTGCTCTACCTAAGGATCATTTGTTTACTCCAAGCCTAAACCATTTTTTATAGACCTGAAATTGGTACACAGTCAACCACCTCTGTCATTGTCATGAGGCTATAGCTACAGAACACTTCCACACTGATGATTCTCAGGCTGCATGTGCAGTCCTGACTGGGGGTGGAACCTAGTGCTTTGCATATGCTAAGCAAATACCTTCCTCTGAGTGTTATCTCTAGTTTCACTCACTTGAGATGTCCCATATAGAAGCTTAAAATAGGCCTTTTCTCAGCCTTTACAGGGCCTGTCTGAGTGTACTAAGAGATGCCGACAGGCCATCTTGTAAAGATTTTAAAACATAAATGAAGACAACAAACTGTCAAATGAAATATACTCAGTGCTGCTATTCTGAAAACTTTATGGACTCTGCCTCAATCCGGAAAGTGGATGTCATGACTGGAGTATACAGTGTGCTCGCAACCTCCTTTGTTGAAGGATTTCTTCAGAGCTGATGCTGGTGGCTGTAGTTGTAGATAGTGGGTCATCAGTGTTGAGGGAGCAGAGTTTATAAAGGATTTATTTTCCCTACTTCTCTTATTCTCTACCTGTCTGCCATTAGAAAAACTGCTTTGCTCCATCTTATTCTCCCTGCCATGATGCTGATCCCTGCCTGAGGCCATAGTCATGGAGCTGCCATGCCATAGACCGAAATCCGTGAAATCGTTATCTGAAAAATATTTCCTCTTTTAATTGTTGTAGTAATTTGAATGATAACAGGCCCCATAGGCTCATATATTTTAATACTTGGAACTGTTTGGGAAGGATTAGGAGGTGTGGCCTTGATGGAGGAGGCCTGTAACAGGAGGCAGGCTTGAGGATTCAAAAGACTTGTGATATTTCTAGTGTGTTCTTCCTTTTCATGATGTGAATCATGATGTGAGCTCTCTGCTATTCCTGCTACCATGCCTCTACTCTGACATCATTGTCTCTAACCCTATGAAATTAAATGCTTTCTTTTATCATTTTCCTTGGTTATGGTGTTTTATCACTGCAATAGAAAAGTAACTAAGACAGAAGTCTGTACTAGGCAGTGGGCATTGCTGTGACAGATCTGACCATGTGTTACTTTATGAGAATGTAGAAGACTTTGAGCCCTGGGATTAAAAAGTAGTAAAACACTGTAAACAAAATTAATGGGCCATTATACTAGAAGCTTAGAAGACAATAGTGCTTAGAGCAATGTGGACGATGGTTGTCCACCTAAAGTAGTTTGGGAGAAAAGAATAGTATCAACTGTGGTAGAAACTATTCTTGTGATAGTTTGAAAAGAAGCAGATGCGTTTTGCCCTCATCCTAAGAATTTTCCTGAAGTTAAATTGAAAAGTGGTAAACTCATTACTTTGGTGGAAGAGATGTCAAGACAGCCTGATATTGACTCTGAGGCATGACTACCAGTCATCACTCTCCTCCAGTTCTACAATGAAAAAGAACAAGTGGGGCAAAAAAAATGCAAACTGTATACTTTGACGAGAAATGGAGCACTAGGAAATTTAATGTAGACACTAAGGCTTGTCCTGAAAAAGATAAAGAGATTAAAGGGAGGTCTAATCTGCATTGAAACAGAGGGAGGTAGTGTCCTCAGTGAGAGACCCCCAACCAGCTAGACTTCCACCTTATGAAAATGAAACGTCAGAGGAATCTTCTTCTCCTAAGACAGCAACACACAAAAGCTGCTGCAAATGTGAATCCAGGGAGCAAATCTCCATCCCAACTAGGCAGCAAAAATTGGCAGTGTTGTCCAGCTGGCTCTGGTTTTAGAGTTCTGCGGAATGCATGAATGAAAGGGTAATGCAACATTCATTACTCTACAGGCAATGTTTGTCAGAGAACATCCTGTGTGGAGGCCCAGAAAAGTCACTGAGTGAAGCTTTGAATGTGAAGCCTGAATTGTATGGAAGAACACAAGATAGAAGAGGAGCCAAAGCTGTGTAACACTTTCCAAGGAGAGTTGCATACAGGAAGTGTAATTAGTCAAGTGGAGGAAATTGTGTTGTAGGAATTAAAGTTGAAAGGAACGCATGAGGCCTACAGCCAGACCAATGATTCACAGCAATGAACACTTACAAGTAAAGATGAAAGGGCTAACAGGTGAACTGCGTGACTCACTGGGACACACTACAGCTTCCACAAGATTCTTCTCCTTTTTTTATTTCTTTGTTTGTTTGGTTGTTTTTGTTTTCTTTTAATTTTTTTTGTTTTGTTGGGTTTTTTTGTTTTTTTTTTTTTTTACAGGGAGGTTGCAATGACAGAGGATAGATGTGAGGGGGATGGGGAGATGAGATTGTGATATGTGATATGAAATTCATAGTCAATAAAAGATAAAAAAATATTTTAAATGCTGAAAGAAAAGAACTCTAAAGTTCTTTGTAATCAGACACAGGGTGAAAAATGTGGAGTCTACACTGCTGGACTTTAATCTTTCTTTGATCCAGGATTTCCTCATTATGACCCAATGTCTCCCTTTTTGGTTATATTATGTACCACTGTATGTTGGGATCATATAATTTGCATCTTAATCTTACAGGGGCTTATAGTTAAGATATTGCCTGAACCTCAGAAGAGACTTAGGGCTTTTAAACTGTGTTGAGACTGAAAGACAAACAGCACTTGGGAATCTGGACTTAATACATTTTGCATTATGGTATGGCAGCAAGTTATGGGGGCCAAGGACTGGAAGGTCATGACTTGTATGAGAATACCCCTCACGAGCTCATGTATTTGAATACTTCTTCAACAAGAACATGCCTTATTTACATGTTTGGTCTCCAAGTGCCAGGATAAGGTCCTTATATTCTGATGTTTAACTTTAATATTAGTGTCTCTTCAACACTCATTATTTTCTTTCTTTATAAAATAAATTGCCTGTCAAATCAGGAATTTTTGTGTTTCTAAGTAGGTTAAGGTCTTAGATAACTGTTTCCAAAAGAAATGTTTTGCTTTACTTTCTATTCATAAGAGAATAAAGATACAGTCAACTAATAGTATGTTTTTATCATTGTCCATGAGCAAAGGCTTTCTTCTGTTTGAGTTCTACTTATTAATGTTAATGTTAATGTTTCTTTTGCCAAAGTTTGAAACTGTCTTAAACTGAAACCATAAAGAAGTCATGAATTTTAGTCTGTCAGTTTAATCCCAAAAGAATGCTGAAAATTGATGGTGTCATCGTTTTTAATAGCAAATTGGTTTTGAGCTTAACTTCATCAGCTTGTACAATTACCAGTGAGCTGTGCTTGTAGGTGGACCTCACTTTTTTGAAACATTGCATCATGCTAAGCTGGACTGAAGGACATGAGTAAAGTCCTTTTAAAATATTATGCTGGCTCATCTTCTTCAGCCACAGTTTTCAACACAAAGTGCTTCATAAAATGCTGCTCTGACTATTTCTTATCCTTGTTATCTGGAGTTCCTTATCACTAACAAAATTGTCTTCAGGAGGAAATGACTGTTTATAATCTTCAAAGCAGAGTTATAAATTATACTTTGCAAATTACATGGTCGATATAAAAATTTTGGAAAATATGTTGTATTTGGGTTCTGCTGAAACTTTTCTTCCCTTGGTTAATTCTTGAGTAGATTTGTGCAGAAGAAAGTCTGTGTTTCTGTCCTTCCAAGTGAACATGTCTCTAAAGCACATCATGAACAAACAAAGCAGTAAGCTTTTGTTATAACCTCCAGGGAAAGAATTCAAAATCAGCTTTGTTTACTCATTTGTGAAATCTATGATTGGAGGAGATCCCTTGTTCAAGAGTGTGATGTGGGATTCCTCTCTGTATGTTGTGCTGTGAAGATGTTTTATTACCATTGGTGAATGAATAAATCTGTTTCAGACAATGACTTAACAGAGAAAAGCCAGGCAGGAAATCCAAACAGAGATACATAGAGAAAGTAGGCAAAGTCAAAGAGACATGTAGCTGCCAAAGGAGAAGGACACCAGAAACTTACCACTGGTAAGCCACAGCCTCATGGCGATGCACAGATTAATAGAAATGGGTTAATTTAAGATGTAAGAGTTATCCAGGAATATGCTTAGTCACCGACCAAGCAGTGTTGTAATTAATATAGTTTCTGTGTGATTATTCAGGTAGGGAGGCCAGAAAATCAAGCGCAGTCAGCGACTACACTCTACTCTTTTTTCTCGTATTTTTTTTCAATATATAAAATCATTTTATTTATTTATTTAGTATATTATGTATTATAATTGTAATTACTTGTAGGCATCAACATTTCAGTGACAAGCTTTTATTATTGTTATTATTATTATTATTATTAAAAATGTCCACCTCCTCCCATTTCCTTCCCCCATCCCCCCACTTCCCCTCCCCCTCCCTCTCCAGTCCAAAGAGCAGTCAGGGTTCCTGCCCTGTGGGAAGTCCAAGGTCCTCCCCCCTCCATCCAGGTCTAGGAAGGTGAGCATCCAAACAGACTAGGCTTCCACAAAGCGAGTACATGCAGTAGAATCAAAACCCAGTGCCATTGTCCTTGGCTTCTCAGTCAGCACTCATTGTCTGCCATGTTCAGAGAGTCCTATTTGATCACATGCAACATCAGTCCCAGTCGAGCTGGCCTTGGTGAGCTCCCATTAGATCAGCCCCACCGTCTCAGTGGGTAGGTGCACCCCCTCGTGGGCCTGACTTCATTGCTCATGCTCTCCCTCCTTTGGTGATGAATGGAGACAGAGACAGAGACCCACACTGGAGCACCCAGACTGAGCTCCCAAAGTCCAAACGAGGAGCAGAAGGAGGGAGAACATGAGCAAGGAAATCTTGTTGCCTTTTTAAAGTGTTTAAAGTACATGTAGTATAGGTATGATTGCATGTTCATGTGTGCAGGTACATGTGTACATGTATGTACTTGTGTAGTTTGTATTTGCAAAAGTATCTATTTTCAAGAAAATTCATTATATGTTGAACATTTTCGATGACTTTGATAAGACTCCATTAACAAACAAAGAAGCATACAGCACAGAGTAGGCTGTGGACAAACCTCAGTTGTGACAGAACCTGTTGATACCTCTAAATATCCTAATTGATTCTCCAGCACCAATGTGAATATAGAAGTGTGGTAAATTGTGTTTGCAATCTTGGTGTTAATGAGAAAGTTGGAGATTTTCTTTTTCTTTCTTTTTTTTTTTTTTGGCATTTAATGACCAGTTTTTGTATTCTAAGAACTAAATTCCAGGTTCAAGTGAGCAACCCTGTATCAAATTATCAAGCTGAATGTTTGAGAGGAATACTATCCAAAGCTGACCGGAGTCTTTCTCGTATTTTCATGATGTCTGAAACAAACATTTTAGTGTTTGGGTTAAGGACTCATAGACCATATGGGGATACTTAATTTCCTGAAGTTCTAAATTCAAGAAGTTATATTACTGTCATTATCCATGGCATGTGAACTGCAAAGAGAGAATCTTGAATAAAATGCTAATGAACGTTGACTTTAAATTGCTAGTTCACAAATAAGACAGTGATTAAAAATACCACTCATGTTTTGCTCATAATCTACTTAAGACTTTTATTTTTGTCTGAATGAAGTTGGAGACATCTTAGCAATGATGCAATTTATACTAGACTCTCTGCTCTAGAATGCAGAAGTCGTGCTTATCCACCAGATAAGTCACAAGAACCAAGGGGCAAATAAAAACAAAGAATGAATAGCAACCACTATCATCTGATAGGAGAACCAAATGCTAATAGAGCTGGACCTCAAAAACACTGCTATGGCCACTCACGTGGCTCTCTGATGCCAGAGCAGATTGTGTGGCTTGGAGAAGATAGAATCAAATTTTCTTTTGCTGTGTATCATAAGTTTCATATTGGCCAATCACTGTGGAATCTCTTATCCTTTGCTTTCAGTAGAATGAAACTACACATGGCAGCTTGTGAAAGCAGTGGCTACTAATCCAAGTCAGTAACTGGCACAATGGGCTATGTAAATATAAAATAAAAGTAGCTGTTATTAAATAATACATCAAAGTTACCTTTCATATTAATGAATTTATATATTATCCATACATAAAACCAAATGACCAAAAGAGCTAAATACTAGGTGACAAATGTTGTTAGAAATTTATCAAATAGGTTTTTAAGAAGTTAGTATCAATGATCATAGCATTGAATTTAAGAGAAATAATGACTGAGACAAGGAAGGTTCCTAGTCTTATTTTCCTTTTGAAAGAGTAATTGTAGCTGTTAGAATGGCCTATAATAGAATAGGTAAAAATAGGGAGATAATGGCAAGTTTTTTGTTCTGTTTTGTTTTTGCCCCTATATTAAAAGAAACCTATAGGTAAGCAGATCAGAGCTGTGCCGCAGGCCTAATAAGACATTAGAAGCCCAAGTTTCCTCTGCTTTACAATTCTTTTAACATTAACTCCATTTTCCAAGTCACTAGGAGGCTACTGGATCTCTGACCATCACACCAATATTCCAGCAGAAGAAAGTAGAGAAAGTAAATGTGCTATGGAATATTTGTTTACACTGTGTCTCTTCCCAAGGCACCTTCTGGTTGGTTTAATAAAGAGCCAAATGGTCAATAGCTGGGTAGGAGAGAATGGACAGGACTTCCGGAAAGAGAGAAGAAAACTGAGAGGAGGTATCAAGGTGCATGATTTCAACAGCTGATTCAGAACAAGTCAGATGAGTGGTAATAAGAAGAGTTAACTGAACCACATGGCCAAATGTAGATTTAAAAAATACAGGTTAATTAAGTTAGAAAATCTAGTTGGGAAAAACCCTAAGCTAAGGCCAAGCTTTTATAATTATTAGTAAGTCTCTGAGACATTATTAGCAGGCTGATAGTCCAAAAACAGTCTGACAAGAAAGCTTTCTACATAAATTCTTTTAAAACAAACTTAAAAGTGCCACTTACATTATCACGGCAGTCTTAAATACAGCAGAGATATATAATATCCAAAAAAGGCATGTTGCTACCCATCTAAATATCAGGATTCTATTAAAGATACAACATTGAGCCTAAGTTTTGGGTAAGCAACTAGCAATCTCAGTTGCAAGTTCAATCCTATAAAGAAGCATATTTGCAGGGAACATTGTTGTACAAATACAAAAAGTAAAGTAAAGTAAAAATGTACAATCAACTAAAGAAACTATATAGATCACAGTTAGCAAGTGAATACAAAATATATCTATTATAACTAAAAGCACAGAACATCTTACAGGGTCCATCAAATGAAACACACACACATAAACACATACATACACACACATGCACACTTTGAGAAAGGCACATTCACAAGTACAGACACATACACACATAAACATTTTCACACTTGCACATAAATGCATGTATACACACTGTTCACGCATTCTCATGTACACACATGAGACAGAACATTTATATATTATGAGAAAGAGATCTTTTTAACTATAGGAGAATGCAATATATAAAATTACATAACAGTAATTTAGAAAAATATTTCATGGATAATTTAGAGAACTAAAGTTTAATTAAGAGGAGAAAACTGAATAAATAAGTAAATAAACATTAATCTTAGGATCCCTTGAAAGATATTTTTTTCTCAAAAGGAACATGATTCACTGTTAAACAATTAAGTTAATCAGAACTCAATAAAACATAGGTTCCAGTCTTTAAAATTATCCCATAGAAAGACAAAATTGTAGTTTCCAGTTAATAAAAATAAAAATACAATAAAATTATTCTACTAAATAAACCTGGCCAGAGCATAATGACAAAAAGAATAACCACTAATCGTTAGAAGATAGATGCAAAATCCCAAACAAAGTATTAGCAAATACTCTGAATATTCTCTGAAAAGAAGTTAAATATGATAGTGTTAGAGATTAATTAATTTTCCTTGGAGGCCACAGGAATGAAATCATAGACAATTTTGGTATACAATTGAAAGGTAATTGGTAACATTAATATCCATTCACATGAGAAGTAAAATTCAAGCAATGATGAATTTATACTTTTTAAGTATAAACATTCTATTCAAATAGCTGTCATCATATTTAGTGTAAGACTGTAATACAATTTTAGATTTATAAATAATACAAGTATGAAACTCATTGTTATTTATTTAACTTATTTTTGGAAGTGTTAAACAATGTAATTTCTGTAAAATGAAGTGTATTCTTTTTGTGCTTTTAAGATCAACTTTATTTATGTGCATTCACACACACAAACATACACACACACACACACACACACACAATGTCTATGTGTGGGTATGTACATATGAGTACCAGTGCCTGTGTGGGTCAAAAGTGTCAGGTGTTCCAAGGGCTGGAGCTACAGGCTGTTGTGAGCTCTCTGATGTGGGTCATCTGAGAATCAAATATGGACTCTCTGCAAAAGTATTATGTGTTTAATCAGCTGAGCCCCCTGTCCAGCTCGTGCTATACATACTGATGTCAAGAAGAGAGGGACAAGTGTTATTTTATTCTTCTCTCATACTTCCTGATGATAGCCTTCCCTCCCTCCACTACTCCTAGTTTCCAACCCTCCCCCCAAGATCCACTCCTCTGTTTCTCTTCAGGAAAGAGCAGACCTCCCAGGGATATCATCTGAACAAGCCATGACAAGTTGCAAAAGCCTAGGCACAAACCCTCAAATCAAGGCTAGATGAAGCAACCCAGGGTTACAAGAAAAGGGTTACAAGAGCAGGCAAAAAAATCAGAGATATCCCTAGTACCACAGTTAGGAGTTCCTCAAGAACACCAAGCTAAACAACCACATGTATATGCAGAGGACCTAACACAGACCCATGCAGGCTCCATGATTACCGTTTCAGTCTCTGTGAGCCCCTATATACCATACTTAGTAGATTCTATGGGCCATGTTCTCTTGGTGTCCTTGATCCTTCTGGTTCCTACAATCCTTCCTCCTCATCTTCATCAAGGTTCCCTGAGCTTCACCTAATGATTTGCTGTGAGTCTCTGCATCTGAGAGATGCAGTTTTTAACAATCTCCAAATAATATGATTTACTTAAAGAAATAAAATCAAAAAGGAAAACTATTTTTGTTAAATTAGTTTAACAAATTAAGAAATTTGTTAAATTGATTTTAAAAATAAAGCAACTGAAAAACTGTTGTAATATACAAGAAATTTAGTAATTGTTCATACACGAGCACAATAGTTTTCTTATATACTTACAACAATAACTAATAGATTTTCTACATTATTTATGGAAAAGAAAGATCATTCTTTTCTGTTGTAATTCAATTTCTGGCAAGTGAAGCTACAATGCAATACCAAATGCATGCCAAATAGTAAAATATAAGCTATCTAGGAAGACAATTCCCCTTATGAAGAGAAAAATAAAATGTCTGTCATCTATCTACCTGTTTATTTATCACTTATGTAGACTTCATATCCTATGTCTTCTGTCTAATGTAAACCTATACTTCAATGTTATCAATGGTCAGAGCTTGTAACAAATACCATAAATCTTTCACAGGTTATTGAGCTACAAGTAAGACATAATTTGCATACTTTACACAGAATTACAGTTTCAGTCATCATTCTGGCTTCCATAAAACACACAGAATTTCACAGTCATTGCCATAATTAAAATGTGGAACAGTTCCATCTGTTTCAAAAGATTCCTCATTCTCCCTCTCAGACAACATTCCCCCAAACTCTACAACTACTTTCTTTTGCTATCATTGGGTCTTTTCTAGAACTTGATATAAACCAAGTGTGACAGGTCATACCCCTGATCCCAGCACTTGGGAGACTAAGGCAGATGGATCCTCAATTCAAGTTCAGTCTGACTATATAGCGAGACCCTAATCTTACCAATGGACTTTACAACTTAAGCTCTACTGTAGATATTTTGTATTATTTCATTTTACATTGAAATTTTATTTTTCTGTTAAAATTTGTGAGCATCTTTATATATGTTAACTGACTTTTTGTGTATATTTGTTACTATTTGTTAATATATTTTGTACATTTTAAAAATCATTTGTCCTAATAATCAATTAAATTAGTTTGAATGTTTTCTGTAACAGTCAAGCAGTGGTAATAATGTTCTGAAGAAGAGCAACAGATAAAAAAAAAGACGCCCTTCTTGAAATGAAAATACACTAGAAATAGAACCAAAATAAAACCAAATATAACTCTGTGGATTATAATAAAATTGTTAATTCAAGAGGCTAATCACAACTGCAATTAATGGTCTTGGAATAGCTGGCAATTTTGGAGATAACACACACAATTCTATAACCAAATTCTAAATGACAAAATATCAGTTAAAATTATACAATCTAGAGTGTAAAAGTGAATGCAAGCTAAGTATTCATTCATACAGTCAACAAATATGTTTAAACACCTCCCATATGCCCAGGTATGGCTTAATTACCCTTGCAAGCCCTGCAGGTGAGGAACAGTAAAGAAAGCAATGTGCTTCTTGGCACTACAGAACTTACTGGAACTCTATTGAGAGGAATCAACAATGAACAGGATAGTACCCGAAGAAGCTAAGCATTAAGTAAGATATGCCACAGGTGTAACATGAGGGCTGGCTTGTTTGTTGCTGGGGTTTTGTCCTGCCCAGTACCCCCAGCTGTTTAGCCCCAAAGAAAATCACATATAGGTCTCCATAAATTATAAGCTGATTGGCCCATTAGCTCTAGCCTCTCATTGGCTAACTCTTACATCTTGATTAACCTATTATTCTGATATATGTTAGCCATGTGGCTCAGTACCTCTTTTCAGTGGGGCAGATCACATCCTGCTGCTTCTGGTGATCTGGGCAGGAGTGGCAGGAATCAACCTTCCTCCTTCCCAGAATTCTCCTGTTCTCATTACATCATTTCTACTTCCTGTCTGGTTTTTCTGCCTATATTTCCTGTCTGGCCAATCAGCATTTATTTATAACATGATTGACAGAATACAGACAATTCTCCTGCACCAACAGGAAAGCTGGTGAGTTAGTTAGCTTGGTGGGTAAACATGTTTGTCACTAAGCCTGAGAACCGAATTCCTCCCTAGGGTGGACCCACATTGTGTAAGGAGAAACCAGTTCCCATGGGATATCTTCTGACTTCTGCACTTCTCTGTAGCATATATGTGTTTGTGAACATGAGTAAATAACATAAATAATTTGGGAATACTAAAAATAAATTTGGAAAATGTACCACCAAAGTTCATCAGTACATCACAAAACTAGAAAGAGAAGGAGCTTGGACTACAACACTAATTTTTTTGTCTTTTGTCATAATAATGCTTAAATATAACAATCTTCTGATGATAGAATATATGTTTTCTCCTCTGAATTTCGATATTTTCTTTTCTTCTTTATAGTGAGCATATTACTTATGCAAAAATGATTTAAAATTTTCAAAATGGATTAAGCAGTGTAAAGAAAATAAAAACTTGCCTTTTTATTGGGACAGAGTGACAAGAATTTAGCTTAATCCCCAGCATAGCAAACAAGTGAACAACAAGCAAGGAATAAACAAAACCTCATTAACTAAAACATAGAAATCAGTTTTATTTATTTAATAGACACTGGCAGCACGAGAGTGTATAGTCTCAGGCCCTTGACTAAGTGCTTTGAATTTAATAATTTCTTTTGTTTTCATATTATACTCCCATTTTCCAGATGAGGGAATGGCATGAAGTGTGAGGAGCAGTGACTTGCTTAAGCTCATACCAAAACCTGACTGAAAGTGCTTTAGAAAGTATCTGAGCAGCATTAGTGTGAAGAAGTCCCCGTCCTTCAGTACCTCCTTCCCCTTGCATTGATGCTACTAAATACTAAAGCTGTATTCTTATGAGTGTTTTACTTTCACTGGTTTTCATTGTGGAACCACTTTAGGATCTTGTGTGGGGAGCTGTGAACCCCCAGATCCTGAATTTCTTTTAAACAACTTGATTTCCCCTGATCTGAGTGCCTATAGCTGCTCTGAGCAGGAGACCCTCACGAGATACTGATAGCTAGGGCATGGCTATCCCTGTATCAGCTGCCCCTGAACACAATAAAGGGGGTATTCCCGGAGCATTTCTGTTTCAAGGATGACTCATGTCTCTGTCTGTGTGCCTTTGTGTGTTTCAATCTCCAGCCCCTTGCCCGGTTCACGAACTAGATGTAGCGCATGGAGCACAGACAGGCATTGGGCACCACAATCTTGCAGTTCAAATGGATCCTTCTAGAGATTCAGACCAAACACTAAATACTGAAATCCTGGCGTAGAGCTTTTGTAGGATTCCAGATAATTCTTGTAAACACCAGCCTTTAAAAAGTCACTTCCTCTGTGAACAGAATGCTCCAAATATTACTCTTTTAGGCACAGTGGTTCCATGGTTATTGGTGAGCATTTTTGTATTTGTTTGGTACAACATGCCGCATAGCTTAAGGCTAACACATTATCTGCAATCAAACTTTGATCAATACAGTTTTCCAGTTACATGAATGCAATTAAATACCTATGCTCAAAAATGTAAAACTGTTTAAATTCTTCAAATACTTTGTATTCGTGCCAAATGTAAAATTTGATTTTAATGTATAATTTTCAGGTGAAACTTTGTTTGAGGGAGCAATAAATAACAATTTCTAATTAGTTCATGGCATTCTTCTATCGTGATCTCTAACAACTATGATTGTGAATTAGAGATGTTTTCTACCTTTCAGTAGATGGAAATAAAGCCCCCTTGGGGTGTGTGTGTGTCTCTGTGTGTGTGTGTTTCAGTTATAGATATTTGAGTTTTATACTTCACTCTGCTTTATGTATAATTCTTGTTGTATGATTGCATATGACTTCTTGATGCTCTTATGTAAATCTCTAACACCCATTGTGCATTAGTATGGATAACATCATATACCAGTAGATATAATTCTCGAAAATGAAGACCTGAGGAAATTATGAGGTGACCCCAGGACAAATAAATTTCCCTGATAATTTAGATGAGTAGAAATTCTGTGACAGTTTGGGACATTTGCATAATTACTTTACTTTTATACTTCACTTGGTTTTTTATTAAGTTAATACATAAACACTTAAAATCTTTATCTTAAGATAAATTGTCTGTGAGAATTGTGAATTAATCAAAAAAATGCTTCCCCTTAATACCCAGGCATTATTAAATCTCTCTGTTTCATTTTCCATACCTGCAATATTCTATAATAGTAATATGTAACATAACAAGCAAATATATCCAGAATGCTCACCCAATATTAATAAAACCCCATAAACTTGGGCTCTAACTTTTTCAAATACTATGCTTTTACTTTTAAAATCTCCTTTGTTACAATGTTTAAAAAAAAAAACAAGCAAACAAAAAACCAGAAAGTGGATATTTAATCAATGTGACCACATTGGAAAGAACAGATTGAAGCCTGAACTTACCCAAAATCCATCTTTAGAATACCGATGTGAGCTGTAGGTATAAAGATTTTTTTAACAATATCATCCAACTCTTTGAATGTATATTGTCAGAAATTTTTGTCTTAAATTGAAGTCTCATATAGATAAGAAAGAGACAAAGGGAGGAAAAATATACAGCAAGTACAAGTACTTATTAATCAGTTTGTCTCCTCTTTATAGGAATTTTAAAATTTAAGCACTACAGAGTTCTAGAACTATTCTGTTTTTATGAGTAGACAGCAAAAGTCCCAAATCGGGGATTAGGAAAGCTTACAGGTTATTAGGAAAACCCTTTTAAGGAAAATCATAGCCTTTAGGCTGCTGCTGAGGAAGCTGAGATTTGTTCGAAGAATCTCTTAATTATCTGTCCTACTGCTGAAGCTCTAGCTTCTGTATAAAAAAGAGAGTTCTTCCTTTTAATGAACTCCCAAATGCTATGGCATTTATTAAGGAAATATTTTAAGTAGAACCATTATTTAGAAAATACTTTATTCTTTGCTCACTGCCAGTACTCCGGCCTCCATCTTATTAGCTTCCTAGAGGGAGGTTGAAAGAAAGCTGTGAGAATACATGACATTCTCTGTTTGTCTTTATTCCTTACTTAACTTTGTGCTTACCTGATTTTAAAAAAAAAATACATTCAGATGCTAGTAAGTACTGATCAAGAAAACTCTTAATCAGGTAAGAAGCTGATTACATCTATTAAGATTCCTGATGTTTTCTTTGTTCTTTCAATTTGTAATTAATCTGAACAAGATTAAAGTTCTGGGGAAATTCATTTTCCTCTGTGCAATGCATTACTTAATATGAAAAGACATTGTATTCAATTTCGAAATACTGGTTAGAGTAGAAAAATAAAGATATTCTTACATCATCTGTCTTAGTTAGGTTTCCTATTGCTGTGAAGAGAACATTAACAGGGTAACTCTTATAAAGGAAAGCATTTAATTGGGTGACTTACAGAACAGAGTTTTAGCCCGTTAGCATCATGGAGGTACATTGTGGTATGCAGGCAGACATTGTGCTGGAGAAGGAGAGGAGCACTCTACATCTTACAGGCAAACAGGAAGTGAACTGTCTCAATGAGCATGGCTTGACCACATATGAGACCTTGAGAAACAAAGAAGAAAAAACTCTTAAGGGTAGGCTGCACACCAAGCAAAAGATGGCCAATGGAAAGAAATTCAATGACCTCATTGAGGGCTCCTTGACTCACAATGTCATGTCAGAGTTTTACCCCCCCCTTTTAAAAATATTATCTTATTTTTATTTTTATCACATTTTACTTATATGTGCTTCTCTCTTTCTAGTTTTACTCCACTGACCCTTTCCTATGGCTTCCAGTTCAGTGTTTCTTTGTGATTCCTAAGTGTTTAAACAAGTAGGTCTCTAGAGTCTTTGTTTATTGTGCCTATTCTTTGGGTTCTTTTCCTTCTGTTTGTTTGTTTTATTGTATTCCAATGTGTTGGTTTTGTTTACTTTATTTTATTATAGTAGCTTAGAAACAAGTTTGGTTTAGAATGGGAGACAGAAAGGAAGCAAAAAAAAAATTTGAAAGAAGGCAAACTAGTCAATAATTCAAGTATGAGAGCACTTGCTTGCTATTCTCACCAAATTTTCTTGATTCTTTGTAAGGTGGGGTGATCATTGGTCCTGTACCTTGTAGTATTGATACCCAGGTATGAAATTCTCATCATTTGCAACTCTCAGACAGAACAAAAGAACTATTTAAATGAAATTTAAGATGAAATATAAATAATTATACACAAATAAACTATAGTTATAAAAGATAGTTAAATATTGATTTCATATTTTCCTTAATAAGTAATTTTCTTACCCAGATAAATTTGAGAAGAAGAAGGAAAAGAAGAAGAAGAAGAAGAAGAAGAAGAAGAAGAAGAAGAAGAAGAAGGAGAAAGAGAAAGAGAAAGAGGAGAGGAAAAGGAGGTCATCTATGAAGCCATCTACATTTCTTTTTCTCAACTTGAAATCTGGCTGTGATGTCTGTATTTTTTCTCATCACATTCTCCCAATGAGTCTAAGAGGTCTTAACACAGAGTTCTTAGTAGTACATCTAAAGATTGGAACAAGCTCTTCAGGTTCTCATTTATGATTGGGATTTGTAAAGAGATACACCTTTTTATTTTTGCAAATTTCTCTACAAAATTACTTTCATTATGTATTATCTAAACCATGTCTACTTAAGAGTCACATCCCTTTTCCAATCCAGATACTCTTTAACTAGCTACTGTTGTGTGTCCGTGATCTGTCTCTCACTTAGAAATAAGCAAAGTGTTCTAAACTCTGTTGCTACTTTTGGGAAGAATAATCCTTCAGTTGAGTCTAAAAGCTTAACCTTTATCATGAGTTGCTCCTCTTGCCAATCAAACCATCCATGTGGTGTGAGTTTCCAAGCATAAAATAATCAGCTGATAAATGCAACTAAATCTCTGGTCTCAGGACATGTATAGTTAGTTGGCACGAACATGGAACAATGTCATTTTTATACCACATGGTCTGTCACCCCCTGGAGTCATTGCAGTTCCAGTGCTTGCTTGAACACTTGACACTCAATAATGATGGGATGATAAATATAGATGCTGCATTTACCTCAAAACATTGCATCACCCTGTGGAAGGCTATGTTTATCTTCGCTGGGTTCTCTTCACCAACTATGCTTAAATTTATTGCTACCCATGGAACAATTAACGTTTAAGGGCACAGTATAAGGTTTTCTAACTAAATAGAAATGAACTGTCCTCGTACTCAAGATAAAATTTTACATCTCTTCTAATTTTTTCCTTTTATCTCCTCCTAGTCAAGTTTCTCCCTGTACTCCTGTTATCTGTAAGTGATTTGAATATTCTCCTATAGCTTAGAGAATGGTAACGAAATATGTAGGATCACATAGCAATCACAGTTCTAGACACATTTCATTGCTATACTTTAGAATTCCATCTATGCTGCTACATGAAGAAGCAAAAAAATATTGAGCAGTGTTAGAGCATATGAAATTTCTAGGTTTTACCACATATGAGCATGAATTATTTATGTGTTTAGGCTATTAAAAAGAGCAACCTTTATATATTGCCCTGAGGACTTTGTGTATAAAGTTCATTAAAAAATGACAATAACACCGGTCTTTGACTTGTTTTTCTCAGGAAAAAGTTTTCAGTTTCTAGCATTAAGCAAAACGCTACAGGTGAATCTTTCTGGAGTTGGTTGAAACTATCTCCACAGAGAAAGTCTTCCTTCTCAGATCCATGTACAACCCTTTGCAGCTTCTGCAATGCGGAGCATGCCACAAGCCAAGAGTTGTGGTGAGTTTCAGAAGCTGCACTGTGGGTCTCTGAAAATAAAGCACAGCTTTGGTATCTTTTCTTGAGTCTCTGAAATCCAAGGTGAGCATACACAGTTGCCATCTGCCATCAGCTTGCATACAATGTTGACAACGTTCTCTGTAATGACAGGAACATCTTTTAGATACCCATCAAGCATGCTAGTCAAGTCCAATGGCTCATGAATCAGTTTCTATTGTAGCCCATTTAAAGTCACTGTATTCGAGTTTAAGGGGAGAGAGACAACACCTAGTCAGCTCCCTTATGAAAGGAAAGAAAACATCAATAACTGCATAGCTTTTTATGAAGACATCCTTCCTAGCATCCTTAAAGACAGTGATTTTATTCCCCTAAGTATTAGATGAATATCATAAAATAATTTGGGAGTCAAACCTTTGCAAATCCCAGATGGTTATTCAAATGCCTGATTTTGAAGGCATGGGTTCTTCTATTTTTTCATTTCTTTGTAAAAATTACTCAATATGGAGATAAAATGAGTGTAATCCCGTAACTATACTATAATAGAATAATTTCTAGAAGCCAGAACATTGCAATTCATTTGGTATTTTCTTGATTTTATCATACTGTTAGCACTTAAATCCTATACTCAATGGTAAGATGATCAATGTCCATGAATAAGGAAAGGAAGGAGAGAAAGAGATTTTGTGTACTCCTCAAAATCAACACAAACAATTCTAGTCATTAAGGGAGAATTTGCTTAGGAGGTTAGTAAATAAATACTCAAAGTAAGACTAAGCAAGACTGGCAAAATTATAAAGAGAAAACATTTGTCTATTAAGGTCAACCAGTGTTTCACGTATTTTTAAACCAAATTTTTGTATTATGAAGGGAAATTTTATTTTTTCAAAATAGACATTTACGTGAAGATCTACATGTGTGCCTGTGCATGTGTGAGTGGAAGGGCACAAGGATTCCAGGAGAAGTTGACAGAGACCCTGGAGTTGGAAACCTCATTGTTCATGGGGTGTTGGAACCCAAACTCCATCCTCTGCAAGAACAGTCTTCATTCTTAGCCATTCTTCAAACAGTCACTGTATGTTTATCCCCCTCTGCTTTAGTACCAGTACAAGTAGAGAAGATACTGCAATGTAAAGAATGTAAGTTCTCTGATAGAGTTTATATTCTCTTTCTAATTGCTATTGATTTTTAGATGATATTATAATTCCAGTGTTTCTCCCTTTTCTTTACTCCTTCCAAACATTTCCACATGCCCTTCCCTGTTTCCTTGAAATACATAGCCTCATTGCATTCAATTGTTATTGTATGTGCAGATGTATTTGTATACACACACACACACACACACACACATATATATATATATATATATATATATATATATATATATTCCTAAATATTACCTGTTGGGTTCAGTTCATATAATATTATTTGTTTGTGTATTTTCAGGACTGCCTGTTTGGCTCTGGATAACCAATTGGTATGGTTTTGCATGGGAAGGGCCATCTCTCCCTTTCCCACATTTGTTTAGTTGCCTGTAGCTCTTTGTGTAGTGTTGAGTCTCTAGGGCTTTTACCACTGCAGTTTGGCATGTTGATTGCAATTCCACTTGTTCAGTTCATTTGGATGATCATATAAGTAAAATACTGGAAGACGCAATCACATAGCAAAGTCCCTGTTCCTCTGGGCTATTACAGTCCATCTCACTCTTCTTCTGCAGTGTTCCCTGCAACTTGGGTATAAGATTTTTTGTAGATGTATATTATTTGGACTGGGATCCACAATTGCATTTTGATTGGTTGTGGGTTTTTTTTTTTTGTAATGGTCTTTGCCTATTGCAAAGATAAATGTCCTTGATCAGGGTGAAAGCTACACTTATCTGTGTTTTAAGGATGCATGTTTAAGATAATTGTTAGAGAGTATCCAGTCTAGTAAATTAGTGGTTGTAGCACCGATTAATTGGCTAGGTTTTTTGTACCAGGCATAATTTCCCTCAATTTGAGTAGAAGCAGGAATTTGTATTCTTATGAGAGGAATACATGGATCTCTGTGTCTGCTTCCATAAGTTACTGGATGAAGGTTCTATGATGATAATTAAGCAAGACGATGATGGAGACATCTACAGAAAGAACTAACCTGAACTAACTGTATGTAATTCCAGCTGTAAAATGAAGAAGGACGCTTTAAAGAAATCCCACACTAGCTCAGTATTGAGAATAATAGAGGGTTATTTATTTAGGGGTAGACTCACAGATCACAATCTTCTGCTGGCATGGAGAACAGCAACCAAATCCTGCAGTTAGAATAGAGGCTGGACATGTGCTTTACATTGGCATAAATAGTATAAGAGGCCACACCCAAGTGGGCAGGTAACAGTGGCTACTGGCAGTAGAAATTCCTACAGCAGTAGAAGATCTAATACCCTCCTCTGGTTTCTCTCTCTCTCTCTCTTTTCTGTGTGTGTGTGTGTGTGTGTGAGAGAGAGAGAGAGAGAGAGAGAGAGAGAGAGAGAAAGAGAGAGAGAGAGAGAGAGAGAGAGAGAAGAGAGAAGAGAGACAGTGAGCATGCAAAAATAAAATATTTTAAAAGCTTTTATTTAAAAAGGGATTATAAGTTGGCAAATGAATATTTTGGATGCTTTTATCATAAAGTAAATAAATTTGCTTCTTTATAGGACCATTTACTATCTGACTCTCTGTATCAAATAATATCATGTTGAAATGTAAAGTAGAAGCAAAAAAGGCTTTTAGGAAAAAAAGAATGGAAAGACAGTCAATGTGTTAGAAGATAATATTGCATCTGAAAGGAGACTTAAAGTCATAATATGTAAAGAATTGTTGGAATTTGGGCCTGGAGAGATGACTCAAAGATAAAGAACACTTAACTTGGGTTCAGTCCCCAGTACTAACATAGCGACTCACCACCGCTGTAGCTCCAGGAGACTGTGGCCTTTCTTCTAACTTCTCTGGGCCAAAAAGTAAGTATGTATATTTTACCATAACTTCTTGCAGGAAAACATTTATACACATAAAAAAAACAAATTAACAAAGATAAATATGTAATTTTAAAGAATTGTTCAAATTTAAGTAATAAAAAACCCACAATTAAAAAATGGACATAAGCATTTCATCAAATAATTTCTATGTGTAAAAAATAATCATCATAAATAAGGAAATATGAATTAAAACTTCAAGGAACTATTGCTAAATAAGTATTTATATGACTAAAATTAAATCACTTAATATACTAAGTGTTAGTCTGGGTCAAAGAGCATAAGATAAACTTTAACCCCAGTCCTTTTGTGCTGTGTTATGGTATTGCCCTTCCATGCCTAGACAGTTACTCAGTGACAGTTACATAAAGGACTTGTGCATGAGTATGCATAGTTGCTTTAATAGCCCTAGAGTTGAGTGATATAAATGATCTATAAGTAATGAAAATTCAAATTCCTAAATATCCATTTTATGAAATGCAATCAGCAGTAAAGACACGTGTACTATGGTTGAGTATCCTTTAGGTTTATACCCAAAAGTGGTATTACGGTGTCTTGAAGTAGAGTGATTCCTAATTTTCTGAAAAATGATCATATTGATTTCCAAAAGCAGCTGTACCGGTTTGCATTCTCACCAGCAATGGAGGAGTGTCCCTTTACCCCACATCCTCTCCAGCATAATCTGTCATCAGTGTTTTGATCTTGACCATTCTGACAAGTATACGATGGAATCTCAGAGTTGTGTTGATTATAGTTTTCCTGATGGCTAAGGATGTTGAGCATTCCCTTAAGTGTCTTTTGGTAATTTTAGACTTATCTGTTGTGAGTTCTCTGTTTAGGACTGTACCTCATTTTTTTTTATTGAATTGTTTGTTCTTTTAATGACCAATTTCTTGAGTTCTTTGTATATCCTGGAGATCATCCCTCTGAAATATGATCAGCTTTGTTCATAAAAGCCTTATTTGTAATACACAGAACCTAGAAACTATCTAAATGCCCCTCAACCAAAGAATAGAAAAAGAATATCTGGTACATTTACACAATGAAGTACTACACAGCAGAAAAAATAATGACATCATATTGAGTGAGGTAACCCAGACCCAAAAAGACAAATATAATATGTTCTCACTCATAAGTGGCTTTTAGACATAAAGCAATTAAAAAAAAAACAGCCTACAATTCACAACTCCAGAGAACCTAGACAACAAAGAGGATCCTAAGAGAGACATACATAGATTTAATCTACATGGGAAGTAGAAAAATCAAGATCTCCTGAGTAAATTGGGTGTGTGGGGATAATAGGAGAAGGTAGACAGGAGGGGGGAAAGGAAAGGAGTGGAAGGGAGAAAAATATGTAGCTTAATAAAAACAGTTAAAAAAGATAAAATGTTCTTGTCTGGATAAGCAGCCCCAAAAGGGAGAACCTAGGGACTGGTACATAGGGCTCTGGAGCTGTATAAACTTCACATTACACCCCATATAAACTCCAGGTATCCCCTCCCCTTTGACAAACACGCCTTTCCCACTGTATCTGTTTCTTGCTGTTTGAAATAAACAGTTTCATATGCTGAGGTCAAAAAAAAAAAACCAAAAAACAGATAACTACAGTTATCTGCAATAAAACCCTCAAAATAAACATGCCAAAAGCAGATAGATTTTTTTATATTAGCAGAACCATTGTGATTGTGTGTATATGTGTATGTCTAAGCAGATAGTTTTTTTTTTTCTAGTAGAACCATTGTGATTGTGTGTATATGTGTATGTCTGAGCTTATGTTAGTGTAAGCCAGAAAAGAGTGTTGCATCCCCTGGAACTTGAGTTACAAGAGACTGCTACAGATATGGATGTTTGGAAACCATCTTTACTTTGGGTCTCTGAAAGAGCAGTACATATTCTTAATTACTCAGCTCTCTCGCCGGCCTAAAAGATATACTTCCTAAATGCTGCAAAATGCAGTGTATACACACAGTTGAATATGACTTTGCCATGAAGAAAATGAAAACCTGCCATTTAAAAAAGCAACAGAGATAGAGCAGGAGGAGACTGAGTTAAATGAGATAAACCAGGCATAGAAAAACAAATGCTGCATGTTGTCTCTCATATGCAAAAGTTTAAACAATTCTATCAATATGTGAAATAACATTTATGAGAGATTGAAAAGGAGAGAAGGAGACATAGGAATACTTGTATTTGATGGGGAATGTGCTATGTAGATGCAGAAATATTATCCTTAACCCCATTAAAATCTAAAATCAGTATATGCTGACAGAATGAATTCAAGATGCTTCTGAGCAAGAGTATAGAACATTAAATGAACTTCTTGTGTTTATATATATATATATATATACACTCATATATACATGTATATATAAACGCATACATATACATATGTGTATATGTAGTATGTATGCACCAATATGTTTATACATAAGCATGACTATTTATATACGTTTATACACTGTTATTATTGAAATTTGGTTGTAGTTTGTCACCACGTCTCATATTCTGATTCCTAGTCTGGTCTGCTGGAGAGAAGGATTTTTTTTAGAGGTGGCACCTGTTGTAAAGTGAAGAGCCCAGACCTCCGTTTCCTGCTAGGGTTAATACTTTTTCCCTGGGGACCCCCTTTCTCTTTTTTAGGTCACACTGTGATCTTTTTCAGTTTCCAAAACTATGGGCTAAATTTACCTGCTTTTGTAACTTAAAGATGACTATAGCATTTATTATTTTATCATATGTATGTGCACGTATATGTTATTCTAGAAAACATGAATTAATTTTAAGGATATGAAGGCAATCAGTGGTTGCCAGTGTGTAGAATGGCAGGAGCTGCATGAAGAGGAACTGAAGGGAAAGCAAGAAAGTTCTTTTGAGAACGAAGAATACATGCTCACTATTTAATTGTGCTGGTAGTCTTACAAATATCTCAAAACTTCTCGAGCTGAAGACCTTAAACTCCACGAATTTATTGCATGTTTTTTGTACTGTAATAAAGGGAAAATAAGATTCCATGTTTCTAACACAACATTCTTCTGTGCTAAACATGCTCCAAACTGGCTGCCGAACAAAACTGGAAAGGGACAACAGAAGCACAGTATAAGAGCTACTTTGGCAGTGATGGTTGCATGCAGACACAGAAGCTACCCCTGAATTGGAACATGGGTAGAAGAGAATAACGATGATAAAAGCTCACAATTATTTAATGTCGACTTTCAGCAGAAGGATAGCAGTGTGAATGCAAGAGTTACATACATATTACATGAATTCCTTTAAAATATGTACATGTCTCTATGCCAGTTATTTATTTTGTTTGCATATATGCACACACTAGTCCCCCATACATGTTAGGTAAATGCCTCAACCACTTAGTTATATCTCATATCTTCCCAATTGTTCTTCATTTTGAAATAGGGCCTCCTTAAGCTGTTGAAGGTGACTTTGAACTTTTCACCCTTCTTTATTGGCCTCTTAAATTCATGGAATTATAACTGTATAGCACCACGAACAACTCTGTTCTCTCTATGATTATATAATAGGTACTACATAACTATATTACTATATGTAAACACACACACACACACACACACACACATATGCTGGCATTATCAGTAACAAGCAAAACAGGTACAATGGTACAGAACTGTAATTCCAGAACTCAGAATGCTCATTCTGGAGGATCAGTCATTCAAGGTTATCCTCTTCTGTATGAATTTGTAGTGAGCCTTGAATGTATGAGACCATGGCTCAAAAATAACATAACATAGCATAACACCATAAAAATTCTATACTTCTACACAGCTTTCTTCAACTCTCTCCAGGAGGCGGTTGCTGCCTTCTTTCTGATCTCTGAAAAACTGCTCATAGCCCTTAAGAGTCCTGATCATATTACCCAATAACCACCTGAAAACATGGCCATTCTCTTGGACTGGTCAGTCCACTACAGACTGGGATGTGTAGTTTATCTTTTAAAATTGTGCCCAACTGGTCATCATGTTTGTTACAAACTGTATTTCAATAAATTTGAGTATGTTTATTATTATTATTATAACTACCTCAACTTCGTCTCGCCCACATTTATAAGGGAGAAGACTTTATGATGGTATTTGATAATAGCTTCTGGGGGAACTGCTGCAGTGTTTACAGAATTGTCTCTATAACTGCTTATGATGAGGGATAGCAAGTGCCCAGAGCCAGTGAAATAATGCCCTGGGGTTAAGACTAGCACCTAAGACTCATCCAGATCTTTGACAGTGTCAGATGGCCCCAGAAGTTGGCATGAGTGTCCCCAGGCTACTAGCAACTATGTTGAGGGCTGCTGTACACTTTCCTCTGAGCCTGTAAAAAGTTTAAATTGAGTCACAAAAGCTAAAGGACCTGCCTGAGGCTAAACAGAGAGGAAAGATGTGAGTCCTTCAGGCTCTCACCTACTCCTGTTAGCAGTGAAACCCTCTTTACTTCAGCAAAACTGCTAATAGTTTAAGCATTTACAGTGATAAAGCAGAAAATATAAACAATGCTTTGTTCCAGTAACAGGCCTTTGCTGTGAGTGTCAATTCTGGGATGCAATTTTCCCCTTGAACAAGTGGAGAGAACAAATGAAAGATGTTCTCCTTGTTTATATGTATAAAACACTTCTCAGCTCAAAAGCTGATCCTGGCATACCGTGTCCAGTGCACGTCTGATATTTCCTATTTCAGATTTATGGCCAATTTGGAATTTGCTGTTGCTGCTGTTTGCAGCCCCTATTTCTCTGGGCTAGCAAACCTATAAATAGTTTACATGCAGTTCAATTTTTTAGCCTATTTCCTTGTCAAATACTCGGGCTCTGCGCTTTCAGAAATGGCAGGAGTAATCAGAATCAGACATAGAGGCTGGGAAATGGTGCTTGGCAAAGGTGTTACTGGAAGCTTCTCCCTCAGCCCCCTATTCTTTCCCTTCATCATCACAGTTTCCATAGGAAAATGTCCTTGGCTTCTCAGAAATAGCTTGCCCTCCACCACAAGGGCTCTAGTGAGCATCTGTGCCTTTGTGTCACAGTCCAATCAGATCCAAAGTTTCCATTTTTGCTGCAGTAAAAACTGACTTACTTATGCCTATATTTAATGATTTTCTCTTGGGGCTCAAGTAACTCACATTTTATGTGGAATAACTTAATTTTATGATGTGTTCAGTATAAATATATTTTCTCCTCCTATTCCTCTAAGACAGTGACAATTTGATTCTTCGTATATGGTAGCATTAAGGTAATCTAGAATGTAAGCACATCACTTCTGTCTAGGAGCAATCTCATATTCCCAGTGTCCGACTGAACGCAAGATCTAGTACCAACAGTAGAAAGAAGAAGGCTGCCTAAGTAGGGGGTCAAGTGACAGGGAAAGCAGAACAGAAACAACAGTCCTCGTGGTGTTGTCTCATCCTTTCAATTGCTAAGCTACTCACTTAGCATCAGAAAAACTGTAAAACTTCAGTACTCACAGGCACAAAGAGGCAAGTGAGACTTGCACTGAGTTTGGAAGACCTCATCTCAGTGCAAGTCCTCAGGTCATGTCCAGTACTATGAGGACATGACCTGAAAGGCTCCTTTCTTATCAAAATAACTAAAAGCGACCATGACTCCTCCTTAAAATGATACTCATGTTTCTTCACACTACAAAATTGCCTACAGTCAGGTAAATCAATGTGGAGAACAATGCTGGGTTCACTGGGCATACAAGAGCTTGTTCCATGCCATGGCCCTTGACCAAGTTGCTCTCTGACATAGCAACAATGAAGGGTCATCTCTGACATTGAAAATCTTAATGGAAATATTTTGAGATTGTACTTATCATACATCCAAAGGGTAAAATAGAGGATACTGCCTAATTTGCACAGAAAGAGAATAGCATCTCATTCAAATGGCTTTGAAATTTGAAGTTAAAGTCCATCTTATAGAACCATATAATTGTATAAAAATACCCCCCCCAATTGCATTGGCTTGTGTCAGCTGATAGTTTTTATTTCAAATCTTCTTTAAAGCAAAGATCAATTCTTCTTTTCTCATACAATGCAGACCACCAAATCTCTGGGGTTAGTTTACGTAAAAAATCAGTCAAAACTGCAAAGAATTTCTGTATTTCATTTGGAGATAGTTATGACTTTTTGATACAAATATGGAATATTACCTGAAAACTAGTGGTAGTTGTGCTATGTCCTATGCATTATGCTGATGATATCACTGTTGCATTTACCCAGTCCCTTTCTGCGTTAATTTTCACATCAGTAGTGGTTTAATTTTAAACTGAATAGAACAGATCCAAGGATGTTAGGAGTAGAGGACTAAAAGTGGGCCAGAGACTGGACTCATTCTGCAGAGACTATTTAAGCCTTGGAATTTTCTAAAAACTGTGCTTTGGAACTTCAAAGTCCATTTAGGATCATACTGTTTCTCTTGACTGACAGACCTCTTTATCTGCCACCTAACTGTGATGTAGTCAGTTGAGCTCAGCAAGGTTTATTGTAAGCATGTCTTTCCCACTCTTCCACAATCTATTAAATTATAATTTTTCTGATGATATCAATACCAGTTTGTAAACTACTTGAAGGCAGTGACTCTATCTTCATGTTTACATTTCTGGTACTTGGTATAGGGCTTAGCAAATAACAAGAAAACAGCATGTGGTTGCTAAGTGAGTGGATGGATGGATAGATGATGTGGGATTCCTCTCTGTATGATGTGAATATCATTGGTTAATAAAGAAACTGTCTTAGGCCTGTGCAGGGCAGAACATAGGTAAGTGGGGAAAATTAAAGTGAATGCTGGAAGAAGGGAGGTGAAGTCAAGAGAAGCCATGTATCCTCACCGAACACAGACACCGGAACTTTACAAGGTAAGCCATACTATGGTGGCAATACACAGATTAACAGAAATGGGTTAAATTAAGATGTAATAGTTAACCAATAAGAAGCTAGAACTAATAGGCCAAGCAGTGATTTAATTGATACAGTTTCTGTGTGGTTATTTTGGGGCTGAGCAGTGAGGAAAGAAACAAGTGGGCTCTTACAACAGATGGTTGGATGTTTGGATGGATGGGTGAATGGATGGGTAGGAGGATAGATGCACAAATATGCTTGTAGGTAGAAGCTTTGTGCATTGGAGCAACACAACTTCAAATATCTGGCAGGTACTTTCCAAATTAACACAGAGAAGCATAACATTACTTATGCATACTCAATCAATAACTCAGGTTTATTATTAACTAACACATTTTAGGTTAACCATTTTTTATTATTTATATATTGCCACATGGCCATAGCTTTTACAGATCTACTGGCATGTTGTTTCTTGGGAGGCTGCTCACATCTTTTCTCCACTCTACTCTTCCACATCCAAGTCATCAGTTTGATCATTCCACCTAACCCTATCCTGTGTGGCTATTGGCTAAACAGCTTGTATTATTAATCAATTAGAGCAACATATATTCACAGCATGCAAAAGGGTTATCCAACAGCATTTCCCCCTTTCTGTCCAATCAAAAAAGAAGGTTCCAACCTTAACATAGTAAAATTACATACAACAAAAGTCATCAAGTAAGCCGGGCGATGGTGGCACACGCCTTTAATCCCAGCACTCAAAGGCAGAGGCAGGCAGATCTCTGTGAGTTCGAGACCAGCCTGGTCTACAAGAGCTAGTTCCAGGACAGGATACAAAGCCACAGAGAAACCCTGTCTCTAAAACCAAAAAAAAAAAAGTCATCAAGTAAAAATTACAGTTACAATATCTAGTCTATTTGTATTTGACAAAATTAGAGAGAATATTTTATTATCTATCTTATCTTGTTGATTCTAAAGTTTTATATCTAATTTACCATTTGTCACAACTAAGAAAAACTATAATTATAACTATCTACTCTTTAACTCTGTCAAAGGCCTGAGGAGTAAATAATATTGCCTGAGTAAGCGAGAAGTGCAAGCAAGCAACTTCTAAAAATGTAAGAAATGCCAGAAACAGCTGGCTGCTTGGAGAGTCACCCAAGGTCTCCCTGGGACATTGGAGTATCCAACTGTGGCTTATAGGCCTAAAATATCTGACAGATCATTTTCAGAAGCAGGAAATTTTGAAGAACTTTCTTACCGTGTCTTTGCAAAGTTTTGCAGTTACTTTTCCTTGTGTCCTGTTGGTCTAGATTGGATAGTGTACTTCCTGTCAGCAGTTAAGGTAAGGGCAGTTTTTACCCAGTAGTCCAGTTTTGCCAAGAAGAAAACAAACTCCATATAAAGTGTCTTCAGTGTCCATTATTCCACTCATCACTGCTGCGTGGAGCTGATGTGTCTCAATATAAGTTACTAAAATATTTTAAATGCCATATTCTGTAGGTCATTGAAATGTTTGAAAATTACCTACTTATTTTCAATATGTCTTTGAATATCTAGAATACCTAACTAGCCTGACTTTAAGTTTGACTATTATAGATGATTAATTGTAATTATGTAAAACTATATTTCTTAATATTATAGTACATTTTAATTGAGCTGTATAAGCACAATATTTTAAAGATGAGTAAAATATACATACAGTATAACAAAATTAACCTTAAATTTATATCAATAAAGTAAAATCCATACCAATATGAAATATTTTAGGATTAACAGTTATTTTCAGTTTTAGGCAGGTTCAATAATCTACCTGTTTTCCATCATTTCTATATCATATTCTGACTTCCTTTTTAGAAAAAATTTGACTCTGACCAATAACAATTTATAAGCAATCCCCTTAAATGACAAAATCATTTATAAACAATATTTAGGGAATTCTGATATAGTTTTCTAGACAACTTCCTGATGATTGTTGGGCAAGGAGACCTTTGAGGGACCCTGAGAAAATTTAGAATGGTGGTCAAGTCCTAACTAGGGCATTTTGTGCAGCTGGGCCACCTCAGCCAACATCCTTGAAGCTGTTATGAATGTTGGATTACCCAGAACATCATTCTCATGGAGACCTTTCCAGGAGTTTTCCTTACTCAAATCCTGTTAACTTGGTAGAAATCCACAGCTTCTTGTCTTCTGTGGAAACAAAAGCAGAACCTCTTTTCTAAATCAGCTTATCTTTAGACCCAAATTTCAAAGTCAAAACATCTTTAAAATATATAGGTTGTTTTAACTTAGCAGACCCCCCAGTCTGATGTCTCTCAACAGTTAGTTCATTAACAGTCAAAAATCCAAAGAAAAGACAATAAAACACACAATCCAGACTCCATTTGATTTTCATCTTTGTATGGCTTATTATATTTTTTATTACTCTATTCTTTTTTAAAAGACTTTCTCTACCCATTTTTAGAGTTTTTTTTTTTTTTGTCTGAATCTGTCTCTACTTCATATATATCTTTTCTGACTACATGAGTCTTTAAACTGCTAAGCAGCATAGCTAGACCAAAGTTGTAGCTTTGGTGACTGGCTTGATTCCATTCCTTAGCTTTCTGGGAGACTAACTTCAGGTTGGTAGTACTGGCTGGAGCCATGTTTACCACTCGAACTCTAGAATGTTTCAGAGTGCATGCTGCTAACTCAGAAGTAGTATGCCACCTACTGCTTGTAAACCCAGTGAAGTGTTTATTGGTAGGGCCTCTGAGAAGAGCCACCATTTTTTGCTGTTAACACCGAGTCAGAAAGCCATCTCTTAATGGAGCTATACCTCTACTCACCACCAGCAAGCAGAGCCTATTCAAGAAAAAGTGGTTACCAAGAAGCTGAGTGTGACTCCATTTTTTGTGTGCTTAGAATCTTTTTTAAAACTTTTTCATGCTGAGAGGTGAGAGTGCATGCCTTTAGTCCCAGCACTTGGGAGGCAGGGGCAGGCAGATCTCTGTGAGTTTGAGGCCAGGTTGGTCTACAAGAGCTGCTTCCAGGACAGCTAAAGCTGTTATACAGGGAAACCTTGTCTCAAAAAACAAAAACAAAAACAAACAAACAAAAACCAAACATTAAAAAAAAAATCTTTTTTCTGACTTTATGTGGAAATTCTTGCCTAACATTTGGGTTTCATGTGTAAACAGAGAAGGCTTTTGTTTCCCGGCTGTGCATTTCTTAATGATCACACAGAAACGTTAACCATTTGTCCTATAACTCAGGCTGATTATAAACTAGCTCTTGCATTTTAAGTTAAGCATTTTCTATTAATCTATGTATTACCAAATGGCCAAGGCTTTACTGGTCTGCTGGCATGTGATTTATTCGGTGACTGCTCATGTCTATCTCCACTCTCTTCCTCCTCCTGAGTCATCAGTTTGATTGTTGTGCCTAACACTATCATGCCTGTGTATTGGTCAAACGACTTTTATTTTTAGCCAATGAGAGCAACATATATTCCCAGTGTACAGAAGGGTTATCCCACAGCAAATGCTGACTAAGGCAATAAGTGGTTCCTGTTTATCCTAATCTTTAATACTGTGCTGACAAATCTGTTGATTTTTAACTTCAAAGAAGAACTAAAAAGTGTGTTATAGCTTCAGGTTTAAGTCACAGCCAGGGGAGTGGAAATTCCAGGCAGGGCTCCAGCTCTAATCAGCAATGGTTCTATTGCTCCAAGGACCTAGAGAGGAAAAGCTTCTACAGTGCTTCTTAGAGTCACAAAGCAAAGTCTGATTTTAACACCCAATTCAGTCCCCACACATTTTAAAGCTTTTATAATGTTCATTTTCACAATTGCATAAAAGCAAAATTGAAGTCATCAATTTAAAGATGTTAGAACTTATATTCACTTGAAGATGGAACCACTGTTTAGGAAAGGAGGTGCAGGGGAGCCCAATAAGTAGAGTACTTGACTGTCAGGAATGAAGTCCCGGTTGCCAACACTCTGTACATCAGGGAAGATAGCACATGCCTTTAATCCGAACCCCTAGAAAATGGAGGCAGGAGAACCAGAAATGTTTGAGATCTCACAGAAAAAGTCAATAAATGGGTTCTGCCCACATGTTCACTGATCTGAAATTCTGACATATCTAGCCACTATAAACTGGTATGCATACTGAGTACTGCTCAATACTACAAAAAAACCCCACACATTTTAAAGCTTTTATAATGTTCATTTTCACAATTGCATATAAGCTATGAAATTTCCTTGTGTTTAACTACAGTTCTTTTGACTCAATAAAATCTGTTTCTTGGAAAAAAAAGAAATTCCCTTACTATGCAATGATAACTGAGATTTTATTATTTTTTTTAATTTTTTAATTTATTTATTTATTAAAGATTTCTGTCTCTTCCCCGCCACCGCCTCCCATTTCCCTCCCCCTCCCCCAATTAAGTCCCCCCCCCCCCCCGCCTCAGCCCGAAAAGCAATCAGGGATCCCTGTCCTGTGGGAAGTCCAAGGAACCCCCACCTCCATCCAGGTCTAGTAATTTGAGCATCCAAACTGCCTAGGCTCCCACAAAGTCAGTGTGTGCAGTAGGATCAGAAACCCATTGCCATTGTTCTTGAGTTCTCAGTAGTCCTCATTGTCCGCTATGTTCAGAGAGTCCCGTTTTATCCCAGGCTTTTCCAGACCCAGGCCAGCTGGTCTTGGTGAGTTCCCAGTAGAACATCCCCATTGTCTAAGTGTGTGGGTACACCCCTCATGGTCCTGAGTTCCTTGCTCGTGCTCTCTCTCCTTCTGCTCCTGATTTGGACCTTGAGATTTCAGTCCTGTGGGTCTCTTGTCTCTGTCTCCTTTCATCGCTTGCTGATATTCAGAATATCAGCAAGAATATTCAGGAGGATGCCTATATGTTTTTCTTTGGGTTCTCCTTATTTAGATTCTTTAGGATCACTAATTATAGGCTCAATGTCCTTGGTTTATGGCTAGAAAACAAATATGAGTGAGTACATCCCATGTTCCTTTTTTGGAGTCTGGCTTACCTCACTCAGGATAGTGTTTTCTATTTCCATCCATTTGTATGCAAAATTCAAGAAGTCCTTGTTTCTTACTGCTGAGTAGTACTCTAATATGTATATATTCCATACTTTCTTCATCCATTCTTCCATTGAAGGGCATCTAGGTTGTTTCCAGGTTCTGGCAATCACAAACAATGCTGCTATGAACATAGTAGAGCATATACTTTTGTTGTATGATAAGGCCTCTCTTGGGTATATTCCCAAGAGTGGTATTGCTGGGTCCAGGGGTAAGTTGATCCCGAATTTCCTGAGAAACCACCATACTGCTTTCCAAAGTGGTTGCACAAGTTTGCATTCCCACCAGCAATGGATGCGTGTACCCCTTTCTCCACAACCTCTCCAGCAAAGGCTATCATTGGTGTTTTTTATTTTAGCCATTCTGACAGGTGTAAGATGGTATCTTAAAGTTGTCTTGATTTGCATTTCCCTGATCGCTAAGGAAGTTGAGCATGACCTTAAGTGTCTTTTGGCCATTTGAAGTTCTTCTGTTGAGAATTCTCTGTTCAGCTCAATGCCCCATTTTATAATTGGGTTGGTTAGCCTTTTACGGTCTAGTTTCTTGAGATCTTTATATATTTTGGAGATCAGACCTTTGTCAGTTGCAGCGTTGGTGAAGATCTTCTCCCAGTTAGTGGGTTGCCTTTGTGTCTTAGCGACAGTGTCCTTTGCTTTTCAGAAGCTTCTCAGTCTCAGGAGGTCCCATTTATTCAATGTGGTCCTTAATGTCTGTACTGCTGGGGTTGTACGTAAGAAGTGGTCTCCTGTGCCCATGTGTTGTAGAGTACTTCCCACTTTCTCTTCTATCAGGTTAAGTGTGTTCGGACTGATATTGAGGTCTTTAATCCATTTGGACTTGAGTTTTGTGCATGGTGATAGATATGGATCTATTTTCATTCTTCTACAGGTTGACATCCAGTTTTGCCAGCACAATTTGTTGAAGATGCTCTCTTTTTTCCACTGTATACTTTTAGCTCCTTTATCGAAAATCAGGTGTTCATATGTTTGTGGGTTAATGTCAGGGTCTTCTATTGGATTCCAGTGGTCGACTTCTCTGTTTTTATGCCAATACCAAGCTGTTTTCAATACTGTAGCTCTGTAGTAGGGTTTGAAGTCAGGGATGGTAATGCATCCAGACGCTCCTTTGTTGTATAAGATTGCTTTGGCTATCCTGGGTTTTTTGTTTTTCCATATAAAGTTGATTATTGTCTTCTCCAGATCTGTGAAGAATTTTGATGGGATTTTGATGGGTATTGCATTGAATCTATAGATTGCTTTTGGTAGAATTGCCATTTTTACTATGTTGATCCTCCCAATCCAGGAGCAAGGAAGATCTTTCCATTTTCTGGTGTCCTCTTCAATTTCTTTCTTCAAAGACTTAAAGTTCTTGTCAAATAGATCTTTCACATCCTTGGTCAGAGGTACCCGAAGATATTTTATGCTATTTGTGGCTATCGTGAAAGGTGATGCTTCTCTAATTTCCCTCTCTGTTTCCTTTTCCTTAGTGTATAGGAAGGCCACTGATTTTTTGGAGTTGATCTTGTATCCTGCCACATTACTAAAGGTGTTTATCAGCTGTAGGAGTTCTTTGGTAGAGTTTTTGGGGTCGCTTATGTATACTATCATATCATCTGCAAATAACGATAGCTTAACTTCATCTTTTCCGAAACAAATCCCTTGATCCCTTTATGTTGTCTTATTGCTATTGCTAGAACTTCAAGCACTATATTGAAGAGGTATGCAGAGAGTGGACATCCTTGTCGTGTTCCTGATTTTAGTGGGATGGCTTTGAGTTTTTCTCCATTTAATTTAATGTTAGCTGATGGCTTGCTGTAAATAGATTTTATTATATTTAGGTATGACCCTTGTATCCCTAATCTCTCCAAGACTTTTAACATAAATGGATGTTGAATTTTGTCAAATGCTTTTTCAGCATCTAATGAAATGATCATATGTTTTTTTTTTCTTTCAGTTTATTTATATGCTGGATTACATTGATAGATTTTTGTATGTTGAACCAGCCCTGCATCTCAGGAATGAAGCCTACTTGATCATAATGGATAATTTTTTGGATGTGTTCTTGGATTTGGTTTGCCAGTATTTTGTTGAGGATTTTTGTGTCGATATTCATGAGTGAGATTGGCCTGTAATTCTCTTTCCTGGTTGAGTCTTTGTGTGGTTTTGGTATCAGAGTAACTGTAGCTTCATAAAAGGAATTTGGTAATGACCCTTCTGATTCTATATTGTGGAATACATTAAGGAGTATAGGTATTAGGTCTTCTTGGAAGTTCTGGTAGAATTCTGCATTGAAACCATCTGGTCCTGGGCTTTTTTTGGAAGGGAGGTTTTTGATAACAACTTCTTATTCTTCGCGACTGACAGGTCTGTTTAGATTGTTCACCTGGTCCTGGTTTAATTTTGGTAAATGGTATTTATCTAAAAACGTGTCCATTTCTTTTGTATTTTCCAGTTTTGTGGCATACAGGCTTTTGTAGTAAGATCTAATGACTCTCTGAATTTCCTCTGTGTCTGTGGTTATGTCCCTCTTTTCATTTCTGATCTTATTTATTTGCGTGTTCTCTCTCTGTCGTTTAATTAGTTTGGATAAGGGTTTGTCGATCTTGTTGATTTTCTCCAAGAACCAACTTTTTGTTTCATTGATTCTTTGGACTGTTTTCTGCATTTCTATTTTGTTGATTTCCGCCCTCAGTTTGATTATTTCCAGTCTTCTACTCCTCCTGTGCGTGTCTGCTTCTTTTTTTTTCTAGAGCTTTCAGGTGTGCTGTTTAGTCTCCGATGTATGCTTCCTCTGTTTTCTTTAAGTGGGCACTTAGTGCTATGAACTTTCCTCTTAGCACTGCTTTCATAGTGTCCCATAGGTTTGATTATGTTGTCCCTTTATTTTCATTAAATTCAAGGAAGACTTTAATTTCTTTCTTGATTTCTTCCTTGACCCAGCTGAGGTTCAGTAGTTGACTCTTCAGTTTCCATGAGTTTGTCGGCTTTCTGGAGGGAGGATTGTTGTTGAATTCTAACTTTAATCCATGGTGATCTGATAAGACACAGGTGGACACTGATATTTTTTTTGTATCTGTGGAGGTTTCCTTTGTTTCCGAGTATGTGGTCAATTTTCGAGAAGGTTCCATGGGCTGCAGAGAAGAAGGTATATTCTTTCCTATTTGGGTGGAATGTTCTATAGATGTCTGTTAAGTCCATTTGCTTCACTACCTCCAGTAGTTCTCTTATTTCTCTATTACGTTTCTGTCTGATTGACCTGTCCATTACTGAGAGAGGTGTGTTGAAGTCTCCTACTACTAGTGTGTGTGGTTTGATGTCTGCCTTGAGTTTTAGTAATATTTCTTTTACATATGTGGGTGGTTTTATATTAGGGGCGTAAATATTCAGGATTGAGATGTCATCCTGACAAATTGTTCCTGTTATGAGTATAAAGTGTCCATCTCGATCTCTTCTGATTGATTTTAGTTTGAAGTCAGTTTTGTTAGAAATTAATATGGCCACACCTGCTTTTTTCTTATGTCCATTTGCTTGAAAGACATTTTCCCAACCATCTACTCTGAGTAGATGCCTGTCTTTGTGGTTGAGATGTGTTTCTTGCAAACAGCAGAATGTTGGATCCTCTTTTCGTATCCAATCTCTTAGCTTGTGCCTTTTTATAGGTGAATTGAGACCATTAATATTAAGTGATATTAATGACCAGTGGTTGTTCAGGCGGATATTCTTGTTGTATTTGGAAGTAGAATTTGTGTGTCTCCCTTCTTTGAGTTGTGCTAGTGAAGGGTTGCTAGATGCCTGAGTTATTGTAGGCAGTGTTGACAATGTTGAATTCCTTGGGTTGCGGTTTTCCTTCTATTACTTTCTGTAGGGCTGGATTCGTGGCTACGTATTGTTTAAATTTGTTCTTATCCTGGAATGTCTTGATTTCTCCATTTATAGTGAATGAAAGCTTGGCTGGGTATAGTAGTCTGGGCTTGCATACATGGTCTCTTAGCTTCTGCAGTACTTCTATCCAGGACCTTCTGGCTTTCATTGTTTCCATAGAGAAATCAGGTGTAAGTCTGATCGGTTTACCTTTATAAGTTACTTGGCCTTTTTCCTTTGCAGCTCTTAGTATTCTTTCTTTAACCTGTATATTTTGTGTTTTGATTATTATATGGCGAGGGGATGTTTTCCTTTGATCCAGTCTGTTTGGTGTTCTGTATGCTTCTTGAATATTCAAATGAATATCTTTCTTTAAGTTGGGAAAGTTTTCTTCCATAATTTTGTTAAAAATATTTTCTGGGCCTTTGAGCTGTGACTCTTCTCCTTCTTCTATTCCTATTATTCTTAGATTTGGTCTTTTTACTGTGTCCCATAATTCCTGAATGTTTTGTGATGAGAATTTGTTGGCTTTGCAGTTTTCTTTGATCAGAGTGTTTATTTTCGCTATGGTGTCCTCAGAATCTGAGATTCTTTCTTCTATTTCTTGTATTCTATTGATTATGCTTGTTTCTGTAGGCTCTTCTCGTTGACCTAGATTTTCCATATCCAGCTGGTCCTCAGTTTGTGTTTTCTTCCTTGATTCTATTTCAGTTTTCAATTCTTGAACTGTTTCCATTACCTGTTTGATCGTTCTTTCTTGGTTTCCCAGGGTTTTATGTACGTATTTACTCATTTCTTCAAATTTTTGGTTATACTTCTCATCCATTCCTATAAGGGCATTTTTCACATGTTGTTTAAGGGACTCTACTGCTTTCAAAAAGTCAATTTTTTCCACTTCTTCTGTGTTAGGGTGTTGGAGACCTTCTGTTGTAAGATCATTGGGTTCTGGTGTTTTCATGTTGTTTTTCAGATTATTGGGTAAATTCTTTCCTTGGCGCCTGCCCATCTCCTCCTATCAATGCTATCTAAGGGGTCTGTTAAAACTGGTCCAGGTTTCCCTGCTGGCCAGGGGCTCTTCTTACAAAATGCCCTTGCTCTGTTTCCTGGTTCCTGCAGGGGGCCAAGATCCCTCTCACCCCTCAGAATGGTCTTCAGGAATAGGACCCGGCTCCTCCTTTGCCAGGGACCTCCCCAACCGAAGGCCTACCTCTTTGGTGTAACTGTAGTGGGGCGATCTGTTCTCAGTGTTTCGCTCGGTCCCTGCAGCCTGCTTCTGCTGCTGGGGTGGTTCCCGCTGCCAGCAGCCTGTGTCCTCTGCTGCCGCTCAGGTCCCAGCCGGTTCCAGCCTGTCCCAGTTGGTCCCCGCTGGCTGTGCTGGTTCCGGCCGCCTTCCGCCACCCGGTGTTCCGGCCGCCTTCCGCAGCCCGGTGATTTTATTATTTTTAAAATCTCTAGCAAACAAACAAAAATATACTTACCTTTGCACACTTTAATTATTAATAAGTTTTCTACATCAATTCTGTGTACTTGCATCAGAAATAAAAAATATGAGAGCTCTCTTCTAACCATCATTCATCTTTAAATTTGGTATAGAAAGATCAATTTTCTGCAAATCAGACCTGTTGCAAGTTTTAAATGTTACAATATTTATCAATAATGGAAAAATAATTTAATATGTTTATTTAAAATAAGTGTGTTCCAGGGGAATCAGAAAATGATCGTATTAATATAGCGAGGGTTTTACTCTTAGCACTGTATATGAATTAATGGAAATAAATACCCAGGTGATTGTTCACTCAGATCATTATGGGTATTTGTCAAAGCAGACAGAAAATGGAGGTTCTACACTTAAAATAACTTTAAAATACATATTTTCCATCCATTCTGTCTTTTCTATTTCTAGTTTTTCATGTTTTCTTGATTGACTTTGTCGATACAAACCTAAACTTATCTCAGAGATGGACAGCTTAATTGAGAAAATGCTTCCATAAGATAGGCCCATAGGCAAGTATTCATAGAATTTTCTCCTTTAATGATTTATTATTATTAATTGTTATTATCATCAACAACAGCATTCTCATCCTCATTCCCAATGCAGTTTCCATTCCCTTCTCTCCTCCCAGTCCTTTCTGCTCACCTCACCTTTTCATGTCCCCATCCACTCCTCCCTTTCTATTCAGAAAAACGCAGCCCTCCCTTGGAGGAGGCCTAACATGGCATATCAAGTTGCAGTAAGACTAAGTACCTTCCTTTGTATTAATCTTGGAAAAGGCAACCCAGTAAGAGAAATAGGGTCCCAAAAGCCTGTAAAGATTCAGAGACAGCCCCTACTTCCAATGTTAGTCCCATAAGAAGACCAAACTACACAGCTATCACATATATGCAGAGTGTCTAGGTCAGTCTCACGCAGGCTCCCTGGTTGGCAATTTAGTCTCTGTAATGGAAAATTTTTAACTAAGGATTTATGTGGAAGAACCTCAGCTGTTGTCATATGTGCCATCCCTGGCCAGGTAGCCCTGAATGGTATAAGATGAGCAAGGCATGGGGAGCCCAAACCAGTAAGCATCCTTTTTTTTACAGCCTCTGCATTAGTTGCTGCCTCTCAATTCGTGCCTTGAGCTCCTTACCTGACTTTCATGGATGATGGTCTACGAACTGTAAGAAAAAATCAACTTCCTCCCTCAAGTTGCTTTCAGTCATAGTCTTTTATGATAACAATGGAAAGCTAACTAAGACATGTGTTTGTGTATGTGCAGTATGTGTGCATGTGTGCATACCTGCTTATGTGAGTAAAGGTTCACATGTATGTGTGGGTGCTCTTGAGGGCTCAATCATGTGCATGTGTACACACAAATATGTATATGTGTGTATATGACATTGGATCTCACAATTGAATCCAGGGCTCACCAATATGATGCTTCTGATTACTCAGCTCACTCCAGGGATTCCAGAGTTCTGCCTTCCTAGTTCAGGAATCCCAGTTAAGAAGCCTTGTGTACTAAGCATCTATATGAGAAATTCAACTCTGGCCCTCACATTTGTGAGTCAAAATTTTTAACCACTGACTTGTCACCTTAGCCCCAACTTTTTTTTTTTTTTTGGTTTTTCGAGACAGGGTTTCTCTGTGGTTTTGGAGCCTGTCCTGGAACTAGCTGTTGTAGACCAGGCTGGTCTCGAACTCACAGAGATCCGCCTGCCTCTGCCTCCCGAGTGCTGGGATTAAAGGTGTGTGCCACCACCGCCCGGCTTTTTTTTTTTTTGATTTTTTTTCCCCCAACTTTTCTTTACCTCTATGTTGGTAGTTGTGTTCGAATTATTATAGATCAAATGCATAAACCTTTCTTTTAAAGAAAAGAGCAAATTAAAATGGCAGAATTAATTAATCACTCCTCTCAGTATTTCCTGTTACTATATGACCTACTTTTTGTTATAGATCCACAATCTCAGAAAAAGAGAAACTTTATAAATGTAAAAAACTTCATCTTATTGTTAGCAAGGACTTTATTGCCTGAATGAGAAACATCCCATACACTTTGGTTTTTAAACTCTTGCTCCTTGACAAATGGTGCTCTTAGGAGGCTTTGGAAAATTTTAGGAAGTGGGGTCTATTTCGAGAAAGTAGATCACTGGATGGGGGCTATTTGTGCTTTATAGTCTCAAGCTGCTTCTGACTTGTACTCTCCCTCTGTTTCCAGGTCAACAGAAATTCTAGTATGTATTCTGCATGGGCGGGAGGTGGTCCCAACCACCATGTTTTCCACATCAAGATAAATGCTCTCTAAACCACTAGCCAAAACAAATCGTTCCTGCTGGAAGTTGTCTCTGTCTAGTGCTCTGCCCCAGAATAAGAAAATCAACTAATGCAAACATACTGCTCTCAGAGGAAGCCTCAAAAGGTTTTACCTTGCTTTGTAGTGACCAGATCCACCTGGCACTGGAACCAACAAAGCAGCAGGGGACGTGTGCACACACCAGATTTCTGCGAAGGACTTTGTGAATTCTCAGCCTTTGAGGAGCCCCACAATCTTCCCTTGGGCAGAGATATCACCATTTTTAGTAATTCAGAAGAAATGACATTGTTCCAGTGAGCAGAAGAAAATTCCAAAATAGAAATATTTTCATGGAAGAGCTAGGTCAGAGCTTTTGAATGCCAACTGCAACAGGCAGAATAACAGCTACCACAAGGAAGTACGTGATTCAGATTCTCAGAACTTCAGGATCTGTTTCCTGGTATGGAAAAGAGTGTGTGGCTATGATTAAAGTTAAGGGATTTGCAATAGTGACATTATCTGGATCACAAACATGGTGCTGGGCTAACCCCTCTTGCCCTTAGGCATGGAAGTCCTTTCTAGGGGCATTCAGAGAGATGTGACAGGAGATAAAGAAACAGGGGGAAGTGACTTTATTGGCCTTGAAGATGTGAAAGGAGCAATGAGCCAAGGAGTGTGGGTGGCCCCTGCAACTGGAAAAAGTCAGGAAACAGAATGCCCTGAGGTCTTTAAAAGGGAGCAAGGCCCACCAGCACACTGAGTTTAGCCCCAGGAGATTTCGGTTAGACTTCTGACCCACTGAGCTGTAAGATAACCAATGTGTGCAGTTTTATGTCAGATTTTTTGATAATCCCTTAGAGCAGGAAGAAGAGAGAAACAGAGCAGTCCACAGGCTTACTCTGGTATGCTATCAGGAACTTTTGCTTAAAACCATAGTTACAATGTCTTATAAATGCAGAAGATCTGCTAACTTTGGATCATATTTGTATAGAAAAGCAATTCACAAAACTTAGAGAATGGTTCCTCTTTCCCACAGGACCAGTTACCCTGTAGTCATTGCTGCATGATGGCTCCCATTCTCAATTGTCTCCTTACTATCTATCAATCTACTGCAAAGGGTTGACTTGTAGCACAAGATTCAGAATAACCCGACACAATTTTCTAGACTCACAGCATCATGTAAGAGGGTAGATAATTCCACTGCTGTCAGTGAAGCCTTGGAGATGATAAAGTAGCCTATATAAGTCTCCACCCCCAGAAGGAAGTAACCAGTGATTGGATGGAGAGGACCTGCAGTGATGTGGCAGAGTTATCACATCTGGCTACAGCAGAAATGAGGTCATCTGCTGGATGCTGCAGTTGTATCCACATCCCAATGAAGATATTCTCTCATGACTCTTTGAACAAAATTTTACCTCCATCATTAAAAATATAAAATAGCCAGGAGGTGGTGGCGCACGCCTTTAATCCCAGCACTGGGTAGGCAGAAGCAGGCAGATCTCTGTGAGTTCGAGGCCAGCCTGGTCTACAAGAGCTAGTTCCAGGATAGGCTCCAAAGCTACAGAGAAACCTTGTCTTGAAACACAAACACACACACGCACACACACACACACACACACACACACATCTATCTATCTATCTATCTATCTATCTATCTATCTATCTATCTATCAATAAAACCGTCATCTGAATTGTGTCACGGAACATTTTTTCAGTTTCAGATTTTCTAGAACTTCAAAATGGAACTGTGTACTCTGCTATTTCTACTATGGAATCATTTGCTCTCGTTCTTACTCAAGGACATCATGGCCCTAGGAATTTAGTCCTTTTTATTGTTGAGCAATACTTCTTTCACAGCACAAATAAAACCTTTCAGTCTTTACATTGATCTATTAACATTTTTGGTTTGCTTCTGGTTGGGTTGGTTATTAATAAACTTGCTATGGACATATAAAGGTATAAGATGTCATGAGCCGCATGGCTATTGAATGCATTGGATTTAGATTATAAAACGCTGCTATTTCTAATATGTGCCACTGTCCTCGCAAGTAGAAAATGAGTGTGATTTTCTGGTTTCATTTCACCAACACTTGTATTTGTAAATAGTATAAATCTGGCCAATCTAAGAGATGTGAAATGATATCCCAGGGTGTTAATTTATCTTGCCCTCACATTTAGTGTCCATTTAAACGCCTTCCCAGGAGGCTGGCGGGCACTGCTAGTGGGTTGAGTGTTTGATTAACATGCAAGGTCTGAATCCAGTCCCCATCACCATTTCACTTGTCCTATCACCCCGGAACTTTGCAGACAAAGGCAGGAAGATTGGGAGCTCTGGGTCATCCTCAGCTACAGAGTGAGCTTGACACCGGTCTGAGCTATATAAGACTCTCTTAAAAGAAAGAAAGAGAGAGAGAGAGAGAGAGAGAGAGAGAGAGAGAGAGGCTTTACAAGTCTTAGACACAAAGATGAACATGTCTCTCATTATTAGGTCTGTTGCAGTGTGTGTACTAACTAGGGTTTCCTAAGTCAACAGAAGATGTGGGAGAAGTAATATTTTCAAACATGCAAACTTTATTTTTGTTCCATAGTTTCAAGACTAAGAATTCAAAGGAAGAAAAATTTGTGCAATAAAAGAAAAGCAAATAGGTGGGGGCAATGAGATTGGGGAGGCGCGGAAGGAAAGTGTTGATCTAGTATTCAAAAGGTCCTAGAGACCATCCGTTGTGCAGCAAATAAAACGCACAAACAAGGAAGCGAACACCCATTGATAAAGGTCAAAGTTGACTGGGAAGCACCCAGAGGAGAACAACACAGTTAAAAAGCTGCCTCTGTGGTGTCTCTGCACACCTCTGCTGCTATTTATACAGATGATTTGCTCCTTTGACTGTGCTGCACATGTGTGTTCTTCCTGAACTTTTGGGACAGGTGTGTGCTGCACATACCCCAGGATGCATGGTATCGTTCCATGTTCTCAGTGGTGTCTGTTGAAGCGCAGTTTTTACTTCTGAGGAAGCCCAGTAAGTCCTTTGCCCTGAGCATTTATGGTGAGCTCATTAGAAATCCTTACCAATCCCAATGTTTCAGATTTTCTACCAGGTTTCTTTCTCTAAATTTTATAGCTAGCTTTTATGTTTAGTATAACCCATGTCTAATTAATTTTAACATAAGATACGAGGCAAGGATCAAAGCTAATGTTTTCCATATGAATAACAAATTGTTTCTGCACCATGTTTAAAGAGGTCTGTATTCTCCCCGTCGGAGCTGACACTATGTCATAGTTATTTGACAGTATATTTGGAAGGTCTGTTTTCAGGCTCTTCTCTCGGTGTTTTAGATGGTTATCTGTACAACTATTACATTGCTCCGATGTTTTACTTTTAAACTAAACTTTGAACTTGAGAAATATGAGTCAGGAAACTTCATTTTTTGGAGCCAAGTTAATAGTTTTAGAGTCGTCAGGTGTCCATATCAGCGGCCCAGTTTCTTAACTAGGAAGGAGATACTGGTTTGATTTTGATAGTTGCTCATCTATTTTAGTGAGAATGAGCATTACACTATCGAATCTTTCACCCCATTAACATGTCAAAGCACTTTTCATTTAAATTCATCAATATTTATACTTTAGCCTAGAAGGCTTAAATTAGTCTCCAGGTGTTAACTGATTTCTTTCTCTTGTAGACTGAATTATTCTTAAACTTCATTTTGAAATCACTTGTTGCTAAGGTAAATAAATAATCAATTAAAAAAATTTCTTTGTTTATAATTAATACTAATAGTGTGGCTGTGTGTGTAGATTCCTTGAAAAACTTTACATAAGAAATTACATGCACAATTATATATATATATATATAAATACATATATCAACAGATTGATAATTTCTATTTAGACTTTTTGTTTTTATGCATTATTATTGTTTTCTTTTGCCCTTTGGTGAACTGTCCATCATAGTGACTAAAGCAAGCAATGAGAAGAGGTATGGTTATCAAAGTCTATTTTAGGGGGAAAGTATTTAACTCTCTAGTTTTATATGTTTGGACAGGTCCCTTTACAGATTAAGAAAAAATATCCTCTATTTTTAATTTGCTTAGGAATTTTTTGTATAATCTTATCAAGCTTATCACCTGCTACAATTAGCAATCAGTCAATACAAAGCTTCTGGTTTAACATTAGTTGATTGGCTTAGCTTTTAAAATATACACCATGTTGCTGCCAACATTAGATCAGACAAGAATATATTAAACACTATATTATCACTATTGTCATTATTGTTAGATATACAAAGCAAGAAATGTCCTACCTCAAACAAGCGTTTGTATCCCCAAACCTTTATTACTTTGAATGAAATAATTACCATTTCCTTGCACATGGCACTGCAGGGTTTATCAGGTGGTTTTAAAGAGCAATATCCTATTTTGTCTTTAAAATGTTTAGGTTTGGTTAAATAAGAATTTTTTTTAAAAAAATATATAACTCTTTTCTTTGTTTTACCAAGTGCATTCTAGCAGGGTAGCAATAAGGAATAACCATCTAAGGCAGGGTGCTGCCACAGACACAAGATGCTGATGTCCAGGCTTCTGCTCTATGCTATCTGAGTATTCAGTGCCTGTGGGGGTTAGAGGAAAGTGTTGCTAACAATAATGACATAAAATCCCCTCATGCTTAGTGTACTTGCATTCATTTAATGAGAATTTGGAACTTTTGTGGCCAGATTTATAGCACAAAATTCATCTGAATATGTTTTCCCAAGGCTGTAGATTCATGTCTTGATGTACACAGACACATGGGGCAGGGCTTTGTTCTCTGGTCCTAATAGAGCGTTGGCACATAGTTCAGTGTCTGTCTTAGGGGAAGTCACGTGATTAGTGCTGAGTCAGTATTCTCTGTTACTACATGATACTACTTTTTCTGAGAGCAGGATAGGGATTGCAGTTCTCATAGATTTTTAATATCTTGATTATTTTTTTACAATAAAAGTATCTCAAAAATAATTGTGCTCTTCTGAAATTCTGTTCCAGTTCTAAAATTTCTTATTTTATATCCATATATATTTTATACGTGTGTGTGTGTGTGTGAGTGTGTGTGTGTGTGGTGGGGAAAACAGAATGATTATTGCGGAACTATATTTTATTTAAAGTTAAAGGATAGATCTATCCTCCTGTAACCTCGGCAAAACCCTGAAACACAGCTCGCTCCAATAGTGAGAGAACTAAAAGTTGAATGAGTGAACAGCCATGTGGCAGAACACCCCACTCTCTAGGTCCTCCCCAGTGGGACAAAACCCCAGGCCCCTCCCCAAGCCCCTCAGTTTTTCTAGCCAGCCAGCAGGGAGTTCCCTTAGCCAACTTGGGAGATCCCCCAAAACATGAACACAACCAGCAGCTTTACAAACTACTAGCCACACCCAGCCCTCAAACCCTCCTATCCTCATGAAACCTCAGTGGAATGCTGAAACACAGCTTGCTCCAATACTGAGGAGACTTAAGAGGTGAGTGAAGAGACACATGACAAGCCGACCCACTCTCTAGGTCCTCCCCAGTGGGACAAAATCCAAGGCCCCTCCCCCAACTTCCTTGGTTTTTCTAGCCAGCCAGCAGGGAGTTTCCTGTGGCTAGACTCCCCCAAAACCCAAATCCATCCACTGGATCCTCCCCAAGTTACTAGCCACAGCACACCTAAGAACTGAGAGCTTGCTATAATACTGAGGGGACCAACAGCATGCTACAACACTGAGGGGATTAAAAGAAAGCACCAAGAGAGCAAACCAAGAGAAAAGACCAAGACAGCAGGCTTATAGAGACCTCAGGGGCTATCTGAGACAGACATTGACAGTACAAGGAAGACCAAGAAAAACTCCCAAACACTCAGACAACCAATGCAAAGTTTAAACCAAGATGCAAAGACACTGTAGGACTCATTTGAAGGAAGAGATGGGTAGGCACCAATGTAAGAATTTGTCCAACAACCTAAAAAGCAGCATGGTAACACCAGAACACAGTGATCACACAACAGGAAGACTTGATCATTCTAATCCAGAAGAAGCAGGAGAAAATGACTTTAAACATAACTTTATGAAAATGATGGAGACCTTTAAAAAGGAAATGAGAAACTTCCTTAAAGAAATGGAGGAAAAACAAACAAAAAAATTGGAAGAAGTTAATAAATCCCTCAAAGAAAACCAAGAAAAAAAACCAATCAAACAGTTGAAGGAAACAGTTCAAGACTTGAAGACTGAAATAAAGTTAATAAAGAAAACACAAACAGAAAGAATTCTGGATATGGAAAATCTGGGTAAACAAACAGGAACTATAGAGACAAGTATAACCAACAGAATACAAGAGATAGCATAAAGAACGTCAGGCGCTAAAGAGGAAATTGATGGAGGTGGGTCTTGTATCTTATCTGTTGCTTTCATTGGTTAACTAATAAAGAAAACTGCTTGGCCTGATAGGACAGAAAATTAGGTAGGCAGAGTAGACAGAATAGAATGCTGGGAGAAAGAAGCCGAGTCAGGCAGTTGCCATGATTCTCCGACCCCAGACGGATGTAGGCTAGAATCCTTTCTGGTAAGCCAGCTCGTGGTGCTACACAGAATATTAGAAATGGGTTAGATCAATATGTGAGAGCTAGCCAATAAGAGGCTGGAACTAATGGGCCAAGCAGTGTTTAAAAGGATACAGTTTCCGTGTAATTATTTCTGGTAAAGCTAGCCGGGTGGCAGGACGCAGCCCGCTCATCCTTACAACAGGAAATAGTCTCGTTGGTTAAGGAAAACATTAACTCCAACGAATTCTTAACACAAAACATCCAGGAAATCTGGGATACCAGGAAAAGACCAAACCTACGAACAATAGGGGTAGAACAAGGAGAAGAACTCCAGCTCAAAGGAACAGAAAATATATTCAACAAAATCATAGAAGAAAATTTTCCCAACCTAAATAAAGATATCCCTATGAAGGTACAAGAAGCTTACAGGACACCAAATAGACTGGATCAGAAAAAAATCCCCTTGCCATATAATAATCAAAACACAAAACATACAGAATCAAGAAAGAATATTAAGAGCTGCAATGGAAAAAGGGCAAGTAACATATAAATGTAAACCTATCAGAATTACACCTGACTTCTCAGTGGAAACCATAAAAGTCAGAAGGTCCTGGATAGATGTGACGCAGACAATAAGAGAACATGGATGCAAGCCCAGACTATTATACCCAGCAAAGCTTGCATTCACCATTGCTGGAAAAAAAAGTGAGGTAACCGAAACCCAGAAATAATGGAGGAATGTCATTTGTTAAAAAAATAAAGAAACTGCTTGGCTGGCCCTCATAGGTTAGAACACAGGTGGGTGGAGAAAACAGAACAGAATGCTGGAAGGAAGAGGAAGTGAGCTCAGACTCCACAGCTCTCCTCTCGGGAGCAGACGCCTCAGAAGAGATGCCATGCCCCGCTCCCGGGCAGACACACGCAATGAAGCTCCAACCCAGGATGGACATAGGCTAGAATCTTCCCAGTAAGCGCACTTTGGGGTGCAACACAGATGATTAGAAATGGGCTAAATTAATATGTGAGAATTAGCCTAGAAGAGGCTAGATAGAAATGGGCCAAGCAGAGTTTAAATGAATACAGTTTGTGTGTTGTTATTTGGGGCATAAGCTAGCCAGGCAGCTGGGGTGCTGGGGATGCAGCCCCGTCGCTCTTATTACTACACAGAAAGATAAACATAGTATGTATACACTTGTAAGTAGATATTATCCATTAAATAAATGATTACCTAGTTACAATTCATAGGTCTAGAGAGGTTAGGTAAAAGAGGTCTAAGTGGGGAACACATGGATTACCCTGGAAAGGGGAAATAGGATGATTTAATAGGCAGATGGGGGCAGGTGGAGATGGGAAGGAGGGTATCACGTAGTGAGGGGAGATGGGGCAGAGGGAGAGGGTATGGGTAGAGAAGACTAGAATTGTGGAGAGGGCTTAGGGGAACAGTGTGGACAACTAGTGCAGTGGAAACTTCCTAGTGGCTTTGAAAGTGATCCTAATGAGGACTCTTGGGGATATGGAGCACCATCAGCTCTCTCTTGTCACCAAGCAAAGGCTTCCAGTGGAGGGACCGGGTTGTATTCTGCTTAGTTGTTGGCCAAGGAGGTCCCAGGGAAAGCCCCAAACAATACAGGCTATTGCTAAGACAAAGGGTTGCTCTCCACAAAATGGCACTGGAGCCCCACTGCAAAAGAAAAGACCCACACATCTCATTGAACATAGAGAAGTCAAGCTGGTGACTACATGGAGCCTTCACCCCTATATTCTAGTCTCTTTGGTAAGGGAAGGCACTCTGCTACCAAAAGAGAAATGTGAAGAAAAACCAACCCAGCCGCAACAGCTTTGACCTGCCTGCAATCTATCCTGCCTGCAAAATATGCTAGAGCAATGGTGGCACAGAACTTGAGGAGTAGCCAACCAATGTCTGATTTCACTTAAGGTCTACAAGAGTGAAACCATATTTGATACCGCTTGCACAATCCTAAAAAAATAGAGACTAGATAGTCCAAAGTTGAACGATAAAATCAAACTCTACTTATGAAAAATAATCACTAAAATGATTCCTAGTGGTGTTCTGCAATAGTCATAGTTCAGCGCCTTGTCCAGGCATCATCAAAAAGACTCACCTTGTCAGCATATTGGAACAGATACAGAGCTGCCAAGACAGACATTGCATGGAGAAAGATTCTAAATGAGAGATCTCCATCAAATCTCTCTCCTCAGTTTAGGAATCCCATGAAGGAGGAGACAGAAAAATGGAGGATCCCAGGTGGAACACCGCCCTCTGAATTAGCTAAGCAAGGTACTATGAGCTCACAGAGATTGAAGCAGCTAGCACAGGGCATACAAGGGTCTTCACCAGATCCTCTAAGTATATATTATAGCTATTAACATTTTTCTGGGACTCCTAACCGTGAGAACATATGGGTCTGTGACTCTTTTGCCTACTCTTGGGACTCTTCCTACTGTTGTTTTGCCATGTCTAATGTTGATATGATAATCTTTTGCTTCTTATTATTCCACTATATTTTATTTTATCATGCTTGGTTGTTGTCTCTTGGAACCCTGTTCTTCTATAATAAGAGACAGAAAGGGGTAGATTCAGAGAGGAGGGGAGGAATGGAAGGAGGGAAAACTGTAAAATCTGGATGTTTTGTATTAGAAAAGAATCTATTTTCAATAAGACTGGAGAAAAATCTATACTGTGTATACATTGCTCATGGCTTTATACTATTGTGATGCTAATGTCATTTGACTATAATCTGTGATATATGACTCAAGAGGAAAAACTCAGTACTTCATTTTTTAAAAATTATTATTTTATTACTTTATAAATAATACCAATCAAAATTTCCACTTCCCTCCTCCCACTTCCCTCCTGCTCCTCCACATGCCCTCTCCCCCATGTCCCTCCATTTTTAAGAGAGGGCAAGGTACCATGCCCTGTGGGGAGTTGAAGGTCCTCCGCTATATCCAGACTTAGGAAGGTATGCATCCAAATAGAATACGATCCCCCAAAGCCAGTACATGCAGTAGACACAAATCCCACTGCCGTTATCATTGGTCCCTCCGTCTGCCCTAATTATCAGTCACATTCAGAGGGTCCAGTTTGATCCCAGGCTCGTTTAGTCCCAGTCCAGCTGGAGTTGATGGACCTCGTGGTCCTGACTTCCTTGCTCATATTCTCTCTTTTCCTCTCTTCAATTGGACGTTGGGAGCTCAGTCCAGTGCTCCGATGTGGGTCTCTGCCTCTATCTCCATCTGTTGCAGGATGAAGGCTTTATGCTGATATTCAAAATCGGAACTTCAGATGTGGACAGCTGCACAGTCATCCACATTAGGGAGATCAGTAAGAAATGCAAAAGGACGGTTGTTTCTCTGTCTATCCTAAGAGACAGAAAACTCCCTGTGGGCCGTGACCATCTTGCTCCCAGCTTACTTGATTCCTTTAGTGACACCAACACAGAATAGCCCCAATTAAATATTTGGTGAAGGAATGAATGGAATGTGTGCCAAACTGAAAGGCATCGGCTCTAGCTCTAAGTGAATTAACTTGAGCTTTTTCAATTTAGTGCCAGAAGAACTTGAACATCAGAACACATGCTGGGGAGCAGGTCATTCTTCTATTAGGTACTTTATTTATCCCTACATCTTTCAGACAGGCAGAGGCAATGTGCTCCAGGAAGGAGAGTGGGATGCTGGGTGTCGAGTCTCCAGGGTTTAATTCCCAGCTCCATATCTCACCAGCTTCAAGGCCTTGGGCAAGTCACTTAACCTCTGTTCTGAGCAGAAATAATACCACCTCCTCCCAGGAGCACACCGAGGCAAGTTTGATTGATGGCTTAGCTCTTGGAGTCTTTGATGAAATGTGCTGAATGGCTGCCAAGTATTACGACTGCTAATAATAATAATGTTTTTCTAACACAGTCCCACGGAGCAGTATAAATCGGTAACAAGGGACAGATTGCCCCATCCAAGCCTACTGCCACCGATTCTTTCTGAAAGAAGGATGAAAGGCTTAATTCTGCAATGGCATCCTTTCCTGCTCTCTGTTTTCTCCTTCTTAATAAGGAGAACAACTCATTACGTGTCTACCTGAGGCTTCCTTACACAGGAGAGTGCACAGAGAGTGGAAACAAGTGCATCCCCAGGAACACCGTGGAAGGGCTATGCTTCTGAGATAAGTTGCCGATATGACTGCTTTTTTTAAGGAGGTAATAATCCAGGCAGAAACTTTGTCAATCATGATTTCATCATTTATAAGTGTTCTCTGTATCCTAAATGAAAACCAAAGGAAACTAATCCATCAATTCAGTCTCATGCTCACTACTGAAAACAGAAATTTTCTTTCTGCCTGATCTTACGAGCTTGTTCTGTTCTCTTATACCTAATACAAAGTAAAGTTGAAATTAATGAAATATTTTCCTATTTTCAAAAAATATGCATTTACTCTAGAAGTTTGAAAATACAGTTACAACACAAAAATGATTAAAACTTAATATATTTTCACAGTGTGTTAATTAAAGTACATTCTCTACCTAGAGTGGCACTATATATTATTTCTGTGTCCCTTGACTGCCTCATTTTCTAAGTGTGATAATAATGCCTATCTTCCTGACTCTTGTGAGAATTGAATTAAGTCTATATGTGAAGCATTTAGTAGTGCCTAGAACAAAAGACTCTTCTACGAATTATTCGTTTTTACTAATCATTTACAATTTCTAAACTTACAGATGAATTTTCCTGCATCCTCCTTGTGAATAAAAATGAAATCTTACAAGCTGTGATAATGGCTCAGTGTTTAAAGCACATACAAGTGTGAGGACCAACATTGGAATAACTAGAAAGCACATCAATCCCAGGTGGGTATGAGAGCCTGCCTATAATTCCAGCACTCTGAGGCTGGAGGCTGGGAACCCCAGAGCAAGCTGCCTGCAGAGACCAGTGATATTTGGGAGCTCAGTTCAGGTTTGCTTTTCTGCTTGCTGCCCAGCACTTGTCCTCTTTATCTTCTCAACCTTGCTTTTTGTCCTCTGAACTCCCCTCCAAATGGAGGACAATTATTCCTTAACTAAGATGAAATTCAAGGTACCATGTGCATTTATTTTGGTGACAGGAGAAAAAAAAGAAAGAAAGAAATAGACTCACCCATTGTCATCAACATCTTCTTACTGTTAATATATCTGGCACCTACTGTTAATAGGGACATCCTTCATGGAGGGCAGGCAGTAGTGTACATCTAAATTCTACATGTAAAGCTGTAATTTCATTGAAGGGTTTTTAAGACATTGATAAATGATGCCACCAGCAAGCTGTGCTAGAATTACAACTTTAATTGTTTACACCGGGGCCTGAATTATTTCTATATCATACCTGTCATAGCATTATCTTGTCCTGGATTTGCTAACAGGACCATGATGATAATTTATTCCACAAGTGAGTCAGGTAGTGCGTTCTGCTGGCATAAGCTAACCACCTCAAATAGGGAGGGGAGTGAAGGCTGCTGGGGTGGGCTAGAGTATAAAGGGTACGGCTTTCACATGAAGCTTGTTCAGCAAATGCACATATAGAAAAGAGGCAACAATGGGTGTCCAGGAAGCCACAACTTTAAAAAGTATTTCCAGAACAAGTGAAGAAAGAGAGACCATAAATTTGAAAGGGAATGGAGGTGGGATCGAAGTACATGGTAGGGTTTGGGGGCTAAAGACGGAAAGGGGGAAATGATGGGAAATGATATAATGATAATCTCCAAAATGTTATAAAAGCAAAAAAATCAAACTCTCTTTCCTGCTCCTCCTCTTGCCTTCTCTCTCCCTGTGTCTCTCTTTTTCTAGATCTCTTGACACATCCCTTCTTCTTTGGTTGCTTTGATTTTGCTTGCAAATACTCTGAAATTACTTTGATAGGGACCTCAGAACATTTATTTTAGGTGTTTTCCTGGAAAAGAAAAATTGAAAGAAGTACAATATTCAGATTGTTCTTTGTCTTCAGAAAGAATATGAAGATGTCACACATAGAAAAATTAAACAAAAATTAAGGTGAGTCTTTATTATTTTTTTTATTGAGAAAAGGAGAAAAAAAACAAGTTTCCACCTCCTCCCAGCCTCCCATTTCCCTCCCCCTCCTCCCACCCTTCTCCCCCTCCTCCCACCCTTCTCCCCCTCCTCCCACTCCTTTCCCCCTCCCTCTCCCACCCAAAGAGCAGTCAGGTGAGTCTTTAGAATTACTTATTGTTCTTCATTTTTCTCCAAAGAGCATTTTGCATTATAGCAATGGAAAACCTCATATTCTAGCAACTTACACTCTGGATACCTGGTAGATGTGTAGCCTCCAACCAGGCTGAACAATCTCTAGAAGCATGGCAAACACAGAAACATTGCCTTGTGTAAATAATTTTCTATCTTCCCATGAACTTGCTTTTAGAAATAAGACATGGTTTAATAGAAGAGAGTCTTCAAACTTGGAGAGAAATATGTCAGCCTGTAGTATACCTTATACTTTTCAAAATACTTTTAAGAAAAAGTTCAAAAATATTACCTGTGAATTGAATTGTTACTAAAAGTAAACCAAGGAATTCTTAAAATTTTTCATGGGACTCTTTCTAATCTGTATTTAAAATTTTTTGGTCTATAAAGGTACGTTTTACAGATAGGCAAGAGGAAATATCTACCTTAGCTCTAAGTGGTCAGTGTGATTTATAGTCTATACTAAAACACTGTAACGTCAGACAAATAGCCTTGATCCACATTATTTACATTTAATAACTGGGGCAGAATATCATCCAAGTCCTTGGAATTTGCTGCACAATTGTTAACCCAGTTTCTCAGCCTTTAATATGAAAGCAATTCTTTAAAGACAGGCTGGAGTGTTGGCCTCGGCTCATGTTCCCGTGAGGGAACATGTGAGGTACCAATGCTGTGGCATCCCTCTTGTTTCCTGGTTCACATCTTCTCCTGGGTTTTCAGAGTCACAAATTGAAAAAGTTTTCTAAAATATATAGAAAGTCTACCTTCTGCTCGGACTAGTAAATATTATATCAAGATACTTCTTCAGGGCTGCCCTGTGGTGGTCCAGATTGCTGTGACCACAGTTAAGTGTAAACCAAGAAAGAAGAATTAAGAAAATACATGTGTGATCTAGAAACAATTGCATCCAATCCAGTCAGGTAACTCAAGTCCAGAAAGATAAACCCACTTTTTCATCTGCAGCACCTCGCTCTAAACCTGATGTGATGATATAACAAGAAATTAGCAGAGACAGCAGGATATTAAAAAGGGAGCTTGGGAGATGACACGAGAAGAGAAAGGCAGAATACAGGTGATATGAAGCGGTAAATGGGAAAAATGAGGAGCCGTGCTAAGGGTAAGGGAATGGGAGAGCTATAAAAAAGGAGAAGGGAGGAAGGAGCAAATAATAACACAGTTGTTTGGTAAAGACTCAAAGAGTCCCATTGTTTTAGGTTTACTTAAAAGTATATATGGTACACACACACACACACACACACACACACACACACAGAGAGAGAGAGAGAGAGAGAGAGAGAGAGAGAGAGAGAGAGAGAGAATTATACTTCTTAGGCTGACAAAGTTCCCCACAAGAGCCATGCACAATAAAACCAAAAGTCCAGTAACAGACATAAGAAACCTCTATTCAAATTGTTTGGTTGGGCAATCCAAATTACTCCAAAAGTAATATATGTGATCGATATTGCCCTTGCTGTCTCTCAGAGGTTAAATGTAAGCTCTTTTTTGTTGAAGACACAGAACATTCCAGACATAGGACTCAGATGATTCAAGCAGGATTTAAAGCCTTCTTTCTGTAATCTACTTTCCATTGTATAAGGAAGTACTAGGCAAGGTAGGGAAGCATTCAATATTCCTATGTGATGCCTATGAACCACCACAATAACCAATATGGCAAGATATCCTTAACCATACAGTAGTGACACTCACATGTTGGTGATAACTAATAGCTGCCTAAATGGAATAAAGGCTCATTTAATAGAAAAGAAATCTTGCCTTGTACTAGAGAATTAACCAACTTCCTTTGTAGACCCAAGCGTCCTGGAACTGCATCTTGGCATTTTAAGGCAACATCCATATGGTTGTTATTCCATCAGTATGACTGTTTATTAAGTGAGGAAGACCCCAGAATCTGGCTGTGAAGGCCTGAAGGTGCCTTATTTCTGTTCCTCAGGAATTATAGTACAGAGGCCAGGCTGGATATTGCAAGTGAGGTCCAGCTAAGAACTAGGAGAGTCTGGAAGAGGGCTCTTTTGTCACATCTTACAGAACTGTCTCATCAGACATGAGCACATGGCATAATCTGGATTTTCATTGCTTTTCTTTTTATTAAAACCTTCAAGAGAAATCCTAGATTTCTCTTGCCTGTCTCCCCAGTATTTCTGTATCTGATATCATTCTGTGTCTGACTTTTGAGGCAAAATCCTACTCTGTTTAAGCTGGTCTGAAGGTTATTGTGAAGTCCAACCTGGACTCATACTCCAGAGATCCTCCTATCACAGCCTTCTGAGTCACTAGGACTTCAGGGATGCATTCAACACACTTCACAGGCCTAGGCAGGGATGCAAAGCAGTCTTTGACAATCTTCATTTAAGGCAAAGATTACTACTCTGAAAAGTTCTTTCCCTCTGTGTGTGGGATTTATGTAAACTGGGTGAAGATATAGTTCTGTGATTGGTTTTAAAAAGAGCTGAACAGCTGATACCTAGACAAGAGATTCAGGTTGAATTTATAGGCAGAGAGAGGAAGTAGAAAGAATTAATTGAGGCACAGAGGAGATGCCAATGAGATATGGAGGGAGTAGGACATACAGAATGAATGAAAGGTAAAAAGCCGCATGATAAAATGTATACTAATAAAAGCAGGTCAACTTAAGTCATAAGAGCATGTAGTATAAGAACAATGCTAAGCTAAGGCTGAGCTTTCATAATTAATAAGAAGTCTCCGTGTCATTATTTGGGAGCTGGCTGGTAGGACAGAGAAAGATTCACTACATGTGGCATCTAATATGGAGACTCAAATATCCAAATATAGGGCCTGAAAAAGTTAAGAAAAGTTTGGTACAGGGACCTGGATATGTATTCCTAATCATGCAGTCTCTCTGGCAGTCAGGTGCTCAGTGGCATTCAGGGGTGTGACTAACTGGGCATTGCCTGTAGGCTAGAGCCAGCTGTCAGAGCCATGTACTAAGCTTTGCAGTAACTGACATGTGGTCTAGGAGGTCCTTCTGTCTATGTGTTGCTTTCATTGGTTAATAAAGGACCTGCTTTGGGTCTATAGCATAGCTGTAGGGGAAGAGAGCTAGGTGGGGAAAACTAAATGGAATGCTGGAAGGAAGAAGGCAGAGTCAGAGAGAGATGCCATGGAGCCACCAGAGTCAGACATGCCAAATCTTTGCCGGTAAGCCACTGCCATGTGGAGACATACAGATTAATAGAAATGGGTTAAATTAATATAAGAGTTAGCCAATAAGAAGCTAGAGCCAATGGTCCAGGCAGTGTTTTAATCAATATAGTTTCTGTGTTGCTATTTTGGTTCTGGGCAGCTGGGATGAACATGAGGCTGCCCCCTGCAACAACTGGCACCAATTGTGGACTCAATCCATGTAAAATCTGAGAGGGCTCAAACAGGAATTGTAGACACAAAAATTCAGAGTTTAACACAGTTTCTTGCTATTTGCTGGCAGCTGGCAACAGCTCCATTAAGAGAGGTTTTCCTGACTCAGCCATAGCAGAAAAAAAAAGCCATGCTGTTTTAAAACACGGCTTCCTGGGCCATGCTGCCAGTGTAAACTCTGGCTATGGAGCATTTGAATGGCATTTGTGGGCTTGGATGTTTGTGTTTCCATTTGGGATAGGGAGGAAAGTAGCTGAGACCATGCCTACCACTCAGTGCTCCCTGCGTGGGCAGGCAGCAGGATCAGGTCTACTAGGCATGCATAAACAGGAGAGCATGGCAGATTCCTGCTGCCATACCCAGAGATATTTCCAGGACATGCAGTGTGCTGCCTGGCAGATTTAGCTATTACTCTTATAAAAAGGGTTCATTTGCTGCACACTCATTCTCAGAGTTAAAGTGCTGAGTGCAGCTCCTACCAGACCTGGTAGTAATGGTATCTCCACCATTTTGAAATTAAAAAGAGGCAGAGCCAGCATCCAGAGCAGCTGCAACCAAGCTGTTTATCATTTTAAAAGCACTTGAAGACAGTAGAGAATTATAGATAGCACAATAAGGACAGATTCAGACATAAAAGAACTCTAAATGGGTCACAGTATTAAATAAACATATGTAGGCATTGGAGAAAGAAGAAAAAGAATAAGAGAGTTGGAAAAGAAGTAAATGGTTTTAAGAAAAATAAAGGTAAAGTCTTTAAAGAAACAGAATACAGATAGTCCAATATTAAAAGGAGTAAAGAAAAATAAGCCATGTAAAAATGGAAAATTTATAGAGAGTCTGGGTTATGTATATTATTGTGTTATCTTTGAATTTTTTGACTGTGATGGGGCTATGTACAGAGAGTCATATCATTGTTTGGGCCACTAAGCTAATCCAGCATGTGTATTATAAAGATATCATGACTTCCAAATTTGGGTCTAAGGATATGGTGCTTTGGAAAAGATGTTCTTCTTTTGTATCCACAGCAGATGAGAACCTGTGGATTGCTTCCAGACCAATATAATTTGATGGAATAAGAGCCCCTGTACGGTTGTTGTAAACACCCCCACAAAGAAAATACTTTGCCCAATAAAGAGCAGGAAGCAGTTTGGAAAATATTCTCAAATATTGTTTATAAATGTTTATTTATATTTTAAGAGGGATAAGCTATAGATATGTGCATTGGTATGTACCTTGGTTTATTTATACAAATTTAAGGTCAAGTTTGTTATACGTGTGTTTCTGCTCCTGATTAAGATATTGTTATTATGTAGTTCATTTAAACATGTAATGTAAATGAAGAAATATATGTTAATAGATAGTCATTTATAATAGTCAAGATTGTAATCATGTTAGTTAGGTTTGCTAGATCTATAGAGATGTATTTCAAATGAATAGGTATTCTTCAAATATTTCAGTGACCTTCAGAAATTGGCATTTAAATATTTTATAACTTAGGACTTTTCATGACAGTAAGATATATCTGCTCCTGGCAGCACCAATTACTTTGAGAGGGAGATGGACATTGAAGAGGATCCTTAGCCATTTGGGCAAGAAACTGTTCATGCCTGAGCTGCTTAATTGTACATGCAGGACCCACAGAGAAACGACTACTGAAATTGCCTAAAGGTTATTTTGGTTCTGGGCAACTGGGACAAACAAGCGGCTTTCTTACTATAGACATGACAGTTTAAGTTTTGACTCATGTGTCCAGAAAACCCTGCAGCTCTTAGTAAACCCACGCCAGGAAACCTCTAGAAAGATGCAGTATGTTTAAAAATGTTCTTATATGCTGAAGAAATAAGAGCAAGTTGAAATACATAGTTATAATAGAAATAGTTATAAATGATTGTAAAGTCTTTAAAGAGTGAGTAAAGTCATAAAAATTGCCACATAAAGATGGGAAATAGTGTGTGTGGATTATGTAGGATATTTGGTTGACTTTGAAGTTTTTAAATGCTAATGTACAAAAAGCAGCATCTGCTAAGAGACATTAGATTACTGAAACTGCTAAATTAAAACAACCTACATATTTCTTAAGTGTCTTAACTTTAAAATGGAAGTCAGAAACTAGGTTTTGTGGGGGAAGAGGTTATGTCTTTGTTTCTACATAAAACAAAAAGTTATTATTCTCTTCAAAATAAATAAAGATCAGATTTGATCAAAGGAGACAACTAGAGAATCTTGACTACAGACATGATGGAAAAATCCAAGACTATAGGAAAGGTGATATATATGCTGATTCCTTTACTATGGGAACAGCTCTGAGACTTGTTGAGACATGGTAAATCCTGTTGGCTGCAGAGTCCTCGTGACTTATTATTACATGCCATCCTTTTGTATGGCATAGATAGAGGTTTTGTTACACAGTCCAAATGAACTTATAAAACTGACATCCTTTTTACCTAATCCAACAGAAAACAGAAAATCATCTTTAGCTAATTTATGCACATCAAACATTCTATACTTATGTTAATGCATATGTATGTGTTACCTTTAAAAATGTGTGTTTTATGGGGAAAAAGGATCAGACAGTAATAAAAACAAATAGTTCAGGTGGTGCAGTCTCTCAGAATGCCTTTGTTGTAGTTATCTTAAAATTATACACCCAAAACAACTTCTAAGTTGCTAGCTGAGATAGTCCAACCTCACAGACCACCAAACCAAGTCTTCCGATAAACCTTGCACTTTTCATCATACAGAGACAAAACAAAAAATCCTACAGCTTGCTCTCCCAGGGTTTAACCATTATTCTAATTTTCTCAGGGTTCCCTAAAGATGTCATCACCCCAGACAACAGGAAACATTCTAGACAATACAATGCCCATATTTCCATGGGTGTAGTGGACAGATTTTGGTCATCTAGTGGATTATCGACATTTGTCAAAGTTCAGGGAGTTTGGTGATAAGTTGCTGTTGCCATGGTCAGGGACTAAGTTGAACAAAGGCGATTAGATTCAGGGATCTTTTTCTGCAAAGAAAACAGGGTATATTGGAATGATAGGATAAAGGATAGATTATTGAATCTACTTTTTAAAAAGCAACCATTAATCTCAAATAATTTATATTGGTATGATTTTTGTATATTGATACAAATTTGTTTATTTTGTAAGAACATAATCTATACATGCTTCTACTCTTGTTTAAAATATTGTTCTAAATTAATACAAATTTAATATATAGTATATATATATATATATACTATATATAGTATAACATAAATAACATATATACTGCTAGTATTGTTGAAGGCAATATGCCTATGCAACTCATTTGACAATGTAATATCAATTTTTATTCTTGAAAATTATTATTATAAACTATTTAGAATAATTAAGAAATACAGGTTAGTGCTTAATCATCTAACAACCAAATTTGTAACCGTGTTATATATATTTTCAAGATCAAAAGATATATTTTGAATAGATGGGTTTCAAACAATTCAGAGACCTACAGAATATGGAAATTAAGATATCTTAATACATAAGGCTTTTTGTGACAGTAAAACACATCTGCAACTCACACCACCAATTTACTTTACAAAAAAAGGATGATGGGCAACAAAACGCCTCCGTATGGAGTTTTCATTTATTGTGCAAAGTTAACCACTGGGAAGAAACTGCCCTTGAAACTGCTGACAGTATACTGTTCAAACCAATTTGAACAAAAGCAGGACACAAAAGAAGGTGATTGTCAAACTTTGCCTAGACAGGGTGGAATAGTCCTTCAAAATTTCTGCTTCACAATAAAGTTTGTCAACTATTATTCTAGGCCTGTAGGTTAAAGATGGATGCCCAATGTTGCAGAGGAATCTTGGGTGACTGTCCAGCAGCCAGATGCTTCTTTCATTTCTATAGTTTTGGAAGTTATTTGCTCTATACATCCTGTTTACTCAAGTAATATTATATCTTTCTTGCATCTCTGATGGAGGTGAAAACCAGATAATTAGAGCTACAGTTTTCCTTGTGTCAAATTCAGAAAAAAAAAACTTCCATAAGCAGTATAAAGTTTATAAAATTGAGAGACATGAAGTTTAATTTTTTATCTAAGAAAATATTTTGCTATCTAAGAAGATAGGATTAGGATGGCAATACAAGTTATGATAGAAAATAGCTTATTTATAAAACTTTAAATTTATCAAGATTGGATGGATAATATGTCCAAATATATCAAATATAAGTGAATTGGATGTTGTGAATATAATTCTTACCTGATAGCTGTTATTATTACATAAGTTTTGCTATGTTAAAGTTAAAATCTTTCCTTTTTATTTAAACAAAGGGGGCAAAAAGTTGTGGGATCTTTGTACACTGTGTGAAGATATATTGCTGTGATTGGTTTTAAAAAGAGATGAACAGCCAATGCTTAGGCAGGAAGTATAGACAGGACTTCCAGGCAGAAAGACAAAGTAGGAGGAGATAATTGAGGCACAGAATAGATGCCAATGAGACATAGAAAGTGTTGGAATATAGAATGAAAGAAAGATAAAAAGTCACATGATAAATGTAGATCAAGAAAAGCCAATTAATTAGAGTAATAAGAGCTAGTGGGACTAATATAAGCTAAGGCCATGCCATTATTTGAGAAGTGGTTAATGGGAGAGAGAAAGATTCATTACAACTGTGTTGATGTGATTGGTCTCAGCAGAACTCTGCCTTGACTTTCTGTAACTCTGTGCTCAGATTTAGAGGAAATGTTTTCTTTCATGGAGACATTCCTATTTAGAGAAGCCTTAAAGCCAGGGATGGACTACTTATGCTTCGAATGAGAAGTAACCCTACAGAATTCACTCAAACCCAAAGGCTAGGAGGACAAATGAAAATATCTGTGCCACAAATGTCCTCAGAAACAAAATTGGTTCTGGTAACAAGTATGAGGGCAACTTGTTTTTATGTAAGATATTTGAGCTTTATTATTGGCAAAGTGAACATAAACAGAATTTGGTTAAGGCAGGGAAGGAGAGACTGTGAGGTGTAAGGAAATGTTTCAGGGGAAGAAGACAGGTCAATATGAACAGAATGTAGATGTCTTGGTGGACAGCTTGGTCACAGAAGAAAAGGGGAGAGCTGTGTACAAACATATATCACTGCACCAAGAGATAGGACTCTCTTGTAGTTTGTGACTTGATCAGAAAGTGTGATTACACTCAAAAGAAGGGGTAGATCCCTGGAGCACACACATGCTTCTCCCAGGGGACACTGGAACCAGAAAATTAGATACAAAATGCCCTCAAGGCTTGAGTCACTGTAAATAAGTCATTTTATGAACGTTAGTGTAACAGAAAAGACCAGAGTGGTATCTTCTCAGCATGAATGTGTGTGAACTCTATCTTTTCTCTGCTCTCTAAAGCGAAACACCTAACAAATACACGGATGACAGCACATTATACCTACTGCAGTACATTATGACATAATTTTATATGTATTTATAGTAATGTCACAAGAAAGAGAGTAATATAGTCTCATTTTTCTAAGTAAGGAAATTGCAAGACAGCAATTTAATTGATGTGCCCACAAATAGTTAAATAGTAAACAAAATTTAGGTTCATGCTTTCTGCCTCAAGAATCTGGATTCCTGAGCACTGTGCTGTACTTCACCCTGCAATTCAGAGAAGGATTGGGTTATCTGCTAAGATGCTACTTCTTGGAAGAGATTACCTAAGGCAGTGAAGGTAGGGAGAGTTGATGCATTTGTATGGATTCCTCATGATTTAGGCAGACTTAATATTCATACAGTCATATTTCCTGTAGAGCAATGAGATGGTGAATGCTGCTTGCCAAATTAATTTGATTGAGAAGAGCCCAGATTTTTTTTTTAATTTTCGAGACAGGGTTTCTCCATAGCTTTTGGTTCCTGTCCTGGAATTAGCTCTTTAGACCAGGCTATCCTCGAACTCACAGAGATCCGCCTGTCTCTGACGAGTGCTGGGATTAAAGGCGTGCACCACCACTGCCCGGCTCCCAGAAGATTATTGAATCACAATTATGAGAGTGTTTGTGGGGATGTTTCCAAGGTGAAATAACTAAAGGGGAGGCCCTTTCCAGATGTGGGTCAGCACCATCCCATTGACTGGAAATATGAGTTGGATAAATATGTGGAAAGGAGAAAGCCTGTATGTAGCACAGATATTTTCTGTCTGCTTCCTGGCCGGCACGATGTGTGCTCTCTTTACCATACAAAGCCATTAAAACTGTGAACTAAATTAAAGTGGCCCCCTATCCTGTGGAAATTTTTTCTTCTATATTTGATGAAAGCAGTGTAAAACTGACCAACATGGACAACAAACAGAGAAAGGAAAAGTCAAGACAGCGATGTTAGATATAGAAAAAGGAAAGATAAAGTTCTACGGAACAGGCAGGATTTTTTGGTACTCTAAAAAAAAAGGGGGGGGAGGAAATTTAAGTGGTTTTAGTTGTAAAATTTCCCTAACATATATAAAGAATTAAAAAAACATACAGCCACAAGGTTAAGGCAAAAAAAGGAAAAGATTCAAATGTTTCCATACATGAAAGTATCAGAATTATTCAAGATCTGAAGAGACAATGGGCTACAGAAAAGTCAGGCCCTCTGGGAGCAGCCCACAGCAACAGTGTAGATCCAGGGCACTGTGGGAGGTGTGAATTGATTTAGCAATGTGCTGCAGATGATAGTCTAGATGTAACAATGCAAGTGAAATCTGGAATTCAGAATCCATGTGTCTACTTCTAGTATCTGTACCAGTATAAAATGGCAACTCATAGAAACATAATGGAACAGCAACCTCATGAAAGCCACAGTGAACTTAGCATTGGAGTCCACAAGCAATGAAATCCAAAGACTGTACAAAATGAGGTTGTAAATTAATACCATTAATTATAGGGGCAGACTACCCAAAGGAGATTTGGAAAACTTCGTGGTTTTGCATCAAGACAGTACCATTACCAATGCTACTTACTGAGAAATGAGACTGTCCTGAGGTGTTCCTCACAACACAGTAAATATCTTTATCCAGCTCTCTCTCTGTGAGAATTCTTCCAGCTGCCATCATGTTCCCAAGCAAAAATATCCACATCGTTCATAGACCAATCGACAGCTAAACCGCTGGTGCCTTATAGTGTCTGGCACAAAGCTATAACTATCACCAAAGCTACATAAAGTAGTCTCTTACAAACACAGTTTCCTATGCTGTGGTTTCACTTATCTGTGTCCACCCATGGTCAAACCTTCAGTAGAAAATTCCTGAAATAAGTAATTGTAAGTTTAAACAACTTTGGTGGAGTGTGATGCTTTAAGTGGTCTACTGTATAGTTCGTTACTGCTATTAATCCTCTGTGCCTGGTCCAGATACGTAGCTTTACCATGGGATGTGTCTATGGAAACCATGGTACAGGAGGTGTGGCTATTACTTCTCTTACATGTCTACAAATCAGGATCATGACCTGACTCCTATAGTGATATCTTATTTATGTTTTAATAAATAAGTTTTCCTGAAGATCAAAGTTCAGAGCTAAGCCACTGGAGGCCGGGTAGTGGTAGCGCACCCCTTTAATCCCAGGAGTCAAGGCCAACCTGGGCTACGCACCCCTTTAATCCCAGGAGTCAAGGCCAACCTGGGCTACGCATCCCTTTAATCCCAGGAGTCAAGGCCAACCTGGGCTACGTGAGTGTGAATCAGTCTAAAAGAGAAAAAGAGGTCACACCTTTGATCCCAGCACTTGGGATGACAGGTCTTTAATCCCAGCACTGGAGAGGAAGATTAGGCAGGAGGTCAGTGCAGTCTCAGTCTGCAGTCTGTGGTTTGGTGGAGAGCATTGCAATCTGATGATTCGTGGAGGCAGGATGGCTCATTTCAGTCTGAGGGAGAGGTAAGAGCTAGCGGCTGGCCGCTTTGCTTCTCTGATCTTCAGCTTGAACCCCAATATTGGTCTCTGGGGTTTTATTGTTCGTTCTACAATATCCCTTGGTATAAGGTCAGAGGAATCACTCACTGTGCATGCTCATAGGAAAATGGTTCTGTTGGAGGATAACCTCTGGAGTCTGGAAGTGTGCTGCAGTTTCCAGTACTCATGCATGTGGAACTAGAGCTAGAGTCATCTTCAAGCCTGAAATCTGGACAACGAGAAGCACACACAGAGTGGGGGAGGTGTGGGTATCGTGGGAAGTAGAACACACAGAACAGCAGGTGGCTTTTACTTAGGAATGGCTTTCCTGGTCCTCACAATTGGTAGAGACTAGCTTATGAGTATGACGTTTCAAGCTGTCCTCGAGGACCTCTTGCCTTAGAACCTGGGGTCTTCAGGTGAGCTTCTGACTCCACTTCTGACTTCACAGAACACCTATCTGTGTGGAGAAACTGAGCTAAAGCAGCTGCTGTGTTCTGATAAAAAGCCTAATTGGTGACATTGGTATTTAAATAATTCATATTCTGAATCCTAACCAAGTGTACTCTCACAAAGGACTGTCCAACTTCAAGATGCAAAGAATTTCCTAGTGAGACTCAAAAATCAGATGGCATACTTGGGGCCCAGAAAAAAATAAAGGAAAATATACTGATAGCAATAAGTCTCGGAACTGAACAGACTCGTTTCTAGAGCACGAGCAAGGAACTCAGGACCGCGAGGAGTGCACCCACATACTGAGACAATGGGGATGATCTATCGGGAATTCAACAAGGCCAGCTGGCCTGGGTTTGAAAAAGCCTGAGATAAAACCGGACTCACTGAACATAGTGGACAATGAGGACTGCTGAGAAGTCAAGAACAATGACACTGGGTTTTGATCCAACTGCACGTACTGGCCTAGGCAGTTTGGATGCTCACCTTACTAGACCTGGAAGGAGGTGGGAGGACCTTGGCCTTCCCACAAGGCAGGGAACCCTGACTGCTCTTTGGGCTGACGAGAGAGGGGGACTTGATTGGGGGAGGGGGAGGGAAATGGGATGCGGTGGAGGGGAGGAAGCAGACATCTTAAATAAATGAATAAAGAAAGAAAGAAAGAAAGAAGCTAGATTTAATTTATAGTCTTTCACTGGAAAGTTTTCATTTTTGACTCACTTAGAAAAAAGCAAGTTTAATTTCAGATAATGACTTTTTAGCAACTGATTACAAGCATTGTGGTTAAACATAGACATTTTATATAACAACATATCAGTGTTTGGAATAGCTTCAAAGACACCATTTGTTTTTAGTACAATGCTCATAGGGAGCTGTACTCTATAGTGTAGCTGGGCATCTTTAGACATAGGAAATGATTCAAGAATATTTCTTTTGTTGACATTGCCTTTAGAACTAACTTCATTAATATTCTGATCTGAACAGAGTCAGGATTTCCCAGCTGTTAATATTTAGCTGTATCTACAGGTATAGCTTTCCCGATACGTGATTGTTTGCTTGTTCCAATGGATTTGCTATACCTCAGTTCACCAAATAAATCATTCCTTAGGGAAGCTAAGTTAAAGGATGCAATGGTGTGTCATATTCTATTCTGTGACAAAAAAAAAAGACTATTCAAAATTGAATTCAGAGACTTTCAGCGTCTGTGACTTCACATTTTTATTAGGGGGATTCCAGCAGAGTGATACTTGGTCTCTGTTCCATATTTGTCCTCTGTCTAGACTATTACCCTTTTTTCCCTTTTGGAAAAGAAAAAAAAAACTTTCTCCACTCCTCCACAGTGAGTTTGGCTGCAGCAAAGGCTTCAAGTTTCATAACAACTGGGTAGACTATATCCCTAATATTTCTAGCATCGCGTGTCAGGAAGCCCATAGCTGTCATTCATCTTAGTCTGCTACAATGTAGCTTTTTTCAGTAATAAGAATAATCTGTTTACCAACATAATTTGTTTTGAGTTTAGTAAGAAACATATTTTAATAAGAGGTCATTCAAACACACTTCAGTTATAAAACTTTTCTATAGCCTTAGTAAAACTATCTGTGTATTTTTCTGTATGTTGACTAGATTCACTGTTCCTCAAATTATTTTGACTGGAAATCACAGAAAGAAGCACATTACACTGTGTCTTAGGCATGTATATATATTAAAAATCACAAAATAGTTTTTATTAAGTACACCATTATCTTTGATATTGTCTAGTCTTCTTTATGTTTTAAAAGTAATGGCCATGTTCCCTAAATAAATTTCCTGACCTAGTTAGAAATTGCAAGTCACATTTGGAAAATGCTCAACCAGAACATAATCTGTTCATATGCAAGGAGAGAATAGACTATGAGAACATCCAGCTAGAGGCATTATATAAAAGATAGACACTTTGATTTTCTCCAAACATTGCAGTGATCTGTTTTGCCTTCCAAAAAGAGTGAATGTTACATTAAATTTGGATAAGTCTTGCTATAAAGGTTTAGGCAATCTTAAACTTTCCATGTGATGCATTTGTTGCAACAGAATTTCTGGAATACTACTATTTTGCATGCGTTTTTATGACAAAAGTTTTCAAGGGTTACAGGTATGGTTGACCTGGGGAGCAGGCTGCCGACTTCATCACACCAGAAGCTGAACTACGAGGAATACAGGTGCAAGGCCTTCCTTAGCTCTGGGATGTATTCAAAGTAAGTTTGAGCAACTTAGTGAGAACATGTTTCAAAATAAAATGTTAAAACTGGGAGAGATGGGTCTTGGTAATAGATAATGCAATGCCTGCCTCACAGGTGCCTGCTCCTGTGCTCATTTCCAGTGCTGTGACGTGAAGCTAGACATCAGGAAACAATAAGCATCTTTCTTCAGCTAGATCTGGTAACTCTTAATAGCAGAGATCATTGCTTCTGTTGTTTTTGTACCTTTATCCAGGTTTAATAGTACATGGCAGACATAGCCCCGGCCTTCTAAGACAATATCATCCAGTAAAAAAGAAATGACAAACCGCAGATAGGGAGACCTTTGGTTGTGTAACTAAGAGCCATTTGTCTTTATGGAGTCAGAGCTGGGATTCTGAAAGCAATCCCACTAGACTACAAAATCAAGTGTGATTAGTCAGTTAAAATGTCTGACTGGGGTAAATTCTAGATTGACCTTTGAAAGACTGACAAGTGCTTAGGGGTGAGCAGTTTCTTAACAGCTTCCCTTGCTGAATCTTGGTGTGTTACCTTTTTGGGAAAAGCAATTTCAATGTAAAAGTAAACCACAAAAACCTAGGGCGATCGTTCCCCTAGATGTAGGCTTTGAACCAATTATAATTTAGGTTCAAAAAGAACAACCTAGTGGTACAACAGCATAACTAATATTTGGGGGATGGGAAGGAAATCAAAAGTGCTTATTGTTTGAGTCTAATCTCTAGGGATGAGCCTAAGTGGGGATGCCAAAAAAAAAAATGAAGAAAATTACAGATAAATACATAGACATTCAGAAAAGCTGGTGAGTGGAACCCTGGAGAAGCTGTGGTATCTCAGAACCTCAACCTATTTATAACATATAGTTGAGAAGAGAGGAGTGGTTATTGTATACAGTTCCACAAGCAGGTGGGTTATCATAGGTAAACAATGACACATGGTTTATGCTATCCAGATGGATCAAGATGGCAGGCTTAACTCATCTTAGTAGAAGCACTCTCTGGAGAGAGTAATCTTCAGGCCATAAACATCCAGGAGGGGAGAAAGCTATGATGGACTTTTGTCCATACACCAATGCCACTCACACTAAGACCTCCAAGGAAGGATTGCCATTTCACTTTGGCTATGATGTTAGGGTCCTTGACCTAGTTGTGCTCATGGCAACCATACACATTCACCCAAGACCTCATACATTCAAGTATTCCTTCACCTGCAGCACAGTATCATTGGTGGCTTTTAACAAATAATGATGTGATTGGTTAGTATGAAAAGGGGCACAGAAACTTAAAATTCAAAGGCATATGTCCCCAACTCATCCTAGGAAGCTCAAGGTATCCAAGGTGAAAGTTCATGGTGAAGGTCAACTCAAAGAAATGATAACTAACTGATCTGGAGAATGGAAGGGCTATTTAAAAATCTCTCCTTCCAATATAGATAGATGATAGATAGATAGATAGATAGATAGATAGATAGATAGATAGACAGATGGAGAAAAACAACCATTTTCAAATGCCTATTTTTCAATAAGATCAACACTTCTTTTTCTGTATTAGATGACATAACTGTAACCTACTGTGCATGGATCTCTGTGATATAATAGTTATCTGCCTTTCATAGATGAGCTTTGGAGAGAACTTAATCCACATTGTTGCCAAGTGGAAGAATAGACTCGTGATTCCCAAGCCTACAATGTCCCAAGATGTGCAAATTCTCCCTCATTCAGTCAGCTCTGATCTCACAATCTGATAGGGAATCCCAGCTTCAGTCATGGACTTGTCAATCATATCAAGTAGCCAGTACATCCTAATGACACTATTCCCACACTGAAACAAGGAGGGACATTAATAATATGGATTGTGAAAGAGTTATGATTATTAGTTGCCTTAAATGTATCAGACATATATAGTGCCCTTCTGAAAGTATTCTTTATTAGCTTTCAGTTAATAGGAATTCAGTGGCTGTGGGAGTTGAGTCATATAATTTGTGTATTGTTTTTCTTTTTTTTTTTTTCTTTTTTTTTTCTTGAGACAGGGTTTCTCTGTGGTTTTGGAGCCTGTCCTGGAACTAGCTCTTGTAGACCAGGCTGGTCTCGAACTCACAGAGATCCGCCTACCTCTGCCTCCCAAGTGCTGGGATTAAAGGCGTGCGCCACCACCGCCCGGCCTTGTGTATTGTTTTTCTAAAAAACTGTGAAAGCCTTCACAAAATCTTGACTTTCCTTGGAAACGCAATCCCCCATATTTTGCTGATAGTCATTTGCCTTTACTGTTCTAGAAAACAAGCTATACATTAAAAGGTGGGGTGTTTAGTGCAGCTTTACAAAGCATGAAAATGTTGGCTAAATTACTCTTCCATTTACCACATGCCAGAAGATTTTCTCTTGCCCTCCCTACTAAATGTATCTTAAATCCTAACAGATTCACAGGATTAAACTCTATGACTAATATTGGGCAGACTTACCCAGGATTTATTAGGGATCAATGTGACCAATGGGATTGGCAGCTTGTAGTTTTCCTCCTCTCTTTTAATGTCATAAAAATAACATTGTTGTCAATATTTCATCATTTCAAATATGTCTCTAAAAACGCTTATCAGTCTGACTACCACTAAATGTTTCATTTTATTTGTTTAAAAGAAAAGAAGAAGAAAATAAAGAAAACCTTTTTACTTTCAAAAGGTCAGCTGACACCAAGAGCTGGCAAATTGCCAAAATACAAATCTTTGTCTCCTGCTCTGCCTCCCATGCCCAACTGAAGGAACAAGTCATATTCAAAATATTTTTGGAGCCAGAACATTCAGTTTTGCCTACTGAGGAATACTTACTGTTACAAATTAGCAATGCATAACTTGTCCCAAGTGCTAAAACTGCCAGTAATGGTCCTACTTTTGTCTTAAAGACACCATGGCTGAACCATAATGGTGGTGCTAATCCTGATTTATTCCTCCAAATGCCAAACCTGGAAGGAAAGGTCACAACGGTCAGTGGGCTCCCCTTATGGTAAGCTTCAAAACAAAACCAGAGGCAGCATGTCCAGAGGAGACACACGGAGAATGGGGTGACTTTAATCTTGCCCTCCTCAACCCAGACAGCTCTCTTACTACTCATCTGTCACCCAGGCTCTCCGGCTGCCTTCCTGGGTGGCTGCTGCTTAGCCTCGGAAATGTTTTGTTCATTCTTTCTCAGTAGAGCCAAGTGTCTCTTTTCAAAAAAAAAAAAAAAAAAATCCACTGCAGTGCTCATGTTCCTAAGACCTTAAGATTACCTCGGCCTAAAAGCCATGCCAGCTAGGAGGACCTATTCCCCTCTGTTCACAAAAGTTTTCAGTCCCGTTAATCTTTTACATTCAAAACATTTTTGGCATAGTAGATCTGCATTTAATTAGCACAGACACTTGGAAGACTAAGTGTCTTGGCCTTACAAGGAGAAGAAGGAAGGAAGAAATGTTGCAAGCACGAAGATCTGACACTCTAAAGCCTGGCAGCTTATCCTCATCATCTCTCAGCTACAGAGGTTGAATGTGGAAGCAATCCTCCATTTATAAACCATTTGGAAGTAACCCCTCTTAGGATTAGTGCTCTACCTCATATGAACAGGAGTTCTCATGCTCCGACACCATGAACTAAAGCTGATCCACCTTTCAATGTTTGTGCAGTGAACGGGGAACCTTTAAACCCCAACCCTACTTGTAATCAGGTGTGCACTTGCTTTCCAGTCCCCATCAACCCACTGACCTCAGTGCTTGCCAGTGTTTCAGTTATGAGGGGGTCCCTCTCATAAAATTTCACTACCTCACAGATATCACTGTGGTAAGAAATAAATCCTGTGGGGTCCTGGAACAGCAACAATGAAATCTGTTCATGCTAATTACCTCAGGGTAGCCCCATTACCTTCATAAACACTCAAAGTGGCAGAAGTATAAACTACTGCATTCAGAATAAAATCTACAATGACAACTCAAAGGGTAAATGTGCTTGCTTCCAAACCTGAAGACCTGAGTTCAATTCCCGGGTCCTACATAATAAATGGAGATAACCGACTTCTGTGAGTTGTCTTTTGACTTTTACAGACTTGGTGCTGTGTATATGTTTCACCCAATAAATTAGAAAGATGTAATAATTTTTGAAGTTGTATCATAATAAATGATCATATTAAAGATCTGTGGCATTATAAGAATATCTTCTAGGGTTTGGGAGTTGTAGCTGAGTGGTAGAGTGTTTACCTGGCATGAATGAGTCCGTGAACTTGATCCCCAGTACCAGAAGAAAAATAAGAAAGAGAACTTTCTACAATCCCAGCACTAAGGAGGCTGAGGCAGGAAGATTAGTATGAGTTTTAACCCAACTTTGAACTACAGAGTGAGAACCTGTCTCAAAAGAGAACAAGGAAGGAAGGAAGGAAGGAAGGAAGGAAGGAAGGAAGGAAAAGAAAGGCATATCTTGGGCTGGAGAGATGGCTCAGTGTTTAAGAGCATTGCCTGCTCTTCCAAAGGTCCTGAGTTCAATTCCCAGCAACCACATGGTGGCTCACAACCATCTGCAATGGGGTCTGGTGCCCTCTTCTGGACTGCAGACATACACATAGACAGACTATTGTATACATAATAAATAAATAAATATTTTTAAAAAAGGCATGTCTTCAATGTCATGATAGAATCAACAGCAAATGATCCTCCCCACTTTCCACTTCACTGCTCAGATTAGATTACCACAACTATCTTCTTTATGTTACCATAATAAATAAGAAAAGCAAAGGGTGGTTGCTTCCCAGGGGATTAGAAAAGAATGTTAAATCAATGACACAATGATATTTTCAGCAATGATGATCACATAGGTATTAGTTGAAGTTTCCACTGAGCATAATCTAGTTGAACACTCTACTGGGGCAGTATTCATCCTTATGTCCCAAGACTTGGAGGCAGGAACAATGACCCTCTGTCTGTACTGCAGATGTTAACAGAGAAACATATGAGTCATAGAACCACATATTCAGACAATGTCTGTCACTCACATTCTATTGCTTTGATAAAATACTTAACCAACAAATATGGGGAGAAAAATGTTTATTTCAGTTTACATTTTACATCATGATGGAAAGTTGGGGCAGGAACTGAAGCAGAGCCATTAAAGCAATGGTTCTCAATGTTTTTAATTCTTTAATACAGCTTCTCACATTGTGGTGATCCCAACCATGAATTTGTTTTCACTGTGACATCATAATTATAATTTTGCTACTGTTATGAATTGTAATGTAAATATCTGATATTCAGGATATCTAATATTTGACCTCTGTGAAAGGTTACCTGACACCACTACCAAAAAGGAGTCATGACTCACACATTGAGAACCACTGTCTTAGAGGAAGGCTGCTCAGCTTGCTTTCTTTTATTCAGGGTGACCTGCCCAGGATGAGAGGTACCACCCAATATCATCTGGACCCTCCCATATCAAACATCAATCAGTCAGATGCCCCACAGGCTTGACTACAGGTCAGTCTAATGAAGACATTTTCTTCGTTGAGCTTTCCTCTTCACAGACAACCCTAGTTTATACAAAGATGACAGACAATTAAACTTATTCGCCTTGTTATCTGGAATCATCCTTGGAAATTTATTGCCCTTAATACTCATTTTTCTGTTTTTCTAGGCAAGGGAACTTTCTACTTTCCTTAGATATCTCTTTAGTGACTACCTTGGGGTAATCAATGTACATGATTCTTCACTTGTGTCTGTTTATAAGGGTCCACTGAACACATCAAAGTTTTTGCTTCTTTTCCATTTCTTTTCTCTTCCTTTTAGATTTAGAATTATATTCTCATTCATTCTCTGCATAATACACAATAAAGGAATAGAAAACAAAAACATTTTATATTAAGTTAACACTTGCAAATAATAGTTCTACACTCGTCCCTGTCCAAACCCTCTATATGCTCTGTCTCAAAGACTTAGGCATACTTTATTCATACTTGACATCAAGACTTTGCAGTGATCAGGCTAAAACAGCAACAGTTGATCATGCCTTTAAAAGTCAGGACTGATGATGCTCTTTGTGTGTGTGTGTGTGTGTGTGTGTGTGTGTGTGTGTCTGTGTCTGTGTCTGTGTCTGTGTGTCTGTGTACACATTCATGTGCCTGCATAGAAGGGGGCACTGCATAAGAATGCACATGGCAGTGTGTTGGAGAATGAAAAACCCAGATCAGTTCAAGGGCCCAAGAAAGAAAGGCCACACTAAGAATGGCTCTGAAGCTCTAATGTCTGGGAATATTGCAACAGAGGGAAAAAATGAGGCTCAGTGGGGCTTACTAACGGGTCTCTTTGACTCCAGTCTTTGTCCTCCTTCATTTCTCCTCTGCACTCTAGCTGCCAGAAAATAGAAATCTGATCACGATAATCCCTTCCTTAAAAGTCTTTAATAGCTCTCTGCTAACCCACAGGATAAAGTCCAGACTCTTTCGCATGATACAGAAAGCCCTTCGTTATCTGGTTCCGGCACTCATGGCCAGCTTTATCTTTGTCTACTCCCTACCCAGCTAGAAAGATACAGCTTTTCTATGTTGCTGAAACATGCTAAGAGATCAGGCTCTTTCTTTTATTAACTACCAGCATACTGAGAGGAAGTCTCTGGCCCTCAGGAAGCCTTGCGGACTTTGAACTCATGTTTTGTTTCTTTAATCTCTCGTTTAAATCTGAGTAGCTATTGGAAAGATCATGTGACAAAATTATATTGCTGTTGGGTGCTAGCTAACACATTTATCCAATTGCACTCACCAGGACTTCTTGATTCTATTAACTGCTCCCAAAAAAGTTGCAAATGCACTTGCATTTTGTAGGTATCATCTACTTTTAGTTTGCTGTGCTCTGTCCAGATCTAATTACAGTAAATCACATATACATTGATTTCTTCAAGTCTTATTTTGTGTTTTATTAAAAAATTAGAAAAATTATTTAGCTACTCTTCTGGGGTGTTATAAAACTAGAAAATGAATTTTAAAATCTAAGTGTATTTTTTGGGTGACCTGGCTAATGTAACTATGCAAGTCTTATCTTGAGTTAGGACAGTGATATCTGTCTTCTAATCACCCACTGGCCTGTTATATGCCATGTCATAAGCTTGATTCTGCCTCATTAATTGAGACTAGGGTATGATATAGAGTGAGTTCTTAAACTTCTCAGGGGAAAGTCTGCACCCGGATTCTGTCGTATTCATAGTGTAGCACTTCCAAGCTCATGTATCTCATATTTGTTTCTTTATACCACTGTAGACAACACTTCACCAAGTTCACTAGTTAGTCTGCATTCTCCTGAATTTCTTTACACTATGTAGACTGGTTTCTCAATTAGCTTGTCACTATCCTTGTACATTTAAAGATATCTTTCTGTGCTCCTCCACATTTGAAGCATGGGGTTAGGGTGGGATTTTACCAGAAAGAATAGCAGGATACAGATTATATGAAATGGGAAACAAAAAAACAAGGAGAGGGATCCAGTTGGGGTGGGGGGTGAACGAGACAGAAGAAGAAGGAGGGACAAATATCATGAAAGTAATACAAGAATGAGAAACCTCCTTTTGAATGGTTGGTTACAGTAGGCCATGGGTCTTCCCAAACCAAATAGGCTATTGCTGTTGTCTTCAGAGATTGAAAGTAAGTGCCTACTTCCAAAGACACTGTGCACTAAGGTACAGGACTCAAATGATTCAAGCTGGATGCAGCTTGAAAGCCTCCATCCTGTGCTCTGGCTTCCACATACCCAGGAAGTATTAGGCAAGCTGCCAAGGGAGGGAAACATTCCCTAGTTCTAGCCAACTGCCTGTGAACTACAACAATACTTAACAGCTGTCTAATTGGTCTAAAGAACAACTCACCAGGAGGGAAATCATGTCCTGGAACTAGGTAATGGATCTTAGAAGATAAGCTACCACTACCACTTTGCTAGAGAAGTACAATTCCTAACTGCATTCTGAATTCTATCTTTATATCCACAGATCAGTGTAGATTCAATCTTTACAGGAATCTTCTTATTATAGCAAATGGAGAAAAATCACAGAAAACTGGACACATGCAGAGATCTTCACCCAAGCATTGAATATAGGTGTTCCCCAAGGCGGAGCTCTAAATACACTGTTCAAGTCACTTTTGGCTTGGGATTCATCTCCTCTCATGGTCTCGACTTCTATCCAAGCTTTGTAACTCCAAACTCCCTAGCTCATGCTTGGGGCTTCACTCGAAACTTGATCCAAATTTCTGTTGCATTATTCAGCTTGGAATTCCCACTAGCAGTTCTGTCTAACAAGTTCAGAAAACATATTTCCCCATTTCAACCAACTTTTCCTAATAATCCATATCTATAATGAAACTACCAGTCTCTTAAATTAAGAATCTAGCAATAATTTTTTTTTAACTTTTCACTTCCTCTAAATGCCCTACATGTAATCAATTGTCATATTCTGACCACACCAAGTCCGTCTTTATCCTTCATCCCTATTGCAGTGTTTCAGGCTATGATGAATAGCATCTTTCATTCCTGTGCATCCTGGAAATTTCTCAGAATAATAAGTGGGTGTGAAATTATTTCTTTTTCTTTATTTATTTATTAAAGATTTCTGCCTCCTCCCCGCCACTGCCTCCCATTTCCCTCCCCCTCCCCCGATCAAGTCCCCCTCCCTCATCAGCTCAAAGAGCAATCAGGGTTCCCTGAAGTGTGGGAAGTCCAAGGACCACCCAACTCCATCCAGGTCTAGTAAGGTGAGCATCCAAACTGCCTAGGCTCCCCCAAATTATTTCTTATAATGCTATCCAATTTTTTGGTTTGTAATGTTGTAGGAGGAGCAGGCTGCGTTCCCAGTCTGGCTAGCATAACCCCTGAAATAATCACACAGAGATCTGTATTAATTAAATTGCTGCATGGCCCATTATCTCCAGCCCTTATTGGCTAACTCTCACATATTAATCTAACCCATTTCTAATAATTTGTATTGCCACTTGATTGTGGCTTACCGGCATGAGTCTAACCAGTGTCCATCTCAGAGAGGAGAGCCATGGTGTCTGCCACACTTCCCTTTTTCCCAGAATTCTGTTCTGTCTTTCCCACCTACCTGAGTTAGGCCTATCAAAAGGCCTAGGCAGTTTCTTAATTTGACCAATGAAAGCAACACATAGAAAGAAGACCCTCCTACACATTGTAAATTCTATTTCATCGCCTTAGTTTACCAACCAATTTCTTATCGTCATTAAAATCCATCTTAATATTATGTGATGTTTTGTCAATACAGGTAAATATCTGATAAATTCAATAGCAAAATGACAAACAGTAACAGTGAGATAACTGACCCAGTATCAGACCCTGATCAGAATTATTTCTCTCCTCATATTGTGTTATGAAACAACAGTTTTCCTAATGATCTGTTCCTGATGCAAACCAATTGAAGAAAACCTTGGAAACAAACTTAAAGCAAGAAAATATTATTTACTCTTCTTTCCTGGTTGACTGATCTGTGTCCTCTCTTCCAATTTGACTTTTGTCTTGTGGTACGTTATTTCTATTGTGCAGTGTCTTGAGTGAGCAATGAATAAGAGAGCACTGTAAAATCCATGCTTCACATAAAACAAAGGTGAGTAAAATAGTACAGCATGAATACATCAGCATCATCTCTCTCATGGTTCCTCTGTAGAGCAGAGGTGATAATGTAAAATATCTGAATAGTTCCGAGAACTGACCAGCTGCCTTTGAAACACCATTTCTTTCATTAGGACTCTCTAAAATGCCATTTTAATTACAACAGTTATATTTATTAAACAAAGTTTAGATAGTAAAATAAAATTTAAAACTTTTAAGATATAACATATACCACCACCATACCATGCAATAATGTCCAAAATTTTGTATCTTTTGCACATCAAAAATATGTGTGTGTTTCCTGATTAATAAACTCATTTGAACTTGCATAAATATTCATACTGTTTTATTGTTCTCAAATCTTAAATATACTTCACTGTTGTCATTTTAAAGATTAAATTTTTATTACCTGTGTTTAGCCACTTCTTTCTTGTTACATTATATAATAAATAAATGAATTTAGCAGATTACATCCTGAAAAATGGAAGACATCACCAATCCTTGAACAGGACAGAGAAGTCCAAACAGAGTCATCTGAGGACAGAACTCAGTGGTGTCCAGTGGTACCAAGGAGGTGCCAGTGCAACACGTGAATTCCTGGTGTGAACTGACTGAATCTCACTGGAATGTTCCTTTCTCAGAGAAAAAAACTTCACAGTTGAAAATAAATAGTTTCCCAACAATACAGGGTCCCCACAGGCATTTTCTCTCATTAAAATGAAGTATGGCTCTATTTAAAGCACATCACCATACTTTCTAACAATACTTAAGGAAAGATGACACAAGAATCCCATAAATCTGGCTCAAAGTGACCTTTGGGGTAAGTTATCTCCTGGTGGGAACTAATCTTCAAACCAGGCACATCTGATAAATCTGGAAGCTTCATTCAATGTTAGAGGTGGGTACAGAGGAGTTCCTTTCCAGGCCACAGTTATAGTGGGTACTCAGCAGGAAGCACAAATATTTGGTTTTATGGCCCATTGCCCCTGCACAGTCCTGTTGCCACATCCTTTCCTGCCTCTGATAACCTTCCCAGAAGGATGTGAAAACATTTACTTCAACTGAAACAGGAATCCTGAAAATTAACTCCAGAAATCTTATTTTTGGGTTGCTATCATATATATATCTGTCTCTCGGTCTGTTTGTCTGTCTGTCTATGTATGTATGTAGGTATGTATGCATCTATTTATCTATCTACTTATCTATTTATCTATATCTATCAATCTATCCTCTATATCTATCTATCATCTATCTATCTATCTATCATCTATCTATCTATCTATCATCTATCTATCTATCTATCTCTCATCTATCATGCATCTCACCTCTCATCACATGTTTAATAGTACTTCATCCTTTTAAAAACCTGGCAATTTGTTTTCTTTGAGAGAAAAAAAGGAGAAAGTTCTGCTAAGAGATAATTTTAAATGTTACCCTACTCTGATCAATACAAACTCTTCTTTTAATCAGCCTACACAACTACTTGTAAGATTAGAAAAAAACAGAATCTGATAGAAAACTCTTAATTCCCAAAATTCCCAGATAACTAGGATAAGTTTTAATTTAGACCAAGTATCCTTTAATACTGGCTCTTAACATTAATACCAGTGTCACCTTTAGGTTAGCTTTGAAATATATGCACTTGAGTACAGATATGAATAAATTATACTGTGTACTTGGATTATTTTAGACTAGATAATGGCAGATATTTCAATATAGAGTTCAACATACGGTTCCAATAGAAGGAGAGTTTGTGATTTGTTCCTCTAAGACCACTGAATTTTAGTTATTGTGTCTAAAAGTAAAATTGCATTCACGTTTTGTTCAAAACTGTTTTTGTAACTAACTAAACTTTGAGAAACTATATTTTCACAAAAGTTAATTTTCAATTGGTCCAATCAGTGCTGAGTGGGTATCAAATCTGACACCTTTCTTCCAACTTATGAAGACAGAATCATGAAGTCTGGGAAGACTGTACTTTTCAAACTCTAGAAGTTAGTGGCACTCATGTATACCAAAGCCCTTGCCTCAAACCAGGTACAGCTCACAGAAGAAAGAATACAAAGATACTCAAGGGTCAGAGAACATTTTGTAATAAGGTCCAGAAATATTATAATGGGAATAAGATCAGGAAATTTGCTCTGGGGTTGTGTCGTCTAGTAATGTATGAAGCTACACTGTTAACATCTCATCAACATGACTACCCAAACCTGAGCTAAAAAGGGAATCCAATAGACATGCCAAAGTGGACACGAAAAATATCTAAAGGCCTCAAACATACATAACAAACTATGGGTAACTAAGGGATACCAAAAATGAGAAAAATGGTCTTTCCCAGGGAAGACCAGACCAATTGGTTATTCAACACCAAAGGTCAGTCCTGAAAACATACATACCAGTAACATTATACAAACTAAGAAGGTTATATTTAGGAATGTGTGTGTGTGTGTGTGTGTGTGTGTGTTTATATGCCTGTGACAGCAATTAAGGAAAATAGAAGCAAAGAATTTGAAAGCAAAATAAAAGGGGTATATGGGAGGGTTTGGAGGAAAGAAAAAGAAGGTTGAGATGTTAATCTCAAAAAATTAGTAAAGTTGTGTAGGAGGTCCTTCTGTACATGTGTTGCTTTTATTGGTTAATGAATAAAGAAACTGGCTTGGCCTGATAGGGTAGAACAGAACTAGGTGGGAAAAACTAAACTGAATGCTGGGAGACAGAAGGGCAGAGACAGAAAAAAGCCATGAAGCTCCATTAAAGACAAACACCAAAACTTTAACTGGTAAGCCACAGCCATGTAGAGATACACAGATTAATAAATTAAGTTAATATGTAAGAGCTAGTCAATAAGAAGCTATAGCTAATGGGCCAAGCAGTGATTTAATTAATACAGTTTCTGTGTGGTTATTTCAGTTCAAAGTGGCCGGGACAAACAAGCGGCCCTTCCTTACAACAGTAAAAGAGAAACAGAAATTTCTCTCTTTTTCTGGTGGAGGAAGTAGGGGTTGGGAGTCTGTAGTATTCCTTTAATGACATCTTGCTGGAGAGAAACACAAAGCCAAGAGCTAATGAGGCTACTCCTCAGCACCTATCGTATGAAAGTTTTGGCAATAAGCATCTTAAGTCTACAGTACTCAACAAAGGATGTAGGAAGATTAAGAAAGAAAATATGACCTTTTGTAGCTGGATTCTACAACTCCTTAAAAATCAATTAAGTATTTTTTTAAATAGCCTTAACATTTTAAATTGGCATTTTTATGACAAATAGGGAAATTTTATTATTAAAACTACTACTACTATTTAATATATTCATATTATGTTTATACTTATGTCTGAGAAAAGAAAGTTGAATGACATATAGTAACAGACTTCTCTATTAGGAGGAAATTCAAAAGGCCTCCTAGCTTTGATGCAATTCTAACACCTACCAATGTACATACCTCTTCTTCAGTATTGATTTTGGAGAACCTTATTTGTATAAATAAAGTTTCTGGATATCTGAAAGACTTAAAGGGAAAAGCCTGGAAAGATTTTAACCAAATAGAGAGAGCCTATTTTCTATGATCTCATGTAAAAATTATGCTATGCGTAATGAAACTGGCCCTGTGGGGTGTGATATTGGAAGAATTTCAGAGTGCAAGAGTTTCACTCTTGGAATAGCATGAGACTGACTCCTCCAGAGACCACAGGGGTAGGTTCTAGGGAGGTCTGAACAAGAGCCACACAGACAAGTTAGTCGGAACTAGTCATCAAAGGGAAATGGGCAGTTCTGCAAAGCACAACCCAGGGTCAGAAAAGCAGAGGTTTATTTACTAATTTCAGCTAGCTTATTGTATTTGGAAGCAAATACAGTCTTTTCAGAAGTGAAAACTAGAATATTTTAACCAAAAAGAACTCCTATTTTCTTGAATAAGGTGTGAAACAGATACACTTAGTTAAGTTTCAAATTTTGCAGACCCATAAGCTACTGCAACTTCCTCTATAATAAGTGTGGAGATTGAGACTTGTTTTCTTCTTCCTGAGGCCAACAAGTATCCGCATTGTTAGAATCACTAGTTGGAAAGTGGTTTGATATTGAATGTGCTCGTTAGTTAATTATTTCAATCACTTTTTATAGAGAGGCTGAAACCTGGGTTCACTTTATCATCTGCTTCTCAACCATTGTATGGCCCCAGGAAGATAATTTTTCCCTTCTGGGAACAATAAGTATCTGTCTCAGTGTACTGTGATAGAGTTAACATAAAATTTAAAAACTTGGAGCAACAAAAATAATGTAGGTACACTATGTTCACAAACATGAACTGCACTACTGAGCCTTGCACATTCAAATCCAGTTAATAACATGCCACTCCTCCAAGGACAACACATAGGAAGTGACAAATCATAATCATAGTAAAGGACTGTCAGGTAGAGTCTAGATTACTCATCTAAGACCACCAGGCTGCCTAATTCTCTTCTCAATTCCAGCATTTTGATCTCTGACTTGCCATCACTTTGATACTCAATGCTTACTTTGCAAACAATGTCTGAATGTCTAAATTCTGTAATCAATGAATTACAGAGAGATGTAAAAATTACTATAAAGGTACCAACAAAGGATCCATTTGTTTTTCAAGAAAGGTGTGTATAAGCATGGATTTGATTTTGTTAAGAGGAACATATGGAACAAAGATATCTGTTGGTTAATAATGTATTAATTCAGGGGTAAGGAAGATTTCTGAGATTTGTTACCAAGCAGACATCGAAGATTTCCAGGTTGTGTAATTAGAGTAGGAGGCCTGATGTGAAGACATAAACAATATCAAAAGATGAATGGTAAAAATGCAAATGGCTGTAGAGTACAGAAATACTGCACAAAGGTAGACAGCAGAACGATGAAGCAGATGTTGATCTGCAGCACGTGTGAAGTGCTGCAGTGCATTCTGGGACATTTGGACTTCATCCTGTAAGCAGTGAGCCATTAAGGAGAAAAGCTTAGAGTTTGACAGTGTTTGTATGCATAAAGATTCTGACTTGGAGTGTGAAACTTTGGTCTTACAAATTCCATATCACAATGGAAAACTATCATTACAGGCTCTGTAAGCCCTGCTCTGGGCATGCATCTGTGAGGCCATTTGTGTTTATGTCATTTTGTCTAGTGATGGCTTATATCATCTGCTTTGAAGGAAATTTATTTTCTTTTATGTTTCTTGGTATGCTTAATTCCATGGTTGCCTGATAGAGTGCCCAATGTTGTAAAGTTTAGAGCTCATTTCTTTAAAAAAAGAAGAGTGGTAATAGTTTGAAATTGGAGTTCATAAAGGAAAGGTTTCTCAATAAGTCAAGGCTTAAGGACTGATGAAAATGAAGGAGATCTAATCTGTACATATTATTAAATAGAAACATATGTATCTTGGAAGAAAATCCAATTGAAAGACTTCAGAAATCTGATATCTCCCTAAAATAGAACTGTTTGTAATACACATCTCAGAGAGAAAATATTTATCTGTCACATGAATCTTGGATGTAGGAAGGGTAATGTCAGGCATTGGAATAAAATTTAGGACTTTCAAAAATGTAAACTGATAAAAAAAAAAGGTAAAAGTTGGGATGCTTTATTTAGGTACTTTCAGAAATAATACCAAACACAAAATCAGAGGTTCAGGGTTTTTGGCTAATTACTCATGTGGAACAACAGGAACTCAGTATCAGTTTCAGATTTTGAAAGGTCAATGCTGATACTGTGTTTCATACACTTCTGTATTAGTTGGTGTTCTATTCGTGTAAAGAGACACCATGAGAACAGCAACCATTATAAAAGAAAGCATTTAATTGGGACTGGCTTACCGTATCAGAGGCTTAGTCCATTATCATCATGGCAGGGTACATGACAGCACATGGGTAGGCATGGTGCTGGAGAAGATGTTGAACATTCTACATCTGGATCCAAAGGCATCAGGAAAACAGAGACCCTGTGCTCAGCATGATGTTTTGAAATCTTAAAACCCACCCTCAGTGACATACTTCCTTCAAAAATGCCACACTCCCAAATTCTTCTCAAGTAGTGTCATTCCCTGATGGGTAAGCATTAAAATATATGAGTCTATGGGGCCAATTTTATTTAACCCACCACAACAGCCTTCTAGCATCATCATTTATAAGACAAGAGAGTGAAACCATTGACTTTAGTAATCTCTACCCTTTGACTTTGTAAAACAAATTCAAAACAATTCCAATTTCCTTCTTGGATCTGAAAATAACATCAAGCAGAACATTTCTTTACTAGTATATAAAACCAGTTTTCTCTTTCTGCATGTCTCCTATAATCCAGCCAACCTAACATGTTACTGGGCCTTGCATGATATATTTCTTTTCTTTTTTTTTTTAAATTTATTTATTGCCTGCCTGCACCAAGCGGGGTAGGCGCTTTGCGAGCTGCCCAACAAGCACGGAGGCCTGATCTCTTGGCGCCAGGAGACCCAGCATTGGGGTGAGTTGCTGACCCACGGCGCCAGCCTGGGACCGGGAGCTCGGCGGTTCCTTAGCCCCCTGTCCTTCTTGGGCTCTCTGCAGGGCCTCTACTCTCTGGGTGCTGCCTCTTTCTTCCTGGTCCACCCAGCTTCCATCCAGAGCCCTCCCCACTTTGGCCCCACCGCCCTCTTTTGGCGTGTGGCATCGCCCAGCCCAGCCTGTCTGGGCGCTGGGTCCAAGTACTCAGGGCGCCCGGGCGGGCTGCAGTTCCTTTGATTCTGTGGCCTGCCTGCACCAAGCAGGGTAGGCGCTTTGTTTGCGAGCTGCCCAACCAGCATGGAGGCCTGATCTCTCGGCGCCAGGAGACCCAGCGTGGGGGAGACCCAGGGTTGGGGAGACCCAGCGTTGGGCACGGAGACCTGATCTCTCCACGCCAGGAGAGCCATCATTGGGGAGAGCCATTGTTGGGCAGGCAAGGAGACCTGATCTGGTAAAAGAAGATCCATAGGAAGCATTTGGAAGAAGAGATGGGCAGACGCCAAGGCAAGAATTCGCCCAACAAGCTGAAAAGCAACATGAAGCCACCAGAAACCAGCGACCTCACAACGGGAGGACATGAACACCTTAATCAAGAAGAAGGAGAAAAGATTGACTTCATGAAAGTGATTGACACCCTTAAACAGCATGTAAAAAACAACCTTATAGAAATGGATGAGAAATATAACAGAAAGTTTGAAGAATTGAATAAATCAGTGAATGATACCATAGAAAACCAAGGAAAAACAATCAAACAGATAATGGAAACAGTTCAAGACCTGAAAACTGAAATGGAGGCAAAGAAGAAAACACAAACAGAGGGGCGGCTAGACATGGAAAATCTAGGTAAACGAATAGAGACTACAGAAACAAGCATAACCAGCAGAATACAAGAGATAGAAGAAAGACTCTCGGATTCTGAAGATAACATAGAGAAAATAAACACACTGATCAAAGAAAACAGCAAGTCCAACAAACTCACATCACAAAATATTCAGGAAATATGGGACACAATAAAAAGACCAAACCTAGCCGGGCGATGGTGGCGCACGCCTTTAATCCCAGCACTCGGGAGGCAGAGGAAGGCGGATCTCTGTGAGTTCGAGACCAGCCTGGTCTACAGAGCTAGTTCCAGGACAGGCTCCAAAGCCACAGAGAAACCCTGTCTCGAAAAACCAAAAAAAAAAAAAAAAAAAAAAAAGACCAAACCTAAGAATAATAGGAGTAGAAGAAGGAGAAGAAGTGCAGCTCAATGGTCCAGAAAATATATTTAATAAAATTATAGAAGAAAACTTTCCCAACATAAAGAAAGATATACCTATAAAGGTGCAAGAAGCATACAGAACACCGAATAGGCTGGGTCAAAAAAAAAAAAAATCCCCTCGCCATATAATTATCAAAACACAAAGTATACAGAATAAGGAAAGAATATTAAGAGCTGCAAAGGAAAAAGGCCAAATTACTTATAAAGGTAAACCTATCAGACTTACACCTGACTTCTCCATGGAAACCATGAAAGCCAGAAGGTCCTGGATAGATGTACTGCAGAAACTGAGAGACCATGGATGCAAGCCCAGATTACTATACCCAGCCACGCTTTCATTCACTATAAATGGAGAAAATAAAATTTTCCAGGATAAAAACAAATTTAAACAATACGCAGCCACAAATCCAGCCTTACAGAAAATTATAGAAGGAAAATCACTAACCAAGGAGTCCAACAATGACCACAATAACTCAGACATCTAGAGACCCTTCACCAACACAAAACAAAGAAGGGAAACACACAAACTCTAAGACTAAAAAAAATGACCAGAGTTAACAACCACTGGTCATTAATATCACTTAATGTCAATGGACTCAACTCACCTATAAAAAGGCACAGGCTAAGAGATTGGATAAGAAAACAGGATCCAACATTCTGCTGTTTACAAGAAACACACCTCAACCACAAAGACAGGCACCTACTCAGAGTAAAGGGCTGGGAAAAGGCCTATCAAGCAAATGGACCTAAGAAACAGGCAGATGTGGCCATACTAATCTCTAACAAAGTTGACTTCAAACTTAAATCAATCAGAAGAGATGGAGAGGGGCATTTTATACTCATAACAGAAACAGTTCTTCAGGATGAAGTCTAAATCCTGAACATCTATGCCCCTAATATAAAAGCACCCATGTACATAAAAGAAACATTGCTAAAAATCAAGGCAGCCATCAAACTGCACACACTAATAGTAGGAGACTTCAACACTCCTCTCTCATCAATGGACAGGTCAATCAGACAGAAACCTAACAGAGAAATAAGAGAATTAATGGAGGTAATGAAGCAAACGGACTTAACAGACATCTATAGAACATTCCATCCAAATAGGAAAGAATATACCTTCTTCTCTGCAGCTCATGGAACCTTCTCGAAAATCGACCACATAGTCGGTAACAAAGCAAGCATCCACAGTTACAAAAAAATATTAGTAACCACATGTGTCTTATCAGATCACCATGGATTAAAGTTAGAATTCAACAACAATACTACCCCCAGAAAGCCTACAAAGTCATGGAAACTGAACAGTCAACTACTGAACCATACCTGGATTAAGGAAGAAATAAAGAAAGAAATTAAAATCTTTCTGGAATTCAATGAAAATAAAGAAACAACATACTCAAACTTATGGGACACTATGAAAGCAGTCCTAAGAGGAAAGTTCATAGCACTAAGTGCCCAGTTAAAGAAAACAGAGAAAGCTCACATTGGAGACTTAACAGCCCACCTGAAAGCTCTAGAAAAAAAAAAAAAAGAAGCAGACTCACCTAGGAGGAGTAGAAGACTGGAAATAATCAAACTGAGGGCTGAAATCAAGAAAATAGAAACACAGAAAACAATCCAAAGAATCAATGAAACAAAAAGCTGGTTTCTGGAGAAAATCAACAAGATTGACAAACCCCTATCCAAACTAATCAAACGGCAGAGAGAGAATTTGCAAATTAATAAGATCAGAAATGAAAAGGGGGACATAACCACAGACACAGAGGAAATTCAGAGAATCATTAGATCTTTTCTACAAAAGCTTATATGCCAAAAAACTGGAAAATGTAAAGGAAATGGATACTTTTTTAGATAAATATCATATACCAAAGTTACACCAGGACCAGGTGAACAATCTAAACAGACCTGTTAGTCGCAAAGAATTAGAAGAGGTTATCAAAAACCTCCCTACCAAAAAAGCCCAGGACCAGATGGTTTCAATGCAGAATTCTACCAGAACTTCCAAGAAGATCTAATACCTATACTCCTTAATGTATTTCACAATATAGAAACAGAAGAGGCACTGCCAAATTCCTTTTATGAAGCTACAGTTACTCTGATACCAAAACCACACAAAGACCCAACCAAGAAAGAGAATTATAGACCTATCTCACTCATGAACAAATACGCAAAAATTCTCAATAAAATACTGACAAACCGAATCCAAGAACACATAAGAAAAATTATCCATTATGATCAAGTAGGCTTCATCCCAGGGATGCAGGGCTGGTTCAACATACGAAAATCTATTAATGTAATCCATCATATAAATAATCTGAAAGGAAAAAACCATATGATCATCTCATTAGATGCTGAAAAAGCATTTGACAAAATTCAACATCCCTTTATGATAAAAGTATTGGAGAGATTAGGGATACAAGGGTCATAACTAAATATAATAAAAGCTATATACAGCAAGCCGACAGCTAACATCAAATTAAATGGAGAGAAACTCAAAGCCATCCCATTAAACTCAGGAACACGACAAGGCTGTCCACTCTCGCCATACCTCTTCAATATAGTGGTTGAAGTTCTAGCAATAGCAATAAGACAACATAGGGGATCAAGTGAATTCGAATTGGAAAGGAAGAAGTGAAACTTTCGTTATTTGCAGATGATATGATAGTGTACATAAGCGACCCCCAAAACTCCACCAAAGAACTCCTAAAGCTGATAAACAGCTTTAGTAATGTGGCAGGATACAAGATCAACTCCAAAAAATCAGTCGCCCTCTTATACACAAAGGATATGGAAGCAGAGAGGGAAATCAGAGAAGCTTCACCTTTCATGATAGCCACAAACAGCATAAAATATCTTGGGGTAACTCTAACCAAGGAAGTGAAAGATCTATTTGACAAGAACTTTAAGGCATTGAAGAAAGAAATTGAAGAGGAAACCAAAAAATGGATGGACCTCCCTTGCTCTTGGATTGGGAGGATCAACATAGTAAAAATGGCAATTCTACCAAAAGCAATCTATAGATTCAATGCAATCCCCATCAAGTTCCCATCAAAATTCTTCACAGACCTTGAGAGGACAATAATCAACTTTATATGGAAAAACAAAAAACCGAGGATAGCCAAAACAATCCTATGCAATAAAGGACTGTCTGGAGGTATTACCATCCCTGACTTCAAACTCTATTACAGAGCTACAGTGATGAAAGCAGTGTGGTACTGGCATAAAAACAGAGAAGTCGACCAATGGAATCGTATAGAAGACCCGAATTTTAACCCACAAACCTATGAACACCTCACTTTTTATAAAGGAGCCAAAAGTATACAATGGAAGAAAGAAAGCATCTTCAACAAATGGTGCTGGCATAACTGGATGTCAACCTGTAGAAGAATTAAAATAGACCTATATCTATCACCATGCACAAAACTCAAGTCCAAATGGATTAAAGACCTCAATATCAGCCAGAACACATTGAACCTGATAGAAGAGAAAGTGGGAAGTACCCTACAGCTGATGGGCACAGGAGATCACTTCCTATGTGTAAGCCCAACAGCACAGACATTAAGGGCAACATTGAAAAAATGGGACCTACTAAAACTGAGAAGCTTCTGTAAAGCAAAGGACACTGTCACCAAGACAAAAGGCAACCTACTGACTGGGAGAAGATCTTCACCAACCCCACAACAGACAAAGGTCTGATCTCCAAAATATATAGAGAACTCAGGAAACTAGACTTTAAAATGCTAAATAACCCAATTAAAAATGGGGCACTGAACTGAACAGAGAATTCTCAGCAGAGGAAGTTCAAATGGCCAAAAGACACTTAAGGTCATGCTCAACCTCCTTAGTGATCAGGGAAATTCAAATCAAAACAACTTTGAGATATCATGTTACACCTGTCAGAATGGCTAAAATAAAAAACACCAATGATAGCCTTTGCTGGAGAGGCTGTGGAGGAAGGGTACCCTCATCCATTGCTGGTGGGAATGAAATCTTGTGCAACCAATTTAGAAATCAGCGTTTCGGTTTCTCAGGAAATTCGGGATCAACCTACCCCTGGACCCAGCAATACCACTCCTGGGAATATACCCAAGAGATGACCTATCATATGACAAGAGCATTTGTTCAACTATGTTCATAGCAGCATTATTTGTAATAGCCAGAACCTGGAAACAACCTAGATGTCCTTCAATGGAAGAATGGATGAAGAAAGTGTGGAATATCTACACATTAGAGTATATGCTGCGGTAAAAAACAATGACTTCTCGAATTTTGCATGCAAATGGATGGAAATAGAAAACACTATCCTGAGTGAGGTAACCCACACCCAAAATGATGAATATGGGATGTACTCACTCATAATTGGTTTCTAGCCATAAATAATGGACACGGAGCCTACAATTGGTGATCGTAAAGAAGCTAAGTAAGAAGGTGAACCAAAGGAAAAACATATAGTTATTCTCTTGGCTATGGGAAGTAGACAAGGTTGCCGGGGAGAAAATTGGGATCTCGGGGGTGGGGTGGGATGGGGGTAAGGGGAGATGGGGAGAGAAACGGGAGAAGGGGAGGAAGTGGGGAACTTGGGGAAAAAGGAGGATTGGGCTAAAGGAAGGTTGGATAGGGGAGCACGGAAGCACAATTCTTAGTTAAGGGAGCCACCTTAGTGTGGCTCCCAGGTGCCCAAGCCGAGGTCCCCAGTTAATTCCTTGGGCAGCTGAGGATAGGGAACCTGAAATGACCCTATCCTATAGCAATACTGACAAATATCTTGCATATCATCATAGAACCTTCATCTGGTGATGGACGAAGATAGAGACAGAGATCCACACTGGAGCACTGGACTGAGCTCCCAAGGTCCTAATGAGGAGCAGAAGGAGGGAGAACATGAGCAAAGAAGTCGGGACCACGAGGGGTGCACCCACCCATGGAGACAGTGGAGCTGATCTATTGGGAGCTCACCAAGGCCAGCTGGACTGTGACTGAAAAAGCATGGGATAAAACCGGACTCTTTGAACATGGCGAACAATGAGGGCTGATGAGACGCCAAGGACAATGGCAAGGGGTTTTGATCCTAAGTAATGTGCTGGCTTTGCGGGAGCCTAGCCAGTTTGGATATTCACCTTCCTAGATATGGTCGGAGGAGAGAGGACCTAGGACTTACCACAGGTCAAGGAACCCTGACTGCTCTTTGGACTGGAGAGGGAGGGGGAATGGAGAGGGGGGAGGGGGAGAAGGGTGGGAGGAGGGGGAGAAGGGTGGGAGGAGGGGGAGGGACATGGGAGGGTGGGAGGAGGTGGAAACTTGTTTTTTTTTCTCATTTTCTCAATAAAAAAAATAAATAAATAAATAAAATTTATTTATTAAAGATTTCTGTCTCTTCCCCGCCACCACCTCCCATTTCCCTCCCCCTCCCCCAATCAAGTCCCCCTCCCTTGTCAGCCCAAAGAGCAATCAGGGTTCCCTGCCCTGTGGGAAGTCCAAGGACCACCCACCTCCATCCAAGTCTAGTGAGCATCCAAACTGCCTAGGCTCCCACAAAGCCAGTACGTGCAGTAGGATCAAAAACCCATTGCCATTGTTCTTGAGTTCTCAATAGACCTCATTGTCCGCTATGTTCAGCGAGTCCGGTTTTATCCCAGGCTTTTTCAGACCCAGGCCAGTTGGCCTTGGTGAGTTCCCAATAGAACATCCCCATTGTCCCATTGTGTGGGTGCACCCTTGCAGTCCTGAGTTTCTTGTTCGTGCTCCCTCTCCTTCTGCTCCTGATTTGGACCTTGGGGTTTCAGTCCAGTGCTCCAATGTGGGATTCTGTGTCTGCCTCCTTTCATCACCTGATGAAGGTTAATATCCAGGAAGATGACTATATATTTTTCTTTGGGTTCACATTCTTATTTAGCTTCTTTAGGATCACGAATTATAGGCTCAATGTTCTTTATTTATGGCTAGAAACCAATTATGAGTGAGTACATCCCATGTTCATCTTTTGGGGTCTGGCTTACCTCACTCAGGATAGTGTTTTCTATTTCTGTCCATTTGTATTCAAAATTCAAGAAGTCCTTGTTTTTTACTGCTGAGTAGTACTCTAATATGTATATATTCCATACTTTCTTCATCCATTCTTCCATTAAAGGGCATCTAGGTTGTTTCCAGGTTCTGGCTATTACAAACAATGCTTCTATGAACATAGTTGAGCATATACTTTTGTTGTATGCTGGGGCATCTCTTGGGTATATTCCCAAGAGTGGTATTGCTGGGTCCAGGGGTAGGTTGATCCTGAATTTCCTGAGGAACCGCCACACTGCTTTCCAAAGTGGTTGCACAAGTTTGCATTCCCACCAGCAATGGATGAGTGTACCCCTTTCTCCACAACCTCTCCAGCAAAGGCTATCATTGGTGTTTTTTATTTTAGCCATTCTGACAGGTGTAACATGATATCTCAAAGTTGTTTTGATTTGCATTTCCCTGATCGCTAAGGAGGATGAGCATGACCTTAAGTGTCTTTTGGCCATTTGAACTTCTTCTGTTGAGAATTCTCTGTTCAGTTCAGTGCCCCATTTTTTAATTGGGTTAATTAGCATTTTAAAGTCTAGTTTCTTGAGTTCTGTATATATTTTGGAGATCAGACCTTTGTCTGTTGTGAGGTTGGTGAAGATCTTCTCCCAGTCAGTAGGTTGCCTTTTTGTCTTAGTGACAGTGTCCTTTGCTTTACAGAAGCTTCTCAGTCTCAGGAGGTCCAATTTATTCAATGTTGCCCATGTGTTGTAGAGTACTTCCCTCTTTCTCTTCTATCAAGTTCAGTGTGTTCGGACTGATATTGAGGTCTTTAATCCATTTGGACTTGAGTTTTGTGCATGGTGATAGATATAGATCTATTTTCATTCTTCTACAGATTGACATCCAGTTTTTTTCAGCACAATTTGTTAAAGATGCTCTCTTTTTTTTTTCCATTGTATACTTTTAGGTCCTTTATCGAAAATCAGGTGTTCATAGGTTTGTGGGTTAAAATCAGGGTCTTTTATTCAATTTCATTGGTCGACTTCTCTTTTTTTATGCCAATACCAAGCTGTTTTCAATACTGTAGCTCTGTAACAGAGTTTGAAATCAGGGATGGTAATGCCTCCAGACTATCCTTTATTGTATAAGATTGTTTTGGCTATCCTAGGTTTTTTGTTTTTCGATATAAAGTTGATTATTGTCTTCTCAAGTTCTGTGAAGAATTTTGATGGGATTCTGATGGTTATTGCATTGAATCTATAGATTGCTTTTGGTAGAATTTCCATTTTTACTATGTTGATCCTCCCAGTCCAAGAGCAAGGCAGACCCTTCCATTTTCTGGTGTCCTCTTCAATCTCTGCATGTCATTTGATAACAACTAATGATCTTTGGCCATGCCTCAACCTGGGCCTTAGAGGAAGAAACCAAGCTGGAAGAAAAGAAGGCTCTGGTTAACCCTGTGTGTAATGAATGAGTGTTGAATATGAAAATAAATGTGCTTAGCTGTCTAAAAGGCACTGCATCCTAATGTTCTTCCCTCAAGGACTGTAAGTACTTTGAGAACACAAAGTTAAGAGCAAGAGAAAAGTCCAATTTCAGGTTACTATTCTTTCCTAAATAAAGATGTCCTCTAAATACATCTATTGTTCTCTTAATTCAAAAAACAAAATTATATTTTTCAAAATTCTATTTTATAAATACCGACCATCATTCTTGAAATGCTAGTTGGGATTTAATACTGTGGTTCATCTTTTCATTTGAGTGCAACAGGGCTATAAAATCATTTGAACAAACAAGTGGGTATATATGCTATACACACACACATACACACACACATACACACACACACACATACTCATATACATATTTAAGTAGGTTCAAAGAGGAAAGTATTATTTAAAAATTTCATACTATGTTTTATTTCAATGGATTCTTTATTATAAAGCTTAAAATGTAAAGAATTTGCCAAGTTGATAGTGCATGACTCTACCTCTAGGACTCAGGTGGCAGAGGCAGGGCAGAAGTATTGCTTCAAGTTCAATGATAACTTACTCCACATATTAAGTTCCAATCCAGGAAACACTCCATAGTGTTTTCTCAAGAAGAGGAAAAGAAGGAAAATCAAGCAAATAAATTTGAGGGAAATCCCAGTTTTTGTGATAACAATACTTTTCGTAAAGTAAAATTAGCCTAGGGGTCGCTAATTTCATCTTATGCTTTTGTGAATGTACTTGACCAAGTCTCTAAGAGTTAAGGGAAAGAATGCCCTAGAACTCTGGTTCCCAACCTGTAGGTCATGACCCCCTTTGCGAGGGGGTGGTTGAAATACTCTTTTACAGTGGTCACCTAAGACCATCAGAAAACACAGATATTTGTATTATAAAACATAACAGTTGCGGATTTACAATTATAAAGTAGCAATGAAATAATATTATGTTTAGGAGTCACTACATCACAAGGACCTGTGATAAAGGGTTGCAGCATTAAGAAGTTTGAGAATCACAGTCCTCAAAGGCATCCTGAGCCGTGTTGCATACTGAGAAATGGACTGGCTTTTCTCCTTCACGTGGATAGAGGCTTATGGAACCAGAAAGGAAAAAGCATTCTGGATATTAATGAGAAATTCCAAATATCTATATAGTAGATAGGTTAGTTCCTCCAGATTATATAATGAGACACAAAGAAAAAGATTGATTTTGAGAAACTGGCTCAACTGGTGACTGTGATGGGAAAGTCCTGTGATCCACCATTTGATAGTTGAGTGGCCAGGGTGCATAGAGAAGCTAGGGAAATAATTTTGAGTGAAGGCTTAAGTTCTGGGTATTAGGGCAGTTGGTGGTGTAAGTCCCACTGGAAGCTTGAACTAGCAGTCCTGATGGAATGCATAAGTACATTGAGCGGAGAGAGCAAATTTGACACTATTCTGCCTTTCATTCTAAATGAATGATGCCCACTCACACTAATCAGAGAAATTACGGTTTAACTTACTGATTCATGTGCTAATTCCATTTGGAAATACCTTCGGAGAAGCATCTTACTCTGTTGGTTTACCAGGCATGTGGGTATCCCATAGCCTAGCCTGAACAATGCATAAAACTATCATGAAGTAATGATATAATCATTTAATAACGTATATGGTTAAATAGGTGTTTTTAAGTTGTGATGCTTTGTTACCAAGGACATTAACATATAGAATGTCACAAAATAACAGTGTTATTGTATTTCAGTCCCATCATAAGGAAATGTACAGTATAAGTCCAACATAATAAAATGTTTCTATGCTATGGTTCATGAAGAAAGGATTGGGTTATACTGTCAATGCTCCTGAACATGAATGGGCTCTATCTTTCAAGATAGATACTTTGGACAATTAGGTTAATTCTTTCTTAGTCTCTGGTTCCCTATTTATAAGTAAAGAAAAGCAAAGGATTATCTATCCTCTATGTTATTTGTCAGAGTCATGAAGTTTTTTCTATATGAAGTACTTAGAATATATTTTAATTCATCAAAGTGAAGGTTAGCTATCAGCTCATCATCATCATTAACAAAATTGTGTAAATTATATATATATATATATATAAAGAAATATAAAGGCAATGCATACTGATTGGTTCTATTTTTCATTTTTTTTGTTTTATTTTTGTAAAGTAAGTTTACATTTATTCTGAAGTGATGCACACACACACACATGCACATGCACAAGCATACAACAATCTATACTATGTACTCTTGGCAAGGAAGTAAACCTTGAGGTCAATTTCCATCTCCTTTGGTCTCTGCCTTTTCTCAGACTCATTAACTACTTCACAATCATTGCAAAGGCATGTGTGATTTGTTTCCTTTCAGTGATGATGAATCAATCATGTGTCTTCTGCATCCCAAAACCCCATCACCTGAAGGTGCTCCAGTCTTTTCCCTTCATCATAGGTAGCTCTGCATCTCCTGCCAGGGATTCTGTCTCCTTAAGTAGACACTTTTCTGAATATGAGTTTACTTTCACTAAACACAAATCTGGCAAAACCATCAAACCCAGACTCCATGAATTCCATAGTTAATACCATAATAGTCCATACAATTGTGCTTTTGTTTCAAATATACTCCACTGCGTCCAACTGGTGCTACCTGTATGCCCTTGAGTGTGGAGCTGACCAGTGGGACTTCAGAGACCTATCAGTGGCCACATCCCTAAGAATAAATCACTCTCTACCTTAGCATTCATCAAGTATATGGCTCCTCAGCAAGGTATAGCACCAAGGAAGGCCCTCTATCTTCTGTACTATAATTTTTATCGAAGTTAACCTATACAGGTCTTGTGGAACTCAACAGCTTCTGAGTTCATGTGAGCTCACATGTGCAATAGATTGATTTCTCCGTTCTGCAACCAAAGGATCTGATGTCTTCAGCAATGTGGACTTGTGTTTCTGACCTGCATTACAGAACTAGGAATGAATTCCTTCTTATGGTGCAGCCTTAAATTCAACCAGAAGGCAGTTGACTATTTTCATAACATTTATGGCAATAGTGCATTAGAAGACACATTTTGCCTGTCAGATTGATATTGTAACATGCTGGACCAAGTGCCTGGAAAGACCAATGTTATCTTTTCTTCCTCAAGAACCTGTGTAACACCTTGCATAACTATGAATTCTGGACATCAGGGAGAGAGCTTCCTGGTAATTTGAGATTGATTTCTCCGTTCTGAAACCAAAGGATCTGATGTCTTCAGCAATGTGGCTGAAGATTAGTTACTATGGGCAACCAAAGCAGTGATCTGTGTTGTTTAGGAGCCTCTGGGGCTGCTGTGTTCCAATGAGTCATATGGAGATTTCTCCAATGTAAATGATTGCACAATAGATGAAGAGGAAGAAGGCCCTGGTCATGGAATGCACAGATCTTATTGTGCTGCCTTATCACTTTAGCATAGCTGCTTTGCTAACATGACTCATACTCTCCACAACACCTTATTGTAGCACAAGTCACTTTTGGCCTCTCATGCAGCCGAATTGATAGCTAGAGGACAGAATTATTTTATTGACTGGAGTGATTGATTAACCCTAGTTGCAAATAGTGCCGAATTATTCCTATACAATGGGTGCAAGGAATGTCAAATCAGAATATATACAGTCTCTTGGGGTGTCAGGGGCTGGTGATGCAAGCCTATAATCCCAGCACGTGGGAGGCAAAAGCAGGAGGACCTCTGTGAGTTTGAGTCCAGCCTGGTCTACAAGAGCTAGCTCTACGACAGGCTCCAAAGCTACGGAGAAACCCTATGTTGAAGAAAAAAAAACAAACATAACAACTAAAAAAAGGTCTCTTAGAGTATGTCTTAACTTTGTCATTCCATATGATCTAATACATAGGAAATTATAGCAGTTCACTTGAAGTATAAATGGTTAAAACCCTTTAGAAATATTGAGTTGAGTCATCCACGACAAGAAACTACCATGTTGAGGTAACTACTAAAATCAGAGGAGCTGTGGCATGGCTAGCATAAAGGGGCAGCCAAAAATGAAAGCACACTCTTCCGACTAATTGCAAAATTGATGAATGTCACAGTTATGGCAATTTCTTCCTTATTTATTGTATGTTTGTATGTACATTATCTCATTAATCAATATTACTTCATTTATATATCAGATTTAATGTTACAGGATAGAAATAGAAAATAAAAGAATACCCATCAACCAAGGAATTTGATCCTCTTTTGGAAAAGGAGTTGATATGATCAGTTTTAAATATTTGGGACTTGTTTCAAAGTTCTTTATTTGGAAATTAAGTTGGCGTAAAAAGATATAGGTACCAAGTTAACAAAGGGTAGATTGTAAACCTTAGAGGCATGCACCAAATTGGCTCCGTTACAATGCTAGTTTACTAATCCAAGTAGAATCCAAGTAGTAATCTGAGTGCCAGTGGAGCAGTGTTTCAAAGCGTTTCATTCTTCATCACTGATTGGCTTTTTAAAACATGAGATTACCTATGTTAATCTAGGTGAGGCCCCATCTGACCACTTGAAGGACACAGGCAAAAACTGGTATGTTCTCTAAAAGAAATACTGCAATCAGACTGTAGCACCAATTCATGCCTGAGTTGCCCATTTTCCTGAAGACTAACCCGAGACTGTTGATAGCATGTTAGGAGTACCATATGATGCTCCGCTAACACTCTATGAAGTACCCTTTTCCTTCTGTGTGAAACTAGTTTCCAGATATACAGATCACTATGTAGAAAACAGCAACTGGAACTCTGTAAACAGCATTTAATTGTGGGAATGAGTGTTCTTTCCTGACCTGTACTTCACTAAGAAACCTTTGAAGTTCCTATTCTATTCCACATATTGCTCCCATTATCACAAAGTCTAGCTAGTAGTTCTAATGTATTTATGTATCAGTCCCAAATAATATGGGTAATATGCAAGGCCATGAGATAACCTTCCATCAGTTACTAGGGCAGATGGAAGTTATTAGTCACTGGGTTTCCAATATCATATGAATACAGTACATTTTCTCTGGTCCTTATTAGGAGTGGATTTCCTTAATTTCCATGACCTTAGAAATTTTATTTAAAAGATTGTATTTATGTATCTAGGAAAGGTCTCATAAAACATGAAGATTAACTGCAAGGTTAATGAGGAAAGTTCCAGCAGCTCAGAAAGGCCACAGAGTATCACAGAGCAAAGTCTTAAAGGAAGTGAAGGTCATCCCCAGCGACTCTATCCAATTTATGGTGTCTCCTTGGACAAGTCACTCAACTTACCAGCATCTCCTTTTCCAGCTGTAATAATATCCATACCTCGTATCTCAGAGGAGAGTTGTCAACATTCTTACTAAGCACATACCAGAGTTTTATTACTGCCACGAAATAGCTTTTGGCAACTTAATTGCACAGGTTTGTAAAATGCATCAAATATAAATATGATTTTGACAGTGGCCTTGTGTGTCATATCTCATCTCCCTTCTAAGATTACTGAAAATGAAGTCATTTAAATCGTGTTGATCTTTCAGAGATCAGTTATAGTTAAACCAGATTCATCCTTTTCTCTGTGGAAACAAAACAAGAAGCAGGCTGCGCATCAGCTTCCCCCATCCCCACTCACAGGAGCAAGCTTACAGAAACACTGAAGGTTTCATTAATGCATATTTAGGACGTGCGATACTAACAACTTGAAAAAAATGGTAGTGATATTTTTACTATCCCTTTAGACTCCTGGAATTAAATGCCAGAGAGTAATTCTGCAGTAGGTGTTACTTTTGGCATTCAGCGTACAAATGTGCTGAAATTCTGAAGTGTTGCGTAAGTGCTGACTGTGAGTAGCAGTGTTTTCTGAGAGAGGCTTTAAAAGCTGGGGTCGGGAGTATTTTTCACTTGCTTCTTTTTCATGAAAACATAAGATTTTTATGCTTCTGTCTTCATAATTATTTCTTTTCCTTTACAAGTAAAGGATAGATGGATTTCCAGGTATAGCTAATATAAGGAGTGTGTGTGTATGTGTGTGCACGCATCTCTCTCTCTCTCTCTTTCTGTGTGTGTGTGTGTGTGTGTGTGTGTGTGTGTACTTGAATGATTATAAGAACAAGACAGACTGGGGAGTTGGTGAAATAACTCAGTTGGTACAATGTGTAGAGTATATAACCCCTTAACGACCTTGCAACACAGATGGTGGAAAACTGATCACTACATTGCTTACAGTGTTGGTGCAACATACTGTATGTACTAACCAACAGTTATGTTCCCGTGCTATTACCACTAGTCAATGCTTTATGAATCCTACATCAGCTTCATCGCACCTACAAAGTGGACAATCATTTTCCCATGAATTTCCACTCTCAAGTTGCAAATACTTACCTAATGAGCTCTGAAAATCAGGCCTAGATGATCTAGATTCTTCTATCTACAATTTTGCAGCTTACAGCTCTAAACTTCAAGCATGACAGTATTATTTCTAAAGGACATCAATTTCTCACCAGACCTCATTAGGATGATAGCACAATGTGTACTGCAATAAATGTAAATTAAGTCATTATAATACTTAAAATATGGAGGATACATTACTTAAACAGAGCAAGATTTAGCAGACTAAAATTAATATTTTTATACCCATTTCTCATCATATGTAATTTTTATTGAGATAAAATTTAGGTGCCATGAAATATGCTTTTTTAGAGGGTACTTTCATTGTTTTTTAGTTTATTCCCAAAACGTTTTAAAATTATCATAATCTAATTCCAACATATTTTTTTTTCTCTTAGAAGAATGCAAATTGATCCATATCTATCATCCTGCACAAAATTCAAGTCCAAGTGTATCAAACACCCCCAACTAAAACGCAGATACAATGTACTTAATAGAAGAGAAGGTATATAATACATTGAATCCCCTGGCACAGAGAACAACTTTCTGAACAGAATACCAATAGCACACCCACTAAGAATAACTGGGACGTCATGAAACTGGAAGACAAAGGATACCATAAAATGGCAGTCTACAGAATGGGAAAAGATCTTCACCAATCCCATATCCAACAGAGGACTAATATCCAAAATATATAAAGAACTCAAGAAACTAGATATCAAAACTAAATAATCTAAATTAAAAATGGGGTACAAATCTAAACAGGGAATTAACAACAGAAAAATCTCAAATGGCTAAGAAGCAATTGAAGAAATGTTCAACATCCTTAGCCATCAGGGAAATGCAAATAAAACGACTTCTTCCAGTGTCAGAAAGATCAGCAACACAAGTACTCATGCTGGAGAGTATGTAAAGCAAAAACAGTATTTTTTCACTACTGGTGGGAATGCAAACTTCCATAGCCACCTTGGAAATCTATATGACAGTTTCTCAGAAAATTGAGAATCTAGCTATCTAAAGATTCAGCTATATGTTCCTAGGAAAATACCAAAAGGATGCTCCATCATACTACAAAGACTCTTCCTCAACTATGTTTATATCAACTTATTCATCATAGCCAGAAAACGGAAACAACCTAGATATCCCTTAACTGGGGGATGGATGAAGAAAATGTGATATAATTACACAATGGAGTATTATTAAGATGTTAAAAACAACGATGTCATGAAATTTTTAGGTATAGGAAAAGAACTAGAAAAAAAAATCAACCTGAGTGAGGTGAGGTAACCCAGACTCACAAAGACAACATGGAATGTACTCATTTATAAGTCGATATTAGCTATAAAGTAAAAGATAACCATGCTACATGCCAAAGACCCAGAGAAGCTTAGTAACAATAAGAGCTTAAGGGGTGACACATTATTTCCCTGGGAAGGAGAAATAGAATAGAGATAACATGTGGAGTGGATAGTGGTATGGGAATATGAAGGATCAGGTTGAGGAGGATAGAGGAATGGAGCATTTGAAGCGACAACTGGAATTTGGGGCCATCTCAGTGTTGAGCTAGAAACCTAGTGCAATGGAAACTCTCAAGATTCTATGAGGGTGCCCATACCTAAGACTCCTAGAAATGGGGGATATGGAACCTGAACTGGCCACTTCCTGCAACCAGCCAAGACTTCCAGTGGAGGAATTGGGATACCAACCCGCCTGTGTAACCTTTGACCTACAATTTGTCCCACCTACAAGATATGTTGGGAAAAGGTGGTGCAGAAATTTTGGGAGTGGCCAACTAATGACTAGCCCAACTTGAGACCGAAGGCACAAGAGGGAACTCACCGCTGACCCAGAAGCTGGATAGCCCAGAGAACTAGTATAGAACTAAAAACCACTGGCAAAAAAAAAAAAAAAAAAAAAAAAAAAAAAAAAAAATTAAGGAATTCCTAAAGATATTCTACTATAGTCATATATTGGAGCTTAGCCCAATTTTCATGAGAGAGTCTTTATCTAGCAACTGATAAAAACAGATGCAGAGACCCACAGTCAAGCATTAGGTAGAGCTCAAGAGATCCTGGGGAAGAGAAGTAGGAAGGATTGTAGGAGTCAGGACAAGGACATCACAAACTAACCTGAGCTCATAGAGACTGAACTGACAATCAGGGAGCCTGCATGGGACTGACCTAGGATCTCTCCATGTATGTTACAGTTGTGTAGCTTAGTCTTCTTGTGGGACTTTTAACAGTGGGAGCAACAATTGTTTCTGAATCTTTTGACAGCTTTTGGGACCCTTTCCCTCAAACTGGCTCACCTCATTCAGCCTTAATAGGAGGGGATGTACCTAGTCTTACTGCAACTTAATAAAAGGAGAGGTACCCAGTCTCACTGTATACCATGGTTGGTTGATACCCACGAGAGGTCTGTCCTTTTCTGAAGAAAAATGAAGAAAGAGTGGACAGGGGTCAGAGGTGAGGTAATGGCGAGGGTATAGGAGGAGAGAAGGAAGGGGAAATGTTTTAATGATGTTCAGTAATAATAATAATAATAGAAAAAACTCATACCTACCAACAGTCATTCTCCATTTTGTTTTTCTAAGCCCTTAATAATTTTTTCTACTTTTTTCATATGTGGGTTTATATATTCTGGACATTCTGTTTATTTCCACACATAGTCTTGTATCTTTCAGTTATTCTGATACCCTCACACTTCACTCATAATGTAGGAAAGAGCTATATGAGCTTAATGTATTTATTTTTTCATTTATTTCTTCTTTTTGAGACAGTCTCCAGTAACTCAGGCTGGCCTTGAACTTGAACTCACTGTATGCATAAAGATGATCTTGAACTTCTGGTCTTCCTGCCTTCACCTTGCAGAATGCTGAACTCTTAGGTGTAAGCACCAATCCAGGTTTCTACAGTGCTGGAGTCCAAGCCCAGTGTTTCCTACATTCACTTGTTTTGTCCCATATTGTTTTTATGCTTTAATGATTTTAAACTCAAGAACTGGTGTTTCAATACTTCCCACCATGCAATGTGCCTTGGACTGTAGAATACAGTTTCTAGGTAAAAATAGTCTGGGGTTCATGTGTATGAATCAGGCTAGGACAAAAACTTATAAAGAGACACCAAGCCCAATGGAACAGCCTAGTCCCATTCAGAAGCTGAAGCCCAGGCAACAGGAAATGGATGGAGCTAGAAAACATCATATTGGGTGAGGTAACCCAGAGCCAGAAAGATAATTATCATATGTACCCACTCATAAGTGGCCTTTAAACGTAAAGCAAAGGAAACCAGTCTACAAATCACAATTTCAGACAACAGTGAGGACCCTACATGAGAAGTAGAAAAAGATGATATCTCCTGAGTAAATTGGGAGCATGGGGCCCATGGGAGAGGGTTGAAGGGGAGGAAAGAGAAAGGGAGGAGAGTAGAGAAAATGTAGAGCTCAATAAAAATCAATAAAAAATAAGAACAACAACATCAACAAAAAGACTGGCAGGAAGATTACAAACTTAATTTCAGCTACATTACAGTGCAATATCTGGTACCAAAAAAGGAAAAAAGGATGGAAAGACGGAAGAAAGAGAGGGAAGGAGGAAGGAAGGAGGAAAGGAAGAATAAAGGAAAGAAAGGAGGAAGGAATCTATAAAGAACACATGCCTTGAAGTGCCTTAGAACCATGGGAGAGCGTTTATAGGATGAGTTTGCAACACTGGATTATTGGGATCCACAGTTGACACACCCCTCTTAGGTCTTCCAACTGAAGGCAGGAAATCTAAGTGGTTCCCACCATCTCATCAGGAGGGGAAATGTGCTTTGTATGTGTGAGAACAAGGTGAAAGAATATTGAAGATCCACAAGGGCCCTGGCAACATGTTACCTTCCTATGTTTTTGTAAACAGGCTGAGCAGAGCTGATGTCACTACAGGCATGGCCTTCATATCTTTGCCTTCTGTTAGTGTCTCAAAGCATAGGACACTGTGGTCTCTTGAAATAGTGACGCCATGAGATGAAACTATTCTTCCAGTCAAGATCTGGGAGACATCCAAAGAATCTTGGACTATGAGCACTCACCTAGAAGTACTGCATTCATAGAATGAATGAGAAGCTTCCTTTGGTTTTGGTAGAGTCCACTCAAATTCTATGATGCTGCAGTGGTCACGCTTCCCTGACAGATCCATAAGTTAGCCATGGAGTCAATATACAGGCTGATTTCAAAAGGATGTGGATGACTTGAATGAAAAGGAAAAAAGATACAGAATGTAGTCATGAACAGAACTGTGTCACAATAAGGATTAAAGGTCAGAAAAATGGGAGGACGAATTGCACGAAGAATGGTGGTGACACATATTTGTCAAGGTGCTGGAACTTGAACAAGCTTTTGGGTATTAATGTACAATTCAGCTTCCACAAGATGATGTCACACACATGGTTGCAGGAGCAGGTTGTGGTTCTCATTGTGTACCATTAGAAGGAGAAGAATGTTTTGTGTAAGAAAGTGAGAAGAATGTTGGAGGGCCACGAGAAAGACATTAGAAACAAACTCTGTTTCCTCTTTTGCTTGTGTAGGCCTCTTAGCCAGTAGGAACCAGTTCAATTTACAATTCCAAGATGACTCCTAAAATGTAAGAGATACTAATGTTGGCAAGCACAGGAGATGCGAGCCACAGTCACCATGAGGAAATAGATGATCGTTTGCATACTTATACTTGTGTGCCATTTTAAGATAAAATAAGCAGAATCCAGCAACAGGAAGCCCTTCCAAATGGAAGTCTCTGAATTCTGGCTTTGATCACAATGAATGTCTTTTAAATCAATGAATGAATAAAGTCCTCTATTACAACATTCCTGAAGTGCCCTTTTTATATTGATATCAATAGGTATCATATTAATGTATTTTCAAGTAGATGTATGTGTGTGCCAATGTACATAGAGGCTAGAGAACAATCCCAGGTTGTCTTGCTCAGGCATTATCCATCTTTTAACATATATATGGTCTCTCATTACTTGGCTCACCCCAGGGACATGGTAGGCTCTACTTGCCCACTGCTGGGGTCTCAAATATATTCTACCATTCTCTACTTTTCTACATGGACTTGGGAGGATCAAACTCAGGGCATCTCATGGTATGAAACAAGTCCTTAACCAACTGACTCATCTCAGCTCAGAAGCCTCAATTTCTGAAGGGGAAACTATGAACTACCTCCTGTAGCAACTTCTGAAAACAGCGCTTCTTACCAATCTGTTTCACAGTGTGTTATTAGGACAAAAATCCAGATTTCCTCTGCCACCCCTAGAGGAGAGACCTTTAACCTTCCCCCTTGCTTTTATCCATCTCCACACAGCAAGCAGCATTGTCACTGTGGTTGGGAGCAATTCGTTCATGTGTTCACCTCATGAGGAGCTGTCTATAGTGTGCATGCGGCTAAGTGCAAAGGCAGATCAAGGGAGCTGAGGCTGCAGAGCCCTGGGTGCCTATGTATGGTCTCCATTAGGCTTCTTTACCAGATCTGGTCCTGGGGCTGTAGGAGCTTTGCTCCTCAGGCTTCTTGCCACCTGGTGTCATTTTCAGAGGGGTAGCAGGCCAGTACAACTTCATTTCCAGAGTCTTCCACATGGGTCTCTTAATTAGATGTTAAAATAATTGAATGGACGATCTTAGTTTAATTAATTTTCTAGCTATGAATTCTGTGTAAAATATTATTTAAAAGATTAAACAGGAAGAACATTCACAATCAATATTAATTTGGGGATTTATGATCGATTTACTCTCTCTTGGTTAAGAATGAAAGTTCTGGATATTGGTGGTTACAATGAACACAGACTCCTGAGGAATCAGCAGACAGGAATTCCCTGGCATGCATGTTCTTCACAAGTTAAATCATAGAAAGCTCTTTGATACATAGTATGATCCATTGTTTGAAAATGGATTAATATATATGAAGAATTTAAATATATATATATATATATATATATATATATCTTAAGTGCAATAGCTTGCTCTGCTGCTATTTTGAATAGTATTAGACATATTAATAACCAATAATAGTTAATATATATATATTAATTGTATATGTGGAATGTGGTAGAAAAATATGCAAATTATTTAAAGGTTCATTGGAGTTGCAATGGTTATGAGACAGAGAAAGGAGTGAGACTAATAGAGAGAAGAGAGATGTCATTTTTAGGGTTATACATGGAGTTTAGAGAGAAATAAGCAGTTCTTAGCAATGGGCATAACATTACAAGTCTTCCCTGGCTAAGATTTGTCCCACATCACATAAGGCCTGGAGAAAAGAATTACATTAAGATGAAATCTGAGCCCTCCGTGGAAGGTGGGAGAGAACCATAAATCAGGAGCAGGCTCTACAACTGCTTGATCATCACTCTTAACCTGGATCAAGGGCTCTTTCATTGTGTGAGTGTCTGCCTCTTCACATCTTTTTAACTCTCTCTCTCCCCAGCCATTCAAAACAGTAGGTAGGCCAGTTTGGTAATCTTCATGGGACTATTAAATTAGCATGCATTTATTGTTCCTGATAAAGGATTAGCACAATGGCATGAGATAAGTCATTGAAAGCACACTTAAATTGTTAAACTAGCATGGCTATTCAAGCTAATGTTATTCTTTCTAATAATAACATAGGACACTGAAAGTTTGAAGCCCATGGATGTTTATATACACACTCTTCACACCCCTAGAAATATAATATGTAGCAGGACAATGTATTTATCAATTGATATTTTTCTTCCTAACTGCTCATTCCCATTTTCATTGCCAACTTTACAAATTTTCCTTAATGTTACTGCTGGATAGTCTTTATTTTAGAAAATGCCAAGAACAGAATTAAGACAGGAGAATGGACAGGCACTGCATCCTGGTTTTTCTAGTTTAATTGCCTGGGATTTAGAGATAAAATTAAGATTCACAACGCAGAAAATCATGACTATACATGAATGAATCCCCCTGACTGGGGACAAGTCAAAGATGCACAGGAAAGACAATAGGGAACAGGTGAAAGAAACTGCGCAATTTTTGTTTAAGATCCTCATGGAGCTGTTTTCTCTCCAAACCCATGCCTAAGAAAGCACACTCCTAGGTAGAGTTAAGGGTTTGAGGAAAAGTCTAATGTAGACTTAATGTTGTTTCCTTGCCCTAAGGTGTATCAGTAGCCTAAGGCAGAAAAGTCTAATTGCCATGGGGAGCAAGCCAGTAAGCAGCCTCCCACCATGGTCTTGCTTCAGTTCTTGCCCTCAGGTTCCTGCCTTGAGTTCCTGCCTTGGCTTCCTTCTATAGGCCAGCTGAAATATATCCTTCCTCTCTTGATTTCTATACGTGTTTAATAACAGCAACAGAAAACAAACTTGGATACCACGGAAAGGGTTTACTAATGATGAGGACTCTTTTCCTATAGCATTGAATACAAAAGCCCATTTTGATTTTAGACATGACCACAGGAATGGAAGGCAAAGGGTAAGAGTGCTTGTTGGGCTATTTTCCTGAGTATTATCAGGACTACGTTGTGCTCAGAATCCCTAGTTTTATGCTCTTTTGTAACTGTCTTGGAATGTTTGCATTTTCATTTCTTCCTGGGGTCTTGAAAATTATGTGGCCTTGATTTTCACTAACTTTCCTTAATTCAAACAACAACAAAAAAGGAATTCAAAGAGAAATAGGTTGATTAGATAACAGTAGTTACATGTTTATATATTTAAGTTTGCATAATGATATCTGTGCAAACGATATTGAAAGCTGTAGGGATAGCCCAATCCCCTTAGAGGGCGTGTTCGCCTCTGGCTAGTGTTTACATATAAATCTGGTGAGTGTGAGCCCACAGCCCCTTCTGCATTCCTGTTCACCTCTGGAATCTCTGGTTCTGTAAGTCTATTTCCCCATTAAAGCTGTATATATTTTTACAATCTGTCTGCATTCATTTACGCTGATACACTTGGTGCCCAATGTGGGGCATTGTGGATACCTGCCCCAAATCAGAGCCTCCTGGGGGTGACCACTGGAAGCCAGCACCCCCCCCCCACGCCCTGGAGGCCTCTCCCTCCGCGCAGATTGTACCCTCCCACACAGCTCCTTGCTGGTTCGCTCTGCCCGACTACAGCGGCAGAAGCAACTAAGATTTTGCGTCACTAAACATCTACAGCGACTCTATTTTTCCTGACGCTTGCTAAAAAGTCAACAAACGGGACTCCTGATGGGCTACTTAGCCCCTGCGGTTTGGCGCACGAGTCTGTGCGCCCCACCCTGCCCGAGACTGGGACAAGCACCTCTGTAACAACATGATCAGTACACAAGGCCACTCTCTTTGTCCTCTCCCCGTGGGTGGCTTAGTTCGGCCTTGGCTCTCCCGCATTTCCTGGCCCTCCCCCCCCCCCCCCTGCTGCTTACAGTTAACTTTCAGTTTTGGGTTTTGAGTAAACTTTTCAGACCGGCTCTGACTTAGGCCACGTGGACTCCAGGTACATTTCGCCACCACTGGCAGAAATGGTCATTACAGGTAAAAAAAAATTTCTTTTATAAATAAAAATAAATACTGATTTGATTAAAAATGTCTAAAAACGTTACCATTCAAGACTTCAACAGCCTTTTTGATTGTACCATGTGGGAGATTTTACAAGAGGTGTCTGTCACCCCACATCTATGGATCTTTCTGGGTTTGTAGTTTCCTTGATACTATATGGTTTGATAATGAAAATATAATAAAGTCTTTACGAGACAAATCCAAAATTCTTAAGGCAGAGGTTAAACGCTTAAAAACAATTAAAAATGACAACAATCTTCTCAAAAATCAGTTTAAAGTTCTCCAAAAAGAAAAAAAGAAAACAGATCTTTGTTTAACATGACTGGATCAATTAAAAAAATTTTAAAAAGGTACAGGCTAATGGTAAGGAGAAATTCATTACTATGCAAGAGGAAACAGCTGATTTGGATCGTAAGCTTCAGTCCCTTTCTGTAGAAACTAAAACATTAATAACTGATATTAAAAAAATTCATTACTATGAAAAAAACAGCTGATTTGGATCGTAAGCTTTGGTCCTTTTCTGTAGGAACTAAAATATTAACTGAGAAAATCAAAACTGCTAAATGTAACAATCGGATTTTGTCTAAAGCTTATGACAGATTGGCAAAAAGATTGTCAATACAAAAAGGCACGGTTTATGCCATAAAAATTATGTTCAAAGATAAGATGTTATCTCTAATGTACAAACTTCATACTTTAAAATCCTCAATGAAGGCTTTAAAACATAATTCTGGACGAAAGATTCAGACATTACAAAAGACAATGGTAAATAAAATTAAAAGGATTAAAAAATTTATAAATTCTGATAAAAAAGAACAAAGGGTAAAAAGACAAATTTTAACTCCATTTGTGGGTAAATCTCTCCAAAACAATTCCCACAAAGCTCTACCTACAGCTCTACCTGCCTGTCCAGTAATAACAACAGAGAAAGTGATTGGTTCCAAAAACCCTAGGGTCATCAAAAAAGATACATGGAAGCCTGTTTGTATAAATGATCTCAAAAAAATTAAACAGGCTGTCATGACTTTTGGGATGCACGCCTCTTTTGTTAAAGAGATGCTAAAATCTTGGGCCACAACACGCAGAACAACACCCTCTGACTTGCTCCAGTTAAGTTCTGTGGTACTTGAGAGGAGACCACAATTTAAATAAAAATGCTTATTCAGACAAGAGGCTAGACTTTTAAAACAGCAGAAAAGAGCAAAGGGAATTGAGATTTCCCTAGATCAAATTCTAGGTGAGGGGCTCTTTTCCGACCCTCAGGAACAAGCTAATTTGGATGAAAACATACCCTCCATGTGTACTACAACAGCCTTAAGGGCTTGGGACAGGGTGCAAGACCCAGGACAGAGAATGGAATCATTTGTCAGAGTTAAACAGGGTCAGAAAGAACCCTTTAGTGACTTTTTACAAAGACTAACTAGAGCTATACAAATAGGGATATCTGACCCAGAAGCAAGACGTAGAATGATTGAGTCTTTGGCTTATAAAAAAACAAATGTGGAATGCAAAAGGATTTTGGGGCCTTTAAAGCTCAGATCTGCACCCTTGGAAGAATGGGTCTTGTATACACTAAATGTTGATACATTTGACTATGGCACTGAAGCATGGGTAGATGAAGCAATTTCCAGTGGTAAAAGGAGACACCAGAATACCAAAAGTTTTAATTGTGGCAAAATTGGACATATGAAAAGGAATTGTAGACAACGGATTTTCAGAAATAATAATAATGCATCTTCTAGAAATAACAGAAATAGGAGGACTCAGCCTTCAGGTTTATGTAAAAGATGTGGAAAAGGCAGACATTGGACAAATGAATGCAGGTCTACAAGAGATAGACAAGGCAACCTGATACAGACGGGAAACGTGAGAGGGGGGCCTCACAGGCCCCCATGGCAAACATGGCTCAGTCATTTCCAGTTACTGCAGAGAAGGTGCCTCGTCAGGACAATTAGGAAGCCCCATGCCTACTGTTACAAGCAATAATGATCAGAAAGATGAGTTCCGTGTGTTTTGGAAAACTTCTATAAGTGATCAAAGACCTAAGCTGAGAGTGAGTGTAAATGGCATTTTTATTACTGGCCTGCTGGACACAGGTGCTGATGTAAGTATCATTACCCCAGAATCTTGGCATCCGTATTGGCCTCTTCAGAATGTAAATGTTCAGCTCCTGGGAATTGGAACCCTATCTCGAGTAGGGCAGAGCATGAGATGGGTTGAATGCATAGGGCCAAAGGGACAAATAGGAAAATTAAGGCCATATGTAGCCAATATTGCAGTGAATTTAAGGGGTCGTGACCTATTACAATAATGGAATACTCAAATTAACATTCCTACTTCTTCTAGAGTATATATTTCAGAAAATAATACTAAAAGATATTACAAATGGAAAAAAAAAAATGGCCATTCGGGCTGTACAAGAACAAGCAGTTGTTGTCCCTTCAGAGATACCAACAGCCTTGCCTCTAAAATGGTTGACTGAGAAACCAATATGGACAAAACAATGGCCTTTAGCTGAGGAAAAGTTACAGGCTTTAGAATAGCTTGTACAAGAGCAATTAGATGCTGGACATATAGAAGAATCTACCAGCCCTTGTAATTCTCCTGTATTTGTGGCTAAGAAAAAATCAGTTAAATGGAGAATGGTGACAGATCTCAGGGCTATCAACAAGGTTATTCAACCTATGTGCCCTCTGCAATCTGGAATTCCTTTGCCCTCTTTATTACCAAAAGGATGGCCTCTCATAGTTATTGATTTAAAGGATTGTTTTTTTTTTCACTATACCTTTACAAAAAGAAGATAGAGAAAAATTTGCCTTCACAGTGCCTACTTATAACAATTCAAAGGTTAAGAGTGCCTGTTGGGCTATTTTCATGGGTATTATCAGGACTACGTTGTGCTCAGAGCGCCAATCCCTAGTTTTATGCTCTTTTGTAACTGTCTTGGAATGTTTGCATTTTCATTTCTTCCTGGGGTCTTGAAAATTATGTGGCCTTGATTTTCACTAACTTTCCTTAATTCAAACAACAACTAAAACAGAATTCATAGAGAAATAGGTTGATTAGATAACAGTAGTTACATGTTTATATATTTAAGTTTGCATAATGATATCTGTGCAAATGATATTGAAAGCAAAAACAAGCGAGAAGGGAGACCGTGTGAAGAACCCAGATGTGAGTTCTCAATTCCTCAAATACAGAAGAGCAGTGAGTAGGAAGAGACCCAAAACAAAGGGAGGCTGGATGTAAGCAATGCAACCTTGATGCCTCAACCATGGGGACTAGCAAAATAGAGACAGGTCTTTTGGGGGAGGATATTGTTTTGGATTAGAATTCAAAACCATGTTCATGCTCTTCTTGTATTCAAAGGTAGCATCACTGAACAAGAAAATGCTTGGAAATGGAGAAGACAGCTATTGCATTGGTTTTAGATAAACTTGGCTCAATCCTATCATAGTGTATCCACTGGAGAGCATTCGGCTTCTATTTTTCTGCCCATGAAAGGGGGAAGGGCTCCTATCATCTACTTTCCAGAATTTCTGTAAGGAAATAATACCCTTAAAGCAGTGCTGAGCGTGGCATGGGGATTCTGGAACTTGTCTACAGCTCCAAGGCCATTTAGAGGTCTCTTTTTTTTTTCTCTCTATTTCAAATATCTACTGTGTGACATGTTACCCTCCCTAGGGTAATGCTTACATTGTTTCCTGGTCCAGTAAATGGCGAGTGAACACACATAGGCAATGAAATAAACCACAATGAGTACAAGGCTCTGGGAACCCAGCCAGGAACAGTGGGTTACTAAGTTGGGACTTTGCCTCAGTT